>NC_083235.1:60216197-61416197 GCF_032191835.1 Heteronotia binoei
GCTGATTTGGATGTTATTCCATGAGGTAGGTGTTGTGCTAGGAGGTAGATTCTGGTTCGTTTGTGAGGTAGTTATTTTCTTATGAGGTAGATATTGGTTCATGAGGGAGATGTTTGCTTGTGTGGTAGACGTTGTTTGGGTGGTCAGTGAGGCAAACCCAATCCCACCTGGTAGAGGTGGTCCTCCCACCAAAGTGCCAAAGGCACAACCTGCAGGCCGGGTCACCCGGGGGTGAAGGAAGGGGGAATACACAGGGGGACAATGAGTGGGCTGGATCTTAGTCTATCAGTTCAAGAGCAGGCTGGCCCAGCCAGCAGAGGTTGACCTTCAGGAAGAACAACCTGTCCACTCTGTCCAGGTCCAGGTGGGAGTGATGAGGGCTGAGGATGTTTCCTGGGTGGGAGAACACCCACTTACTCTGGATGCTGGTGGGAGGGTATGACAGGAGATTTATGGCCATGAAAAGGAATTCCTGTTACAAAAAAAAAAAAGCCCTGGTGTCCTAGAATGGCTTGAGAACAAGCTCCATTTGGGCGAGGGTCTGCCAATTGTTGGAGCTAATGTCGAACTCCTCTTCCCTGTGCAGGATGGTCATAGAGGAGATGATATCCTGCAGTGTGCTCTTTTGCTCTACCAAATGTGTAATCATGACATAGGTGGAGTTCCATTGGGTGGCCACATCCTGGATGAGGTGGTGTTCAAGCTTGATGCTGCATGAGCAGTGGGTGGCCAAACACTGGCAGGTCTTAAGAAGGGGGCTGAGCTCAAGGGTAACAATGTCCCAGATGGACTTGGCAGAGCTCCCAAATTCCAGAGCATCTGTCTCTATCTTACTCGCTCAGCTTATAGGGGAGGGACGGTGGCTCAGTGGTAGAGCATCTGCTTGGGAAGCAGAAGGTCCCAGGTTCAATCCCTGGCATCTCCAAAACAGGGTCCAGGCAAATAGGTGTGAAAATCCTCAGCTTGAGACCCTGGAGAGCCGCTGCCAGTCTGAGTAGACAATACTGACTTTGATGGACCAAGGTTTGGGGAGGGACGGTGGGGGGAGGGACGGTGGCTCAGTGGTAGAGCATCTGCTTGATAAGCAGAAGGTCCCAGGTTCAATCCCTGGCATCTCCAAAAAAGGGCCCAGGCAAATAGGTGTGAAAAACCTCAGCTTGAGACCCTGGAGAGCAGCTGCCAGTCTGAGAAGACAAGACTGACTTCGATGGACCGAGGGTCTGATTCAGTATAAGGCAGCTTCATATGTTCATATGTACTATGAAATGTCACATCTTAAATGCTTTTAATTGTCTCCGTTTGTCTAATTGGTCAACTGTTTAAATTACCTAATTGTTTTAAAGTGGCTAATTGTTTTAGAATTTTAACTGGTTTCTAATGTCCGATTATGTTGTTACCCACCCTGAGCCCATTTGCAGGGAGAGCGGGATAGGAATGTAAAGTAATAAATAAATCCTTTCACTACTGGTTCGTACCTGCAATTTTTTTTTCCCATTATAACTGTGCACAAATCTGATCCAGAACTCAAAATGTTGTATATAACTGCATGCTTGGAAAACCTTTGCACAATCCAGCAACGAAAACTGATTTTTCCCTTGGAAGCCTGTTGTTCTGGGAAAGGCAGCTTACTAAGGGAAATGTACCCGCACCGGCTCCATCCTAATCGACTCTATTGTAAAAATAGCTCTCCAGAATCTACCCGCCTTACAGGGCTTTGGCTAGGGTAACAAGCAAGCCAAGGGCATTCTGCGACCTATCCCGAGTTCTGAAGAAGGATCAGAACAAAGTTTGAGTCCAGTGGCACCTTTAAGATCCACAAAGGTTTATTCGTGACAAGCACACTTTGTTCGATACACAGAAACAGTTTCCTCAAGCCATGTTAATGGGGGTAGGGGGCTGCTGTCAGGAAGGGCCACAGATCAAGATGCAGAAGTGCTGGGTGGTTATAGCTGAGAGCAGATGCAAGAAAGAGCCATGAACAGCAATAAAGTAGTATACAAATAACAAACAGATGTGGGGCCGTGGTTTGAGTATAGTAGCCCCTGCAAGTCAAATAACGTTCAATTCTGGGTATGTGAGAACTGAAAGACTTAGTATGTACACTTCTTCAGATTCATTGAAGCAGTTTCCTCAGATATTACATATAGGTGGGGAGGGTTAGTTGTCAGGAAGAACTAGTAAGAGTCAAGATGCTTACATGCTAAGTTTCTGAGCAATAAATACAGCTAAAATTGGAATAGCACTTTAGATAAGACATGTAAATAGCGGTAAATTGGTATACAGATAATAAAGGAGTTAACAACAAATGTGAGAACTAAGTTTGAGTCCAGTGGCACCTTTAGGACTAACAAAGTTTGATTTCTCCAGGGCTTTTTTTGAGCAGGAACGCACAGGAATGCAGTTCCGGCTGGCTTGGCATCAGGGTGTGTGACCTAATATGCAAAAGAGCTTCTGCTGGGCTTTTTCCTACAAAAAAAGCCATATGCTAAACGATGGTGATGTCAGGGCGTGTGGCCTAATATGAAAATGAGTTCCTGTTGGGCTTTTTCTACAAAAAAGGCCCTGGATTTCTCGGTATAAGTGAGAACTGAATGATATTAGTATGTGCAGTGAGATAAGACTCCAATATCTCTGTTAAGTCCTGGGGGTTCTATTGTTCTGAGTTTCATGATAACTTGTAATTCCCCTTCTGTTTCTGAAATTCCTTTGCAATAAAACGGCTACTTTGAGGTCACCCACTGAGTGTCCTGAAAAGCTGGTGTTCTCCTCCAGGTTTCTCAGTCTTGTGATTCTTGATGTCAGATTTTGTGCCCATTTATCCTTTGACATATGCTCTGTTTGCCCTATGTAGAGGAAAGAAATGAGAGCTGAGAATTCCTGCCTGCCTTTCCAGGTGGTTTGCATGCACCTCCTACCTTCAGCCACAGTGGAGGTGCCATTTCCCTATCTATGGTGTTTTGCTCTAAATCAAAGTGACCGGGCCATGCGTCTCCAGAGGGAGTTGGCACATGCCTCTCAGGGCAGCTGGCCTAGTTCCATGTACATTTCCTCTTTCTTGTTGGTTCCCTTTCTTTATCTTCTTGCTTCCCGCCCCTGGCACTATGTTGCAGCTCCTGCTCCTCCTCCTTTCTGTTTGCCACATCAGCACAAGCAAGAGCTGCTCTCCCATTACTCTGTCTTGGCACCGCACATAAAAGCAGCCCTGATGGCCGTGGCACGATAGCAGAGCCAAAACTTAATTTCACAGCATTTTTCATGTAATATTCCATAAAACTGAACAAATTTGCTGGAGTCCAAATTCCATCTCATTATATGGAGTCGGTGCAAAAGCGGAACCTTTTTAGATACCAGGGCTCGAAGGCCCACTAAAGGGATGTTACAGAAGAAGGGGAAAATAATTAATTAGGTGCCACTCTGTATCTTTGATCCTCCATTGCGAGTCACATTAAACAAAATGCCTGGCTCATGAATATCAACATGGCATGGAGCCTCTATTTTTTTTGTCCCTTCTCAGGAGATTAAAAGTGAATCTCAAATGGAAGGGAAGTTGTGGGGAGGGCTATGAGGGGAGGTAATCCCTTCCTTCACAAGACATTTTCTGTGTTCATGTTTAAAATAAGTGTTAAGGCTCAATTAAACATGCTGATACCTGTTGGTAGGTTCCGAGGTGGGATTGCAAGAGGACCTGTGGGGCTTTTGGGCATGGACTGAAAAGCATTGCTAAAAGATCAGAATTACAGTTCATGTGGGAAGAATCTTGATATGGTGCTGCCCCTTCTGGCTTTCGGAAAAGCTGCCGTCATTTCATTGCTTTCCCAGCTTCCAATCTCGCCCCACCCACCAAGTAGCCTATCAGGTCTTCCTGGATGGATTATAGGTGCTTCCAGTTCAGGGTTTGTTCTTTGCCTGGGCAACAGCTCAATTCTGACCCTGCCTGTACAGATATTTTCCAAGGAATTGCTTTTCTGTTTTTCCCAAGCATCCTCCCCAGACTCTCTTTTTCTCCCATTTCAATATTGCACAGACCTCCTGCAAGACAAGACATACCTCAATATTTCCTTCTGGCTACACTTCTTTTTCACGTTCTATTTCATCTCCTATTTCTACAGCACTCCGAATTCCTGGCCGCCAAGCAGCCAGCACTGACACAGATGCCCAAGAATCAGCTGGCCCTGTGGTTGCTTCATTGTCATTGAAGCAGTGAGTGGACTGGCCATTTAACTGACAGAGTAAATTCCTGGTGTTCTGGGTAGCACCGTGAGATGTAATAATAATCCTGAGCATTGCCATTTTTAAACTTCTTTTTATTGGAAAATTCGTTTTCAAGGATGCACAGTAAATAAATATTAAACTTTGATAGTTATAAAAAAATATTTTGGCAGAGAAGATTTTACTGCAAGTTTCATTGTCAATCACTAAATGTACGGGTGGCTGTCAGCATCTGGGAAAGGAACACTGGACTGTTCATTCACGTCTTCGTGGTGCTACTCATTACTGAGAGCCGGTGTGGTGTAGTGGTTAAAAGCAGCAGACTAATCTGGAGAATGGGGTCTGATTCCCCTCTCCTCCACATGACGCCTGCTTGAGCCAGTCACAGCTCTCTCAGAACTCTCTCAGCCCCACCTACCTCATAAGGTGCCTGTTGTGGGGGAAGTAAGGCAAGGTGATTGTAAGTCACTTTGAGATTCCTTAAGTTAGAGAAAAGCGGGGTATTAAAGTCTTCTCCTCCTCCTCCTCCTCTGTACAAACATGGAGTGCTTAGAGAGTTGATAACTGAGTCACCACAAGGAGCCCCCTGTTCTCTTGTATCTGACTTAAAATCATTTAAACTTGGTGGTGACATAGCGAAGCCATCAAATGTTGCCCTTTTCAGTCATACATTAAATCTTGTGTGTGTAAAGAGACACAGTTTGGTGTAGTGGTTAAGTGTGCAGACTCTTATCTGGGAGAACCAGGTTTGATTCCCCACTCCTCCACTTGCTCCTGCTGGCATGGCCTTGGGTCAGCCAGAGCTCTGGCAGAGGTTGTCCTTGAAAGGGCAGCTGCTGTGAGAGCCCTCTCCAGCCCCACCCACCTCACAGGGTGTCTGTTGGGGGGGAGGAAGGTAAAGGAGATTGTGAGCCGCTCTGAGACTCTTCGGAGTGGAGGGCGGGATATAAATCCAATCTCTTCATCTACCTCACAGGGTGTCTGTTGTGGGGGAGGAAGGGAAAGGAGATTGTGAGCCGCTCTGAGACTCTTCAGAGTGGAGGGTGGGCTATAAATCCAATCTCTTCATCTACCTCACAGGGTGTCTGTTGTGGGGGAGGAAGGGAAAGGAGATTGTGAGCCGCTCTGAGACTCTTCGGAGTGGAGGGCGGGATATAAATCCAATATCTTCTTCTTCTTCTTTTGCACATTTTTAAATAGAGGCAAGCTCCCTTCCAGCTTAAGCCCTTCTTTTGGACATTTCCCAGGAGGCTGAACTATGATGGCACTAGGTAGCAAGACTGTTTACAAAACCATGGCCCATCTAAAGTAAATTAAGACCTGTTGGTGGACAAGAAGAACATCGGAAATCGCTTTGATTCCCCATTGGGGGAAAAATTGGGGTATAAATGAAAAAATTGGGGTAAAAATGGGGGGATAAATGAAATAAATAGAATAAAGTAGTTCTGGGCAGTATCCATGGGGTTTCCCCCACTGTTTTATCCTCATGACAACCTTTTGAGGAAGTATGAACTGAAAAATAAGGATGGCCCAAGGTCACCTAGAGGGCATCATAGCCAAGCAAGGATGTGAACGCAGGTCTCTCCAGTGTCTTAACTACTACACTGAAGACACACAAATTTTCTCCATTCAGATTGGCTGTGAGCCTTGGTATTATTGTTATGGTAGTATGCAGGGCTTTTTTGTAGAACATCCCAGCAGGAACTCATTTGCATATTAGGCCACATCCCCTGACACCAAGCCAGCTGGAACTGCGTTCCTCTGCATTCCTGCTCAAAAACAGCCCTGGTAGTATGAAATGCAAGCCCATAACTATAGGGAGAGGAAAGAAGAATGAACTGGGAGCACTTAAAAGGTTTCACTGAGACAGCAAGGAATTAATGAGAAATTACTTTTGACAAGAATTCTGATCTAGACATGGCATGATATATGACTGACATGTACACACCATAAAACAAGTACGAAGACTACATACAGGGCACCTGACAGAGTTGAAAAGTTAAAACACACGCACACCCCTCTTGTCTCATAGTTTCTGCTTTTACTTTCTGGCTCCACTGCCTCCTCTTTGAGCTAGGAATAAGGCCCTGGAGTCCTGGCCACTCCTCTTCTGATCAGTCACAGTAAGGGACTGCTGCCTTCCTTTCAAGTATGGAAATGAGGCAGCCAATACTCCTCTTGGGGTCAGCAGCAACACGAAGCAGGTAGATTAAAAATGCCCAGCCAAAGCAATTCTGCCGAGGAGCGAACGTGAGAGCCCATTCTGCCTGATGAAATTAATTAATCTCCAAGCCAACAAGGATGCTCTCGTCTATTCTTTACTTAATCCATAACCCTGAAATTATGGCATCTGTTCAATACAGATGAAATTAATTACCTTGGGAAATGGGCAACAGGTTGCATTTCTAATGCCCTCCATATCACATACAGTAATCAAAGCTACAAAGTGCTTCCCTGAACAGACCCGGCAGCAGCCATCATGGGATTGTTTGTAACAATCATTAAACACCAGAGCAGCATTCCTCATAAATCTGGCACAGCAACCCTAGCTGTTAAGCAAAGCTACAGCCAGTCATAGGGGAAAGAGTCATCAGAGAGGGAGCAGAGGAATCCAAAGAGAGGGAATCATTGGCTTGCAGCAGAAGGCATTCTTGTCAAGAATCCAAATGTCCTGATCATGTCCTCCTAGAGACATGTCAAAAACAGGTGTTAGAAAGAGGTGCTTGTAGTAATTTGTTGAACGTTTCTTCGATACTGCTGCCTTGATCTGCAGAACTCCAACTAGCATTTGTTTTTAAAAGCTCCTTCATTTGCTGGAGAAAGATACAGAGGGTGAACTGGCTGATTGCAGGGGAGGGAAGGAGGGAGAAACTAACTTAACAGAACTATTTATTTATTTAACCCTGTGAGGCAACTTAGTCTGGAAGTCTGTGATTGGTCAAAAATCACCCAGTCAGCTTCCACAGCAAGAACCTGGGTCTGGCAGATTCCACTCTGAAGTCCTAACTCCTATGCCACAGTGGCTGTCATAGGGTGGCTGCTGCTGAACAGTAGCAAGCAGACCGGTGTAGGGTAGCTATCCCCCAGGTGGAGCCATCCCTTTATCTGCCCCTCTGACTTCAGGTTTTCCATCACCTTCCCTGCTGCCTCTACATAGGAAAAAGTCAGTCTTTCTTCATACTGTGGGAGAGACCAAAGCAGCTTTCATAATTCTCTTCTCCCCTCTTTCATCTGAACAACAACCCTGTGAGGTGGGTTAGGCTGGAAGTCTGTTATGGGTCCAAAATCACCCAGTAAGTTTCCACAGCAAGAACTTGTATCTGGCAGATCCTGCTCTGATGCCCTAACTTGTATGCCTTCCTCAAACTCCACCACAGAATCTCCAGGAATTTCCTACCAACCTGGAAAGGTACCACTAAAGGCCTCTGGGCAAGTGCTTCCCCCCCCCCCCAGCCTTGCTGTCTTCCCAGGCACCCAGGTGAAGGCATTCATTCCCCCACCCACACACACACACCTTAAGGGGAGCTGATCTTTGCCATCTATCTTGATAGCAGTTGTAATTCTGAGAGATCTCCATCCCTCACCTGGAGATTGGCAACAATGGTTCCCAGGAGGAAAGACTTCTTCTTCAGAGGCTTGTATTGATACCTTAGGAATTTCCCACCAACCTGGAAAGGTACCACTAAAGGCCTCTGGGCGAGTGACCCCTCAGCCTTGCTGTCTTCCCACCCACCCAAGTGAAGGCATTAATTCCCCCCCCCACACACACACACCCCTCAAGGGGAGGTGATCTCTGCCATCTGGAATTTTCTAACCTGGAGTTGGCCACCCTGCAGCCTCTACGTGGGAAAAGGACAGTCTTTCTTTACAGTGTGTGTGTGTGGGGGGGAACCAAGCACCTGGAGGTTAGCAACAGTGATTCCCTGGGAGGAAATGGCTGGTAGCATCAAGCAGCTGACACCGCCTCCCTTTTGTTCCCTCTGAAGTGGCTCCTCCCCACTGTGAATGAATATTCCTTGTCAGTTGAAGAGATGTTAACTGCTACTGTTTGTGTGGATTAAAGAGAAGAAGGTAAACAGAATGAAATAAAAAGACTGAAAAACAGAGATACAGAGAAAGAATGAGAGAAAGAACAGAAAGGGGAGGTAGAAAAAAAGGGGGAGAAGGGAGTAAGAGAAAGAAAAATGAGAAGATAGGGTACTGAGGAGAGGCAGTAGTGATCAGTAAGCCCCCAGCAGAGAACCGTCTCCCTCAGAGGACAGTGACCATCTGATGGTGTTCTTGCCTGGCAGGACCTGCTGTGGGCGGGAGAGAGCAGAATCAGCCAATGGCACAGCAGAGACGGATTGCAAGCCAATCCTGCAAGAATGTGGGGAAGACTGAAGTGGGTGGGAGACAGAGAGGTTATGCAATGGTAGCAGAAAGCGGTGTCAGAGTGTCAGCCAATACTTGGTGCAGCACAGTCCTGGTGACTGCAACGAATCAGGACGCTGGAATTTGCCACCATGGCTTCGGTTTTATGACTGAAGGATAAATATAAACACAATTAAAGATATTATTTTAAACTTAAAATACAAACATGCTTTAAACTCTTGTGATATTTTGTATAAAATGGAAAGGTGGGGAAATAGTGCGGTTTGGCAATGCAATTTTAAAAAATAAAACATGAAGAAAAGGCACAGCAGAAACTAAAAATATAAAATGCTCTGAATCTAGGAAAAATGAAATGGCAGGGCATTGGAAGCTTCTCCCCCTGCCCCTGGTCTACTCAGATTGACAATAGCTCTCCAGTGTAATATGGCTGTGGGTTCCCAGGTCAGAGTACTCACTAGGCACCAGTTTTCAGGTCCATTCAATCAGATACAAGCTGACTCAAAGCATCAAAACTTTATTTGCAAGCAGTTTTAACCAGCTGTAAACACAGCAAAAAGTGAAACTGCCTTTCCTCCACTCCACTGAAATACATTGCAGCACAAAGTTGCAAAGAAAACATAGAATGGCGTTTCCATTAAGGTCTCTGGGTGCAGAGACCTTAATGGAAAATCCATTCCATGTTTTCCTCGCAAGTTTGCAAGCCCAGAAGCCAGCAAAGACAAGGCAGAAGGAGCAGGGAACATTGTTAGCAGCCTGGGAGCTTCCAGGGGTGAGAACAAGAGGGGGAGGAAGGGGGAAAAAATTGCTGCAGGCCTGATTGAAGTCCTGGGTGAGTCAGGTAAGGTCCATGGGCTGGGAATTTGACAGCCCTGAGTTAGACCCTGGCAATAATTGGCCTGTTGCAATTTGAAACAGCTACAATTTCCAGGTTGTCAAGGGTAGTCTGACAAAGATCTCATCAGGGCTTTTTTTGTAGCAAGAACTCCTTTGCATATTAGGCCACACACCTCTGTTGTAGCCAGTCCTCCAAGAGCTTACAGGGCTCTTAGTACAGGACCTACTGTAAGCTAGGGTTGCCAAGTCCCCCGTGGCCTCTGGTGGGGGACTTTTTTCACCCAGAAGTGATGTCATCACACCAGCAATGCTGCACACTGGCCGTTCTAGGCATTTCTGGGGAAACTCTATGGTTTTTCCGAACGCTCTAACAATTTGGGAGGGAAAAACTCTATGGTACCTATTGTACCATGGAGTTTTCCCTCCCAAATGGCTAGAGCGTCCAGGAAACCATAGAGTTTCCCCAGAAACACCTACAGCAGCTAGTGTGCAGCATCGCTGGTGCAATGACATCACTTCCGGGTGACATCATCATACCAGCGACATTGGGGGAGGTTCCCCCCGCCGGCGCAATGTGGGCCAGCGGGTTGGGAACCTCCAGGGTGGAAGAACTCTTGCCCAGCCTGGGGGCTTGGTAGCCCTACTGTAAGCTCTTGGAGGATTAGCTACATCAGGGTGTGTGTGGCCTAATATGCAAAGGAGTTCCTGCTACAAAAAGAGCCTAGAGCTCATTTCAGTAATCCAACCACAAGGTTGCAAAAGCATGGATTACTATGGTCAGATTAGCTGAGTCTAAGAAAAGAAACAGTTGCCAAACCAAATGCAGAGGATAGAAGGCACTCTTGACTACTACGCCAATTTTTATTTATTTATTTCGCTTTTCAAATAGCAAGGCTGGGTCTATGAGTATCCTCAAGCTCTGAACCTGCTCTGCAAGCTCCAACTCCACTCCATCCAAGACAAATGGATCCAATCCTGGCCAGCATCACCTCTGTCTTGTCTGGATTTAGCTTCACCTTTGTTCTGCCTCAGCCATGTGAACACAACCTCAAAACACAGGTTCAGAGCCAAGATAGCTGCCTCTGAAGGCATGCATAATGAAATATAGAGCCAAATGTAACTGGCATATTGATGATGCCCAACTACAAAGCTCCAGACCAGCTCATTCAGCTGCCACATATGTACCAGTATATTAGAGAACATGGGTGAGAGCATAGAAATCTGTGGCATCCACAGCACAAATCCTACTCTGTTGCTTCTGCTTCTTCCAAGACAAGGCAAATAGAATCTACAGTCAATTGTTTCTTAAATTTCGGTTATCTCTCAATATCATTAATCCCTTTGGAAAGATGAGTTCTAGGCTGCAGTCCTAAGGACACTTCGCTGGGAGCAAGCAAGAGGAGGACAGGGAGCTGTTTCCTTTGGCAGCAGAGTAGAGGACTTGCAATTATGGGTTTAAATTAAATTGTTCAACAACGGAATCAGCTACCAAGGGGGGTGGTGAGCTCCCTCTCACTGGAAGACTTTAAGCAGCAGCTGGATGTACACTTGTCAGGGATGCCTTAGGCTGATCCTGCATTGAGCAGGAGGTTGGACTAGTCTGTATGGCCCCTTCTCTATGATTCTATTACTCTACGGCATTATACCCTTCTGAGATCCTTCCACTCTCAAAATCTCCAGATTTTTCCCAGCCCAGAGTTCTCTCCTCTGCCCATGAGGCCTTAGAAGGCCAAGGCCAAAGCTTTGCAGGATGCTGAGCAGAGGCCAGCACTAAGCACCTGCAGGCTTCATGCCATTGTTAAAGCCACAGGCACCAGTTCCTAAAAATAGTCTCTGTCCAGCTCTGGTTGTTGTGGAATCCATGGCTTTCATAGTCCTGGCCCACCAAGGTTTGTCTGGGCTGGACAGTAGACATACCAAGAATTTCATGTTGAACAGATTTGCCATGTGAGCATATTTTCTTCAATAGCTGCTCTTTGTTTACAAATGATCTCACCCCCGCTTTTTAACACTTGTCTCAAGTACAGATTTGCAGCTGAGCAGTAGCTATAGCTGATAGGCTTCATTTCTTTATGTCTTTATGCACAAATCACTAGTCTCCATCCCTTTTGCACTTGTGCAGCAGCAAGTATAATTTAAATCGGGGGTATCAAACTCATTTGTTACAAGGGTTGGATCTGACATCTTTGCCAGCTGCAGCAGGAAACTCTTCTGGGCTTTCAAAGCTGCAAAGAAAATGAGGAATGGATTTTCCATTAAGGTCTCTGCACTCAGATAGATAGTCTGTCTGGGCCCAGAGACCTTAGTGGAGAATTCATTCCATGTTTTCCTTGCAACTTTGTGCTGCAATGTGTTTTAATGGAGTGGAGCTCAGTTTCACTTTCCAGCTTTCCTATGGCCAGTTGAAGCTGTTGCTTCCTGGAGTTGAACTTTGGCAGCCTGGGAACTTCAACGGGTGAGGACAGGAGGAGGGGGAGAAGAGAGCTGTGGGCCTGATTAAAGCCCTGGGTAGGCTAGTTCTTGCCTGTGGGCTGGACATTTGACACTGCTTAATTAAATGACCCATTAATTTCCTCCTGTTAGCAGCTGCACAGTTATGGGGAATCTGTCACAGATTTGCTATCACCACATGGTGAGAGCTGAACTGGGGGTTATTCAAGCATGTCTTTTTTTGGCACAGTCTTTGACTGCCTTTACTTTGTGTGCACTCTATCCTGGTTCCTCCCACCCTCCCCCAACAGTCTTTGTCATCCAATTTCCCTATAGTGAGTGTGTGAAAGAGAGAAAGAGGAAGAGAGAAAAAAGGAGAGCGATCTATAGGGTGGGGTAGATGTAGGAAGTTTCGTTCCTTAAATTGTTTTGTAGTGTAGTTCAGAAGAATCTGTAAACAACCTGCCAGAATGACTTTGAGAGATGAGAATTGCTTCTTTAAGGTTAGCAAAAGGTGCATTCAGATACATGTGAATGACTGGGTGACTCTTTTGATCACAAGTAACTGTCCCCACAGCATTGGTGCTGGCACTGTCTTGGGGTACCAGTTGTTTACTGCTCGAAAGCAGTTCCAGCTGGACCACTTTTTGCAACAGAACCTTCTTCCTCTTCCAGAGGACTCGCAAGGGTTCTGTCCCCTGCAGTCACGTTGGATAGACAGCATTTTTGATTGAACTGCAAAATCAAAGTTTAGAAGAAGGAAGAGGGAAAGTTACTGAGCCCTGCCCAGAATTTTAATGTTCTAACTACGCTGTCAGTTTATTCCCAGCCTTGAGCAAAGCAACTGCAGCCATTGTAGGCAGAGTTCATCTGCGCATGTTAGAACTGCATCACGCTTTACATCAAGACGACGAGTACATGTATTTCAATGCAGGTCATCCCACCATTTTTTCTGAGGCACATGAAGGGTATTAGTGTTGGATTCTCTGGACTTGGTACTGCCAGGGAACCATAAGAAAAGTAGCAGAATGCTTTAAAAGGCTAAATGCGCAGCAAATCTCAGTCTAGGTGTGGCAGCAGACTTACAAAATTACATGAAGCCAGTAATTAGATTTAAACCTAATAAGCTACTTTTATTAAAGTAAATACTTTCTAGAGAAGGGGTATCAAACATGTGGCCCTGGGGCCAAATCAGGCCCTCGAGCAATTGGCTGTCATCTGCTTCCTTCTCTCTATCTCTTGCTTCCTTCTGCATAGCAGCTTGCTTTGCAAGCCTCGCTCAATCACACAGGAGCTGCAGAGCAAAACCTCTATTTTTTCCATTGTCCGAGGGTCCTCCCTTCAGGAGGAAGGGAAGGGAGGCAGAGGTTGCCTTGCCAGGCTGTCTGAATCACACAGCAGAGAGCTACTGAGCCAAGCCTCTCTTCCTTCTATTGGCTGAGGCTCCTTCCCCCCAGTCCCCTGGGGAAGGAAGGAAAGAGCCAGTGTTTCCTTTGCCCCATTTCCTGGATCCCATGGGAGAAATACAAAGAAAGCACCTTTAAGACCAATGAGTGATAAAGTTTTAAACACGTTTTAAGTTTTTCTAAAAAATATATTTAATTGTGTTTGTCTGTGTCCTTTATAAAGTTTATATCTCTGCTACCTAATCTTAAATAAGTATACACATGGCCCAGCCCAACAAGGTCTCATTTATGTCAGATCCAATCCTCATAACAAATGAGTTTGACACCTCTGGTCTAAATTCTTCGGTGCCATTTCTCACATCTGTCTGGAAGTAGCCTTTCTACAAATGCGAGAGCTGCAGAAAGATCTCTTTACATTTTCCAAGGCTGTGACTGAGCACACTGAAAATAATGGTGGGGTGTGGGAGATTGCACTTGATCCTGGAAGGAGAACAGAAGCACTGTTAATGACAAATGTGATAGTTACTTCTTTCTGATCTGACTGGGGATGGACTACAAGGCATCAAACATTCTGGGCACAGGACAGGGCTCTGGCCACTGTGTTCAGAAGTCTCCTTTGAGAGAGCCGGTTTGGTGTAGTGGTTAAGCGTGTGGACTCTTATCTGGGAGAACCGGGTTTGATTCCCCACTCCTCCACTTGTACCTGATGGAATGGCCTTGGGTTAGCCATAGCTCTGGCAGAGGTTGTCCTTGAAAGGGCAGCTGCTGTGAGAGCCCTCTCAGCCCCACTCACCTCACAGGGTGTCTGTTGTGGGGGGAGAAGATATGGGAGATTGTAAGCCACTCTGAGTCTCTGATTCAGAGAGAAGGGCGGGGTATAAATCTGCAATTCTTCTTCTTCCTTGCAGGCTACCCCTAACAGACCCTGTAAGGCAGCTCTTCCGTAGCTTACCTTGTGAACAAAGAATCCTTGTTCATCTCAACCAAAGGCTGGTAAGGACATTTACACTCCACAGTGCAACGTACTTTGTTCTGCAAACGCCATTCCTGCCTGTCTGATCTTTTCTGCCCTCTTCCCTGATTCTGACCTTCCCTTAGCAGGGCCCCAATGACTGAAGGACACTCTCCTTCATCCCCACTCATGCCTGCCGAATGACTTTGAGGGGAAGAGAAAGGTCCTCATCAGAATGGATCAGGAGAACATGAGCCTTTACCTCTGGGTACAGAATAATAGTGATTTACTTTTTATTAAAGTCCCCTCATGGGGAGTTAGAGAGAGAGAGTGAGAGGACGTGAGAGGGAAATGTGATCAAAATTAGTTCCCTTGGCGGAGCTGAAGAGCAGAGGAGGTGTCGGGAAGCGGCAGGTGTGCCCGCTGAGAAGGATTCCAGGCTGCCAGGCAGACTGTCCAGTGCTTGGATGAGTTTGGCAGGAGCGATAAGTGTATAAACTGTCTGACACAGCAGGGCAGATGTCCCGTTCTCCCCTGATGAGGAGCAATTGATGAGCTGTGATGAGCTGTGAGCAAAGCAACTTTTTGCAGAACTTGCTCTCCACTGTCCATGGACTTTGAGCAAAAGCAGAGGGGCCCTGCCAGCCTCAGGGAGATGAAGACCTTTCTGGGCAGACGGAGGGTGTCACACAATCTCCTTGTGAGTGAGCTGAGTCTAATTTAATTGAACTCATCAGCCATGTATAAAAACGTGGGAAGTCCCAAAATGAGGAAGAGACAAGAAAGAGGGGTAAACACTTATCTTCGACTTTGGAAAAGCTAGGGGGTGGGTGGTGGGTGGTGGGTGGGACCGGTTAGTATAGGTTTGCTGAATGTTAGGTGAAGGTAGGTGGCTGCTATGTAAAACATGGTAGAATGTGGATTTAAACCTGGATCTCCCCAGTTTTAGTCTAACCACCCCACCCTTCAGTTATCACATACCTACAGATACTCTGGTGTACATACTTAGGCGGGTTTCTCTTCACTCTCTCCAAAATTATATCTAAAATTAAACCTGGCATAATACTAAGAGTATAGCCATTCTGATTGCCTCTTGTCTTTTCTTTTTAAGGTTTCAGGGGGTTTTTTTAAGTTTCTTGTGTTGTTCGTTTTCCAAAAATACTAAGAATACAAGCAGGAGTAGACCAAAGGGGCACTAGCTCAAATGAAACAGTGCCTGGGTACCATTTCAAACAACTAAAAAGAATATAATAAACAATAGCTTCAGGCTTATAGATGTAAGATGTCAAATAAGAGTCATTAGTTAGAATGCTAATACATACAAAATAGTTTGCATTTTACAGGCTGAGAAACTGCTGCTGCTTTCAGTGATTTTTTTAAAAGGGAATCCGGGTGAAATTTATTTACTTCTCACTTCCCAGTGGAAAGTCTGAATTGGTATATGATTTTCTCCACTATTAATATGCACCAGGCTTTGCTAAGCAAAAGATAAAGGGGAACTGGCTTTGGAATTCCATTTTCTTGTCAATGTAAAGTTACCCACCATTAAAGAGAAGAATATTGAGCCACACTAGTAAATGGGATGAGATTACCCCCATCATTGTGTAAAAGAGGATCAGTTCTGCTGGCAGCAGACAAGTGGTGATTTTGGTGGTAATGTTAAAGCCTTATTCCACAATCTAAAGCTACAAGGTACACTACACATAAAAGTGTACACTCTTTCCCTGCACATGCCTTCCATAGTCTGACATTGCACTCATAGTCTGAGTAGGGACTTGTTTCCACAAGTGTCGTGCACTATGTGTTCACAGTTTTGAATGCCAGTTATCTGATGTGGAGAGATAAGAGGAAGGCCCATTTGTCATTCCATGTGCCTTTGTGCTTGTAGCTCTTCCTATAAAATGGGCTTTCAAAATCTGAAACATGCTCAGTAGAATGCCAGCAGGAGACCCCGCTATTCAAGATTCAAGTACATTCTAAGGCTGTTCAGCATGGTTCCAAGGTCATTAGCACAGAATATTTATCTTGTCTGGAACTATTGGAGATACTGGGCCTGAAGGCTTGGGGAATTTAGCACTCAGATACTGTAAAATAGAGAGTTCAGCCATGGGTAAGATGCAACTCAATTTTATTTCAAACCGGGACTGGGGAAAACAGGCAAACAACAGAGAATATATATACAAAACCCTGTCCAAAACACATCCATTTGGTTGGCGGGAAACTGCTCTTTCGGTGTCTCCAGGATCCTATTATTTGTATAACGGAGATACATGCCCGGAGCCCTAATTGGCCAGTTCACAGGGAACAGCCAATCGGAGCATAGGCATTAGGATCCTGGAGGGCAGAAGCATGTTTCGTTATGGAACTATGTACAATACATAACAGATACCATGGTTATCTATCACATTTTTATCCCATCCTTCCTCTAGGGAGCTCAGAGAGGTGTATGTGACTCATCTCTTCCATTTTGTGCACATTACAACCTCCGAAGTAGGTTAGGTTGAACGATGGTGACCTGTTCAAGATCACCCAGGGAACTGGATTGCAGAAAGGTGATTTGAACTGAGGTCTCTTTGGTCAAAGTCTAACAATGTAACTATTACATCGCACTCAGGGCTGGCCCTGCCATTAGACAAACAAGGCAATTGCCAAGGGCACCGGCCTTCTGGGGATGCCAAATTGTGTCCCCCATGTGACTCGGTGACATTCTCTGTGGGGGGTAGGTGCCAGAAGTTAGCCTTCCCGAGGATGCCAGACAGTCTAGGGCAGGCCCTGATCACACTGGCTCCTTGATCCTCTTCTGAAATCCAGTTCATCTGCAAAGCACTCTCAACATTTTCTGAAGTCTGGAGATGGGGTGAAAAATAATATATAAATTACACAATGGAGTGACTGTTGAAATGCCATACATAAAGATTTTTTTTCTTTTTCATTCCCCAGATTTTTTAATGTTGTCAGTGTGAAAGTGTTAGAAATAGCATTGATTGTGTAGTAAGATAAAGGAGACCAAAATAGGTCAAGAAGGAAAGCGGAGATCAAGCATAGCTTCCTCCTGACCTACCCAGCATTTTTTTTTTTTGACAGGGTTTGGTAAAACAATAAAATGCTTTTCAGAGCCAGGCTGTATTGTAATACTAGATTAGGTGTCACAAGCCTTCCCTTGTCAATGGGTCTATATTAAATGGTAGGGTTTTTTAAACCTCAGATATTATTATTATAATTGTTCCAAAGAAATCATTCCAGCAGTGTGTGCCACTCCTTCAGCCTGGGAGCACCCAGGTAAATTAGTACAGCTTGGAATAGAAAGTTAAACTTAGGTACTATAATCATTTTAATTGCAGCTATACGACCAACCCGTGACAAGTGTATTTTCCCCTGTGCACCCAAGTCTTTTTAAAAAGAGTGAAGTAAGGGGGCAAAATAGATGTTATAAAACTCCAACCAATTATCAGTAATCTGAACACCATGGCACTTCCACAGTCTAGAAGTCCATTTTAGCAGAAATAAAGTGTTAGATTTCTAAGAATATTGTCTGGGCGGTAAATTGTCCTGATTTTAGACTTGTTAAAATTAACGGTGTATTTTGCGGCTTTCCTGGAGCTTTCTTTCTTGGCAGTACAGGGGAGTTCCAATTTCAGGATAGACAAAAGAAAAAAAAGATGAGATCTTCAGACAGCTGCTAAAAGTCTTTATCGTATGTACTAACTGTGGTTCGTTTGTGCTGTCTGAACTCACTAGCTCCTGTTTATTGGCTGCATGGTTGCAGAGACAGCAATACTGTGGGGTGCTGTTTATGGACACTGCCACAGGATATGATGATGATGGTCCTCCCTACTGAGTGGCACAAAAGAGGCAAGAAGGAGACAGACCAGCGTTTATGCCCAAATCAGGATTGGTTACCAGAGCTGGATCTACCTATTTTTTGAGTGGGGGCAAAATTAAAGAATGGTGACCCCACTCAAAAAAAATGGTGTGGGGGCATGCCTGCTGCCCCAAGCAAGGTGTCCTCCACCCCTACACAGGCAAAGCACCCCCCCCCCACCCACCCCACAGGTGCCCGTCCCTTTTCTCCTTCCTGGGTCTGCGCACAGGGAAGGAGAAAGGGGCGGGGGACAGCACAGCAGCATTTGCTCCATCTTTGGAGCCTAAGAAGGCAAGCTCTGCGGATGGAGCAAATACCACTGTGCTGCCCCCCGCCCCCTTTCTCCTTCCCAGGTCTGTGCACAGACTCAGGAAGGAGAAAGGGGTAGGGAAGGGGCAACACAGCTTTTGCTCTGCCTTGAAGCTTGCCTTCCCTTGGAAGGCATGCTCAGAGGATGAAGCAAACATGCCACCCCATTGCTTTTCTCCTTCCCGGGTCTGTGCACAGACCCGGGAAGGAGAAAGGGGCAGCGGCTGCTCTGCTGCTGCTTCCTCTTCAGTGTGTTTACTCAGGATGGTGCTCAAGCGTCCACTGATCGGCAAAGCCTTTATTGCTCCCCTCCCCCCTCCCGGTTTCTGGGGCAGGCGTCCCCTCTGCTCCCCTAGATCTGGCCTTGTTGGTTACTTGCATCTGGAAGACAAAACAGAGTTTGTTGCTCACATCATTGTTTAACAAATGCCCTGCAAATCCAGTAGGCAGACTGGCTGGTTGCTTTTATTTCATCTTTTGTTTCTTTTAGATGTTTTAGCCTACTTTCTCCCAACAGCACTTTACAAATTGAAAATAAAGCCCAAAGAGTGGGGGAAAGGTTAACCTTTCCAGTGTATTACACTTTTATCAAGACAGATAAAGCACGCAAAAATCCTGCAGAAATAACCCAGTCTTGGCCATCTATCCCAGTCCCCCCGCCTCTTCCCCCTAATACTCGCTCTCTTTGCCACCTTGATCCCACACCCACTGCCTCTCTTCTTGGTTCCTGTTTTGCAGCAGCTCAATGCTGTCATAACTTCCTCAAGAGCCAGCTTTTCCCCTCTCAGCCCAGAAGCCCTCGTCCCTTTCTCTCAGTCCAGCTGCAAAGATGTCTTCAGTGGGATTTTGCTGGAGCAGGCCACTGATGGCTACAGCTGCTCTTGCTTTGCCATCTCATATGGTGACAGTTTCTCTCTCTGCCTTTCATACTGTTTGTTTGAAGAACACAGAGACATTTGAGTAGGGGTGGGCACAAACTAAAGTTTGTGATAAATTTTTGCCGATTCACAGTTTGCGACGTGAATTTCATGGCAGGGTGTGACCAGCATGAATTTTCCACATATTTTCATGTGGCAGTTTGTGAATGGTTACATATCCAGACAGACTATCACCATTCAGTTATAATGTTTACCAAACTTCAAAGCAATTGGGGTGGGGGTGAATTTTCCAGCCTTGGAAATACCAACAGGGGCCCTTGAAAGCTTAACAGACACTGATGGCTGCCAATAACAAAGTTCTCATTCTACTCTATGGGATCAGAGTGCTATACTTACCCTCAGCTCAGCTCCACACCCTCTTTTATGTTGGCAGCTAGACAGAGAGGCAGGGAGCTTGTTAAAATCAGAGCACATCCATAATTTATTCCTGATTGTGAATACCTTGCCCCTGCTGGAGTTGGGTGTTAGGTAGACTCAGGGGCTCTGAGCCACCCGTCTCTCTGCTTATGCTGAGTGGTGGGGCTGAGAATGTCTTTGGTCAGTGGTAGGAAGGCAGGAGAGGAGACTTATGGCCACACAAGAGTCATTGGGAAGATGACAGCCTTGTGTGACTAGTATTCCAGGGGATTGGCATCAGCAGGCTCTGGGGACTTGGTGAAGTACTCCTTCGCCATTACCAGGGAGTTGGGATGTGAAAGGGGAGGATGGGAGTAAGCAGTGAAGTGACTAAGTTTGCAGATGACTCTAAATTGTTCAGGGTGGTGAGAACCAGAGAAGATTGTGAGGCACTCCAAAGGGATCTGTCGAGGCTGGGCAAGTGGGCATCAACATGGCAAATGAGGTTCAATGTGACCAAGTGCAAGGTAATACATATTGGGGCCAAAAATCCTAACTATAAATACAAATTGATGGGGAGTGAACTGGCAGAGACTGACCAAAAGAGAGATCTTGGGTCATGGTAAATAACTCAGTGAAAATGTCGAGACTGTGAGCGACTGCAGTAAAAAAAGGCCAATGCCGTGCTGGGAATTATTACGAAGGGAATTGAAAACAAATCAGCCAGTATCATAATGCCTCTGTATAAATAGATGGTGCAGCCTCATTTGGATTATTGTTTACAATTCTGGTCACCGCACATCCAAAAAGATATTACAGCATTGGAAAAAGTGCAGAAAAGGGCAACTAGAACGATTAAAGGGTTGAAACACTTTTGCTATGAAGAAAGGTTAAAATGCTTGGGGCTCTTAAGCTTGGAGAAACGTCGACTTAAGGGTGACGTGATAGAGGTTTACAAGATTATGCATGGGATAGATAAGGTAGAGAAAGAAGTACTTTTCTCCCTTTCTCACAATACAAGAACTCGTGGACATTCAGTGAAATTGCTGAGCAGTCGGATTAGAACTGATAAAAAGAAGTACTTCACTGAAAGGGTGACTAACACATGGAATTCACTGCCACAGGAGGTGGTGGTGGCTGCAAGCATAGACAGCTTCAAGAGGGGATTGGCTAAACATATGGAGCAGAGATCCATCAGTGGCTATTAGCCACAGCTTATTGTTGGAACTCTCTGTCTGGGGCAGTGATGCTCTGTATTCTTGGTGCTTGGGGGGTGGGCTGCAGTGGGAGGGCTTCTAATGTCCTGGCCCCACTGATGGACCTCCTGGAGGTGCCTGGTTTTTAGGGTGCTGTGTGACACAGAGTGTTGGACCGGATGGGCCATTGGCCTGATCCAACATGGCTTCTCTTATGTTCTTATACCTGTGCCAAATCCTCTGCCATTGCACGCCTGGCATCCTGACCTCCCAGTTCACCACTGACAACCAGGAGTGGGACTTCTCCCTGGTTGGGCTCTTTGAGGCAGAGGCCCTGGGCTGTAGCTCCTCCCCCTCCCCCCAGCTCTTTCACACACTGTTCCCTCTGGCCATGTCTGCTGGCCGGTAGCCTCTGCATTTCTTTGCATTCCAGAGAACAATGCTACCTTTTAACCAGGGATCACAAATACAGGTCATCTTGTACCCTTTTCTTGCAGAGTGGATATAATCTGGTGGTGATGCCCACCTGCAGTCTCTCTGCCAAGGCCCTACCCAGGGGAGAAAAGCTGTCCCCTTGGGGCTCAGCACCAGTGTAGAGGCCAGTGTCCAGTCCAGCCCTTGAATCAGGGGATGACTTGCCCCAGGCTGGCCATATGGGTGCAGAGCTCATTGGAAGTGTTCTGGAAGGGCTTGAGGACACACACCATTTGGGAGAGGGTCAGCCAGACACTGGAGCTGATGCTAAGTTCATCTTTCCCAGGCAGGAAGGTCATGAAGTAGATGACATCCTGCACCACACTCTTCTGCTCCACCAAACACACAATTATGGCATAGGTGGAGTTCCTCATCCCCTTGCCCCTGCCTTTGCACAGCAGACAGGCAGACTTGATGCAACATGAGAAGTGGGTGCCTAGGTTCCAGCAGGTCTTGAGCAGGGACCACAGCTCGAGTGTGCTAGCATCCCAAGTAGCTTTGACAGTGCTCCTCAGCCCCAGAACATCCTTCACTGCCAGATGAAGCATGTGCACTAGGCCAACTATGTTCTCGAGGCACACTGCCTTCTCCATTGCCAGCATTTTGCTGCTGGCATATGTAGCCATGGACAATGTTGCCACCACCAACCCATTCCCTCAGGCTCTTCTGCATCGTGGTGGCAATGTTTTGCATAATGTGGTCTGTTTCCATCCCCCTGCATATGGAGTAGAACCACTTTGTAGCCTGGTGGCAGGGCTGTCCCCTCCTGAGGCCTAAGCTGTCCTGCTGGCAGCTCCAGAGGTTTGCCATGAACTGCATGGTTCTGCACTGTGCTATGGAGAGCTGAGCCTTGACCATCGCCACTGCAGCTGGCAAAACCCCAGGAACGTATCAGAGGAAGGAGGCTCCAAGACCCCTGGTGATGCCCTGCTAGGGCTGGCCTTCAGCGGGCTGGTAGGATGGGTTTGGTGCCAGGGATGGAGGCCTGTGGTATACAGGGAATGAAGAACTTCTTCCCCTTCCATGACAAGCACACTTTGCACCCACTTTTACTGTCATGGAACACAGAAGTGTTCACAGTCACACCTTTTTTGAGGGTGGGGGGGGGGGGTCTGTAAATGGGACCCAAGAAATGTAATCTGCTCCCAACTTGAAGAGATTGTAGATAAGCAGACAGCAGGTTCCCTGTGCGTTTGGTGTGTGTATCTTACAGGGGGTCCATTCTACACAATTTTGAACCTTGGCACTTTCCCCAAAAGCACTTTCTTGGGGGCATCTTCTTTTAAGAGCAATAACTCAGATCCCCTAAATCCGAGCTGCATATAACTTCGAGAGCTTGTAAAAGAGCATCAAGGGGAGGTCTCTAGTTTGCACATAGTCTGTTCTATACACTCCTGAACCTGTGCTTGTCATTTCCCCAGAAAGCATTTTCCTGGACGCATCTTCCTTGGGGGACTATAACTCAGATCTCAAAAATCCAATCTTCACCAAACTTGGAAGGCAGGTGGAGGAGAGTCAGCTGCAGATCTCCTGCAAGTTTGGTGTCTTTAGCATGCCATGGGGGCATTTTACTGCATCACAAACCAAACCAGTTAATTTGATGCCTAAAAGCTTATGACGGTTTGTGGTTCATGAACTGGACACACCACAAATCATGAACCGAACCGCATTCCCCCAGTTTGTGCCCGTCTCTACATCTGACACTAATTCAACAAGCATGAATAGCATTCCATGTGCCCTCTGCCCCACTGCCTGGACCCAACAGGGAATATGGGCCAGTGTTTCTGCATCTTGCTGAGGAGCATCTCAGCTCTGCCAGGGGGTGTATGTGTGTGTGTGTGCATCTTTATGCCATGACCTGTTCCAGCAAAGTCATCTGCTTTCTTCTGCCTCCAGGAAAATCTTTCTTGTCACGCACAATTCCCACTTCAGTCACCCTGCAGTCTTCCAGCAGAACGCCTCCGTCTGCAAGGTCATGGCCTAGCCATTCAGAGAGAATTGACGCTCTCCTGCCTTGCCTGTGCTGGTCAGCTCTTCTCTGAAACTCTGGGATTTCCTTTTTCGCTTCCAGCATGGTGACTCATCCAAGCACAGACGTGTTGTTGCCCAAGAAGATACCTGGAAAAACAAACAAACAAAAAAATCTGTCAGTGGACAATGAATCCCTCGGGCCAGCTGAAGCCAACACACCTGCATGGTTCTGTAAAAAGGGCAAAAAGAAAGCAGCCCTAGCCAGAGCAGCCTCTCCCTGTAACAGGCACTAAAATTTTGGGTATCAGCAGTTCCAGTCTCTATTTTTGTTGTTGTTGTTCAGTCGCACAGTCGAGTCTGACTCTTTGTGACCCCATGGACAAAGTCTTCCTGTCTTCTGTCTTCCACCATCCTCCGAAGTCTGCTCAAAATTCTCTATTTAGATTCTGTTAAAGAAGTTCTGTACATCTGCTATGTAAGAGAGAGCCAGTTTGGTGTAGTGTGCGGACTCTTATCTGGGAGAACCGGGTATGATTCCCCACTCCTCCACTTGCACCTGCTGGCATGGCCTTGGGTCAGCCATAGCTCTGGCAGAGGTTGTCCTTGAAAGGGCAGCTGCTGTGAGAGCCCTCTCCAGCCCCACCCACCTCACAGGGTGTCTGTTGTGGGGGAGGAAGGGAAAGGAGATTGTGAGCCGCTCTGAGACTCTTCGGAGTGGAGGGCGGGATATAAATCCAATATCTTCTTCTTCTAAAAAGTGTCAAAACTCCTTGTTAGAAATGCCATTTGGTGCAGAGCCAGTTTGGTGTAGTGATTAAGTGCGTGGACTCTAATCTGAGAGAACCAGGTTTGATTCCCCATTTCTCCACACGCATCTGTTGAGTGACCTTGGGTCAGTCACAGTTCTTGAAAGTTCTTTGATACCTCTGGAGCCCTATATTGTTGGTTGTTACAGCTCTTGAAAAAGCTGCTCTCAACACCAGCTTCAGGATGATTGTGGGAGTTTCAGAGTCAAAACTGAAAGGTACAGGAATATCCTGGCCCAGGTGAGACACCACCTGGCCCCTCCTCATGCTATTTGGATTGGAAGCTAAGGGCCTCTATTTGTGACAGGCATAACTCATCAGAAAATAACACAACACATCTGAAAACTGGCCACCAACCCCAGAATGATGACGGAAATTGCAGTGCCAAAAACAGAGGGAATTTGAGAACACCCTGAACCATGTTATCTTCATAATAGGCACCAACATGTAATAAGAGAGTTTTTAAGCAACCTGTCATGTGTCTTTAATACTCAGGTCTCCAGGACACCATAGAAAGTTTCTGGGTGGGGTACAATAAAACGAAACAAAAGTAAGATGTCACAACTGAGGTTTGATCAAATTGTTTATAAACGTGTTTGTGATGTCTGAATGCAGCCAAAGTTGTGAGCAAGCCTTTGAGTTCATCAGACATTCTGTAAAAATAAACACAAAAGAAAAGGAGGGGTTGGTGGTGGGGGAGGGTTTTGCAGAATTCTGTTGGCTTCTGTTGAAAACAGTATTTCAGGAAGCGTAGCTTTTCTCAATCCTATGTTACAAGTGGAACCTACCAAACAAACAATGAGCTTTTAGAATACAAAATTGTAAACAGAAGAGTAGGACAGTTTCTTGGCATCACTTAAGGGTGTCAGAAAATAGCTGTGATGGAAGGCTGCTCTACTCTCTGCGTGCAAATTATCTTGCTTGACCATACACAGGTGTTCTAAAGCAGTCGGAGTGCAGAACTAGATTCTGCAAGGCTCTCCTGTGGATACCAGCCCCATTTTTCTCATAATGCTAACACAGTGGTAGGGTCCATTAGCAAAGGGGAATCAACAGACTGAGATGGGTGTTTGCAAAAGCTCTTATCCACTTGCCAAGTCCCTTTTGCAATGCCCACCAGTCATTTTAACTGTTTTCCCCAAAACTGGACTCTGAAATCATAAATCATAATTCTCTTGTGGGGTGGCCAAATGGAGCTCTCCCATTCATTTAGGGGTGCATTCCATGCACTCCAGAAGCCACTGGCTGATCACAGCTTAGTCAGAGTCTCTCGCCTCTCATTGGCTGACTCCCCTGCCGCTGCCTACTCTGGCCCAAGAATGTTGAACAAACCACCAAAAGCAGTCTTACCTCAGAGAGAGACACATCTCACACTCTTCTCTGTGTCTGTCAACTGGCCTCAGAAAGGACTGCTGCTGTATTGCATCCTCACAAAAGGTGGCAGCCACCAGCAACAGACCTCTGCCGCCCTATCAACGGCCAACACAGACGGCCTGCCAATACAGGCATCCTCCAAAGGCTGCTGAAATAAGGCAGGGAGCTGTCCCACATTTCCTGTCTTTCCTGCCTCTTTCCTGTCACTCCCTGTCTCCCTCTTCCCCTCAGCCTCATCCCAGGATGGTTGACTGAGGAGATAGAGCTGCCAACTCCAGGTTGGGAAATTCCTGGAAATTTGAGGGGTGGAGCCTGGAGAGGGTTGGGTGTGAGAAAGGGTGGGGCCTCAGACAGGTACAAACCAGCCATTTCCTCCTGGGGAACCACTGTTGCCGATCTCCAGGTGAGGGCTGGAGATTACTCAGAATTATAACTGCTATCCGGATAGATGGCAGAGATCAGCTCCCTTGGGGGGGGGGGAGTGAATGCCTTCACTTGGGTGAGTGGGAAGACAGCGGGGAGGGGGCACTTGCCCAGAGGCCTTTAGTGATACCTTTGCAGATTGGTGGGAAATTCCTGGAGATTTTGTGGTGGACTTCGAGGACAGCATACAAATTAGAGCTTCAGGGTGAGGTCTGGCAGACCCAGATTCTTGCTGTGGAAGCTGACTGGATGATTTTGGACCAATCACAGAATTCCAGCCTAACCTGCCTCACAGGGTTGTTGTTCAGATCTAAGGGGGGAGAGAAGAATGATGCAAGCTGCTTTGGTCTCCCCCCCCCAACTGTGGAGAAAGATTGTCCTTTTCTTATGTAGAAGCTGCAGGGAGGGGGAAGGCAATGGAAAGCTGAAGTCAGAGGAGCAGATAAAGGAAAGGAGATATGGTTGCCAACTCCAGGTTAGGAAATGCCTGGAGATTTAAGGGGTGTAGCCTGAAGAGGGTGGGGTTTGAGAAGGGATGGGACCTCAGACAGGTACAATGCCATTTCTTCCTGGGGAACCACTGTTGCCAATCTCAGAATTACAACTGCTCTCCAGATGACAGAGATCCACTCCTCTTGAGGCGGGGGGAGTGAATTAGGGTTGCCAAGTCCAATTCAAGAAATATCTGGGGACTTTGCGGGTGGAGCCAGGAGCAAGGTTGTGGCAAGCATAATTGAACTCCAAAGGGAGGTCTGGCAATCACATTTAAAGGGACCACACAGCTTTTAAATGCCTTCCCTCCATTCGAAATAATGGATAGGGGCACCTTTTGGGGGGCTCATAGAACTTTCAAGAATAATTACGGTCACAATCAAATGCTGATGCTTGCAATAATTTCTGGTAGGTACGGTGAATCTGGAGTGTGGGCTTCTGTTCCTTATGCGCTCTCTTTATATTATTGAAAATGTGTGATGAATTTGTATTTGTATTTTTAGAATTGTCAATGAAACACAAAATTTGCTTATAATTGTGAGGCTGGTTTTTATTGAGGGTTTATCCCTGTTTTCCTGCCCCGCCTGGGGATTGGCAACCCTAGAGTGAATGCCTTCACTTGGGTGAGAAGACAGCAAAGGTGGGTGGGGCACTCTCCCAGAGCCTCCTTCTAGAGCCTGTTGTATTTTTCTTCACAACAGGTCTTACTCCTAGTAGAGAAATAAGTCCCACAGTGACTTAGGGAGGGGAGAATTGCAGGGAAGAATCAGCAAACGTGGGAGGAATTAAGCCCTTCTCCTTCCCACCTGTCAATCTTCCCCCACAAGTTGCCTTCCTCCCTGTTTCTGCGTTCCCATTATCCCCACTTTTGAGAAAATGTATTCGTCAAGAAACCTCTGGTTTTAATAAAGTACAGGTGAATTGGACAGTGTGTCACTGACCCTAAAATGCTTTCCAGTCTCAGAAAAATTGCTTTATTACCATATTTCTCCATGCGATCCTCACTTTTGTACAGAGATGTTAACTATTTCTTGACTATTCCCGGTCTTAACTCTTGTACAGGTTCCATGTAGCATCATCTAAGGCATTGTGAGCTTGTATGGTGTAGCAGCCAGAGTGCTGGACTAGAACCAAGGAGACCATAGTTTGAATTCTCACTTTGCCATGGAAGCTCACTGCATGACCTTGACCAGTCACTAGGGATAAGCATTAATTGGAAAAATGTGGTTCATGACACATTTTGTGGTTTGCGGCATGTCCATCATGAACTTTTAGGTAGTACATGAACTGGTTCGATTTATGAAGTTTGTGATGTGGTAGAACAGACCCCTAGTGTGCTAGAGAAAAGAATCTTGCAGAAGGTCTCTGGCTGGCTCTCTTCTACCTGCCTTCCAAGTTTGGTGAGAATTGGATTTATGGGATCTGAGTTACAGCCCTCAAAGTAGGTGCCCCCAGGAAAATGCTTTCTGGGGAAATGACAGGCACAAGTTCAGGAGGTTCAGGAGCATATGGAACAGACCCCGTGCAAGCTAGAGGCATCAAACTCACAGAGGATCTCTGGCTAAGTCTCCTCTACATGCCGTCCAAGTTATGTGCAGATTGGATTTAGGAAGACTGTGTTATGGCTCCCCAAAGAAGATGCCCCCAGGAAACTGCTTTCGGAGGAAGTGTCAGGAGCAGATTCAAAAGTGCGTAGAATGGACCGCCTGCAACTTACATACACCAAACACACAGGGAACTCACCATGCTACCTGCTCATCTACTATCTTTCCAAGTTGGGGGCAGATTGCATTTTTGGGGTCCCAGTTATGGACTCTTGAAAAAGTCTCTCTGGAAAAGACAGCTGCAGTTACAGCTGCAGTCTATGGAACAGCTCAGGAACAAGCCAATAACATCAAACTCAAAAGGAAAGATCATCTGTGCAGCCAAACACTGGAAGCAAGGCAAGCGTCCCCCCCCCCCCCCCCTATGCTCACAGCCCCCCACAAGTCTTGAAGGACAGAATAGGCAGATATCCCCACAGTCTTGTCAGGGGCTTCCCAAAGTCACCCCATAGCAGCTTGGCAGGCACCCTAGTCATATAACATAAGCCAAGGAAGCTTGCTCACAACTCTCACAGCACCACCCCCAGACTGAAACACACAGGTTCAGAGTACACCTATCAACTGAGGTATATTCTTTTACTCAGCAAAGGAATGGAAACATATGTTGATCTGCACCCAAGCCTCCAAAGGATATAAAGGCAGACATTCCCAGAGTTTCAATAGGGGTTCCCCAAAGTAACCCCACAGCACCTTGGCAGAGACCCCTGGCAAGTGCTGGAACCCAGTGAGATGTGCCCACAACACTCTCAGGATCTCTCAGGCCCAAACACATAGATCCTCTATTGTACAGATGAGAGGCCACCTTTTTGAATTGTACAAATGCAATGGAAAGGGGTAGTCAAACAGTGGCTTGTGTATAAAGGCTGAGGTAGACGTTTGCTTAGATGGATGTTGTTCCATAAGATAAGTGTTGTGTTATGAGGTAGATGCCAATCCAGGGGTTTTCTCAATGAGAAAAGGTTAGGAGGGGGGGCCAAGTGAGAGGAGCCTTTCTTGGAGGGATCTGTTATGAAGTAGGTGTTGTTTCATGAAGTAGGTATTGGGTGAGGGAGATTTTCTTTGGAGGGTAGAAATAAAGGAGGATATCCAGAGGTTGTCTCAGTGGGGGAATTTCAGTAAGAAAGGGTTGGGTGTGGGTGTGTCTCCCCCCCCCCCCCCATGAGAAGCACCCTTTGCACCCACTTTCACCCTCGTGGCATATAGAGGTGTTCAAAATCTGGAGTGGTGGGAGGTTATAAAATGTGGAATGAGCAGAAAGATGAGGTGGCTCAGAGCCCTGAGTCCACTTAACACCTAAATCCCAGCAGGGGAGAGGTGTTCACAGTTGTGGGGAGGGTATAAAATGTGAGTCCTCAATCAAGGAACCCTGCTTGACCAGCCAACCCAGCAGAGATGGCCATTCTCCCACCCAAGTGCCAAGGCACAATCATTATACTGCATGCTGGATCATCCAGAGAGGAGGAGTTATGGGGGGACATGTAGGAGGGCAACAGGAGGCCTTGATCTTAATCCATGAGGTGCAGAGAGGGGTTGCCCAGGAGGGAGAGGAAGGCCAACTCATTCACCCAGGGCAGGTCCAGGTGGAAGCAGTGGAGGCTGAGAGTGTTTCCCAGGTGGGAGAACACCTGCTCACTCTGGACACGGGTGGGGGGAGGCAGGAGAGGAGAGCCATGGCCACAAAAGAGAGGTCAGGCCAGATGATAGCCCTGCGTGACCAGTACTACAGGGGATCAGTGTTGCCAGGCTCAGGAGACCTGGCAAGGTACTTCCTCTCATCACCTTGGCGAAATCCTCTGCCACTGCATGCCTGGCATTCCCACGCTGCTGATTTCCCAGCTCACCACTGACAACCAGGAGTGGCGCTTCTCCCTGGCTGGGCTCTTTGAGGCAAAGGTGCTGGGCTGCAACTCCTCCTCCTCCCCAGCCTCTTCTACTCACTGTTCCCTCTGGCCATGTCTGCTGGCCTGTCACCTCAGCAAGTCCTTGCAAAGCTCATGCTTCCACTGCATGAGTTCTGTATTCCAGAGAGCAATGCTTCCTTTTACCTGAGGGTCACAGATACAGGCCAGCTTGTAGTCCCTTTCACTGCAGAGAAGATGCAACCTGGTGATGATGCTCATCTGCAACCTCTCTGTCAAGGGTCCAACTCCTGGTGTTTACTTGCCCCAGGCTGGTTTGTTTGGGCCTTTACTGAATACTGCCAAGTGGAAAACTTGCAGTAAATTACAACAAAACTAAAATACTTACCTTTACCAAAAGGCATGAGAGACATAGATGGCAGACTGAGGGACATGATCTTCAACAGGTTAAATCCTTTAAATATTTAGGTCTGGTGTACCAGTTGACAAGAGCGTGGAGAGTCCAAGCATTGCATATGGTTGAGAATGCTCACGGAATGACCTCAGCCATTGAGGTTCTTCTTCTTCTTTTTTTAAGAAAAGGGGCTTCCTATATCCCTGCAGCAATCAAGGTTTTCCGGGGGAAGATGGTTGCCCAACTAATGTATGGCTCCCAGCTTTGTCTTTACAAAGATCTTCACCCCTTGGAAGCACTGCAATCCAGGTCTTTGTGATAAGAATTCAGAGTCCTTCAATGTATACCAAATGCTCTCCTCAGACTGGAGACAGGGATAGTTTCACTCAAGGCATGCATGTGGGTTCAAATAACTACTTATTGGTTAAAAAATAAACTGTAACTCCCAGGGATTTACCCCTCTTATTCTTAGAGATAACCATCACTCAAACAGCTGAGAACTGTTGAAGGAAAAGTGCAAGAGTACAGTTTCTCCCCTTCACTAGGCTTTCAGAAAGCCAAAAAAACCCCACAAAAACTTAAGCAACAAATCTGAGACCCAGCCCTTCAGTCTGAGCCAGTTTGGTGTAGTGGTTAAGTGTGCGGACTCTTATCTGGGAGAACCGGGTTTGATTCTCCACTCCTCCATTTGCACTTGCTAACATGGCTTTGGGTCAGCCATAGCTCTGGCAGAGGTTGTCCTTGAAAGGGCAGCTGCTGTGAGAGCCCTCTCCAGCCCCACCCACCTCACAGGGTGTCTGTTGTGGGGGAGGAAGGTAAAGGAGATTGTGAGCCGCTCTGAGACTCTTCAGAGTGGAGGGCGGGATATAAATCCAATATCTTCTTCTTCTTCTTCTTAGGGCCTGGCTACAGTGGCATCCAACAGTAACATACATTTCCAAATATGTTTTCTTGCCAGCAGATTATTTAACAGCACAAGAAGTCCCTAAATACCAAAGAATATTTACTGTAGAACACACCTCAATGCTCTGCCTACAGTCTTTCTGGAAGGCGGATACCTCTGCATTCCTCATATACAATGGGTGTGTCCCTGTGAAATGGGAAAGGTTGAGACCGTAGCGCATGTATTATTGCACCTCTCCTACAATAGTGACATTCACTCACAATATATCATACCAGTGTTAGTAAACTCCCCAGAAAGATCAGAGCAGTTCTTCATCTCCCTGCTTCTTTCCAATCTTTCTTCAGAAATAACTTGCACCATTGCAAAATTTTATATGAGGGCATGCAGCATACATAAACAGGTAGTTAAGTCCTTAAATAAGGCTGGACTACAATGACAACTTTAAATTTATTTTCTGATCCTAGTATCGTATGTGGTAAGGTTTTAAGCTGGTTTTATATTGCAATAAACTGAACTGAACGGATCCAGGGAAGCAGGCTTCAAGATCCTTGGTGATGCCCTGATAGGCCCTGGCTCTAGAGGGCTGGCAGGATGGCTTTGCTGTCCAGCGATGGGGGCCTGTGGCACACAGTGGGTGGAGGACTTCTTCCACCCATGACAAGCACTTTCACCCTCATGGCATACAGAGGGGTTCACACTCAGGAGGGCTGGGAGGGTATAAAATGTGGGTCCTCAGTTGAGGCACCCAATAGCTAAGTCCCTCTGCTCAGCTTCAGCAGAGAGACAGGGCAGCTCAGAGCCCTGAGTCTACCTGACACTGAAACCCCAGCAGGGGAGAGGTGTTCACAGTCAGGAATAAATTATGGATGTGCTCCACTTTTAACAAGTTCTCTGCCTCTCTGTCTAACTGCCAACAGCCAAAAGAGGAGAGGATGTGGAGCTGAGCTTAGGGTATATATAGCATTCTGATCCCATAGAGCAGAATGGGAACTCTGTTATAGGCAGCAAGCAGAGCCTGTTAAGGTTTCAAGGGCCTCCATTGGTGTTTCCAAGCTGGAGAATTCCATCCCCTCCCACCGGTTGCTTTGAAGTTTGGTAAACATTTTATTTGAGCAGAGACAGTTTATCTGGAGATGTATCCATTCACAAACTGCCACAAACCTCCATGAACAGCATGAAAGTTCATGGAATGTTTGTGCCAATGACCAGCCACAAACTTTAGTTCATTAACCACAAAATGGCCAAAATTCATCACAAATGTTAGTTCATGAGCTGGTTCATGTCCTTGCCTGCCTGTCACTCAGACTACCCTACTTCACACATTCTGAACATAAAATGGAGAACAGAAGAAACATGTTGTGAGCTGCTTTGGATCCTACTTGGAGATAAATGTGTGGTATAGATAATTAAATAAGATGTAAGCAATCCACAGAGAAACCCAACCCCAACCTGAGCATGTTTCTTTTAAATTTCCAGACTACAGTACCTATTAACAAGAAGAGTCCATAAGACAATACTATTTGGAACTTGAAGGAGATCTAATGGCTGCGTGGAAACATGTTGGGGAACTGCTTACGTTGCAGGTCCATGACAGAAATGGCTTACAATATGGAAGGATGACAGCTAAAGGCCTATAGCCATGTTACAGTCTCCATGACTGCTTGAAAGAGCATTCATACATGGCTGTAACTTCTATGATAATTTATCATGTTGATGGTAAGTCTATCTTCAGAAATGTCAGCAATCCACATGCTTGCACCTAACAGAATGCCAGAAATCCACATAGAAGATGCTATATCTGTAACACAGATGACATGCAGAATCATTTGATGTGACGTATACGAGGCCAATACAAAGGCCGATCTTCAGACTGAGGTTCTGTTGCTGTCTGTGCCAGAAATGTATTTATTTATTTTTAAAAGTTCTATGTCAGCTCTCCAGAGAACCCACTTGAGGTCACTTGTGAAACAAAACATAAGAAAATGCTAACACAATAAAAGTTGTTAACAATTTAAAACCCAGACAAAAATACCACTGGATAGCTTTAAAAGAGTCTAATAAAACATTTCTCAGACTAAAATAATACTATAAAAATAAGTTTTAAATAATCCTCTTAATTAAAAGCTTGGTTAAAAAACATTTTGGCTTAAAGCAGGGTAGGTACCAGATAAGCTTCAGCAGGAACGATAGTCCACAGATGAAGGCAGGGGCACAGAGATAAGGACTTGTGAGAAAGATCTTAGCTGGCAGGTTGGACAGTATGAGAGGAGGCAGTCCTTCAAGCACCCTGCCTCCAAGCCATTTACAGACACAATGTAAGAACTAGTACTCTGAGCTGTGCATGGAAACATACATACAGCCATTGAAGATCTTTCAGCTTCAGGGTGAGATCATCCCTGTATTTGGGCACTATCCTGGCTGCCACATTTCAGACCAGATGACATTTCAGACAGTTTTTGAAGGCATCCCCATGTAAGCATATTACAATAATCTAATTTGGATGTAATCAGAGCATAGATTACCATGGTCAGACCAAGCTTTTCAAATAATGGTTATAGCTGGATGTTTAGGGTGCCCCTACCCCAACACTTACCTGGCAGCAAGAGGCACAAGGAGGACCTTCCCCTATGGCACGGAATGGCAGCAACTGGGAGAAGAGTGGCAGGCAGAGAGGAGTGCCAGCAGGGCCACTGAGCTCAGGAGTGTCAAGGGAAGCAGAGCAGCTTCCAGCAGCAAAAGCAGGAGTAGCACAGCCCGGGAGGCAGCCACTGCACATGGAGGTAGGCCCTGCAAGACAGAACAAGACAAAGGGAGGAAAGGACTTTGGCAAGGGAAGTGGAGCCAGAGTGGGCAAGCTGGGCCCTCAGAGCTCAGTGGAAGAAAGAGCAGGGAGACTGCAGAAGACCATGGTTTTTGTAGGTCCAGTTGCTCAGGCCCTTGAAGACTCCTGGGGATGAAGCCAAGATGGAAAGGGCAGAGCCCAAAACAGCACACACACACACACACACACACACACCCGCAATTGGCCTCAGGTTCTGCCAAGTAGGAAGCCCTGACCTGGTGGCCAAACAGACTGGAGAGTCCAGAGCTGTCCCTTCCCCAGCAAGCCTGAAGCGATCCAGGGAGAAAGAGCAATGTCCCTCCACCAAAACTGGTGGTCCACAACCCCCAGGCCACGGACCAGTACCAGTCCATGGTCTGTTAGCAACCGGGCCGCAGAGTGAGGCAGAGATCTTTGCCTGCTCCTCATTTAAAGGCCCCCATGGGGGGCAGGAATGGGGTGGGGGGCAGTCAGGGGAAGCAAAAAAACCAGCACCCCCACCAGTTCATGGCAAAATTGTCTTCCCCAAAACCTGTCCCTGGTACCAAAAAAGTTGGAGGCCACTGCCATAAGGTATAATGGAGCTGAATAAATTTTGGGTTCCTGAATATTTACCCAAATCCCAGCAAAATACCAATATTAAGATGTGCGAATATCTGAGGTTGCTGATTTTTTTCTGATCCAATGGACCCAATTTTTTTAAAAAATGAATATTTTGTGTGTATTCCTAGTCTCCCTTGGTATTGGCTTACTAGGCTGCTTTAAGTAGGTTCTGTCACTTTCAAGTGAGCCTGTTCACAGGGAGGGTGGGATACAAATAAGTAAATAAATAGTGTTAGTTTTAAAAGTTTATTTGCTGGAGTTGCTTTGTCTTGAGCTCACAGGTTTTTGTATATTGTTACATTCACACTGACATTCTTGTGCTTTACATAGTCCAAGATTCTTGGGCTTTACATAGTTTTGGATTCTCAGGTGTTACATTGGTATGGCTTAGCAATGGCTTCAATACCATTCCTATGGGGGATTCTTGGATTTCACATTTTTGTGTCCCCCCCATAGGAAACAATGGAGGCTGGGGCACATTGTTCCAATTCACTTGAAATTTGGGGGTTATTTAAAGGACAGATACCAACACCTTCATTCAAAGCGGTCTCACAACAGCCTTCTTCAAGGCTGTCAGAACTTCACCCTCCCTCAGAGAGACATTTATCACCCTGTCCCCCCAAGCCCACTCAACAGAGTGAGCACAGCTTGGCACCATCAGCCACAAAGGGCAAGGGCCAAGTCTGGATGTGATCGGATGCACACTTTTAAGCAGGCTGCTCACTTCATTAGGCTTCACCAATTTATCCTGCTTTTGAAGTAATTCATTCTCACCTCTCTGTGTTCTCACGTCTCTGTGTTACAATCCCTCCAGTGTTATGCATGTGTGTTTGAAATCCTCAGAGAATTGTTCATAAAGCTGCATTAAAGGTCAGTGTGAAAAAGACAGTATATTGTAGCTTTGGGTGTTGGACTTGAACCAGGAAAACTCAAGTTCAAATCCCTATTCAGTCATGAAGCTGAATGCATTACTTTGGGCCAGAGTCTGTCTGTCTGTCTGTCTGTCTCTCCCCCTCCCCCTCTCCCTCAACCAAACCCACCATTCAGGGTTGTTGGGAGGATAAGATGGAGAAGGGGTATGCCAAAAGACACAGGTAAAACACCCTTAACATCTTGAAGGATGGGGTGGGATTAAAATGTGATAGATGTAATAGATGAAAATTCATGGAGAAATGAAACCCAAAAATCCTGCTGCTTTATTGAAAAGCTCAGAACTCCAGCATTTCAGTTCCAAACAGTGTCTTTATCCAACAATGGCCCTTTCCAAGCAAACATTAAACCTATTCAAAAAGAATGCTCCTCTGCCAAGGGCTTTTGGTGTCTCCCCCCGCCCCCAGCCTAAGCAAAAATGTCTAAATGTTTTCTGTTGCAAATAAATCTCAGCAGAGTCTATCAGTGACTCTGAAGAGGGAGTTAGAGATGATGATCCCCCATGGCCAAAGTGAAATCTAAACCCTGCAGGCATTTGGTTACGCCTTTCTGTGTAAAAGCCAATTCCTGTACACAACACCATCAATCCAGCCCTACATTAGCATGGTCTTCCAATGTAAACAACCTAAATCCCCATTAACAGTTCCAGTTAAAGCCCTTTAACCAGAAACCTGTCCTGAGCAAAGCGAGGCAAGGCCAGAACAATGCACGGGACAAAGAGCTCTCAGCCTAGATCCTGTCTACTGACTTGGCAGCACAACTGGTTAACATCCATCTGCCGACATTTGCTAGATGTCCGTTTGAAGCTGGTTGAAGCCCCTAAAACCATTTTTCTGAATTGGTTTTGGTGGTTTAATTTTTTGTCTCTAGGGAAGGATTTCCTGTAAGTGGCTAAGACAGATACCAGTATACACGTGGCTAGCACATTAAGGCCAGCTATAACACAAAATCCATACTAAAAGGGTAGTAATGAATTAGAAGAATTGCCAAGCTGACAAAGGCTGATATTTCTGGGGCATTTTAGGAGTCCCTTCATTTCCCCTTCAGCTGAGCTCAAAATCTATGGAGGGGGGGGGGGAATAGAATAATTACTTCTCGCTCTGCCCTATCAATTTAAATAAATTAACTATTAGATTAACTACACTTAAAACAAAACAAGAAATCAATCCCACCAGCCTTGGCTGCTACTAAACTACGTTTTGCACCACTAAACCAATAATTGCCAAGGGTGCCCGCAAAGGAGATGCTGGTAATTGGATTCCATTTAAGTGTTCCCTCTACATCTTTGTAACTGAGGGAAATGCAGAGAAATCTGGATGCCTGTGCAAAAGGGAAAGGCCTATTCCAAATTGCCTTCCCCCACTGTCTGGTTCCCCCCCCCCCCCTACAACTAATCTATTTTGCACTGGATGATACATAGAGCCATGAGGTTTGCCTGCAGCATGCTTCATCTTGTGCCACGCAGTAAAGTGTAGAGACATTCACAAGCTTCAAGTGTGTCCAATTTATAGAAGGTAGGACAGGTGATTGAGGGAGATGAGATTCCTGGAGAAGGCCATGGCTCAGGCCTTAATGCTTGAACATCTGGAGGCACAACACTGACAGGTCAGACGAGGAGACTTTCGAGGGTGATCTCTGGGGTGCCTGCCCCAGAGCGATGCTCATTAAAGACAGCCCCCTCCCGCAATGTGTCAGTGATGCCTCAATCCACCAAATCAAAACTAGAAAGTGGACTCAACAGAGGCGTTTATTTATGCCACTGGAATAAAAATGGTTCCAGTCATAACATGCAGCAGCAAAGCAAACTGGAAGGCAAAACTCTCTTTTGCAGGGTGTCATGACCCAGATGGGTTGCTGCCTAACAGTGCCACCACTCTGGATTTATGGCCCCTGAGCTGCAGTCATTTTGTAGAAAAATAGGTGGTGGAACTCATCCAGGGATTGTTATGCAGTTATTCAATGGACAAGGAGGTGGAACTCTCAGAAAGGTTCAGGAGCTGTGCTCCTGTGAGCTCCCACTGAATCTGAGGCCTGTCCCTGGGGAAGGCCCAGAGTACCCTCCCAAGCCCAACCAAAAATGCCCCTTTTAGCTGAGAAACACAGACATGATGACCAGGCAGAGAACATTTAAAAAGATAAAGGTTTATTAATACAGGGATGGGTATTTAAACAAGGCAAGGTGCTTAATAGATATAACAGTGTATAAAGGAAAAGGAAAATAAACCTTAACGTGGCTACCTGTACTTCCCCTAGCCTGTTAGCCCACAGACCTTTTCCCCAGGCCGACTGCCTATGACTCACTCTACCTTCTGACTCACTCTACCTTCTCTCAGCCACAGACTGTCCTCTCAGCCTGACTCTTTGAGAGAAAAGAATGCAGTTCCACAGCCCACAAAGTTTATGTATCAATCTCTCATACAATTCCTGGACACTGATGGGTTACAGCGGGTGCCAAGCATTGTGGGGATTGCAGGCTGTGTCTGCTTTCTACTCCCACTCTGGTCTCTAGGCCTAGGCTTCCCTAGGCCTTGTTTCCCAGTCCTGCACAGATCATGACACAGGGCCACCTAGACTGGAACAAAAGACTAATGGGAAAGAAGGCACTTCTTTTCTGCAGAGCAGAAAGCATTATCCTCCTTGTCTGGTAAACCACATATATGTCCTAGTGGCTCTAAGAACACAAGACCAGGCCAAGGTCCATCCAGTTAAGTATTTTCATCCCATTAGGGTTTGTAGAATCTTTCAGGATCAAGTGCCGTGTTCTACTGGAGGAAGTTTTCCTTCCAGACGTTTCGTTCTCAGCTGCGGAGAACATCCTCAGTGGCGTGGCAGCCGGAGCAGGCGCTCAGACCTTCTTGGCTGCTGTGCATTGAGTGGGGCCAGGGCTGCTGGAGAGCTGCTATTTCTAGGCTGGAGGGGGTGTGATGAAAGGGCAATTAGTTTGTGGATGTGCCCATTGTTTGGAGGGGCTTCCTGGAAGGGTAGTGATAAGGAAACTGGCTCCTTATCACTACCCTTCCAGGAAGCCCCTCCAAACAATGGGCACATCCACAAACTAATTGCCCTTTCATCACACCCCCTCCAGCCTAGAAATAGCAGCTCTCCAGCAGCCCTGGCCCCACTCAATGCACAGCAGCCAAGAAGGTCTGAGCGCCTGCTCCGGCTGCAACGCCACTGAGGATGTTCTCCGCAGCTGAGAACGAAACGTCTCGAAGGAAAACTTTCTCCAGTAGAACACGGCACTTGATCCCGAAAGATTCTACGAACCCTAATGATGTTACCAGTCGTGAAAACCTGAAATCTTTGATATTTTCATCCCAGTTACGGTCAGTCAGTCTAGGAATCTCACAAACCGGGCATGAAGGTAAGAGCTTTTCTCATTTCCTTCATGTGGTATTCCGTGCTAAACTGCCTCTGAGTATGGAGGCTTTATTTAGTTGTTATCACAATTTCTTTTTCAGGCTCTCTAAGCAAGTGCCCAGGGCTTTTTTTCCTGGGGGAATATGGCAGAATGGAGTTCCAGAACCCCTTTTTGGAAAAAAAATTCTAAAAAAAAAAAAAAGTTTGAAAGTTCATGAGGAGCACATAAGTGTGTTTCTCTTTCATTTCCCTCCTTAGAGTTCTGGCTCTTTTTCCAGAACCGCCCCCCCCCCCCCCGCAACAAATGCCCTATTACCAGTTATCTTATGTAGTGAATAAGTTAATTAAACATAGTTTGCCCTCAGATCTCATGAGGAGAACTGAGGGCAAAGAGTCTGGAAATCACCCCCCATCTCTCTCTCAAGGATTCTCTAATCTCTCAGGAACTGAGACAGGCTCTTTCTCCACCCCCACCCAGTTCTCCTCCCCAACCAGTTTTCCATTTAATGACTGCTTGTATCTAAAATGGCCCATCAAATTCTGAAATATCTCCTTTAAAGCCCTTAACTTTTCAGGAAGATGTCCAGCCTCCAGCGAGTACACTGTTCCAACCTAAAAAAGGAGAAGCGGGGGAATATGTGCTACTTAGTTGATTGTTGCTGTTTAATTAAGGAGGGTGTGAATGTGAAAATGTTAATAGCATGTAAGTAATCTTTGAACAAAGGTAATTTGATCCCAGCGGAAGCTGGGTTCAGATAACTTGCTCGAGGTTGACTCAGCCTTCCATCCTACCAAGGTCGGTCAAATGAAGACCCAGCTTGCTGAGGGGGAAGTGTAGATGACTGGGGAAGGCAATGGCAAACCACCCCGTAAAAAGCATTGTGAAAGCATTGTGAAAGCAACGTCACCCCAGAGTCGGAAACGACTAGTGCTTGCACAGGGGACTACCCTTACCTTTTTTAAAAATACTGTAGTTAATCAAATGGGCTGAGTTTACTATGCAGCCTGCAGTCTTTAACATATTTTTTAAAAAAGGTAACAGTAGTCCCCTGTGCAAGCACCAGTCATTTGACTCTGGGTTGACATTGCTTTCACAATGCTTTTCATGGCAGACTTTTTACGGGGTGGTTTGCCATTGCCTTCCCCAGTCATCTACACTTTCCCCCCAGCAAGCTGGGTACTCATTTTACCAACCTCGGAAGGATGGAAGGCTGAGTCAACCTTGAGCCAGCTACCTGAACCCAGCTTCTGCCGGGATCGAACTCAGGTCGTGAGCAGAGGACTGCAGAGGACTGCAGTACTGCAAATTTATCACTCTGTGCCATGGGGCTCTCTACAAGCTTACAAACTCTGTTGAAATCAGTGGTAGTTGTTTCTGAATATACATGTTTAGGACTGGTTGAGTGGCTGAATATTAAGGGCCAGCCTTGGGCATGTGGCATACCTAAGCCACAGACATAACTAACAGAGCAAATGAAGAGATGAATTGCAGAACATCTATTATCAGAATGCCTAATATTTTTTTAAAAAGATTAAAAGCAGCTGAAAGGAATGGGAAAATCCAGATGGCAGTTGTGGTGCGGAGAAGAAGGTTACTCTCCCACATTCCATGGGGAAAGCATACAGATATCATTCAGGCACCTGCATATTTCTTCTCTTGGGGCAAGTAGCGATTCCAGGGTGCAACTTAAATGACAAAACAAAACACTAGGGAATGGTAAAAAAATAAGCCTCCCTCTGCATCTTGGCCCTGAGTTGGATCGTTTCCTTCCCCACAGCAAGAGATTCTGATCACAGATCTACCCAATGGCACATGTAGTTCAAAAGCTCGCTGAACAGAATCCCCCTGATGGAAAGTTATCTGGGGTGTGTATGTGTGTTTGTGTGTGTGTGTGTGTGTAAACACACAGCATGGTTCTGAAATGGTGGAAGCACCAGAGTAGACTGCTGCAGGAGAATTACCAAGGGATATTAAACTGATGCTGTTATTAATGTTTGAATCTACATGAAAGAGATGTGAAATCATTATTTTGTTCCCTTCAAGCCTGCTTGCATGCAGACCAGATCAGATTATTGGCTAAAATGCAAATTACCTCTTCTTTGAAATGCATCTTTTCTTGATCGAAAGCTCTCCTTGACAATGGAGTTGATAAACTTGTCATGTTTTCCTTTTGGGGGGCAATCAATGGCCCATTCCTCTAGAGCAAGGGTGGCCAAACTTGCTTAACATAAGAGCCACACAGAATAAACATCAGATGTTTGAGAGCTGCAAGGAAGGAAGGCAAATAGATGGGGGGAGGTGGAAAGAAAGCAACTTTAACTTTAAATACATTCTCCAAGCCACCGGCTGGCTTGGAGAAGTGATGAAAGAGAGAAATGCCTTCTCCAAGCTGGCTGATGAGGTGGTGGGGGCTTTGGGAGCCACAAATTATGTGTGAAAGAGCCACATGTGGCTCCCGAGCCGCAGTTTGACCAACCCTGCTCTAGAACATTGTCCAATTGTAGGTAAATTCCACTTGACAAGATCCTACTCGGAGGATTGTGACTGGCTGCTTTCTATTTTTCTGCCTATTATTCAATCCTGATATGTCGATTATGGCGGATCCCGCATGGGATACCAGCAAAAAAGAAACTAACAAAATGCATTCTTTCAGAGGGTAGCCATGTTGGTCTGAAGCAGAAGCTAGATTCAAGTCCAGTGTCACCTTTGAGATCAACAAGATTTTCAGAATATGAGCTTTCAAGAGTCAAAGCCCCCTTTGTCAGATACAAAGGGGGCCCACAGAAACATTGAGGCACAAGATTTTGTAGATGTTTCTGTGGCCACAGTTATTTTGTCTAAGGCACTATAAGATTTTTTGTCCTGTTTTTCCCCTGCAGCAGATTACCATAACTGTCCCTTTGGCATCAGATTTACATATGCATCATTCTGTGATTAGTCCTGCATCCTAGGTTGATTGTCTCTCCCTCTCCCCCAGTTTACAAACCATATGGTTCTTCATATCAATTAACAGGGAACTATCTTATAGGATCAGATGTAAAATGTTTCTTTACTTCATATTACACCCTGACTTTCAACTTATGGGGACTCAGGATTATTTACATTGTTCTCTGATCTTATCCTCACAACAGGCTGAACGTGTGTGATTAGTCCAAGGTTATGTAGCAAGCTTCCATGACAGGTGATTTGGAACCAGATCTCCCAGATCCCGGTGCAACACTCTAACCATTTCCCTGAACTGGCAGAGCCCCTACTTCTGGCGCTCGTATAACAGACACCCTTTGGTTGGCAGGACAATGGCAGAGGTAGAAGGAATCACTACCTTTGCACCTTATGCCTTTGCAATTCGAATTTGCCTAAAATTAGTTACCAGCTAATTTGCCTAAAATTAGTTACTACCATCCTCAACATCCACTGGAGTGACTTTGTGACCAACACTGAAGTCCTCAAGCGGGCAGAGGTTACAAGCATCAAGGCACTGCTTTTGAAGACACAGCTGCGCTGGGCAGGGCATATTTCCAGGATGGAAAACCACCGCCTTCCCAAGATTGCCCTGTATGGCGAACTTTCCACCGGCCATCGAAATAGAGGGGCACCAAAGAAGAGGTACAAGGACTCCTTGAAGAAATCCCTTGGTACCTGTTGCATCAACCATCACCAGTGGTCTGACCTAGCCTCAGATCGCAAAGCATGGAGGCACACCACCCACCAGGCTGTCTCTTCCTTTGAGAACGCATGCATAGCTGGTCTTGAGGACAAAAGGAGATTGAGGAAGAATCGCACTGCTACAGCACCAACCCCAAATCAGACTTTTCCCTGCAGCCACTGTGGCCGGACTTGCCTGTCCCGCATTGGTCTTGTCAGCCACCAGCGAGCCTGCAGCAGACGTGGACTACTGCACCTTTCTTAAATCTTCGTTCACGAAGTCAAGCCGAGAGAGAGAGAGTTACCAGCTCAATTGCCTGCATTTCTTAGGAAATAAAAAACCATCTATCGGATGGTAGTGGGATCAGAAGTCTTTGCAGCCTCGATTTTATTTAGAAGATTTACACCAGTAAAATAGAACAAAACATGATTAATAAGTGAAACCTGGCAGAAATACACAATCAGGTGCTCCCAGAACAAATAATTTCAAATTGCTGGAAGGCCTATAAAGGTGGTGACAGTCAAGGGAGTTCCATAACAAGTGCAGCAGCTGCAAAGGCTCTCCCATGAGACTCTGCCAATTGTATTGTGCCTAGTGTAGATTTCTATGGCAAGGTCTCTCCACCTGGGCAGGCTGATAAAAGTGGAGTTAGTGCTTCAGATACTGGAGAGCCCATTCCCTGAAAGTTCAAAGTAGCAATCTGAATGGGCTAGAAACAAAACAGAAGCTGGTTTAATTGATCAAGTATTAGTGTTATGCAGAACACAACCTCTGTTAAAACACCGACCTCCACTCTCTGCACAAGCTGACATTTCCAGACAATTTTCAAAAGCCAGCTCTGCTCATAGCATGTGATTGTAGTGTAGACCGTGTGTTACATGTGTGACTGAGTATCAGAACAAAGTTTGAATCCAGTGGCATCACTGGATTTGGATTTGGCCATGCACAGAGAAGGAACAGCAGAGGACCTTGTTACTAAAAATCTGCCAGTCTCCCCCCTTATTTAAAGGAACGTGTTGTTTTTATTCTTTTTTCACCAACATTACCTCCTTCTTAGCAGCTTCTCAAATAAATTCACATCTAGAGGATCTTTCTCTCTTTGCACTCAAGGAAAAAGGGAGCACAGTAGTGCCAGTAGCAGATTGCATTGTTTAGAGGCATTAAAGAGACACAGAGAAAGCTACTGTTATTCCCCCCGCTGCTAGCATATATAATTCAGTTCTGCAGGATAATGGGCCTTTGTGTACTTGTGTGCATATTACTCTTTAGCACAATGTATCCGGGAACAGGTGAGTGGGTGTCTGTGTCACTGGGGATACACAAGCAGGCAGGCAGGGCCCCCAAATTTCACTTGCCGGGAAATCTCCCAGGAAACAGAGCATTCTGGCCCACAGAAATGGTCAGATGCTAAACAAAGGGCTGAAGGAAATGAGCTCCTGACCTTAACTCACAGAAACCTTCCTTTTTGAGCGGCAGTAAACCTCTGGTCTTGAGTCCAACACTTCATGTACATAATTTCAGATCAAAAATTTCAGGGAGGATGCCTAAGACAAGCCATGATTCCTTGTAGCTTTAGCTTTCCTCAAAGCCCTTCAAGGCAAAACATACCTTCAGATCAGGGATCTGCAACCTATACCTCCAGAGCCAAATGTGGCTCAGTCAGTATGAAACAAAACAAAGAAAATGAAATCGTTAAGCTAAGGGGTATTGGAGAGGTAGGTGTGATGTTTGAACAACAAGTATCTGAGAGGAATGACAAGAAAAGGTTTATCTGGAACTACTGGCCTCCTTAGCAATACAGCTCAGAAATGGGGAAAGGAGGTGAGCAACTGCCAATAATCCATGTGCAAACCATGCACAGATCTATGCCGCTGCACTAAAACATTGCGTGGGCTGCTAAGTTACTACTTTTTGTGAGACCTCATACTTGCCACTTCTTAAAAAAAGGGCTGGCAACAACCATTTGGGGGCTAAATTCACCAGTGCATTTTTTCAGTGATATGTAATGTGTGAATGATCCTTTGTTAAAAAAAAAAAAAAAGTGGGTAAATAAAGCCTTAAATCCTAGAGGTCAGATTCAGCAGTAGGTTTCTGATAACAGAAGGGGGGGAAAGATTTTTCACCAATTCCTCTAATTTACTGCAGAACCCCAGTTCATCCCTACTCTCTCTCTCTCTCTCTCTCTCTCTCTCTCTCTCTCTCTCTCTCTCTCTCTCTCTCTCTCTCTCTCCCCATCTATCTGCAGAGCAGGCTATCTGTCACTGTGGAGTGGGGGGGACCATGGCATCTGCCTCTACTTCCCCCCCATCTCCTCATCCTACTCACCACTACAAATGACCTGTTTCCCACTGTCCCTTACAGAGCTTGTAGATGCAGCTTAAATATCATGTGTGTGGTGGATGTCTCTGCACCTCTAATTCAGTTCTGCAGGATAATGGGCCTTTGTGTATGTGTGTCTGCCAGCATACACAAGCAGGGCAGGTGGATTAACTGATACTGCCTACCTTCCCATTTTGGGAGGGAGGTCCTGAAACCTGTGATTTTCCCTCACCTGCCTAGCATGAGCTAAGCCAGTTCTTCCCACTCCTTGGGAAGCCTCACATCTTTACACTGTAAGAGTCCTTTCTTAGCCTATGCTCAAGTCTGTAGCAGCTGCTTAGTCAGTCAGCTCCCACCAAAGCCAAATTTCTAATTCCAGTCTCTTAGGCCACCAGCTTTCTTTGATAACCAAACCAGCAAGCATCAGTCAACAGCCTTTTGACCCATGCCTCATTTCTGTTCTCAGAGCTCCTTGCATGCTTTCCATCGGCATCAATCAGTCGTCCAAAAGTGTCCCGGTATGTTACCACTTCTGCCACACCCAAGCAAAGTAGCTTGCACACTGGAGTGTGGTTGAGGTGTAGGAAGACAAATGGCCTGGTTGCAGTCAAATCATTTAAGATAAATTGCTTCAGAATGAAGTTATGCATGTTCTACTGCAGGTGTGTGAGTAAGGTCTGAAGAGCCCATATGGGTGTCTTTCCTTTGCACTGACAACTGCGACTAGACAAAACTTGCACTGACAACTGCATCAACTAGACAAAAACTTATCAACTATTTGCCAGGTGGGCTATGTTCACTGCTCAAGAAGTTCACCAAATAAGTTTAAAACCAGTTCTTGGGAAAGAGATGAATGCTAATTTTTTTTGCTAAGAGATTTCTGCCACTTAGTCCTTATACAAAAAAAACCCCCAAACTGAAGAGTTTGGCTGCAATGTAGACATCCAGCCTAAGAGGCTGATTTTACTTGAGGCATCTGACCAGACATCCAGAACAGCTTCAGAAATAAACCCTTTGAGGAATGGGAATCAAAGGGAAACCATGTTAAAAGGAGAAGTGGGAGCATGAACAATACAGACAGAAAGAGGGCTTTGCCCTCAGTTTTCTACTGTTATGTTGAATTTCCATTTATCTTTGTCAGACTTGTAAGAACAACATGTCTGCTTGCATGTAGTTGGAACATCTTATATTCCTACAGCCACTCACGGCCCCCATGTGTGGATAGCTAAATTTGGGATTGGGGCCACATGGAGGCTAAAGATATTATTCTGGACACTTGGGGAACTCTCCAGGTGTGAAACCCCCCCAATTCTTAACAAAAAATATAAAATATATAAATAGGATTGCCAAGTCCAATTCAAGAAATATCTGGGGACTCTGGGGGTGGAGCCAGGAGACTTTGGGGGTGGAGTCATGAGCAAGGTTGGAGCGAGTATGATTGAACTCCAAAGGGAGTTCTGGTGATCACTTTGAAAGGGACAGCACACCTTTTCAATGCCTTCCCTCCATTAGAAATAATAAAGGATAGGGGCACTTTCTTTGAGGGCTCATAGAATTGGCCCCCCTGGTCCAATCCTTTTGAAACTTGGAGGGTGTTTTGAGGAAAGGCATCAGATACTATGCTGCAAATTTGGTGCCTCTACCTCAAAGAACATCCCCCCCAGAGCCCCAGATACCTGCGGATCAATTCCCCATTATTCCCTATGGGAATCATTCTCCATAGGGAATAATAGAGTGCCCAGTAGACATCCCCCCTCCCCGTTTCTAAAGCTGGAGGAGAGCCTCCAAACCAGGGAATCCCCTGCCCCTTCCCTCTCTCTCACACACACACTTACAGGGTCTGGTTCCTTCACAACTTTACTTGCTATGAAAACGAAAGCAAAACAAACAGAGGGTCTGTGCTCTGACAAAACGGCTGCTGACCTTTCCCCATGAAGCACTTCCTATTTCCTGCTTCCTGCTCAACTTTAAAAGCACACATTTTAAAAACAGACCTGTCTGCAGGTTTCTAAACCTGCCGGAGCTCTGGAGATACATGGTGACTGGGGGCGGGGCTTCCCCCCACCGGCCAGCTGGCTGGAGGCGGGGGGAAGCTTGTAAAACCGGGAGATCCCCCACTGGGACCTGGGGATTGGGAAGCCTATATATAAATCCCCCAATACAACTGCATTGTCTGCACACACTCAGACAATGCTTTTACCTAATTAGAGCTCAGCTGCTACAGGCCAGACTGGCAGCAGCTATCAAGAGCTGCACCAGGCCCAGCTATGGTGGTGGAGGACACCTAGGAGTCGCTGCAGTCTGGCCATGGTGGAGGAGGATGCCTGGGATCACTGCAGCCCACCACAGTGGAGAGAGACTCCTGGCTGCCACTGCAGGCCAAATGCAGTGGCAGAGGACACCTGGCAGCTGCGCTGGACCCAGGAGAGGTAGTGGAGGATGCTGAAAGCCACACTAGGCCTGGCCATGGTAGAGGATGATGCCCAGGATTGCTGTGGCCTAGCTTCAGTGGAGGAGAACTCCTGGCAGCAGCTGTGGCCTAGCTACAACAGTGGAGGACACCTGGCAGCTACACTGGGTTCAGCAGTGGTGGCGGAAGATGCTGGGTTCATATCCCCAGATGAATCTTCCCCCCCCCCCCGAACCATATGGGGGAATCTACAGCAATGGAGGGAGGGGATCCCCCCACAAATATTGTAGGTCCCCATTTGTCTATATACTATTAGCCACATGTGGCCTTGATCTGCAGATAGCTAAATCAGTGGATCAGGGCCACACAGAGGCTAAAGAGATCTTTCTGCATACTTGAGGAACTCCCAAGGTGTGCAGAAAAATCTGAAATTTGGGATAGGCAAAACCCACAAAAATGAAGTTCAGTTTGGTTCATGGCTTGTGGGTGAACCACAAATCAAAGCATGAACCCCACAAATCCAGCTGACTTGAATATGAACCAAACTGATTTTGTGAGGTTCGTGCTCCAAACAGATGAGCCACATGGGCAACAGGCTTCTGCAGCCCAGTTGTTTTGGGCTCTAAACAGCTGAGTCATGTGAGCAGGCTGCCCCTGTGGCTCAGCTGTTTCTGATCTAAACAACTGAGGCATGGGAGCCCATGGTTAAGCTTTTTATATCGGAAACAGCTGAGCCACAGGAGCAACCTCTTTAACTCCCAGGGGCTGGCTGCCAGAGAAAGCCTCTTTAAACAGCTGAGCTTCATAGAGCAGTTTGCTCCCTGGGACTTAACTGTTTAAAGGGGATTTCTTCCACATCCATCCCTTGGAGCTAGCTGCCCAAGAAAGCCCCTTTAAACAGCTGAGCCATGTAAGCAGTCTGCTCCTTATAGCTCAGCTGTTTAAAGGGCTCTCTTGGGCTACCAGTGCTGTCCAAGAAAGCCTCTTTAAACAGTTGAGCTGCACAGCGCAAACCACTCAGCTGTTTAAAGGGGCTTGTGTGGGCAGCCAGCCTCAGTTCTCCGAGCCATTTAAACCACTGCTTTCTGCTCCCTGCAGCTTTTCACAGAGAGCAGAAATCAGGGGTTTAAATGGCTCCCAGTGACAACAGCCACATAGTCCAGGAGCCTGATAGGCCAAGAAGAAACAACTAGCCCAGCCTGGTTGTGGTCAACAACCATGGTGCTCAGCCATGGTGGTAGCAGAGGCCAGCAGCTACACTGAGCCCAGCTGTGGTGCTGGAGGAGGCTGCTGAGCCTGGTGACAGCAGCAGATACCAGGAGCTGATTCAGACCTGACCACTGCAACATATATTAGAACCCACTTCAGGCTCAGCTGCAGCATAAGCAGCCCTTAGGAGCCACTCTGGGCCCTGCCCTGGCAGCAGCAGATGCTGGGAGCCACTCTGGGCTTGGGACAGCTCCCAGACAGTGTTGCCACTGTGGCTGGGCTCCAAGATGACACCTGGACATAACAGCTCATCAGGAGGGTCCAAGATGAGGCCTGAACACAATGGCTCATCAATGGGGAGAGAGAGGTTCCCCCTCTCCTGCACGTTTCCCAGGAACTCTCTTGTGGTTGTCTAAAGTCGCTCTGCTTCAATCCCAGTCCCACTTCACTAAATGGAGATATGTTGACACCGAACAACTTTACAGGGTTGTTGTACACAACTCTCAACCTTCGCATCTCACCCCTGTATGCAATGAGGAGATATTAGCCTGAGGCTATAAGGAAGGTTTGTCATAAGCCACTCTTTCTCAGCTCCTCCCCAAAAGTATGGACATAATATCTTTCAGCTTTACCCTTGCACATATATCCCATCTGCAATAACCATAAAACAGAATAGTTTATTTCTCCTCCTCTAGCAGCTCTCTACCATAGCATTTAAAACATGCTAATAACTCAACAGCTTACGTAAATGTTTTCTCATACAAAAAAGCCAGAATTTTTGAAAATTAACTTCTTTTTTTTGCTTTACTGTTGGAGAAATGGTTTATGAGGCTGCCAAATGACTACAACAGTAAAGTCCTGGATTTTTTACATTGCCTGGTATGAGTAGGTGTCAGCTTCCATTGTTTTAAAGCACCAGGGTCTCAAAAATAAGCAGGACATCAAGTTTGCAAAGTATAGGTGTTCCCCAACACGCACACACACACACACACACACACACCCAACTGCCTTGGCAAGAACACCAGGAGATAAAACTGCAAAGGAGAGAAGTTCCAGAGGGAACTGGAGAAAGAGGAGAGCTGGGGAGATGCCTTTCAGTAGATCCCATTCCCAGACAGAGAGTAGGCAGACAGCACAGACTTGGCTGCCCTTGCTGCTGACCTAACCCCATTGATTTTCACCGATCTGAGTCTGATGAGATGTGTGAAGCAATCAATGGTCCTTGCTGAAGCTCTGTGAAAGAGTGCAGGTGGAGGGCAGGCAGCTGTGCATACAGTATGTGACCCTTCTTACAACAGGCCCCACTAAAGTAGCTTAAGCAGGCAAACAAAACTCACTTTCCTCTTCTTGGATGGTCATTCTATTAGCAAGCAACAGTTTTTACTGCAGAATAGGTTGGCACTGTATGCTTGTGAAGAAGTGCATTTTCTCCTGGAAGGTTTGAGTTAAGCAAAGCCTCCACTGTGCATTTTAAAATTCCCCCCTCTCTGGGCAGAGAACAGGCATGGGGAGAAGTCTGTGCAATTGCTTTCCAGATGTACCTCAGCACGTCTTCATTCAAATGCTAACAGATCTATGAGGAGAGATAATGGGTGGGTCCAGATCCCCCTTTCTTCCTAGCAAGGAACAGACCAGCGAGGCTCCAGGACTAATCTCCAGAAAGAAGCTGTAGGAAATGCTCCCTTGACCTGGCCTGGCCAGGTCAGTGGGTGAAGAAACAGCTATGATAAAGCCTCTTTTCTTTGGCTGCGGAGTCCATGAGATGATGCAGACCTCTCCACAGAAAAAGGCAGCCATTGACCATATGGTTGACCTGAACAGCTGAAGGGAACTTTGAAGTAAAGGTCACTACGTAGAGATCTGTAACTTCTTAAAGCTAAAGAGACTGTTCTATATTTTTAACATCTGATAGGGCATGTATAGAGAAAGGGATAGAGGATTTGAATTTTGCTGATTTCTTTTGGAATCCCTTGCTCAATTTGGCACTGTGCTAAAAGCATGCTTGAAAATATTTTTTTAAAATAAATGCTTTATAACTTTTGATGCTGGGAGTGGTTCTCTGTACATTGTCTCAGACACACTATTTTAAATGGAGTGCCAGGGGAAGGCAGTCAGTTGGCAAGTGGCTATTCCTCTAGGGATGCACAAGGCAGTAAACTATCACCGTGGTGTCCAGGCACTGGGCAGTGGGGAGACACAGAGGCAAGGCCTCAGAGCTTGGAAGGGAAACTGCGAGTCCTGACCCTCCCAGTGAGCAATTTTGTACACAGGTCAGGTGGTGGTGGTTGCAGAGAGTAGAAGAAGAAACCTCTTCAGATGGTGAGGAAAAACCCAGAGAGGCAGGATGAAATAGGGCCTGCAGGTCAGAGCAATCACATTGTGCCACAGCTTGCTCTCACAATGTGAATCTGTATCTCCCACTCCTTGGTATAATCTCTCTAATGTACCCCCCACCCTTTCTTTGCTTTTAGATCAATCAGTTAATGGAAGGCCTTGTCTAGAGTTATTCCTCTAAACAAAAATCACCTGCCGAATGTTTTCCATTCTAGAAAACCTTCCAACCATTTACCTTGTGGGAGACATTGCTCACATTGGTTCCTCTATTGCTAAGAATATGAAGTAGTAAGCAATTATTTGTTGTTTTTCTGGACTTCTGCAATAAATAGGTTTGCCCATCTGTAACAATTCATCCAAAGTTTAGAAAAATATTATATTTTGCAGTGCAGCAGCCATGGATTTATTATACATTTATCCAGCACTGGGTAATAATGAAACCTAGCCTTCTTGATATCATAAATAGTAATGCTGCCAAAATCCATAATGACCTGGCTTAGTATATTAATTTGTTCAGTTTGCAATGCTCAGTTGTATTACAAATTAAGCATCGTTTCCCCCAGCCATTCTTTGCTGGCTCCTATCAGATACAATCTGTTTTTAGCATACCAAACAGCCTAAGTCAGATGTTTTGAAGCTCTACTCTGGGTTATCCGTAAAGTTTATAACGTGCCCAGAAGTTCTTTAGTGTTAACACTTTCCTCTCAACATAGCCTCTCATTAATTGCTGTGAAACTGCCTGAACTGGAAAACCTATTGGTAGCAATGGTAAATTTCTTGGGCTGCATTCAGATGGGCAATTTGGCCCGACACAGCCACCCCCACCCCAGATTTAAGAGGTACATTTACACTCGCACATCTGGGCCCTGAACTGTAAGCAGGACCAGCTCCAGACCCTCTGGCACTCTAGGCAAGCTAACTACTTGTGCCTCCCACCCTCCTCTGGGATCTCTGCGGCCAGGTCTCTCCATTCTCTCCTAGGGGCCCATAGGATAGAATGGAGAGATAGGGCTGCTGCTGCAGTGCAACACTACAGAAAAGGTTTTAAACTTTAAACCCTTTCTGTGGGGTCATGCTGCAGCAGTGGCCTGATCCCTCCATTCCATGGTCCCATAAGATAGAATGGAGGAATCGGGCCACAGCAACCCCAAAGAACACAAGAACATAAGAGAAGCCACGTTGGATCAGGCCAATGGCCCATCCAGTCCCACACTCAGGCCAATGGCCAAAAAAGAAGGCCAAAAAAGAAGGTGCCATCAGGAGATCCATCAGTGGGGCCAGGACACTAGAAGCTCTCCCCACTATGCCCCGCCTCCCAGCACCAAGAATACAGAGCATCACTGCCCCAGACAGAGAGTTCCAACAATATGCTGTGGCTAATAGCCACAGATGGACCTCTGCTCCATATATTTATCCAATCCCCTCTTGAGGCTGTCTATACTTGTAGCTGCTACCACCTTCTGTGGCAGTGAATTCCATGTGTTAATCACCCTTTGGGTGAAGAAATACTTCCGTTTATCCATTCTAACCCGACTGCTCAGCAATTTCATCGAATGCCCACGAGTTCTTGTATTGTGAGAAAGGGAGGAAAGTATTTCTATCTTTACCTTCTCTATCCCATGCATAATCTTGTAAACCTCTATCATGTTACCCCTCTGTTGACATTTCTCCAAGCTAAAGAGCCCCAAGTATTTTAACCATAGGGAAAGTGTTTCAACCCTTTAATCATTCTAGTTGCTCTTTTCTGGACGTTTTCCAGTGCTGTAACAGAGAAGGGGTTGCCCCATCACCTGCGCCTCTTGGAGTCTCCATGAGGCACAGGGGGAGATCCTTTCCCTGCTTTTGCAGGGAAAGCAGGGAGAAAGCCCTGCCAATCACTCCTCTCAAAGTCTCTGAGAGGCCCTGCACAGGAGAACTGGAAGAGGTGGCCAGACTGGGCAGCAGCATGACATCACTGAGTCACATGGGAGACACACAATTTGGCACCCTCAGAAGGCCAGTGCCCTTGGGAATTGCCTAGTGGCAGGGCTGGTCCTGACTGCAAGTGTGCCCACCTAGTCTCCCACCGCCTCCCACCAGGTACTGCTGAAGCGTTTACATGCCACATTTCTGGGCTGACTGAACAGCTGGAGCACACCAAGTCATAAGTGGTGTATCTGCTCCTCTGGTTGTGTGCAGCCTATGCCTCTCTTGACAGCCAGGCATGGGCTGTCTGCTTATGGTGGGGTGCCTCAAACTGTGCTGACTTTTTTCAAGTGGAGAGGCTGCTGCCATAAGCTGCCCGTCTGACTCCAGCCTTAGTGTCTCTTCTCCATGGCTGATGCACAGCAGCAGCAGAAGAAGACTGCAGATTTATACCCCGCCCTTCTCTCTGAACCAGAGACTCAGAGCGGCTTACAAGCTCCTATATTTTCTCCCCTCACAACAGACACCCTGTGAGGTGAGTGGGGCTGAGAGGGCTCTCACAGCAGCTGCCCTTTCAAGGACAGCTCCTGCGATAGCTATGGCTAACCCAAGGCCATCGCAGCAGCTGTAAGTGGAGGAGTGGGGAATCAAACCCTGTTCTCTCAGATAAGAGTCCGCACACTTAATCACTACATCAAACTGGCTCTCACCAGGTGAAATGAAAATGTAGTTTCTGGGTGGAAAAAATACAAGTACACACATAGCACCTTCAGAACACGAGCCAATATTATAACTGGGAGAGACCTCTCAGAAAACAGATGTGTTTTTAAAAAATGTTTGCAAAGGAAGCTCATAAATACAGCGCCAACTCTGAATTAAGACAAGGGAAGTCTGGCAGGCAAATTCTCCCTTTCTCGATTCAGAGTCAGCTCAGAGTTTGTACGTTTTCTTGGCAAATGTTCTGATAACAGTTCTGATTTTACTGAAGAACCTTGTGATGAGCTTACAAATTTCAATGGTATTTGAAAATCTGGATTTTTCCACAAATATCTGAGCAGAGACAAGTGTGTCTAGGAGAATGAAATCACTGCAGGAGGCCATGTCTTTAGTCCTATCCAAGCCTTTTCTTATGAGTATTTAAGGGATACTTTTCTTCCCAAATCACAAAAATTGGAAGTTTCTTTTTTTGCTTTTTAAAAAATAAACATCCAGTCCTAACTATTTCTGCCATGTATCTACCACCAGCAAGCCTGACCCTGCTAAAGCACTGATCTAACACCATGATTTGACATACTGTGCTGGAATAACTCACAAGTTGTTTTGTCTTATCTTGTGCATTGTTGTGTGTTGTTTTATAGCAAACATAAGGCTACAGCTAGAAGACTGAGATTTGAAGGATGTTAATATTTGTTGTAAGTTCCATGTTGTATACAAACAGGCATAATATCTGCCAATATGGCCTTGACCATGGGACACGCTTAATAACAGCACTGTTGAGGAAATGTTTTATGAAACACTTACAGAACACTTGATAGAAATTCAATGTTGTTAGAAGTGATATATTTCAATGGCAAAAAGTATAAAGCAAGAGTGGGTAAGAATCTTGCAATGATTGCCACTTCTGGGGCAAAAGAAGTGTTCTTAGTGGTTGCTTGGCAACTGCCTAGTGCTTTCTGACTGAAGGTTACTAACTATTCAAAAACAGCATTCCATCCCCAGAGAGGGGTTGGGTCAGGTCACAGGGCAGAACACAATACATTTGGGGCAGAGCCTATGAGACTAGGACTAGACCCAGTGATAAAAGGATGAAGACCACACAAAATGCTCTATTAAATACAGAAGGGGTCATCATGGCTCAATGATAGAGCATCTGTTTTCCATGTAGAAAGTCCCAGGGTTCAATTCCCGACTACTCCAGTTAAAATGATTAGTGGGAGGTGATATGAAAGACCTGAAGCCCTGTAGAAACCTGTAGAGCTGCTGCCTGCCGGTCAGAGTAGACCAGGGGTTGCTCTTTAGTAGTAGATGGTAGCTACCAGTAGCTTGCTGACATCTAAGTAGTAGTTCATGAAGAACACTCCTTTCCCATCAGCTGTTCAGCACAGATGAGGGGAGTCCCCTCACGGTGTCAAACAGCTGATGAGGCCAGGACATACTGGACTTAAGAGCCTGTGTGGGGCTCCTCCTTCACCAACACAGCCCCCTGGTCCTCAGCCATTGTGCTGCTTTCACTTCCTGGAGTCTCCCCAGGCCACAGAATAGAAAAGGGGGAAAGACTGCAAGACCCAAGTTCACCCTCTCTTTCCTGGAACATAGCCCTTGCCTGGGCAGTACAATGCTCCCTCTCCCATCCCCTGCCTGGTTGTGGAGCTGTGATTTATGCTTCGTCCCTGTGCCTTCTAATCAGCCCCAGTAGTACCCCCTTGCCCCACCCCGATGGCCTGAGCCATTATCTGGGACAGGGGTTGGAGCACCACTTCCCCCAGTCTCCTGTTCCATCCTTGTTGGTCCAACTTTATTCTCTCACTAGCTTATTCTTGGGAGGCCTTCTACCAGTTCCTTCCTGCCTTGCTCATCCTGGGTTCTTGCACACCTGACTCACCCAGGACATCACAGTTGGGCTTCTGCTGGCTGCCTCCATACTTGCTGGCTGACTCAGTGGTCTCTGAGGCTCACTCTTCCTTGGTGTTACCTTTGTTGTTCTGGCACCAGGAGATGACATCATCAGTCAAAGCCATGTCTAAATGCTGCAGCTTCCTGCTGCTCAGGATCTTGTGCTGAGAATTCTGGCTGAGTTGACAACAGCTGCCTGAAGTCTGAGGGAGGTGGATGGCTCCATCTCAGCATCTGCAGCTTCAGGGAACTCCCAACTTTGCTGCAGGTCCCTTAGCTGAGGACAGGTCAGGTACTGGTCTGGACAACCCATCAGGCATGCCTTGGCTCCATTTGTGCCAAAAAGCCTTTACTTTTCTTATCTAGCAATGGAGAGACAGGGGGAGAAGCCCCAAAGAGAGAGGCCAATAGTTTTTGAGCTGACTGGCAAATGTACACTAAACGCATGCAGAACTGGCAAAGGTGTGTAGAATTGGTCTTGAGAACTGAAGTTGGCTTCAGCTGGCCAGGCTCATAGGGGGCAGTCCAATATGAAGTGCTATGGAAGGTGGGAAGGAGCAGTCACTCCAACAGCTGGCTTTTGACTGGTCCTAAATTTAATTCATAGCAGTCCAGGGAAGCTGTTAGGTGACTTGTGGCTCAGTGACTGAACTGTTGAAGCCTGGAGCTAAATGCCTGGCTTGCTTCTGGATCTTTTGTTTTTACTGTAATTTGGAGTGGAGGAGCCCCTCATCCCCATGGCAAAAGTCTTGCTGTGTTGTAGGTTTAATTTCACAAACATTGGATGAAAATAGCACCCCGTTAATGCTCCTGAGTATTTCTGCTGGTCTGTGAGTATTGACAGAGAAGTCACCTTGCCAACAAAAGTCCATATAATCAAAGCAATTGTATTCCCAGTATAGCTGTGAAAGTTGGACCATAAGGAAGGCCGAACACAGAAGAATAGATGCTTTTGGGTTGTGGTGCTGGAGAAGAATCTTGAGAGTCCCTTGGACTGCAAGAAGATCAAATCAGTCAGTCCTATGGGAAATCAACCCTGACTGTTCCCTGGAAGATCAGATGCTGAAGCTGAAGCTCAAATGAGAAGGGAGCACTCACTGGAGAAGACCCTGATGCTGGGAAAGACAGAAGGCGAAAGAAGAGGGGGATGGCAAAAGATGAGATGGCTGGACAGCATTATTGATGTAACTAACATGTATTTGAGCAGACTTCGGAGGATGGTGAAAGACAGGAGGGCCTGGCGCGACTTGGTCCATGGGGTTGCAAAGAGTCAGACTCGACTGTGCAACTCAACAACAACAGAGTACTGACATTTCCCACCCTACCAGTTATTCCATACATAGTTGAATTTCAACATTATGATGCCAGGATGATCCACCCTTATTTCCTTAGTAAATCTGTATACTGCCTTTCTGCCACGGCATTCAGCTTAGGATATTAAAAGGCAAAAAAAGATTTATTGCAGGCCATTGGCAATCCCAGAATGTAGAAGGGTTTGGACTTTTTTTAGAGGTTGCATTTTGCTAATCTATTTGTAAGCCTAGTCGTCGGAAGGTCAGTCCCTCTGTAATAGCAAAAGCAACCTCCGTGTGGAAGAAGGGAGAGAAGATTGGAAGGAAAAGCACTTGAACTTAATTCTGCTGGCATGCAGTCCTTTTGCCATCACAGGAAGGTGTTGCGTCTTAAGCAGTTCATAATAACCTTTACTTCCTGAAATATTTTTTAGTAGCCTAAGTAACATAGGTAAATAGGATTAGTACACACAGAAGGCATTGGCTTGATAATCCATATTGTCCTCATTGTAATATTCTGTGAAGTGATCAGACTCATGAAACAGCAGGTCTTCCAGTTCCTGCACGTTCAGCATAAGAAAGGGCAGGCTCTGAGGTATCTGCTTACAAAGGATGCAGTAGCCCTCTTCAGACATTATGTCTTTGAGAACTGGGAACTTGCCAACCATAAGTATCGGGAGCATCCCTGCATCGCATACAATATGTGTGGTCACCATTTTGCATGATTTGGGCAATACATGGATTTTCTATACATGTATAGCTTCCATAATGTGTGGCTCTTCCAAGCATAGCTAGCTTCTATGCATCCGGAAAATCCATGTGTTACCAAATTCACACAAAAAGGTGAATGCATGTATCAGATGCATCTCAGGGACCACAAACTACTAGTGTACTCTGTTGGTGGATTTTCTGCGTATTTACAGCCTGATGCTGCAGGCTAGTGTTTTTCTCTTTTTGTATACAGGGAAATTGAATTCTGGGACCATTCTTAGACTGCAGTGCATTTCTTAGGTGCTTAGTGAAAAAGAGAAAACTGGGATAATCTTGTATGGAACCTTGGCTTAATTCATGACAAAACATAATATTATCACTAGATCCAATGTTCTTCAGGCCCAACTGATAATGCTCTAGTAGCTGCATGATAGTGTGTGGACACTATCCTCACAAGATTTTAACCATGGCATCACAACTCCTTTTTTTTTGTGGTGTTCTGATGCTGTGGTTAAAGTTGCTTTGTAAGCCACATAGACAAAAACGCCTAAGTTATGGAGTCGGATCTATGATGTGCCATCCCAAAAAATTATTTTTTTTTAGAGACAGGTCAAAAATATTTATTTACTGAATATGTTTCAGTAAGCTCTTCTAAGCTAAATATGTTTCGAAGCTCTTCTGAGGACATTGGGACAGCATCCACCTATTCCATTTCACCTTTGTAACATCCCTTTGAGGCAGCGCTGGTTCTAGGGCACATGGCACCCCAGGCAGGCTTCCTGCCTGCCGCTCCCCCCCGCTGCCCTCCTTCCGCAGTGCTGCAACACAGCGCCGCACTCCGTCACCCCTCCCCCCATCAGAGTGCACCATGCCGAGGCTGGGCCCTACTGGCTTCAATGCGGGCAGTGTGCCATCTAATCCTTTGAAGCATGCACAGGAGAAGGCTTCTCCCCCTCCTTCCTGGAAGGCTTCAAAGGGTTAGAAGCCGCACCAGCCACATCAAAGTCGGTAGGGCCCAGCCTCAGTGCGCTTCTCTGATCACACCGGGTGGGAGGGAGGAGCGGGGGCAGGCAAAGTACAAGGGAAGGGAGGGGGGTGGGAGGTAGGCAGGCAAGCAAACTAGGTGGTTTTGTGAGCACCGGGGAGGGGGGAGCCCAATTCATTACCCCCTCCTCCTGGCGCCCTAGGCAACCACCTTGTTTGCCTAGTGGGCAGGCTGGCCCTGCTTTGAGGTGGAATATACTGAGAAAGTGACTTTCCAGAGATGAACTGCAGATTTCAACTAGGCCTCAACAGTCCAAGTCCTACACTCAATCAGTTCTACCATATTGGCTCTCACTCCAGTTATTACATAGTAAAAAACCTGTTTTTTAAAATGACATTTGAGAGCCAATCTCCATCTAATTGCCATACCCATCTGCTTATTTTAGGCACATCTTGCCTAACAGTATGAGATACCCCCAAAATATATATTTGTTGCTTTTATATTGTATGTTTTGCAATGTACACCTAAAAACATAGTGCTGGATCCCCTGAATCCTGAGCATGAAGCACTCATGGAGGCAGGTCTTCTCTGCTTTCCCCTTTCCTCAGTAGCCCTTTTGGGTCCCTAAAAAGTGATTCTGGGGCTCAGAAGGACTCTTGTGAACAAAATGCATTTTAGTACAGGGGAACTACAGAAATGAGGGGGAACTGAACATGAGAACACACACAAAGAGAGACACACACATGCACGCGCATGCACACACACACGCACACCCCTCTGCCATTAGCAAAGGTTCTCTGTAGATTTCCTCCACTGGCTGAAGACTTCACAATATTCTCCTTCTTACTGCAGTCCCCTTCTCTGGGCTGTAGTCCATTTTGTTCATGGGGCCCTCACCCCCAGCTTCACCTTTTTAGGAATTACTGGGAGTAGGGTTGCCAGCTCTGACTCAAGAAATATCTGGGGACTTTGGGGGTGGAACCAGGAACAAAGTTGTGACAAGCATGACTGAACTCCAAAGGGAGTTCTGGCCATCACATTTAAAGGGGCTGCATACCTTTTAAATGCTTTCCCTCAACTGGAAATAATGGAGAACAGGGGCACCTTGTTTTGAGGCTCATAGAATTGGACCCCCTGGTCCAGACTTTTTGAAATTGGGGGGGGGGGGTTGAGGAGAGGCACCAGATGTTATGTTGAAAATGTGGTGTCTCTACCCCAAAAAACAGCCCCCTCCAGGGCCCCAGATACCCACAGATGGATTTTCTATTATACCTTGTGGGAACCAGTCTCCATAGGGAATAGTGGAGTGCCCAGCAGACATTTCCCTCCCAACCCTGCTTTCTGATAATCCTGAAGTGGGGGGAGGACCTCCAAACAGAGGGATCCCCTGCCCCCACCTGGGGACTGGCAACCCTAACTGGTGGAAAGGAAAGGCGGAAAAAATCTGCCTTGCATTCCTGGTTCAGAAGATTCAATCCCTATAGTAGGGTGTCTCTGTTGAAAAATACCTAGGGGTGGATCCAGGAGAGGGTGGGGTTTGAGAAGGGGAGGGGTTTCAGTATGGCACAAGGCCATAGAACCCACCCTTCGAAGCAGCCATTTTATCCAAGGAAGCTGATTTTTGCCTGCTGGAGATCAGCTGTAAAAGCAGGAGATCTCCAGGTTCCACCTGGAGGCTGGCAACCCTCCCCTATAGTGTAAAATGGCCTTAAAGGAGTTTCCAATCTGTTACATAGTCTAAGAACTAAACAAGCAGAAGTTTTAGAAAGGGTGGTGGATCTTGGCACCATATTAAATAATCAGCTGCTGCAAATTGTCCATTACAGGCCACAGGCTTCCTCAGTCTAAAAAGACCTCGGACCATTGCTTTAGGGAAGTGTCTGTTATCAAGTTAGAGGCTGTACTTGTCAATGAACTGCTTTCAGTTGACCCTATGAATATTTGCCTGCTTGCCTCCTCTGAATTTGTCTAGGCTTAACTTCCAGCTGTTTGCTCTTGCTCTGCGTTTTCCTGTTAGATTGAAGAGCACTCTACTGCCCAAAAGATTCTCCCAGGGAATATGCTTATACACAACCATCAAATGACTCCTTAATCTTATTTCTAATGGGCTAAACTGATTTAGCTGTTTAATTCTCTCACGCAAAGGCCCCGTTCACATGTTGCAATTTGCAAATGGCAGAGCATGATGACATCACAATCTGCTGTGGAACAAGAGTGTTATGTATCACCTTGTTTACATTGGCAAGTTCTTCCACCTTTGTAAGTTTTTTATGTTTTAATGTCATCTGTGCATTAGGTTCTGTGAGAGATAAAAAGAGTTCTTTGGATGTGTTGAACTCAATGCAATATAAGCAGACTGCCTAGTCTTCACTGAGCATCATGAACTAGTCAGGTTCATAGAAGGGAGTACCAGCCATTCCATTTAAAGGGACCGTGCTCCTTTTAAATGCCTTTCCTTCATTGGAAATAATGGAGGATGGAGGCACTTTCTTTGGGGGCTCATAAAATTGGACTCCCTAGTAAAATATTTTTGAAACTTGCGGAGTGGGGTTTGAGGAGAGGCACCAGATGCTATGCTGAAAATCTGGTGCCTCTGTCTCAAAAAGCAGGCCCCCCCCCCACTCAAGCCCCAGATACTCACAGATTCAGTTTGGTGTAGTGGTCAAGTGCACAGATTCCAATCTGGAAGAACCAGGTTTGGTTCCTCCACATGCACCTGCTGATGTGATCTTTAGTCAGTCCCAAGTTCTCACAGAGCTGTTCCTCTCAAGAACAGTTTCTGTTAGAGCTCTCTCAGTTCTACCTACATCACTGGGTGTCTTCTTCTTCCCCCCCCCCCCTCCAAGGGGAACCATAGGGTATAATGGATTGCCCAGCAGACATGCAACCCCCCACCGCTTTCTGATAACCCTGAAGCAGGAGGAGGTCTTCCAAAAAAACACTTGCATCTGTAAAACTGGGCTCTACATTAGTAGCAGGGTCTGATGGTGCTGGGATGCTGACTTGTCAAGCTGTTCGATATTTTTCACTTTTTTCAGTTTGAGGAGGTGGACAGGTCCTTGGTGTTTTGAGGCTTACCACCTGTTTGTATGATCCTTGCTACTTAATTTGCCAGGGAAGGAGGACTAGCTAACTGGGTCCAAATGCTTTCTTAAGACGACTTCCGGGGAGGAAAATGGCGAGCTGAGTTGTCTCTCGTAACGGGAGCAAGCTGAAGGTCTTGTTCGGGGTAGTGGAGGGCAAACCAAAGCCCACTGCCTACCTTTCTCAGTGAGAGAAAGGTCCAAGACTTGCACTAAAAACTTTAGAAGAGATTTACCTTGGCTGAAAAGGAGCTTTGGAGAAGGGTCCTTTGAGGCTTTGAGGAGTCTCAGAAGTTTGCAAAATTATCGTCTGCAAGATCTCTCAGAGCCATGGATTTGGCATAAGCTCGTCACGATCCTAACCTTCTGGGACATTTTTAAACAACTAAAGTCTTGGAAGACCAGTGGAACTTGGATAAACAGAGGAAAAAAGGTACAGAAACTCTTCTTTCACTCCGGAGCTATTTACAGACTAAAGAGACGTTTTAAAGGTGGAAATAAGGGGAAAATATAAAACTTGCAAGTAGAAGAAGGGAAGGGTGAAGTTTGGACTATTTTGACATAAAAGACAGTGTTAAAAACTGCTAAAAATTGAAGAGAAATCATTGTTGTGTCTACTTACGATTTGTGGAATGTAAACAACCATACTGCGCAGGAATATACTGGAACAGTCCTTTAACTCTACTGAGCAAGACAGGAAGTGCGTCAAGCAATCTATAAGGTTGAAGGTGACAGAGACAGGAAGCAGTAAAGAAAAAAGCCTACTCTACATCATAGAGAAACATCGGCAGCCATTGCTGGGAGGTCCAATTTAAAACATCGTTTTAAAAAGATTTGGGACTTTAAAAAGTGACAGAAACGACAGGGAAAAGGGTAAGAAGATAAGAACTATTGACTACATTATTGGTGGGCTCCTGGGGTGATTTTAAAAGGGGAAAAAAAATCTTTAAAAGGAGAAAAAATCGCGGCCGCCATTTTGGATTTTTTAAAGACTTTTTTGTTAAATATCTTTGCTTTGGGGGCTCAGAAACCAGCGAAATTGGGCTTGCTGGAAAGGGCAAGCCCTGCTCTATTGAACCTGACTGTCAGATTTTAAATTGGTGAGGTCAAAAATTTCGTCATTTTTTTAAAGGGGAAAAATTCTTCAAAAATTTATATCTGGGCCTGGGAAGCTCAGAAGAAAACAGAACAAAGTTTAATTGAGAGAGAAAATTTAGACCTTCTGAACTTGGTAGTCAAACTTGCAAATTGTGCGACGGAAATTTTTGGTATTTTAATTGCATCCCCCTTGCTCTTTGCTTAAATGTCAGAGCCCAGGCAGCCCCGAACAAGAGCCCTTTCATTAGATAAAATGCAAGACCAAATGGAGGCTATGGAAGCCAGGATTATGAAAGGAGTTAAGAAAATGATGGAAGAGTTGAAGGAAGAACTTACTACAGTGATTAAAAAAGAAGTGGATGACCTCAAAAACCAAATTGGGAAAATAGACAAGAAAGTACAGGAGGTGGAGGAGAAAGTTAAAATACATGATACCACCTTGCTGAAAGTACAAGAAAAAGTGACGATTCACGACTGCAAATTAATGGAAAATCAGCTACGTTTGAGAGGAGTACCTGAGGAAGAGAATGATGATTTGAAAGGATATATAACAAACATAATCGCAGAATTCTTAGAAGAAGACCCTGATAAGACTAAAAGCATGTATGATCACATGTATAGAGTCAACTCGCTATATGCCAAAAAAAATAACTTACCAAGAGATGTGGTTGTAAGATTCATGACAAAGGAAATGGTGGGAAGGATTATGAAGAGAAACTTTGAACAATCATTGATAGTAAGAGGTAGCAGAGTGAGAATTATGAAGGAGCTACCGAAAGAAGTGATAAATGACAGGAGAACATATAAAAAGTTGACAGAAAAATTGAAAGACAATGGCACAAGGTATAGATGGATAATCCCCGAGGGTGTGAGCTTTGAACTTCAGGGGAAGAGAGTCACGATCACAAATGCCCGAGAACTGAGGAGATTTTTTGAAGAAAATAAAGAATTTGCACCATGATGGATTACAAACTATTGTCTTGGAATGTTAATGGACTAAATTCACCACAAAAAAGAAGGGCAACCTTTCATTGGATTAAAAAGCAAAATTGTAATATAATTTGTTTGCAAGAAGTCCACATTAAACAAAAGGATTATAAATTTTTATGGAACAAACAATTGGGAAGGGAATTTTTTTCGTTAGCTGACCAGAAAAAAAGGGGAGTAGTTTTTTATATTAAACAAGACCTGGAGCCAAAATTGGTATTTAAAGATAAGGATGGAAGATTTGTAGCAGTGGAAATAACATCAAATGGGAAAAAAACGCTGTTATTGGGACTATATGCACCTAATGGTGCAAAAGATGTTTTTTTTAAAGACATTACACAACAACTAGATGAGCTGACCTACGATCAAATACTCTTAATGGGAGATTTTAATGGAACAGTTGAGAACTCATTGGATAGATCCGGAGGGAAAAAAAATAGTGGAAAAGAAGGAAAATTGCCAAAGTCTTTTTTTGAATTAGTAAAACAGGAAAATTTGGAGGACATATGGAGAAAGTTTAACCCTGAAGTGCGGGACTATACTTTTTTTTCTGCAAGACATAAGGCATTTTCTAGAATTGACATGCTATGGGGAACCAGAGATTTAGGCCTCATAACAAGAAAGATAGAGATTTTGCCTAAAATTGGCACTGACCATAACCCAATAATGTGGATTACAAAACTGTCCAAAAGATTGAGAAGATGGAGATTGAATGAAGACTTGCTACAGAACAAAGAAACAGTGACTTTCCTAGGAAAAGAAACTAAAGAATTTTTCCAAGTGAATGATAAAGAAGATATCGATTTTCAGACGGTCTGGGATGCTTATAAAGCAGTAATGAGAGGGTTGCTGATTACTTTGAACAATAAAGATAAAAGGGAAAAAGAAAAACAACTACTGGATATTCAAAATGAAATAAAGAAAAAAGAAGGAGAGCTGAGGAAAAGACCAGGGAAAAAGAAAATTCTAAGGGAAATTTCAATATTGCAAACTCAACTAAGACATTTATTAAACAAAGAAGTAGAATGGAACTTGAAAAGGCTCCAGCAAAAATCGTTTGAAGGAGCAAATAAGACGGGGAAATACTTGGCGTGGCAGCTGAAAAAAAAGAGGGAAAATAAAATAATTAATAGAATTGTGATAGATGAAAGAGACGTAGTTACTCAAGAGGGAATAAAAAGAGAATTTTTTAAGTATTATGCCAAGCTGTTTAAAGGTGCTGAAGTAAAGAGAAAAAAGATAGATGAATATCTACAGAAAATAAAAATTGAGCCATTAACTGAGAATATGAGAAAAATTTTGAATGACCCAATTGAAAAAATAGAAATTGAGGCAGCAATCAACGTGATGAAAAATGATAAAGCTCCCGGGCCAGACGGTTATACAGCCAAGTATTTTAAAATGTTTAAAGATGAATTAATACCAAAATTACAGAAGCTGATGAATGCAATAAGAGTCAAAGGGAAGGTACCAAATACATGGAAAGAAGCTGTTATTTCTTTGATACCTAAAGAAGAAAGAGATGTTACAAATGTGAAAAATTACAGACCAATTTCACTTTTGAACAATGATTATAAAATATTTACAAGAATTCTGGCAGAACGTCTTAAGCAATATTTGATAAATTTTATAAAAGAGGACCAAGCCGGTTTTCTTCCCAAAAGACAAATAAGAGACAATATTAGAACTGTTGTAAATATTGTAGAATATTATGAAAGACATCCAGAAAAGGAAGTAGCGCTATTCTTTGCGGATGCAGAAAAAGCATTTGACAATTTAAATTGGGACTTTATGTTTGCAGTGATGGAAAAAATGGAGCTTGGAGAAAGTTTTATAAGAATGATAAAGGCAATATATTCTGAACAAAGTGCAAGGCTGTGCATCAACGCAGATCTTACAGATGAAATGAAAATTAGTAAAGGTACCAGACAAGGCTGCCCGCTTTCGCCATTGCTGTTTATAATGACTCTTGAAATTTTACTAATGCAGATTCAAGAAGAAAAAGATTTAGAAGGACTACAAATAAAAGGATTTACCTATAAATACAGAGCATTTGCAGATGATATAATGTTTATAAATGAAAATCCTTTACAAGTTACACCTTTGTTGTTAATGAGAATACAAGAGTTTGGGGAGTTGGCGGGACTTTATATAAACAAAGAAAAATCAAAAATCTTATGTAAGAATATGCAGAAAAATAGACAACAAGAACTACAAAGACTAACGGGTTGTGAAGTTACCTCTAAGGTAAAATACCTAGGGGTAGAGATAACAATGAAAAATATTGATTTGTTTAAGAACAATTATGAAAAGCTATGGCGTAAAATAGAAGAAGATACGCTAAAGTGGAACAAGCTCAATTTGTCACTGTTGGGTAGAATAGCTGCAGTAAAAATGAATATTTTACCAAGGATTATGTATCTGTTTCAAACCATCCCCATTGTGAAAGATGCTAAGCAATTTGATAAATGGCGAAGAAAAATTTCGGAATTCGTGTGGGCCGGGAGGAAACCTAGAATTAAAATGAAAGTCCTGATAGATGCGAAAGAGAGAGGTGGATTCCAATTACCAGATTTGAAACTGTATCATGAAGCAATTTGTTTAGTATGGTTAAAAGAATGGATAACGTTATTAAATAAAAAACTTCTAATGTTAGAAGGCCATGGAAAAAAATTCGGCTGGCATGCATATTTGTACTATGGAAAAAAGAAGATGGACGGTCTTTTCTCTCACCATTATATAAGGAGTAGCTTATTAAATGTGTGGATAAAGTACAAGAAATATGGTGATGAGAGGAGACCTTTATGGATAGTGCCGGCTGAAGTGATAAAGTTAACGGCCAAAACAGTCAAGGAAAAACAACTATCATACAACCAGTTACTAAAAATACAAAGCGGGAAAATAGAATTGAAAACTGCAGAAGAACTAAACTATAAATATGATTGGTTTCAAATGCAACAAATAAAAAGTTTGATGGAGAATGATATCAAAGCTGAAGGAATAAGGAAAGAACAAACAGAAATGGAAAGAGTTCTGCTTGGAGATAATGAGAAATTAATTTCAAAAGTGTACAAATTACTTTTACAATGGGCTACAGAAGATGAAGTAGTGAAATCTCAAATGATAAAATGGGCAATTAATGTAAATAAAGAAATAAAGATGGAATCTTGGGAATATCTGTGGAAAAATTCCATGAAACTCGCAACATGTCATAGTATTAAAGAGAACTGTTTTAAGATGATGTATAGATGGTATATGACTCCAAAAAAATTAGCAAAGATGAACAATAAGATGCCAGATAGGTGCTGGAAATGTAAAAAGCATGAAGGTTCTTTCTACCATATGTGGTGGACTTGTGAAAGAGCTAAAATGTTTTGGCAAATGATTCAACAAGAGATATCTAAGATCCTGGGATATGAATTCAATAAAGAGGCAGAGACTTTTCTGCTGGGATTACAAATGGAAAAATTTCCAAAAGAAGATAGAACATTAATATGGTACTTGCTCTCAGCTGCTAGGACATTGTATGCGCAGTTGTGGAAGCAAGAAAAAATACCAGAAAAATGGGACTGGATTATGAAAGTTATGTCATGGAGTGAAATGGACAAATTAACAAGAAAATTAAGAGACTGTGATTTAGAACTTTTCAACCAAGAGTGGAAGAAATTCAGAAGATATGTAGAGAAAGAGTGGAAAATAAAAGGACATTGGACAATTTTTGAGGATTAAGATTTTTAAGATAACAATACAATTCTTGAAGGGGGTTCTTCTTCCCTATGTTTCTTTTTTGTTTCGTTTTTTTTCTTGATAGTTAAGGGTACCTTTAATATCTGTTTTTTTAAAGAAAATAACACTGGCGGGGGTCAAGTAATTGGGGGAGGGGTGGGAGAAAGTAAGATGTGGGGTAGAATGATGGTCTTTTTCTTAATATATATTAAGCTTTTTATAAGTTGTAGTTATAGTTCTACTACCATATGTTACTAATAAAATTGTTTATTCCAAATGCTTTCTTAAGACTGGGGCTCAAAACCTCAGTCTTAAAACAGGCTGTGGTGAGTCCACATCTAAGGAAGCTAGCCCTCAGCCCAGGAGATCTCTAATTAATTATCATCTGGTCTTAAATGTTCGGTTCTTGAGCAAGGTGGTTGAACACAAGGTGGCTGGATAACTCTAAGCTCTCCTGGATGAGGAAAATTGTTTAGAAAATTGTTTAGATCCCAGGAGGTCTCACCCTGGATTTATAGCATCATCCACTCTGGATGGGGTTGCACACCCTTGAAGCAACAGGCCTGTAGCCTGGGAAGTGCTCTTGAACCCAGGCCTACTGTTTAATAAGCAGGTGGCAACTGTGGTCAAAAATGCCTTTTACCAGCTTTGGCTTTTCCTGGGCAGAAAATACCTGGCTACTGTGGTTCATGCCCTGGTTACAATGCATGCTATGTAGGACTGCTCTTTAGAAGTGGTCAGAAACTTCAGTTGATACAGAATGTTGCAACCAGGATGTTGACTGAAGTGGGTTGTAGGTACCATATCTCTCCAGTCTTGGTCCAGCTACACTGGCTCCCAATTTATGTTGGTGCACAGCACAATTCCAAGTGCTGGTCTTAAGGCTGCCAATCTCCAGGTGGTGGCTAGAGAGCTCTCAGAATTACAGCTGGTCTCTAGACAACATATTTAATACTTCAATACCTGGTATTAGAAGGCACACCTGTTAGAATATCAGAGTCCAAGCTAGAGGCTTAAGCATTGTCCACTTAACAGTCTGTTGCAATGAGGCTCGGCGCATAGAGCCACTGCCCAGTCAAATAATGAAGATAGCATGACTTCCTTCTTGTATATGGCTTAATTAGAGTCTTTGGCCATCTGGCATCAGGTGGTCTCCCAAACCCAATTGAGGAACTCGCCTGATGGAACCCTCCAGAAGATAACAACATCTACTCCTGCTTGCTCCTCCCATCCAGTTACAAAACTGAACACAGGTTCCCATGATTAGCCAATTACCACATTCTTGAATTTGGCCTTGAAAGAGGAAAGGATGGTGTAGCTAGGGAAGCACAATTACAGATCTCTGCAAGCCAGAGGGGAGGGGGGCAGGAAATCAGGGTACTATGCCTCACACAGTCGTTTTGAGCATCTCCTGCATTCCTTCTAGGGAGAAAAGGAAAATAAACCCTTTCATGAAAGATAAGAATGGAACAGACCTTTCTGCAGAGATAAAGTTGCTTAGGGATCAGGAGGTCAGAGAACCAATCTCTGAGTTTGGGATCAGAACAGGAAAAAGCACCTTAGAATACAGTAGAAAATACTTGTGCCAGTCTTAGGTTCACTCATTATAGGGACTTCAAATCTTTGGTTAACAAAGTAACTTCACTGTACCTTAACAAAAAGCTTGGAGGTGAAACAGGTCTGAAAGATAAAGCTGATCTTACAGTTAACACTTTACAATGGACAACACAAACTACTAGTACTGTCCATATGAATGGACTGGAAGTTTTTGGCCCCTGTGTGACACAGAGTGTTGGACTGGATGAGCCATTGCCCTGATTCAACACGGCTTCTCTTATGTTCTTATGTTGTTATGAGTGAACCGTAGGCAAAATAAAAGACTGAGGCTTTAACTGTGAATTGTAACGTGAATCAGTTCAAAAAGTAGTGTTATGATCCTAACGGGTGCAGAGAACCAGTGTGGTATAGTGGGTAGGAGTGTTGGACAAGTATCAGGGAGACCTGGGTTCAAACGGGATGACCTTGAGCCAGTCACACTCTCAGTCTAACCTGCCTTACAGTGTTGTGAAGGTAACATGGAGGAGAGGAGAACAATATAAGCTGCTTTGAGTCCCCATTGGATAGAAAGGAAAGATACAAATTAATTAAATAAATAATAAATTAAAAGTTGCTTTGCCTTGCATTGGCTGAGAATGTATAATGCAAGGAAAAAGACTCTTGCTGAGTACTCTAGCATTTTAGACACTTTGGGTACCCGCCAGAAGCCAAAGATAGAACCTCTGCTCATGGAGCGGCTTGCTTCAAGGTTGTTAAATGTTGTCATTTTCAGCATGCTGAGCCATGGTGCCTTTCTTGTATTGTACTTGGAGAGGTCTGCATTGAACTCCCTCCTGATGAACTTCATTACAGAGACTGAGCCTTTTTCTCACTAAGTGGGGAAAAGTTGCTTAATTGCATTTACAAGACAAAATTTGATGGAACAGAGTGATAAACTCAATCTGAGCTTCATTTCTCACATGAGAGGCGGTCGGACTTTTTTGCCAATTAGAAAAATCCACAGAGAAAGCACCATTTAGAACACACTAGAACAACACAAAACGTGTGGCCCTGAGGGAGGTGGGAATACAATCTGAGACCGGCCTCTAATCTTTTTCCATTATCATTCCCCCCCCCCCTCCCAGTTGCTCACTCCCATCACTTGGCAGCTCCAGTGTGCATTTATGCTTCATCTCTTTCAGGTGACTAATCATTAGACTAATTACTGGCTAATCAATGTTTAATTAAACCCTGGCTGTTAATTACAGGAAGTGCTACTGTAATGTGGGAGTAAAATATTTCTTAAATGCTACTTTCCCCCCTCTTTTCTGCAGAATGGTCTTTTTGGGTGAAATCTTTCTTTTCTTCATTGCAGCAGAAACTCTTTTGTTGGTCAGAGTAGGCAGGCAAGTAAGAAGTGATTCTCAAATGAGGCCATGTCAGGCAGAAGAACAACAACAGTGACTAGAGATGGGGAAAGAAAGGCATGTGGGGGGTTCTCTTTCATCTGGTTTTAATCTGCCCGGTTTTAATTATTACCTGTAAGCAGCCTTGGGCCAAGAGGAAAGATGGGGACTGGGGTACACATATTTTAACAAATAAATCTTGTATATCACAGCAACTAAAAAGAGCCCTGCAGGATCAGATCAGTGGAGTGGTCAGGATCTTCTTTCCAGCTGTGACCAACCAGGTAGGCCAAAGCTGTCCATTATTGCTGCCCCCAGAGGAATATGACATCTAAGCATGAAGGTCCCATTTAGACACTGTGGTGCAGAGTCATTAATGGATCTATCCCACATAAATCTCTGTAGTCCCCTTTTGACTTCATCTATGCTATTGGCCTTCATGACATTCTGTGGCAGTGAGTTTCTCAAGCTATTTATTTACTTTTTGGGGAGCATTTTTAACCCGACATTCTACAAAACTAGATTCATGATGATTTACAATGATAATATAAACAATATACGATTAAAACCCCATAAAACCCTAGAAAACAGATGTAATGATCATCAAAACCAATGAGGTCAAAAGCCTTTCTAAATAACTTACACAACTTGCGGACTCCCAGCAAAGTAGAAGCCTCCTTAACAGCTTCAGGGAGGTTATTCCATAGAATCTTATGCTTTGTGGAAGCACCAGACTGCTTGCCAGGCATCTGAGTTCAAGATTGCCCCCTCCCAACTGCTTCCCCACCTGTAGACAGAATGAAAGGAAGCCCATATCTTTTCCTTGCAGGCTGAAAAGCTGCTTTGGAGAGTGGACTAATGGCTGGCAGAGAACAGACTAAGCAGCCCCACTCCCTCACTGGAAGATTCCAGCTTCCTCTGGATGCTTTTGCTCGGAAGAAAACTGTGGGAAGGAAAATCATGAAATTTCACACAACATGTAGGTCAACCCTGAGGCAGGGATTGATGCAGCTTTACAAAACAGACCCAGATTCAAAAATGAAAGGGGAATGCTGATGAACGAATCAAGGAATAGAATGATGGAGAGCAGGGGACAAACTCCTGAAATACTGTGTGTAAAGAAGTTGATACTGAGGGTGGTGGTCTATAAGTCAGGACACTAAAAGAAGGATCCTATATCAAGGGAGATCAAGCCTGCTCCTTTGCAGGCTCAAGATTCTGAACAACTTATTATTTTCTTGATGTACAAAATTTATACCCTGCCTTTCTGCACTGGTAAGTGCCACCAATGCAATTTAACAGATTGCAAACATGCAATAAAAATCCATCTTTGCCATATTAGAATCAGAGTTGGAAGGGACCTCCCTTCAGGGTCATCTAGTCCAACCCCTTGCACAATGCAGGAAACTCACAAATACATCCCCCTAAATTCACAGGATCTTCATTGCTGTCAGATGCTGTCAGATATTAGCCACATTGGTAAAAAAACATACACACGCGCACACCGCCAAGCCACTTCTCTTAGTACCATTCCACGTGCAAGCTTTACAGTTCTCCAGAACTGTTCATCTGGCTGAATATATGAAAACAGCAGTGGATCTGAAGGATAACTTTTAGTCAGGAGGGAAAGATTAGCCCCTCTCCCCCAACACTATGGCTCATGTGCCCTGGGTATGAAGCTGTTAGGAATTTCCTGCTTCCCACTAAGGTTGCCAGCTAATGGCTGGCAATCAATGTGTGCGCGCGTGTGTGTGCGCACATGCAGGAATGGAAGGAAATAACGCTGCTCTAGTGGCACAATGTCACTTCCAGCAAATACCAGAAGTGATGTCATATCACTGGCGAGATGTTGAGGCAACGCTCTAGTATTTGGGTACAACTTTATAGTAAAAACATAGAATGTTGCCCAAAACCTAGAGGACCACCTTGTCATGCCAGCAATGTGATGTCAGTTCTGAGTATTCAAATAAGCAGGTAAAGTCTATACTTGGGGTCTGTGATTGTAACCATTGGATTCAAAAAGACTCCCTCCTTAACAAAACCTTCTGCATATCTAATCTGTCAAACTTGTATGGATTCAGGGTTTCCAAAATCACAAACCTAAAGTCCTCTGGTGTGTGTTATGCTTTACTGCAATATTGAAATTTTAACCACACATCAGGATTAATTACATATTTAGGCTGGGTTATAACTGTTAATGAGGTTCAGGGCTTTTTTTGTAGCAGGAACTCCTTTGCATTTTAGGTCATACACCCCTGATTAAAAATCAGCCAATCCTCCAAGAGCTTACAGGACTCTTAGTACTGACCTACTGTAAGCTCTTGGAGGATTGACTACATCAAGGGGCGTGGCGTAATATGCAAAGAAGTTCCTGCTACAAAAAAAGCCCTGGTTGTGATAGATTGCATTACTGTTAAGATGTAAATTATATTGTTTTGTGCTACATTTTGCTGTATAGACCATCTGTAGAAGATTTTTAATTGAAACAGATAATAAAATATCCTGGAGTCTTTGTCATGGACTTTGTGAACTACTAGAACATCCACATGGACTTTGAGTGTCTTAGCCCACAATCAGTTGGGGATTTTTTTTTTATTCCATGCCACTTTGAAAATAAGTAATTACGGTATATTTAGCAGCAGTTTATTTCTTTATTTATAACACTAGTGACGGTTCTTAATGTCCTCTGAGTTTTCACCAGAAGCGATGTTACGCTACTGATGTGGCCCCATTTACATTTTTCCTCCCACCAGTCCTCAGTAGGCTGACAAGCAATGAAAAGGGGGAGCAGGAGCTCTCCTTATTTCCCACAGCATCATGATGCATCCATGCACCTTGTGGGATTTCCCTTGGAGAGCCAGTTTGGTGTAGTGGTTAAGTGTGCGGACTCTTATCTGGGAGAACCGGGTTTGATTCCCCACTCCTCCACTTGCACCTGCTAGCATGGCCTTGGGTCAGCCATAGCTCTGGCAGAGGTTGTCCTTGAAAGGGCAGCTGCTGTGAGAGCCCTCTCCAGCCCCACCCACCTCACAGGGTGTCTGTTGTGGGGGAGGGAGATAAAGGAGATTGTGAGCCGCTCTGAGACTCTTCGGAGTGGAGGGCGGGATATAAATTCAATATCTTCATTTATCTCACAGGGTGTCTGTTGTGGGGGAGGAAGGGAAAGGAGATTGTGAGCCGCTCTGAGACTCTTCGGAGTGGAGGGCGGGATATAAATCCAATATCTTCTTCTTCTTCTTGCTTTTCTTCAGTCTTTTGTAAATCTGCTTTGCTGTAAACTTTTTGAGGAAGCTGCTGCAAAATCATTATGGCTGCCATGTTGGTATGAACATTTGTTATATCATATCGTTGTAAGATCATTCAATTGCTAATTAAAAAAACAAAAGAAGACCTGGTGGTGCAGGCTGTTAGGGTGGCCACTACCAGAGGGCTGGGGCAGGGAAATTAGGAGAAATCTGTCTAGGTTTGCCATCCTCCCACTGGGGTGGTTGGGGGATTGCCTGCCCCCAACTTCCTTTGCCAACTGCCTCTCAGCAGGGTGTCAGGGGGGAAATGGCCAATGAAATAGGGGTTGCTCTTGGTGTCCCTAGCACAATTATGTTGCTTCCAGTACAACCTAGAAGTGACATCATTACAATGGGAGATGCTCTAACATTCACCTAAAACAACTTCACCACCCTCAGTGCCATTCAGGTCTTCAGGCCAAACTGGTCACGGTGGTTTAAAGGTGCATCTGCTTAAATCAGAGGCATGCATCTCATTTCTAGAGCAAAAAGAGCATATGGTTGACGATGGAAGTCCTGCCCACAGCATATTTCCCTGGTGTCTGCTTCCCCAACTTTTTTTTCTTCCTCAAACTGGAAGCAACCTCGTGTAGACCTCAGTTCAGTTTCCCATTCTGCTACCAACTTCTGTGAAGAAATGTGCTCCCCCCCCCCCCCTTTGGAGGTTTGAAATGAGAAAAAAACCTTCACTCTGGTTTTAAACATTTTTTTCTCTCTCTCTGGGCAGAGAACAGGCAGGAAGAGGTAAAGTCAGGTCAGTTGCTTTCCAGACGTACCTCAGTCCAACTTCATACAAATGCTAATAGATCTAGCAGGAGAGAAAATGGTTGGGTCAAGCAGGGATAGAGGTTTGGAGGACTTTAGATTAGAAAGGCTCCCAGAATAATCTCCAGGAGGAAAATTTCTGAAGACGTCAGGAAAAGCCTTTCTTGACCTTGCCTGACTGGGTAAGTGAGAGGGGAAAGGGAGATGATAAAATCTCCTTTCAGCAAGGAGGAGGTCTCTTTCATGCTGGGTCCATCAGAGGAGACAAAACTCTTGGCTGAGTTCTGGAGTAGGAGGCCATTTGCCATGCAGTGGAGGAAGCTTCAAGGTAATTGTGACTCTGTGAAGATCTGTAACTTTCTAAGCTAAGAAGCCTGTCTTATTTTAATATCTCATACGGCATGTATATAGAAAGAGAGGAACTGCATTTTACCCATTTATTTTGAACAATCTGGTGCTGTGTTAAAAGTATGCTTGTAAACATTTGAATAAATATGTTATAACTTTTGATGCTGGTAGTGGTTCTCTGTACCACATAGACCTCCACCATCTTGGACATGCTATTTTAAAAAGAGTGCCAGGGGAAGGCGGTCAGTGGGCACGTGGCAATTCCTCCAGGGTGCACAATGCAGTAAATGGTCTCCATGGTGACCAGGAGCTGGGCAGCAGGAGACATAGAGGCAAGGCCTCAGAACTAGGAAGGGAAGTTATGAGTCCTGACCCTCCCCATGGGTAATTCCTGCAAAAGGTCAGCTGTTGGCAGCAGCTTACTGGGGAGAGAGTAAAAGCCTCTTTAGGTGTTGGGAAAACCTTGGCGGGCAGGGTGGAACAGAGCCTGCAGGCTAGAGCAGGCCCATTCCGCCACACCACTATCATGGGATGGGATATCTCTTTTGCCTGAATGCAAAGAGAGGTTCTCACTTCATTCCGTTCTCAGAATACCACCCCATTTAAGATACTTCTAAGCATGCTTGAAGTAATATTTAAAGACAGAAGGCACAAATCCACTGTGAAATTCTGTGCATGACAGAAGCTGACTACCAGCAGCTCTCCAGAGTTTCAGGTGGATCATATAAATCTACTACCTGATCTTTTAATGGAAGATGCCAGGGTCTGAACATGGGACATTCTGCATAGGATGTTTTGCCACTGAGCCATGGCCTCTCTCCTTATTTCAGAGGCTTTGAAACAGAGACATCTCAACAAATGTATTAATCATGCGTTGTTGCAGAAGTATTAAAAACCTGCTGAATAAGACGTATGAAGGCCTCCAGTATTCTAAGAAGCTCCTTCTCAAATAATTAATCTTTCTCATTTTATAAAAGCTTAAACTGGCATTTGTATATACCGATTCAACATAACACTTCATATAATGTCAAGGATGCCTTGTGCAGATATAATTGGGGGGGGGGGGCAAGGTCACTCAGAGATCACTCTAGACCCCTTGCTGATAGTTGGAACCTCCTTGTACCCCACCAGGACACCCATGATACAAAATAATAATTAGCATCCTGCATTTTTAATGCTTGTGTGTGAATTTTAATGCATATGTGTATGAATTTGCATAGCAGCTGGTACAAGGAAATATATTAACTATGTTAAAACACAGGAAGTGTTCTGACAGAACAGCAGAGAAGCTGCTCAATTTATTCTGATCAGAAATGTTTGGTAATGTGTTACAAACCTAAACCTCCTCCATGCACACTGTGTCTTTTTCTTTCTCTTTTTTTCTCTCCATCAGATTAAATTTTAAATTGATTTGCTGGTATCAGACCATTCATGGCTCTCAATATGTCATCGCAGGTAATGAACCATGCCAGAGACACATTTATAAACCTCGATTAGCTTCCTCCGTCAGGAAAGGAATGGGGTTGCTTGATACAGTTTTTTTTTTTAAACCTTGCCCTAAAATTCTAAAATTCCAAAGCAAGATAAAACAAGAGCCTCAGCAGCAAGGAAAGGCTTTTTACTGAAAGAGATAAGATAGGAAGTAAAGGCCATTGCTGAAGATAGAAAGGAGCTATATTAGGGATGGCTGGATGGTTGGAAAATCAGTGAAATCTGGACCATAGAGATTAGTTAGATTTTATAACGCACCCTTTCAAAGTCCATTGAAGCCCATTGGCTTATAAGGGTGTGAGTGCTAAAGATAAGATATCAAGACTAGGTTGCTTGTGCAGTTTAAAATGTTACATCACCTTTGTTTTCCTGTGTACCTTTCTGTCTCCACCTTTTTCCAGAATCTTGTGCCCATGTAGTCTAACTACAGTGAGCTTTCTCAATGATGGTTCCAAATTGTAACATCCATGTAAACTTACCACCTTCTCATGATTCTTCATGGCCATTGAGCTTCTATTATTTAGAAGGGATTCCTCAGAATATGCTTTCTGCAAGAGGAAATTATGGCAAGACTGGGGATCATGTAATCTGGTTGGGGCAGTTATAGGGTTAAGCAAAGCTTGTTCCCATGGATTTCAGAGTATAAAAGCAACTGGGCACAACTTGGTATTTTTTACTAAGGGATTCCATCTTTTTCAGTCTCCTCCTAGCCTGAGGACTGGTTCATCGACATCATTATAGATTGCCCTTTATGTGCTTTTATGCCCCAGCTTCTTTTTATTGGTTGTTTTGTATATATTTTTATTAAAATTAATTTTTTTTTACTACTGTTTCCTTAGTTTGTATTAGTTGTGTGAGATGCCTTGAGCAGGTCTGGAGAGATGGATTCCTGTGGACAGACGCAGTTCTCAGAATAAAGGGAATGAGGTGAAGGGGTGAACTTAGTAGCTATTATCATATTAGTTTTAATTTGGGCCTGCACAACTATGAGTGTGATGGATGTAAAACAAAGACATGAAAGCAATTATAATTATTTTATGTATTTAACTGTTCTTTTCCTTGGCTCTCCACCACTATCTTCACAATCATGTTTTGCTGATGTCATAGCACCTGCCTCCAGGTGGGCATGATGCAACCAAGAAGAGATTCACGGAAGAAAGACAGACTAATAAACCAAAAATACCATGAATTAATTACAAATATAAATATATTCTGCATTCATTCATAGACATTCAAAATACAAAATTCATCATATATTTCACAATATTTCAGTGCAAGCAACAATGCCAGAACAATAGTCATAAGAGAACATAAGAGAAGCCATGTTGGATCAGGCCAATGGCCCATCCAGTCCCTCACTCTGTGTCACGCAGTGGCCAAAAAACCCAGGCCCCATCAGGAGGTCCATCAGTGGGGCCGTGACACTAGAAGCTCTTTCACTGTGCCCACCCCCCCAAGCACCAAGAATACAGAGCATCACTGCCCCAGACAGAGAGTTCCAACAATACGCTGTGGCTAATAGCCACTGATAAACCACTGCTCCATGTGTTTATCCAATCCCTTCTTGAAGCTGGCTATGCTTGCAGCCACCACCATCTCCTGTGGCAGTGAATTCCATGTGTTAATCACCCTTTGGGTGAAGAAGTACTTCCTTTTATCCGTTCTAACCCAACTGCTCAGCAATTTCATTGAGTGCTCACGAGTTCTTGTATTGTGAGAAAGGGAGAAAAGCACTTCTTTCTCTACCTTCTTTATCCCATGGATAATCTTGTAAACTTTTATCATGTCACCTCTCAGTCGACATTTCTCCAAGCTAAAGAGCCCCAAGCGCTTTAACCTTTCTTCATAGGGAAAGTGTTCTAACCCTTTAATCATTCTAGTTGCCATTTTCTGCACTTTTTCTAATGTTATAATATAGAGTCAAAGTCTCAATGTAGTCAAGGGTAAGTACAAAAGTCACTTTTCATCCAATTCCATTATATTCTGCTGAGTTCCCTCCCCAAACTTCACCCCCCCTCCCAGGATATACCCCCAAATATCCAGAAATTCCCAGCCCAGAGCTGGCAACCTTCCTCCTTTCATGGACACCATTATAACATGTAACTTAATCCTTTGTATATATACTCAGAAATAAATTCCACTAAAACAAATGACGTTCAGCTCTTTAATTTTTAATAGTCTTAAATCTATGTATTCCACAGTACCTGCTTTTTGAGTGTCTGGTGTCATTTTAGAAGAGAGGCCCATTTCCATTTAATATAAATATCTGGACATTTGGGATTTTCCTTTGTTTTCATTTTTCAGCCCTCAGTGGAAACTGAATCTGCAGGAAGTTGGGTAGTGGTTAAGGACTCCTTTGACTTCTGGTTACTGCAAGGAACTCTCTGCATATGCTTTGAGGAATCTGCTACAGGTTGGTAATGTGTGGATAGCTTAGCTAGTTCAATGGTATTGCTTTTCATTTGAATCTCTCTGTGTTGTTGCTGCTGTGTGCCTTTCCTTTTATTGTGTTTTTTCCCTATCCCAACCACTTTTGGAATCTAACCACCTTTTCCCATTTTCCCCTCTTTTATAACAAAATTTTAAGTAAAGACTTTTTAAAAACTTAGCTTAGTACAATTTATTTCTCTGGGACATTTCACTTAATCTCTTCTCCATGTGCTAGACTGCACAGATGCTTCCAGGCTGGTTATATGGTATTTTCTAGGTTTTCTATCCTGCTGTTTTGTATGGTTCTTGTACTGTGCTGAAAGGGTGCCTTCTTAGCACGTCGGTCTAGATGTTCTCAGGAGGTTCTGCGTGGTGGCAGCTAGTGACCAATGTATTTTCCAGGAAACCCTTGATCTAAAGGAGTTTCCAAGTGAGGAAAGACTCCATTTCCCCCTTTCTAATGTAACAATTGCTATCACAAAGTTCTAAAAAAAATTCAACTACTGTGCTGAAAGGGTGCCTTCTTAGCGGGCCAGTCTAGATGTTCTCAGGAGGTTCTGAGTGGTGGCAGCAGGTGTATTTTCCAGGGAACCTTTGCTCTGAGGGAATTTCCAAGTGAGGAAGGACTCAATTTCTCCCTTTCTACTGGAACAATTGCTATCACAAACTTCTAGAAGAGCTGAATTTTATCTTCCACACTGTTAATGCCCAAAGACTGATTCACATGTTATAAAGTCCATGGGCTCAATTCAGATGGAGACTGAATTGAATAAGATGTGGGGAGAACCTTCAGTCTTCCCTTGGCAGCATCTTCCCAATGTGAAATGGCCTTGAGGAATTGTTATTTGTCCCATTAGAGAAACTTAGAGGAGCCATCAGTACATGTTACGCCTCCTCAAGTAATGGTTCCCCAGGGCCCATTTCAAGTCAGAAAAGCATTATGGAGGGGAGGGACCGGTGCCCTTTCTGTCTGCATGCCAGGGTCCTGATCTGAATCACCTGAGAGTTATGTTCCCATTGGGGAACTCTGATCTCAGATTTGATCAAAGATGCTCAAGGCAACCATGAGGACTTTATCTCATGTGAATTGTCCCGAATTGTTTGGGCTGTTCAAGATTTTATAAAGGATCAGAGGAATAATCCCAGTAATTGATGAAATGTTTCCATTTGATGGCTCTATTGCCTCCAAGATGCCTTTTGGAGTAATAATAGCTAATTTAAAGCCCAATGTTATGTCACTATACTAAAAGTTATTCAGCCCACCCATCCTGTATTATTTTTTGCTCTTATCTATACAGAATTTGATCTGCCTTTTAATAGCCCTTTAGATCCTTTTGTAACTCTTCACAGTATACAGTAAATCCTGATCTCATATGATAGACTAACACCCACTGATGGGTCCTAGAGGTCTGATAAATGAAGCTCCGGTATACACAGTGTGCAGAAAGAGAATAACACAATAGTGATGATTAACTCCAGCAGGTGGGTTCTCTGTGTAGCAGGTTTAGGAACTATTGATAAAAGAGTTCAAAACTTACCCAGAATGATGAATAGTGATGGGAAAGGATGACAAATGATCCCTTCTGAACAAAACACAGTTTTTAAAGAGCAGTAATACTGCCAATATTTTCAGTATCAGCCGATGTACCAGTAGCAATCCATTGGTAGAGGGTGCTTAACATATGGGACATGTTTCCCTTCCTCTCTAAGCAGGTGCTTTAGGACTAGAGAGAAACAGAGACATAGAAAAAGAGAGAGAACTTTATCAGGGGAACAAGAGCTAATTAAATTTACTGGGATCATTGGAAAGGAAGTTATTTAATATTCAGTACAGAATTTAATACCTGAAGAAATGAATGACCCTTATCTCATCAGAGATTATGTTTCATCCCAACAGCAGGAGTTTTGCACTTCGTGTCTAAGTACTAAGAGTGCTTCCACATAGTTAAAAGTGGCTCTAAACTGGCCCAATGTAGTAAATCCCCTTGGGGACAATGTTGCACGAACCTGAAGTCAGTGCAAAGCAGAAATGTCATTGTGTATTTTGCAATCACCCACAAAGTGGAAAACCTCCACCAGCTAGGTTCACAACAGGCAACCTTTTGGTCACAATGAAGAACACAACTGAAGAACAAGGCAAGCAGAGGGATGCTTGTAAAAAGAAAAAGGTGATTCCTTGATTATCAAAAGAGAGAATGGAAAAGCAAAGTTCCACCAGTGTGCACTGTGATAAGTACACCTCCATAGGAAAATACCATCCCAGAGGAAATTCACTGTTCCTTGTTTCCTGCTCCCATAGCCAATTAATACCATTGAGCCCTGCATCCCCAAATCCCTTCCAGATCCCCACTCCATTTGGGTTCCACAGGAGACAGGAAGATCTATGTAATCATCTGGCTCTTGAATGGCAAGTCCCTTAGTAATACATGGGAAATGCCAACACTCCTCTTCAGTTCCTGCCATTTTCAACAGCTTGACAACAAATGAAGGGGAACATGTGTAGCCCTGGCTCCAAAGGGAGGGTGTGGGGGAGGGTACCAAAAGGCAAGGGGTTCCTCTATTCCCTGTGCTCCATTAACCCCATTTTCAACCTAGGTTTAAATAACACATATACAACCCAGCTTGGAATAAAACTTGCTACACATATGCCAATAAAGGTGTGTGTATGTAGGAGCCCTTGGCACAGAGTGGTAAGTACTGCAGTTCAAACTCTGCTCACGACCTGAGTTTGATCCCTGTGGAAGCTGAGTTCAGGTAGCTGGCTCAAGGCTGACTCAGCCTTCCATCCTTCCGAGGTTGGTAAAATGAGTACCCAGCTTGCTGGGGGGAAAGTGTAGATGACTGGGGAAGGCAATGGCAAACCGCCCCGTAAAAAGTTTGCTGTGAAAACATCGTGAAGTGATGTCACTCCAGAGTTGGAAATGACTGGTGCTTGCACAGGGGACTACCTTTACCTTTTTATATATATATATATATGTATGTAAAAACTGGCTACAACTTTATTAGTTACAGCTATAAGAAGCCTTGGTACAACATGGGAAACTGGATCTGGACACTGACTGACCTGCCTTCCAGTCAATGTTCTCCTGCTCATCCCGTCCCACCAGCTGGGGTTGTGGGAACCATGGGATGACAGGCTGTTGGATCCCACAAGGACAACCACCACTAAATGGTCTTCCTTGCCACCTGAGGGTAACCACCAGCATCCCCTGAGCTGGGCATGCCCTTGAAACCCCCACCCCAACATCCCTTAAGGGGCTCCCCATACTCAGGAAAATGGCCATGCAGGCCAGCTTTCCTGAGAATGGATCCAGCCCCATGCTGATACCACCTGTTGTGACAAATATGACAGTTACTTGAAGCATAGACCGCACATGCAATATCCCCATGGAGTATGGTACCAAGCCAAAAGGGGATGGCGGGTGGGCAAAAAGGAGAGGCGGAAGGAGATGGCCTGTCCCTGCTTATCCAGTGAGAGCTGCCATGGCTGCCGTCACCTCTTTGCCCTCCCTCCATCCCACAGGGCCACAAACAGGACCCGCAATGAGTCCGGGGCCCAGCATCCAAGTACATAGTCCGAGAGCACACAAACATGGTCCTTTTCTGCTCTTTTAATGACTCCAGAATTCTGTGATCTCACACAAATCCATGTAGTCTAGAACAATTCCTTTCTAATAATACAGCAATGTAAGAGACATTTATTTCATTTACATATATTTATTTATAAACTAGGAGTAAGGCCCGTTATGGAGAAAAATACAACAGACTCTAGAAGGAGGCTCCAGGCGAGTGCCCCACCCACCCTTGCTGTCTTCCCACCCACCCAAGTGAAGGCATTCACCCCCCCCCAAAAAAAACCCTCAAGAAGAGTGGATGTGGAGAGCAGCTGTAATTCTGAGTGCTTTCCAGCTGTCACCTGAAGATTGGCAACAGTGGTTCCCTAGAAAGAAATGGCATTGTACCTGTCTGAGGTCCCATCCCTCCTCAAACCTCACTCCCTCCAGGCCCCACCCCTTAAATCCTAACCTGGAGTTGGCAATTCTATCTCTTTCCCTTTATCTGCCCCCCCTGACTTCAGCTTTCCATTACCTTCCCCCTCCCTACAGCTTTTATATAGGAAAAAGACAGTCTTTCTCCACAGTTGGAGGGGGGGGGACCAAGGCAGCTTACATCATTCTCCTCTCCCTCCCCCCACCGATCTGAACAACAACCTTGTGAGGCAGGTTAGGCTAGAATTCTGTGACTGGTCCAAAATCACCCAGTCAGCTTCCACAGTAAGAACCTGGGTCTGGCAAACCACACCCTGAAGCTCTAACTTGTATGCTCTCCTCAAAGTCCACCACAAAACCTCCAAGAATTTCCCACCAACCTGGAAACGTATTGCTAAAGGCCTCTGAGCGAGTGCCCCTCCAGTCTTGCTGTCTTCCCACCCACCCAAGTGAAGGCATTCACTCCCCCGCATACACCTCAAGTGGAGCTGATCTCTGCCATTCTGAGTGATCTTCAGCCCTCATCTGGAAATGGCTGGTTTGGAGGGTGACCTTGTCTGAGGCCCCACCCTTCCTCACATCCAATCCTCTCCAGGCTCCACCCTTCAAATCTCCAGGAATTTCCCAACCTGGAGTTGGCGACCCTATCTCCTTCTCAGCTAACCATCGTGGGATAGGGGTGAGGGGAGGAGGGAGACAGGGAGTGAGGAAAGAGTCAAGGAAGAAAGGAAGTAAGCTCCCTGGCTTATTTTGGCAGCCTTCAAGGCTATCCCACGAACTCCTACATCAGTAAGATGATGAGTCAATAGATCATGATCAACTGTGTCAAATGCTGCTATCAGGTCAAGCAACAATAGCAGTGCCAACCCACCTTGACCCAGCTGTCTGTAGAGATTGTGAGGGTGACCAGCATGGTCTCCATCCTGTGGCCAGGGCAGAAGCAGGACTGGAATAGACCCAGAACTGATGCATCCTCCAAGAAACTCTGGAACTGCTCCACCACTACTCTCTCAATTATCTTACCCAGAAACAAAAGGTTCAAGCCTGGGCAGAAATTAGAAAGATTGTTCAGATCCAAAGATGGTTTATTTAAGAGCGGTGTTAGCACAACCTCTTTTAATCCCTCCGGATAGACCCCTGATCCAAGGCACAGGTTGATAATGGTTTAACAGCGCCCCAAATCCTATCAACATCAGCCTGGGAGACTTGGCTGAAGTTGTTAAATACTGAATCAAAATGGCCAGGGGACCTCTAGTTCATGTACTGTATCAATATTGGCAGGCAGGTCATGGTGGAGTGACAAGACTTTATCTGTAAAAAAGCTCATAAAAACCTCACAGCCAATAGCCAAAATTTCTAATGTTTTGGGTTCTCTCTGAATGAGAAGTTAAAGATCTGATTACCCTAAATAATTATGCTGGGTGAAAGCTAGCAGATGCATTGGAGGCTGAATAAAATTCCCTTTTCGCACCCTTCACCTCCATCTCATAGAACTTCATAAACGTCCTATAAGATGTCCTCGAGGCTTCATTGCAAGACCAACACCAAACTCGCTCTAGTTGTCTAAGCTCCCACTTCATCCCTTTCAGCTCCATGGTGTACCAGGGAGCTAGTTTGGGATGGGAGCAAAGAGGATGTTGGGGAAGGATTTCGTTGATGGCTTCAGCAAGATGGAAATTCCAGTCCTCTATCAGCTCATATAATTAATTATCAGGGGGCATCTGATCCCACAGAGCATTCTGGAACCCAATTGGTCTATTAGTCTCCATGGGTGAGCATAAATCCACTTGCCACCTAGACAGAAGGGAACCCAGCTAGACCTTCTGATAATGCCCTGAAGGCATATTGTGGCAGCACGATATGTAAAATACCAAAATACAAAATATTGTGCAAAAACAAACACTCTTGACTAGTGTATACAAAATTCTATTGACATGAAATGAACAGCCTACAACAGTGGGCATGCATTCATACAGTATAAATAGAAAACAAACGAAAGTCTCAAAACAATATTCCAGGGAGGACCCCCACACAGTCTCTGAGTTTTCCAAACTGAGTACTAAGACTCAATAATAAAGTTCCACAGGAGTCCCTCCGTTGCTTGTTGACTTCTGAAGGAAAAATTCTAGCCTTCACGCAAACCCCGGCTTTGATTGCGTTCCACTGCTCCTGCAGCTTCCTCGTAAGTCAACTGAAACTTCCAGCCAAGTTCCCTCTCAAACGCCCATTTTGGTATCTTAATTTGCGGCTGTTCATTTCTTGTCAATAGAATTTTGTATACACTAGTCAAGAGTGTTTGTTTTTGCACAATATTTTGTATTTTTGTATAGGCCTTCTGATAATGGCATAATGATCTAACCATGGCACTCCCTCAATGGCAATCAGATCTATTTTTCTCCTATCAACAGCCCCAATACTTGATGATGATTTCTAACCTTTTCAGGAAATGTACAGTTTGTAAAATTTTTCCACAAATGAATGTCCTTTCCTAGGAATTTATGGGCCTGTTCAGATGTACAGTTTAATCAGTTGTCGCTGCTGTTTCCTACCGGATTAAAAGTGGCTGATCAGACAGCAACATCTGCCTCACGGTAGTCAATCGTTGTCGCCCCCCTCCAATCCTTCTCCAAACCGGATTATTTTGTTACCTGCTCCTTTGCGGTGTTTTTTGAGTTGTCCGGTTTCACCTCATAGTTTTCTCTGTCTGGATAGTTCTGCTGCAATATTAGCCAACTTCCGGATATCTGAAGGCTGTCCCAGAGCAAAAGGAACCTCAGACATCCAGTTTACGGTCACCATTTTTTTTTTCACTACTTAGCGATATGCGCATAACCACATAATGTTTTTGACCTATGCGCTTGCACATTATGCTCTTGTGCGCATAATAGCGAAGGAAACAACAAAAAAAAAGAACTGCATGGTGCCGTCGTGTGGACAGCAAAAGACGGTTTCACCATGGAGTGATTTGAATTGCAGTATGGCAGTCTGATCGATAATATCCGGAACAAAGGTATTCGGAACAGAATCGGGTCAGTTTAACACGGACTCAACACGCTGTGTGAACAGGGCCTATCTGTAAACATCTAGCTTTGAAGCTGGAACTCTGACTCTTCTTTTATGATCTAGAACTGTTTTGTGCATAAGAGTCCCGTGGCACAGAGTGGTAAGCTGCAGGACTATAGTCCAAGCTCTGCTCACAACCTGAGTTCGATCCTGGTGGAAGCTGGGTTCAGGTAGCCAGCTCAAGGTTTACTCAGCCTTCCATCTTTCTGAGGTCAGTAAAATTAGTACACAGCTTACTGGGGGTAAAGTGTAGATGACCGTAAAAAGTCTGCCAATAAATGTCATGATGTAACGTCATCTCATGGGTTGGTAATGACTCAGGGCTTGCACAGGGTGCTTGTAGCTTTATCTTTCTACTCCTTTGTGCAACAGTTAGGTAACTGGTGCAGCTGAATCATTCATGTGCTATAGATTTTAAGGCTATAGTGTCATTTGAGAAGGTGTACAATGTGGGAGGCACTGTTTTAAACTCTCAGTTCCTGAGCATTGCGTGTGATTAGATGATTTTCCAAACAATAAATTGTATGTGTCAGTCAGTTAAAAGTATTGCTTCTGTTTAATGTACTACATGTATCAATTACATTGTAATGCAGTCATATTCTTTTGATTGGTTAATCAATCAGTGAAATAGTTATCAGACTGGCAGCCCCATCTCCCAGCAGTGACCTCTTGGCAAACAATTGTTCCTTCTCTAACCATCACTTGTTTTTAACTATACTGCTGTACTGACAGTCTGACCTGTAAGCTACATTCTCTATGCAGCTTCCTAACACTCCCCAGGTCACAAACAGAGTCTCTATGTCCCTAAACAAATATTAGCCCAGGCTTTCATCTCATCATTCCTTTCCCTGTGTCACTCAAATAGCTATAAAACCAATGAGTTATATATCACATGAGCTATTAGCTGCTCCACTCACAACATGAACTTTCTCACCATCCACATCTCATTGTAGCCTACAGAATCCCCTGAAATGCTGTCTTCAGGGATTCAGAGGACCTCCAAGAGCTTCCACACAGTGTGGGAGTCAAGGAGACAGACATCTGCTGCTATCTTTCCTCTTCCAGCAGAAATGTCCTACCACTGGTGGAAAACAAGACTAGATACTACCCATCCCACTTAGTTTTTTCTAATGTTTATCCCACCCATTCTCCAAGGAGAAAATGGCAGCATGCACTTTCTTCTGTCCATTCTTTTATTCTTGCAACATCCTTCTGAGATTCACTGGCCCAAGGTTATTCAGAGCTGAAACTGGGCCTCCCCTTTCTAAGTAAAACCACTACACTGCACTAACTACTAAGGCTACGTAGCATCCATTTTGAACTATTGAGAATGTTCAAAGCACTTCACTTCCATAATTTCAATAGTCTCTACAACAAACTTGCAAGGTAGGTCAATATCAATTTTCTTCTTCCCTGGGCGATGGATAGTTTGAGAGTGCATGATGGGAGAGAGATCTGAGCTGTGGACTTCTGGGTTAGTGCTTAGTCTCTTAGCTGCTATGCTACATCAGGTTCCCCCTGAAGCTTCATTTGTTACAACAGACCTGTATAGTATGCCAATTAAATATGTGCTCTGAACAGTGCCTACCTTGTGGAACTGATTGCAATCACAGAGTTCAGCATTTTAAAGCAAAGATTGTTTGAACGCTATGAAGGTATGCATCTCACACCGTCTTATATATCCATTGTGTCTACCTAATGAATAGCGCATTGCCATTTACAGGGAAATCTTAGGCTTCTTCTGTGGATGCCTGCATAGGTTATGCCTTTCTCTTTCAGTGTGAAAGCCTCTCGCTGCCTTTTGCCCTGATACTGTCTCTTTGTCTCTCATAGGAGCAAACGACGATGAACACAGAAACAAAATTACCGCTACTTATGTCACCAGTGCCTCGAGTTAATTCATGCAACTGCCAGAGAGGAAACACTAATACCTCTGCAAAATACAAAGTAATTATTTCTAAACATAGCTCCCTTTCTTCACCCTGTCTCTGCCCAAATTTCCTGAAGGCTGGTCTGCTGTCAAGTGTCCTGTTATGGCTAATAAGAAAGGATAGGGATGGCAGAATAACTAAACTCAAACGCATCAAGGAAGAAAGAAAAGACAGAATGGCGAGGCAATGTGTTCTGCGGATGAATCCTTTCCAGAACTCTCCTTCCTTCCCTGTCCCAGTACAAAAAAACCCAAAACATTTTAATTTTGCACTGTCTCTCCCTCACAGCCTAGCCAGAGGAAATTCTAATCCTAAATGATCCTTTTTGTAGTATCCTCAAGCGACTGGCCTAAACACCTTGCATGTAACAAAGAAAAAAAAAATCCTTTCTACCCTTTCATACCTGCTTGTCTGAGCTTTTTATCTTAGTCCAGCATAGCATTTTGGCCACAGTGTTGGAGTAGAGATCTGAGTCCAGATTAAGGTTGCCAGCTCTAGGTTGGGAAATATCTAGAAGTTTTTAGAGGTGGAGCCTAGGGAGGATGGAGTTTGGAGAGCGGAGGGACCTCAGCAGGGTATAATGCCATAGAGTCCATCCTCCAAAGCAATCATTTTCTCCAGGAGAACTGATCTTAGTAGTCTGGAGATCAATTGTAATAGCAGGAGATTGCCAGGTGCCCCCTGGAGGTTGACAATCCAAGTTCAAATGCCACTCAGCCATGAAATTTATTGGGAAACTTTAGGGCAGCTGCTCTCTCAATTTTATCCACCCCACATAATTGTGGATAGAAAACAAAGAGGGGAACCATGGATGTAGCCCTAAGCTCCTCAGGGAAAAATGAAATAAAAATATACAAGACAGTCCAGCAGCAACATTATGCACCTCTGATTGAGGAGAAATAACAGTATTGGTCTTAATTTTGAAAGGAATGTCTTGTTAACCAATATAATCTTTTTTATCTATATTTTGATCAATTTGTTTTATATTTTATTCAGCTATTTAGCACTAAGAAAATGCCACTTGGTCCACCGCTGTCAAAAGGATAGCGGCAGAGCAGTGTACTGTTTAATCCACTTGTTAAATATTTTTTGTTTGGAGCCCCCCAGCACTTTCTGATTGGCTTAAGTTCCCATGGCAGATGTTTTGTGGCAGCACCTGCTGCCTTGGAATTGCTTTCAAACTCCAGGTTCAACAAGGCTGAGGACTCCTCTATTGGAGGGTAATGGGAAATTCATGGATAGATCCATCAGTGTCTACTAGCCAAGGTGACTAAAGGGAACCTCTGCATACAGAGGTGAGAAACCTCTGAATGCCAGTGCTAGGAGGCAGCATCAAGGAAAAGTCTCAGCCTTTATGGCCTGTTTATTGGCTCGCCAATGCAAGTGGTTGGTTGCTGTGTGAAACAGGATGCTGGACTAGTTGAGCCGATTTTCTTACGTTCTAATAATTGCTTCTACTCCTTCCCCTCAGGGTTCCCTTCATGTTCAGAAATCAGTTGATACTTAAAAGAAGGGAGGCATCAGTATTCTGGCATTCATGTCTCACGGTTTGAATGTTGGCTCAATGGTGGCCTTTGCTTAAAGGCTGAACATGGGGCTCTTCCAGCAGAATCCAGCTCTCCCTTGGACATACTGAAACTGAAATGTTGCCAGGCTTTGTGAAATTAAGAGAAAGGGTTTCCAACAGTGTTGGGGTGCTGGGCAGTCAGATTTGTAGCTTTGAATCCAACTCTGCACTTGAAGTTCAGGCTGTGGCAAAAGCCAGCACTTCCCCACAGTTCCATTTGGTAAAAAGGCTGTACTCTTTTCTGTCAGATTTGAACTTGGCAACTGACAGTCAAACCTGGATAATCTCAAGACTACTGTTGTGGTGCCCTATATGTAAAGAATGTCAGAAGCTGCTTAGCTAGTTCAGAATCAGTCCACTTCTCATCAAGAGTGGGAGGACCCCAAAGTATGTCATGTCTGTGCCCCAGCATTCATGCTGATGCCTGACACTTCTGAAGCAGAATTCAAGGTGCTGGGTTTTATTTATAAGCTGGACTCTGCATATGTTCTGATTCTGCAGAAGTGCGGAAAATGCAAAGAATATGAACAGAACATGCAGAATCCATCTCCTTGGGAATCTTGGGTTTCTTATATTCCTTTTCCCCCTTCCTTGTCTCTTAACAAAAAAGGCCCTACCCTTCTGCTTGAAAGATGTGGATGTGATTTCTTGTAAAATATCAGAAGCCAGAGGGGATGCTGAATAAACATTTCAGTGGTTGGAGGATAGGCTTCATTGCCTTGCATAATTCTTGAGCTTCCCTATATCAAGAACTCTAAGATAAATTATGCAACACAGGAGAACTTATTTAGATGTTCTGTATTTGCATACTTTTTTGGGGGGGGTTTGGTTACCTTGTGATATAATTTTTTAATTATTTTTAGCACAGAGTATTCCCAGCCCTGAGTATAGTTCCGGATTACACCCTGTGGAGGCCCCTAGGCAGTCAAAATCTTGGGGGCCCCTCACAAATTATCTTAAGAGTCTGAGCACCCACCCCACCACCCACCCACGGCCCCCACTACAGCCTTCAGGCACCTTCTCCAAAGCCCCTTCGACAAAGCTGTGGGGGAAGAGGCAGAGAGAGGCAAACTTGGTGACCACGCCAGCAGCAGCTGCACCAGGCAAGTCAAGCAAAGAGCAGCTCAGTTGCTGGCTGCATATGCTGGGAGGACTGCAAGCAGGGGGGAATTGGGGGGTGGGGGGGGAGAAAGCTGGCCCGGGGCCCCTAAAAACATGTGGGCCCATAGGCCAGTGCCTACTTGGCCTAATTGTTAATCCGGCTGTGCCTGAGTATAAGCCTGAATTGTCATCATTCCTTAAGTGGACAAAATAATGTTTTCTTCCACGTTCCATTAAAAATCTGAGGTTGGATTTTATCATCTATGCCTCCTATTTTAGACTTCAAGGGATTGCAGGTCTGTACAAACCTGTGGAATTTCCTTAACCTGGAACTCCCCAGAGCCTGTACCTGAACTTCTTTGAACAATATTAGAGCTGTTTTAACAGACAGATTAGGAAGTGTGAGCCATGTTTCCCTGCAGCTCCGGGCCTGCCCTTGTACCTTTCTCCTCGATGCTGAGAGCTGGAGAGCCTCACCCTGCCTGGGCAGTCACAAGCGGCCCACCTTGGCAGATTGCTATGTGGTTGTTGTCATCCAGTCACTCCTCAGTAAGGGTGGGGAAGGTGAGCCACCCTCAGACAGGAAGATGGATTTCAATACGTGTTTGCTAATTTGGAACCACGGCACAGTGTTTCTGCAGCATACTGTATACACATCATCAAAATGGATAAGTATCTTTCTCACATGTTAAGGAAATACTATAGCAGTCTTCAATGTTGTTGGGATTTTTTGAATGTTAAAGTGGTGCCATGACCAAATGACTGCCATGATGGGTGCCGCCAACTGCTGAATGGCTTCTATGGGGTTTGGGTCCAATTACAAAACAGTAAGAGGTTCAAAGCCAAGCATCCTCCTATGACGATGCCAGGTGTTTCTAAACGGATGCTCTGCAGACAGGAAGATGATGCCTTGTGGGCTGTTTTGAAGGATGTCCTGCTGCTCAGATATGGAGGACAGCCATAACTGACTCTCTTCAGTGTAGGAAAGGTGCTTTGGGAATGAAGAAGTGGTCATCAGGAAACATACTGAGAAGTACCATGGCACCCACAGGCACAACAATGGAGAACACATAGGCACATGCAGTATGAAAGTGTGCTGACTGATGTTTATAACATAGGAAGTAGTCCATAACATCTCTGCTGTTCTAAACATTCCTTTTGCAGAAAAAGCAATCTTGATTCCTCCTTAATTCATTGCAGAAGTACCTCAGGAATTCACAGGTGATTTTTTTTTTTACTGTCTACCCTTCTGGGATTTATCTACAGCTATACTGTTGCTAAAACACCCACAGCATATATTGAATTATAAACTTGGCCTGAAAATGTGGATAAAAAAAATCTGAACAATGGGGTCATGTATAGGTAGGGGAGATTTTTCTACAAACCCAGGAGAAGCCTCAGGTTTTCTATAACCCCTTAAAAAAAAAAAAAGGAACAGAAATGACTGCACGTGCTCACACCCTGCTGAGGGAAAATAAAAGAAAATTTCAGGTGGTATTTTGGGTTGTACCCAATGATGGAAAGAGGTAAACCGAGGGGAAAAACAGGACAGGAAGAGGGAAAAGTAGAAACCATGGAGGTGAAAAAGGAGTGTGAATGGGAAGGAGAAAATATAGGTGTTGCGAGTGGCTAATTGGATAAGGGTACTGTGAGGGAAGCAGTTAATGGCGGAAGTGGAGGGGAAAGTGGAGTGGAAGCAGAGTGGGCACTGGGAGAAGACTCAGGGCTCTATAAGTCAGGTGATCAGCAGTGGTTTGTGTGTGTTGATCATCTAGCTGACACCAATAACTTGGCAAGCATAATTTTCTGAAGCAGATTACAGCTGAAAGTGCATAGGACATGCTTTCAGCCCCAAGCCACTTGGCATCACCTGGCTGCTGGCCCCGTACACCATGGGGCCAGGGGCTACCAGGGAATAACTCATATTCCCTTCCATGTATAATTCCAGGTCCCCTACTTCTTTTGTATTTCCTTGTGCCTCTGCCTTCAGGTGAGGAGCTCCCCTCTATAATTCATTGAACAGATTTCTGACTATTACCATGATAAAAGGAAGAAGAATGTCTTTCTCCAGGAGAAATCTTACCCAGGATCTGTCCATCAGTCCATTAAACAAGGACTCTGATTAATCTGTATGTCACAAAAATGCCACATAGCATTTCCCAAATAAAAGTCTTCCTGCTTTGGATTGGCTGTCATTATGGTCCAACTAAAGTTATTTTTAATTGCCTGCCAAAACTGCATATCTCTAATCTGATCAAGATTGCCCTGGGATGAGACCTCCAGGGAATACCAGGGCTGGAACACAGAGGCAGGCGATACAAGCCACCTCTCTGAAAAGTACTCTATCCTGGTCTGTTGCTATGGAGGGGCCTGTGCCCCTACAAGCCTCTCCATAGCAACAGACCTGGATAGAAGGGAGGGAGACAGCAGTGAGAGTGGCAGGAAGGGAAGGGAAGAGAAGAGAAGGCAATGTCACAGGGTGGTAGTGGGGAGGCTGTGGGGCAGCTGGGTGAGTGATGGGAAGGGAAGGCTGTGGGGCAGATTTGAGGAGGGGGGGGCTGTGGAGTGGTGAGCTGGCAGCCCACAAGGATCCTTTCTCCTCAAGCAGTGGCAGTGGTGGGAGGGAGGGCAATAGGGGAGGTGTTAAGTGCCTCCTGAAAAAATGAAAGCCCCCCCCCATCCAGTCAGGTTGCACAATATTATTTTATTTCCAGACCTGGCATAAAGGAAGGAATCAACATGGGTGATTATAAGCTTGAATTGGGAAGTAGGCCCCCTGACGTGTCTAAGACACATGTGTCTTCTTGACCATGCATGGTAACAATATGTAAAACATTGATATAAAATGTATACTATCATGCATGGCCCATGTCTAGTTCACCACATGATAGGAAATCACAATTAAAAGTAGGCTCATGATGCATAACAAAACATACCTGCACAGAATCTTCATCCATAAGGTACACTTTTATGTGCAGTGTGAAGTATATCCTCATGTAAAATATGACGTAGCCTTCAAATCAGATGTTAATAAATGTACATCTTTCTTATCATTTGAACTCAGAAGCAGTCAAAGAGTCTCTGGATGGAATGTTCTATCAAAACCATGAAAGTACTTAATACATGTAGCACGAACTGTGGTCAGCTTAGAGCACGTACCTCACTCACTATAATGGCTATCAGATTGCACTGGCAAGCTTTGAGTTTTGATAATTTCCTGATGCACTGTGATGTTCAATGATTGAATAAGTTTGTCAGTGTAATAGAAGCTCGGACTTTTACTGTTAATATGCTGCAACAATTACATTTTAGATTTGCTCATTATGTTGCATAACTTAACAATGCAATCTGTCATAAATTACACTTGTAAAATGCATTGTTCTGAAAGTGCATTAGCCCAGTATTTTGCTCTCTCATCTTGCTGGTACTTAGACCTTTCTTCTCTTTCCTTCTTCCAGAAACTTTTATAGGTGGCTAAGCTAATGATAGGTCATTGGTCAACAGAATGCGTAAGGTGAGTTATTTTACTGGGCCTGCATCTGTCAGTATGGATAGAACAGAAATGGGTAACTGATTCCTTAGGGTCTGTATTCAGACCTCTGATCCATCCAGAGGTATAAAAAGAGTTGCTTGCAAATGCAGAAAAGCAACTGGGTTCTGAATTCTCCTGTCACTGTTCTTTCTTACTTATTTTAATATTTATGAAATGCAGTTACTATTGTAAGTTAAATACAATAGATCATCTGTGAGCCAACAATATTTGCAACATTTGGCCATAGGGATTCATGTGTATTTTGTTCTTGTGAATGTCTCCAGACAGTTCCCATCATGAACAACATCAATTTTGCAAGGTTTTTTTTTTTTAAATCAAGTCTACCAAACACTTGGGGCTAGTTCCCACAACTCATGCATGTATGCTGGTCGCTTGAATTTAGGCATTAAGCAGCTTCCCAATTCATACTAACTCTATTGTGTGAGATGGCAAGCATGTATTAAAAATTACATGTATACCTTTGCAAACCTAGGGTATGGTAGGTGTAAGGTAAGGTAAGGTAAAATTTTATTTGTATCCCGCCTTCCCCCGCCAAAGCAGGCTCAGGTGTGGCGCAACTGAGAATGCAGGGAGCACATCAGTGGTGATTTGGATTTTACAGAGAAGGTATTTGACTATCCATTTGCTCATTATGCCCTTTTTACTAGAATCAAGCCCCCATATAATCAGACTGATGATCTGTTTGCAATTTTAAAATGGCAATATTTTAGGTAGCCTGTGCAATGATGGTGTTCATTGCAGCTGGCTGGCTACCTGTTGTTGATGCATTCTCACAATTTACTGGCTTGCTTATATTACATGTGTCCAGGGTCGACATGCAAGGGACATGGATTATTTGGAATCAATGGCATTTAGAATATCTGAGCTGCTTTTGTGTCTGCACAATTGGCAACATTCATCAGTCATTGGCATCCATCATATTGGCCCATGTTCAGAACTTAGATAATTGAACGACTGTCCCCAGGTGGCAGTGCAATAACAGCAAAGCATTTAAAACACTTGATTGGAACAATCATACTCAGCTTTGGGAGTCAAGAAGGTAAAATGGGCAAGGATGCAGCAGTAGAGAGACAAGTCACAGAGCTTCCCCTACCATCCCATCTCAACAGGCTCGAGTCAATCAAGAGAAGCACCTTCTTTCTAAGCTGGTATTTTTTTCCTGTTGGATGGGTTGAGTAGATGGGGAAGGGGGACAGCAAGAGCTAACTGAAAGAAGTGGGAGGCACACAATACATTTGCAGTAGATTTTAGAAGAGTTTCAAGCACTCAAAGAATAATAACTTTTCAAGAGTGAGGATGCAGTGCTATCAAATCGCAGCGAGGATTTAATTCTGCATAGCAGAGGGAGTTTAAAGACCTCCATTAGTGCTTGCAAGCAAGGAGCTGTCCACAGAGACACCATAGAAGTAAAGGTGCTGAAATTAAGATAGAATGAAGAATACAGAAGGAATGCTGCATCATTCCAGGAGCTTAGTTGGAGGCCTTATGCAAGGCATACCTGCAAGCTGAATAAAAGTTATTTAATATGTCATGTTTTAATGTATATCTTTATCCTGCATAGTGTGATCCTAAGCAAAGTTACATGGTTCTAAACCCATTGACTTATGTCCTTAATGTTGCACTAGAAATCTGTAGAGTAATGAGAAATTTATGTTTTATACTGTACCAAGTTATATGCTACAGTCATATGCTAAAGGTATATGCTATACAATTTATGTGCTACAGGTAGCTTCTGACTGATCATGGCTTCTTGTACTGTGTAGTTGTAATGGAAAATTTTGAGTGTGTTGTATAAAATGGCCCCGAGTTGAGGAAGAGGGCGGGGGTGGGGCACTCATCCAGTAGTCTGGGATAAAGCCACAGACGGAGGGGGAGAGAGGACTGATGTGGCTCTTTTATTTTCTTCTTGGGATAAAGCCATAACCATGGAATGGGTAGATGCCATTCTAACATCCTTTCCCCATACCATTCCATCTAAGTAATGAATGGTTACCTTAGAACTGAAGTGGACCCAGAAATCAAAATCTATCCTCAGATCCCATCCTGAAAGATTCCAAAGCCTTACCATATTTTATAAATGTGACTGGACATTAAAATGTATAACCTTGCTGATTCTACATCTGAAACCTTTGCATTCAAAGGCATTATGGTATTTCATAAACTCTGCTGTTTAACCAAATGCTAAATCCATTGTGAAGAAGCCACTATGTGATGACTCAAAACTTCTGTTATAACCACTTTTTATCTCTCTGGAGCTGAGACTTAGGCTGTGGCCACACGAGCAGTCTGATCCATTATTGTTGCGGTACCCTTGTGGATTTAAAAAAGCACAATAAGACCGTGATATCTGCCTTCTGTGCCCTGGTCATTGCCACCTCACTCTGACTTATCTTCGAAGCAGAATTAACAGACACTGAGGAAAGTCTGGTCTTTAAAGATGCCAGCACTTTCACACTGTCTGAACTCTCCTCTTGTGAAGTCAAGTATTTTGGGAAGTCTGAACCTTCCCTTCTGTTTCTGCCTCCTTTTTCCCCTTTGGATCAGGTAGCAATGTGTGCATAAGCACATAATAACTCCTGGCATTGTCAATCACCATGACCACATAGTCATTCTGAATCAAGAGTCCCCAGGGGAATTGTTTTTCAGCAGCAACCCCCCATCCACTCCTGTTTCTGCATCAGAGATACTGTTGGAGAGCATCTCATGATTGACACAAGGATAAATGCACTGAAGTCAATGGAACTACTCTCATGTAAATCTGCACTCTTCCCCCTCATTTATTTCAATGAAGAGAGGCAAAGGGAAGGAACTGAAAGAAACCAGAGTTCTTGGTTAAGGGCTTGTAGAGCTGTCAAAAAGGAGCTGGAGCTTTGGATAAACACTTATACGCATGGGTGAAAGACAAAAAAAAAAAAAAAAGATGCCACAACAATCTGAATGATCAACCATGGGATTGGCGTACAGTGAAGCCAGTTCAGTGTGGGATGTTTGATCAAAATTTCCTTTACAAAATTAAACAGTATAATTAGAGGCACAGCCTGTAGTGTGACTGCAGCCTTAGAATCCTTCCCAAACCACTTGATAGAAAGCTCTGTATGACTTGAAAACTGGCATACTCTTACTCCCATAAAAATGGGCCCAACTTACATAGAGCTTTGCCTCTTTCATATACGCCATGAAAAGTATCATCTTTGAGGTTACAGGGAGAGGCTTGTGGATAGAAGAGTGCTGCTGCCATTAGAACAGAGAGAGTGCTCTGCGCATTTTGAAATGCTAATGAAATTGATAGGATTAACATTCAGCTTTGGCCTCAGTGGCTGCAGCTCTAACAAAAGCCAAAGGGGAGCTGTGTCAGCTTCTATCATGGGCAGACTTTGGCCATAATGTTAATAAAGTGCAAACTTCCGGACAAAAAGTGTGTGTGTGTGTGTCTTTTCTTTTTTACAGTCAGTGAAAGCAGCATTATTGATCTGAAAGTTCAGCTCAAAAACAGAAGGAATAAGTGGTGTGGTGAGGGGAACTTGCTATTATGAAAAAACTTCACTCATTCAAAATGTTAAGCAAATCAAAAGTCAAAGTAAACAAAAGTGCTCCCCACACAGGATTACACTGACATGCTGAATTCAGATAACATGAATTGCAAGCAAGACAACACCACAGCAACAACCCCTCAGAGACAAAGCATCTGAAAAAGGGGAACCAAACAAGTTCAGCAAAGACCAAAGAAGCCAGAACTTAAGATACTTGGTCTTTTATTATAGAAACTCTATATAACGTCAAGTATTATCTTAGCTTTCAAAGAAGAAAAATCTTAAACCTTCTAAAAGAACAAAAAAACTCACCTATGTAGAAAGGACTATCCAATGTGTAGCACGGATCTCAGCCTGTTGAACAGAAACTGTGAGTATATGCTCAGAGCAATGATTTCCTGACTCTCAGGGAACAAGTTCATACCCTTGAAGCTAAGACAGCTGACCTAGAAAAGCTGAGAGAGGCAGAGATGTGTGCAGACGAGATTTTCTGGGATATTCAAAGCTTCCTGCTCCCATGCTGACAGCTCCTCCACAGTCACAGTGAGAATCTTAGGGTGTGAGGGCATCTGGGTGAGGAGAGGGGAAATGATTCCTTAGAAGGGACTTGTTCCTCAGGTAATGAAGTGATAATTTTCTGGACTTGGGGAAGGAAGGTTCTTTGTAGTAGGTGGTGTGATTCCCTATAAACATAGAGATCTGGATTTGTGACGGGCGTTTTCATCAAATGATGATACGCCTGCCTGGTGCAAAGTTTGCAGACATCACATATTGTCTACATAGGCTGATAAATAATGTGGGAGAAGAGTCAGCCATCATGCTACACAATGGCCGTAATGATGTTGAGAAGTTAGAGTCCAGGGGCACCTTTAAGACCAGCAAAGTTTTATTCAAGATACAAGCTTTCGTGTGTATGCATTGTTAGTTGTATTGCCCAGGAAGAAAAAAAAAAACCTATCTAAGGCACATGGTTAAAGTCTAGGTCTAAAACCACTAAGGTAGAAATGCTGCCTGTTCCATACACAAAGAGAGATTATGAATCTTGGTGTGTGGATAAGGTAATGGTTTGGGAGGAAAGGTTTAGATTTTTGGGATGAGCCTGGCTGCATGATGCTGTATTGCTGAATACTGTACTGGCTGCATGATGCTGTACTGTGTGTCCCCTATGGAAAATGTGTTATTCAGATGAGGACCACAACATATAGGAAGAAGGGGCATCAGTCTCTCCCTGTACTGAATTACCAATCAGAAATGACCCCAGGAAATTCAGTTAACCCTGTCAGGGAAACCTATGTACACAAGTGTTGCACTCTGCTTGAACTGAAATGAAATCAGACTGAAAAAAGATTGCAGAACAGCTTACTAATTCCTGAGGGAGAACACTCATTCAAGATGATTCAACACCAGGGCTTCTTTTGAGCAGGAACGCACAGAAATGCAGTTCCGGCTGGCTGGCATGGTGTCAGGGGGTGTGGCCTAATATGCAAATGAGATTCTGCTGGGCTTTTTCTACCAAAAAAACCCTGTTCAACACTAGTGTAGAATTGGGGAACTGATTAGTGTAGGCTGGGCTAGAACTTAATACTAAGAGTGTGGTAAGAAATTACATCTGTTGAAGGAGATAAAAAAGGAAGCCGAGTATACTAGGGTCACCACCTCCTGAAAAGCAAAAAAGAGGGCATATTTCTCAACTGACTACTTCAAACAAGGGATCACTATGACAAATCTCATTTTAAACACCCTATTATTTATTATGTGATAATTGCTACTAACTAGGAATATTCCTAGCCTTCCAACCCCAAAAGAGGACATTTTCATCAGTTTTTATCAAGAGCCCAAAAGAGGATGGACACACACAAAAAGTAAGAAGACATGTTCTCTAAAAAGAGGACACCCGGGAATCCTCCTTTGGTAAAAGAAACAGGTTATAGGAGTTGTTATGCAAATGCTGGAAGTCTCAGAGCTAAGACAGGAGAACTGAAGTGTTTGATGTGAGTGAAAACATAGTTACAGTGGTCACTTCAGAAAGGGGAGGGATTGATTTGGGATACAGCCATTTTGGGATACAAGGTTTGGGTTAATTATGCATACAGTTTTCCAAGTGTCTTCTTGGGGGTCTACCACTGAGGATTTCCAGTCAAGCATCATCTGAGAGTTGCTCACGAGGGACTCAAGTCTCAAGTGTGTGGAGACCCAGTTGAGGTTGGAGCTGTAGCACGTGGGGAGAAAGGGCTGAGGTTTGCACAGTTTTCCCAATGTGAAATGGCCCAGGGGCATGATTCCCTCATTGGAGGCATCATAGAATATACATAGGTTTCCCTAGCAGGGTTAACTGAACTTCCTGGGGTCATTTCTGATTGGTAATTCAGTACAGGGAGAGACTGATGCCCCTTCTTCCTATATGTTGTGGTCCTCATCTGAATAACTCATTTCCCATAGGGGACACACAGTACAGCATCACGCAGCCAGTACAGTATTTAGCAATACAGCATTATGCAGCCAGGATCTAAATCATAGTACCAGCATAACTGATTGCTGGTTTGATTGTGCCAGAATCTGCATTGGACTAAAAGAGATTAAACATCTTGTGGCACATGAAAGACTATGAATTTATTGTGGCATAAGCTTTTGTGAACCAGAGCCCACAGGTTCATAAAATCTTATATCACAATAAATGTGTGAGTCTTAAGCCACCACAAGTCTCTGTTATTTTGCTTGTGGCAGACCAACACAACTACCCCTCTGGGATTGTACACAAATTTACTGCCAGTGCTAGATCATTCCACATCACACGATTTCTGATTTTAGAGCCACGGTGTATCTAATGACCTTTCTCCCACTTCCTGCTATTTTCAGAACTGAAGCACCAAAGGGTGCAGACACAACTTTAGAAACTCAGTAGGAGGTGTTCCTTTTTGACACATTTTGCTCCTCCCCTCCTTCAAAGCAAAGTACTCCTCTTTCATGCTAAGGATAGATGAGCAGTCAAGTTAAGGATAAATTCCCTAGAAGTATGACACGTTACAGATAAACGGTGTTTTTACATGATGCACATCACAATGTGTACAGGTGCACATCATGTTGCGGCTGTAATTTTGTACAAAAGCAGCCTTTATTTTTCAAACTGCATCAACAACTTATCTCGGATATCCAGTCTTTCTTTACTATTATTTACCATGGTCAATTCACCTCCCGCAGTTGCACAATTTTGATACTCTTTTCTAACATATACGTTTTTGCCTACCAGGCATAAATAAGCACATTCTGCTGGAGGCCATGGATCCTAAAACCAAGACACCAGATCAGAGGAGGTTCTCCCCCCCCCCCCCATGGCAGCATGAGGTTGCCTAGCAATCCTGCATGATCTCTCCATGGCATCTGGCAGCTTCTCCTCTCCTCTGCTCCAGCTAGTAGTGATGCACCTTCTCATATGCAATGTTTTATCTTCATAATAGATGCTACGTTGTATTTGCATGCCTACAATTCAGATAAGAGCCTTGTATACTGGCTGCTTAAGGAGCTCAGCATCTTCGATAAGTATAGCCAAGATTGGATTAAAGTAGTTGGTAAGACCTGTGAATAGTAGCAAATTAGCATACAAATAAAAGAGTTAACAAACAGATGTGAGAAGAAAATTTGAGTCTAGTAGCGTCTTTAAGACCAACAGAGTTTAATTCTGGGTATAAACAAGAACTGAGTGATTTAGCAAGTGTAGATGCACACTTGTTCACATATATTAAAACAGACTTCCTCAGTCATTACATCTAGGTAGTGAGAGGGTGGGGGTTAGTTGCCAGGAAGGGCTAATTAGAGTCAAGATGCATAAGTAACTAAGCACCAAGTATAGCTAAGATTAAATTAACACAATTGGTAAGATAATAACAGAGTTAACAACTGATGTGAGGACTAAGTTTGAGTCCAATGGCACCTTTAAAACCAACAATGTTTGATTCTGGGCATAAGTAAGAATTTAGTGACTTAGCATGTATAGTGCAATAAGAACTACTGAGCCCGCCTTGGCAGGGAGGGTGGGATATAAATGGAATTAAATAAATAAATAAATAAATAAATAAATAAACAAACAAACAAACAAACAAAACAAAACATAATTAAGAATTTAGTGACTTAGCATGTATAGTGCAATAAGAACTACTGAGCCCGCCTTGGCAGGGAGGGTGGGATATAAATAAATAAATAAATAAATAAATAAATAAATACAAAACAAAACAAAACAAAACAAAACAAAAAACAAAATAAAATAAGAACCCAATATCTCTGTTAAGCCCTGGGAGTTCCATTGTCCTGAGTGTTGTAATAATTGGTAATTCAGCAATTTCCCATTCTAGTCTGTTTCTGAAATTCCTTTGCAGTAAAAGTGTGAGTGTGCAGGAGTTTAGGAAGCATTGATCCAAGTCAGCCATAAAGGTGTTAGCATACTGTGAAGCCATGTGGGTGGTGCCCAGGAGTACCATTGACATGAAGGAACAAGTTGTCACCAGATTTGAGGTGGTTATAAGTGAGAACAAAATGGAATAGTTTGATGCTGAAGTCTGCTGTGGTGTTTTCAGAAATCATGTTCCTTATGGCTTGTAATCCATCTGTGTGTGGAACGTTGGTATAGAGATATTCCACATTCATGGTGGCTAAAATAGTATTCTGTGGATGGCTGTTCAAATATTGCATTTTCCTCAGAAAGTCTGTGGTGCCACATACATAACCAGGAGCACTGATGGCATAGAATCTTAGAACAGTCCATGTATCCAGATACCCCCAAAGCAATGGTGCCTGTGCCTGAGACAATGGAATCATGAAAGCTTATACCCAGAATTCAACTTTGTTGGTCTTAGAGGTGCTATTGCAATAAAACTTTGTTTTATGAAGACAGTCTGCACAATATTAATATGGAGAAAATTGGAGCTACCAGGTAGCCCAGAAACCTGTTTATACATTCAAAAACTGTACATATAAGGCATACATTATAGTATGTGAAAAATTCACATAATCAATTTAGGCATGATACACAGAGTGCAAAACAAGATGTACTAAGGGAGGTATGCATTATCTAGTACTGGGCCCCTGTTTTAGCATGCACTGTCTGAACACATGGCATTAGAACTTTTTTTTTTCTGCCAGAGCTCCACCTGGGTTGGCCAGGGTACCTGCTGCCCTGACCCACTGGCCCGACCCACTATGCAACAGTCCCATGTTCCCAGGCCGGGTGGTGTGGCCTAATATGCAAATGAGCTCCTGCCGGGCTTTTCTGCAAAAAAAGCACTGCATGGCATAGTCCGTGTGGGTTTCCAATGGTGTTTCCAAACAGTCTTGCTGTGAGACACAGCTACCAATTAGCACAATAGATAGCTTATGTAACTCCCCAGGAGGCCTAGGACACATGTCAACCAAGTTTCTAATGATACTAATGATGAAGGGAAATGTGTTGCTTCTTGTGAAATGTAAAGAGTTATTTCGCCGGCTACTAGACTGCTGGTAGCGTTGTGGTTTGCAAAAACGTTACCTGAGAATAAGCTGTATGACAAGAGACGGCTGGTGGGTTCTTGCAGTGCTCAAAGGAACAAGAGAAAGATACTGATCATCTGCACAATAGGAAGTGCCTTCCGCACACCGACTGCCTGACCATTGTCAGATTTTAGATTAGCAAAGATTATCTTGAAGGAAGAAGCTTGAAGGAGGGCAATAATGCAGCCTTTATGAGTAGTTACAGGAGACGTGAAAAGTGCAGCGGGAGACAAAAAGTGCCAAGCTGGATAGCCAAGCTTTGAAGTAGCTAAGGGAGGAGGTGAGAATGAAGATGTTTGCCCTAGAAAGAAATGTACATATTCCACCCCATATGTACATATTCCACCCCTAAAATAATCCACCCCATTGTCATCTATTAACATGGCTTCTCTTATGTTCTTATGCAGAGGTCTTTCAGTGGCTATTAGCCACAGTGTGTGTGTCTGTATAAATTTTTTTGCCACTGTGTGACACAGAGTGTTGGACTGGATGGGCCATTGGCCTGATCCAACATGGCTTCTCTTATGTTCTTATGTGACACAGAGTGTTGGACTGGATGGGCCACTGGCCTGATCCAACAGGGCTTCTCTTATGTTCTTATGTGACGCAGAGTGTTGGACTGGATGGGCCACTGGCCTGATCCAACAGGGCTTCTCTTATGTTCTTATGTGACACAGAGCGTTGGACTGGATGGGCCATTGGCCTGATCCAACATGGCTTCTCTTATGTTCTTATGTGACGCAGAGTGTTGGACTGGATGGGCCACTGGCCTGATCCAACAGGGCTTCTCTTATGTTCTTATGTGATGCAGAGTGTTGGACTGGATGGGCCACTGGCCTGATCCAACAGGGCTTCTCTTATGTTCTTATGTGACACAGAGTGTTGGGCTGGATGGGCCATTGGCCTGATCCAACATGGCTTCTCTTATGTTATGTGACGCAGAGTGTTGGACTGGATGGGCCACTGGCCTGATCCAACAGGGCTTCTCTTATGTTCTTATGTGATGCAGAGTGTTGGACTGGATGGGCCACTGGCCTGATCCAACAGGGCTTCCCTTATGTTCTTATGTGACACAGAGTGTTGGACTGGAGGGGCCATTGGCCTCATCCAACAGAGCTTCTCTTGTGTTCTTATGTGACACAGAGTGTTGGACTGGATGGGCCATTGGCCTGATCCAACATGGCTTCTCTTATGTTCTTATCTATTCCTTTTGAACCAGGTTGAGACAACTACTACATTTGTTTAATGCTGTAACCAGTCAAATGGTTAGAACAGTGTCCTCAGGCAAGAGTTGTAAGAGGAACAATAAATGAAATTCAAAAGATTTTGATTAGGCTGAAATTACTATTATTACATGATAAGTTCAAGGAACATAACAAAAAGCATTAATACCAGTGGCTGTCTATGGAATTGCATGTGCACTCAGAGAAAGAAAATATCAGAGAAAGGAAAAGGGCATGGAAACAGCAAATAAACAATGTAAAAACGCAAAATAAACCTCAAGGTAAAACACGCAGTAAAAAGGGCTTGAATGTACAAACCATCCAAAACAAATTCTTTTGTTAATTTATAACATCCCAGTTGGTACAGAGAGAACAGCCTCTGACTAGACTGCTGTCCTAAATTCACTTTCTCTTGCTGCTCTTTCTTCCTGTCTCTTGGCCATTGCATCTTGGATAGCCTCTTCCTGTTAAAGCTTCCTCTTTCTAAAACAAACCTTTATGCTCCCCAGTCTTTCTCCATTTCATTGCTCCCAAGAGCATGACTTTCTTTTCTTCCTTTCATTCGGGCCACAGGTCTGCTTGGGCAGCTTAATATTTCAAATAGTTATTCACACTTTCTATTGATACATCTCCTTATTTCCAGACTTGTTATGCTCTTCTTTCCAATTCCCTGTTTCCCACCAACAATTGTTTTCTTCTGTGTGGAACTCTGCTACTTACTATGTGTTTTGTACACATTGTTTTTCTCACATTGTTCCACTAGAGATGGTTAGGACATTAAAGCTGCTTAGGAACGAACCAACCCAAGTCATCCCTGCAGCACTGGTTGCAGTAGAGCCGCTCAGTTTGGACCCAGCCCATCCATAGTGGTGGCCAGGGCATTTTTTTGGAGAAAAAGCCCAGCAGGAACTCATTTGCATATCAGGCCACACCCCCATCACCAATCCAGCCTGAACTGCATTCCTGTGCGTTTCTGCTCAAAAAAAGCCCCGGTGGTGGCACAAGAACTAAAGAAGAGCCCAGCTGAATCAGATCTGTAGTCCATCTAGTCCAGAATCTTATTGCATACTGCAGCCAACTAGTTCCTCTGGAGGGCCAACAAAAAGGGAGGGCGGAATTAACATTTGAAAAATAAATAAGTCAGAAATCAGACCTTCCTCTGATGTTGCCTCCTAGCATGGGGTTCCAGAGGTCCCTTGCTGCCTCTGATTATGGAAGTTTCCTTTCCTCACCAAAGCTAATAGTTCTTGATAGAACTATTCTCTGTGAATCTGTCTAACACACCTTTAAAGCCATATGCACTACATTATCTGACAATGAATTCCACAATCTTAATTACTCAATTAATAAAAACGTATTTCCTGGTGTCTGTCTGGCTCCCAACAACTTCAGTGAGATATGGTATAGGAGGAATGGGGGGGAAATAACAATGAAACCCTACAAACATTTTCCTGAGAGTGAGGAGCACTATGTAGATGAGCAGATTTCTGAGTAGACAGTTTAGGATGGAACTGTAAAACTCCTATGCTTGCTCAGAGGTTGGACTTCCCCCTCCCCATGACAGCAACTTCATGACAGCATGAAGTTATGCCTGTAAAAAAAAGAGTTGGCATACACCCTAATACTCCCATCCAAATCAACAGAAAACCCCAAGCCATTCCATCCACTACCTTCCCTTCTGATTCCACAGCCAGAATAAAGTGAAGGATTCTGACAAACTCTGCAGCCAATCACAGACTCTCACTAGGTGCCTGCAGGCCTCAGCCAGAGGACACAGATTGCATATATTTAGCTATATGGCTTGAGTACATCATTCACATCCCATATCTAGGGGAGCACCAAAGTGGAAACTTGTATGATGGGGTGTTTTAACCAACTCCCAGCAGCCAGAGAGAAATTAAAAGCAACTAAGGGGCAGAGGAGAGGCCACTCATCTTCTCAGCAACCCATTACAGATATCTTGTCCCCAAAAAATGTGGAAAGTCAGCGTTTTGTAGTGGTTAGTGGGTCAGACTAGGATCTTGGAGAGCAAAGTTCAAATCCTCCCCTCTGCCGTAGAAATTCAGTGGGTGTGTCGGTCATTCGTTTTCAGCCTAAGCTACCTCACCAGGTTGTTGTGAGGATAAAATGGAGATGAGGAGAACAATGTAAGCAGCTTTCTCCCATTGGGGGAAAAGGGTGGGGTATAAATGAAGTAAAATAGGATAAATAACATAAGATTGTGGACACAAACACTCTTCAGGAACCTCAACATCACTCCTGCAATTGAAACTGCAAGGACAAGAGAGGCCACAAGGGTCATAAAGGAATGCAGCCTCCTAGAGGCGAGAGGAGGAAGCCGCTAAAGTTGGAAGAATATTTCAAGCGTGCTTTGGGGAGTGGCAGGACACAGGCTGGTGTATGTGTGTTGGGGTGGGATGGCTCATCAAACAGTTATGGAGTGTGTCCCTCCCTGCAATTATGGATTAACTGTACTATGACTAATCAAGCTGCCTTACGTATCAGGTGACAGCAGTGTCCCCCACACATCAGAGAGTAAGCATGGTATCTGTGGTAAGAAAACCCTTGTTTCTGTGATATGAAAACCCTCAGTTGGACAACTCCCTCCATGCACCAGTGAGGACCACAGAGAGCGCAGTCACCTCTACTGATGAACACTAAGCACTACCAGGTCAAACACTCCTCATTCATTTCTCTTTGAAGCATCATAGTCAGGACAAATGGAGCAGAACAATCAAAAGCTGCAGACAGGGTTTGAATGCAACTCCATGCAATGAATGGATGAGTATTGCTTTGCTGACTGTATTATCTCTGCTAACAGATACCTCTCCAAACTGGAAGAAGCAGGGGGACTGCAAATTAGAAAGCAGGATGGAAGGTAGAGGCACTTAGAATGGAATATCACTTGGGCTATAGCACCCTTTGTTACATACACAGTCAGCGTCTCCAAAGGACTAGGCCTGACCATTGTAACAGCTACCCAATGTTCATTACCATCTCCATGCCTGCCTTGCCTCCCTGCGGGCACCCAGGCAGCGGCGTCACTAGGGCGGGGCCAAGGGGGCCATCGGCCCTCCCCCAGAGCATTCTCATTGGCCCCAGGCACTGACCCATGGTCCCCCCCAAAAGGAAGGGGCTGGCCCTGGGACTAGAACGCTGCTGCTGCGTGTGGGCTGGCCGGGATTCTGAAACGGGGGCCGCGCTGCCGCCGGCTCAGCTAAAAGCGTGTGGGTGAGTGGGGGAAACTTAAATGCTACAAAACTGGTATCTTGGATTACGGATGAGGGAGGGGCCATGTGAAGTGGGCGGGGTTGTGTGCGGAGGGGGTGACGCAGCCCTCCAAAAGGGGTGATGCCCAATGGGGGGGGGGTGACTTGAATCAGTTATACCCAGGGTGCAACCCACCCTAGTGACGCCTCTGCACCCAGGCAAGGACATTCCCCATCCCTGCACTGTGAAAGCCACTGTGAGGTCTACAGCAGGGAGAGCAGCAGCAGTAACTTCTGGGAAGCCAGCATTTCCTCTGTGTGCTTGTCACTGCTTTGTTTTAGTAGAGTTCCGGTGCCTTTTCAGATTTCCTGATGGACAGTAATGTAACACCTGCAGCATTACCCAGCAAGGCAATGCAGCGATAGGGACAGCTGCACCTGTTATCCCTCTGTCTATCATACTGCTTTCAAATGAACAGGGATCCTGTGCAAACAAGAAAAAGTGCACAACACTGTCCCACCTCATTCACAGCTGAGGCTGTTCAATACAAGCTGTGGCTGTCTTTATTCTCAGACGGAGAACCACTTCCCATCTCTCGCTGCTTATCATACATACTGGGAAGGGGGCAGTGGAGCCGTGACCACCACACCAGGACTGAGGGTCTGCATCTTGCAGGTTACAGTGAGTTCCCACTGCTGCCTTATTATCATGTATTATATTTTTAGCCAACCCTTTCTCCCCAGGCAGTGTACATGGCTTTCCCCTCCTTCCTCTTTATCCTCACCACAATCCTGAAAGCTCAGTTAAGTTGGGAGATGATGACTACTCCAAGGTCACCCAGTGACCTTCATGACATAGAACAAACTTTAACTTGGGACTCCCCTTTTCCTAGTCCAACAGTTTAAGCTCCTACATTACATAGGTGTAAAGACAGACATGGGCTGCATGAAATGGATAGAGGGTGGATGGCATTGGCAACCATCCTACTAAACAGAGTAAAGACATTGCTCAGAGCACTGAACAACTGAGCCTGTTCAAACCTCTAGATGGCTGCCAAACAGCTCATTAGCAAAACTATTGGCCTATGTGCCAGTCACTCTTGGTGGCTATCACGCACAGAACCCCACAGGCACCTACCTAGGCTGGAAAGTCCCATGGCTCCTCAGCATTTTATTTAATTGGTTGGTTATAGTCCATTGTTCTTTCCAATGGCAAATGAAAAGCAGCTTACTTTATTCCCCTCTCCTCCATCTTATGTTCAGAACAGGTAGGTTAGGCTGAGAATGAGTGGCTGATCCAAGGCACCTACTGAGCTTCAACAGCAAACTGAGGATTTTCAAAGTCCTGAGGCCTTGGCTTTTTATAACACCCATTATCTATACGGGTGTCTTCTCTTCCTTCCCCAAAAAGCTTGTTCCCTGTACTTGGTATGCAGTGTCACAAACACTGTGTATATGGAAATATTGGCCCTTCTGTGTATGCTCATGGCCTCGACACATGTCTAGTTGTCATGACTGAAGTAGCATTTAGAGCCCTCTTGTTCTTTCTGGCCACAGGGTAGCTTTGTCAGGCTCAAGAGGGTGACTGTCTTGGTCTGAAGCAGCAGGACAAAGTCTGAATCCAGTGGCATCTTTAAGACCAACCAAGTTTTATTCAGGGTATGAGCTTTCGTGTACGTGCACACAAAAACTTATACCTTGAATAAAACTTTGTTGGTCTTAAAGGTGCCACTGGATTCAGACTTTGTTCATTTCAGGCTGTTATTGCTTTAATCCCTCCCAGGAAAACCCTTGGACTAGTACCTGTAAGCAGCAATTGCGGCCTTCCTGTTCAATAGTGGGTTTCACTTTGATAAGGGTGACGCTGAGGATTCGGAATGTATGAGTCTGACCATTCTTCTGTCAAGGACAGTACTACTTACTCTGACTGGTAACAGCTCTCTGGGATTTCAGATCTTTCCCATCACTTACTGCCTAATCCTTTTAACTGGAGATACTAGGGGCTGAACTCTGAGACTACTCTTGAAAAAAAAAATCTCTGGACTCTGTGGCTCCAGCCAACTACCACTCAGTACTGAATTTTCCATTCCTAGGCAAGGTAGGTGAGAGGGCAGTAGTAGAACAGCTCCAAGTTTTCCTGGATGATGCCTCTATTCTGGATCCATTCCAGTTTCTACCCTGGCCATGGGACAGAGATGGTGCTGGTCACCCTCACAGGTGACCTTCGGAGACACCTGGATCAAGGCAGGTCAGCACAACTGTTGTTGCTTGACTAAAATGCAGTGTTTGACATGGTCAGTTATAATCTTATGACCCACTGACCTGCTGACACAGGGATAGGAAGGACAGCCTTGCGATGGCTAGTCTCCTTTCACCATGGTCAGGGACAAAGGGTGGCACTGAGGGGAGGGTTTCTCCACATTATCCCTTAGTATGTAGCATCCCTCAGGGGCGATCCTCTCCCCAATGTTGTTTAACATCTGTATGTGTCCACTTGCCCAGTTAATCAGGGAGGTTGGGCTGGGTTGTCACCAGTACACTGATGACACCCAGCCATATCTTATGATGGATGGATGGCCAGACTCCACCCTTGACATCTTAACCAGAGCACTGAAGGCTGTGGCTGGTTGGCTACAGCAGAGCCAGCTGAAATTAAATCCATCCGAGATGGAGGTCCTGTACCTGGGCTGTGGTGGGGTAGAATTGGGAATCTGCCTCTCAGTCGTTGGTGGGGCATCACACTAATGGTGACAAGTATAGGAGTGATTCTGCATGCCTCATTGTCAGTGGAGGCTCAGATCACAAATGTTGCCAGGGTGGCCTTTTATCATCTTTGGCTGGTCAGGCAACTGGTTTCCTATCTCTTCTCCTACGATTTCACAACTGTGAACCATGCAATTGAGCTGGACTACTGCAACTCATGGGGCTGCCCTTGAACTTGATTGCAGCTGTTGCAAAATGCAGTAGTGCACTTGCTGGCTGGGACGTCTGTGTGAGTGCACATTCAGCCAATGCTGCACCAGCTGTATTGACTTCCAGTTGAGTACCAGATCAAGTTCAAGGTTATGGTGTTAACCTTAAAGGCCTTATACAGTCAGGGACCAACATACCTGCAGGACCATCTCTCCCAGTATGTTCCCCAGAGATCTTTACACTCTTCAGAACAACATCTCCTGGTAATCCCCAGACCAAAAGTCATCTGTTTAGTCTCGACCAGAGCCAGAACCTTTTCAGTCCTGGCTTCAGCCTGGTGGAACATGTTTCCAAGTGAGACCAGGGCCCAGTGGGACCGAGTACAATTTTGCAGGGCCTGCAAAAAGGAGATGTTCCACCTTTGGTTGAGGTGACAGGTGTCTGGCTATATTGGCCTCCCCTGCTCTAACCTGCCTATGCTGCGTATTGAACCAGCTATGCAATAGGCGACAGCCTGGCCCATCTACTGATATGCAGGCCTTAGTGCACATTTGCAATACACAGATGGGAGTTGTTGACTCTGTTGGTTTCTACCTCACCACCTTGGTTAATCAACTAATTCTTAGGGGGGGGGGTTGTTTTTATGCAGAACTGTTTTTATCTGTCTTACTGAGCATTGATTATTGTAAGCCGCCATGAGCCCAGTTGCAGAGGAGGGTGGGATAGAAATATCAACAAATAAACAAACCTGGGCGATTCTGCATGCAAAGTAAATGCTCTTCCACTGAAGCATAGCCCCTCTTCCCAAAAGCCTGCTTGTATATGGTATTTGTTGGGGATATAGATGGTTGGGTCACCTGATTGTGGTGTTTCAGCCATTGCTGCATGATAGATAGCTAATATACCATACCAAACCTTTAATGGCATAATAGATTCAGATAAAAATACACAGAATATAAAAAAAAATTAAACATTGGAGATAAAATCAAAATAAAACCGAGCTTACAGATGCATTCAAACATGGTCAGAATTAAATTTAAGGATGTCAGCCAGAAATTTTGCCACAGCCTCACTAACCACCCCCTCAGTATCACTCAATAAATAATAACAAGGTGGCAGAATAGACAAATCTGGAGAAAAAGAAAGCTTGCCGAATAAATCTTTACGGAGGTTATGGTGTAAAGAACAATCAAGCAATATATGCTGGATTGAGTCAGGGGTATTTGCTCCACAGGAGCAAAGTCTGTCGGCTAAAGGGACTCACTGATATCTCCCTTGTAAAACTTTGGAGGGAAACGCGTTTAGTCTAGCCAACATAAATGCCCTGTGATGACTTGGAGTGGTTAGGTCTGATAGATAATTGGGCATTTTGCCACAAAAAGCATAAAGACCTAAGGAAGCTGGAGAGCAAATATAAGGGTCAGTTGGCTGTAATTTCGTTTCCTCCGATTCCCATAGTCTCCGTTTAATACATCTGAAGATATATGACTCATCAGCGGTAGAAAAATCATCTACCTCTAACCCCAATTGATTGAGTTTAGACAGAAGCACTGCTGTCCAGGATGAAATATATGGGTCTCTTTTCATACAATCAAGAAGGCTGTTGGGATCTGTTCTAAAATGAATTTTGAGCCAGAATTTAAACACTGCAATCCAGGCTTTTGTCTCCACCAAAGACTGACCCACTTCAGAGCAGAGAGCAAAGTAGGATAGCTAATATGAAAACATTGTGTACAAAAAAAAAAAAGGCAGCATTTAAATGGGGGGGGTCTGCCTTTATTGTAGTTTACTTATGTTTCTGTAGCTGTTGTCATGCTTCTCGATTTGCTGCTGATCAAACATGGGATAGTGTTATTGTATGTTCATGCAGTACATTATATTGCTGTTAGTCTTGGCATAGAAGCTGCTGTTATTAAAGAGTTGTCCTGTTGTTTATTAATGCTACTGGCTAATAGATCCACAGACAGACGTTGGAACAATAGACAATTCCTGCTAACTTCGGAAAGTATTGTCCATTCAATCTAATACTTTGTGAGAAATACGTAGTCAGAGGGATTGCAAATATCCAAATATTAATTATATGGCATAATCATAACAAATTGAGATATGAACTGCTGGAATCCAATGTCTATGTTAAGAGAACATCTCTTTAGACAGGGACTTTCTCTGTACAGCTAATTTTATCCAGGATGTATTGCACAAGCATGTAAGTAGGTGGTGATTGATTCCCTGTAGAAACAAAATGTTCATTTTCTTTTGTCTTCTGCAATGTGTAATCACCATCACAAGCGGTGACAAAACAAACCCTGGTGCCTGGTCAGTTCTGAGTTGGGTTGACGGTGAACTATTTCAGCTATGTTAATACACCCTGTAAACAAAGCTTGTATATCCCAGGGTGGGTTTCACTGTCCGTCTGCCCATTATTTTCTAGTTGGCATCCCTGAGGTAGGCCCCTGGGAAAGTGAATTGTCACAGAGAAATGAGAAAGGAACTGAAAACAGTCACATCGTTAATTAAGTTTCTTGATCTTTTTAGAGTCAATTGCATACGGTATTAATGGGATTCTGGAAACGCTTAAAGGAAGAAGGACAGAGGGTCCACCAAAAGAAGACTTGGTCACATGGCAGCTTCAAAAATGAGGGAACGCATAGCATAGAGCCAGTTTGGTGTAGTGGTTAAGTGTGCGGTCTCTTATCTGGGAGAACCGAGTTTGATTCCCCACTCCTCCACTTGCACCTGCTGGAATGGCCTTGGGTCAGCCATAGCTCTGGCAGAGGTTGTCCTTGAAAGGGCAGCTGCTGTGAGAGCCCTCTCCAGCCCCACCCACCTCACAGGGTGTCTGTTGTGGAGGAGGAAGGTAAAGGAGATTGTGAGCCGTTCTGAGACTCTTTGGAGTGGAGGGCGGGATATAAATCCAATATCTTCATCTACCTCACAGGGTGTCTGTTGTGGGGGAGGAAGGTAAAGGAGATTGTGAGCCGCTCTGAGACTCTTCGGAGTGGAGGGCGGGATATAAATCCAATATCTTCATCTACCTCACAGGGTGTCTGTTGTGGGGGAGGAAGGTAAAGGAGATTGTGAGTCGCTCTGAGACTCTTCGGAGTGGAGGGCGGGATATAAATCCAATATCTTCATCTACCTCACAGGGTGTCTGTTGTGGGGGAGGAAGGTAAAGGAGATTGTGAGCCGCTCTGAGACTCTTCGGAGTGGAGGGCGGGATATAAATCCAATATCTTCATCTACCTCACAGGGTGTCTGTTGTGGGGGAGGAAGGTAAAGGAGATTGTGAGCCGCTCTGAGACTCTTCGGAGTGGAGGGCGGGATATAAATCCAATATCTTCATCTACCTCACAGGGTGTCTGTTGTGGGGGAGGAAGGTAAAGAAGATTGTGAGCCGCTCTGAGACTCTTCGGAGTGGAGGGTGGGATATAAATCCAATATCTTCTTCTTCTTCTTCTTCATTTAAGTTTTTTAGGATGCTGAAATCTAGCCTGTACTGGGTGGTAGCTCCTCTTTGGGGTAAGCTTGGGTGGTTGGTTCTGCAGAGTGTGACATATGAGAACGGTGCTGCTGATTTATGGGTTTTCAAGGCAAGAGACGTTCAGAGGTGGCTTCCCATGTAGCAATCCTGGACTTCCTTGCTGGCCTCCCATCGAGTACTAACCAGGGTCAACCCTGCTTAGCTTCTGAGATTTGACAAGATCAAGCCAGTCTGAGCCATCCGGATCAGAGCACATGTGAGGATAATTGATCTATAGGTTTAGAATTCTGAAAGGAAAACAACACAAGGTATGAATTGTCCTGTGGGTTTGGTGGTATCGACTCTTGCGTGGAGAGGTGACTTACTGAACTGAGTGATCCTCAGTTGGTTTTGAGGGATTTCTGGAACAGAGGCATAATAAGGGTTTCACATTGATTCGATATGGCTGAGGAGGGGACAATTACTCGAGTTCAGGGTTTGGGCTTCTTCGTGGAACAGGTCTAGGGAGAGGACTACATATTGGGGAAGGCAGCAGACTAGGTGTCAGAGGGGAAGGGAGCAGATACTTTGGTCTTGTGGAAAATCCTACATCATAAGAACATAAGAGAAGCCATGTTGGATCAGGCCAATGGCCCATCCAGTCCAACACTCTGTGTCACATAAGAGAAGCCATGTTGGATCAGGCCAGTGGCCAATCCAGTCCAACACTCTGTGTCACATAAGAACATAAGAGAAGCCATGTTGGATCAGGCCAATGGCCCATCCAGTCCAACACTCTGTCACACAGGGGCAAAAAAATTTATACATACACACACACACTGTGGCTAATAGCCACTGATGGACCTCTGCTCCATATTTTTATCGAAACCCCTCTTGAAGGTGGCTATGCTTGTGGCCGCCGCCACCTCCTGTGGCAGTGAATTCCACATGTTAATAAGACTGCATCAACTACAACACCTAGTACTGTAGCAGGAAAATAACGGAGCTGCACACTTACTGGTATGAAACGAAGTATTTTACTATTGGGACCATTAGCAGGGTCCAGTTGAGCAGCAATGCTCCAAAAATACTGAACCCGCTTCCCGATCCTCAGATCGTCCTTTTGAGCACAAAGCAAGTTTAGCAAGCAGGCCCTCACAAATTATCTGATTCAACATTTCCCCACCCCCTTACTTCCCTTCCAGTACTTTTCTATTCCTTCTGTCCCTCTGCTTATCAGCTTAGCAAGGAGCTTCTCAGGGAGGCCTGTCCATTATCCAATACGCATCTGTGTATTCGCACCCATCGAAGGCTGCCTGCTTCTAACACATTGCAGCTGCTTCAAACGTTGCATCAGACATTCTCTTTTTTTGCTTTTAAAGGCAAGAGCATATTTCCATTTATTATTATAGGGGTGCTCATTCATTATTCAGGGGTCCAGTACCAGCGGATTAGCCGTGAGCATTCAAATCGGCTGGCCACTGAGGCTTCTGCCTTTCGCGTGTGAGAAAGCAGCACAGGGGCCTGGGAATTAGGAGTCCGAGGCTAGCACGCCTCGACTAATGCAAACCCCAGCCCTGAGACCTGTTGTATATGCCTGCAATCAAACTATGGGAAGTAGTATTGCTGGGATCGGGAAGCACGCCTCTGAGCAGGACTAGGGTACAATTTCTCCACTCCAGCTCTCCTCCCATCTGGGACTCAAGCCTATTGCCCTGTGTACTGGAGGGCAGCTCCAGAAGGGAGCCGATGCCTTTGGCTGTGGGAAGCGCCGGGGTGGGGGGCTGGAGGTCAGGCGCAGGGCCCGGGGAAGCGGCGGCAGGGGAGGCGGGCGCAGGTGCTGCCGCACGTGGCCTCGGCGGGGCTCCCCCTCCCCCGCGACGGGGGCGGGTTCGCGCGTCCCCTCCTTCTCTCTTGCTCGGGGCTCCAGGCGGCTCGGGCGCAGCCGCGTGCTCTGCCAGCCTGCCAAGCCGGAGCCGGGCGCACACAAGAGCTGCCGCCGCCTCCTCCTGCTGCCGCTGCCGCTTTCTGCGCCGCCACTTTCTCCTCCCGCCGCGGGGCTGCCCCGGGGATGTCGCTGAGCGCGAGGGGTTCCGGGGCTCCTGCGCTCGGCCGCCCCGATCGCGGGGACCACTGAGAGAGCGTGAGTAGGGAGCGAGTCCGTCTGCGGGGCTGCCCCGGGGAGGTGGAGGGGCTTGGCTTGCCTCCCTCGCCTCGCTCGCCGCCTCTTCGGGGGCTCTGCGCGGGAAGGGGGGCTTCGCCTCAGCTCGGGGGCGCGTCGGCGCGCGCGCTGCTTGGGGGGAGAGGAGGAAATCCCCGCGGCGGCGGCGGCGGGGAAAATCCTGGCCGGAGGCGCAGCTGGCGCGAGGAGGGGGCTGGGCTGCCCGTTGCAACCTCTCCCCGCTCCGCCGCCGCCGCCTGTGGTGTTTGGGGCTGCTGAGGAGCCGGGCGCTGCGAGATGATTCATTCGGTGCGGGGGAGGCGCTGAGACACTTGGCTAATCCTCTCTCTCCCCCCCCTCCCCTCCCCTCCCCATCATGGCGAGCAGCGCGCGCGTTTAGAAGGGGGGAGCCTCAGCTGCTGCCTTGTGGGTGCCGGGGAGGTCAGCGGCTCCCAGGGCGTCTCTCTTGCCCCCCCCCCTCGCTCCGCGGCAGAGGCTTCCCCGTCGAATGTCAAAGTCCCGGGGACGCGACCCTTGACCTCCTGTCCCTGCAGTGGGACGCTGCTCTCTGGAGAATCCCGGGCGCGCTCGGGAACAACTTGCTGGGGTTGACTTCTGAGGAAGCCCGCGCCGCACCAGCGTAGTCGGGGGCGGCTGGGAATCTGGCTCGTGCAACTTCCGAGGGCCTTCCTCGGATTAGGAAGTCGAAATAGGTCTGGGGTTAACGCTGAGCGCGGGGGTGGCGGTGGTGGTGGGGGGGTTTCGCTCAGCTGAACGAGGGCTGAAACTTCTCGATCGAAAGGGTCTGCGTAGAAAATCTGAGACCGTTTGGGAAATGCATCGTTCCCCCTTCCTCTTTATCCCTCCCCCCTTCTGCTAGGAAGAGGTTATAGGCTCTAAAGAGTTGGAGGGTGGGGGTAATGCGAAGCAAAAGCCTTCTCTTTATTGTTTCTTCTGCAGCCTTCATAGAGAAGTTGGGTTGCTGTGCAGAATAACAATACAGAGAGCTAAGCTCCCTGAACAGATCTGCAACACCATCCCAGGCTGAATTGCTACAGACTGGAAGGAGAGGGGATTTATAACCCAGCGGTGCCTCTTTCCCGGCCTCCCCCTTTCCCCCCCTGTGTTATCACACACACATTATTACACCTCAGCAGGGAGCTCGCAATGAGAGCTTCCCTTAGAAATCATTATGGAAGCAGTCTGGAGCAAACTAGCTCCAGGGGAAATAGGAGATAACTTCAGCAAGCGCCAAGCCACAAAGCCAAATGCTAGCTGTGGTTGAAGATTACTGTATTGTGCAAATTCATACCTTGTCTTTTGTCTCTTTTCAACCCCCCCCCCCCTCCCAGTTTTACAGATTTGATATCTGTACAGGGACCTTAGGCTGTGTTCTTTTGGCTTTGTGAGATAGTGTATGAGTAGGAGCACAGAAAAGAGAATAGGCTTAGGAGTAGCATTTTGTCTAAATTGTCAGGATGTGTGTGTGTGGGGGGGGTGGTGCGCAGCCCACAGTTATGAGACAGTTGTAGAAACTCTGGTTGTGTAGCCTAGTTGATACAAAAGCCATGGGGAAGGGGGAGGGTTGCGAGTGTGTTTCCAGTTTGGAAATGGGATTCATGAAAGCCATTGTGATTAAGGGGAGATGTGATGGGTGGAGAGGCCTGAGTTCAAATCCCAGATCAGCCCTGTGATACAGTCACAAGAGGTAGATGTAGGTGAATCCACACAACAGCTGCCTGCATTCCTGGCTTGAAACTGTAGTAGCACAGAGGTGGAAGCATCGGATGTGGCCTGGAAAAAGCAGTAATCTTTTCTCTTAGGGCATCCCCCACCTTGATACTGTGGTTGGCTAGGCAAACTTTATATGCGGTCTACACTCATCAGCTTTCCCCAGCAGCACTGCGAACTCAGTGGGATACGTTCATGCACCTGATCCCCCAAATAAGAGTTCTGTATTGGCTTCACATATGAAAATTCGTAATAGTGGATTATCCCTGGGATGTTGAAGAAAATGAACCAAGATTAAAATGGTAAAGTCAGCTGCATTTTAAACTAGTTAAATGTGTGATTGGTTACTTCTCCAAACAGAAAATCTGTTGTTGAGGAACAACGCCTTCTGGTAGGAAACAGGAAATGGGATCAAATAGCATTAGAAGGTCCATTGATATTCAGATCTCTCTAGACATATTTTGAAACAATATAGCTGTAAACGCATGGGATCTCTGGTCAGGTTGTCACATAACATACATCTGGTGTTCATGCTGGCTTCTTAAGTTCTTGTTTAAATAATGGCTGCAGACAGGTATATCCCCATGACTTGCTGATCTGATGCCTTGTCCTCCCCCCCCTTGAAAACATCTGAATGGATTGTGTTTTAATTAAATATACCTATTAATTATATCTCTTTGATGTAAAACGTGCTGCTTTTTCTGTCTGTAAACCCCTTCTCATTAAGTTTGCATTTTGAATTCTTAGCAGAGATCTTAATTAGGGCTATTGTAATAGTCACGTTAACACTAATTAAAATCAGCCCCTGTAGGTGAATGTAAATTGTAAAGGAAAGACTTGTATGACGTTTGGGCTGATTAAAAGGAAGGCAAGGGTAAAGAATTTATACTGTCTTATATGTGGATTTGGGATGTTCATGATCCTTCCCTCTTGCCACTAGTTTTTCAGTTCTCAGAGCCTATTGTGCTGCTGGGAGGAAGAGGACAGGAGTATGAATGGCACTTTCGGCAGTGGCATAGGGTTAAGTGCAAAATCATTAATTTTGAGCATTTGTACCTTGATTTTAATTTTGTGGGGAAAACTAGTACCTAAAGAACTTTGTTTCAAGTAAGATTTCTATATCAAGGATGCTTTGAGGATTTTTTTTGGGGGGTGGGGATGACAAATCACTACATATTTTATTGAATAGAGAAATAACAGATGTTATTGCTGTGATCTGATATATTGCCTTTACAGTTAAATCAGAATTTTCGGAGTATTAAGATAGTATAGATAGGTTAACCAATGTGCCCTTAGTGGTGAGTCCTTGTCCTCTGGAATTCAGCATTTTGTTTGTGTTCCGGTGTACATATGGCAAAAGGTGATCACCAAATTGGAAAGTGGCAATGTTATAACCTGAAGCTCACGTTGGCACTTCCGTTTAGATGTAGGCAGTAGGTAACCTTTAGGGAGAGCCATGGCAGTGCTCAGAGTGTTGGTCTAGGGCTGGGAAAACCCTGGTTCAAAACTCTGCTTGGCAATTAAACTCACTAGATGACCTTGGGGCAGTCTTTCTCAGCTTAACTTTCCCTGCAAACTTTTTGTGAGGGTAAAATGCAGGAACGGATCTACATGTTTTGAGGGGGGGGGAATTAAAAAAATGATGTCCCCTTATGGGCCCATTCTATTTTATGGGTGAATTGAATAGACTCCATACCCAATTTGGCGTCCCCCCCCTCTGGCGGTGCCCAGGGTAAGCGCCCCCTCTGCTCCCCCCTAGATCTGGCTCTGGTAAAATGGAGAAGGAACAGGAGGATTATGTACACTGACCTGGCTTCTTGAATAAAGGGTGAAAAACAGTTAACATTTCTTGCAGTGCTGGAATAAACCCTGGGGAGGCCCCTAGGCAGTCAAAATCTTGGGGGCCCCCTTGCAAATTATCTCAGAGTTGGAGCACCTGCCCTGCCACCCCTGCTGCAGCCTGCAGGCACCTTCTCAATAGCCCCTTTGACGAAGCTGTGGGGGAAAGGCAGAGAGGCAAACTTGGCCACTACACCAGCAGCCACTGAAAGCCAGTTTGGTGTAGTGGTTAAGCGTGTGGACTCTTATCTGGGAGCACCAGGTTTGATTCCCCACTCCTCCACTTGCACCTGCTAGCATGGCCTTGGGTCAGCCATAGCTCTGGCAGAAGTTGTCCTTGAAAGGGCAGCTTCTGTGAGAGCCCTCTCCAGCCCCACCCACCTCACAGGGTGTCTGTTGTGGGGGAGGAAGGTAAAGGAGATTGTGAGCTGCTCTGAGACTGTTCGGAGTGGAGGGCGGGATATAAATCCAATATCTTCATCTACCTCACAGGGTGCCTGTTGTGGGGGAGGAAGGGAAAGGAGATTGTGAGCCGCTCTGAGACTCTTCGGAGTGGAGGGCGGGATATAAATCCAATATCTTCATCTACCTCACAGGGTGCCTGTTGTGGGGGAGGAAGGGAAAGGAGATTGTGAGCCGCTCTGAGACTCTTCGGAGTGGAGGGCGGGATATAAATCCAATATCTTCATCTACCTCACAGGGTGTCTGTTGTGGGGAGGAAGGTAAAGGAGATTGTGAGCCGCTCTGAGACTCTTTGGAGTGGAGGGCGGGATATAAATCCAAAATCTTTTTCTTCTTCTACTGCACCAGGCAAGTCAGGCATAAAGCAGCACTGTGCATGTAGGCTGGGAGGGCTGCAAGCGGGGGGGGGGGGGGGGAACCGCGGGTGGGGGGAGCCAGCCCAGGGCATGGGGCCCATAGACCAGTGCCTGCTTGGCTTAATTGTTAATCTGGCCCTGATTTCTTGCTTTTTTTTTTAAAGTTTCAATATATTTCCTTGCCTTTTGAGCATTAATTTTGGCTTTGCTTCTGGGCAGAGAAAACTTGGTTATTGAGGGGGAGGGAACTGAATGAGAAATGGCCATGGAGCTTCTTATTTCTGCTCTGTATGCCAGTTTCAGAGTATTAAGGAAACCAGTTTTCTTTTAGTTCATCACCCTCTGTCAGTTAGTCTTATGCAGAATAGTTGTCTTCTGTTTCTTCAGGGAAACGACAAACAAACAAATAGGTTTTCAGGCATTTAAGGCTGCATTGGTATCGTATTTTGGTTAGGAAAATCCATTGTTCCCTCGAAATTTATGGGGCTTTTGTAGAGTAGTATCCCATATTTGGGGCATGTGAAAGTAATTTAGGTTTTATGCTACAGGAATAACTCAATAAAATGAGAACTAATGACAGGCTATCATCTTACATGATTTCTATATGCATTATTGTGTCTTTAATTTTCACTCCCCCCCTCCCCCCCAGGTCTTTCCTGGCTCTTCTGAGACCACTTTTACCACAATGTTTTTCTAGAAGCGAATTTATATCGTTTTTTTCCTAGTGCATAATGTTTCTATCAGTTTTCTTTCCTGCCAACTTTTCAATGATTGGACTCTTGTCATTGTTAAACCACTCCCCCTATGAATGATTTCATTTTTAAAAACATGGCCCTAAAATAACAATGTAATATTGTAGCATTGCAATGATAGTTTAGCATATCTCTTCAAAGGAAGGAGATTGTGGCGCTGTTCACACAGCGTTTTGAGTTCGTGTTAAACTGACCCGGTTCTGTTCCGGATATTATCGATCAGATTGCCATACTGCAATTCAAATCACTCCACAGTGAAACAGTCTTCTGCTGTCCACATGACGGCACCATGCAGTTCTTTTCCCCCCTCCACTGTTATGTGCATAGGTTAAAACATTATGTGGTATGCACATATCGCTAAGTATTAAAAAAGAATGGCTACCGTAAAAACGGATGTCTGAGGCTCCTTTTGCTCTAGGACAGCCTTCAGACATCTGGAAGTTGGTTAATATCGCAGCAGAACTATCCAGACGGAGGAAACTACGAGGTGAAACCGGAGAACTCAGAAAACACCGCAAAGGACAGGTAACAAATTAATCCCATTCCGGGAAGGATGGGGGGGGGGGCTACCATGAGTTAATACCGGAAGGCAGATGTTGCTGTCTGATCAGCCACTTTAAATCCGGAAGGAAACAGCAACGACATCTGATTATACTGTGTGTCTGAACAGGGCCAGAGATTTCCTTTTTTTTTTTTAAATGAAAGCTGGGAATGAAGAGAACCTAATTAACCTATCAAGAGCCCCATGGCGCAGAGTGGTAAAGCTGCAGTACTGCAGTCCTAAGCTCTGCTCACGACCTGAGTTTGATCCCGGTGGAAGTTGGGTTCAGGTAGCTGGCTCAAGGTTGACTCAGCCTTCCAAGGTCGTTAAAATGAGTACCCTGTTTGCTGGGGGGAAAGTGTAGATGACTGGGGAAGGCAATGGCAAACCACCCCGTAAAAAGTCTGCCGTGAAAACGTCACCCCAGAGTCAGAAACGACTGGTGCTTGCATAGGGGACAACCTTTACCTTTTTGATTAACCTATCATTATAATGCTGAAGCATTATATTGATATATTAGGGCCATTTAAAAATGCAGGATGCTGTGACGCAATTGGTAATGGCACCTATGACAACAGCAATGTCCCTTGAAACCCCTCATTATTTAAGCTGTGTGCGGAAGAAAATACACAACTGTAAAAATACACAGGGGGCAGACATGTGGAAGAACCCTGCTCAAACAGATTCCAGTGCTTATTGACTCCCAAGTAAATCAGGACTAATTCCATTGTGCAGAAAAGGTCTTACTGTGCTTGAGAGAGACTAGCTGATAGGCAGCATTTCTGCCAGAAAATTCTTTGGCTACAGGCTATAATCTACAGAGAGGTTCCACAAAGTCTTTTGTGATAAAGAATATCTGCAAGGGACCTGTAGGATACGTGCAAGGCAATATCTGGGGAGTGAAGAGATACAATAATGTATTGGAAGTAGTGTATCATGAACTGCTCTTTCTTGTGTGGACAGTGGTGCTCATGTGCTGTTTGCATGTGTTTTGTAGACAGGTCAGGGATAAATGCATGATGTATTAATGTGTTTTATGAGCAAGCTTAAGTAGACATGCCTGAATGGTAGAGTTTCCATTACTTGCTGGACTGGGAGTTGTGTGGAAGGATAAAGATGTTCTTCTGAGTAAGTTTAAAATATCCTTCTTTACTAAAAGAAATCAACAGTGTGTATTGATTACGCCCATTTTTTAATGTGGGAGATTTTTTTTATCCTGCTTTTATTTGAAAAATATGTCTGCTTACAATAAACTAAATTTACCATAAACCATGAATCCACTATTATTTGCAAACTGATGAAAGAAAGACAATGGATGGCCCCATTGAGATCTTGCGTGGTTCAATGGTTAAGAGTGGCACACTCTAATCTGAACTGGGTTTGATTCCCCACTCTTCCCTATGCAGCCAATTGGGTGACCTTGGGCCAGTCACAATTCTCTCAGAACTCTCTCAGCCCCTCCTAACTCACAAGGTGCCTGTTGTGGGGAGTGGAATGGAAGGTAATTGTAAGCTGCTTTGAGACTCCTTAAGGTAGAGAAAAGCATGGTATGAAAACCAACTCTTCTTTTTCTTCCCACTTTTTGTAGAGTGCTTAAATGCTCTTTTAAAAATCTCACAAAATATACTGTGCACCCAAAGGGGTGCATTAAGAGGCTTGTCCACTGCTAGAACTAGTAAAGTAGCTTTAGTCTTGCCTATATGGGAAGGCATATGGAAAAGTAGGCTTCTGGTTTTCATACTTGCAAATTCAAAGTCAAACCAGTCTGTTGCATTCTAAGAATTTAGGAATTGATCTAGTTCTTAAGTTTTCATTAAGGCTTTGAGATATGGTTTTACTAGTAAGGAATAAAAATGCTACCAATTTTATATAATTGCTTCTTGAAAATGTTTGTTGTCTTTATAACAACACTGCAAGAAGATGGGCTGTTTGTTGCCTTTGTATTATGAGTTAAGAAAGAACTGATGCTTGCTTGCTGGTTAAGAAAGAATTGATTATTCTAGTTTGTCCAAAGCGTTGCACAGGAGAGGGACATCATGGCTGAGCAGGACTGGGAGCTTCCTGCTAGTAGGAGGAGGAGGGTGGAGAAGAAGTTTACTTAGAGATCTTGGGAGAGATCATTGTAAGTTGCAGATAGATAGGGATGAAACCTAAATGATAGGGTTGCCAATCCCCAGACGGGGGCAGGGGATCCCCCGGTTTGGAGGCCTTCGCCCTGCTTCAGGATCATCAGAAAGCCCGGAGGGGGAGGGGCGGAGAGCAATTTCTGTTGGGCACTCTATTATTCCCTATGGAGACAGATTCCCATAGGGTATAATGGAGAATTGATCTGCGGGTATCTGGAGCTCGGGGGAGGGGGCTGTTTTTTGAGGTAGAAGCACCAAATTTTAAGCATAGCATCTAGTACCTCTCCTCAAAACACCCTCCACGTTTCAAAAAGATTGGAGTAGGCCGGGGGTTCAGTTGAGCCCCCCCCCCGAAAGGTGCCCCTATCCATTATTTCCAATGGAGGGAAGGCACTTAAAAGGCGTGTGGTCCCTTTAAATGTGATGGCCAGAACTCCCTTTGGAGTTCAGTTATGCTTTTCACATCCTTGCTCCTGGCTCCACCCCCAAAGCCTCCTGGCTCCACCCCCAAAGTCCCCAGATATTTCTTGAATTTGACCTGGCAACCCTACTAAATGAAAGCATGGAGGGAATGTATTGGATTGCTGTGGGAAATGAAGAGACCTCACTTCACCTTGGTGTTGTAGCTTTGTGTATAATGGTATGTGCAGCCCTCTCCTTGTAAATTTTGAAAGGTGAGTTATATAACACAAGTACAACTCAAGTACTTGTGAATTCTGGTTACAGAAGTTAGAACCTGCAGTTCTTCTCTTTTTTTGTTTTTTTGCAATTCTGGTTTTATTTTAATTTTAAATTCATAATAATTCTCAATGCATTATATAGACTCTTCAGTTCTAAGCATCGTTACACAAAGTAAGTGTTGCTAAAGTCTGGGACACCATGGCTCAGTAAACATGGAATCTGGTTGCAATTTAAATTTTAAATTTTATCTATTTTTGCACTAGAATTTCATCTAACAGATGTTTAAAGCCTGGTGGGTGTCCATTTTCATCTTTACCCCTTCTGATGACTGAAAAGAAACTTGAAAATGCTTTGTATTTGACATTGAAGGGAAGCTTTCTGCCTGGAGAAGTAGTTGTGAAGAAATTTTCCTTTATGAAGTTAGTTCCGCTCATAGAATATTCTACCCAAATGTCTCCCTTGCCTTTTAGCTCTTTTATTTTGAAAAGTTTCCATTGGTCTGGAACCTACTAGTAAAGTTTATAACTCCTAAGTATTGCATTCTTACTGGAGGTGCAGTGATTGTTAGGAAGTCCCAGCATTGTGACTGATTGTGCTTTTAATGACTATTCCAGATTGCTGGGGAGGATTTCCTCTGTGTTAATTGCTGTTGTTTTTAGGCTTCTTCATTTTGATTCTGGCAGTGAAATGAAGCTAGATTTGCTCCTAAATCTAGCTTCAGTTTGGTGTAGTGGTTAAGTGTGCGGACTCTTATCTGGGAGAACCAGGTTTGATTCCCCACTCCTCCACTTGGACCTGCTGGAATGGCCTTGGGTCAGCCATAGCTCTGGCAGAGGTTGTCCTTGAAAGGGCAGCTGCTGCTAGAGCCCTCTCCAGCCCCACCCACCTCACAGGGTGTCTGTTGTGAGGGGAGAAGATATAGGAGATTGTAAGCCACTCTGAGTCTCTGATTCAGGGAGAAGGGCGGGATATAAATCTGCAATTCTTCTTCTTCTTCTTCTAAATGCAGGCTTGTTTACATACGTGTTAAGACAGGGGTGTTGAATTCATATCTTATGAGGGCCAGATCTGACATAAATGAGACTTTGTCGGGCTGGGTCATGTGTATCATAAAATGTAATGCCAGATAGCAGAGATACAAACTTTATAAAGGGCAAAGACAAAGATTTTTTTTTTGTAACCCTCCCCTCCTTAAAATAAAACATGGTTAAAGTCAGGGCATTTGTTGAGCAGGAATGCACAGGAACACAGTTCCAGTTGGCTTGGTGTCAGGGGGTGTGGCCAATTGCAAATGAGTTCCTGTAGGGCCTTTTCTTTTTTTAAAGCCCTGTGTGAAACAATGGTGATGTCAGGGGTGTGTGGCCTAATATGCAAATGTGTTCATGCTGGGCTTTTTTTGCTAAGAAAGCCCTGCTTAAAGTACTAGCACTCTTGCAATATTGTGGTCAGTATTAAAGCAAGCTTTCCCTTCCGCATCTCCCCCCACACTTCATCTCCAAGGCCTCAGCCAATGGAGAAAATAGAGGCTTTGCTCTGTAGCTTCTGTGCAATTGAGAAATCCTGGCGAAGCAAACTGGGACACAGAATGACACAAGAGAAAGGGAGAAGGGGCCCTGATAGTTGCTTGTGGGCCTGATAGGAGCCCTCCAGGGGCCTGATCTGGTGCATGGGCTGCATTTTTGACACCCCTGGTTTAAGAGATAATCTGAAGGAACTGGTCTACATCACCAAGAAAATCCAGAGTGTTACAGTGACACACTAACCTTGCTTTACTGTCTTGGGTCATTCATAAGTCTCACATGTTTTGCGAGGAACTCTGCATTGCACTTACCTCTGTATATCAGAGATGGCAAAAACAGTTATTGTTTATACAAGTTGTTAATGGGAATGAAGGAGTGAATTAGAAGTCCTTGATTTAGCTCTCTCTTTCAGCTTTCTTTAGTCTGTGATATACTTTCAGATTGAAGAGGGGGATGTTTTACATTGTAATCCTATGCAGAAGTATTCCATTGAATCCCTTCTGAAATCAGTGTTCTCAGACAAGTAGATTTGCATAGGATAATACTGTTTAGTATTTTCTGAATCTTGGGTGTGGTACTGTGGAGCGGTCATTAGAACACATTGGTTTTGTGTATTCTGCTGTAGCCTTCAGTCAAATCAGTGTTGTAAGTTTTCATAGTGCTTCTAGATGTATCCTGGAAAAGCCAGAACCAACTCTCAAAATCAGGACTGGTAGTGTTAAATAGATACAGAGGCCATTTTATTGTCTTGAATGCCAATTGGCTAGTGCCTGTAATGAGTAAGATTACCCTCCAATTGGAGCCAGAGCACATTTGAAAACCTTTCAGCCTCGTCCAGAGCGGATTTGATTTAAATAAAATCTCTTCTTGATTTAAATCAAATCACGATTTAAATCAACTAGTCAGTAAGACTTGATTTAAACCATAGTTTTCTACATAAATACTCTGTTTTACGGCCTGCTGCCATGATAGGTTTTCTCCTTCAGGGAAAAAATAATGTGATAAACCTCGGGTTATACACACAAAAGAGCCAAACTCTTGTGGAGTATTCTGCTCAAAAAGTTTCACTTTCATTTTTATTGCTTGCCCCTCCTTCCTCACACTTAAGTTTCTTCCTGTGCAGATCTATTCCACTCCAAGCAGTCTTTTTCTATTCATTGGACTTTTTGAAACTTAGCACTTAAGGAGTTGATTCTGTGTACATAGGTTTGTAGAATAATGAGATTAAGATCTTTTTCTCAACTCTGTTAGTTTTATAACATTTTTGCTGTGTAGAAGAGGCATGTGATCTCTGAAGACACAAATTACAGTTTTGAGAACTGCAAAACCAGGCATCTGTGTTCTGTGATAATATCTTGTAGACAGAGAAACTGCCCAGTAAGAGAAACCTCTGGAAGAGCATGACATTGTGAATGGATTAATAGAATTTATTACCAAAAATTGCATGAATAAACAGCCTTATGCTTTATAATTAAAAACTAATCCTTATTTCATGATGGAATAACCTTTGGATGATAATATATTTTCCTCAAAAAGCATTTTATTTTAAAAATCCGATTTAAATAAAAAACATTTTTTTATTTTTTAAAAATCATTGATTTTTATTCTCCCTGGCCTGGTCTAGCCCTTTTTTGTTGTTGCTTAGGTCTTGGGACTGGAATTAGGAAAACTACGCAAACGGATCTCTTCTTCTCCCACCCCTCACAACCTTGCTCCTCCATTGTATGTATGTAGTATTGGTGCTGAATTGGGACTTAAGCCACATTAATAGTAAGGAGGGAATTGCATTTCTTGAAATTAATAGTTGTCTGTGTACAGCCAAGATCTGATAATTCTGTGGAGCTATTTTGCAATTCACTGTCCTCACTAGGAATGAGGTTTATTATTCATGCCAGTCAGTATAGTGCAGTGGAATCCAGAGATACTCTAATGTGTGAATGGATACAGGCTGTGTTTCTGTAGTATTTTTGCTGTTGGATAGTTCAAGGAAGGAATATGGATGAGCATGTTAGCTTGTATTTGGTACACAGGCTTCTACACTGTTAGCTAAATGCTAATTGTAAGAATTATGCTAGCATGATGAGGTTCCTGTTGGATTTTGTCTGAGCATTGAGGAACATTTGTCAGCAGGGCTTTTTTTGTAGAAAAAGCCCAGTGGGAACTTATTTGCATATTAGACCACACCCCCTGATGACACCATTGTTTCACACAGGACTTTTTTGTAGAAAAGGCCCAGCATTAAGTCATTTGCATATTAGGCCACACCTCCTGACACCAAGCCAGCCAGAACTGTGTTCCTGCTCAAGAAAAGCCCTGTTTGTCACAACTAATATGGAACGTGGTGTCTAGAAACTAGTCCAGCAGAGATAAAGATGGAGGGACTTCCAGGGGTACATAAATAAATGGCATTGTTCAAATATTTTAGTTCACAAGGTAGTTTATTGAGCCCCGTGGGGCATATTTACTTATTCAGCGTGTAAATGCAGATTTTTAAGTGCACACATTTACAAAATTAGTTTGTCATAATAATTTTTCAAAACATACCAGCTGATGGCAGGTAAATACCTTTTGAAGGTTACTTGAGATAAGAAAAAGAGTATGTAGGAAACTCCTTAATTTATTGGAGCATGTGCATGTTGAGTGTTGTGTAGACAGTATAAATAGCTTTGCTTTTATGAAACATCTAGGGTAGAGGGAAAAGCAGAGGAGGATGGAAGTTCATTGCCCCTAAAGAGCCCATACAGTACTTACAAAAATGGTGGAAGATGCATGTGAGTTTGACACGGTGTGAATACCTGGATTATATCCCTTTGGGGAAACAAAGGTCCTGAATATCACAATGTAATGACTTAATGAAGACTCCACCAGTGACAGTACTTATGAAATACTAGAAAAGTGGTTCTCTCTTTCTACTTCATTTGGGTGTTCAGGTTTTGCTACTTTAATGCATACCCATTCTGTTCTGTTTTTTTGACTGCCCTTCTGTTCTCAGTGCACAGTTGCTGATTTCAGATGCTTTTCCTACATAAATCTTTGTCCATTCATATAATTCTAGTTTCTCCTGCTGTCTAGTATAGTAGATTCTGATCTCATTCTTGATAACACCTATACACTTTTATTCTCCAATCCTAAATGAAATGGGAGCCCGGAACCAAACCTGCACTTTTATTTTTATTCCTGAATTAGAGAGGAAGCTGAATATTATTTGGTAGTCTTTGTTCAACCCAGACTGGGACAGAACCTTAAAAAAAACCCAAGATTACCAGTTAAGAATCAGAGTTAGTCTAAAAAAACAGATATATTCACTGGCTCTAAACAGACAGAAAAATGTCTACATACAAAATACATTTTTTAAAAAAAATGCTTATTCTTTGGATGTTTAGGTTTGTGGATTGTTCTCTTCAAAGCTCTAGGCAGCAGGAATTGAGGCACAATTGTACTGTTTTAAGACTGTAGTTTGTTGTAACAGACTACAGATAAGCAGCCTGTTAGAAGATGAAGCAGGTGACAGCATTTCTCTGTGTTGCAGAGTTTCTCCTCCATGTTGTAGCGCTGAGATTGTCTTTGCAGCTGTTAGAAGTACTGCTGGAAAAAAATGTTTATAAATTTGGACCTAAAGGCCACCATGTGCATAAGTTCTTTTGCTGATCTTAATGGAATTAGTCCTGTGTAGCTTCAAGCAGAGCAACAGTTTCCCATTGCCTAGGGCAGGGGTCCTCAAACTTTTTAAATAGGGGGCCAGTTCACTGTCCCTCAGACTGTTGGAGGGCCGGACTGTTGTGGTGGCTGCCGTTACTGTACAAGGCCGCGGGCAGTCAGTTCTCCGTCTTCTGCATCTCTCTCCCTTCCCCACACCACACACCCCAGCCTGGGAACTCACCTCACCATCGCCTCACTCTGTCTCTGCCGCCTCAGCCCAGTGCCGGAAGTGTGCATTGCTAACGCGAGTTTAGGTCGAACGTCACTTCCGGTCTGATTTTGCCATAACCCGGCGGGCTGCATCTGGTCCGCAGGCCGTAGTTTGAGGACCCCTGGCCTAGGGCCTAAGTTGGTAGCTCCAAAGAAGGGGGATCTGGCAATAAGGGGGATGGCATGTGAGTATGGGAGAGTAAATGGATGTGCTTTTGGAATTTACCATCTATATCTTTGTCATCTTTCAGTATCCAGTAATAATCCAGATATAGCATATTGTTTCCTGTAGATTCCTTTTCTGTTTCATTCTTTATGAGTTGCAGCAACTTCTGTATAGTGTGTATAATCAATCAGCAGTAAGACTTGGGTTCATTAGGACAATATTAGAACATCATAATACAAAACCCCCAAAGCTGATTTGATTATTGAAAGCTTGTTTTAAATCAGAATCTTGTTACAGCTGAAAATGCTGTGGTTTGACTCCCTGAGCTATCCCATGGATTTCAACAGCACTATTTAAAAAGGTTAACAAATTTATATTGGCTTTGCCTTACTGGCTGTAATCAAATTCCCTCATGATTTTGAGTCTTCTCAAGTACCTCTTAAATTACTGTTACCTCAGATATGTGCATAATATTACTCTTTGTATTTGTAAAGTTGATGTCCAGTATATGGATGTCAAAATATTAAAACTGGGGAAGAGACTGGGCTGGATGGGGTGCTATACAGATGGAAGAGACCGCTGAGGTGCACAGAAAAGTCCTGGTAAAACAGAACCCCTATTGTCCTACTCCCCAAAACTGGCAGGAGCAGAGAGGTGTGCATACATGCAGTTCTCATGCTTTTTGCAAATGTTGGTGGCAAGGAAGCAGTGTACAGTCCTGTGCTGTCGCCCTTCAGAGTTACTAGTGCATCCTCCCTTCCCTTCACATAGGATCAGTGGGGGCAGGGGTTGTGCTTGGAGAATGTGAAGTCCTTAAACAATGAATGTCCCATTGCAGATTAAGGGCTATAGGGTGAACCTGTAGTGAATCCAAGAGCCCAGTCTGTTAAAACAGTGCATTGGGGGTAGAAAACATCTGCACTTGAATTAGGGTTGCCAATCCCCAGGTGGTGGCAGGGGATCCCCTGGTTTGGAGACCCTCCCCCCGCTTCAGGGTCGTCAGAAAGCGGGGGGAGGGGAGGGAAATGTCTGCTGGGAACTCTATTATTCCTTATGGAGATGTATTCCCATAGGAAATCATGGAGAATTGATCTGCGGGTATCTGGGGCTCTGGGGGGGGGCTGTTCTTTGAGGTAGAGGCACCAAAGTTTCAGTACAACATCTAGTGCCTCTCCTCAAAATACTCCCCAAGTTTCAAAAAGATTGGACCAGGGGGTCCAATTCTATGAGCCCCCCAAAAAGGTGCCCCTATCCATTATTTCCTATGGAAGGAAGGCATTGAAATGTGTGCCGTCCCTTTAAAAGTGATGGCCCGAACTCCCTTTGGAGTTCAATGATGCTTGTCACAGCCTTGATCTTGCTGTGACAAGCATCACTGAACCCCAAAGTCCATTTGCGCGGCTTTTGCGACGGGAGTTTCTGGCTCTTCCGGCTGCTCCGCGGCATTTAGTGCGAAATCCGCGCAGATCCTGCGCGATGAAGAGGGGGGTCGCGCCGGCTGAACGTGAGTGCGAAAACGCCCTCAGTGTGTGATTCTTGAGCAGTTCTCCTCAGCTGGATCATGTTAAGAAAAATAGGTGGTAGAGCAGGAGTTGAAAAGAGTAAAAATTAAATAGGAATCCAGTGACACTTTAAAGACTAACAAAATTTATTCCAGTTTTTGAAAAAAATGTTTTAATTGATATTTCAGTTACGCAGTTAGTTTAAAATATATAGACAACTACAGCATTATAAAAATAATAACAATTTTAAAAATAGAAACTTTAAAAACTATGAGCAGAATCTATAACATAGTATAGGTAACCCATCACTTTTATATAAGTTGTTGTGACTCTTGGTGGAAGATGCTTCTCCCCCCTCCCTTTTTTTTTGCCTCTACCACCCTCCTTTTCTGTGGTGGGTGCTTGGGATGTAACAAATGGCAAGAACAAATACACAAACTGAAAATTTTCTTGAGTCTATTGTTGAATATGTTTTTTAGGGAAGATCAGGACTGCAGACTGTGATATTCTGTTTGCCTTAGGTCAGGGGTCCTCAAACTTTTTAAATAGGGGGCCAGTTCACTGTCCCTCAGACTGTTGGAGGGCCGGACTGCCATTACTGTACAAGGCCGCGGGCCGTCAGTTCTCCGTCTTCTGCATCTCTCTCCCTTCCCCACACCACACACCCCGGCCTGGGAACTCACCTCACCTCGGTATCACCTCACACTCTGTCTCCGCCGCCTCAGCCCAGTGCCGGAAGTGTGCGTTGCTAACGCAAGTTTAGGTCAAACGTCACTTCCGGTCTGATTTTGCCATAACCCGGCGGGCCGCATAAATGTCCTCAGCGGGCCGCATCTGGCCCGCGGGCCGTAGTTTGAGGACCCCTGCCTTAGGTATTCCTCTGTTGGTTCTTGGGACCCTGTCCTTTCTGCATACTTAACTTTCCTCTTGACTTTTTTAGGAGGACAAGAGGGTGAGGTTTAGTAATGTTCTTTGCCTCTTATGATAAATTGTGATTTCCTAAAATTCTAATTTCAGGTAACCTGCGAATTAATATATGGGTTTTGTGAAACAGTTCAAGTGTTCTATTTAATCAAAACAATTCATTCCTTTTTAGCAATTTGTCAGCTTTATTTTTGGCAGTTGAAATGAAAAGTAATTTTAAATAAAGATTTAGGTCGTGTTGGTACATTGTAAGCAGAAGAACACAGGCTTTTTTAATATGTGGAAACCATGCTAATATCTTGTGTGCTCGGTGCCCTGGAAACAGTTACTGTAGTCTGTCACAACATTGATGTGAAAAGAATTATCAAAGTCTTATTTTTTTTTCTTTCTAATAATCTTTCCTTGCTTTATTTTGAGCAAGAAGAAATACAAATAACATTAAACCCTATAGGATAATTAGCTGATTAAGTAGCATATTTTGTTGTTGGTATTGTATATGTAACCCTTTTGAAGGCAGACCTTCATTAGTTAGCAGGCAAATTGTAGATAGTCTCAGTGCTTGCTATGTGAATGGGCTGAGGCTGTTGAAGCCTGGTTTATAGTAAATGTTGCTTTTTGTTTTGTTCACTGTCAGCAAAATCCTTTTAAGTATGGAAATGAGTTAGAATTTTGAAGTTACACAAGTATGAGTAAAGTTCTAGTTAGTTGGTGATGACAGAACTGCATCCGGAGTGGCATTCTGAGCAGATGGCTGTTGCTGTATAATCCTTCTGTAATTAACTGGTTTTGTTGTTTGTGTGTAATTAGATCTATTGCAAACACAATAAGGGGCTTCCCCCCACCCAGATCTCTCCTCAACTGCTGGACTACAAGTAGGTGCCAGGGGTTTTGCTAGATGTTTGCAGAAGTGTAGTCTTAGGAAGTGGGTTTTGCTGGGAACATTCCTCATGTCAACGTTTTTAAGAATCTCTACTCTTCAGAGTGTTAATTTCACATTGGTGAATGGCTAGGCCGCTATATAACGCCCTTTATAACTAAACTTCCATGCAATTCTCCTCCCGCCCCCCATTTTAAACTGTTGTACTTCTGGAGGGGTTACGATTGCACCAAGTGCATAGTAGTTCGTAACTGGAACACTGCAGCGCTCATTTGCCCCTTCCCTGCTGCATTGATAAATCTTGTCTGTGCTGTGCCTTTCTGCAGTCAACACAGAGAAATGAGAAAAAAACCTTAATTCCCCCCCTCCAATTCATTGCATGTTTGTAGGTTCAACAAGCAGAGGTCAAACATGTTTAGATCTAAGGAATATGAAAGAAAGTATAACGTTTCCCTGTTATACTTACTGGCCAATTTAAAGTCTCTCTGCAAGCAACGTTAGAATAAACTGGACAGTATCAGTTGGACTACTGCAGATTGTTCCCAAGGAATGATTGTTTATATTTGCTGAAGTATTGTTTACTGAACTCTGGCACAGATGAGCCCCAAAGGATTAAATGTTTTTATTACCGAATTCAGAAGAACTTGATTCTGTCTCATGGATGCTGGAGGATAGAGCGGCACAACGAAAGAGGGCAAAGAACTGAGGAATTCTGTTGGCATTTCCATTTAAAAATGCACACTGAGAAATGAAGAACAGCAGAGGCCCACCCTTTCCCCCTGGACAAAATGGGAAATCCGCAAGCCTCCCTAAAAAAGTTGACTTGTAATTGTTCAAATGTCATGAGGAGCTAGTCTTGGAGAGGGAATGGTGATGCATTCTCATGAATGCTGTGACTTCTGTAGAGGCCGAAGCTAGCTAACTCCTAACTCAGTCAGTGTGTGCAAAAGTTCTCTGGGATGTAGAGAGCTGTGTCTTCTGCTAGGACTGCCAATCCTCAGTTGGTGGCAGGTGATCCTCCAGTTCGAAGGCCCTCCTCCCACTTCAGGGTTATTAGAAAGCAGGGCAGGGGTTTGAATGTCTGATGATTTGCGCTCCATAATATCCTGTGGAAACTGGTCCCTATAGGACTTAATGGAGAATTGGTCTGTGGCTATTTGGGGCTCTGTTTTTTGAGGTAGAGGCTCCAGCTTTTCAGCAGTTCTATGAGCCCCTGAAGAAGATGCCCCTATCCTCCATTATTTCCAATGAAGGGAAGGCACTGAAAAGGAGTGTGGTCCCTTTAAATGTGATGGCCAGAACTTTCTTTAAAGTTCAGTTGTGCTTGTCGCAGCCTTGCTCCTGGCTCCACCCACAAAGTTCTCAGATATTCCTTGAGTTGGACCTGGCAGCCCTAACTTCTGCAGGTGCTGGTGCTTTTATAAAAGCATCTACCAGGCCAACTTTCCATTTCCTTAATCAGTGCATGGTGATACATGCATACTTTACTAAGCAATTGTGACAGCCATAAAACCAGTACAGACTGGTAATCGAGCAAGACATGCCTTTTTGTGTACAATGAAGATCAAAGAAAGTAAGGCCAAAGGGGCTTTGCGCTAGGACATGCAGTGATCATGGTGCTGCTCTTTGTGAGATTTCTGTGTAAGGAGCACTGATGCTGAATGCTAAGCAGATTTGTCAGGGTATGTGTGGTGCGGTGCATCAAAGTTGTTACACCTTGTTCAATCAAATTGTCTCCCAGTCCTTTCTACTCCTGTAATTACAGGGATATGTCCTTCTGACTGTCCCACCAATTAAAGATGCTCATTTGGTGGGTATGTTTGAGAGGGCCTTTTCTCGAGCAGTTCCCCAGTTATGGGACAACTTCCGCAGGGAGGTGTGCCTGGCCCCCTCGTTGACAATATTCAGGAGGCAGTTGAAGACAGTTTTAGGGACTACATTTTGATTGATTCATTTTTTTTTTATTATTGGCAGTACTAATTGGAGTTTTTAACCTGTGACTTGTATAGGTTTTTATAATTGTTTTGTATTTTTATAATGTTTATTAATATTGCAAGCCGCCTTCAGTTCTGCAAGGGAGAATCAACACATGTTTTAAATAAAGAAAAATATTGTATAGTCTGAGCAGGTTATCAAGTATACATTTCTCCTGGATACGAATTCTTGTTATATGTCTTCCTCATATATCTCTTCCTTTGAAAGTTTTGATTCATGCCAAATTAATTTTTTTAAACAAGGAAATCTTATTGATATGAACTTCCCAATTTCTTTCATTTTGCAAACTTAATTTCACTATAGCGGAGTTTGAGTATAAGCTTTTGTGGAAGCTCCTACCTTGAATAAAACTTTGTTGGTCTTAAAGATGCCGCTGGACTCAAATTTTGTTCTGCTGCTTCAGACCAACACAGCTGCGCCCCTGAATTTAATTTCACCATGTACATCTACCTAGAGCAGGGGGTTCGAACTCATTTGTTATGAGGGATGGATCTGACATAAATGAGACCTTGTCGGGCTGGGCCATGTGTGTCATAAAATGTAACGCCAGGTAGTAGAAATACAAACTTTATAAAGGACACAGACAAGCAAAGGTTTTTTTTTAAAAACTTAAAACATGCTTAAAACATTAGCACTCTTGCAAGATTTAACAGTTTCTGATAACTGATACCTCTGAATTATTGGATCAAAAACTGGAGACAATGTCTGTGCTGTAGCAATCTTGATTATGCTGTTCAGGTATTGTTCAGGTGTGTTTCTGTAAGTTGCAAACCTACTTTTGATGTATTGATGTTCATTGTAGAAACTCATGGTAAATGCTTTGAGCCTAAGATCCAGAGGAAAACATGAAATGACTGGGTATTGTGAGCTTTTGTACATAAATTGCTTTGTGTGCTAAGAACATGTGAAGGCATCATGACACAGACTGAGGGCTATGTGTTTGTCTACAAAACTATAGTCTTCCCCAGAGAAATAACTACAAGACAGTGCAAAAATACAAAGACAGCAATGTGTAGTGGTCAATATCAGCCTGCAATCTAGAAAGTCTAAATTCAAAACCCCCAATCTGCAAAGGAAATGTGCTGTGTGAACTTGGTGTGGACACACACTCTTATCCTAATCCACCTCACTGGCTTGGTATTATTTCTTATCTAAATAGTTCACATTGCTTTCCTACTGAAAGAGACTGGATTATGACGGCATGAATATAGTGAAAAAGAGGAGGGAAACCCAGTTGTACCCGGGGGAGCCAGGCATAACAGTCTAACAAAACAATCACTCTCTTTCTCCCCCTGCCCATAGCAAGGCAAAAAACTCATACCTTGAATGAAACTTTGTTGGTAGGCTTCCCAATTCTCAGGTCCCAGCAGGGGATCCCCTGATTTTTCAGACTCCTTTCTGCCCCAGTCATGTGGTTGGCAGGGGGAAGCCCCACCCCAACAGCCACCATGTGCATTTCCACTTTGGAAGGCTAGGAGAAGCTTGGAAATGGCTTGCTTTTTAGGTGTGTGTGCCTTTAAATCTGTAGGAGCCAGGCTGGATGGGGGCAGGGTAAGCTAGCAGAACAACATGGCTGCTCCCAGTGAACTGCTAGAAAGGAAGGAAAACCAAGCCCAACAAACAGAGGGGTTTGTTTTATATTCTTTTCAGAAGTCATTTGCACAGTAAAATAGAGAGTAAAGAGTAAACTAGAACCTTTGGTTTCCCTGTGTTTGTCTGAAGACCTTGGTTGAATATACAACAGATAGTTACATTCAACAACTCTGTGAGTAAATTGCCCCAGTAAGATCACAAAAGTGTGGGATTGCAGACTGTTTATTTCAGCTGCTCTCTGTGTGTGTGTGTTTGTGTGTGAGTGTGTGTGACAGAGGGAGGGGGGACGTGCAGCTGCTGGGGGGATGAGGAGATGAAGGTTGTATTCAGGGAAATTGCACTGCTGTATTTTTAGTTATGTTAGGGAATATGAAAATTTCCTGGCTCCACCCCCAAAATCCCCAGGTATTTTCTGAGTTAGACTTGGCAACCATATTAGTTGGTCTTAAAGGTGCTTTCTTTGTATCTCTCCCATGTGATTAGGGGAACTGGGCAAAGCAAGCTGTGGCTCTCTTCCTCCTCAGGGAATGAGGAGGGAGAGGCACTTCAGCCAATGAAAGGGAGAGAGGCATGGTTCAGTAGCTGTGCTGTGCAATTGAGAGAGCCTGGCAAAGGTAGTTCTTTTGCTCCATAGCTCCTGTGAGATTGAGAGAGCCTGGCAAAGCAATCTGTGATGCAGAAGAAAGTAAGAGAGAGAGAGAAGGAAGTAGATGACAGGCAGTTGTTGGCGGCCGGCATATAAGCCCTGTGGTGGCTGGATACAGCCTGCAGGCCACACATCTAGGGTTGCCAAGTCCAATTCAAGAAATATCTGGGGACTTTGGGGGTGGAGCCAGGAGACTTTGGGGGTGGAGCCAGGAGACACTGGGGGCGGAGCCAGGAACAAGGGTGTGACAAGCATAATTGAACTCCAAGAGAGTTCTGGCCATCACCAAAAAGGGACAGAACACCTTTTTAAATGTCTTCCTTCCATAGGAAATAATGAATGATAGGGGCACCTTCTTTTGGGGCTCATAAAATTGGACCCCCTGGTCCAATCGTTTTGAAACTTGGGGGGTACTTTGGGGAGAGGCACTAGATACTATATTGAAAATTTGGTGCCTCTACCTCAAAAAAGCTCCCCCAGAGCCCCCAAAACATCCAGAACAATTCCCCATTATACCCTATGAGAATCGATCACATAGGGAATAATGAAGACGTTTCCCTCTCCCCCCCCCCCCTTTCTGGCGAGTCTGAAGCAGCGGATCGGCCTCTCTACTCACCATTTGCTGCCAGCTTCTTCACAGAAACACAGACACACCATCCTAAATTGAAGCTTTTCAAGTCAAGCCTCTGGAGGTGCAAAGGCACATGGTCCTTTGCGGGCGGGGCTCCCTCTCCCCCCCCCCCAGCCAGCTGATTGGGGGCGGGAAGCAGCCTGGGAAAACTGAAGAAAGGCTGCTGCGATCGGGGCTGGGTGGGAAGGGAAGGGCAGGGCAAGGAGAAGCTGCTGGGATCGGGGCTGGGTGGGAAGGGCCACCATTCCCCCCCGCTTTCCGGATTTTTGGCGAGCGGGGGGGGAGAAGGCTCCAAGTCGGGGGTCCCCCGGCTAGGCGGGGGATTTGGGAAGCCTACACACATCTGACCTAGAGAGTCTTCCTCTATTGTCTTCCATTGTTGTACTGATAAACAAAAAATTACATATTGTATGATTGACCTAGCAAGATGAGTCTCCTCAGCCCAGAACTATGTTTTGGCTTGATTACAGGACCGAGGGCAGAATTGCATGTGAACTAGAGATACTGCGGTGCTAACAATGAATTTTCCGGTGGATTAGTTGGAAGGGTATAGTCTTGTAGACTGAAGTACTGTTGGGCAGCATTTTGAAAAAGTGGCTTGCCCTCAGCTGTGACATCATGACTGTGGTTTAGCCGGTGGGCAACTGAACTGCACCACGCTGTGTGCTTGTTTGCGTAGCATCTCCAGAGGCACATTGTACTGTCATACACCTATCTGTGCGGCAGATGTGGATGAAGCATGCTGTTCTGTGCTGAAATACTCTGCAGGTGATGTGCATTAAAGTGCATTGTCTGCTGCAGTGAGTTAAAGCAGCGTTATAGCAGGAAGAAAATACATGGACTGTTTCCCATTGTGTTGTCCACGGTCTCCATCAATAAGACATAAAAAGAACTATTTCTCTCCTTCGTTGCAGCGGTGGTTGTATTGCCGGGCTTGCCTGGCCTTCTCACTGCAGATTGTTGTACTAACCACCACTTATAGGTTTCTCTGCCTTTAGCAAAGTGATATTAAATCCTATTTTATTTTGTGTCTCTTTTGTCTCTGTGTATTGAATGCACTTTATGCAGCATGCTTGGGTTTGTGTTTGCAGACAGAGGTGTCTGTTTCTGTTTATGATCTGCCGCTCTAGACTATATTGCAAAGGTAATTAGGAGTCCTGAGATAGAGATGCAGCTATCTTTGAAGCAATGAGACTCATAAAGCTTGATTCAGGGACCTCGTTATCTTTAATTTTAAAAAGAAGGGTTTTTTTTATTTAACTCTCATGAAGTTACCATGGTTACTGCCATACTTGGTGGCTTCTTTGCCTTCTTCATACCTTAAATGCAGTTGTGGTGCCATTAAGGATTAAATCATTAACACTGGGAACATCCCCAATGTCTGCCAGCTGTAAATCCTGTTTGTGGAGAAGGAAGCTTCAGTGGCTGCCATTTAGTGGGACTGGAATGGAGGATGTTTTAATGCAGACCTCTTGAGACACTGGACATAGTAAAATGTCTTTGCCTGCCTTGCTAGAATAATTAGAGACAGTGCACAGGCGAACTTAGAAAGGGATGCAGCATTAGTTTGTACCAGAGGGAGAACGCTACTCTCCTCCCAGCAGAGCTATTTTGCTTCCTTGTCATGCATGTCAATTCAGCAGCAAATTGATGCATTGCACTCAGCCAGCAGTTGGCTAATGCTGCCACTTTATCCCCTTGTTTTAGTTGCAGTGAATGACATATTGGTTAATTTTGCTGCATGCCACTGTCCATCCCAGCTACTTGTCCTCTTGCTGTCTTGACTTCTCTGCCGTTAGGAGATGTTTCATGGACATATGAAATGTCTTTACAGTGAGTCATGCTGTTGGTCTGTGTATCCCAGTATTGCCTATCCTAGCTGGCAAGTGGCTTTCCAGAATTTTAGGTAGAGTTCTTTCCTAGTCCTGCTAACTAATAGCTTTCAGTTGCATTTCCCAGGAATTAAACCCAGGAACTCACATTCTTGATGGATTTATCTGCTGAATTCTATCCATCCTAAGACCGGTTTTTATGTTGCCTGACTCTGAAGAAGTAGCCTATTAACTTGCTTAACTTCACATTTTCTCCCTTATGAGAAGAGGGTTTTTAGTATCCAAGTAAAGTAGCTGCCTTCTGTTCTTGTAGTTGACAGTGCAACAGATGTTCATCTGGGGTCCAGATGGACTTGTTGGATGTGTCTACTGGTAGGAAGATGCATCTCTGTCCAGGGCAACCAGCTGTTGAATGCCATTAGTTGGCTGTGGCTACAGCTGAATTGGGTCCACAAAGATTAGCAGTTCTTGACAGTTTCTCTTTGCAAGATGTGTTTTGAATTAAGCATGAAGATTTATCAGCCCACCTCTGTATATGAAGGAAGCTGTCTTGTTCTGAGACAAACATTTGTCTATCTAGGTCAGTAAAATCTACTCTGGCAGTGACTCTCGAGGGTCTCAGATCACTGTCTTTTACCTCACCTTATATCTGATTGGGGATTGAACTTGGGATCTTCTGGCTGCAAAGCATCATGGACCTGCCCCCAGGGCACAGTTATTATAGGCCAGTACATATTCTGGTGAAACCTTGCTGACTGTTGCTAAAGAAAAGAAGAGGACAGCGAGACCACTGATTTCAGGACTGTTTTGATTAAAAAGGGGATCTCCCCTAAAATGGCCAACTAGTTAACATTTTCAGTTGCCCTTAACTAGTTAATTGTTTCATAATCAGTTGTATTCATGCATTATCTAAACTTTGTATAGGTGTCTGCTTACAAAACTGAAATCTGCTACCTATAGTTCAAAAGAAAGGCAGTCTTTATTTCACTTTCATTCCTTGTTGTGGTAACATAACGGAATCAAAATACTGTTAATTCTCAGGCTCACTGATTAAATAAACCTGTGCCTGTCGATCAGTCAAACCTCTATCTGACTCCACTAAATATCACCCCCCAAAAGAACACTAGGGATCTGCTTTGGTTGTGTTTTGAATGCGCTGTTGGCTGTTAACCTGGATTCTATTTGGCTTGTGAATTTCACTGAGAGAACTTTGCCCTTTTGTACCTAGTGGACTTTCTTGTTCATTAGCACTTTCTTTGATATTTTAGCCATTGATCTCAGAATTTGCAGACATTGTCTACTGTTTGCAAGCTTGGTACCCTTTCCAACCCTTTGAAGTTGTCAAAACTATCCACTTCTCATATTTTTGGTAGATGGTTCCAGATTTGGATCTTTGGAGTTGTGAGTGCTGCTCCTTATTTTTCCTGACTAGTAAAATCATGCCAGGAGAAAATGAGAACCCCTCCTGCCAGGTGGAAGGTATCTTTTCAGAACTCTTAAAGAAACCAGTAATTAAGCTGGTGCTGAAAACGTCTTCCTTGGCTAACTGGCTTGTATTTAAATTGTCCTTTTTTTGTAAGGTGGCAGAGACATTTCAGAAGTTCATGAAGTTCATCTTCCCTTGGATCCATTTCAGCCTGGTTTCAGACCTGGTTTTGGGATTGTTTTCTTTTGTGGTATGGTTGCCAAATCCTAAATACTTGGAGATTTTTTTTGGGGGGGAGGCTGGGGTTTAGGAAGATGAGGGACCTTGGCAGGACATAATGCCACCCTTCAATACAGTCATTTGGGAAACTGAACTCTGTCCTCCAGTAGATCTTCAGCCTTCAACTTGATGTTGGCAACCCTATCTGGTGGATAATATATCCCTTTTGGTCCTATGTTATTTGTAGCCCTTGATACCATTTGTGTTGTATGCATTGTGTTTAGTTTTGTGAGCCCTAGTTTCCTTTTGCATTTTAAGCCTGTATAGGAAGGGCCTCACTTGGTTCTTATGTTTATTGCTGAAGTTGTAGTCTGTCAGTGTAGACTAGTGTTTTCTCTTATTGAGTGTTCTCTCCCAGTCAGAAGGAATAAAGAGGCCTGTTATTGAAGCTAGCAGAGTCTCCTGCATGTTTGCTACAGAGCATGACAGAAGGGTGAACTGGAAGGAGGATAGGTAAGCTCACCACTGTCCACCATGCCTCAGAGAATATTATACAGTTGACCATTCTGTTCTGCTGAGTCATTTAGAACATAAAGTAGATGTGAAGTGTATGGTAGTTTGTCTTTTAGTTTTCTTTTCAGACTCAAGAGTTGCTCCTTGGGGTACTGAATCTAAAGGTTGGGATTTGTCTTGTGGAATTCCACAGGGTTCTGCCCTTTCACTTATGCTTTTTAATATTTATGTCAAATTGCTAATCAAGCTGATCTATAGCAGTGGGGTTGGGTGTCACCAGTATGATGGTGACATCCAGCTATTTGCTTCATTGACTAAGCCAGGGGTTCACCATTCAAACAATTACATTAACCATAATGGTCCTTGATTATGTATAATTCGACTATACTGGGTCCTGCCATGTCCTACTGTAAAAATGTTCAGTTGTACATGCAAGTACCCATAGCTGCATCTAGTGTGTATCCAAGGATTAAGGTTTTAGGGGCAGCCATCTCTTTCTCAATGCAGTGCCTTGATCAGGGGTCGCCAACCTTTTTGAGCTTAAGGGCACTTTTGGAGTTCTGACACAGGGTTGTAAGCATGCCCACAAATTGGCTTCTGCAAGAGGCAGAGCCAACCATAAAATGGTTGCGAGAGGTGGACACCCTCACAGGAAGCCCAAATTCTGGGACAGTAGAGTAGTTTTTAAAAATGTACTAGGGCAGAGTGAGAGAGAATAAAACAAACACTACAGTGGAATATTGCAGTTCATAATAAGCAGCTAATTGAGGAAGGCCTGCTTTAGGCTCATCCTGTGATGGTAGCTATGATGAGATAGAGCTTAAAGTGTATGTCTGACACTGATACGGGGGAGGATTTACAATCCAGCCAGCAATTACTTGTTTAGAGGGCTTAATAGCAGAGAGGGTAAAGGGCCAGTTCTGCTGAGGCAGGTCCTGTAGGTCTGGGAAGAAGGAGATAATGGGGACTGCCAACCTGCTTTTGGCTTGTCCCACAGGAGAGGGAGTGGATTGGTTCTTCTCCAGTTGCAGCTTGTGGTGTGCTGAAGGAACCTCTCCCCCATGTTTGTCCCATGAATAAGATTCCTAGCACTTGCTGGTTTATTGCACATGTTATTAACTTGCCATAGGTTTGAGAACCTAAGCTGAATAGGATTGGATTATAAAAGCTGTATAGTTCTGGGCCACATACTTTCTTTAGATGATATTACAAGATATTAATCAATGCCAGTTACCATATTATTTCTATAGTATTACGGTGCCATGCTGTCAAGAGATTTTTTTTTTCCCCTTGCAAGAATTAAATCACTTCTGCTTGCTGTCTTACATGGATGATTTGAAGGCCAACAAAGGGAATCTAGAGTTTATATCTGTAATAGTAGACACTATTGAGCATTGTATCTTTTTCTGTGAGCTCCTGCTGAATCTGAGGCCTGCACACCTCACATACCATTTTTGGAAGTTTCCAAGGTGCCAAGAAATCTCTGAGAAGTGCATCAAGGCACCATTCAAGGTGCTGTATGGGAGGAGGAGGAGGCATGTGGGTTTCCAGGCTGTACTGAGTTTTAAAGGTCAATAACAGCACCTTGAATTGAGCTCAGAAGCAAATTGGAAGTCTTCAAGGGCAGCCCCTTTTAGGACACATTGCAGAATCTAATATAGATTTTATACAAAATCATAGCAATACCCAGTGGAGCTTCCAGAACTCTTGCATCTCACAACAGTATGGTTAAAATGGAAGTTAAGATGAAGTGGTAGAAGCTGCTCCCCCTCAAAGCCACTGTCCATTGCCACTGAGATCTGAGAAAATTTCTGGATCCTTGTCTAAATAAGCCTGTTTGCTCTTCTGTCATAGTTTGCTCTTGCTGCAACTATATAGTTGTTATCTGTTTTTAATGAATATTGAACAGCAATAACTGTTTTGTTGTATGCTGTCTTTTTCTGGTCGAACAGCCTATTGGTTTTAAGACCTAGATGGGAAATATTTGGAAGATACTGCTAAACAAAGAAATGAAAATCCAAGATCTCAGGCAACTATATGCAGCTGCTTTGATCCATTACTAAACTGGAAAGGCAACATATAAATGCCTTAAATATCATGAAGTTGATTTTTTCCCTCTTTCAAAGTTGCATCGTAATAATGTAATATTGTCAAGATGTAATTTTAGGCAAGATATGGGTAAGTAATGGCTAAACTGGTGTTAAGTGTCCTAAATAAGGTGAACTTGCATGTCTGATCTGGTGCTAGTATAAATGAAGGCCTTTGATGAGCATATCATGAAAAGGATTTATAATGGGATGAACTGTGCCTACTTTTAGGTAGCAATTGGCTATGAACCAGAGTGAAAGAAGTCACAAGTGCTGCAAACGGAGACGTGTAATGAAATTTTTTCTGGAAAAATTTCCAGTGCTTCTAAAGATTTGGTGATGTGGATTCAATGAAATGTCAGCGGAGTGCTTTAAAAACATGTTGTATCAAAGGAATGGGGTTCTACTAGTGCAAGTGTCATTGGACCAACTAGCATCATGAACAGTGGGGTGGGGAATGGTATCCTTCCCTCCCCCTCTCACTTGCTGGGCCAGCCACTCACTATCTGGCTCTGTGGTGGAGAGGGTGGCTCCTGCTCTGTCGGTCAAATTTATTATGATCCAGGATCAGAGAACAGAATAAAAATAATCAAAATAATAAACGTTATCTTAATTACAATGCTTGGTTAAAATTTGTTATAACAAACCATATTCTGACTATCCCCGGACCAAAGGAGGCCAAACTACAAAATACCAGCTGACTATCCCCGGACCAAAGGAGGCCAAACTACAAAATACTTGTACACGGGCCTTCTCTATCGCAGCTCCACACCTATGGAACCAGCTCCCGGAAGAAGTGCGAGCCCTGCGGAACCTTGACCAGTTCCGCAGGGCCTGCAAGACCACCCTTTTCAGGATGGCCTTTGCCGGTTGAGCGACTGATGTTAGGTGACCTCTGTCACCATTATCTTATGAATAGAATTAGCACCTGAATTTTATTGTATTGTATTTGGTTAAATTAGAATGTTTTAAAATTAATGTGATTTTAAACCTTTGTATAACTATATGAATATGTTGTTAGCCGCCCTGAGCCCGCTCCGGCGGGGACGGCGGGATATAAATAAAATTTTATTATTATTATTATTATACTCTTCTGTCTAATTAGACATGCCTGGGCATGGTGGCTCAGTAGTAGACCATCTGCTTGGGTAAGCAGAAGGTCCCAGGTTTAGTCCCTGGCATCTCCAACTAAAAAGGGTCCAGGTAAGTAGGCGTGAAAAAACTCAACTTGAGACCCGGAGAGCCGCTGCCAGTCTGAGTAGACAGTACTGAGTTTAATGGGCCGAGGGTCTGATTCAGTATAAGGGAGCTTCATATGTTCTCATATATGTTCACAAAATCTGTCTACTTTAAAGATAATTTCATTACAACAGTCTCCAAGAAGAGAAATATAAAACAGGTTATAATGTATACATTTTGAATGTTGTGGTAAAATTGATGGTATAAAAGGACATGCTCAGTTGTTTCCATCATACCAGAGTGGTATGGACAGAGATGACTGTAACAATCTGTTTACGTTGCGGAAGCAGTGGTGGAGGGGCTGACATCTGGGGTGGGCTGTCCAGCAGCCAGGGCTGGTGCTAGAGTCTCTGACAACCCAGGCCAGCACCTACCCACTCCTGCACTGCCCCCTGCCTGTGGGGAGGGCAGGAATGGCATTCGCAGCACAGCAGGGGAGGGCTGGGCAGGCTGGGTGAGCATCACATGTGCTCTTGGAGGTGTTCCAAGAGTGCCTCTGAGAGCACACTGCACACATGCAGCTCACTGCAGACCCTGCTCAGCCTTCTTAGGCAGACCCAAGAAGGCTGAGTGGGGGCTGCGGATGAGCTGTGCATACACTCTCTGAGTGCCTCCAAGAGTACACGGTGCACCACAGCTCACCCGCAGCCCACAGGTCTGCTAAGGAAAGCTGAGTGGTGGCTGTGGGTGAGCCGTGTGCGCGCTCTTGGAGGCATTTCAAGACTGTCCTAAGAAGGGTAGTCTCCAAGCATCTCTGAGAGCGCGTACACCACTCCTGCTCAGCTTTTCTGGATTAGTGCTTCCGGCGGAAGACTGATTAGGGCGGTGGGTGGGTGGTGTGTGAGCTCAGAGGCGCTCAAAGCCTGCCCTCCCTTGTTGTGGAAGCCTTAGCAGGGAGAGCAGCCTCTGAGTGCCCCTATGGCTGGGTGGCATCCCAGAGAGCTACATACCAGGCCTACTTGGACATGGTGGCCCTGCCAGCAGCTCTGCTCCTATCTCCTGACGGGTGTAGTAGTGATCAGTGACTGCAGCTACACAAATAAGCAACAAGAACCGAAGAGCATCATGGTATTCCTTGTGCAAGAGCCTAGCACAAAGTTAAAGAAATCTCACCTCCTATGTACATAACAGTCTTTAAATTAGTGGAGAAGGAATGTAGGATCTGTGCCGTTGTTTCACAAAATTAGCAGTAGTGAACAACTGTCACTGCCAGTACAGTATCGGACAAGCTTGCTGATTGCAAAGGTAACGTGGCTTTTCGGGTGGTTATCCCTAGGAATTGTGTGAGAGAGTATTTTTAAACATGTAGGAGGTTATAACCATAAATATAATAATCCAAATAAAAACCCTCAAATAATGAATTCACCTGGACTGCTTTTGCCTTTCAAATCATAAGTAGAGCAAAAATTGTTATAAGTTTCTTCTCAAATGGTAGAAGGGATATTGTAATCATTAATTTGATATGGGAACTAGCAGGTAATGCAAGTTATACTACAGAGTGTGACAGTGAAATTGAGGTGGCCCAGTGCCCTGAAGAGAGTTAAATGCTGTGAAAGAATGTTAAATGCTAGTTTGGTTGTCCCTGAATTTCTTTCCCCCCCATCTCTGGTGTATCCTGCTCTGTTCTTGGGTGTGCTAAAATTAGTGTCAGCAGTTAACAGGGTCTCCAGGTTTTTAAATTTAAAGTAAAGGAAGAACTAACTGTTGCAGCGTCTTTTAGCTTGTACAACTATTATTCCAATAAAATAATTTCTGCTTAAAGCTTTGACTTTTAAAAATGGGATATTTAAACCTCACTTGATTCCCCCTCCCCAGTCAAATATTCAGTTCAAGTGTTCACTGCTGTTGAGACCTAAAATTAATATGGGCTACTTAGAAAAAAAGTTTATTAAATATAAGTCAAAATAAACATGCTAAATCCAATTGCTTTGTTCAGGGCATCAGAACATTTCCCTATTCAAAATTTTCTGGAATGGCAAGAAATGAGTGTGCAGTGGAAATGAAACACAGGAGCAGTGGGCATAAAATCTTGCTGTTGTTTTTGGGAGAACACATGAAGCTGCCTTACATTGAGTCTGGCCTGTCAAGGCGGGTATTGTTTTCTCTGGCAGAGGTTTTCCAAGGTGTTCCACATCACCTGCTACATAATCCTTTCAACTGGAGATACCAGGGATTGGATCTGAAACTTTTTGCATGCCAAGCAGATGTTCTGCCTCTGATCATGGCCCCTCACAGTGACTGATGTGATATGTACCTGCTTTTAAAAAAGTTGCAATTTTGATTTAACTTTTAATGGACAATTAGCTTTGGTGCAGGTCCTTGTTTACCTGGCATGCAAGTTATTAGGATGGATGTCATAAACTAGTAGTGACACTAGTTTGTGCTAGCACTGAGCTATGTTTTAAGCTGTCATGTCGTTTTTCACCAATCCTGTTTTTTGATACCTAAAAATGATAATTTTTTTAAAGCACCTCTTGATGAGCTATGTAGCAATGTTACTGAAATTTGAAGTAGACAAAATGGAAATTTGGGCTGTAACTTTTACTGTGACGTTTAGCTAATTTGTCTTTTATCCTGTTAAACTATTTCATTTCGACAGTCCCTCCACTTTTTCACATTAACCAAATTTCCTTGTTTTTCTCCCCCAATCTTTTCATCACCTCAAGTTTTTTTCATCTCCCCTTTTCCTCCTCCTTCCCACTGAAAGGGTTTTTTTTTCCTTGCTGTGTCAAGGCAATGTGGCCTGGTTCTGTAATAAAGAGATGGCTTATTAGAATTAAAGCCTAACAGTCTTTAAAAAAGCAATCTCTGCAAGATTGAAGCCACAGGGGAATTGTAAATTCTCAGCAAAGACCTCATTCAAAGACTGGAATGAAAATGTGTGCATGGGTGCGAGCAGCATAAAACCGTCACTGGAGGAGAGAAGTTTTAGTTTGAAATTAAAATAAGGGAAGAAGAATCACATGGGAGAGAGTGACAGAAGTATGCTTGCTCCTTCCATGGTTGTCATTTGGCCAGTGTTAAGTTGGTCTTCTGGAATTTCTCTCTCTCCAGGTAATGTATTTCTAACTTCAGTCTCAACCCCACATTCTGGACAATTTGAATGTAAGTATATTTAAATTAGCATGTACCCAAGCAATGGTAGTTCCAGTTCTCTTCTAGGGAAGAAGTTTTAAACCTTGTAACCTGTATTCAACCACATAGATAGGGTTGCCAGGTCTTACCTTTCTTCCAGTAGAGGGCTCCCGGGCCTGTTCCTAGATGTTCCTGTGCATGCGTGCTGTGATGATACCACCTGGAAGTGATGCGTGTTGTGTGTGGACGCTCTAGCATTTTGGACAAAAACTCTATGGTTATCATAGAGGTTTTTTTTTAACTAGTATGCTAGATCATCCGCACGTGATGTGTCAGTGCAGTGATGTCACTTCTGGGTGACATCATCACACCAATGATGTCGACGTGGGAGGGGGCCATTCAGGGTGTGGCTTCCCCACTGGCCAGCTGGCAGGTGGTGGATTGGAGCCCCTGAAACTGGGGGAACCCCTGCCTGGAGCAGGGGCCTAGGAACCCTACATGTAGATGAAATAACACAATTTGTTTAGTTAAAATATTTATATGCCTGCCTTTCTCCAGACCATCAGGATTAAAGGTGGGCAGCAATGAAATAAATGCAGCAACACTGTATAAACATCACATAATTTAAAACATTAAAACAATAAATAAAATACATTAAGACAGCATTAAAAACACTGCCTAAAAATGCCCTGTGAACATATTCCTTTTGGCTTATACTTAGAAAGCCCTAAACATTCTACGGAACAGTTCTGCTTAAGATTATGTTCCGCCAGGCCTTTGGTTGAGGACAGTGATGGTTCCATCATATTTGGCACCTTCTTTCTCTCTTTTTCCCTCCATCTTTGTTTTGGCCCTCTCCCACCTTCCTGCAAGATTATGGTGGATTTCAGAGCAGGTTAAGAAATATATGATGCCATCTGAAATAATGTAGCTGTTCATTTTAGTTTCTGTTTTTTAACTTGCTTTTATTTGTTGTGCGTCATCTAGAGCCTTACATTGTGGGGAATAGGTGATTCATAAACTGAATGAATGAATAAATAAAAGTCTTGCTGGAAGACTAGGAGGGTAGAAGCCTGTTTCTTTCAATTCCACAAGCAACTACTGAAAAAGCTCAACCCTGGTCTGTCACCAAGGGATCACTGAGGGTGTTTTCGCACTCACCTTCAGCCGGCGCCGCGACCCTCTTGACGACGGAGGATCTGTGCTGATTTCCCACACGAAGCGCTGGAGCAACCAGAAGAGCCGCCAATTTCCGGCGCGAAGCCCGCTCAAACGTAAATCGCCAAGAAGCAGGAAAACGCTTGAGCGGGCTTCGCGACGGAAATTGGCGGCTCTTCTGGTTGCTCCAGCGCTTCGTGTGGGAAATCAGCACAGATCCTCCGTCGTCAAGAGGGTCGCGGCGCCGGCTGAAGGTGAGTGCGAAAACACCCTGACAGTAGGCCCTGCTGGGAGGAGTGAAGCTACCACACATGAACATGCAAGGAGGAGCATTCCTGCAGGTTTGTGGGCCCCAGGCCATGGAAATGCCCTTAAATTTTCTTGAGAACAAGGCAACAGTCTCTGCTGATTGCTCCCCCCCAGCTGCAGCTCACTGAGCCCTCTAAAATTTTGTTTCTAGGGGTTAATGGGCTTTCAGGAACAGCATTCTGGGAGCAGGAAATTGGCAGAAATCACCACCCACTCTTTAGAGAGCTCAAGAACTCTTGGGTCTTCTGAATGTGGTTTGATATAGGGCGGTTGCTTTTTTGTTACTTCTCATGTTCTTGCTTCCCTTACTAAATTGTCAATCATATTTTTCTTAGTTTGTAAAAAGAATAATTAAGGGATGCATTCCCTTCAGCCCTCCCCATCTTTGCATAGCCTTTGTGACCATTTCCTGATCTCTGTGCAATTGGTGATGGTAATGAAGGCAGCAAAACAAGCATTTGCACATTTTAGTTAATTTGTAGCCCTGTCAGTTGGTATGTCAAGGAACGTACTATTAATTACCTAGCTGTTGCAGGCTCCAAGAACAGCAATTCTTAGAACTAGGGATCCATGATCTGTGAAGGCCACAGTGTAGGGAGGTTATTATTCAGTTTGATGATTTAAGTCAAGATGTTATCAGTGGTGTACCTATTTGGCACCCAGAGTGGATAATTTTTAATACCCCCTCCTCTGTCCGTCCCCCCCCCCTCAGGTCACAGCTAACTTACAGTGGCCCTGTAGGGTTTTCAAAGCAAGAGACATTTGGAGGTGATTTACTAGTCTGCTTTCCTGTCGCCCTTGTTTAGCTTTTGAGATCTGGTGAGATCAGCCTAGGCTGGGGCTTCCTCTCTTCTATATAACAGGTGTTGTTGTTTTCAGTAATCTTGAAATTAAATGAATAATAATATTGGCCAGCAAGTAGATTCGAATGGGTAGTCATGTTGGTTTGAAACAGCAGAACAGAGTTTGGTCTTAAAGGTGCCACTAGACCCAAGTTTTGTTTTAATAGCCAGAAAAGAAATGCCATCAGTTAAAAGTTTATTTTATTTAATTTTGTATAATCATGCCAGTAAAAAAAGATTCAAATTCCAACATGGTATTTCATCATGAACGCCAATGTGCTATAGTGGTTTAAATGTAAGACTAGGATCTGGAACAATCCAGGTTTGAAGCCCTGCTGATACCATGGAGGCTTGCTGGGTGACCCTGGGCTGGTCACATTAGTTTTAGCCTAGCTCTGACCTGGATAGCCCCAGAATCTCATCAGATCTCAGAAGGTAAGCAGGGCTGACATGGAGGCAGGCAATGACAAAGGCCAAAACACTTCCAAATATCTCTTACCTTGAAAACCCTACGGGATTACTGTAAATCAGCTGTGATTTGATGGAGAGAGAGAGAGAGGTTTGTTTCACTTATCATTGATCTCCTTTCTTGGTGGTTCTGGGGTGGGGTAGTCTGGACTGGTTTTTTATTATGATTGTAATTTCATTGTGGTTTTATTGCTATTTATGTTGTACTCTGCTCTGAGCCCCCAAATGGAATGGGCGGAATATAAATACACTAATAATAATAATAATGGGACAAAGCTTCTCATTGTAGGCAGGCAGGGTTGCTGAACTTTGTGATTCCCTGGGGCTCTTTAGCTTGGAGAAACATCAACTGAGGGGTGACATGATAGAGGTTTGCAAGATTATGCATGGGATAGAGAAGGTAGAGAAAGAAGTATTTTTCTCCCTGTCTCACAATACAAGAACTCATGGGCATTCAATGAAATTGCTGAGCAGTTGGGTTAGAACAAATAAAAGGAAGTATTTCTTCACCCAAAGGGTGACTAACACGTGGAATTCACTGCCACAGGAGGTGGTGGCAGCTACAAGCATAGATAGCTTCAAGAGGGGATTGGCTAAACATATGGAGCAGAGGTCCATCAGTGGCTGTTAGTCACAGTGTATTGTTGGAACTCTGCCTGGGGCAGTGGTCCTCTGTATTCTTGGTGCTTGGGGAGGGGGTGGGCTGCAGTGGGAGAGCTTCTAGTGTCCTGGCCCCTCTGATGGACGTCCTGATGGGGCCTGGTATTTTTGGCCACTGTGTGACACAGAGTGTTGGACTAGCTGGGCCATATGCCTGATCCAACATGGCTTTTCTTATCTTGTGGGAGGGGATTCTTTTCCAAGTCCCAGGTTGTTTCTGAAGCAGTACAGCTCCCACTCAAAGGTATTTCAACGGTTAAAATTTTTCGCTAACCATCAAACCAAAAAACCTCAACAGAGAGAACAGAGACATGAAACAGAAAGAAAGCAACCCCAGAGGATCAGGAAGAACCCTCATCAATGTGACCAGATTCTCTAGATCAAAAGCAGCATACCTAGACTGGCTCAGGAGCCATCCCTGAAGAGACTGCCTCACCTCAAGACCACTGAGAAGGGAGATTCATGGTAAGAGAAGTAAACCTTCCATTCTTAAGTACATTCTGTCACCAAGCAGGATAGAGATGAGAGAAGATCTTGAAATCAAGAAATGAAAATAAAGGGGGGGGGGTCACGTAAAAATTATGTGAAGGGAGACAGAAATATATGGGAAACATGGAAAAGAGGGAGAGAAATTGAGAGGGAAAGTTGCTTTATCTTGTTGCTACACCCTAACTACTGCTTTGCAAGATCTGGCTGAGCTGGGTGCAAGGAAAGGAAGAGAGAAAGGCTAGACTATTGGAGAAAACGACCTGCAGGCTGGCAATTATTATAGCAGCTATCAGCATTCTAGTTGGTTGTATGATATGTTAAGCAAGTTTGCTTTAGTCTTGGAGAAAGAGAAGTATAACTGGTCCTGAAATGCTTTTTGCTATGCTCAGATTTTCCTATGCCCCTTGTGACTGCGACAGGAACTGCATTTTAAAAATAAAATGAAAGACTTTCTGCTGGAGGCAGCATGACGCTGGCTTCAAAGGCCCCGCCCTCCTTTAAAGGCCTTTCTCAAGCTGCATGCAGGGTGGAGTACACCCCCTGCCTTTGGTACACTACTGGGTGTTATTCCCAGTGCCCAATAAAGCAGTCCCAGTGTAATGGTTGTTGTAGCCCACTTCTGTCTTTCATTTAGAATTTTTTATTTGAAGCAACAACAACACTGGTGGGTGTGCATGAAGATTGTTATAGTAGTTTGAAAATTTTTTATACTTCTAAAAACTAAGGAAGGATTTCTCATGGTTTACAAGATTTTTTTTTCCAGTGCGTCCCTTCTTTTATTATCATGTAATATTGGCAGTTCAGTATTCTCAGACAGTTTATATTCCCATTTGGTTCCACTAGGTCAGAGGTTCCCAAACTTATTTGGCCTAATGCCCCCTTTTCAGAAAAAAATTACTCAGCGCCCCCCTGGAAATCTACCTTCAAGAAGTGGACTAAAAGATGCCGTGATATATTGTAAAGAAGACACTTTGAAGCTTGAAATTCTAAAATTATTTTATAAAATAAACCATAGTAATATTTGCATACACCGAGAATTTTTGAAATTTATTTATAATTATTATCCCACCTGCCCTGCAAGTGGGCTCAGGGCAGGTAACAACAATTGGAATATAGTATACAATGCATCACTTCCATCATACAGAACAATGCAACAGAACCAATGAAGATAAAATATGCATGTAGCAGTAAACAGGAAAAGCAACAGGCAGTCTGAGTTCAATTCACCAATTAGTTCTGGCTTGCAAAACGTTGTGGCCAGTTAAGTCCTGCTTCTCAGTCTTGCTCATCCACTTCTCTTTCAAATAGATTCAGTTCCAACAAACTGGCAGCCCTGCAGCCTCCAACTTGAAAGATATACACACAGAAAATTAAGATAACAAAGGATAATATTGAAATAAAAATAGGGTATAATGGAGAATTGATCCATGGGTATCTGGGGCTCTGGGAGGGCTGTTTTTTGAGGTAGAGGCACCAAATGTTCAGCATAGCATCCAGTGCCACTACTCAAAACACCAGGTTTCAAAACAGTCGGACCAGGGGGTCTGCAAGACCATCTTTTTTCGAATGGCCTTCACCGACTAAAGAGAGAGACTGCTAAGTAAATCCACCATCTGTATAATAGCACTAGCATATTAATATTAATTTTGTTGTTTTAGAATTTTAATAGAATTTTAATTAAACTGTTAAATTAGTCTTGTTTAAATATCCTGTATAATGAATGTATTGATTTGTGTTGTTAGCCGCCCTGAGCCTGCTTCGGCGGGGAGGGCGGGATATAAATAAGATGATGAGGAGGAGGAGGCGGAGGAGGAGGAGGGGGTCCATTTCTATGAGGCTCCAAAGAAGGAGCCCCTATCCTTCATCGTTTCAAATGAAAGGAAGGCATTTAAACAATGTGCAGTCACTTTAAATGTGTTGGCAGAACTCCCTTCAGAGTTCAATTGTGCTTGTCACAACCTTGCTCCTAGCTCCACCCCAAGGTCTCCTGGCTCTACCCCCAAAATCTCCAGATATTTCTTCAGTCAGACTTGGGAATCCTACCCCCACATGAATAGTTGGGAAAAAGCCACTTTTGCAATTTCTTTAATTTTGAAATCATTACTTACCATCAGCAGTGCAGAGATTAGAGCAGTGTTTGAAGCAGCAGCTGTTTATCTCTGTTTATCTCAGTCAGCTCCATGGGAAGTAAGGTCAGAGCGTGGGAAACATGAAGTAATGAATGAAGCAGGCAACTAGCAGTGGGCTTCAGGAAATTCAGGAAACACTTAACTGCTTCCAGAATGACATGAAAGAATAAGGAAGTTTCTTTGAAGAGGCTTTATTACTATGGAGATAGAGAGGCTTCTTTGATGTAATGCCAGTTGGTCATTGCTTAGTTTTTTAATGACTGTCAAAGCTACAGGATTGGGTTGGAAGGGCAGACTAGACTGTCCTGGTGCCCCATCCACAAGTTGCAGAAGCCTCCTCTCAAGAAATTGAGCATTTCATTAACCATGTGTGTAAATGTTTGTGTACATCGTTACCTGGAAAATGACAGTACACGTTCTAAGTGTTTATGAGGGTTGCTATCAGTTTAAGTAAGCCTAGAGACCATGTTCTTAATGGTAAACACTTGTAAAATAGAAAACACCTGTGAACTGTCATTTCCAACTGAAAGGAGGCTATCTAGTTTGACAGGTATTTGACAGGAGAAGATCTAGATGGGCCCAGCTAAATTGGTTGTTCTGTACCAATGATTGGTTGCACAATTCTAGCACTTTGACAACCAGTCAGGGATATCTGGATTAGTAAAATATCAAAACTCAAGAAGAGGAGCAGAAAATCAGTGCTGGCACTAGGGGTTCTGCCGCCCTAGGCGTGCCCCCTCTGGTGTGCTCCTAAGGGGGGGATATTCTTCATGCACCGGTGATGACATCATTGTGCCTGCCACCAGGCAAGCTGAGAGCTCCACCACTTTTCTTCATAGGGCAAACATTGTCTGTGCTTGTCAGAGGCTTCAAAGGAAGCCTCTGAAGAGCGCCCTGTTTTACTGCTGCCTGCTGCTTTCAGGTTGAAAGCGGCTGGTTAGGCGGCACCTTCCCATTGTGCTCATCAGCTCTGACTAGTGCAATGAGAAGGTGCTGCCATCCAGCCACTTTCAACCTGAAAGCAGCAGGCGGCAGTAAAATGGGGCTCTCTTTGGAGGCTTCTATGGAAGCCTCCGTCAAGCACAGGCAACGTTTGTCCTGTGAAGAAAAGCAGTGCCTTGGGGGTGGTGCCCGGGGCTCTCGGCTTGCCTGTTGGCTGGCGAGATTGTGCCACATGGGAAGGGGGAGTAAGGGGGTGCCCAGCAGCACCCTCTGGCAGGGTGGCACCCTAGCCGGTCACCTACACTTCCTACTCCCACACGCTGCCCCTGCAGAAGACATTCTTGTGTCTGGGGCGTTGCAGTGGCTGAAATCAACATAAATGAGATCTTGTCAGGCCGGGCCATGTCAGGTTGGGCTGAGCTGTGTTGAGCCGTGTGTATGTATTTAAGACTAGGTAGCAGAGATATAAATGTTATAAAAGGACACAGACACAATTAAATATATATATATTTAAAACTTAAAACATGCTTAAAATGTTAGCACTTGTTTAAGGTGCTTTTCTTTGTATTTCTCCCATGGGATCCAGGGAACTGGGCATAGGAAGCTGTGGCTCTTTCCCTCACTCCCCAGGGGACTGGGAGCTGGAGGAAGCCTCAGCCAGTAGAAGGAAGAGAGGCTTGGCTCAGTAGCTCTGCTGTGCAATTGAGCAAGCTTTGCAGAGCAAGCTTTGCAAAGCAAGCTGTTATGCAGAAGGAATCAAGATATAGGGAGAAGGAAGCAGATGATAGCCAGTTGCTCGGGGGCCTGATAGGAGCCCTCTGGGGGCCTGGTTCGGCCCCTGGAACACATGTTTGAGACCCCTGGCCTAAAAGTTACTACTACAAAAGTTGTTATGCAACTTAATAACAGCTGCCAGAAATTTTGCCACACAGAGTAGTTTATCTTGTCTGTTGCCTGTTGTTGCTCTGATCCAAACTCCAGCATCTGCCTGGTGACTCTAGCATTAAATACTTTAACAGCTGCAGGAACATATTGCCCACCAGAGGTGTAATACGATCTTGAGATGGCCTTCCCAGAACTCATAGCTACTCTTACAACAGAGTTCAAGTGTACCTTACAAGAAAGGCTTGCTTGAAAAATAATTCCTGGATATTTGGAATGTTCCATTTGCTCCATAGATTGACCCACTGCTGACCACTTGTACTTCTTTATGCTTCATTTCTTTACTGAAAAGAAGAACCTTTGACTTAGTAACATTACTAGCTAAGCCCTTGTTGGAACAATACTCCAAAAAGGAACCTATACGTTTGCATAGGCTGACTGCAGATCTTGAAAGAGAGGTGGTATCATTTGCATATAAGTAGGGTTGCCAACATAAGAACATAAGAGAAGCCATGTTGGATCAGGCCAATGACCCATCCAGTCCAACACTCTGTGTCACACAGTGGCCAAACACCCCCCCCCAAGTGCCATCCGGAGGTTCACGTGTGAGGCTAGAAGCCCTTCCACTTTGCCGCCCACCCCAGGCATCAAGAATACAGAGCATCACTGCCCCAGACAGTTCCAACAATATGCTGTGGCTAATAGCCACTGATGGACCTCTGCTCCATATGCTTCTTGATTCCCCTCTTGAAGCTGTCTGTGCTGGTAGCTGCCACCACCTCCTGTGGCAGTGAATTCCACATGTTAATCACCCTTTGGGTGAAGATGTACTTCCTTTTATTTCATCGAGTGCCCACGAGTTCTTGAATTGTGAGAAAGGGAGAAAAGTCCTTTCTCTACTTTCTCCATCCCATGCATAATCTTGTAAACCTCTATCATATCACCCCTCAGTCAACGTTTCTCCAAGCTAAAGAGCCCCAAGCGTTTCAACCTTTCTTCACAGGGAAAGTGTTCCAACCCTTTAATCATTCCAGTTGCCCTTTTCTGGACTTTTTCCAATGCTTTTTGAGGTGCGGTGACCAGAATTGTACACAGTATTCCAAATGAGACCGCACCATCGATTTATACAGGGGCATTATGATACTGGCTGATTTGTTTTCAATTCCCTTCCTAATAATTCCCAGCATGGCGCTGGCCTTTTTTATTGCAATCGCACACTGTCTTGACCTTTTCAGTGAGTACAAGTACAACTCAAGAAATATCTGGGGACTTTGGAGGTGGAGCCAGGAGCAAGGGTGTGACAAGCATAACTGAACTCCAAAGGGAGTTCTGACCTTCACATTTAAAGGGACCACACACCTTTTAAATGCCTTTCTTCCACAGGTAATAATGAAGGATAAGGGCACCTTCTTTTGGGGCTCATAGAATTGGACCCCTTGGTCCAATCTTTTTGAAACTTGGGGAGTATTTAGGGGAGAGGCACTGGATACTATACCAAAAATTTAGTGCCTCTACCTCAAAAAACAGCCCCCCCATGCCCCAGATACCCACGGATCAATTCTCCATTATTTCCTATGGGAATCAGTCTCCATAGGGAATAATTGAGTTCCCAGCAGACATTTCCCTCCCCTCCCGCTGCTTTCTGATGACCCTGAAGCAGGGGGAGGGCCTCCAAACTGGGGGATACCCTGCCCCCACCTGGGGATTGGCAACCCTACATATAAGAGACAGGGTAATTTAACATGAGCAAGGCAAGGTGTAAAAAAAAATTACTGGCTCATTGTGATGTCATTTGTGGTCTGGGAGAAGGAAAAATTGTTAAGATTCTCTGTGGTGAGAGAAATTCATTTACAGCTACCTAAGAAGCTATTTAGTAGGTTGAGCTGAAGTTACTTGAGGAGGGGGGAGAGTATGAGAACAAAATTCTGGGGGCCCTGGTTATCCTTAAGACCCCAAGAGCTAGAGAACCCATGTAATTTTGTTTTTCATGTGATGTTGGGTAGGATCTGAGAGGTTGGGAAGACACTCTTAGCCCTACCTTCAGGCTGCTTTAAATAAGAGGGGGAAACAAAGGCATTTTACCCCCTTAGTGAGTCCTACATTTGAGGCGATTTTTAGAATTGGGAAAATGGTGCGTCTTGATCCCCTTGCTCTGATATGTTTTTGTTCTTGCTTGCACCTGCTTTTTAGAGCTAAATTTTACACATTAGGAGAACCAGTCACGAAACTCTTAACTTCACATGTAGTTTGATCCTCAGATTCCTGTTGTGTCATTGTTGTATGATGTCCTTTAGTTCATGCTGTTTTTGTTTTGGTAGTCTTCCTGTTTGTTGAGGTACTTTATTATTCCTATGTGGCCAGTGTTGCATCCTTAATGCTAGGCATCAAAAGAAGGAGGCAGCATAGTTTCAAAAAGGAGCACAGTTTAATAAATCTAGTTTCTCCTCTGTGTGGACTGAAGTAACAGTTTCTTTGCCCACACCAGATCCTAGAGTGAACTCAGGCAGTCAACACTGGCCTGGATTTTCCTTCCAAAAGCTTTATTTTATAATTACATTTATATATCAAAGGAAAGGAAAGGAAAGGTCCCCTGTGCAAGCACCAGTCATTTCTGTTCCCAAATAATAAAGCCATACAATGTGACATTCTTGATTTTTGAGACACTGGAGCTGGTAAGATACTACATCAACTTATTGTGTATTCTTTCCTGCTTTGGATGAGGTTCAGAGAAAGATATTACGGGTTTGAAAGATGTCTTGCAAGTCTTTGTCCTTCTTGCTTCTTCCTCCCATTCTCTTTATTTCTGTGCCTTTTCCTCCCAACAAGTGCTTCATTTTCTAGAAGCTGTCGTATTGCATAAATCTCTGAGCAAGGTACATCCATTTCCACTGCCAAAATCTCCACATCAAGCAGTTGTAGCTTGCCTCTGAACTGACAGCCCTCACTACACATGTTCTGCGACTTTACAAAAGAGATGCTGCATCTATGAAGGACAAAATTATGTGAGCTAGAATGGCATGTCATGTCATGTCATGTGATGTGGGTGGATAGATTTTCCACCTATTTGTCATATCTGCTATCTAGGCCTATGGAGGTCCCCTCACCCACAGGCCCCACATAAAATGTGGCTTTAGCCAAGATAAAAGGAACAGACGTGTATGAGCTCATAGTGCTGAGAGAGCCAGAGTGCTAGAGCTTCTTGCGATGTGTGCTGGATGGCGGGTGGGCAAGAGCTTGCGCCTTTCCTTTTGTCAGCAGAGCATTCAGGGGGATAGTTTCTGCAAGTGCTGTGCTAACCATAGAAGCTGCGGAGAGGATGGGAATTTATGGGAGCTTCTGGCCACACCTGCTCTTTTCCTGGTTGACTGGTATTAAGAGGGAATCTGAGAGTCCCCATTCTTGTTCTCTTTGAATGCAGTCATTGGATTAGTGTTCCAATCCATACATACTTAAGCACATGGTAGTAAATTGTATATATACTCCAGTAGTGTGCAAGGATTATATGCCTGGTGGAGAGGAATGTTGTGGAAAAGCCAGTTCAGAAGGTAGAGTGCAGTGGGCCAGAGTTCAAAAGTTTGAGATAACCTGTAGTAGGTGGATCAAATATCTGTCTTCACAGAGCAAAGGCACTTACTCAAATTAAGGAGGAAACCTCCAAGAGACTTAAAATTGTGTCTGCTCTAGTGAGAATGGAACCAATTTGCTCCGAAGCAGAAGGTGCAGAAATGTTTGCACTTGCTTTCAAATATATGTAGCAATGCAGCATTACATTTAGCTTTTCCCCAGTGCTGGCCTCGTTTCTCTCTGTTCGCACACTGGAGATACTGGTGGATGGCCTTTGTGGTGCAGAATGAGCACATTATAAGCAGGTTGTAGGTGCAAACTTCATTAGTATTCTCAAAACAGCAAGTTACAAAGTTGAATTAAGAAAACTTGGTCTCAGTGGGTACAGAGTAACCTTGGGCAAGACTTCTTTAGTTTGTTTCTATGCCTTATTTCTTTTCCTGCAGTCTTGTAACTGTGGGGCTTTTGCTCTGTTAGTGGCTACCACATCTCAGTTGGGAGTGTGTGTGTTCTAGAATGCTAAAAATCTGTGCACTGGACAGAATTTGGAGGAGGCTGGGTCAGACATTCCTCTTGAGGAAAGCATTTGGACTATCAAAAGTGCAGGAGGAAAGGGAAAGCTGTAGGTTGGAGATGAGATTAGGTACTTACTGTGAATGGAAGATGGAGTGAATTCTTCTGGCCCCTATCCAAAACAGTCTTGGTTTCTTTCAGCGTTCTGTCTACCTTTCTTAAACAATACACACCTTTTCCCTTTGCCGCAGTAACAGCCAAACTCTTCAGACTTGGAACATGAGGTCAGCTGAGGTCAGGATTTTAATAATATGCTCCCAGACGTTGTATAATAACAACAGCCTCCATGATGGCACGTTATTGCCATAATCCCAAGACCGTTTTATGGGGGTCTGTGGAGAAAGCCTTTCTTGGTCCAAAATGCAGCTCTTTGTACACTTTCTGCTTTGTAACATACGCATATTGGATTGCATCCCAGCTCTGTTCTGCTGTGGGTTCGGCTTATTAGCATGGAAACATTTGCTGTGGGACGTGCCATTGCTCCCTCTCCACCCTCCAGCATATAGACCTGTATTTTTTATCTGTTCTATTGAGCCATCCTGCAACTGAGATTCAAGGTCGGTGAAAGACTCTGTGAATGTGAGGAAGATGAGTTGGCATGGACGAGTCTAGAGAGGCAAGCTTTTGTTCTCCCTGCCAGGTAACATTTCTCACAGCCATGATTTATGCCTGACTACCTTTTTTGAATGGCATCCAAATGATGTTTTCTTCAAGGCAAATTTTGTACTGTCCAGCTATGGAGTCTGCTGTAGAGGAATTGGGGTTCATGTGTTTGGAATTTTTTAGTGACCTAATATCTGTCAGTCAGTCAGTCAGTTTATTGCGGCTCTAGGCCAATCGACAGCAACAACACAACTCATCAATAACAGTACAACACAACACCAAGTTGAAATATAACATAACAATATAAAACTTGTACATCCATCAAAGTGGTATTAAAATTAGCTGACATAGGCAACACTTAACTAAAAGCATCTTCTTTCAAATACAGACAGCATTAAATTTCTTCCTGTCAAGGTCGGTAACATATAGAAACTTAGCAAGATCCAAAGAAAGTATATATCTGTCCAATATATCTAATATCTGTCCAATATTGCTTTGCCCGTCTAAATAACCAAAACATCCAAATAATTGCTGTTTTACAGTGAAGTAGTAATTACAGTGGTAGAAGTGGTAGGCATTGGAATTCCATACTCTCAGCTCTTGCCTGTAGCCTAGTAAAAATGGCTTTATATTTGCTTCATTCGCAAAGAATCAGAGCATTGGATTCAGTCTGGGGAGATGTGATTCCAAATCATTACTCTGCCATGAAGCTCACTGGCTGACCTTGTGCCAGTCATTGTTTCTCACCTGAAACCAGCTCATACGTTTTTGTGAGGGTAAATGGGAACTATATGCTCTTTGGAAGAAGGAAGGGATAAAACTGAATAACTAAAGATACCTTCTGCTTTAGTAACACCATTTGGGTTTTGAGTGAAGAATATAGAGGTCCTGAAATTGCCTTCAGGTCATCTGGGCAAATTGACATGTGGGGAAAATAAATCTTTTTTTGGGGGGTGGGGTGGACATAGGTATTTTTTGTTTATACCTTATTCTGAACTATAGTGAATGGGAAAGAATTTAACTTCAAAAATGGTAAGAGGGGAAGAAATAAATCTCAAGATGGTCTCTAAAAAGAAATTTTCTAAAAGCACTTTGTGGAAAGAGGTAAATGTGTAGGACAGACACATTTTCCAAGGAGCATTCATTTATGACAGACATTGCCTTGACAGACACATTGCCAAAACAAGTTCAATATTTTTATTCAGTTGAATTCTCCATTTACCAGTCGTGAAGTTTGTCTGCTTTCCTTGGAATTCCTGCTCTGCAGATGCTTTGTAGAGACTGCAAAATCTTCCCCGCCAGCATTCTCTAAACTTGAGGGTGGGGGGAATCTCTTCCCCCTTTGTTTTGCTTTAACTGACTCTACTGCTCAGTACTACATGCCTTCTGGGGTGTGTTACCATCCTTATCAGGAGGGTTTAGGAGAGGGTGCCTTTTGGTCACTTCTCAGTCATAGCCTTCTGCATGCCTGGGCAACTGTGTTAGAAACCTTGCCTGTGGATTGCCTGGCCTGGCTGGTTTGTGATCACAGTAGGGTACCACTTTGCTATTATTGAGAATCAGTGTGGCGTAGTGATTAGTGTGTTGGACTAGCATTTGGGAGATGTAGGTTCAAATCCCCACTCTGCCATGGAAGCTCACTGGGTTATTTGGGACACTTTCGCCCTTTCAGTCTAACCTACTTCACAGGGTTGTTATGAGGATAAAATGGAGGAGGAGGAGAATGATGTTATAAGCTACTTTGGGGATAAAAACAAGGCGGGGGGCGGGAAAACTATTTTAAAAAGTGTTGGTTTCTTGGTTTGTTATTTTTTAAAACAGTGCTGCCATTTACCAGTGTGTGTTTTTGCTTAATTATGGGTTATAAAAGTATTATACATATTGTTAATAAATGAATGCTCCTTGGAAAAACTTTTGAGAACCATTTTATATACTTGTGAATGCTTTTACAGGTAGCTTTAACTTGGTGCAAGATAGATGGATAGATAGATGGATGGATAGATGAGAGGGGGAGGGGGAGGGAGGGGGGAGAGGGAGGGGGATAGGGAGAGAGTGCGTGCGCGCCTTGTTGCCAGCCATACGTGTTAGGTTGCAAAGGCACAAAGAAACAAGATTGTAAAGAACGATGTGTAAATAAAATGCATATGTAGTGATCACTTTTATACTTTGCATAAAAGTTACAAATAGAAGAAGAAGAAGAAGAAGATATTGGATTTATATCCCGCCCTCCACTCCGAAGAGTCTCAGAGCGGCTCACAATCTCCTTTACCTTCCTCCCCCACAACAAACACCCTGTGAGGTGGGTGGGGCTGGAGAGGGCTCTCACAGCTGCTGCCCTTTCAAGGACAACCTCTGCCAGAGCTATGGCTGACCCAAGGCCATTCCAGCAGGTGCAAGTGGAGGAGTGGGGAATCAAATAACAAGCAAAGGAGGTAAAAATTGAAATAGGATTGCCAGTTCTGAGTTGGGGAATACCTGGAGAATTTGGAGGGTATGGCCTGGGGAGGGCAGGACCTCAGCAGGGTATAATGCCATAGAGCGCCCCCATTTTCTCCAGGGGATCTGACCTTGGCTGTCTGGAGATCAGTTGTAATAGCAGGACATCTCCCCTGGAGGTTGGCAATCTGAGATTAAGATGTAAAGACTTTTGTTAAGCCCAGAAAACAGAACACAATAAAGGTAGACGTTGTTTAAAAAGAGGGATCTTCTTGTGTCCACAAGTTATTGGGGCCAGTTTTCTTTTCTCTGCACAAAGACTGACTCTGACATGAAGTTGACAGGCTGAGCATGTCTGCATTACCGGGGACTACTTGTTTCTGCAATGTTCTGTGTGTCCTTGAGACTGTCAAGTATTGACTTTACCTGACCCTGCTTGGCTTGTGGTAGCTTGAGGGGAGAAGTGATTGTAAAGGGACAGTGAGGTCAGAGATAATTAGAGATCTAGGTGTGAAAGAATTTTAACAAGGGCTACAACATTTGGGAGGAAGGTTTAAGAGAAGTAACAGTGGCTGGCAAAGTTCTTCCCTTCCTTTGGGTAACAAAGTTTTTAAGAACAAGTAATATTTTGGGGAGGGTTGGTGTGTGAACTTGGGTGGGGGTAGGTGCCTCCAGTTGAGTTTGGTTGTGATTTTGTTGTTGAGGCCAGAAAGCCCAAGTGTTCAATGTTTCTTACTTTTTATTTTAAATGGGGTAGAATTAGATGAATCCTTGTGGTTTAGAAAGAGCTTGAAGACCTGTGGGCTTTGACCATGGAAACCTGAGGGGTTTCTGTGGGAATTCAGGTGGTGGTGAATAGGGAAACTTTCTCATGGCTATTTGGCTTTCTTCTTTTCCTATTTTTCCTGCACTGATAGGCTGGAGAAATATTTATTTTCAGAGTTAAAACTGGCTCGAAAGGGGGAGAGTTGGCTGTGGTGTGTAAGTGTGTGCAGTTGTTCCTCTTCTGAGAGAAGATTTTGCATGGTTTTGTGTTTTCAAAACCTGCGTGATTTGTCTGACAGGAGGCAACAGTGGCACAAAAGACATATATTGACACATGGAAGACAACCCTCTCTATGACTCTCTCCTGTGTCATAAATTCTTATCTGTCTCTAGACTCCCCAGTGTATGCCCAGTGCACCGCCTACCAAATGCCCTATATACCATCCTCTCTTTACCATGCTGATCCCTGTTAAAGTCAGTCACATTTTGCACCCCTTTCCTGAGTATTGTAGCATTGAGTAATTGAGCCAGTACCCGTGAAATATGCCCACTTGCATATTTTATTCTGACACATTTGGATTTTCTGATTGCAGAACTGAGAAATTTTAAGTGGAGAAAAGTAGACTTCTTGGTAGCAGGTCGAGGCATAGGAGAATAGGATGCTGTAACTGGCAAGGGAGGGCTCCCCTGGCATGCTCAAATTGCCTTGGGAATCAGCTTGACGGATGATTTTCTGCACCTGGTGGCTAAAGCTTTTTGCATCTTCCCACCCGCAGTAGTTGAACAAAAGCATATCAGTGTAATTCTGTTAAAATGTCTCTCTTTTTCTTTCTTTCCCTCAGCTCATATCACTCTTTCCCTCTGTCTTTTTTTTTGGGGGGGGGGTTGTGCTTTCAGTCCAGCTCTCATCCAGTGCGGAAAAACAATGCCATCCTTGTGCAGAGGTCCACCAAAAGCTTGACACTAGTTTTCTGTTTCTGTTTCAACGGATGGGTGCATATTTTGCCAAGATGATCCCTTCAGCAACAGAAGTAGAACAGTTTGCCTCATGTCCTCATTGTCAGAATGGTGAATTTCAAACCTTGTATCAAATTTTGTGCAGGAAAATATGCACATCATCTCAATAAACTTGCTTTAATTTTTCTCAAGTGCTTCTCGCTCTAATGGTGTGAGTTTGGAGTGTGCACAACGCTTGGTGAAATCTCCAAAACCACGGATGAGGCTCAGTTAGGTTGTCATTCTCCACGGAGATCTCCCAGATTTACAACTAGTCTGCAGATGACAGTGATCAGTTACACGGGAACAAATGACTGCTTTAGAGGGTGGAATCTGTGGCATTATACCCTACTGAAGGAACATTCCTTCCTCAAACCCACCCTCCTCAGGCTCCGCTCCCAAAATCTCCAGGTACTTCCCAACCCGGAGTTGGCAACCCTAGAATCAGTAGAATTTTGAGCAGTCATCTGCCTTGCTTCTTGTCCTTACTCGTAATTTTCTGGTGAATAGTATGGAGACTAAACAAATATTTCAATATAGATATTCTTAAATTACAGAGTTCAGGCACAGGATTAGTTTAGTGCAGAACTCTCTTTAGTGGAGGACTTGCACAGTTCCTATGCTCTGCATATGAGCCGCACTCCTCTGCAGCATTTCTTCCTGTTAAGACTGCAGAACAAGGCACAAATTATGGAAGAGGGCAAATACGCTATTACATGCATTTAGGAAGTTAGGTAGAGGAGAACTTATCTTCTAAATTTTCACCCCTGTTGTGTCTGACCTAGATTAGGACAGTAGTTTCCCACTGGTCTCCTCTTTTTCACACTTTGGTTACAAGCAGAATTAAGATCTGCCTAGCTCCCAAGTTCCACTGCTGCCTTATTGAGAGACCTCTGACATGGTGGGACAAGCTGTGGCTGCTAATGGAAGCCGTAATTGGTGAAGTGTGTATCCCATCATTTTAATGCAGCATTTGTAGAGATTTCTGCCTCGCTTGCGTAGTGGGAGGAAACCTTGACACTAAAAATGCAAGTTACTTTTTAATGTAATGTCATTAAAATGATTTTTAATTGAGTTCATTTCTGCAAATTCCGTGATAAATTTTTAACTACCTTGGCTTGAGAGTAAGAGTGGCTCTCTCTTGTGTGCGTTGCCTCTTGTGTGCCCTTCTAATTGATTCTGCATGAACATGAGGGGAATGTGCTGCTCTCCTTGTTGTTGGAGGGTGGGATTTAAACTTAGATGTATACAGATGCTTGCAGTTTTCAGCTGTTTCTGATATGCTTTTTTCTTTTTAAAAAATTGTCCCAGAGGTTAAGGGAATTCACATGCCATGGGCTACAGTGTGTACCAGGGGTGGTCAAACTGCAGCTTGGGAGCCACATACGGCTCTTTCACACACATTGTGTGGCTCCCAAAGGTTGAGGAGGAACTTAATGCAGGCTTACTCTCAAGTAAGCGTGCTTAGCACCAGGACCTCAGTCAGCCTCTGAGTGCACTGGTGACCCATAGGTAGACAACTATTGCCACTGTGTGTGAAGTAGGGAAGGAGGGGGAAATAGGCAGGCTTGCGAGCTCTTATCCACCACAGAAGTTGCCAGGTGACCTAGAGTGGGGAAAGAGAATGAGAGCTGAGAAAGCCACTGGAAGGAGTGATGGAATTAAAGAGGGCAGCACAGGGTCCCCCCTAAGTTTCATAGCTCTTGTAGGAGCTGTATTTACTGACCTTGGTGTCAAGGCAAAGAGAGATGCATAATGATGCAAATGGTGGTCAGTGATTTATATGTGTGTTTCCTTCTCCCACTGGTGCCAAAAATGATCTCCTGACCTTTTCCCTATGCTCGTGTTATGGGGACTGTTATTCCCAGCTTTTGTTTTTTAAAGTCTCCTTCTTACATGGTCGTATTGTAAAGTGCATACTTTTGTATTTTATCTTTCTGTGCAAAAGAATTTAAGAGTTTTAATAAAGACATGTATAACATTTGTTCCTGTCTCGTGCCTCTCAAACATCTGTCATTTAATAATAATAATAATACCTTTTATTTATATCCCGCCCTCCCCACCGAGGCAGGCTCAGGGCGGCTCACAACATATAAATACAATGTACAATAAAACCATAATTCACAATAATTACAATTATATAAAACCATCATTAAATCAACGTATTAAAATTAACGTTATGGTGCTATGTCTCAGATCTTCTATAAAATTCAGTGGCTAATACATATCCAGCGAATCTTTCTTGGCTCGGTATTAAGTGAAGGCTATTTTAAAGAGGTAGGTTTTGCAGGCCCTGCGGAATTGGTCTAGACACCGCAGGGCCCGCACTTCCTCCGGGAGTTGGTTCCACAATAGTGGAGCTGCAATGGAGAAGGCCCGATCCCGAGTAGTCTTCAATCTGGCCTACCTTGGCCCAGGGATATTCAGCTGGTTCTTTCCAGCTGACCTCAGCGCTCTCTGGGGTTCGTATGGGGAGAGACGGTCCCTCAAGTAGGCAGGTCCTCGGCCATATAGGGCTTTAAAGGTAATAACCAGGTAATAATTTATTCTAAGTGGCTCTTATGTAAAGCAAGTTGGACCACCCCTGATGTATAGAAGTACTCATCTGGACACCCATAGCTAATTTCCATGCTCTGTTAAGGTAATGAATAGTTTTAATTGCATTTGCATTGATACAGTTTGGTTAAACCCTTGCTGGTAGGTATGTTGCACATATTTTAGTGGTACTCATTCCTAGAATGCTTTAAATTCCAATAATAAGAAAAAAATAATAATAAGCCTTTAGTCAGTGGGGGTGGGGAGGAACTAAACCATGAAATTGTAAAATTGTACAAATTTGGAATACAAGGAACTTGAGCTTTAGTTATGCTTGGAGTTTTGTGTGTATTCGTGTGTAGTACATTTGGAATCTCACAGTTGGAAACTTTAAAAAGAGGGACGTGGAAATGTGAGGATCCAAGAGGAGATCAGAAAGACGCAAGCTGATTCTTCCAGGGATGTTGCACTGCTCACTCTTGCTTAAATTGTGTTTCGAAGGCATCTTGCGCTGTGTCCCTCTGAGGGTTGTAAGTGACTTCAACCTCTTCATTACAAATATGCCACTTTTCTGAGCCATTGAGAAAGAATAAGTGAAAAAGGCTTTTCCTCAGGTCTTGTGCTGCTGCGATCCCTGTGAATTGCACACAGCATGAGTGTTTAGGGTGTGATGTTGCTTGCTGTCCTCTGACTAATATTTCTGTACTTCAGTCTCTCCACTTTCTGATGGCCTTGCAGTCTTTGTAGAAATTGAATGGCGAGTGGATTGCCAGTCTTCTTTGACAGACAGCTGGCTCCTTTTTGTTTCCGTTCCAGATACTTCCAGATCCTCCCCAAACTCTTGCACTCTTATTATACTCTCTCCATGTTTGATTGGCACACTTCTCTATGAAGGGACAGTTCAGAACCAGTTTCATATTTGAGTTTGGTCTGCATTTCTGTGCAAAATAGATAAAAACAATTCAGTTTAGTAAATTGCTGGATCTGTTTTCTGTTTGCCAAAGTTAGCCTTAAGTTTCCAATTCGTCTGTCTACACTTCAGACTGTAGAGTGTATAGGTATATTCAGGCTACCTGTATATTAAAACACTTGGGAACAATGTTTTCTTTAATATTAAAAAGCCACTATGGGGCTTCTGGTTTGAATTGGGGCTGCAGTGCTCTCAGAAGGGTCACAGGTCTGTAGCTATGGTGGGGCCCACAGTGTCCTGGTCCCACCACCCAAAAACTGAGGCCTCCAGCCTCACAAGTTACCATCTCACCTTGGCCTCCCTCTGGCCCCTGCCACACAGCGGACTCACCTGGCACCATGGCCGACCTCCTCCCAGGGACCGGGTGGCAGCAGGGCAAGCTGGAGCCAAAGCCTGCCGAAACTGACAGGGGGAGGGGAACTGCTGCCCCACGTGCATCCACCATTTTGTGTTCTGGGATGGTGAAGTGGCACGTTGCTTGCTGCCCACCCACCCACCCACTGACTACTTGGCCCTCAGCCCTTCCTGCCACCTTTGCTGCCTTGGTTTCTGCCAGCCCTGTGCCCATACAGGGTCACGTAGTGCTGCTGCTGTTGAGCCCTGTGGCAGTGGCAGGAGAGTGCACTCAGCCCCAGGCTCTCCCCTCAGCTTTCAGTCAGAGAGCCTGTCCCCTTAAGGAAAAAATCCTGCCTGTGGCCCCACCAAATTTGAAATCCTGGCTATAGCCCTGAAGGGGCATTAAATACTTCCCCTCATACAGTGTCCCAGTGAGGATGTTATACAGAGATGCTATTAGCCAGAGTAGGGGGAAAGTCCAGCTATAGATGACCATAGACAATGCTGTAGTGACATTCTACTTGAATTTAAAAATACATATAATTCTAGTCTATCCTTGCAATGTCTGACTCACAAGCAGCCAGCATCTAGGTGGATTCCTTTGGTAGATCATTTCATCTATTCAGTTCATCTAGTTTTAGAGGTACCCACTATGATGCTGTTGCAATTTCCCTGATGATGCTGTTGCAATCTTCCCGCTGGAGGGCTTCCTAGAGGTAAGTGGTTAGCCACTGTGAGAAGAGAATGCTGATTTTGGTTTAATTTAATGTTAGCTTCTCTTATGTTCTTAAGTTCACCATTGGACTCATTTGTGATAGTGCCGGATCTCAAATTTGCATGGGTTTGAAAGAATACTGAATCCCTGGTGGATGCCTTCACCATACCATAAACTTTTCTACTTTACTGTACCTTTACATTATTCTCCTTGATCCTGAAGGTGCTCCAAAAAGTAATGGTATAATGTATATCTTGATTATACTGAACATGAGTCAGCAGTGTATCTGGTAGCTAAAAGGGCAAATGTGGTTTTGGGCTATATCAACAGAAATGTAGTGTCCGGATCACATGAAGGGATGGTATTGCTGTACTCTGCTCTCGTTAGACCTCCCCTAGGGTATTATGTTCAGTTTTGGGCACCACAATTTAAGGATATAGACAAGCTGGAGTGTGTCCAGAGAAGGACAACAAAGATTGTAAAGGGTCTGGAGACCAAGTCCTATGAGGAAAGGTTGAAGGAACTGGGTATGTTTAGTCTGGAGAGGACACAACTGAGAAGGTGATATGATAACTTTCAGCAGAGGAGCTGCCATGCAGCCATTTCCTGGTCAACAGCTCTTGCCTTCATTAGCTTTATTTCTTTGTGCAAGGTGTGATCTCTCAGAACAACTGTCAGAAACACAGTTATCCTCTTCCTTCCAGGTGAGTGGGTTTGCTAAACTCCCATTTTTGAGAGAGCACAGAGCTTGTAGAGAAGACAACAGATTGCTTACCTGTAACTCTTAGTCATTCAGTAGTCAGTCTGAGCTGTTACGCATGTTGTTCCCTGCCTGTATCCACTGCAGGCAATTGTCCAGAGGGTCATGCTTTCTTCAGTGAATGGAGCTGAGCAGGGAGGTACCAGCTGTGCCTTCTTTTCACAAGTGAGGCATATTATTGTACATAGTCAGGAGGAAGCTGGTGCTCCCAGTACTTTCTAGAAAGTCCTTCATGTGGGCTGCATAGGTGTATTTCCATATGTGCAAGTGCACAGAATATTTGTTCAAAGAATAATATTTACATTGAAACGTCTCTGTTTTGTAAGTCAGAAATGTGACCCAAACAGTTTTTGATAAGAATTCCAGACTCTTATAAAGTCCCTTTTACTTCAAAATTCCCCAACCTTTTTTGAGCCTGAGGGTATCTTTGGAATTTGGACACAGTATGGTGGGCATAACTGCAAAATGCCTGCAACAGGAGGCAAAGGCAGCTGAAAAATGTCAAGGAGTGAGGACATACACAACTTAATAACAATTCTCCAACAAAATACCTTTTAAAATTAATATATTAAACATATTTTCTTATATAGCTTACCTTCAATCACACAGTGAAGTTCTTTGTGGTGGGGTGGCAGCTGCTGCCAGATCAGCTTTAAAAAAATTTACACAGCCAAACAGCTCTCCATTGGCCAGTCAAAAGCCCCATTAATTTTATAAAAACCCTTGGTGGGTGCCATGTTATATCAAAATGGCAATTCCTGAAATAGCATTGGCTTTTTCTGTGAGATAATGTGAAAGCGTTCACAAGTGTTCATCTGTACATGTTCCCCTTTTAAAGCTCCAGTTCTCTTCCTCTGCAAGTTGGAGGCACAACACTGACAATAAAGGACTCAGTGCTATATAAATGTTTAATAAGAACTGAGTTGCATGTAAAAATTAATCAGATGGAATACCCATTGGAAGGAAGGAATGTAACAAGAAATAAAACTTTAAAAAAGGAGGGGGGGACGGAGAAAGTTAAGTGCCATGACTTTCCTTTTATATTGAACATTCTAGGTTAAGCATCCTGGTTAAGTATATAGACATGTATATTATAGTTGGTGGTTCTTTTTAAAAAACTGGTGTTATAGTAGCAGTGTGTTTCATAATGTGGGCTGTTTATCCCATCTCTTGCCCTGAAAGATGTGCCCTGCTTTCTACCCAAGCAACTTCCTCTGCTGCTTGTATGCCTTTACTAACACTGATAGGTCATGATCAACTGGTTGTTAAAAACTAGCAGTTCAATGAACTCTGAAGAGTTCCGTGCTCCTTTTAAATGCCTTCCCTTCACTGCCTTAAAAAGGGTCCAGGTAAATAGGTGTGAAAAATCTCAGCTTGAGACCCTGAAGAGCCACTGCCAGTCTGAGTAGACAATACTGACTTTGATGGACCGAGAGTCTGATTCAGTATAAGGCAGCTTCTGTGTTCTGAGTTCACTGGAAAAATTGAGGATGGGGGCATCTTGTTTTGGGGGTTCTCATAATTGGACCCGATAGTGCAATCTTTTTGAAACTTGGGAGGGTTTTTGAGGAGAGGCACCAGATGCTATGCTAAAAATTTGGTGCCTCTGCATCACAAAACAGACCCCCAAGAGCTCCAGATACCCTCATATTGATTCTCCATTATACCCTATGGGAACCAGTCTCCATAGGGTATAACAGAGTGCCCAGCAGACATTTCCACCCCCCCCCCTGCTTTTTGATGACCCAGAAGTGGGGGGAGGGCCTCCAAACCAGGGGATCCCCTGCCCCTATGGCAACCCTAATTAATAATATAGGCTCTGTAAGATGCTGACTGTCTCTATATCTCTGGCTGCAAACTCAGCTTATTTTCTTAAAAACATGCTTCAGTAGAATCAATAGGAATCTCGATATTTTGCAGAATCTTTACTTTCCCATTAAGCAGCAGTTACTCATGTTTTTGCTTCATTTAGGTTGTTGCCGGATGCCAAGATATTGTTCTTGCTGCCTTACTCTAAAGCAATTTTTAAAAAAAAAACCTTCCTTTTTAGTGGTATACATAAAAGTTATCAAATTCAGGTAAGAATTAAAATACACCAGAAATACTGCACAGCAATAAATTGCAAAGTAGTTTTATACTGACGCAGGTCCCACTGACTTAAGCTGAATTTTCCCAATTAAGTACACTGAAAATTGGGGCCTAGCCTAGGTGAATTTATAATAGGGTTGCCAGGTCCAACTCAGAAAATATCTGGCAATTTTGGGGTGAAGCCAGGAGACGTTCCCATTCCCCTAAAATAAATAAAAATACAGCAGTGCAGTTCCTCTGAGCAGTTTTCATTGTCTTATCCCCCAGCAGCTACACTTCCACTAAATGAAAGTGGACATACACACACTCACAAAGCAGCCAAAATAAACAGTTTGCAAACACATACTTTTGTGATTTTGTGGGGCAGTTTACTCATGGTAGTTGCTGAATGTAACCATCTGTATTTCAGCTAACATCTTCAGACTAACAGAAAAACAAAAGGAGAGCAGCCTAGGAGATGGATTTTCTTCCATTCCATAATCAGGTTCTAGTTAACTCCACTTTACTATACACACAATTTCTGAAACCAATACAAAGCAAACAGAGGGACTACACTGACTTCTCTTCCTTACTCACATGTTTCACACACTCACCGGAAAGAGCCATGTGGGTCTGCTCTCTCACCCTGTTCGTGCAGCTTCCTCCTGCTGAGTTTTAAAAACACAAACAGTTGCATCTCCTAAGCCTGTTGAGGTTTAAAGGCACATTGTGGCTGTTGGGGTGGGATTTCCCCTGCTGGCCAGCTGGCAGCAGGGAGGAGCCTGCAAAACTGGAGGATCCCTCATCAGAACCTGGGGGCTGGCAAGTCTCATTTATAGGGCCTATGAGCATTGAGTTGGATAATTTATTTTAATACTAAAAAATTTACTGGAATACCAAACCAAGAGTGGAACGTTCTATCAGGTTGGTAGGTAGCTACAGCAGTGGCTAGATAAGGACTACCAACCACCCCCTGTCAGTTAAACAGAATGATGGTTAACTGTAGCAGTATTGTGAAAGGGGGGGGGGGGACAATGTGGAAATATCCAAACCTCCCCTTCAACAATAGCCATAGCTCTGGCAGAGGTTGTCCTTGAAAGGGCAGCTGCTGTGAGAGCCCTCTCCAGCCCCACCCACCTCACAGGGTGTCTGTTGTGGGGGAGGAAGGGAAAGGAGATTGTGATCCGCTCTGAGACTCTTCGGCGTGGAGGGCGGGATATAAATCCAATATCTTCTTCTACTTCAGGTGGGTCGTGTAATATTTTCTTTCTCACCGCACAGATCCTAGGCAGTTAGTAATAAAAGCACTATGGATCCAGATGTGGTGGCAGTCCTCTCCTATTAGATGTTATATGCCATCCAAAACAGTTCAGTCTTGCAGGCCCTGCGGAATTGCGATAAATCCCGCAGGGACCTGATGGCTTCTGGAAGGGTGTTCCAAAGTATTGGGGCCACAACCAAGAAGGCTCTTGCTCTGGTGGAGTTGAGCCTAGCCTCCTTTAGCCCAGGGACAGCCAGAAGATTTTGAGAGCTCGATCGCAGTGCTCTCTGGGGAGCATGTGGGGCAAGGTGGTCCCGCAGATAGGTAGGCCCTAGGCTATATAGGGCTTTGAAGGTTAATACCAGGACATTGAAATGGATTCGGTACGCAATAGGCAGCCAGTGCAGTGCTCTCAGCACAGTCTGAATGTGCTCCTGATGGGGAAGCCCCATTAGTAGCCTGGCTGCAGCATTCTGCACCAGCTGCAGCTTCCGAATCTGGGTCCAGGCCAGCCCCATGTAGAGAGCATTACAGTAATCGATTCTTGAGGTGACCAAGGCATGGATCATCATTGCTGAGTCACTGCGCTCAAGGTAGGGGACCAACTGCTGTGTTCGCCGAAGGTGAAAAAAAGCAGCTCTGGCAGTGGCTGCTACTTGGGCCTCCATAGTTAAGGAGGACTCCAGGAGCACTCCCAAGCTCTTAACCCTTGACACTGGCGTCAATGGCGTCCCATTGAAGGCTGGTAGAGGGATCACCCTTCCCGGGCTGCTGCGACTTAGAGAACCTCCGTCATCGTTGGATTCAGCTTTAGCCAGCTCAGCCTGAGCCATGCTATATAAACTTGTCCTGTCTGATTTCCTAGAAGTTTATCATGGTGATGTTATGGATACTGAATTGATGCACAAAGAGAAAGGATTGGGTAGGTGATCTTAAGGAAGAATGTAGTCAGAGAAGCAGGGCAGGTATTGTTTGAGTGATGGCTGTAAGACGATCTGCTTCAGTCAAAAGTTCAGAAGTGTTCATCACAGGCAACAGGGAAGGTTTTTCTTTTAATGTGCTGATTAAGAGCTTTTGTGGCACCATGAGACTGTGAGATAAAATATTGGGCATTGCATTCTTTGCCTTAAAACTTAATTAAAGCCATATATCAAAAAGCAAGACCCTGAGCTTAGTGAAAACTTGATAAAATTATATGAATACACTTCAGTTCCAATCTAAAGCTCTCTGATGGAAAGCATTTGAGAGGCCAAGCCTGTAACTAGAACAGAAATACCTCCAGTACAATATTTATGGTGCAGTCTCTGCTTGGAGATGCATGCCCTTAGAGTTAGGAAGGCCCTGGCTCCAAAGCAAGAAGGTGTTAGACCTGCTTTTCCTTAAACAAAAGAGGTGGTAAAGAGTATGCAAGCACTTAAACAGTTTGAAGGTGGGGTTCCTAGCCTATTTATTTGCAGCTTTGGGAATAGAACTGAATGTCTTTTAATGGCTAGTTCTTGCCTGTATGTATGGGGAAGGGGATGGAAGGAAGACTAAAAGGCATTTTAATGCTGTAGAAGAAACATCCCTGTTTCCTTCCAACAGTTCTCCTTCCAGCATGCCCTAGGTAGGAATGCCCTCTGAGATCAGTCAGCGCCATTTGGGAAGCCCTGCACCAAGCCCTAAAATCTGCATAAAGCTTTTTAGCAAAGCGGTATTTGCTTCACTTCCTGTGTTTAGAAGTGCTGAAATGCTATGCCACCAGGCAGCAAACACCTGGTGCTTTAGGACTGTCTTGACTGACACAGCTGCAGCAGATCTCAAGAGCTTCCTCCATCTTGGCAATAGGAGGCCGATTGCTAATGCACAGCATAAATTGCCGCAGAGACAAGGTAGGTCGGAGGAGTAAGATGGGATCAGTAAAGCATTACGGTCAGCAAGGCACAGTCCTTAGAGAAAAAAACAGGATCTAATTATAAAGGGAAGGGAGGATATGACATGTGAGAGGCTGCAAGGACCAAAAGGGCTTTGCATTCTCCTTCCAACTTGAAAAGGAGTTTCTGCTAGATCTGTGAGTACATCATAGTAGATAATATCCTCATGCTCTCAGAGTGGTACAGTCTTCCTGGCAGAGAAATATGCCTGAAGTACTCAGGCTGAGGGGGAGATTTTTAGTAAGGCACCATTGGAAGAGGTGTTCTGTATGATAGTCAAGTAGGTTTGCCAACCTCCAGGTAGAGCCTGGAGATCTCTCTGGATTGCACCTGATCTCCTGACAAGATAGATCAGTACCCCTGGAGAAAATGGCTGTTTTGAAAGATAGACTCCATGGCATTATATCCCAAAATCTCCCAAGTTGTAGCTGGTACCCTAAGTCTGACAAGCATATTCTTGAGACATCTCTGTATGCATGGATCTCTGTGTATCTATCTAGCTATCTCTGTTTGCAAACTTCTGTCATGGCCCAGAGTTTTTGGACTTGTGCTCTGTGGCAGGGTTGAGTGGGAGGTGAGCAGCTCAATGTGCCTCCCGGTTCTCTCCTTGCAGCCTTCTCTTTTCATCTTTTTTGCAGGCTTGCTCTTTTAAAGCTCAAAAGGCCCAACTGTGGCAGCCATGCCTTAGAGCAGAAGATGAGAGAAGGCAGGTAGTCCTTTGTGTCTTGAGTTCGAGAGGTCCAAGCTTTTTCTTGCATATTTGATTTGCAGGGCATAGTCATTCTTTTCACCTTTCTCTTCGACACTCTTTCTCTGTATGTCCAGGATCCGTGAACTTTGTTTCCAGCTGGAGGTCAAGGAAATGGCTTGAAAAACAAACATGTTTCTATTCCTCCTACGTAGTATCTATTAGATGTTGACACAAAAAGAGGCACTTACTCAAATCCAGTGGGGAAGGCAGTGGCAAACCACCACATAAAAGTTTGCCGTGAAAATGTTGTGAAATCAACGTCACCCCAGAGTCAGAAACGACTGGTGCTTGCACAGGGGACTACCTTTACCTTTTTAGTCAAATACAGGCAGCACGGGTGGGCAAAAACAGCGTCAGATGAGAATGTTAGAAACCCTTCCTTTGAATTTGTGGAAACAAAGGAAGGAATTGAGCAATCCCAATAACAAGCAATAAGCTTTTACCCAACACCAGCTTTGGCGTTTGTCCCTCTTCCAGCCCTGCCCAAGTCTCTTATGTTCCTTGTCAGTTAACTTTTGCAAATGGGGTGTTTCTCATAGCCCATTGAATAGGAGTAGTCACAGTTCACGTTAGCAGTGAAAAACCATCAACTTATCCCAAAATAAGCAATCAGTCTGACACTTTCTGGTTTTATTTGTTCAACGGGTCAATTCTCAGTTTCGCACTAGACCTTTAATCCTGGTTTAGCTCTGTCACCAAACTGACATTCTATGCTAGAATCAAAGCAACCAACTCTATGATTCTATGATTTTAGTGTACAATGTCAGCTTGGGGACAGGGCTAAACCAGGATTAAAGGTCTAGTGCGAAATTGGTCACCGTGTTAGACTGCTACCTGATGGCTCTTCAATTGGTGCTGGGATAAGGTTGTTTGTGAGCTCACATGACACTTTGCTTTGCAGTGGCTTCCTTTAAAAAACAACAAACCCTCATGTTTCTTAACAGTCTTCAAGAGTGCCAGCTTCCAGGGGGGTTCAGAGATCTCTCAGTATTACAGGTGTTCTCCAGACAATAAGAGATCAGTTGCCATGGAAAAAATGGCTGTTCTGGAGTTAGACTGTATGGCATTATACCCCACTGAATTCTCTCTTTTCTTCAAACCCTGCCCTCTGCAGGTTCTACCCCTGAAATCTCCAGGAAATTTCCAACCAGGAGTTGGCAACCCTATTGTCTTCTCATTTTGTGCTAGAAAAAACTTAGAGAGGCTACAGATGCTGTGGCATTATAGGGCAAGTGTGTGGCCACTCCCAGTGGTCCACAGTTGAGGAGTGTTCTACCCATAAGCATCTGGATATTTCTAATGGGGAAAATTTTACAGGATATTTAGCAATTATCCTCTGTTTGCCTCAAGAGTGTATTAGTAGGGGACAGCAGGGCAGTCATAGGACTCTGCCCTGACAAGTGATTTCACTGTGGTGCTTTTATGCCTCTTGTTCTTCAAGATGAGAACAGGTGATGAGCTGGGTTGCAATTTAAGGGGTGGAACATTTGAGGGAAGCTTCCTGAAAACCTAAATAAGGTAAAATGGAAGCAGAGGTACTCCATGAGGTTGTTCAGCTAAATGTCCCATTTAAACCCTCAGGGTGTCATTGGGATGTCCTGGACAATGTGAGTGTTTCTGCTTCATGGTTTACCAGTGATGTATTTCCTCTCTTTTCCAAGTGCAGATTGCCAGATTAAAGGAGTGTACTTGTTTGGCATGGACATTTAGCCAAAGTGATCTTCATCCTGTCCTAATTGGAATTTACTTTGATCTAAGCAATTGTAGTAAAGAGAGCTGCTACTGTACCAGAAGGAAGTCTGGGGAGTATTATGCATGGCTCTTGGCATACCCCCTTTTCTTCATTTCCTCAGAGTTGATACTGCTGGGGCCATGAGCATTTCCTCATCCCTTTTGATCCTTCTCTAGCGCTCTTTATGGCAAATGAACCATTCTCATCTGCAGCTGCAGTTCTAGGTGGAGTGTGCTGGGGAAGGGAAGGACAGGCTCATGGGAGTGAACAGGGGGAGGGGGAAAAGAGTGCTTGTTGTTTTTCAGGCTGGCTTAGAAATTCCTCTGCTCTAGTTCCTTCATTTAAATCAGGCTGTGGATGCTTGAAACAGAGATTCTGTGAATATTCAGTCTGCTAAGAGATAAGGAGGGCAGCTGCAATGCAGCCCTGGGGTACTCATTCCCCTCTGCCCTGAGTGCATCTCTTGCTTCCTGTAAACGATCTGCTATGTACAAGCTGGATAGGGACGCCTCTGCTTGGCTTGGCTGGGATGGCAAAGGGCTCCTTCCTTGGTTGCTAATGTTGGGCTAGCCATTATGCGAGTGATGGTTTCCTCTAAAAAAATAAAAAATAAAACTGCAGCAGTACAGCTATTTCTAATAGGGAAATCATACAGGCAGTCCTCCTCACCTTTCTGTGGCTCAGTTCCTGGCTTTTCACATGCTGAAGATGACCCTTGAAGAAATGTCAGTAAACAGGATACCTGGAAACAAGCTCTAGTGGACCAACAAACATCTGGGAATGTCACCTCCCCTGGATACTTACTCTTTTTGTCCTGCAGACTGCAGCTCTATATGCAATGCTTTTCTTGCTGGCAGAATGGTAACAAGGCTTTCCTTATTCTTGAACTCCCACTCCTTCCCATCTTCTGGTTTCCCACAGCAGCTGGCAGGTGGAAAAGCACAAAGGAAGACCCGTACCTCTGAACCATCCTAGGCACTTTCCCCTCCACTGATGGAAACTCTGGCAGCTTGCATCCTTTTTTCCTTCTTAACTGTATTTTGAGGTCTGTGCCTTTCCAGTGGCCAAGAGCCCTCACAGGCTGGACTAGCGGTGCACACTTAGCAACATGCCTTTTGCTTTTTGGGAGGCAGTAGGGGTGTGGGAATGTCATGTGTTTAAAATTAGCACTGCCTCGTTAGGCCTTTTCAGGCTAATTCAGAGTGAAATGCTGTAGCAGCGGTGGGCTGATTCTATCAGGAGAACAAGGACTAATTAAATTCACTCTGACCATCAAGCAGTAAATTATTTATATCCAGACAGATGCAATCTAATCTCTAGCATCTAACCCAGACCTTCCTTCTTGATGGGTGGTGGTGGTGAAAGGTGGATTAAAAAGAGAGGTGACCAAGGCCTTTTTTCTGGGGGAACACGGTGGAACAGAGTTCCAGAACCTCTTTGTGGAAACAAAATTCTCAAAAAATATTTAAAAGTTCATATGTTTCTCCTTCATTTCTCTCTCTCGAGAGAGTTCTGGCACCTCTTTTTCCAGAAAAAAAACAACAACCCTGGAAGTGACCATATAGGGGAAACTACTTTGTGATCCAGGTGAGCAGCCGTGTTGGTCTGAAGCAGCAGAACAAAGCAGTAGCTCCTTTAAGACCAACAGACTTTTATTCAGAATGTAAGCTTTCATTTGCATGCACACTTCTTCAGACCAGACTTTGTGATGGGCAGCTGGTTGGGGTAACATTTGGGAGCGGCAACTTAGTGACCTTAGTTTCCTTCGGAGTTGATTCCTCCCTTCTATTTCTGATTCTGTGTGTAAGTTTGTCAGTAAGTGTATGATTGCTAATGGAATGAGTGAGAGTTTGTATGCAGTGAGTAGGACTTGCAAGCTATAATTGGTAAATTAATCAATGAAAGTTTCTAATTGATTGGTGAAGGTAGATTTTAATGGCTGAAGCTGTGACTTCAGATGTTGGGGGTTTTCTTTTTAGGTTGTTTTGGTTCTGATATGCAATTGTAATGGGGGGGGGGTTTGCAATCTTTTCCCTCCGTACTTTTAACATTCACTGATAGCTCTTGTTTGTTGCGCTGTACATTTAGTGTTTCCTTTAATATCTCAGAAAGTTATCTCTCTGTGGAGATCTTGATCATATGCAAACTTAACTTTTAATCAAGTGGGCACAAGGTAGGTTTTAAAAAGATCGAGATTCTTTTTTCAGTTCATTGCCCTAGCAATGAGTAATCATGGCAGTCTAGCACAGTAGTTCATAACCTTTCAGATGTGGTAGCCCATAAGTCCAGATTTACTTGGTAAGGCAACTGGATTAAAAAAAAAAAAAAGAGCACACACAAATCAGTAAAATCATGAAACACTTTAACAGGTTTCACTGTCCAATTTGAGTCAGGACCCACAGGTTGGAAAATGCTGGTCTAGTAGTCATCTAGTCATTAGCCGGAAAATAAAATTCATGTAGCCATATTTACTACCAAAAGATGCCTACATTGGTAGCATCTAGATCAGAAGGATCTCCATCTCATGTTGGAACTTGAATGTAGAAAAAGAAAAATGATTAAGGGGGGGGGTGTATTTAAACTCACATCACTCAGACTGGAAGGAATATATTGGTTTTATAACCCAATTGTGTACTTTGTATGTTCACTACTTTAAAAACTCACCTGCATTCATCCACAGCTGTGGCCTCTTTAACTGCCTGTGAGGAAAGATGAGAGAGAACAAACTCAGCCAGAAGTTATGTAACTTCTGTACTGTTAAGAATCAGGGTCTTTCCCAATTCCTCATAATTTTCCTCATGTTCCAGATCAGAAATAAAGGAAGAATAATTGAGGGACTTAGACTTGCAAGGATGGCTGAGATGAAGATTATGAAGCAGGGGAGGGGCGGTGGCTCACTGGTAGAGCATCTCCTTGGGAAGCAGAAGGTCCCAGGTTTAATCCCCGGCATCTCCAAAAAAGGGTCCAGGCAAATAGGTGTGAAAAACCTCAGCTTGAGACCCTGGAGAGCTGCTGCCAGTCTGAGAAGACAATACTGACTTTGATGGACCCAGGGTCTGATTCAGTATAAGGCAGCTTCATATGTTCATGGGGAGGGATGGTGGCTCAGTGGTAGAGCATCTGCTTGGGAAGCAGAAGGTCCCAGGTTCAATCCCTGGCATCTCCAAAAAAAGGGTCCAGGCAAATAGGTGTGAAAAACCTCAGCTTGAGACCCTGGAGAGCTGCTGCCAGTCTGAGAAGACAATACTGACTTTGATGGACCAAGGGTCAGATTCAGTATAAGGCAGCTTCATATGTTCATATTAGGCTAAGAATGGACATACGCATTCCATTGCTTCGCTTAGCAGGCAGGCTTTAATGCACTGCTTGAATGTAACAAAAACACGCCTCCAGTGAGTACTTGGCAGTTTTAAAAAAGAAGGGCAGTTGCTTCCAATCTTCTGTCCAGTTTATCTCGAGAGTCCAAAATCAACTCTGCTCATATTATCCCTGGCTATGCAGACAAGACTAATAATGTGTAGGGTTGCTAGGTCAGTGTTGGAAAATACGTAGAGACCTTGGGGGTGGAGCCAGGAGAGGGCAGGGTTTGGGGAGGGGAGGGGCCTCAGCATGGTACAATGCCATAGAGCCCACCCTTCAAAGCAGCCATTTTCTCCAGGGGAGTTGATCTCTGCCAACTGGCAATGTAAAAGCAGTAGATCTCCAGGCCCCACCTGGATGCTGGCAACCCTAATTGTGTGCTCATTCTAAAAAATTGAGACCACTGTTCTTGCCCGTTAGTACAGGCTTCATTCCAGTTTGTGGTTCCACTAAAACTGAGAACAGTTTATCTCTTTTTTGAAGAGAGAGAAAAATCTAGGCCTTCCTTTTAGTACAATTTATTTATGGCCAGGAAAAATAATTACATATCTTTTGATGTGCCAGTTCTTACTGATCAGTAAGAATTTCTGTCAATGATTCATTGAGTCCAGTATCCCACTTCTGACAATAACTTGTGCAGAAGGAACCAAGAAGAATGATTAAGAATGACTAAGAAGAATCCAGGGATGGCATTCGGGATCCCCTGGCTGAAATTGTCTATTTGTCCCTTTCATCGGGGTTTTCTCCAGAGGGACTGAAGGAGGTGGTGATCTGTTGGCTTTTAAAGAAACCAACATTGGACCCTGTGGTCCTGGCCAACTACTGCCCAGTTTTGAACCTTCTGTTCCTGGGTAAGGTGGTTGAGAAAGGCCATGGCTGAGCAGTTTCAGGCCTTCTTGGAGGATGCATCTATCCTTGATCCATTCTGGTCTGGCTTCTATTCAGGCCTGGCACTGGGGTTTCCAGCGCCCCAGGCCAAAACCTGACCCCGCTCCCCTCTTATTTCTATGCGCGAGTGGCCCGATGACATCACTGGAAGTGACATCATCAGGCTGCACACGTGGCCCACCCCTATTCTCAGCCCTCTCCCTCCAACCTTGCCAAGGCTTGGAAAAGCTCCGCAAGGTCGGGAAGTTAGCCGCGCCAGCCACGACAGGAGAGGGGCTGCCTCCCCTGACTTTGCTGAGGCGGGGGAGGGCATGATTGGGGGGAGGGTGTACCAGTGAGCGCCCTCAGAGCCGCTGACTCTGAGCATGCTCACTGTCTTCCCCACCTTGTAGAAGCTTTGTAAGCCTCCGGAAGGTCAGGAAGTTAGCGGCACTGGCCTTGGGAAGAGAGGGGGCGCCATGCTTCCCCTGACTTTGCTGAGGTCAGGGGGGAGGGCTTTGCATGCCTCCACAAGGTCGGGAAGTTAGCAGCGCTGGCCACAGTGGGAGAGGGGGTGCTTCTTGGCACCCCAGGCAAGGTAGTGCCCCTAGTTGGCCTACTCCCATGCACCAGCCCTGCTTCCACCCTGGCCATGAGTCGGAGACTGTATTGGTTGCTCTCACAGATGACCTCAGGAGGCATCTGTATCGAGGCATGTCAGCACTGCTGTTGCTTCTTGATCTTTCAGCCGCGTTTGACACAGTTGATTCTGATCTTTGACTCACCACCTCACTGATATTAGAGTTCAGGGGATTGCCTTACAGTGGTTCTACTCCTTTCTCCACGGTGAGCAGATCTCCTCACGACACCCACTTGTATGTGGTGTTCCACAGGGGCCAATCCTCTTACCAGTGATGTTTAACATCTATATGTGCCCCTTGCCCAGTTAGCCTGAGGTTTTGGGCTGGGCTGTAACCAATATGCGGATGGCACCGAGCTCTGTCTGTTGATGGTCAGCTGGCCAGACTCTGCTTCGGCCTGGTAGAACATGCTTCCATTAGAGATTGGGGCTCTACCTGATCTACTACATTTTTGTAGGGCCTGTAAAATGGAGCTGTTTTGCCAGGCCTCTTGAATGGGGCAGCGCGTACCCATAATACATTGAGTCTGACCTCCCTTGCCACAGTATCCCACCTTTTGTCGGGCCTGCTATCATCAGTTCCAGCTCTATTTGTTTTATGGCCTGATTAGTTGTCTTCCAACTGAAACCCAGTAATTTTAATTGTTTTACTGTTTTTTATTGTTTTAACCATTTAAATGTATTGTTCATTAAAAAAAAAAGAAGCCACAAAGCAACCGTAGGGCAATCTTTTTCTAATTTGCATGTTATGCTATAGTTGTATGGAAATCAGTAACGTGTAGGGGGAAAAGGATGAACCTTATATATAGGAATTTCACAGTGCGAAACCTGGGACTAATCTAAATGCAGTTGCATGGAAGTCTTCTGTCTGTAGGGAAAGTATGAAGAAGCTCTAGGTAGTCATGATTTCAAACAGTGAAATATTTAATGCATGGAGGAGATTAAGGTAAAATTACATGAAAAAATGGCTACAGCAAAATTCTGGATAAGTCTTTCTAGTACTCATTTATTTCGAAATGCTCGTAAGGAAAGCTTCTACTTGATAGCTTGGAAATAGTGCCTGTATTGTAGGGATTCAGATGCTATTACAGTGGAAGTAGGAGATGTTCTTTTCTGGGTTAAATCAAAACACATTATTCCCTCCTTACATCTGACTATAACTTTAATGGCCTGTTTTGTCTCCATTATGTCCTATAACTTTCATGTAATCACTCTTGCATCATGCCTTTATCCAATGTGTCTCCTGACATGACCACAGGAGTTTTCCTTCTAGGACATAGGCAGGTAGCATAACCTAATCTCAGAGCAGATACAAACTGTTATGATCTTCTTTAAAGACCTTGCTTTCTTTCGGTTATCTGACCCCAGTGTCTGATTAGATCATTCTTGTGTCTCAGTGGTAACATGAGCTTTGACTGCTTAAAAGCTGCAGTTCACTCTAATTACTATTGAACTGACATACCACTCCTTCCCTTCAGTTGAAAGGATGGGTAAGATGGGGGGGGGGCAGATGAAAAGAGAATTGTTGTTTAATCCTTAAGGGCCTTGGGAAGATTTGCAGCATCCATCTTTCTTCAAATGATAGCTGGTAAGAATGCCATGTTGGAAGGGATAATGCTGTGTTTGGGGGGGGGGGCAACGTTTTTGTCTCACGTTTGTCTCGGCTCTGTTTTATCCTAGCAACAACCCTGTGAAGTAGATTATGCTGACTGACAAGGTCACCCAGTGAACTTCATAGCTGAGTGGGGATTTGAACCGAGTCATTCAGTCCTAGTCCAGCAAACAAATCTTATTTTCAACTTGATTTTTCACAGCTGTTTCTCCCTTCCCAGTGTCCAATGCAGAGCTTTTGCAAATTGTGAGAGCAGAATTTAAATCAGCCCTCAGGCATGTTTTACTGTGTTTACTAATGCCACTTTTCTACCTTCTCTTTCTTCTCTCCTGTTCTGCCACAAGCACTGGCAAACCCTCCCGTTTCCCCCATGCACATTTCTTCTAAGGTATACCTCTTAGCCTGAAATGGCAACAGGAGTCAGATCACATGTGTGGTAGCTTTCATAGCTCTCTTCTTTCTGAAGAGGCTGCACATTTGACTTTAAGCATGAAATTATTTACTTTTCAGTCTGATTTGCTCCCAAAGCAGCTAACAATTTGAATAATAGGAACAGTTGCTGCCATTGAAGCAAACTGCAGAACTCTGTCTGATTGACATCATAAAGGTTTGCTTTTGGAGAGAGGAAAAACTTTATCCTGGAAAGATGATATTCTTCAGTGGCTGATGTGCTAGAAATGGGGAGCCAGTGACTGAAAGGATAGCAGCATCACTCTTACTTGGAGTATTCTGTCTGATGGATAGAGGGATGTATTGTGCTTTCTCCAAGTATTCTGCTGATGCAGATACTACTGCTATTGTATCTACCATCCCAAACATTAGAAGTTAGTAGTCAAGTGGGGTTTTCCCACAGACCAAACTGTTGACTGATGGCTCTGGCTCTCTGCATCTTTCTTCTTCCTGACAGCAGCAAGGAGGCCTTGGAGGAAAATGATAACAAGTCCTCTTTCTGAACATCCTGTTGACTAAGCTGCAGCTACTCCCCGGTATACAGAACTGTCCTATGCCAGGGATCCCCAGCCTTTGTGACCCTGTGAACACCTTTGGATTCTGACTCAGGGTGGTAGGCACAACTCCAAAAGGGCTGCTGGCAGAGATGGAGCCAACTACAAAAGTCAGGGAGATGATGCGTAATGCTAACAGTAATTCTTAGATGTTTCAGGCAGAAGCTTAGTTTAACAGAATGCCTTTAAAATGACCATATTGTTTAAGGTATCTTCTTGCATACTGCAAAATAACCTAGTGAAGATCCTTACGCTATGGTGGCAGTTGTTGCTGAAGCAATTTTTGAAACATCTGCATGGCCAATCAGCCCCCTGCTGGGCAAAAACCTCATTTGACCCCCACCTGCTTTCTAAGAAAACTTGGCAGCACCAGGAGAGGTGTCGGTGCGTGCCATGGTGCCCATTGGGAAGATCTCATTTCCCTGATTCATGTGTACATGGATTTATTTTGTAGAAAATTTAAGCCAAACTGGTACAGCCCATTGATGCTGTGGACCGTGTGGTGAGTTCTACTCATGTGTTCTGTCTCAAATCAGTATTATTAGTTCACTATCTTTTACAAGGAGGAAGAAGATGAGAGAGCTGTATTGGCAAACTCCATATTACTGTCTTCGAGGAGGCCATTGTGTAACCTATGCAAGCCACTCTGTGTCCCCTCTAACAGCAGCTATCGCAGAAGTTACGGGGGGTGGGGGGCTGATCTTCTGTAGCCAATTGTTACTTGCCACAAGTGATCAACCATGTGCTAAATTACAAGGCTCTTTTTGTTTCCCAAGGCCACTCAGTAATTTTCATCTTTAAATGGGAAGCTTTGTCAGGCTTCAGGGCTCGCAACCTGGCTTGTGAACAGTATGCAACAGCTTACGATCTGATAGTTTTCTACGGTAAATTTATTCTTCCATTATATTCAAGGGTAAGATATAGGGAGGAAGCTGTGAAAATGCAAGCATTTATGCAATCAAACTATAGCCCTTTAGAAAATAAAGACCTTTTCTTTCCTGTCTCATTTTTGTTTAAAGGAAAGGAACTCTGTATCTTTTCCTGGCTCCACCAAAATGTTTTGAAGTGAAATCAAGTGTTCCCGCTTGTTCCTATGTCAGCCATAGTTGCTGCACATCCAGTTTAGGCTTCAACTGCAGAGCAAGTTTTCTACCAGTTACAATCCTAAACAGAGTTACACACAAGATCAGGGGTGTCAAACATGTGGCCTGGGGGCTGAATCAGGCCCTTGGAGGGCTCCTATCAGGCCCCCAAACAACTGGCTCCTATCTGCTTCCCTCTCTCTGGCTGTTTTCCCACTGACCTTACCCCGGAGCGACGTCCCTCTTCTGCGTGGATTTCCCACCTGCGCAGAACCAGGAAGTGCCGCAGTTTTTGCGTCGCAGATGTAAACCGCTAAAAACCAGTTTACATCTGCGACGGAAAAGCTGCGGCTCTTCCTGGTTATGCACAGCAATTGGTGGGAAATCCGCGCAGACACTGTGCGGTGAAGAGGGACGTCGCTCCGGGGTAAGGTCAGTGGGAAAACGGCCTCTCTCTCTCTCTTGCTTCCTTCTACATCTCAGTTTGCTTTACAAGGCTTCTCAATCACACAAGAGATTCAGAGCAAAACCTCCATTTTCTCTACCCCCAGATCTTCTCTCTCCTGGGGAGGAAGGGAAAAAGCCAGAGCTTCCTTTGGCCAGTTCCCTGGATCCCATGGGAGAAATACAAAGAAAGCACCTTTAAGACCAACAAGTGCTAATGTTTTAAGCATGTTTTGAAATAGTCATGTTTATCTGTGTCCTTTAAAAAGTTTGTATCTCTGCTACCTAATCTTAAATAGGTACACATGTGGCCAAGCCCAACATAGCCTGGCCTGGCCCGGCCCAACAAGGAGTCATTTATGTCAGATCCGGCCCTTGTAATAAATGAGTTCAACGCCCCTGCACAAGACTGTAGGTTTGCACTGTTAATCACATTGAGATAAGAGCTTGTGTTGTAATTGCCGATGAATACTGGCTTGCTTTTTGACAGGACTGGAATAGCTCAATAGCCTGGCCCCTGCAAACTCTTAAGGGTCATTTCAGCTGCTATGAACTGAGTGTGCATATTGTGTTCATCATTACATTTGAAGTGGCTGCAATTGCTCTTCTTAACATACCACAATGAGAAATGGAAACTGGCTGCACCCTCCTGGTGATGTCTGCATGGGTTAAATAAATGGCTGTAGCTGCTTCATATAGGACTGATTTCATCTACGCAGTACATATGTGGTGGCCCTTAGTTAAGAATGCATGCAGTGCCTTTTTTGATCTGGCAGTCTGTAAACCTAGTATCTTGAGCATCAGATGGTACAGAGGAAGCATGATACAGTACTAGGAGAGTGAGGACACATTCTGTTCTTTCATATTCACATCTAGCTTCCATCCTCTTGTGGTTTACTAATACCTCCGAGCTTGAAGGTATATGCATGCCTTGATCATTGTATTTAATAATAGACATTGGTATAATCTCTGTTTAAATAAATTTATTTTCTTTGCTGCCACCATATCCCATGTAAGTGATTTGTGCAATCCCAGAAGACCACAATTGAGTGTACTGGCTGCTGTTTTTTCATACTGGATCGAGGCGGCTCGGCGGTACTGATGTTGTTAGACCTGTCGGCAGCGTTCGATACGGTCGACCATCGGTTGCTGACTTGCCGTCTCGCCGACGTGGGGATTCAGGGGTTGGCTTTACAATGGCTTACCTCTTTCCTCAAGGGTCGGGGACAAAGAGTGGCGATTGGGGGTGAATTGTCCCGGAGGTACCCGCTGGATTGCGGGGTTCCTCAGGGAGCAGTTCTATCCCCGATGTTGTTTAACATCTATATGCGCCCTCTTACCCAGATTGCCCGGAGATATGGGCTGGGCTGCCACCAGTACGCTGATGACACCCAGCTCTATCTACTTATAGACGGCCGGCCTGCCTGTGTCCCAGAAAACCTGGACCTGGCATTGCAGGCCGTGTCTAGATGGCTCAGGCTGAGTGGGCTGAAGCTAAATCCAATGAAGACAGAGGTCCTTTGCCTGGGTTGCCGTGGTCCGGGGAGGGAGATTCCCTTACCGTCCCTCGACGGTGTGCCTCTGTCAGCGGCGCACAGGGTTAGGAGCCTGGGGGTGCTACTGGAGCCTACTCTAACTATGGAGGCCCAGATAGCAGCCACTGCCAAGTCTGCATTTTTTCATCTCAGGCGGGCAAGGCAGTTGGCCCCTTTCTTGGAGGACGGCGACCTGGCAACAGTGATCCATGCAACGGTCACCTCGAGGCTGGACTACTGCAATGCCCTCTACATGGGGCTGCCCCTGTGCCGAACCCGGAAGTTGCAGCTAGTGCAGAATGCCGCTGCCCGGCTGTTGTTAGGGCTCCCTAGATGGGAGCACATTCAGCCGGGGCTTCAGGGACTGCACTGGCTGCCGATAACATACCGAGTTCGGTACAAGGTGCTGGTCATGACCTTTAAAGCCCTTTATGGTCTGGGACCTGCCTACCTTAGGGACTGTCTCTCCCCACATGTTCCCCAGAGAGTGCTGAGGTCGGGGTCTCAGAACCTCCTTACAATCCCTGGGCCAAAGGAGGCCCGTCTGAAAGCAACCAGGGACAGGGCCTTCTCAATTGCAGCTCCCTGTTGGTGGAATCAGCTCCCGGAGGAGGTGAGGGCCCTGCGGAACCTTGGACAGTTCCGCAGGGCCTGTAAAACAACCCTCTTCCGGTTGGCATATAATTAATTGTGATCGGAGTGCCTGAATATTAAATCTCGAACATCAGATTATTGAATACTGGAAAAATTGAAAGACTGACTTAAGGAAACGTAGCATAGTGTATATCGATGTGAGTTTTATGTATTTTTAGGTTTTTATGTATTTTATTGTATAATTATTAATGTATTTAAATTGATCTTTGTTAGCTTTTTTCTGTTGTAAGCCGCCCTGAGCCCGCCTCGGTGGTGAGGGCGAGATATAAATCGAATAAAATAAATAAATAAATAAATAAATAAAATACTCAATGTCTCCTTTATGAAGAAGATAATGATAATGTATTGTTTGAATGTACAAACAGCACCTGGATGTAGTACCAGGCGAGCAAAGGGATCCGTGTCTAGATCTTATAATTTCAGTTGCGTTGCTAGAGTCCTGAAGGTGGTTACAAGGTGGAACATGTGACGAGTCCTACTGAATCTTTCCCAGCAACTATAAAAGACAATACGCGGCAAAACAATTTCAGAACACCAAATAGACTTCAGAAGGGCAAGCAGCTCTCTTAACCCAGGTTCCCAGGAGCCGGTCTGTGTGTAGTGTGTTCATGCAGGCATATACGTGGTCATTTTTGATCTTTTTGCCAGCGTGTGTCAGTAAGATTAGTCAGGTGGATATGCACTATAGCTTCAAACAAGCGGAAGAAGTTGAAACAGTAACATGAAGAAACCCAAGCCCATGGTTTCAACTTGCAGGCGAATTGGATAATGGGAAGGTTGATTAAACAGCTTCTCTTGTAGGGAGGAATTAAGAATTTCCCTCCGGGCTTGGTGAAATTGTTTGGAAGAGAGAGGGAGTAGGAGGCGCAGGGAGTTGGAGTCAGCCAGGCCGAAGAAAAGGAACTCTCAAGTGTTAGGAGGGTCAGTGCTTTTTTATTCTTCTTACCTCTCTTGCTATGGTTTGTGACAGCTTATTGGCTGCCATGCGGCAAATTGTTGTCACCGAGAATGTTTTAAAACGTAGCTATGAAAGCAAGGGCCACCTTGAATTCCTAGAGAGAGAGGCAGGCATGCATACCCACTGGCATCTTAGAAACTGTTTCTTGTCAAAACCTTTAACTCTTTCAGCATGAGCATTTTTTGTCACATGGGGTGAGGTACGGTTAACTTGGGAGATGGAATACTGAAGTCATAGTTCCCCTACAGAAAATGGCTGCCTTGAGGCACGTACCCTATGATATAATACAACACGACTAAGCCAGATCAAAAAAAACCCCAGATCACACCACAAGCTTACAATGATGCTAAATGCCACAAGGCTGAATATGGCAGGAAAAGGTGGCAAAGATACACTGCAACCCAAAGGAATGCTGAGCTTTAGCATCTGTGTGACTGTTTCATGCCCCCCTGCACACATCCCCCCCAATTTTTTTTCCTTATCTCCATTTTGGGCCTCTTTCGGGGCTTTGACACAGACGCGGGAATACCAACGTGTGTGGGGGGGGGCAGCATCTGTTTCAGTGGTGGGATGGGTGGGAAGGCAGCAAGGGGGGTGAGTGAATGCCAAGAGTTGGAGGTGGGTGGAAAGACAGCAAGGATGGGGTGAGTGAATGTCACGAGTGAGGGAAGTAGTGGCATGCCAAGGGTAATTGAGAGGAAGAGGTGGTGGATGGGTGGTAGTTGGAAGGGGGTGGGAAGGTGGGTGGGGGAATGAATGCCTTCACTTGGATGGGAAGACAGCAAGGATGAGAGGGCATTCATGCAGAGCCTCTTTCTAGAGCCCATTGTACTTTTCTTTACAATGGGCTTTCTTCCTAGTGTGTAATAAAACTCACCAAGTACTGCTTTCATTCCATCTCTCTCCTCATTCCACATAACTTTCTGCTGCTGACAGGGATGGGTGAGCAGAATTTATTTACTTGTTTCATTTATACCCCATGTTTTGCAGGGGGGAGGGCAAAGCAACTTACATGATTTTCTTCCATTTTATCCTCACAACAAACCTGTGAGGTAGGTTAGGTCAAGAGTGTGTGACTGACCCAAGGTCATCCCCACCAAACTTAATGGCAAATTGTAGCTAGTACCTGAATCTCCCAGATCCTCATTCAATGCTCTAATGACTGACATCAGGGCATGGTTATCTTATGTCTAGCCAGAAACAGCCAGTGACAATTTGGGGGGGGGGGGGAGGGGGATGACAAGGACTGCGTAAGTTTTCCTACATATCGGGAGGGAGTGGGGGTGGTGGAGAGAACAAGGTGTCTGTGCCTGCCATAATGTATAGGCCAGCCTAGAAGCAGGAGGATTTTAAAAAAGTATTCAGTCTGTTCATTTGCCTTAATTTATTATTTAATTTGTAGGGTCTGTCAAATCACTTTGAGGAAGTTCATCTCCTGCTTAATAATTAGAAGCCGCATTACATTAAATCTGTATTAAATCTACATTTTAAAAAATTTAGCTGACCATTTTTTAGCATGTACTGAAAGCAGCTGTTGTACGTTTTCTTACCTATCCCACCTGAATACATCAACCAGTTTCGTTATGGCTGCCTTGAAAGATAACAAAATGCTAAGCTCAGCAACGGAACAGCACCCCCTCACACACACACCTTATGTCCTTATGTTTGTTATCGTTTCCATTCTGATACTGGGCATCGGTCTAGCACAGGGGTGGGGAACCTTTTTTCTGCCAAGGGCCATTTGGATATTTATAACATCATTAGCGGGCCATACAAAATAATCAACTTAAAAAACAGTGCTCCGCCAAGAGAGAACGATTCAGACTAGCAAAATTAATGCAAATAACTGTTTTTCTATTTGAAGTCATGTGGGATGAGCCTAATTTGGCGCACCACCACCCTGTCGGCCTGCTGCTCTAGGCAAATGCTTAGGTTCAGGACTTTTTTTTGTAGAAAAAGCCCAGCAGGAACTCATTAGCATATTAGACCACATTTCCTGATATTAGCATATTAGGTCACACACTCATTAGCATATTAGACCACATCATCTGGGATAATCAAGTGCATCCCTCCCTCCATGCGGAAACTGCAGCAGCTCCCAGCAGACCTTTAAAGGCACCCACTTACCCCAGCAGCAGTCCTTCACAATGCCCACCACTCAGGCTCCACAGAGAGAGAGAGAGGAAGGAAGGAACAGAAATAAAGAAATGGGGGGGAGGCCACGCAACATGGCTGGGCCCTGCAGTCCCTGTCAGGTAGCCAGGCCTCAGGGGGGGCTGCTGCACTGTGCGGCTGGGCCCCACGATCCTCGTCAGCCAGCTGGGCCCCAGCCAGCCAGGCAGGCCCCAGGGATGTGGTTCAGCTTGGCCCAGCAGTCCCTAAGGGCCAGACCAAGTGATTGGGCCTGACATTCCCCATCCGTGCTCTAGCAAAAGGATGATTCCGTGATTCAGATTATGATAGGCAGAATTTTTTGGTGGAATAGAAGACTCCCTTGAGCTTGTGTATGACACAGCTAGACTTGCCTTAAGCCTATTGAAATCGAAAGGGTAACTCCACATAGAGATGCAGTCCTAGTTGCCTGTTTTCTACAGAAAAAATGGCTGACACATCCAAGAGCTGATGATACGGTACTTTTTCATTTTGGTTCCATTCTATATCTGCCTTCAGCTTGACAGAAGCCAGGGAAGAATTTTGGTTAGTGTGCATGTGTGTGTGTGCGCTGTTCTGTTGCTGAGCTTAGCATTTCGTTATCTTTCACTGCACTTTTGTCTCTGTTCAGCCATAGATTCTGGGCCATCCCAGAAAGAACCATCAGTTTCTGGGAAGAATCCAGCAACTCCCAAACGAGTGTACTTGGATCAACAGTTGAAGTTTTCTGTCTTACATCTTAACTTGAAGCATGAAGGGTATGTTAAAGAACAGCAACAATGTGCAGGAAACACTTCATAAGAGAGCATGGATTAATCTTCAACCATATACACGGGGAAATGAACATACCTGTCTGCTGTTCTCTCTCTGTCTCTGCTGTGCATTCTTCTGAGGAAGGCTATTTTTGAAACCATTTTATAAGTTTATGCACAATACCTTGGGCTGTATCAGTTTAGACTGCAAGTTGGGGAGGTAGCATTTTGAAACCCACCCTATGGGGAAAATGACCCTGTGTGCATGTGACAATGAACACATTGGGTAAAAGGTTCAGTGTAGGGTTCTTTAGGATGTGGTGATTTTAATACAGGGGAGTATTAACAGATGTCCTTATCGGGATGACTCAGGCTAGCTGACCTCATAAAATCTTGGAAGCTAAGCAGGGTCAGCCCTGGTTAGTATTTGAATGAGAAACCAGCAAGGAAGCCTAGGGCTGCTATGCAATGGCAAGGAATGGCAAACCACTTCGGGCCTTAACTGCATCAACGAATGCAACACCCCAGACATTGTGCAGAGGTGTGCTTCAGAGTTCTAGGCCCCCATACTTTTGGTAAAATTATTCTGCTTTGGCTGATCGGGGGTTTGGGGTTAACATTGGGTGTTTTCCCACTGAGCTTACCTCGGAGCGACGTCCCTCTTCACCGCGCAGCGTCTGCGCGGATTTCCCACCAACTGCTCCAAGGCTGCTCCGAGGAACCAGGAAGTTCCCGACCTTTTGCGTCGCAAATGTAAACCGCCAAAAACCAGTTTACATTTGCGACGCAAAAGCCACAGGACTTTGCGGCTCTTCTGGGTTCTGCGGAGCAATTGGTGCGAAATCCGCGCAGACGCTGCGCGGTGAAGAGGGACGTCGCTCCAGGGTAAGCCCTGTGCGAAAACGCCCATTGAAACACTTTTGTGTGAGAAGTACAGAGACTGGGTTTTCTGTAACGACAGAGGATCTACCTGTATGAAGTAGAGATAAATTCAAAACTTACTTTCCCACTGTACTGGAACATTTTTTGTTTGACATCCAAACTAAGAGGCATTCATCTTATCCTTATAGGCCTTCCATTACTGAGTCTTGTTTCATTGAAATTGTTGTTGGAAGTAGAGACAAAACCAGGGTAATTTGGGGAAGGCATTGTAAAAACATCTCTCGGTTCTGAAGAGTGAATGAAAAGCATAAATGGTTGTAAAAGAATGAAAGAGGCAAATCACTTGCTGAAGTTTCAAGCGGAGAGAATCTTATGTTCTTGTTCTCTCTTTTTTATAGGGAAGTTTCTTCAAAATTCAACTGGACAGTGGCCAGAACTCACATAGTGCCCTTGAATTCAGTCCCATCGTGTGCTGGCAAATTAATGGGCTTTGTACCTAAGGCACCAGGGTTGGATGCCTTTTAAAGCAGTTAATCTTTGGTGGTCTTTATTATCCTTGCTTCTTTTTACCGTTTGGGGCTGTTCTCAAGGCAGTGACTAAAAGGCAGAAATTCTCAGGCTTTGGAGAGGGGATCTGTTTTGTGCCAGTCTTGGCATTCCTTCTTCTGTCAGCTTCTCGCATGTTTCTGGAGTTCTGAGAGAGATAGCTGGGCCTGCGGGAGCATCATTATTATAAAGCCTATATGTTCTCCATACAGCAGAGTAATGGAAGTCTTAAATGCAGGAAAATAAAGATATATTGAACTTGCGCTTTTATTGATCTCTGACCTCCACTCCGTATAGAAAACTGTATCTGCTGTATGTCTCTGCATACATATGGATCACATTTCTTTTGTGATTATTTTACCGGGGGGGGGGGGGTATCTGTTCCTATTTGAACCTTACAAACTAGCAAGATATGAATAGGAATGAGGTTCCTTATTCCCCTGGTAAAATGAAAATGTATGAAGATGATGGAGGTATGTGCTGGCTATTCATATGAATAAGGCTGCATTTAGACTTCAGTTGAAGCCAAGACATGCATTATCCTGTCTTTTTTGTGTGTGTGTGTGCTTATACCTTACTTCTCTATTCTCATGTGGAGAATCCAGGATAGACACTAATCCCGGTTACCTAAGCCATATAATCGAAGAGGAACGATAACTCTAATCAATTTGTCTGAGCACCTGTATTCACATACCAGTGCAAGTAACCAAAGTTAACTATTAACAGCCTGGCTTGATAATGGCTTAAAGCGATATATGAATGCTGCATAAATGGCAGCGTGTGCAATCTCACCTGTGGTAGAGACTCAACTCCAGACTTGCTAAAATTGCTACTTAAAATTAGGCTTGAGAAAATAAGGCTTGTAGGAAATTTTTATTCCAGGAATCTGTCATTGTCACAAGAAGAGAAAAATTTATTTGGACAATATCACAATATCAAAATCAAGGCATCTGATGTTTAAGAAGGAATTATACCTGGGTTTTTGAAAGATCATGAGATAAAAGTATGCCCCATCAGAAAAGATGAAAACTAGTATGAGGGTTCTGTGTAACAAACTGCACCCCCCAATAACAGGAACTACAATTTAGCATTGGGGGACAAGACAGAAACTCTGTAAATATTACCAAACACATCAATTGTAAAATGTTAAGCTATACAACAAGGTATGCCCAGTAATGCCCAGGGGGAATGAAATCTTTTGAAGGACAGTTTCCCACATGGCCAATATGAAGGAAGCTAACAAAGCTTTCTACTGTAAATGAGAAAAAAGAATAACTAATCTAGGTCTTGGAAGCCATTTTAAGGGAGGCTTTGTGAGTTAGGGAGGATGAGGTGGTTGAAAGGATGTCAAAGTATTAGGTCTACTGTGGCTTGAAAGACAGGTAGAAGAGCAAGTGAAAAGAAACCACATCAAACCTCTTTCTGAGTTTCCTTGTAGAGCTGGTTATTTCCAGTGATGGCCCTACTTTTTCCTGCTGCTAATGTTTTTCTAGGTAGTGATTCTGCCATCAACAGCAATAATAACAGTACTTAGCTCTGCCTTGTGATAGGGCAGTGGTATAATTTGTAGAACCAGAGCCCTTTAAATCTCTCTCTGTGTATATATATTTTTAATTTTTATTTTCTGTTTTTGACATTGTTCCTTGGCCCCTCTTTTCATGCCGCTTGTTAAGCTGCTAACTCACTCCATTTATTTAGTGTGCAAGTTGCCGAGAGCTCAATTTTATCTTGGTGAAAACCAGGCTTGCTCATGGGCACATAATGAAATTGTATAAATATACCCTTAGCCAGGGAATCTAATTTATTTTCCCTGTTCATTATGGGGGAGAAGGCCATTATGAAATGTATAACTTTTTTTTCTCCTTTCCCTAGTGCTGGAATTGAAAGGCAGGCACGCGGACTCTTTTTGTACTGATGATTTTGCCCTGATTCAATTTAAAGCTGGTTAGAGCTCAAATACTGTAGCGTAATTGACAAAGATCAGTGTGGGTTGTAATGCTAATGTCTTGGCTGTGGCTTCGGAAACTCTACAAGAGAGCAGGTTAGAAACACTATCTGGGGAGAATGGGCCTGTAATAATTTCCCTGGTTTAGGGGATATTAAGCATGTGAATTGTTGCAATTCAGTCCTTTTCTGATTTTATTTTGGAAGTGTGGGGGGTATTACCAAATAATGATTTGGTTGGTCATGTGAGTTTCTGTTTATAAGCAGGTACAAACATATGTCTGAATGTGTTTCTGCAACTTGTTGCATCATAAATCTGCAGGATGGGTCAAGTAAAAGATGATGCAACCATCCAGAGAATATCCTAACATCTGCCCCCTTCTGTGGGGAGTCAAGTGCATAATCCATTAAGATACCTGCATTTCCAAATTGGACTAAAAGGCTCAACAGTTTATGAGAACTGTTTTATAAGTGGGTTGTTAAAGCAGAGTGACTGATGAAAAAATTGTATGATATGCACAGTTTGGTCCATGTACCCAGCATAAACATAATACATCTTCTATAAGACTGGAGCTAGATACCACAGGAGATGTTTATTTACTTCCAAAACAAGAGTTCTGGATATTATTTCCACCCCCTCTCTCTTCCCAGTAGCCATACAAAATGCATTGTGTGATATCACCACGTTTCAAGTTTCTCATCACTGACGGCTGCTGTTAGAGGCAGGAGGATTCTCTGTGCAGTGATGTCAGGTGTGTTTTGTATTGCTAGATGTTATCCACCTAGGAGAGAGGAGCAGCAAGTGAAGTGAGTACTTTTTGGTGGCAGCTGTGTATATCAAATAATGTTTAGAATCTTGTTATCTAAACTAAGAGAAGAGGTCTTGTTAGTTATTTTGTATTTTTGGTTGTATTGACACAAGTTCTTAGAAGCAGAGAAGCCGTGAAAGGACGGGTAAATCTTCCTTTATAAAATCTAAGAACTGGCTCATGCATGGGAAAGCTAGTCATTTGTGTTCTCTTAAGCAACAGACAATCAAATAAGGAAGATGGTGGTGTCACCTTTCAGTAGCTGCCACTGTAATTTGTAGAAATAGTTTGTGTATGTATGGCCTGGTTAGAGAAGTTATATGCATCATATGTGAGAGAGATTGTATGGAGAAATCAGATGCCCATGGAAGTCTGCACTGAGTCTCTTGGCATAATGACATGCACAAGATTTCTGGGATTAGTATCCTTGGTTGAGCTGGAAAGAGATGCAGCCTTGGAGGATGTGCAACAGCCACTAGGAGGAACTTCCATAGCTGTGGCATGGCAATAGAAGCAGCATGCTGCCACCTTGTCCATTTGTCCAGCAGCCTGAGTCTGATTGATTTGCTACATTGACTCTGCTATAAAATCAATGTTTATGACATTATAATTAAGAAAGGTCTGCTTAGGTGGAGATGTTCAGATTGATTTATGGGATATTGCAGAATTATATTTCTTTTTTTAAAAAAAGAACAGTCTTTTACAATTGTGTTTGATGGTCATTAGTATAATGGAGGTTTCCAGGGTCATATTGCCAAGCTAAGGAAAGGGCAGTTATATCACCCCTACTATACCAGCTTAATTTCGTCCTGCTTGAGAAATGTTCAGAATACATGTGCGAAGGAGAAGCTTGTGATGGTGAATGAAGAGATGTTAGAGACTCGCAGCAGATTTTCTCCTCCTCCTCATAGAAACTGAAGTGTTTCCTGAGCAGCCCAAACTCACATCTTGAAGCTGGAAGTCTTTGAATGCAAAAATTCAGATTGGATGAAACTACATAAATCTCTGCACTCTCAAAATGAGCTGCCTTTTCTGGATGCATGTGTATATTAGGGACGTTCTGTTTGAAAATAATTGATATTTTTTCAGATCTGGATATCAGGGAGCTGAAAAATATTAGTATTCCCAGTTTTCCAGATTCAAATCCAGAGAAGCCCAGCAGAACCCAGGATTAAGGTTGCAGAGCAAGCTCAAGAAAATCAATGCCAAATCAGAAAATCCCAGCAGAACAAACTTAATTTGGGGTCATTTTTGTAAGCCCATCAGAACTAATTGCAGTCCGTTGGCCATCAGAACCCAGGGTCAGTGTGGCAGATCAAGCCCAACAGAACCAAAGGCAGTCCACAGAAGTACAGCATATCCAGAGATAGCCAGGCAGGTTTGCAGGACACTGACACAGACACACTAACATCTATTCCCCCTAACTTGACCGTGACAACTGCCTCTTTCCTCCACCTTCCTTGTGTTGCCTGGGAAACCTGCAAAGGGAAATAATCATGATGCCTTGGAGTGCTTTCAAGTTTAAATTGCCAGCTCTGGATATACCTGAATATATCTGAATATATTGGGGGTTTGATTTACTGGCATTGGCAGAGATTCTCTGATGTGCATTCAGATCAGAATATAACAAAAATACTGATAACATTTTTTGGGGATATATTTTTGAATCATATATATTCAAGTGCACAGCCCTAACTCCAGGTCTTCTTAGAAAATGCTTCCACACTGGACCTCTTCCAGTCCAGCTTCTGCCCTGGCCATGTGGTGGAGACTGCCCTGGTCTCCCTCACAGATGACCTCTGGAGGCACCTGGATCAAGGCGGGTTGGTGTTGCTGTTGCGTCTAGATCTGACAGCTGTGTTCAACATGGCCGACTACGACCTGTTGACCCACTACCTTGCCAGTGTTAAGATATGAGAGACTGCTTTACAGTGGCTTTCCTCCTTTCTCTATGTTTGGGAACAGAGGGTAGCACTAGTGGAGAGGATATCCCTGTGCTACCTGCTTGAATGTGGGATCCTATAGGGGGGCGATCTCTTTCCAACATGATTTAACATCTGCATCAGTGTTTCCCAACCTTTTTGACGTCGCGGTACCCTTGACCTCGCTCTTCATATCTCACGGTACCCTTGAGGAAAACACCTATTTTTTAAAAAATTGATTTACTTTCTAGTTACATGAGAGACATAATAGTTTATCGCTGTTAAGTTTCTGTTTATTCGTTAAGTAATGATGTGAAAATAAATGTAATTTAAACTAATTAAATTAAGACAGAATAGTATGATATTTTAAAATTCTTCAAAGCACACAACAGACGCAAGTCCCAACAGTAATGTTAAGAAAGGGTTCTGAATGCAATTTATAAATGTCCACCAAACTGTAACAAAAAATTTCAGTGTCAGAACTGATGCTAGCCTGGAACGTGCAGCTTGTGAATGTAAGCTTTTGTATGCTAAAAGCACGCTTCATCAGACGATGGTGTGGGTTCATTCAAATATGGCTGGCGTCACTTTTCACTATTTACACGTCTGATTGTGTTTCTAGTAGTCTGAGCAATAAAATCACTAAGTATGCAGATGATACAACGTTAGTGGGGCTCATATCTGAGAATGATGAGTCTGCGTATAGGAGGGAAGTTCATCAGCTGTCCCTCTGGAGTAAAGCAAATAATCTTATTTTTAATGTAAATAAGACGAAGGAAATTATAGTGGATTATAGGAAGAGTAGTCTGGACATTCAGCCGTTGTTTATTGATGGGGTTATGGTAGAACAGGTGACAGAATGGAAGTTTTTGGGAATTACTATGAAACAGGATCTAACATGGGGAGCAAATACTTTAGCTCTAGAGAAAAAGGCCCAGCAACGACTATACTATTTAAGACTCTTAAGATCACAACAACTGTCAGGGAGTCTGCTGGTTGCCTTTTATCGTAGTTCCATTGAGAGCATTTTATCTTATTGCCTCTGCGTGTCGTTTGGGAGCTGCACGGAAGCAGAGAGAAGGGTGCTCCAAAGAGTGATGGTGAGAGCACAGAAGATTTGTGGATGTTCTCTCCCCTCATTGGTGGATCTGTATGATATGGGATGTAGAAGGAAGATACAAATGATCTTAAGGGACCCTTCACATCCGGGCCACTTGCTATTTGAGATTTTACCGTCAGGTAGGCGATATAGAGTGTTGAAGGCAAAGACAAATAGATTCAAGGGCAGCTTCTATCCAAGTGCCGTGGTTAAGCTAAATGCAGGGTTATGAATGGTTATGTGTTTTTAGATGCATTTAAATGGTCTATGTATATGTCCTTTTGTGGGTGTTGATGTGTTGGTATGTTTGTGGAAGAGCACCTCATTTCGTTGCTCTCATTTTCTTGAGAACAATGACAATAAATTTATCTATCTATCTATCTATCTATCTATCTATCTATCTATCTATCTATCTATCTATCTATCATCATCTATCATCTATCATCTATCTATCATCTATCTATCTATCTATCTATCTATCTATCTATCTATCTATCTATCTATCTATCTATCTATCTATCTATCTATCTATCTATCTATCTATCTATCTATCAAAAGAAAGCACATTTTTAACTGAATGCTTCTTCTAGCCAGTGTAGTCTTTACATTCAAAGTTCTAGGGTGGGTTCTTGAAATATGAGTCGTATGTAGGAAAAAACTGGTTAACAGTACAATCCTAAATGGAGTTTCATCCTTCTAAATTCATCGATGTAAGTGGGTTTAGGGTGTGACTCTGCTTAACGCAGTATGATTAGCCCTTGATAAGGATGCATTACAACTTTGCAGCCATTCATCCAAGGGTAAACAATATGAGATAACCACCGGAAGCAAAGAAACTTCCATGCAAAGCATGTAAATATGCATATTTTGTGAGATTAAACAAGAAAAAGAAGAAGATGGTATTGGATTTACATCCCGCCCTCCACTCCGAAGAGTCTCAGATCGGCTCACAATCTCCTTTACCTTCCTCCCCCACAACAGACACCCTGTGAGGTGGGTGGGGCTGGAGAGGGCTCTCACAGCAGCTGCCCTTTTAAGGACAACCTCTGCCAGAGCTATGGCTGACCCAAGGCCATGCCAGCAGGTGCAAGTGGAGAAGTGGGGAATCAAACCCGGTTCTCCCAGATAAGAGTCTCTCTAAATACGCGTATTTACACGCTTTGCGTGAAAGTTTCATTGCTTCCGGTGGTTATCTCATATTGTTTATCTTCACACCGGTTCCAGTTGTATTTACTATTCATCCAAGGATGGCTACTCCAAAATAAACCTAATTAGAAAACATGTCTAAATACTCTGTGCTGTTCTTTCAGATCATTACAAGAAAATGAGAGCTGAGGAGATGACCTGTCTGGGAGAGTTGTGCTGCAACTCAGTGCAACTTGTGGGAAGATCTCTCCCCATACCAGTGAGGGAGGGGGTCCATTTTGCACAGTACGGCACCCACCATTTTAGGTGCCTTCGAGAAGAGAGGCAGAGCTCTTGCCGTCACTGACAAGGCTGCCTGCACAGCGCCTGCTCTCTGCCTCACCTCCCCATCCCCTTGACCCACTTATCTCCCAGTAGTCCCATCTCTGTGCACTTGCCTTGCCTCACTCCCTCTCGCTCCCTCTGTGGAAGTGGAAGAGCCAGTTTGGTGTAGAGGTTAAGTGTGCGGACTCTTATCTGGGAGAACCGGGTTTGATTCCCCACTCCTCCACTTGCACCTGCTGGCATGGCCTTGGGTCAGCCATAGCTCTGGCAGAGGTTGTCCTTGAAAGGGCAGCTGCTGTGAGAGCCCTCTCCAGCCCCACCCACCTCGCAGGGTGTCTGTTGTGGGGGCGGAAGGTAAAGGAGATTGTGAGCTGTTCTGAGACTCTTCGGAGTGGAGGGCGGGATATAAATCCAATATCTTCATCTACCTCGCAGGGTGTCTGTTGTGGGGGAGGAAGGGAAAGGAGATTGTGAGCCGCTCTGAGACTCTTTGGAGTGGAGGGCGGGATATAAATCCAATATCTTCATCTACCTCACAGGGTGTCTGTTGTGGGAGAGGAAGGTAAAGGAGATTGTGAGCCACTCTGAGACTCTTCAGAGTGGAGGGCGGGATATAAATCCAATATCTTCATCTACCTCACAGGGTGTCTGTTGTGGGGGAGGAAGGGAAAGGAGATTGTGAGCCGCTCTGAGACTCTTCGGAGTGGAGGACGGGATATAAATCCAATATCTTCATCTACCTCACAGGGTGTCTGTTGTGGGGGAGGAAGGGAAAGGAGATTGTGAGCCGCTCTGAGACTCTTCGGAGTGGAGGGCGGGATATAAATCCAATATCTTCATCTACCTCACAGGGTGTCTGTTGTGGGGGAGGAAGGGAAAGGAGATTGTGAGCCGCTCTGAGACTCTTCGGAGTGGAGGGCGGGATATAAATCCAATATCTTCATCTACCTCACAGGGTGTCTGTTGTGGGGGAGGAAGGTAAAGGAGATTGTGAGCCGCTCTGAGACTCTTTGGAGTGGAGGGTGGGATATAAATCCAGTATCTTCATCTACCTCACAGGTTGTCTGTTGTGGGGGAGGAAGGTAAAGGAGATTGTGAGCTGCTCTGAGACTCTTCGGAGTGGAGGGAAGGATATAAATCCAATATCTTCTTCAATATCTTCTTCTGGAATCACGATCAGCAGCCTCAAGAGCCCCGGACCCTGAGGCCCTCCCAGGCAACTTTCCCCTGCGTGCTCTCCTCGTGGCATAGCATGTTGATGAACTTGCTGTTTACCAGTCTGCTGTCAACTCAGTACTATGGCCGGCAGTGGCGCCCAGCCGTCAGTCCAAAGGAATGGAGGAGGAGGAAAGCAGCCGGGTTATCCACCTGGTGGTGCAGTGGAAAAGGGACAGAGGAGTCGGGCATCAGCAGCAGTAGCAGCAGATGACACCTGCTGCTCTGCTTGTTGCCTGCTGCTGATTGGCACAGTGTGCACAAAAAGGAGGATGCTGAGGAGGGGCTGGGCAGAGCCTCTTGACATGTGCATACAGCGGTGCTGCCAGCCTTGTGTTTGTGCATTTTTTTGGAGTTGCCCTGCACCTGGCCAGCCTAGTCAGAGGGAGTTTGCAGGTGGAGGGGGGGGGGGTTGGCTGGCATCGCAGTACATCTACTTCTCGCGGTACCCCTAGGAAGTGTTTGCAGTACCCCAGAGTACCCTGGTTGGGAATCACTGCCCTACATGCTCCCTGTCGCCCAGTTAGTCTTGGGGTTTGGGCTGAATTGTCATCGAGATGCCTATGACACCCAGCTCTGTCTTTTGATGGATGGCTGACTGGACAGCACCCCAGACATTTTGGACAGAGCATTAGGAGCAGGGCCAGTGCCAGGCTGGCTGGCATCCGAGGCTGGGAGCTGCCCCCTCCCTCCTGGGTGATTCCAATCGTGCAGGATGGTGTCCAAGAGGTGACCAAGATGGTGACTCTGCCCTTCCTGTGCCTGGGAAAGGTACTGCCATTCAGCTGATAAAACCACCAGGGGAGGCAGGTGCCTGCTCTTGGGCACTCTCCCAATCACAGGTAGTGCCAGCAGAAGCAGCCGGGTCGGCTTCCTCCTCCATTTAAAGAGTCCAAAACCAGCTGGTCAGCGGGTTCTTTAAATCATGTGGGGACACACGTGCAGCTACTCCTGCCATTATTCCCATGCGATTTGAATCACTGACTATTCAAATCGCATGGGAAGAGCAACAGGAGCAGCCGGTGCCCTTCCTGCATGATTTAAAGACACCACTGACCAGCTGGTTGGCAGGCTCTTAAAGTGGAGGGGGAGGCTGACCTGGCTGCTTCTACTGGTGCTACCTGCGATCAGGAGAGTGTCGAGAAGGCACCAGATTCCTGGGTAATATAAAGGCCCAGCTGATCAGCTGATTGGTAGGACCTTTCCTGGGCACGGAAAGGGCAGCAGCTGCTCCTGGGTGCCTTCCCAAACTATTTAAATTACCCAGGAGGGAGTGGGCAGCCCCCACCCTTTCAGGGGGCACCCAATTCAGCATCTCCCAGGGTCGCACCCTATGTGATTGCCTTAGGTCGCCTGGCGGGCATGCCAGACCTGGTTAGGAAAAAGAACAACAAGCCCATGCTTCTTGTTCTTGTTCGGCTTGTTCTTGTTTGTTTATTTATTTATTTATTTATTTATTTATTTATTTATTCCGGGATTTATATCCCGCCCTTCCCACGAGTGGCTCAGGGCGGCTTACAACAAACAATAAAACAATAAAATCGGAACAAAGTAATTACATTTAAAATCAAGCATTTAAAAAACCTAAAAACCTTAAAATTATTTAGCATTAAAACTATACAGCATTATTTAGCATTAAAACTATACAGTAATCACAGTTCTTTTTCGGCGTCTGTTACACAGCCTTCTCTTTTGTTTGGATTAGCCCCAGTTAGGAGCCACGGCTGGATGGCTACAGCAGAGCTAGATGAAGTTGAATCCAACAAAGGTGGAGGTCCTGTACCTGAGTTGTGGGGAATCGGGGTCAGGCTCAATGGTGGGACACCATTGGTGCCAGTGCTGAAATTGAGGCATCTTGGAGTGATTCTGGACTCCTCATTTTCTATAGAGGCCCAGTTCCCTTTGGTTGCCAGATCAGCCTTTTATGATCCTTGGCTACTCATGCAACTGGTCCCCTATCTCAACCCCCAGGACGTAGTTACAGTGATCCACACAATGGTCACTTCTGGGTTAGATTACTGTAACTTGCTCTTCGTGGGGGCCACCCTTGGGTCTGATCCAGAAACTGCAGCTAGTGCAGAATGCCTGCTGATGTTGATGCCTTTGCAGGTGCACATTTCGCTGGTGCTCCACTAAGTGCACTGACTGTCGATTGAATACCATATCCTGTTCAAGGTAATGGTCTTGACCTTTAAAGTCCTATGTGGCCTGGGACCATCATACCTGCAGGACTGCCTCTCCTCATATGAGCCTCAGACAGCTTTATAGTCTTCTGATCAACACCACCTGGTGATCCCTGGAATGAGGGATGTCTGCTTAGCCTCAACCAGGGCAAGAACTTTCTCAGCCCTTGCCCTAGCCAGATGAAGCATGCTCCCACCCAAGTTCAGGGCCATATGGGACTTACTACAGTTCCACAGGGCCTGTAAAATGGAGCTGTTCCGCTAGACTTTTGGCTGAGGAGGCAGACATTCAGTCATTCTGGCCTCCCCTGTCTATGGTCCCTTTCCCAGTGCCCTGCTGCTCTAGATATCATTTGGGTACTGGAGTCTCCTGGGATACCAATATCCATATCTCAGGAGGCATGGGCTTTCTGTTACTATCTGCTGTCTCCATCCATTGTTGCACTGCTTTTATTGTCGTATGGATTTTATGTGGTAAGCTGCCTGGAGCCCACTTGTGGGATAGGGCAGGGTATGTATGTATAAATAAATAAATAAAGTGCACGTGCCACATCTTAGTGGGTCTTGTGTAGTATGTGCTGTTCTCGCTAGAGACTTGAAGAGCTTGGCAAGTGTCACTTGGATTCACACATGATGGAGAGCACTCTGTTTTCCTTGTTCTCTGTGCTTAGTGGGATGGGGTTAATAATTGCATTGCTTAACCTGCTAGGGTGTTTGTGAGGATTAATTATTGAAAGCCTGTAAAGTGCTTTTTGAATGCAAGCGCAAAGCTTTGTGATTATTTTACCCTGGCCCACCATCCAGGGGCAGAGTTGGCTTTCCTTACGTGATTACAGGAGTGCGTGAACCTGTCGCTTGGCAGTGCTTACCGACATTGCTTTTATTTCCAAAGGAGAAAGGCATCTTAACTTTCATGGAAGTTGCAGTCCTTTTGTTTCTCTGTTCAGGAAGGGGGTAGGCTTTTTGCAGCAGCTGCTGTTAGAGCTGGTGGGAAAGACATCCTCCCCTCATTCTTGCTCAGCTGATATTATAAATAAATATAAATTGAATATTATAAATAAATTGTGTTGCTTAGTCTGTGAATAAGTCTAATAAGTGGAGAGCCAGTTTGGTGTAGTGGTTAAGTGTGCGGACTCTTATCTGGGAGAACCAGGTTTGATTCCCCACTCCTCCACTTGCACCTGCTAGCATGGCCTTGGGTCAGCCATAGCTCTGGCAGAGGTTGTCCTTGAAAGGGCAGCTGCTGTGAGAGCCCTCTCCAGCCCCACCCACCTCACAGGGTGTCTGTTGTGGGGGAGGAAGGAAAAGGAGATTGTGAGCCGCTCTGAGACTCTTCAGAGTGGAGGGCGGGGTATAAGTGCAATATCTTCATCTACCTCACAGGGTGTCTGTTGCGGGGGAGGAAGGTAAAGGAAATTGTGAGCCGCTCTGAGACTCTTCAGAGTGGAGGGCGGGGTATAAATCCAATATCTTCATCTACCTCACAGGGTGTCTGTTGTGGGGGAGGAAGGTAAAGGAGATTGTGAGCTGCTCTGAGACACTTCAGATTGGAGGGCGGGATATAAATCCAATATCTTCATCTACCTCACAGGGTGTCTGTTGGGGAGGAAGGGAAAGGAGATTGTGAGCCGCTCTGAGACTCTTTGGAGTGGAGGGTGGGATATAAATCCAGTATCTTCATCTACCTCACAGGGTGTCTGTTGTGGGGGAAGAGAAGGTAAAGGAGATTGTGAGCCGCTCTGAGACTCTTCGGAGTGGAGGGCGGGATATAAATCCAATATCTTCATCTACCTCACAGGGTGTCTGTTGTGGGGGAGGAAGGTAAAGGAGATTGTGAGCCGCTCTGAGACTCTTCAGAGTGGAGGGCGGGGTATAAATCCAATATCTTCATCTACCTCACAGGGTGTCTGTTGTGGGGGAGGAAGGTAAAGGAGATTGTGAGCCGCTCTGAGACTCTTCGGAGTGGAGGGCGGGATATAAATCCAATATCATCTTCTTCTTCTTAACCTGGAGCAATTTGCTGGTCATAAAGTCAAAGCAGGCACAGTACCACGTTCTAGTAATGCTCATTTTCTTGGTAGCATTCTAAAGAGAGCAACAAGCTTCAGTGGAAAGGAATTGAGTGCTGAAGGCTGTTTGCATTTTGTTTTGCCATATCTGGCTTTCTTTATTCCATTGTGTTAATTTTGCATCACGTTTTATTTCATAAATAGTTCCATCGCAGGTATATCATACAGACAAAAATCTGTGGGACTGTTCTCAAGTAATTGCTAGAAAGTTACCAGTTATGGCCACTGCTTGTGGTTGCCTGATGCATACTTGCCTTTCTTTCAGTCCTATGCAGTTAAGTTGAAACCCTTTGATTACAGTGCAGTCGTACATTACCAGGGAACTGTTCGTGGGAGCATATCTGCAAGGTATTTATGAGATCCAGTTCAAGATGTGGGAAGCACTTGTATCCATTCATGGGACCAGTACAGATATGCCAAGTTGCTTATGTGGTATTGGAGAATTCAATTTGAAGATATGTATGTGATCTAGTTTTGCACAAGTGCACAATAATCAAATATGGTCTCACAAATTTCTAGCCCTTATGAGTACACAGATAGAAGTGAAAGTGTATAAACAAAGCCTAGTAAAATTCCTGAAGCCTGCGTCACTTTTAGTGCTGGGCAGCAGATTATCACGGCTTTGTGCAGCTCATTGCCCTTCCTTAGGACTAACAAATACAGAATAAATTATGCAAAATAGTAAAAACTGCAGAATTAATAATGTAGGAAGACAAATTATGCGATTTATTATTTTTTCATAATTTTTATGGTTCACAAGCAAGGTTTACCAAACTTTTTTTTTTCTGTGGCCTGGTTATTTTTACACTTCTCCTTTGTGGCCCACTAAAATTCAGGGGTGGAGCCAAGAGACTTTGGGGGTGGAGCTGGGAGACAGGAATTATTTCATTTCCTGTGGTGTCACTTCCAGGTCAAGGGCCAAGTGATGTCACTTCCAGGGCACTCCCCCAAACCTGCCTCTTCTTCTGAAGTAACTTCATTTTCCGAAAAACCTCTCTGAAACTCATGCTGAGCCAAAATGGGGGTGGAAAGTGGGCGGTCTGCAACTTTTTCATACATTCCCAGAGTCCTCTCTTTCCACCCCCACACCTGCATGCACCTGTTTGTGTGTTCTTCTCCAGCTTGCAAGCACTCCTAATGCCCATGTTCAATTGCCTGCACCACCTACATACCCCTTCCTCAACAGCACTGGCCAGTGTTTGCAGTTGGGAGTGCTGTTGCCATTGCCATCAGGAATGCCAGCACTGTGTACCACCCACACTGGGCCCTGGCAGTTGCTCTACCTCAGAATATGCTGACACATTTAGAAGGTCCTTCCTTCAGCTGCTACTACTGGAACCCTGCCTCAAGCTACAACCAAGCTTGCTTGGTTTCAAGAAAATCTTTTGACAGCTATTTGTCATACTTTTCCTTGGCTGAAACACTGGGAAATTGCTGTGGAAGGTAGCAGAGAATTGTACTGCAATTAATGAATTAATTTCAAGTTATATGAAGTTCATACAAGCTTTTCTGCAATTATGCCAAAAAGGATATTTATGAGGGGCTTGCAGGTTTTTTACTGGCTGTGTTTCCCATGCCTTTAAAAGCAACCTGTTCTGCAGATATTTAGCCAGTGAACTTTTCATCCTTTTTAATATCTACAGGAGTTTAATTTTGGTGACAGACAGCTGTTAAAAGCAGGACCAATAAAATGGTGCCAAGTTCATAGTACCATCACTTCCAATGCTGTTGAGATATACAACAGTAATCTCCAATAATCTCTTTCTGCCCCACACGTCTCACTCTCACTCACACAGAAATCTCATAGAAAGGCCAGCTGGCTACAACTGGGGGTGCTAACTTTTCATTGGCAGAGCTCCTATGTCTGCAACAACAGTATGATGAACAGAAAAGTTTCATCCAGTAAAAATGGAAGGAAAAAAAGAAAGAGAAAGGGAAAGAGTGAAATGGAAGGAAAGGAAAAGAAAAGAAAGACATGGAAAGAAAGAACATAAGAGAAGCCACGTTGGATCAGGCCAGTGGACCATCCAGTCCAAAATTCTCTCATGCAATGCCCCAAAAGCACCAGAATGTCCACCAGTGGGGCCAGGGCACTAGAACTCCTCCCACTGTTGCTTCCTCCCACCCCCAGCACCAAGAATACAGACAAAGCATCACTTGCAGGGAATGAAAGAAAGAAGGGGGGGACAAAGGAAAAAAAAAGCCTTACCATCAGATGACCCCAGCCAGCAACAATTCTGCCCAGGGGTCATTTGGCAAAAAAATAGCTACTGGAATGCCCACTCCTGCCCCTCCCGGCTGAAAAAAAATCCCTCCCCTTTCTTTGCCGCCCAGGCGTCCTGGGGAAATCTCTCCAAAAGGACATACTGCAAGGCACATGAAATCTCATACCTTGAAGAACACTTCATGGGTCTAAAGTGCCAGTGGACGCCAGCTTTTCTCTCAAATACTGGGAGGGAGGGAGAAGGAAGGAGAGGCAGCCCAGCTCCTCTGCACAACACAGAGACGGGGGAAGGAAGGAAGCCAAACAGAGCTCAGGCTTTGCAGCCTGTGTCAGTCTTCAAGGCTAGCTTTTCTGTGCACAACACAGAGATGGGGGAAGGAAGGAAGCAGAGCAGAGCTCATGCTTTGCTGGGGGCGGGGCTAGCTTTGGCTTTTCTTGCAACTCGATATTGAGCCTTCCGTGGCCCAGTGCTGGGTCATGATCTTGTGAATGGGAAACGGCGGTTCATAGAATTATATGATAGAGTCACGGAGTAAAAGGGCAGGTCCTCTTGTAGATCAAAAAACTGGCTGATTAATAGGTAGCAGAGAGTGAGCATCAATGGGCAGTCTTCGCAGTGGAGGACGGTAAGCAGTGGGGTGCCGCAGGGCTCAGTACTGGGTCCCATGATCTTTAACTTGTTCATAAATGATTTGGAGTTGGGAGTGAGCAGTGAAGTGGCCAAGTTTGCAGATGACGCTAAATTGTTCAGGGTGGTGAGAACCAGAGAGGATTGTGAGGCACTCCAAAGGAATCTGTTGAGGCTGGGTGAGTGGGCGTCAACGTGGCAGATGAGGTTCAATGTGGCCAAGTGCAAAGTAATGCACATTGGGGCCAAGAATCCTAGCTACAAATACAAGTTGATGGGGTGTGAACTGGCAGAGACTGACCAAGAGAGAGATCTTGGGGTCGTGGTAGATAACTCACTGAAAATGTCGAGACAGTGTGCGATTGCAATAAAAAAGGCCAACGCCATGCTGGGAATTATTAGGAAGGGAATTGAAAACAAATCAGCCAGTATCATAATGCCCCTGTATTAATCGATTGTGCGATCTCATTTGGAATACTGTGTGCAATTCTGGTCACCACACCTCAAAAAGGATATTATAGCATTGGAGAAAGTCCAGAAAAGGGTAACTAGAATGTATGTGAATTAGCTATGTTTTATAATTGTGTCTAAATAACAATAACCATTTATTTTTTAATACATTGCTGCAGAATTTTAGCTTTTAGCACACAATCCTGGTTAAAATGCTTTTTAGTCTGTTAGCACTTGCTTCTTTGGGCGCTTGTTGGGAGTGTTTTTGTGAGTGTGCACCGTGAGCTGCTTCTTGAGAGCCACTGGCCTACATGTAAAGCCATTTTCTATAAAGTAGATCCTAATAGCTTTGTTTGATTTACAGTAGTGAATCTTAATAGGCTCTCTCACGCCAAGTGACATAAGCATGCTACTCAGATCAAAGGTTTGCTCAATTTGTTAATTTTACTGCATATTGCTGTTTTGTTGCTTTCGCATGCTCATGCTACTCAGATCAAAGGTTTGCTCAATTTGTTAATTTTACTATTCTGTCATTGTACCATTTTACATTCTAAACCAGATAATTTTACTTCACTGTCATTGGCTTCTTAAATCTGTACCAGGTTGCATTCTGGCCACTGCCTACCAGCTATGTATGGCTCTGCTCAGCTATGTATGGCTTTGCTCACTGTGCTGGATTCCACGTCTGATGAAGTGTGCTTAAGAGCACATGAAAGCTTACGTTCTAAAAAAAAAAAGTTTGGTCTTAAAGGTGCAACTTGACTCCTGCTTTGTTCAACTGCTTCAGACCAACACGGCTGCCTGCTTGGATCTAAGCAGTTTGGGACAGCATTTGGAATGCTGAATTTTTAAGAAGCTCCTTCTCCCCACTTACAGTGGCTTCTTGGCGCTATGCAAAGGAGAGTTATTCTATTCCTAGTCCATCTCCCCCCCAGTTTTGAAAGTGGCATAGAGCAAAAAGAAATCAAATGAAACTTAAGGAGTTGACTGATGAACATGTACCGTAACTGTGATTTGTGTGTCAATACACAGTCACAAGTGGAGAACCTGCAAGAAGTTGTGGAAAGCATCTCATTTTCCCCTTCCTTAAGATATCCTCCTTCAATTCCCTGAAGGAATGCATAGCCGTTCCCTTGCTTCTCTCCTTCCTGTCCACCAGCCAACCTGCCATTATCTGTCACCACCACCTCTGTCTTTCCCCTCTTCTCTCCCCCCGGAAGCCTATATATGTGAAAACTGTGGCCCAGATATGTGCAGTGTTGGCTGCTGGGCCTGACTCAGCTGCATGGTAGGGAACCTTCATGGACTTGCAAACGGCACCTCATTTCCCCGTATCCCTCTCCAGTCCAGGCCATCCCCACACTATTTGCGCTTGTCTTCCTCCTGGCATAGTCGCACCTTTCCCCACTTCCTTCTCTCCTTCCCACCCACCAACTAAGTTGCCTTTTATCTGCCCCCTCCCCAATCTTTAGCCATATTTATTATTTTGTTGTTGTTCATAAACAAAGTTGCTTTGTCTGAAGTGCTATGTTGATATCCAGCATTATACAGTGCTCTCATCTCAGAGGTGCAGGGGGATCCCTATGTTGTATGCCTCTGAAAAAAATACAGGGACACTCTTTGTAGGTGGGTTCTCTGAAGTTAATTTCCTGAGGGGGTATTATTTTTTCCTCTTTAAAAGAAGTTTATTTATGATTGAAAGCATTTACAGTTATTTTGAGGGAAAGTTGTATAGCTATGCCTGTCTTGTTTGTTTTTAAAATATAATTTTTAGGGGTTTTTTTTTAAAGCCATTGTGGTCACTGGGAAAGCAGAACATACAAACTATAAGCGGAGGGGCATGGGATAATGACATGTGCATGGGGAAGGAGGCAGTACTAAAGTGAAGATTAAGAACAGTGGTCTAATGTGATGCAATTATAAGGGTATGAGCAGCATTGCCTAGTCTCTCATTCCAGTGAGAGATCTCCTACCCCTCACTGCCTGCCACCACTCAGCCGGGTAGTGGGAGAAAAATGGGAGGGGAGATAGATATAGCCATCATTGTCAGGGCTGCACTGACATAACTTCTGGGGTAATTGGAAATACATCATTACATCATCAGGGATGCTCTAGCACTCCTGGCAATGTGATGATGTCACTTCTGGTCACCACAGAAGTGATGCAATTGAGACTCCATTGACATACCTATGTTGCGGACTGTGTGAGCCTCCCACTGGTAGGAGCTATAAGCTAGGTATGAGCTATAATTAGTGAATTCTTTATGATAATCTTACCTTAGCCATAAACTCAGTAAGTGGCATTTAAACAAGTGACAAGAAAGAATAGTAACTTTGATCTTTTTCATGTCTTCCACATGAATGGATGCACAAGGCAGGAGTTATATGGGGGAGGGTGTCTTAATTTTGACAACACAAATTGTGCACAGATGATGGTAGCTTTAGACTTGCCTTTCTGCATTCTCCATCACTCAAAGCTTGTGAAAACTGCTTATAGCGGTAGAGAGCAGGGAGGTTGAGCCATCTGTTGTCACTCAAATGCACATCTGAAAATTAGAACCACACTTCTGTGAGGTGGACACATTTTAAAAAGTCTCTACCCCAATTTTGTCTGTCTCTCTGTCTTGGCCCACATGTGGCGACCACAGCATCTGTTCAGTTTAGACCAAAATGATAACCAGTCTGGATGCAAAATATCAAGATGGCAACTCACAAGAGGCATGAAAGGGGACTGTTGCTTGGTTCCAGATAGCTTTGCATGTGTGGACTTAAAGCTAGTGAATTTTCATGTGTGGGGTCCACTGCAAGAGTGCTGTTTTTTCTTTTAATTTAGGGTGTTAGTAAGACATGTGGTTCTTATTCCCCCTTCCCTTGTCCTCTTTTTAAGCACAGAGGAACAGTATCTCTGTACCTAATGACATCATCTCTTCCTTCTGTGAAAGCAAAAGTGTAGTGCCTGTGAACCTCTTCCCCACAGAGAGTGAGAGACAGATGTACAAACAACATAGGCAGTCCATGGAGAGGTACCCATATGCTCTGCTATCTCCACTAATACACTTATTCCATGGATACTGAACTCACACATTTATTAAAAGCTCAACAGTTTTTTGAGCCGTCTGTTGCCATTCTTTGCCATTTGCCACAACTGTTGTCTAAGGCAGCAGAATTTATTTAGCCCCCAGTTTATCACCAGTATGATTTATATACTTGCAAAGCTCTGGTATGATTCCCCCCCCCCCCTTCTGTGAAATAAGAAACAGCCACAACTGGAAATGGGAGTATTGGGTGGGGCATACTTTGTAGGTGAGATCTGAGGGGATTGCTGTTGGGAGGGTTGCATATTTAATATGTTTTGCAGTTAGGATCCAAAATTACCATAATGTATTGCCATATGTGGTTTCTGGAAGGCCTTGGGCCACAGCTTTTGGTACGTTAAAGCAAAAGATGTTCCAAAGGGCTTTTCAAAACATGAGCATTGAAATATCTGTAGTCTAAGAGGCTCTGTATGTAGAAACACAACTGAAAACAAAAAAAGGGGGGGGGGAGCTTAACCCAAACTGAATGAAGAACCTGAAGTTTGAGAAGACCTGAGTATATAGGCCCAATAATTCTACTAATCAAGTAAATATTGACAGATATACAAAAATATACATGTATTTATTACAAAGTAAAGTAAAAACCCCAAATATTGGCATTATGACAGCCTCAAGAATCAAATTGTACAATAACAATAAAAAATGACCATTATTGGCCCTGACTGTGCACATTTTGGCCCATTGGCCTTCCTCAATGATAAACAGATGATATTACAGAATGGCTTTTGACATTACAGTACAACAGTGATTTCTTATAAATTGACCAAGATGAAGTTTTTAAATTATTATTGTCTGTGATGACCAAAGGCAAATATATTAATCAGACATCTCATTCTTGATAGTTTGCTGCCATGGTCAGGTACACTTCCCTATAATAATGGTACAGTAGTGTACCTTTCTCACTTAACAGCACTCTTGGCTCCTGACTACATCACTTTTTTTTTTTTACCCATGTTTTAAAATTTACTTTGTAATAGATACATGTATATATTTGTGTATCTATCAATATTTAATGTTTTTAACTTGGCTAACAGAATTATTGGTCCTATACATTCAGATTTTCTTCACATTTAGGTCTGAATGCATATGTAGAAATCCCGTGTGTTAGTTCCTGTTGGCAGTGGCATTAGTAATACCTATATGCTGAATGGGACAAGAATCTCTACTCTAAAAGGAGAGTTTCATTTACCTTATATCTCTGTAACAGATTCTGTCATCCCCCCACCCTCCTGTGTTTTTTTCTTATACAGATCTCTGAAATGATTTCCTCTTCATAGCATCTGAAGAAGTGAGCTGACTAAAGCTTGTGCTGGAACAAATATTGCTAGTTTTTAATACGCTACTGGATACTTACCTTATTTTGCTATAAGAGACATAACGCAGGTATGTCTCTGAAAATATCCCTGTAACAGTCCACTATTTAAAAAACAAACATAAGTTGATATACCTCCAATGTTTGTTCCTCAGCCAGCACAAAACTCAAGAATACAGTTTTACCAGGGCAGATCAGGGCAGATCCATAATGCCTAGTGGGTGTGCAGTCTCCAACAGTAGCATATGTGATTAAATGACATGTCACCTAGCAACCTGTGTAGAGCTTTAGGAGGGAAATTGTACTCTTCTTCAGAGGTATTCTGAAACATCTGCACCAGGACAAACACTGTAAATCAAATTTAATAAGTAACCTTTCACCAGGAGACCTACTTGGTTAGAAGAAATTTTAACTGATCTCTCTCTCTCTCTCGGCTTGACTTCGCGAACAAAGATTTAAGAAGGGTGCAGTAGTCCACGTCTGCTGCAGGCTCGCTGGTGGCTGACAAGACCAATGTGGGACAGGCAGGTCCGGCCACAGCGGCTGCAGGGAAAACTCTGATTTAGGGTTGGTCCTGTAGCAGTGCGATTCTTCCTCAATCTCCTTTTGTCCTTAAGACCAGCTATGCGTGCGTTCTCAAAGGAAGAGACAGCCTGGTGGATGGTGTGCCTCCATGCTTTGCGATCTGAGGCTAGGTCAGACCACTGGTGATGGTTGATGCGACAGGTGCCAAGGGATTTCTTCAAGGAGTCCTTGTACCTCTTCTTTGGTGCCCCTCTATTTCGATGGCCGGTGGAAAGTTCGCCATACAGAGCAATCTTGGGAAGGCGGTGGTTTTCCATCCTAGAAATATGCCCTGCCCAGCGCAGCTGCGTCTTCAACAGCAGTGCTTCGATGCTTGTAACCTCCGCCCTCTTGAGGACTTCAGTGTTGGTCACAAAGTCACTCCAGTGGATGTTGAGGATGGTGCGAAGGCAGCGCTGATGAAAGTGCTCAAGGAGTCGCAGGTGATGACGGTATAAAACCCACGATTCAGAGCCGTAGATGAGGGTTGTCATCACAACCGCTTTGTAAACATTGATCTTTGTGCCTTTTTTCAGGTGCTTGTTGCTCCACACTCTTTTGTGCAGTCGGCCAAATGCACGGTTTGCCTTTGCCAGCCTGTTGTCAATCTCCTTGTCAATCTTGGCATCTGAGGAGATGATGCACCCCAGGTAGCTGAACTGCTGGACTGTCTTCAGAACTGATTCACCCACAGTGATGCAGGGAGGGTGATAATCTTCCTGGGGTGCAGGCTGGTGGAGAACTTCTGTCTTCTTCAGACTAACTTCTAGGCCGAATAGCTTGGCAGCCTCTGCAAAGCAGGACGTCATATGCTGCAGAGCTGATACCGAGTGGGAGACGAGTGCAGCATCATCAGCAAATAGTAGATCTCGGATGAGTTTTTCCATTGTCTTGGAGTGAGCCTTTAGTCGCCTCAGGTTGAACAGGCTGCCATCGGTGCGATAGCGGATGTAGACACCATCGTCATCATCTAGATCTACTGCGGCTCTTTGAAGCATCATGCTAAAGAAGATTGTAAAGAGAGTTGGCGCGAGAACGCAGCCTTGCTTTACACCTGTGCCTATTGGGAAGGGCTCCGAGAGGTCGTTGCAGTGTCTGACTTGGCCTCGCTGGTCTTCATGTAGCTGGATGATCATGCTGAGGAACCTTGGGGGACATCCTAAACGTTCCAAGATTTGCCACAGGCCTTTCCTGCTAACGGTATCGAAAGCTTTGGTAAGGTCGACAAAAGTCACATATAGACCCTTGTTCTGTTCCCTGCATTTCTCTTGGAGCTGCCTGAGAACAAATACCATGTCGGTGGTGCTCCTGTTAGCTCTGAAGCCGCACTGGCTCTCTGGGAGGAGTTCTTCTGCAATGGTGGGCACCAGTCTGTTCAGGAGTATTCTGGCAAGGATTTTGCCTGCGATGGAGAGCAGAGTTATCCCCCGGTAGTTGGAGCAGTCTGACTTTTCTCCTTTGTTCTTGTAGAGTGATGATGATTGCATCGCGAAAGTCCTGTGGTAGTTTGCCTTGTTCCCAGCAGGTGACAAGTACTTTGTGAAGTGTGCTATGTAGTACTGTGCCCCCATGCTTCCAGATCTCTGGTGGGATTCCATCAACTCCCGCTGCCTTGCCACTTTTCAGTTGCTTGATGGCTTTAACAGTCTCTTCTAGGGTGGGGATCTCATCCAACTCTGTTTTCACTGGTTGAAGTGGGGTGAGGTGGATTGCTGAATCTTGAACTACGCGGTTGGCACTGAAGAGAGCCTGAAAGTACTCCAACCACCGGTTCAGTATGGATGCCTTGTCTGTGAGGAGCACTTGGCCGTCTGCACTACGCAAGGGACTCTGAGCCTGATATGATGGGCCATATACTGCCTTCAGGGCTTCGTAGAACCCTCTTAAATCACCAGTGTCTGCACACAGCTGGGTTCTCTCTGCAAGCTTGGTCCACCACTCGTTCTGAATGTCTCGAAGCTTGCGCTGGAGGTTGCTACATGCAGCGCGAAAGATTGCTTTTTTCCCGGGACAGGAGGGCTGAGCAAGATGTGCTTGGTAGGCAGATCTCTTTTTCGCTAGTAATTCTTGGATCTCTTGATTGTTCTCGTCAAACCAGTCCTTGTTTTTCCTTGTGGAGAACCCAAGGACTTCTTCAGAGGTCAACAGGATGGTAGTTTTTAGGTGTTCCCAGAGTGCTTCTGGAGAAGGGTCTGTGGGGCAACTGGGGTCCTCAATTCTTGACTGGAGTTTTGCCTGGAAGGCAGCTTTAACTTCAGCTGACTGAAGGCTGCCAACCTGAAGCTTCCTTCGAGGGATACCTCCTCTCCTGGGTGTGGGTTTAAAGTGAAGACAGAGATTGCAGCGTACAAGACGATGATCCGTATGACATTCCGCACTGGGCATTACTCGGGTGTGTAAGACATCTCGAAGGTCTCTCTGGCGCACCAGAATGTAGTCGATAAGGTGCCAGTGCTTGGACCGTGGGTGCATCCAGGTTGTCTTCAGGCTGTTCTTCTGCTGAAAGATAGTGTTGGTGATGGTGAGCTGGTGCTCCGTGCAGAATTCTAGCAGGAGGCGCCCGTTATCATTGCAGTTGCCAATGCCGTGTTTGCCAAGTACTCCTTTCCAGGCTTCCGAGTCTTTACCTACTCTGGCATTGAAGTCGCCAAGGATGATCACCTTGTCCTCTGTAGGGGTCTTCCGTACGAGGTTGCGTAGATCAGCATAGAACTTGTTCTTTTCTGCAGGATCTGCTTGAAGAGTTGGGGCATACACACTGAAGAGTGTTGCATGCTGCTTGTTTTGAAGTGGGAGGCGCATGGACATGATGCAATCTGAGTGACCTGTTGGCAGGTTTTTGAGTTTGGAGGCAATGGAGTTCCTGACCATGAAGCCAACGCCAAAAAGGCGGCTCTCAGCCTTTGACTTACCCGACCAGTAGAGGGTATAGCCAGCACCATGTTCTTGAAGACTACCTTCCTCAGGGAAACGGACCTCACTGAGAGCTGCTATGTCAATATTCAACCTGAGAAGTTCGTGGGCAACTAGAGCAGAGCGTCGTTCAGGGCGACCACTGTCTACTGTGTCAAGCATGGTTCTGATGTTCCAACACGCAAGCTTAAGACTTTGCACACTTTGTGAGGCAGGTGCATGCCTTTTCTTTGTTGTTATTTTTTGACCGCAAGTAAGGATGCCCATTGACCGCGGCTAGCCAACTGGGGTGGGGGAGACGAGCTTTGTTTAGGCCACCTTTTCTAGGCCCCTCTCCGTGTGGAGCAAGCAGTGCTGTCCCTAGATAAGGCTGCTTGGTCATTCAGGGTGCTGCCGAAAGATGCTTTCGTCTCCGGGTCAGCATCAGGCGACCAATACCCTGAACCGCCTACATGCAGGATCGGGACTGCGGCTTCCAGTGGCACCTTCCACCTGCCGTTTCGCCCCTTGCCCATCGCTGCAGGACTTGGTGTGTTGTGGGTTGTGGATGTGGATATGCCCTTCAGGCCTGCGCAGAGGAATTTTTAGGTGAGGCACAGTGTGCGCAGTACTGGCTCCACCCTTTCACCTTGGGGTCATCTGCCATGGCCCAGTAAGCCGGGACGCCGGCAGCGAGTCCTCCAGGTGGTAGGTGTTACATTAACGAGCTCTATCTGCCCGGGTTTGATGTTAGAGTTTTCCTTCTCTTGGCTGACGAGGTTAGTGAGCCCAGCCTGCCCATCTGGTTATACCGCCGGACATTCGGTCGCACCATGACGTGGCAAACTCTGTGAGAAACGGGGGGGACCAGCGAGAAGGTGTTGCCACAGATGCAGTAATGCAGGAGAGGCCATTGCAGTGACCATCTGCCAGGCATAGCCGGACAGTGACCACGCGGCGTTCACTACACCGGGAAGGAGAGGCTATGTATTGCGCATACACTTTCCCTGGGGGGGGCAGGATACCCAAGAGGGAGCCCACCCCTCCCCCCCAACTGATACCATGATCTAAAATTAGGGTTGCCAAGTCCAATTCAAGAAATATCTGGGGACTTTGGGGGTGGAGCCAGGAGACATTAGGGGTGGAGCCAAGATCAAGGTTGTGACAAGCATAATTGAACTCCAAGGGAATTCTGGCCATCACATTTAAAGGGACAGCACACCTTTTCAATTCCTTCCTTCCATAGGAAATAATGAAGGATAGGGGCACCTTCTTTTGGGACCCATAGAATTGGATCCCCTGGTCCAATCTTTTTGAAACTTGGTGGGCATTTTGGGGAGAGGCACTAGATGCTATACTGAAAATTTGGTGCCTCTATTCCAAAAAACAGCCCCCCCCAAAGCCCCAGATACCCGTGGATCTATTCTCCATTATTTTCTATGGGAATAAATCTCCCTAGGGAATAAAAGAGTTCCCAGCAGACATTTCCCTCCCCTCCCCCCGCTTTCTGATGACCCTGAAGCAGGGGGGGCCTCCAAACCGGGGGATCCCCTGCCCCCACCTGGGGATTGGCAACCCTATCTAAAAATACATAAGATCCTTCTGGAAGTATCGGCCCCTATCTGTGCCATCCATGGACCCAGAGAGAGTGGGAATTTTTCAGCAGGTAGAAAAAATGGAGTCTGATATCACAAAAAGGAAATTCCTTTGGGATATCAGGGACTCCTCCTCCATTCCGGAAACCTGAGAGAAGATTGGAAATTCCTTGATGAGCAAAGGGAACAGTCACCCTAGCTTTTAGCCATGAAATGAAACACAGTAACTATATTTTATTAACTTTCACATTTAAATTGGCCCATCTCTTTTCCCCCAGCATTAGAGATGCATTTATAGAAACCAGAAAAATGCATTTATTACTCACATCTTTGTCCTTTGCTCAGTTGATTTTAGCAGACAATTTCATGTTTGTTTGCATATATTTTTTCTTTACTGCAATCAGTTTTTTTTTTTAGTTTCAAGGAAAGTCTTTTTAAAATATTAAATTGGTATCATGGTAATTCTGTTTCCATACTGAAGCCTAACTTTTTTATTTGGGCCCATACTTATCCAAAGGACAAAGGGAAAATTGGAGAACTCATGCCTGGATTTTAAAATCACCAAGGCAGTGCTTGGCTTCTAAGAACTGCCCTTATATTTTGGGTGAATGGAAGCTGGTGACCTAGAAAAGCTTGCGTGTCTTCATTTGAAGAAGAGTTTTTCAAAAGCTAATAAGTAATACAGCTTAGCTCAGGCACACACACACACACACCCGATGTGGTGCCCATGGACACCATGGCACCTGCCCACACCTTTCCTGATGGTGGCAGCCAAGTGTTTTTAAATGGTGGGCAGGGCTAGATGGTGTTTTTGCACAGCAGTGTTCCTGATTGGCCACTGGAGATCTGATTGGGTGTGCAGATTTTTTAAAAGTTGCTTTGACAGTGACTGCCATCAAAGCACCAGGATCTTCACTGCAAGTCTGAAAGTATATCCATAAAATATTTTAAATATGTTTGTTTTTAAAAGCATCCTGTTAAACAGAGCTTCTTCCTGAAATATTCCCAGGTTCCCTAATATTTTGTGTTTGGCTTGACCTCTTGTGGTGGACATTTTGTATGTGCACCTACCACCCTGTGTCAGGAATCCAAATGTGTCTGCAGGATCAAAAATGTTGGGAACCTCTGGCTTAGTTTTTAGAAGGATTAATATGGCATATTGATACAGACTTCTGTTAGTGGCAATCTGTTAAGTTTTTTTTTACTGCAGGTCTGGGGAATAGGACTGGAATAGTGCTACTGCACATTGAGGTCTGGTAACTTGACAGTTTTGTGTCCTGGGACATTCCTCATTTCCTTGGTAAATACCCACAGAGGCCCTTTTTCAAAGCTTGTAGCAATTGCTGTAGAAGAACTGAACAAGAACCACTACTGTTTTAAATGATCCAGCCATTGTATGTTGTTGACATCCAATTTCTAGGAGGCAAATGTTCTGTGAATCTGGAATGCTACTCTTGAACAGTTGTTCATTTGGTTCAGCTTGCATTCTTGTTGGTGACTGAGTCTGGAAAGATTAGCTTTCTTTATATAAACTTCCTCCCAAGACTGCTGGCAAATATTCAGAAATTAAACGGTTTGATGCTTTTAAATTTCATCTTTTTGAGGGTAGGTAAAGTATCTCCAGTTGGCAAACTGTGTAGGTAAGTACAACAACAACAGCAATCCTTTGTAATGCAAAATCTGTCATATTCATCCAACTGTTTTATTAGGTTGACAGGTTGGTTGGGTAGCTTGTGCTTAAAATAAGATTCTACTTCCCCCAGCACCATTTTGCATCTGCAAGGCCTATCTTTTCAAAATTATCCACTCCTAATTGTTCTTTGTATTTTGAAGTCATGAGCATGTTGCCTACTTTCAGCAAGCTGACTTGCTTGAGTATTTCCCTGTTCATGGTTATGCTGGCTAGCTAGCAAAAAATCTGGTATTAGATGCAGGCATGCAATAAATTTAATTAACTCAACTGCTTCCATCTTGTCTGTGTCTTCATTTTGACACTCAAGCAGAAGTTTCAGCTTTCACAGAAAATCCTTGCTATGCAGTATGCTGGGTGTAATTCACAACTAGTTCTTTGAATGTTGTTTTTTTTTTATAATTTAAATTTTATTGAAAAAAAAAGGAATTTTTTACAAATAACATTCCCTATCATAGGGAATCACAACAAAAACTTTGTATGAACCGTCACATCAGATATTTCTAGTTAGCATTTGGATACAAATACAACAAATGCTGTATAAATGCCAGTAAGTCATTAGGCCGAGGGTTACAGACAGTCAAAGGTTAATAAATCATAAAGTTCAAATATTTAGCCGGTAGTTTCCCAAATATGGTATCAGCACTATTCACATACTCAAGGAAGTCAAACCATTTTTGTAAGAACCAGTCACCCGCCCTTACATTGTCTAGCAAAATTATAGTTGTTGTCATCTTGTCATGGATTAGTACATCCCACACCTTGTTACACCAATTCTGGAGTGGGGGGCAATTAGGTTGTTTCCAATAAGTGGCTATAGTTATCTTACCAGCAAGTAAAAGTAATGCGACTAGTTCCTGCTTTAAGGTAGAAAGCTCCTGGTCAGGCCATAGATTTAATAGAACCACTGCGGGCGTAAATGGAATACTAACCCCTATTATTTTCGATATTATTTCCAGGATAGATTTCCAGAATTTATTTACCATCAGACATTCCCACCAACAGTGGACGAATGTACCCAGTTGATCGCAACCTTTCCAACATAATGGATCAGCCTTTGCCTTGCCCTTAAAAAGTCTATGGGGAGTCGCATACCATCTTGCGAATATTTTATAATTTTGAAGTCGAAAATAAAGTGATTTGGATTTAAATAAAGGAGATAACCAGAGCTTACTCCATTGGTCGTCATTGATTGAAATTAGACAGTCTTTTTGCCAATTGTTTTGCTGGTTGGAGGAGCAGTTCCAAATATTTTGATTTAAAAGGGTATATAGCAAAGAAATAACACCTTTAATAGAGGAGATGCCTTTTTTATCAGTTTCTCAACCGGGTTTAGTGGTCTGTTGTGCATTACAATAGGTATTACTTGATGCAATGCATGGTGCACCTGAAGATACTGAAACCACGGAATAGAGGTCTTTGAATGTTGTTTTATTCGGAGTCCAAATGGGAAAAGGTTGAGGTAGATACAGTAAGTGAATATTTGTACAGCGAGTGAGAACCCAGTATAAAATCTTAGGTCCAATCCACCCATTTTGTTTTTTCCTCTCTCACAACTGGCACCCAAATCTGTATAACAAACTGAGTTTGCCACAGATATTTATTGTAATTCTTCAGCTTCGTAACTGACTCTTTGAAACACAGGTATTATTTATGAGATGTGACAAGCTTCCAGACAGAAATACCTTTCCATAAGAAGGTATGGCCCTGCCTGCTAGCAATCTTTTCTTTGGTCTTGCATTGCCATGCATAGCATTCCTCATATCCTCACTGCGGATAGTATTTTATTGTATTCCACTTTGGGGACTTCAGAATAAAAAAGCAGGTTATAAATTTTTCTGAAACACACTGAAAGAAATGTGTAGATAAATAGACTACAAGACTGTAGTTTAAATAGGCGGCACCTTATTTATGTATGTATGTATGTAAATTTCTAGTCTGCCTCCATTTCAGGTGGAACCCACCCTATCCCATGAGCAGGCTCAGGGTGGATTGCAACAAAGTTAAGCAATAAAAATTAAAAATAAATTTAAACAGTTAAAACATTAAAACAATAAAATTACTCCATTTCAGGTGGAAGACAACTAGTCAGGTCATAGTGCAAACAGAGCTGGAACTGATCGTATCTCAATAGGCCCAATAGATGGTGGGATATGGTGACAAGGGAGGCTAGACTTAATGTACTATGGGCATTCGCTGCCTCACTCAAAGGCCTGGTGGAACAGCTCCATTTTACAGGCCCTATGAAAAAGTAGTAGATCGGGTAAGGCCCTAATCTCTAATGGAAACATGTTCCACCAGGCCAGAGCCAGGGCAGAGAAGGCCCTAGCTCTAGTTGAGGCAAGACGGACATACTTTGGGCTGGGGTCAACCAGCAGATGGTGATTAACTGAACATAAAGTCCTTCGGGGAAAATATGAGGAAAGGTCCCTCAGATATGTTGGTCCCAGGCCACACAGGGCTTTAAATGTCAGTACCAAAACCTTGAAATGAATCCGGTACTCAATAGGTAGCCAGTGTAATTGATGCAGCACTGACTGTATGCTTGCTCGTAAAAGCAATGCAGTTAGCAAATGCGCCACTGCATTGTGCACCAGCTGGAGTTTCTGGATTAGCCAAAAGAATTAGCCACATAGAATGAGTTACAATAATCCAACCTGGAAGTGACCATTACATAGGTCACTGTAGCCAAGTCCTGAGGGGACAGTGCATAAGTAGCGCACTGTCCAGGGCTGGGAGCTGGATAGCCGAGACTACTTTACCTCAGCTAAGGTACAGGACCTCTGTCTTAGTTGGATTAAGCTTCAACCAGCTCTGTTGCAACCATCCAGTCACAATTCCCAAAGCCGCAGCCGGATGATCTGGGACAGAGTCTGGATGGCCGTCCATTAACAGATAGAGCTGGGTATCATCCTCATATCGATGACAACCCAGCCCTAAACTTCAGGCTACCTGGGCAAGGGGGCATATATAGATGTTGAACATCATTGGTGAGAAAATTGCTCCCTGAGGGACACCACATACAAGTGGGTGTCATGAAGATTTGCTCACCAAGTGCCACCCTTTGTCCCTGGAGAAAGATGGAGAACCACTGTAATGCAATCCCCTGAACTCCAACATCAGCATGGTGGTGGGTCATAAGATCATAATCGACCATGTCAAATGCTGCTAAAAGATCGAGAAGCAACAGCAGCACTGACTAACCTCGATCCATATGCCTCTGGAAGTCATCTGTAAGAGCGACCAATACAGCCTCTGTCCCATGGCCAGGGCAGAAGCTGGACAGAATCAAGGATAGATGCAGCCTCCAGGAAAGCCTGAAACTGTTCAGCCATCGCTTTCTTAACCACCTTACCTAGGAACGGAAGGTTCTAAACTGGGCGGTAGTGTGCCAAGACTGCAGGGTCCAATGTTGATTTATTTAAAAGCAGGCAAATCATCGCCTCCTTCAGCCCCTCTGGGAAAATCCCTGATGAAAGGGACAAGTTGACAATTTCACCCAGGGGGGTCCTGAATGCCATCCCCACATGCTTTAATAAGCCAGGATGGACATGGGCTAAGGAGGCAGGTGGTGGGCTTCCCTGTAGTCAGGATCCTGTCAACATCTTCCTGAGAGAGCTGGTTGAAGTGATCCAAAATTAGACCTGAACTGGACAAGAGGGTTCCAGTTCCCTTACTGTATCAGTTGTGGCAGGAAGGTCCTGGTGGAGAGTCAAGACTTTATCTGCAAAATAGTCCACAGAAGCCTCACAGCCGATATCCAGTTCCCTATCAGTTTGTTTGCCAGATGATAATAATAATAATAATAATAATAATAATAATAATAATAATAATATTTTATTTATACCCCGCCCTCCCCGCCAGGGCAGGCTCAGGGCGGCTTACAGATGGCAATGTGGTTAAAGATTGAATTGTCCTAAACAATTGAGCCGGGTGCAACTTTGCAGATGCAATGGAGGCCGCATAAAACTCCCTCTTAGCAGATTTCATAACCTTCTCATAGACCTTCATAAACATTCTGTAAGAAGTTCTTGCCTCCTCGTCATGAGTATGCCGCCATACTCGCTCTAGCCGTCTGAGCTGTTGTTCCATCCTCCACAACTCCAGGGTGTGTGTGTTATATATAAAAAATCTTCAGTGTTTTCCCCAAATAAAGTTTTTCCTTTCAGCCTACGTACATGTTTATGGTTGATTATAGTTTTATTAAGAGTACATAATTCATAAATCTTTCCGCCTGCGTACATATTTATGGTTTATTATAGTTTTATTAAGAGCACATAATTCATAAATCTTGATAGCTCTGGATATTTTTGCTTGTTTTTGCTTACCTGAGGCTGAACGTGTAATAAGGCTGAACTTGTAATAAGCATTTTATTACCTGAGGCTGAACGTGTAATAAGCATTTGTTACCCTTAAAAAGCTGAAATCTGCTCAGCATATTTCTCTCTGTGTGTTGTGTGCACATGTGTGCGCTGGGAAGTACAATCCTATGCAGAGTTACTCCAGTGTGAGGCCATTGGGATTACGCTTTTTAAGTCTCATCAGCATGGTGTTAGTTTGAGATAAATGCTTGTCTTCTGTCAGTAGTGAACAGTGTTTAGCTGGTGGTTTTGTGGTCATTGTTTGTGTGTTTTTGTGGTACATGCATACATGGCGATAAAAGGTAATCCTTCTTTGTAGCTGAAATGAAATAAGTATTTTCTTAACTATAATTTAAAAAAAATGAATGGTGTCTACATGCACTCTTGTTAAAGTAGCAATTTATAGTGGCATTGGTAAGCTTCAGATTGTGAGGTTTCTATAGGGCTTGACAATTGCAGTATGTATCTCACCAAATGACTTTGGGAGGAGCCAGGATGTAAACTATCTAGATGCACAGTACAAAATGAGGCCACATTTGTGTTTGCAAACCACTTCAGGTTATGTACTCCCCAGAAACTTGCTTGCCCATCTGTACCACTACTTGCTTGCACATCTGTATTACAGTCAATGGTACAGTTTAAAGACCAGCTCAAGACAGCCTGCAATAGATGTATTTCAGGCTTTCTTGTGCACTTCCTTTGAACTTTAAAGGGACTGCACAAGACAGCCTGAAACAGCTGCCCACTGGGGAGCAGCTTGTTCCCTGCTGCCCAGCTGTTTTTGCAGTTTTGTGGGGAACAGACAGCAGGAGGTTAAAGGAAATCATAGCCTCTTTAAACCCCTGCTTTCTGCTCTGTCCATGAACGGCCACAAACTGCTTTAAAAGTCCATGGAGGTTTGTGACAGTAGACCAGTCACGAACTTTGGTTCGCAAACCAAACCACTTAACAGGGCAAAAATTGTGATGAGTTTTACTTTGTGGTTCATTTGGTACCCATCCCTACTGACCACCTTCAAGTAGTTTTTTTTGGCTTTGCCCTGGATGTTTTCTCATTTTACGAATCTCCTTGGAGAAATGGTCAGGGAAACGGGACAAAAAACTTCTTTGAGTGCTTTTAAAAACAACAACAAAGCACAACACCAGGCAGCTCACATCTACTCACTACACTTTGGGTTAATAATAAATTAACTATTTTGTCACGGCATTACATAGTTGCTTTTCTATACATGCCCAAGTACTATTGCAAAGAACGATGGCTAAGGGCTGAGAAAGCTGCTTTCTTGTGGTAGAAATGGAGATGCCTGACAGCTTTGCATCTGCAAGTCTTGTGTACTAAGAGGGCATTTCCTCACTCAGTCAAACACAAGCGGAGCTGAGAATGGGGGAGTGGCAGGTGGTGTCCTGAGCCTTTGATGTGGAAATATCCTGCTGCTGTTTCCTTTCATGTCGGTCAGAGCTTTGTCTCCTCAGTTAAATATCTTTGGGTGGCTGCTTTGGAGCCAGAACAGATGAAGCACAGACTGGAGAAGAACAGCAGAATCCTGAATAATCGCAGAATAAAAATAGACACTCAACAAAAGCAACTGTCCCCGTAGACCAACTAACATTTTGGAATCTAGGGAATACACACAACTTCTTCCATCTACTCTAGGTCTAATAAGAGGGCAAATACAATTAATGGAGTAATTTGGTTTACGTGATATCAGAGGAACAATGTGTTATACGGGAGCACTATACTTAAATGGAACTGCACAGTCTTATTAACTGTCCTGTATTATGGTGGCTTCCATAGGTGGTGGCATTCCATATAGCATATATTTCCTGACAAAATTATTGAGACATAAGTCCAGAACAGATAAAAAGAAATACTTTTTTACTCAATGAGTAATTAATGAGTAATTTTACTCAATGAGTAAATCACTGCCAGGGAGGCAGCGTAGATACAGCACAGATACCTTTAAAGGGGGTTAGGGAGAATCATGGAGGAGAGTTCCATCAGTGGCTACAAGCCATAGTGATTGAAGGGAGCCTCCCTCTCCAGAGACAGCAAACATCTGAACACCAGTGCTGGAAAGCTGCAGCAGGGAAGCCTTCTGCTTCTATGTCATGTTTGCCTTTCAGGGCAATTGGTTGGCTGCTATGGGAAACCAGATGCTATTGATCTTCTCCATTAGGCTTGAATATATAAAGGGAGCAGAACCAATTTTAAATGCATGAACAGGACACATATGCACTAGGTTTGCCAAAGCCCCCCTGGGGATGGTGTGTGTGTGTAGGATTGGGAAATTCCTGGAGATGTGGGGATGGAGCCTGGAGAGGATAGGGACCTCAGTGAGTTATGATGCCATAGAGTTCACTCTCCAAAGCATCCATTTCCCCCAGGGGAACTGATCACTGTAGTCTAAAGATGAGCTGTAATTCCAGGGGATCCCCAGATCCCACCTGGAGGCTGGAATCCCTATAGCACATCTCTTTGAGCTCTCCAGTCCTGAATCTCCAGTGAATCTGCCCACCCAATTTTTTTAAAAAAATTAGAAGGCTGTTTGACAGTGCATGATCTAAGCCTTTTGGGATATAGCAATGCTACAGACATGGCAGGCCACCACACTGAAAATGGAAATTTCTCAGCTCCAGTGCTTTCCTCTTTACTAAGATGATGTGTAATGAATGACTAATTGTGCCATCCTAAACAGAGTAGCACCCTTCTAAGCCCATTGATTTAAATGGACTTGGAAATGTGTAATTCTGGTTTGGATGGCACTGTAAAAGTGAGAGAGAGGAAGGGCCATATTTCAGATCTCATCCCTAACCTGGGTTTACAGGGTGTATGTTGATAATGCAGTCCTATTTTATGGATTTGTGTTAGGGTTGCCAGTCCCCCCAGCAACCAGGGGACTTACTGGCAATGGGGGGAGGCTCAGGCCCTGCTTGGCGGCAGCGTTGCTGGCAAAGTGGGATGCTCTGGTATTTGGGTAAAAACTCTATGGTTGGAAGCCATTTTACATGGAGCTTTTGCTAGAATGCCAGGGTATCCCACATCAATGGCAATGCGATGTCACTTCTAGTGCTTGCTGAAGTGACATTGCTCCATTGATGACGATGTCATTGCCATGCCAGATTAGGCCTCTCCACCCATTCCTATTAAGTCCCTCTTACTGGCTAGCCAATTGGTAAAACTTAGCACCACTAGTTAATTTATAGGGTCATCATAAGTTGGGAGGCAACTTGACAGCACTTTAACATACACACAGAAGTACTTCAAGAAATACACAGATATTTACTTCTATAACATTCCTCTAGAAAGGATTTCATGAAGCTATAAGAAAGCGGGGAGCATAAGGATAGGAAGAAAGGGGAGAAGATTAAAACTCAGACTTAGCTTACAGGCCGTCTGCCTGCAAATATGAAACCCTCATCTCTTGGGTCATTTTCTCTCCACTTTTTCTCTGTGATTGATACTTGTGACTGTAGGGTGATAACCAGGTGACTGCTTTCTCTTCCTCTGAGGGCCGATTGAATGCAAGTTTTATGACTCCTAGAAAACCTGCCTGTTTGGGAGGAGGAGGGGGCACATTAACCTCAAAGTATAAAAGCTGTGGATGTAATAAGCATAGATCTCCTTGGCTGTTAGTGCAGATAAGACTTCAGGGGATGCCCCTTATGTCCTTGGGAGAGGTAAAGGGCATGGAGTGGTGTGATGGAAAACTAGGGTGAAATACTGGATGCGTACTTTGTTTCACCTTAAACCAGATGCAGTTAGATACTATAGATTTCTGCCTTCCTTTTCTCCTACACTGTAATAAAATTTGCTCAAATGTCAAGGTTTTGGAGGTTTCTGGATGGACTTTTGGACTTTTCTCCTCTTCCTATAACAGTCTGTGGGCTGTCCATACTCATCAATTACAGAAACTTTGATTAATCAAGTGTTAGGATTATAAAGTTTCCAATCTAACATTTAGGCTCTGTTTTCACTTGTGGAAATGAATGATTTCCATTGACATACGTGGAGTAAAGTAAACTTCCTTTCCTTATCAGTTCCTGCATTCTGTCCCCAGGATATATGCATATGAGACTCTTTCCCCTGAAAATTGTCACACTCTTGTTTTGATGAGGCTCTATATCTGCTTCCATTGCTCTTCCTTATTCATAAGAACATAACTAGTAAGGACATAAGAGAACATATGTTGGATCAGGCCAATGGCCCATCCAGTCCAACACTCTGTGCCATACAGTGGCAAAAAACACCAAGTGCCATCAAAAGGTCCACCAGTGGGGCTAGAAGCCCTCCCACTATGCTGCCCCCCCCCCCAAGCACCAAGAATACAGAGCATCGCTGCCCCAGACTGAGAGTTCCAACAATAGGCTGTGGCTAATTGCTCCATATGCTTATCCAATCCCCTCTTGAAGCTGTCTATGCTTGTAGCTGCCACCGCCTCCTGTGGCAGTGAATTCCATGTGTTATTCACCCTTTGGGTGAAGAAGTACTTCCTTTTATCTCTAACCCGACTGCTCAGCAATTTCATTAAATCCCCACGAGTTCTCATTTTGTGAGAAAGGGAGAAAAGTACTTCTTTCTCTATTTTCTCTATCCCATGCATAAACCTCTATCATGTCACCCCCACAGTCGACATTTCTCCAAGGTAAAGAGCCCTAAGCGTTTTAACCTTTCTTCATAGGGAAAGTGTTCCAAACCTTTAATCATTCTAGTTGCCTTTTTCTTGACTTTTTTGAGGTGCGATGACCAGAATTGTACACAGTACTCCAAATGACGCCGCACCATCAATTTATACAGGGACATTATGATACTGGCTGATTTGTTTTCAATACCCTTCCTAATAATTCCCAGCATGGTGTTGGCCGTTTTTATTGCAGTCGCACACTGTCTCGACATTTTCAGTGAGTTATCTACCATGACCCCAAGATCTCTCTCTTGGTCAGTCTCTGCCAGTTCACACCCCATCAACTTGTATTTATAGCTAGGATTTTTGGCCCCAATGTGCATTACTTTGCACTAGGCCACATTGAACCTCATCTGCCACGTTGACGCCCACTCACGCAGCCTCAACAGATCCCCTTGGAGTGCCTCACAATCCTCTCTAGTTCTCACCACCCTGAACAATTTAATGTCATCTGCAAACTTGGCAACTTCACTGCTTACTCCCAACTCCAAATCATTAATGAACAAGTTAATGAGCCCAGTACTGAGCCCTTCGGCACCCCACTGCTTACCATCCTCCACTGCGAAGATTGCCCATTTATACTCTCTGTTTCCTATTAATTAGCCAGTTTTTGATCCACAAGAGGACCTGTCCTTTTACTCCATGACTCTTGAGCTAACTAAGGAGCCTTTGATGAGGAACTTTATCAAAAACTTTCTGGAAGTCAAGGTAAACAACATCTATTGGGTCCCCTTTGTCCACATGTTTGTTCATCCCCCAAAAGGATTTCCTTTTGCTATAGATAATTTTCCAACAAGCTACCTATAAGTGTATCACATTACTTTGTTTCTTTTCCCGATTTTATTTTATTTTATTTCTAATTATTGTGTTGTAATAACTTTAAATATTACTATCTTTAGTCTGTATTTTGTTTTTAAATGTTGTTTTTGTTATGTACTTTGATTACTAAGCTTACGATGCTATTTCTGTTGACTCTAATTGTAAACCTCTCAGTTTTATAGATTGTAAGCTACCTTTATGTCCCAATAAAATCGTTTAAAATTTCAAAAAAAGAAAAAGAACTGTAACAGGTTAGTGAGACAAGATCTTTCCTTACAGAACCCATGCTGAGTCTTCCTCAATAACTTGCTACTTAATATATGTGTTGTGCCAACAGGTCTCAAACTGTTTCACAATGCCCACATGTCTCTTGATCTCACACTTGCACACAATATGGTATTTTTTGGGGGGGGGGGGGGATGCAGTTTGAAGCTGACTTCCCAGGGCATGGGGACATTCCTACATTTATTCAAGGACATTCCTTCTCAGTTAAATACTAGTATGAGACTGAACAAAGGGGCTGCTAAGATCAAAAGGATATACGGTATTTGTTTATTTGTCTTAAAAAACAAAAAAGAAGCTGCATAAAAGGCTCTGTCTGAACAAAAGAAATGCTTTCTTTTTCCATTAGCCTCACTGGGAGGAGGGGGAAAAGGCACCCATTTAATCCTCATAACAGCTCTGCCTATGTTAACATAAAAACAGAGTGTTTATAAATATTGGTTCTAGGGTAATGGGCTTGGAAGACTGTGCAGTGGATGCTAGAAAGCTTGCTGGTTTGCATTATTTTATTATGTGTGTTTGGGTGTGTGTATATATCCATTATACTGTACATTGTGCATCCATTTTACTATAACGGGAGTTCACTGCAGGATAGGGTGGCCAGACCGTCCCGGTCTCCCGGGACATTCCCGGATCTGGCCACCCAATCCCGGATCCCGGGCTGCCTATACCGGGACCATTAAAGGTCCCGGTTTAGGCAGCCACGGAGCCGGTGGGCCGCGAGCGCCGGCGGGGAAGGCGGTGAGGGAGGGAGGGAGCGTCCCTGCGCCTGCGCAGGGCCCCTGCGCAGGCGCAGGGACGCTCCCTCCCTCCCTCGCCGCCTTCCCCGCCCGCGCGCGGGGCCCGGCGGCAGTGGTGGAGGCCTCTCCGTGGCCTCTGCTGGTCGCTGGAAGCCCTCCAGAGACTCTGGAGGGCCTCCAGCGACCAGCGGAGGCCGCGGAGAGGCCGCGGGGCACCCGGCGCTGGTCCCAGAAGGCCTTCCAGAGGCTCTGGAGGCCTTCCGTGACCAGCGCCGGCCAGCGAAGGCTTCCCCGCGGCCTCCGCTGGTCCCTGGAGGCCCTCCAGAGTCTCTGGAGGGCCTCCAGGGACCAGCGGAGGCCGCGGGGAAGCCGCGGAGCACCCGGCGCTGGTCCCGGAAGGCCTTCCAGAGCCTCTGGAAGGCCTTCGGGGACCAGCGCCGGCCAGCGAAGGCTTCCCCGCGGCCTCCGCTGGTCCCTGGAGGCCCTCCAGAGTCTCTGGAGGGCCTCCAGGGACCAGCGGAGGCCACGGGGAAGCCGCGGGGCACCCGGCGCTGGTCCCTGGAGGCCTCCAGAGGCCAGCGCCGGCAGCTCCCTCCCTCCCTCGCCGCGAGGCCGCCGCCGGAGGACTCCCCGCCGCCGCCGCCGCTGGACTCCGCCGCCCTGGAATAAGGTAAGGGGGCCGAAAGCGGGGGGGCGGGGGGCGGCCTTCCTTTCTTTCCCTCCCTCCTCCCTCCCTCCCTCCCTCCCTCCCTTCCTTTCTTCCTTCCTTCCTTCCTTCCTTCCTTCCTTCCTTCCTTCCTTCCTTCCTTCCTTCCTTCCCTCACTCCCTTCCCTTCCTTCCCTCCCTCCCTCCTCCTTCCTTCCTTCCTTCCCTCCCTCCCTCCCCCCTTCCTTCCTTCCTTCCCTCCCTCCCTCCTCCCTTCCTTCCTTCCTTCCCTCCCTCCCCCCTTCCTTCCTTCCTTCCCTCCCTCCTCCCCTTCCTTCTTCCCTCCTTCCCTCCTTCCTTCCTTCCCTCCCTTCCTTCCTCCCTCCCTTCCCTCCCTTCCTTCCCTCCCTCCCTTCTTCCTTTCTTCCCTTCTTCCCTCCCTCCCTTTCTCCTTCCTTCCTTCCTTCCCTCCTCCCTCCTTATGTTCTTATGTGACAGGGGCTTCTCTTATGTTGTTATGTGACGCAGAGTGTTGGACTGGATGGGCCACTGCCTGATCCAACAGGGGTTCTCTTATGTTGTTATGTGACGCAGAGTGTTGGACTGGATGGGCCACTGGCCTGATCCAACAGGGCTTCTCTCATGTTCTTATGTGACACAGAGTGTTGGACTGGATGGGCCACTGGCCTGATCCAACAGGGCTTCTCTTATGTTGTTATGTGACGCAGAGTGTTGGACTGGATGGGCCACTGGCCTGATCCAACAGGGCTTCTCTCATGTTCTTATGTGACACCGAGTGTTGGACTGGATGGGCCACTGGCCTGATCCAACAGGGCTTCTCTTATGTTCTTATGTGACACAGAGTGTTGGACTGGATGGGCCACTGGCCTGATCCAACAGGGCTTCTCATATGTTCTTATGTGACGCAGAGTGTTGGACTGGATGGGCTACTGGCCTGATCCAACAGGGCTTCTCTTATGTGACAATACTGAGTTTGGTGGACCCAAGCACTGATTCAGTGTAAGGGAGCTTTGTGTTTGTGTCTTCTAGTGCAATTTTGTTCTCAGATCCTGTATTTACTTCATCAGTATATGGGATAAGGCACTTTCTCAACTGTGCTGCATAATGCAGCCTATTTATTTTGTCCTGTTGGCTCTGTTGGCTCTATCTGGCCACCTTCATCACTTTCGGGGTGTGGATCCCCCAGTGGAGTGGTCTCCCGACTCCCTCCGCCGGCTGTTTCTGATAGCCCTGCTCCCCCTCTTTCATTTGATATGTGTCCCGTGCGGGTGCCACCCTCCCGCCGGGAGATGCCGCAAAATGAGCCCCCTTGAGGCTTATGGCGGCAGGGCTCGGGGGAAGCGAGCTAGACTGCTGTTCTTTTGAGGGGTTATAGAGTGTTTCGAGCCCGTCCCTGTGGCATCGGTCCATCATTGTGGGGCCCAGGGGGCCGGCGCAGCGGCACGCTGAAGCAGCCTGTCGGTCACTTCCAGGTTCCTGTCCTGCATCTTGACCGGTGTTATTAGTGACAGGCTGCTTCGGCGTGCCGCTGCGCCGGCCCCCTGGGTCCCACAACGATGGGACCGATGCCACAGGGACGGGCTCGAAACACTCTATAACCCCTCAAAAGAACAGCAGTCTAGCTCGCTTCCCCCGAGCCCTGCCGCCATAAGCCTCAAGGGGGCTCATTTTGCGGCATCTCCCGGCGGAGGAGGGTGGCACCCGCACGGGACACATATCAAATGAAAGAGGGGGCGCAGGGCTATCAGAAACAGTCAGCGGAGGGAGTCGGGAGACCACCCCACTGGGGGATCCACACCCCGAAAGTGATGAAGGTGGCGCAGATAGAGCCAACAGAGCCAACAGGACAAAATAAATAGGCTGCATTATGCAAGCACAGTTGAGAAAGTGCCTTATCCCATATACTGATGAAGTATATACAGGATTTGAGAACAAAATTGTTTCCGGCGGTGATATTTTGGGGGATTTTTGGGGACGTCACAGAAGTGCTGTGAAGTCACTTCCTGTTTCCGGCAGGTGACGCGGGGGAAATGATGTCATAGGAAGTGATGCCACTTCCTGTTTCCGGTGGTGGCATGACATCACCGGAAGTGACGTCGCCGGAAGTGACGTCACTTCCTGTTTCCGGTGGTGGCATGACATCACCGGAAGTGACGTCACCGGAAGCAACCCCCCCCCCCCCCCCCCAGTGTCCCTGGCTGGCCTTCAGACATTATGGTCACCCTACTGCAGGAAGTTAGCATGGCCGATTCACAGTTTCAGTGAGCCTTTGGATGTTCTTTGGAGAAGAACTTAACTCTAATGTATGTTCCAGTGCTGAAATAGCACTTGTACTGAATTAAGCTTTCACTTTGGAAACTTTTTTTGGCTATCAGGATTAGATGACTCTATGGAAGTTACTATCTATCCAGCATTCTTTGTACATCTCTCATTGTTACCCTGCTTTTACCCCATGGATCTTGGGGCAGTATACATTTCTCTACCCCACCCCAGTTTGATAGATTAGGCTGCAGGGGAGAGCAATAGGACTAAAGTCACCTAGAGAACTTCATAATTGAATAAAGGATTGACCCTGTTTTTCCTTGGCCAAGCCATTATCAGTCAGCCTACCCTTTCTCAAGGAGTCCGCTCAGCTAAACTGTGACAACCTCCTATATGCTAGCCTGAATTTCTTAGAAATCAGTTTGGATATAAATATAATCCATGAAGGGAGTGTTAGGAATGGCCTCTTGGCCCTGCCTTGTTTTGGAATATATTCAATGGGAAACACTAGAGCCTTTTCATTTTCTTTGGCTGTTGCTGCCAGCACTCCCTGTTGAAGGAAGAGGCTGCTGGTAGGCTAGTCAAGAACTGCTACTTAAGAGTTCAAATCTGATCACTAAAAATTCTTGAGGGGAAGCTCTGCATTCAGAGGCACTAATCCTCTGAATCCCAGAGCCAAGAGGCAACATCAGGGGAAGGTGTTCTTCTCTGTGCCCTGTTGTTCGCCCTCCGGAGCAACTGGATAGCCCCTGTGTGAGACAGGATGCTGGACTAAATGGATTGCTGGTCTAGTCCAGCAGATATCTTCTTAGGAGAGCCGTTTGTAGTGGTTAAGTGTGCGGACTCTTATCTGGGAAAACTGGGTTTGATTCCCCACTCCTCCACCTGCACCTGCTAGCATGGCCTTGGGTCAGCCATAGCTCTAGCAGAGGTTGTCCTTGAAAGGGCAGCTGCTGTGAGAGCCCTCTCAGCCCCACCCCACCTCACAGGGTGTCTGTTGTAGGGGAGGAAGGTAAAGGAGATTGTAGGCCGTTCTGAGACTCTGTCCTTGAAAGGGCAGCTGCTGTGAGAGCCCTCTCCAGCCCCACCCACCTCACAGGGTGTCTGTTGTGGGGGAGGAAGGAAAGGAGATTGTAGGCCGTTCTGAGACTCTGTCCTTGAAAGGGCAGCTGCTGTGAGAGCCCTCTCCAGCCCCACCCACCTCACAGGGTGTCTGTTGTGGGGGAGGAAGAGAAAGGAGATTGTGAGCCGCTCTGAGACTCTGTCCTTGAAAGGGCAGCTGCTGTGAGAACCCTCTCCAGCCCCACCCACCTCACAGGGTGACTGTTGTGGGGGAGGAAGGTAAAGGAGATTGTGAGCCGCTCTGAGACTCTTTGGAGTGGAGGGCGGGATATAAATCCAATATCATCATCATCATCTTCTTCTTCTTCTTCTTCTTCTTCTGTTTTTTTTTAAATTTGTTTTCCTCCCACCCATGTCTGCCTTCTTCTGAGGCCTGATTTCCTGTGTATCTGTTCCTCTCTGCTGGTCCTTAGCTTTTTTTCTGATTCTAAAATACCTCCCAGATGCAGTTTATCCACTGTTCAGGAGGTATAGTTAATACAGTCTGTGGTTTACTTCCTGGCTTTCTTTTGCAGGATCCCATATCTCATTAAAAGGGCAAACACTTTTGAATAAATTGGTCATTCTTCCTCCATTGTTGGACCAATTATCTGTTTGCCCAATTGAAGGTACCCACACCTTCACCTACAATTCATTTATTAATATCATCTGTCAGGGTTTGTTGACAGAAGCTAAACCTGGCCTTTCTGTGATTCCAGAACCCAGTTACTTCAAAATCTAGCCTTTCTAGATTTTGAAAGGAAGAGCTCTCTGCCATCTTCTTTTCCTGGGATATTTGCAAATGCAAATTCAACTTTTGTTAAGAAAAAACATACAAGAACAGGACCTGTAATTTTGGGAAGGGGAAGTGCAGATATATTGACAAAAATACGTCCTGAATTTAAATGAGATGTGTTGAATGCCGGGCAGGCTAAAACCCTAGAAAGAATAAAAGGGTCTGCAGAAGAGCAAAGCCATCTACTTGAGCAGTTACTCTGATTCTATACTTGCGATTACTTTCTAAGGTCCTCTACAAAGTTATGCCTGTCCTTTAAAAGCATTCCTGTTGCTGGTGGCTGCAACCAGTTTCTTATACAGAAACTTGATTCCGGGCCTTTCCCATCCCTCCCCAAACTCTTTCTGTCCTCTCCAAGAATCCCTCCTCCTCTCACACACACACCCCACCCGGGCCAAATGCACTCGGGCTTCTCTGGAATTGATGATCTCATTAAAGTGTCAAGCTAGCCCAGGGATGGTTCCATTGCGAATGAGGATTTATGGCAGAATCTGCCTTGGTGAAGGTTTTATCGCAGGCTTTAAACAGAACTGGGCAAGTCCTCCCGGGCTTGGCTGCACCAGCTGCCTTGTTCCTTAAAAGAACCAATCAGGACTACTTGGGAAGGAATTTAGAGGGAGTTGGGGTATTATTCAAGAGGCAGAAAATTGATGGTGATTACTTAAGGAATTCAATCCTGACTCTGTGGAAGGAGCAGACTATGTCACTATAGGTGATCTAAACAGAGGTCTGCCTCTGGCAGTATTGCCCTTGACAGTGGGGACCAACGGTGTCATCCTAAGTAGTGTTGCGCCCTTCTAAATCTGTTAATAGGCTTAGAGGATGTGACTCTACTTAGGATGGCACTGAGAGGGTCCAAATGGATCCCTAGTATGTTTTCCTGTTTGTGAATCTGAACATTAGGATTTATCCTCATTCTGGCTGCGGAGGCTCTTGTGAATTGAACACCTCTTCTTTTTGGTAGGAATTGGGCCAATGAGAGAAAAGGGTGGCAGCTAATGTAATTATGTTGCTTCTTTTTCTATAATCAGGCAAAAACCTGGGGATTGACCAAACTGAGGACAATCTTTCCAGTTGAGAAATGGTTGCTCAGGGATGAGGAAAGCAGGCTGTGAGGTGCTGACAGTTGGAGAAAGCACAATGGCCATCTGCTCTTGTGAATATCTATTTTTGCCTTCCCTCTTTCCTGTTATCTCTATGCCCATGTAAAATCACCAGGTTCAGTATCCCAGCCAAAAACAGTGCTGAAACCACGATGCAGTGCTGAAACCACAATGTACAGCTGCTTAACCCTTTGGCTTCTGCCCTGTGAGAAAGCTTTTACATAATTGAAAAGGATTAAAAATGTAGTTGCTTGAGCGTGGTCTCACTCATTAGCTTCACAGCATTTCTTGTTTAGGGATGGACTATGCAAATTGAGCTTCAAAGTGGTATTGTGCCTTGGTGTTCATTATTACCTACTATTATCAATCCTTAGTGCAACAACAGGTTTACTCTTGCATTTACTCTTCACCGGTATCCTTGGTTGAGCACTTGCCTTACAGCCACGAATGCAAGGTCTTGTAACTCTGAAATAAGTCCCTGTGCAATTTTTAGTGCCTTTAGGGAGCACATACAGCCTGGACTGCGCGAGCTGCACTGGCTGCCAGTTATATATCGGGTTCGTTACAAAGTGCTGGTCATTACCTTTAAAGCCCTATATGGTCGAGGACCTGTCTACCTTAGGGACCATCTCTCCCCATATGAACCCCAGAGAGCACTGAGGTCAACTGGAAAAAACTTGTTGACTACTCCCGGACCGAGAGAGGTGAAGCTGCAATGTACCCGTAACCGGGCCTTCTCCTCTGTAGCCCCGAGCCTATGGAACCAACTTCCAGAGGAAATGCGGGCCCTGCGGGACCTTGAACAATTCCGCAGGGCCTGCAAGACCTTCCGACTGGCTTTCGCTGACGAAGAAAGAAATTGCTAATGATAACCGCCATCCTAAAAGAAACAGTATTAGCACTTTTATTAACTAATTAACTAATTTTTAAACCTAATCAGAATTTTAATGCTTAAATGCAATTTTGTGTTTTTTGCTTTCTTTGTAATAATTGAAATTTGTATGATGTTGTTAGCCGCCCTGAGCCTGCTTCGGCGGGGAGGGCGGGATACAAATAAAATTATCTATCTATCTATCTATCTATCTATCTATCTATCTATCTATCTATCTATCTATCCATCCATCTTTTGATCACATACATGCTGGCTAGCTATTAACTTAAGAATAGCCCTGCTGGATCAGACCAGTGGTCCATCTAGTCCAGCAACTTGTCTCACATAGTAGCCAAGCAGTTACCCTGGAGGCTCAGCAAGCAGAGCATAGAGGCCAAGGCTTTCCCCTAATGTTACCTGCTAGAACTTGTATTCAGAGTTTACCCACTTCTAAATATTGAGATTATGGGATATGGTGGCTCTTTGGCTTTGCTGCTGTTTCTGTGCCATTCCATCCCCAGGCTTTCATCTCAGAATTGCATACCTGTGAACACGCCTTCCTGATCACAGTATGATACATAGCAAACTGTTCATAGACACCCTGAGTACATTACAAAAGGTTGTGTAGTCAGGGCTGTTTGAGCTCTTATGCTGATTAATATTATGAAATAAGAACCCAGCCTAATCAGGGTCCTTATGGCAGTGATATTAGCTAAGATCATCCTGGGCATAGAACTTTTTGTGCACTTCTAAAATTAAACTTCTGTGGGGGGAAATAAAATTAAACTTCTAAAATTGCTTACAGTAAAACCTTGCTTAACCAGATTTTTCTAATCAGAAATCCTTCTGAGTTTTGGCTATAGTTTTTATTTTCTGTACTAGTATGCACTACCTGTTTCTTCTTTGGATGCATTCTTTTATCACAGGCAGGTCAGTCCTTCTACTCTCCACCTCTTCCCCCAATAAGAGAAGAGGTGAGGAGGTGCTCACTTTATGGTATTTTTTAGCCAATGGCTTGTTAATACATTATTCATTTAAAATTAAATTTTTGGCTTGGAGCTTATTGGTCTAAATTTATTGTAGATGTATATCAACATGGTGAATCAACGCTTGATTTATTTCATACAGTTTGGTATAATAGTGGTAAGGATTCTCAGGTGGGGAAATGAAGGCAGTGGAGATGATAAGCTGACCCAGCAGGTCATTCTCAAAGAGGAATCTGGAACCAATGTCCTGTGTTAAAAGTCCACTTCTCTTTTCATAACTGGGGGTTTGCTACATCTATAAATCTGCCAGGGATCTTTATGCTTGCAGTTTTTTCTGATATATGGGATGCTGCCCTGGAGACACTGTAAGCAGTAAGATAGCTTTCTTATAGGGTGACCCTTAGTTGATAACCCAGGCTTACTAAAACTTTGTGCTCTATAGGCCTTCACTTGAATGTGCTAAAAATTGATTTCCTTCTCTGTCTCTCTCTGCCCCTCCCCAATCTCCTTTGACATCAAAGGCTAAGGCTGACTTTCCCTTTGAAAATAGCATTGCTCTTAAATTTTCTGTCCTCTTAATAGATTTTTATATAATCACTACAGTGCACTTTTAAAGAGCGATAGATCATGTTCATTGCCTTTCCCTGTGATTAATTTCCCATAATAGTCCTAGGTAATGCCGGTGCAAGGAGAGAAGAAGAGAGGGGGAGAAGAAAAATATCAACCCCACATTATCCACTTTGTTCTGGGAGTATAAATGAATTAGATTTAATTTTTGTTTAATTGTTCTGATTGCTCAGACTCTTAAGTTTGCATAATAATTTATTTTGCAGCCTGGTGGGGCAAAGAGGAAAAGAGCCATGAGGGTTTATGTTGTGTCATCTTTAATTGAATTGGATAGCCTTATCTTTTTATAATTGTTTGTCTCTTTGGGACTTGCTTTGACTGCCAGATTCCCCTTTGGCTTGTTGTGTCATTGGTGGATAAAACATTAGACTGTGGATGCCTGTGGTGGCTAGGTAGCTGAATGTTGGCTGGGCATCTTTGGCGAGGGGCCTGTGTAACTCACGGAGCCATTAAAGGCAGGAGGACCATCACAGAGTCACTTCACCTATTCTTTGTGCCTAGTTAAAAAGGCACAAAAGTGGTTCCTAGTTAGTGCCTAATTAGAGGTAGTGCCTAGTTAGAGGCCAGATTAATGCTAGATAATGCCTAATGGATAATCAATCACCCTTTCAAAAAAAAAACCACAACCACCCTTCAAATTACACTCATGTTAAATATTCTAATAATTTCAGAAACATGTGGCATGAAATATTTTTAGCAGATTTTCTGGTGAGGATACTGCTGGTGTCCTGTTGACAGTGGCCTCTGTAGTGGAGGGGAAACTAATCTCCAAATGTTTCTGGGTAGCATTCTTCATAAATTTCAACTGTCTCATGTCTACAGTTTACTGGGTTTTCTTACCCTTGTAGTGAGCTCCATAATTTCCCTCTTGGAAATTCTTTGCCAAGTTCTTGTACTTTCAGGAAGAGAACTGAACTGTAGGAACTGTATGGCTTATGTTGTAAGGTAGCGAGTAGTTTTTGTCTTTCCTTTCATATATATCATAGGTAGAATAACCCTTTTTGTGATGATCCAAACTAAGGAAATAGAAAATCAGAATTTTGTTAAATTCTTTTAGAGCAAATTCAGAATCCTGGTCCCCTCCCCAACCCCTATGCATTAACTTCTGTGATTACCATGTGATAAGCAGTACATGGAACTAGGTCTTCAGTAACCTAATGGTCTCTAGCTATTACCAACTGGGGAAAAAATGTAGCCTAGAATATGAGAAGAGCTGTGCTGGATCAGGCAGATGGTCTGTCTAGTCCAACATCACATCTTGTTTCATACAGTGGCTAACCAGATACCTTGTCAACGGTTCCCATGCAACCAATACAGATTTTTGGTTTTGCCACTGTGTCAGCAATGGTGGAATTATTCCAGGATGATTAAACTGTCTTTTGTGATGTTAGGTGGAGTTTATATGTTACTCTTTGGTTGCACATTAGATATCTTCGAGCATGCAGGCAATACTGGAACAGTGCAATCTGTGAAGGACCAGCAGAGGAAAAAGCAGTAACTTTTATAGACTGGGCCAGAGAGGAGTTGAGGTCAGTAGGCAACAGTTATATTTTTAGATATATTATGTTCTGATTCTCACACACACTTCTATTATGCCACTTTGGAAATGGAAAAGTATGGTGGTGTTCAGACTGAAACAGCAATAATGTTACACCAACACAAGGATGCACTTTACTGATTCTTTTGATAATGGTGCTGAATGTAATGCTATGCTTAACTCATATGCTGCACTGAGAGGACTCAGTTTGGATGCCCTGCATTTTCAAGAAGCATATTCACTAATTACATCCAAACTGACCTCTATTCAGAATTGCCCAGCACTGCTGAGCTGAGGGTGGTGGTGAGAGAGGAAAAGTCTGCTTTCCCCCCTGTGTTTAATCTGCTCATATACAACCAAGTTACCTTCAACCCTTTAATCACTGGCTGTAACTGCAATCTGAGGCTGATCAGGGGAATATTAATTAATACATGGGCTGAAGTAGTTGACTGTGTATGGCTTAGGGGCAGAGTAATATTGGCCTTCAGAGTACTGAAGAGAAACCTCTTCCATTCCTAGTTGTTGTTCTCTTTAGGGATGGGACGTGAGGGTGGTATGCAAGTAGAACTAGATACACACATGCTGTTTCATGGTCACTCTGCATTACTTGCCGCTTTCTTGCCATGACTTCTGATTTGTTGGGAATTCTCAAAGATTGCCAGTCTTGTCACCCCCGCTATACACAGCCATGTCAGTGAGGAAAGTAGATGGATAAGACTTTTTAGGAGATGCTGGCCACGGGGACATGCAATTTTATCTCCCTAGACGACAAAGGAATGTCACGTGTCCTGTGCAGCTGAAATGCATGTTGTAGCTGTAGTAAATCTTGTCCTTGTCCAGGCATCCTCTTTTCTGTAAAGAGATGGAAGATATTGGTTGGGGTAAAGGACCAGCATAGATAAAAATGAAGCACTTAGCTAAGAAGTTCTTGAATTTGACTAATTTTATTCAAGGGATGCAGTGCCCTGACTGTGGCACAGATGGGGCCTGCAAAGATGGCAACACTTGTCCCAGCTGGGACATTTAGAACTCTACAAAAACCTTTTCCTAGCTGTAAAAATAAAGACCCCAGAGCTTCCATTTCTCGTTCAGCCGCTATTTTTTTTATTTGTGTAAGAACCCCCGACATTAAGATGAGGAGTGAATATCTGGGTCAGCTGAGGAAAGCAAGCAGCTCAAGGAAGCAAAACAAAATGAAAGATCAGATCAATTGAACAATGAGCTCTGCTGCAGCTGGGCAGAAGGAATTCAGATGGTTAAGACGTCCATTGGAAAGGGTGCTCATCTGACTTCAAATGTACTGGGGATGTTTACAAATTGTGAGGAACCAAACAGTCCTCCTCGCAGGAAAGATGAGAGACTTGGCAGTGATTCCTTACTCTGCCTCTTAGCAAGCTGAAAAAGCTGTCAGACCTCGTCATAGGTGCTGGGAGGACAGTGATATGCTGTGCTGCAGTGTCAAAATGCCTGCCCTGTTTAAAACCCATCCCCTGGCAACCTGTGCATTGCACTCCTTTGTTTACATGGGACATAGGATGTGAGGACATAGGATGCTTAACTCAAGAGGGTACTGTTTCATGAGAGACATAAGGTTATTCGATAATTTTGTTGGACCGCAGGGTTTGATGGGAACCTTAAAAACATTGGGAGGCAGGATGGGAATAAGTTACTGGGAACCAATCCAGAGATTTGTCCAGATAACTTTTCCCCTTATGTGATACATGCGATGGATGGCACACATTCTGCTTGCGCTGTGCCAGCTGCACTGGCTTCTGGTTGAGTTCTGAGTCAGAATCAAGGTTTTGGTTATGAGTGGTCCAGTACTGACATATCCATGGGACCGCCTTCTCCACTATGTCCCTGGAAGAGCATTACGCTCTGCAGGTAGAAATCTGCTGGTGATCCCTGGCCCTAAAGAGGTCCGGCTGTCCTCAACAAGAGCCAGGACTTTTTCAGTGCTGGCCCCAACCTGGTGGAATGCTCTGCCAGAAGACATTAGGGCTCTTTTACAGTTTCACAGGGCCTGAAAGGAGAGATGTTCCACCAGGCTTTTGTTTGAGGACAGCGACGGTTGCTGGGCTGGCATCCCCCCGCCCCCCCAAATGGGGCTCCTTGCCATGATACAGCATCTGGAAAACAGGAATTGACAGCACTTCATAACAGATGTCATTGGGTTTGTAACCTGTTTTTAGTAATTGGCTTTAATGATTATTGTATGTTTTTATTATGGTACATCACCTAGAGCCCTGCTTCAGCCAGGATAGGGTGATTTCATCAAGTTGTTGATGATGATGATGATAGATGATATTGGATTTATATCCCGCCCTCCACTCCGAAGAGTCTCAGAGCGGCTCACAATCTCCTTTACTTCCTCCCCCACAACAGACACCCTGTGAGGTAGATGAAGATATTGGATTTATATCCCGCCCTCCACTCCGAAGAGTCTCAGAGCGGCTCACAATCTCCTTTACCTTCCTCCCCCACAACAGACACCCTGTGAGGTAGATGAAGATATTGGATTTATATCCCGCCCTCCACTCCGAAGAGTCTCAGAGCGGCTCACAATCTCCTTTACCTTCCTCCCTCACAACAGACACCCTGTGAGGTAGATGAAGATATTGGATTTATATCCCGCCCTCCACTCCGAAGAATCTCAGAGCGGCTCACAATCTCCTTTCCCTTCCTCCCCCACAACAGACACCCTGTGAGGTAGATGAAGAGATTGGATTTATATCCCGCCCTCCACTCCGAAGAGTCTCAGAGCGGCTCACAATCTCCTTTACCTTCCTCCCCCCCAACAGACACCCTGTGAGGTGGGTGGGGCTGGAGAGGGCTCTCACAGCAGCTGCCCTTTCAAGGACAACCTCTGTGAGAGCTTTGGCTAACCCAAGGCCATGCTAGCAGGTGCCAGTGGAGGAGTGGGGAATCAAACCCGGTTCTCCCAGATAAGAGTCCGCACACTTAACCACTACACCAAACTGGCTCTCCAGTTGAAATAATAATAATAACAACGGCAACAATAATTGCTGTGCTAACCCAGAAGAGTGTGGTGAATACTGTATTAGGCAGCATGTGAGTACTTGCAAGGAAGACTATCAGGTAATGTGCAGGTGTGTGTGTGTGGTGGGTGGGTTTGTTTTATTGTAACTGCTACTCTTTTAGACTGTGCAACCCAGTATGGTCTTGCTACTTTTGGATTATAAGCGAACAGCCTAGGGATTGCTCGGGTCCCAGTGTGGCCTGCAAGTGCCAGCCATGCTGAATCAGTGCACTTCATACTCTGCTGGAAACACTTTTAATGCTGCTCCATTTTGCAGTGAGTCCTCGCTGTGAGGGATGAGTCTTTGTTGTAGGAGAAGCAGACTGTCGTGCCATGTGCGCTGAAAGTTAGCAAGCTCCTCCCCAGGAGACACTGCCAAGCAATCTGTAGAGTTGTGACATGGTTTAACATTGAATAGCAGAGGGTGACTAAGCAGAGATGAATAATAAGGAGCGGGGTGCGCAGGTTGGAATAAACCCCATGAGAAATGGTTTTGGCTGGGAAGGGTCAGTTTTGGTTTTGAAATTTCACTGGTCTTCAGTTTCTGCCAAATGACCAGCCTTGCCCTGCGGAATAAAAGCCAATATGCAACCAGTGCTGGAAAGCAACTCCTATCTCCACTATCTCTGTCGTTGTTCTGTCTCCATGCCACCCCCATCATGCCTCTTTTTTCCCTGCCAGTCACTCATTTGCATCGTGTAGCCTTTGGAATCTAATTTACAGCTTGCTGCTCTTGGGCAAAGCTTCCTGTGTGTGTTAAGTGGCATCTGCTTTTTGGGGGGGAGGGGGTTCCAGCTGCCCTCTCTTCATTCCTGCCTAAACCAGATGTTTCATACCTCATCCCTCCAGCGTGGCATCCCCCATTTGCTCTCCAATCCATCAGACTGCACCTTCATTTCCAATGAGTTTTTAAATAGATTTTGCTAAAGCTTCTCCTTTTCCTCTTTCCTGTGTAGGCCATAAATCTGCAGCTCAACCTTTCTTGTCTCGGGAGCCTTGCCAGTCTCCAAGCAATCTGATTCTCGCTTTGAGGGAATCTCTGTTTCCTTCACCTCGGCAAAGGGCAAGAGAATCTGTGTAAGGCAATGGTACAGTCTGGTGTTTTTTGGAAAAGGGGCAGCACACCATTTTGGTCTAACTGTAAGAAACGCTATTGTGGAAAGTGGTGCAGATCCAGGTTCTAAATTGTATCTAGTGATTTCTAGGAATCCTTGGCCATGATTGTGCAATTTGAGTTGAATTGTTGAGAGTTGAGAGAGCCAGTTTGGTGTCGTGGGTAAGTGCTCAGTCTCCTATCTGGGAGAACTGGGTTTGATTCCCCACTCCTCAATATGCAGCTGCTGGCATAACCTTGGGTCTGTCATAACTCTGTCAGAAGCTGTTGGTGGAAAGAGCAGTCTCTGTCAGAGCTCTCATCCTCATCTACCTCACAGGTGTCTGTTGTGGGGAGGGGAAGGGAAAGGACTCCTTTGGGTAGTAAAGGGCGGGGTATAAATCCAATCTCTTCTCCTCCTCTTCTTGTTTTTAGTTGGTTTATGCAGAAGCTTCAATTTTTCTTAGCCCTTCTTTTTAAAAATGTGCCTAATGGCTCAGGCTGAATGGACCTTCCAAGAATCAACAGACATGTTCGTCACCTTTTTTTTCCTCATGGAACTTTTGTCAGGTTCTCCCTCTGTCGGAGCCTGCGAGTGGCTGGGCGATTGCTCCAGGGTGGGTTAAACCAGGAACCAGGCACACCTCAGACTGAGCGGGGGAGGTTGAAGGTTAAAGTCACCTAGGCACCTCCGACCGCTCTTGCTCTTGTTGTTTGTTCCCCTTCTATTGTGAAGTCCTCGTTGGCGTGGAGGCGTCCCTTCCGATACTGGACACGGAACCTAAAAGGCAGAAGGGACAGGTACCAGCGGGAGACTCTGTTGTTGTGATCCTTCATCCTACTGAGCCACTGCAAGGGGGCATGATCGGTGACTAAGATGAAGGGGTTGTTGGCCAGACACCACGTCCCGTATGGCTTGCTGTTGTCCTGGCACCAACTGGTCTACATACAGGGGTTCTTCCGCTGGGGCCACTGGGACCCAGGGAAGTACCAGCAAAGGCAGCTCTTCAAGGTGACAGCTGAAACCACACCAGGACCCTTCATGGGCTTACCAACATTTCAGGTGGTTGATGTGAACTAGGTGGAGGTCCCGGGCTCGCTGCCTGCATTGGACTTCGTATGTGACTGGCCGGACTTGGCGGTGGACCGAGAAGGGTCGGTCCCAGGTGTCTGGGCCCTTTCTGGGGGCGGTCTTGCGGTGCACTAATACCTGGTCACTGGCCTGTAGCTCCCTTCGGTGGGTCCTGAGGTCATAATAATGGTGTTGCTCTTCTTGGGCCCGTGCCAGGTTACGACAGGCTTCTTCATGGGCTTTGCGTAGGCGTCCCTGGAGGAGCTGGACGTGTTCGGTAGGGGTACGACTGAGGGGTTCTTCGGCTTAGCACCACTGGCCCTCGACCAGGTCGAGCAATCCGTGTGGTTGACGCCGAAAAAGTAGTTCGAACGGGCTAAAGCCCGTGGAGGCTTGTGACATCTCCCTGAGGGCGAACAGCAAAGGGTCCAGGAACAAATTCCAGTTGTGAGGGTGGTCGTGGGCGAGGCACCGGAGGCCTGCCTTTAGAGTCTGGTTGAAGCGTTTGACTAGGCCGTCTGTTTGAGGGTGGTAGAATGAAGTAAAGACCTGCTTAATGCCTAAGGAACGGCACAACTCATGCATGAGGTGAGAACGAAATGTGGGCCCCTTGTCACGGCTGGGGCCGGGTCAGGCAAAGTCCAGAGGCAGTCCGAGGTCTGTAGCCAGTAAGCAGGAGGGTCTGAGGCGCCAAATCCAAATCAGTGTACAAGTATCGCAGGTCCGAGGTCCAGAAGCCGAGGTCAGGGAGTCCAGAAGTCAAAAGCCAAAGTCAGGGAGTCAGGAACCAAAGTCAAGCCGGAGTGGATGCTAGGATGTCAGGGAGATGACTAGTTGCTTCCACAAAGCCTCCTCCCAAAGCCCACAGCTATATAGCCCTCTGCTGGCTGTTGCCCGTTTGGGCTAATTGCTGGCTCAGGGAGGCAGCCAGGATCCTGTCATAACTCAAGCATCCTTGCTCTTAGGAGGGCCAGAATCCTCTCAGAACTCAGGGCTCAGGGAGCGTCTTGCTTGTGAGCGTGCCGCCCTCCTCCGATCCCTGAGGTCCTGCCGGAGGCGGTCACGCACACGAGCCACCCGAGAGGGCGAGGCAGGGGGGCTGGGATCTTCTCCAGCAGGAGGCAGGGGCACTGGTGCAGGTGGCAGGGGCACAGTTTCCTCGTCAGACTCAACTTCCTCTGCAGGGTCCCCAGCACCCATGACACTATCCCCCCCCCCAGGGCCCCCCTCCGTCGAGGGACCTGGAAGGTCGGGGTGGTCGTTGTGGAACCGGTGCACCAAGTCCGGGGCATGAAGATTGTCCTCGGGCTCCCAAGACCGGTCTTCTGGGCCATATCCCTCCCAGTCCACCAGGTATTGGAGGCCTCCACGATGGTACCGGGAGTCCAGGATCTGGCGCACCTCATATTCTTCCTCGTCATCCACCAACACCGGTGGTGGCGGCGGTGGGCAAGGAGGCCGAGCTGGGTCAGGGGGTGCAGCTGGAACAAGGAGGGAGCGATGGAACACAGGGTGAATGCGGAGGTGGGGTGGCAACTGGAGCCTGAAGGCGACGGGGTTTATTTGGTCCGTGACGGGGTAGGGTCCAATGAACCGCGCATCCAGCTTGTGAGACCGACCAGGCCGGCGCAGGTAGCGAGTTGAGAGCCACACCTGATCCCCTGGCTGGATTGGGGGGCCTTCCTGCCTCTTCCGGTCCGCAGCCAGTTTATAGGCTTCCTTGGCCCGCTGTAGCTGCTCCCGGAGCAAGTCTTGGCTGGCGCGGAGTTCTTGCAGGTAGGCCTCGACGGCGGGGACATTCGTGGGTGGCAGGATCGCCGGGAAGAACCGAGGGTGGTACCCGTAGGTTGCAGCAAACGGGGTCATTTGGGTGGACGAGTGGACCGCGTTGTTGTATGCAAACTCCGCTAGAGGCAACAGACTGGTCCAGTCGTCCTGCTGGTAGCAGGTGTAACAGCGGAGATATTGCTCTAGCGTGGCATTGGTGCGCTCTGTCTGACCATCAGTCTGTGGGTGGTAGGCTGAGGACAGGTGCACTCGAGTACCCAGGCTGGAATGGAGGGCTTGCCAGAACCGAGAGGAGAACTGGGGGCCCCGGTCTGAGATCAGGTGGGCTGGGAGTCCGTGCAGACGAAAGATGTGTTGCAGGTAGAGCTGGGCTGTCTCCTGAGCTGTGGGAAGTTTCGGACACGGAATGAAGTGGGCCATCTTGGTAAATAGGTCGACGACCACCAAGATGCAAGTCTGACCTTTGGATCGTGGGAGTTCTGTAATGAAGTCCATCGAGATGGTGTCCCAGGGTCCTGAGGGTGCGGGCAAGGGCTGTAACAACCCCGAGGGTTTGGCCGGGACGTCTTTGGCCCGCCGACAGACATCACAGGAGCTGACATAGCGGGCAACATCGGAGCGCACTCGTGGCCACCAGAATTCTCGCGTCAGCAAGTGGGTGGTCTTATGCTGTCCAAAGTGCCCGGCGGGTAACGAGTCATGAGTCAGGCGTAGCACTTCTGCCCGCAAGGGCCCGGGCGGCACATAGAGGCGTTCGCGGTGTAGCAAGAGACCGCCTCGAGTCGTGAACTCGCCTGCTGAGTCGTCTTGGAGTGCCTGGAGGTGTTGCTGGACCCAGGGATCGTTGGCCTGGCTAGCACGAATGTCCTCCACGAGTGTGGGTGAAGTGGAGGTGGCTGCAAATACTGAGGGCGGCAGGATGGGAGCAGCGGGCACGGCCTCAGTTGAAGCAGGGGCGTATTCCGGTTTCCGGGACAGCGCGTCTGCTTTCCGGTTCTGGGTATGGGGGATGTAGGAGATCCGGAAGTCAAAGCGAGAGAAGAATAGGGACCACCGGATCTGGCGCTGGTTGAGACGGCGGGTGGTCTGGAGGTGCTCTAGGTTCCGGTGGTCAGTGAGCACTTGAACAGGGTGGCGAGCCCCTTCGAGGTAGTGCCTCCAAACCTCAAAAGCCGCCTTGATCGCGAGCAACTCCCTCTCCCAGATGGTATAGTTCCTTTCCGCAGCCGTGAGCTGGCGCGAGTAATAGGCGCAGGGCTGGAGTGGCTGAGATGGCTCCTCGCGCTGGGACAGCACTGCTCCCAGGGCCACGTTGGAGGCATCAGCTTCCACCGTAAAGGGAAGCTGGGGGTCAGGGTATCTCAGGAGTGGCCCGGTGGCAAAACGGGTCTTCAGGGTGGAGAAGGCGTTATCGGCCTCTGGGGACCAGCAGAAGGGTTCTTTGGGGCGGAGTAGTTGAGTCAGGGGTGTTGTCAGGGAGGCATAGGCCGGGATGAATTGCCGATAGTAGTTGGCAAAACCAAGGAATCGCTGCAGGTCTTTGCGATTCTGAGGAGCCTGCCAGGTCAGGACCGCTTCTACTTTTTTCGGGTCCATGAGGATCCCTTGCGGGGACACAATGTGACCGAGGAACTCGACAGAGCGCAGGTCGAAATCGCACTTCTCCAGCTTGGCGTAAAGGCCATGGGTTCGTAGGCGCTGCAGGACCTGGCGGACGTGCTCGGCGTGCTGGGCAGGATTGCGGGAGTAAATTAGGATGTCATCTAGATATATGATTGCGAAGCGGTCGAGCAGGTCCCGGAATATGTCGTTCATGAACCTCTGGAAGACAGCGGGGGCGTTGGTCAATCCGAAGGGCATCACCAGGTGCTCGTACTGCCCGTACCGGGTCCCAAATGCGGTTTTCCATTCGTCTCCAGGTCGTATGCGCACCAAATTGTACGCTCCACGGAGGTCCAGCTTGGTATAGATTTGGGCCCCCTTTAAGCGATCCAAGAGTTCAGGGATCAGTGGTAGAGGGTACCGGTCGCGGATGGTGATCTTGTTCAGGGCCCGGTAATCATTGCACAGCCGGAGCTCCCCACTTTTCTTCTTCACGAAGAGGACTGGAGCAGACAGGGGAGAGGTTGAGGGTCGGATGAAGCCGCGTTTCAGGTTCTTATCTAGGAAGTCTCGCAGAGCGGCCAACTCAGGCTCCGACATTGGGTACAGACGCCCCACCGGGAGTGGTGCCCCAGGTACCAAGTCAATGGCACAGTCATAGGGCCGGTGAGGGGGAAGCTGATCCGCTCCCGTCTCTTCGAAGACATCGGCGAAATCCGCATACTTCTGAGGGAGCTGAGGACCACCACTCGGGATGCCAGCTGCCAGAGTGGTGGGAGGAGTCAGATGGGGGCATGGGTCTTGGAAACGTAGTTCCTGCTGGGCCCAGTCCACGATGGGGTTGTGCAGCTTCAGCCAGGAAAGGCCCAGAATCAGTGGGAAGCGAGGCATGCGGGCGACATTAAACTGCAGCTGTTCTTGGTGCTGCTGGACGTGGAAGGTGATGGGACAGGTCTCCTGGGTGATAGGCCCAGAACGGAGGAGGCGCCCGTCAATAGCCTCCACCAGCGACGGAGTCTCTTTTGTTTGCACCGGGATCTGGTGCTGTTTTACAAAGGCGGCATCTATAAAACAGTGGGCTGCTCCCGAGTCCAGCATGGCATACACGAACAGCCAGCGTTCGTCAGGCAGACGGAGTTTGACTGGTAGCAGGAACGGGCCCGGGGTATCAGCCCGCTGTTCGGAGGACCCAGCTAGTCGCCCCAGGCTGGGGGGTCCACTTACGCCTGGGGCTGCCCTTTTGGCGGCGGTGGCGGTGAAGGCCCGGGTATCTGATGCTTAGCAGGGCAGCCAGAGGCATAGTGGCCTGCCGTGCCGCAGTAGAGGCACAGATTCTGTGTGCGGCGTCTGGCCTTTTCCTCTGGGGTCAGGCAGGGTCGAGCAGCTCCAAGCCGCATAGGCTCGTCCTCGGCGCTGGTACGAGCTGAGGATGGGCGAGGAGCCAAGTGGCACGGCGCAGGGAGCTGGCGCCCTCTGGTCTTGGCTTGGCGGCGACTTTCCAGGCGGCCATCGATGCGGAGGCAGAGGGTGATAAGTTGTTGAAGCGTGGGTGGTGGCTCCACCCTGGCCAGTTCATCCAGGACCTCCTCTGCCAACCCCTCGGTAAACTGGTCCATCTGGGCAGCCTCATTCCACGCCAAGTCTTGGGCCAGGAGCTTGAATTCGGTGGCATACTGAGCCACCGAGGATTTGCCTTGTTTCAGTGCCCTGATCTTCCGGTTGGCTGTGGCTGCTTGGACTGGGCTAGAGAAAGCAGCAGACAGGTGGGCCTCAAACCCTTGGTAATTAGTTAGTAGGGGAGAGGATGCGACCAGCAAGGGTGTGGCCCATTTGGCCGCCTGCCCCTTTAACAGACTGATGATGAAACACACCTTTGTCTTGTCATTGAGGAAGTCCCGTGCTCTCAGTTCAAAGTACAGCCGACACTGTGCTAGGAAGGCAGGAAATTCTTCCACGGCACCCCCAAATCTGTCAGGTGGGGAAACTGGGCACTTGGCTGGAGCACTGGCCGCAGGTTGTTGCTGCAAGTGCACTACTGCCTGTGTTAGCTGCTGTACCTGGGCTTGGAGCGCAGCCAGTAGTTCTGTGGTTTCACTTGCTTCAGCATCCATCCTGTGGAGTGGGTGTTTGTCTGGTGGAAGCAATCTGTCACGGCTGGGGCCGGGTCAGGCAAAGTCCAGAGGCAGTCCGAGGTCTGTAGCCAGTAAGCAGGAGGGTCTGAGGCGCCAAATCCAAATCAGTGTACAAGTATCGCAGGTCCGAGGTCCAGAAGCCGAGGTCAGGGAGTCCAGAAGTCAAAAGCCAAAGTCAGGGAGTCAGGAACCAAAGTCAAGCCGGAGTGGATGCTAGGATGTCAGGGAGATGACTAGTTGCTTCCACAAAGCCTCCTCCCAAAGCCCACAGCTATATAGCCCTCTGCTGGCTGTTGCCCGTTTGGGCTAATTGCTGGCTCAGGGAGGCAGCCAGGATCCTGTCATAACTCAAGCATCCTTGCTCTTAGGAGGGCCAGAATCCTCTCAGAACTCAGGGCTCAGGGAGCGTCTTGCTTGTGAGCGTGCCGCCCTCCTCCGATCCCTGAGGTCCTGCCGGAGGCGGTCACGCACACGAGCCACCCGAGAGGGCGAGGCAGGGGGGCTGGGATCTTCTCCAGCAGGAGGCAGGGGCACTGGTGCAGGTGGCAGGGGCACAGTTTCCTCGTCAGACTCAACTTCCTCTGCAGGGTCCCCAGCACCCATGACACCCCTGATCTGTGAGAATTTCTTCTGGTAGCCCAAAGTGGGCAAAAACATGCAAGATCGCCCTAGACACTAAGGGGGTCTTCAAAGAGCACAAGGGAATGGCCTCTGGGTATCTAGTGGCGTAGTCCATCATCACGAGGATGTAACGATGGCCTTGAGGCGTGCGTTCTAGGGGCCCTATGAAATCCATGGCCATGCGTTGAAACGAGTGTTGCTGTATGGGCAGTGGGTACAGCGGGGCTTTTTGGGGCGTCCGTACTGCGACCATTTGGCATAACGGGCACGAGCGGCAGAACTGTATGTCTGCGTACACAGAAGGCCAAAAAAATCGGGCCAGTATCTTGGAGAGGGTTTTCTGCAGCCCCCGATGCCCGGCCCATGGAAGATTGTGATCCGCCTTCAGGATCATGGCCCGGTATGCTGGCGGATAAGGAGCTGGGTCTTCTTGGGCCCTTCCTCAGCGGCCTTGAGGACCCTATACCAAATCCCTCCCCTCTTCTCAATGTGGGACCATCGTTGGGCCCACCGGGTGTCCTGCACCGCGCCTTCACTTACTGCCACTGCCTCTCATGAGGCCTGTAGGGTGGGGTCAGTCTCCTGGTTGCGACGGAACTGCGGGTTCACGTGGACCAGCTCATCTTCATCATCTCCCTCCGGTTTGGAATCCTCAGTCAACGGACCCAGGTCCTCTGTATCACTCCCGTCGGTGGAAGGACCGGCGCATGGGATGTCATCCCCCAGCAAATTGCTTTCGCCGAGCACGGTGGCCTGGTGGAGGAGTTGTTTGAAGCGAGGGAAGTCTTGTCCAAGAAGGACTGTGTAGGGGAGGCAGGGAACAGCCACGACTTCCACCTGTCTGTCCACTTTCAGCACCACCTCCACCAGCAGCCACGCGTAGGGTTCGTCCATGAAGCACACGATTTCTGTCCACCGTTGCACGTGGAGCTCCGCAGGCAGCAGGTTCTGCCTGACCATCAAGATGGTGCTGCCCGAGTACAGTATCACTTCAACCAAGTTGGGACCCAACTTGACGTACACAATGAGAGGAGAGAAGGCGGAACGATGATAGATAGCCGGTAGGGCTCAGTCACAGGAGAAGTCGCACTCCATTGTGATGCAATCACATTGCAAGTGCTTCCACATATAGCAAGGGCCTATGGGCGAGGGCAGCGTCTCTGGACGTCCGTTGCCGGTGGGTTAGGGCGAGTCTCCGCGGGTCATTGGTTCCTGTGGCTGGCTCTGTTGAAAGGGGCAGGCTCGCCTTTCTTGGGCTGGTAGATGTCTCGACATCTTTCGTCCTCCAGGCATTCCCCCGTCATAGCCTTTTGGGGGTTTTGAGGGCTTTGCCACTTGGGTTGGCCGCCAAGTAGTTTTCCAAGAGAGTCACGAGGGCTTTTAGGTCCGCGGGTTTGTTGCGCATGACCCACAGCCAGACATCCCGCGGCACGATGTGCAGGATCTGTTCCCCCACAACTTTCTCGATTACCACTTCCTTGATGGTAGTTCCTGGTGCTAGCCAGCGTGTAGCTAACTCAGTCAGTTCTACCGCTATAAGACGGGGCCGGTTCTCGGAGCCCCACTGTCGGGCTCGAAACTTGCTCCGATATGACTCTTCGGTGACCTCAAAACAGTCCAACAAGGTGTTTCGCACCGCGTCGTAATCAGTCATTTGTTCGCGCGGTAAACCCCGAAAGGTAACCTGGGCTCCCCCAGTCAAATACGGATCCAGGATATAGGCCCACTGGGCCTGGGGCCATTGGGGCATCTCCGCTGTACGCTCAAAGGTATCGAGGAAGATTTCTATGTCATCTTCCGCAGTGAGCTTGGTGTGGGGCGCATGGCAATCCTGGTAGGGTTAGGGTGCATGGCCTGCCAGGCTTCGCACATGTCTGGGACTAGGGTCTTCTGGGATTCCCTCTGCTGTGCCATCCACTCCCGCATCATCTGGTCTTGCCTTTCCGTCATCCACTGGGTGAACTGAGTCACGTTGAAGGCTGGGGCGGCCGGGTCAGACATGCTTGCTGGTAGCGTTGCTGGGCGAGGCCCCCAGGAAACGAAGCTGGTGATTGAGTTAGCTGTCTGCTCTGTCAGTATTGTCTACTCTGACAAGCAACAGCTCTCCAGAGTTTCAGGCAAAGGTCTTTCATATCTTCTGCTACCTGAAATTTTAAACTGGAATTGCCAGGGATTGGACCTTCTGCATGCAAAGCAGGTGCTCTGCCACTGACAAATGGCCCCAGCCTTTAACATCTATATCTTCCTGTCTACGCAATATAATGTCATCCAGAAGAAAAAGGGAAGCAACTTGTTCTTAATCACTCTTGTTTGTTTATTCAACATGCATAATCTATAATTGTTTACAAAAGAAGCCCGCCTAAAATCCACCAGGGATAGGGCCTTCTCTGTTATGGCCCCTACGTGGTGGAATCAGCTGCCGGAGGAGGTGAGGGCCCTGCGGGACCTTGTTCAGTTCCGCAGGGCCTGCAAGAAAACCCTCTTCCGGCTAGCCCACACCTAACTGATATGAAAAACTAAACGTAGCTTACCAGACTCCTGTTATACATTTTGCTGTGATGTTTAATGTTTCTAAGGTTTTAAAGGTTTTAAATGTTTATATATTTAATGTTAGTTTAATTTTTATGTTTGATTCTTTGTTGTAAGCCGCCCTGAGCCACTTTGTGGGATATAAATCATAAAAAAATAAAAAAAAAATACATGCAATAAGGATTGTTATCAAAATGCAGCAGTTAAACACTGGGGAATATTCATCTTTTAAGTTGCTGCACTTAGAGTTGTGGGCATCTCTGTGAGTGTTATGTGACTTCCAGAGAAGATACACAGTGGCAAAATGTCTACTTCTGTATCTAGCAGTCATTCTAGCCTCAGATTAAACCAACAGAGTGAGCTTGCAGATACCTTGCTTCTGGAGAGGCAAAGTGGCTTTGCTTTAAGAAGTAATAGGGACAGAATATATGACTTTTGTACTGCCTAGTCACTGTTTTAAGCTTTCCCCCCCTTTTTTCCTGTGTGTAGCATGTGATAATAGTATTGTATAGTATGTGGTATGTCATCAGATTGCAGCAGGAAAGACTGCAGAGTGGTAGGAGCAGCCATGATTATAAGGTTAGCATGAAGAGCATAATTTGCCTGCAGCAGTAAGGATGATTGTTTTTACCTATAGTTTCTGAAACCTTGCTGGTCAGCAGTGCTGGGGAAGACAGTGCAAGGTCAAAGATAATTCAGTATGAACTCCCCAGCTGAGACTGAACTCGTTTTTTTTTTTTAAAAAAACCACACAACTAGAGCCAGTTGGAAAAGGGAGACTGGAGCATGAATTGGCTTGAACAGCCAAATCTTAAGCACAGTGACAATCCCTTGGGGAGTGCCAGGGGTCAAAGGGCTACCCTGAGTCAGAATTATGAATTCCCCTCGTTTCCTGGTGCTTGACACTGATGGGACTTCTGCAGGGCTGATCAAAGAGAAGCTGTCACTTCCCTCTTTAAAATATAACTGCTGAGTGGCAGATGGTGAGGAGAAAAATTTAAGATCTAATAATAAAAGGAAGAGTGGGAAGGGGCTAATGAATGCATCCCTGTATTTCTGAGATGTCACCTTGAGAGACAGGTTGATGTGTATATGTGTCAGAATTTTTTTTTGGGGGGGGGGGAGATACATAGAAAGGATGAGCAAGCTTGCTTTCTGATTCTGAATATGGAATAAATGGGGTGGGGGTCAGATTGGCTCAATCTGTTGAGGGAGGAAGAGAAGTACATTGTTACTGAATGCTACACTCCTTCATCTCCGCTATAGCCTCTGGAGAGCTTAAGTGCCAAGATCAAGACAAGACATTTTGCCTCTTTCTGCAGTGTCACTTACCCACAAGGAGGCCTGATTTGCTGGAAATTACATTTAGAGCCAGAATTCTTGAGGGAGTGCTGGAGGAATCTGCCACTCTTTTTCTCTCTGCAGGGCTAGGTGTGTGGAGGAAAATTGTGCTTCTGGAAACTCCATCAATGATCCCTGTTTTTCTTCTTCTCCTTTTTGTTTTCTATCCAACAGTCTGTTTTAGGATTATTTAGTTTTTTCAAATATTTATCTCACTTTACCTCCTTGGATGCCAAAGGAACAATAAGCTGCTGCAAACACATAAAACATAACAATAAATCAGCAAGATAAAACATCATAGCCTGATCTTCCAGGACAATTTACCCCCCAGCAAATGCTCTTTGAAATGAAACCATTTTTACATTACTTCCTGAATGCAGAAAGTGAAGGTGCCCTCTGCACCCACTCTGATAAGCCATTCAAAGGTCTGATTCTGCCACAGGAATAAAATGCAACCTAGCTTGCAGCTATCCAGGCAGTGCTGAAAGAAAGCACCATATAGAGAAAGCTGTCTGAAACTACTGAGAGATGTGGTCTCATTAAATACGAGGGCCATTGGCTCTAAAGGGCTCTAAAGGTAATAACCAGCACCTTGAATTAGGCCTGGAAGCAAGTAAGTAACCAGTGCAGTTGATGGAGCACTGGAATTATATGTTCAGAGTGGTTGACCCCAGACAGTGTCATTTTTGTACCAAGTGAAGCTGCCAAGATATCTTTGAAGGCAGCCCCATGTAGAGCATGTTACAGTAGTCCATTCTGGAGATCGCAGTAATGTCGTTCACCATGGCAGGTTGAGTCTTAAGTAAGGGGCCAGTTTATGAGTTAGATGTATTTGAAAGAATGATGCATATTTAAAGATGATGCTGCAGTTGCTCCCTTCTCTGTGCTTCAGTGATGAACTTGCTGAAGGTCTATGTGAACCTGGGAACTGTAAAGGCTAAAGGATTTTCACTGTTTTGTCTCCTATTCCACCCCACTCTCTTTCCTTCTCACTCTCTACTTTATGTGTCAGCTGATTCCATAATCCTGCTGTATTTCTAGTGAATAAGATGAAACTGACTTCTTGAAGAATGAATTCTAGCCAAATGGGTAATCTGCATTGGAAAATAAGTTATGTGGAAGTACCCATTCTAATACTAGTTCCTTTCCTACCCTGGAGTATCTTTCTGCTTTGAATTCTTGTTCTCAGTGGTAAGACTTTATAAGGAAGTGTTATATGGTGTTCATTTTCTTCCATTGTATTCCCTTCTTATCCCATATCACTGCTGTAACCTATTCTTGAAATAGAGAATTTATTGACATAAATGAGGAAGGACATTGCTAACTGAAACCAAATGAAGCAAGTATAGGTGTTTCCCCACAATTTTGAACAGGGTTCCTGGTGGTAGAGCATTAGAAGGTTCTACGTAAATAGTTGAGAAACAAACACTACCACAATCCATTATACCTGCCCCCTTCTTTTATGAAGATATCTATTTAGTCATTTTATTAAGACATTTCTACTGTAACTTGTCGAAAGGCCATACTAGGGCCCTACTTCTATTAGCATTCTGACTGTTCAGTTCCAAGAACATCACTGAAAAATGCAGACAGCGTTAAAAAGATGTACATTATCTTTTGTATTAGAAATTTCTGGCACATTTTTTCCCCATGCAGTTGCTTTGCATAACCAGTGGTATCACCAAGGAGGAGGAAAAACAATATAATAAACTGTGTATATGATTCCGTGTCATGTGCAACTACCTTGTTTTCTTGGAGGGTTTTTAAAACTGCTGCCAGCACTTTAGAAATCTTCGAACTTTCAGTTTACTTGTTTTTTACACTCCAGACGGGGACCTGGTTCAAGCAGAATAAGAACACTGTTTCTAAATCAAGAAGCGATGTAGCACCAATGAATGAGAAGGTGTCATCTTGATGAATCCTCAAGGCAGGATTTTGTTGCTATTCAGCCCACCTGTTTAAGACATGCAGGGAGGTAGGCATGCAGGGAGACAGACTCGTAGCCGCAGTGGGGGCCCTCAGGAGCATGTGTCCCTTAACTCATGGCCCACACCCTGCAACTCCTGCTGCCCCTGCCCTTACTTGCCAGCTGCACTTGTTTGCCTCAGGCGCTACAGGAGAAGGAGAGCCAGCCAGCTGGCCATTGCAATTAATGCTCAGCTAGTCTGTGCTACAGTAGTGGGTAGGTGAGGCCTGCTGCTACTGTATTAATATTATTAATACTGGCTAGCCTGTGCTCTGTGCTACAGTATGGGTGGGTGAGGCCTGCTGCTACTATAGTACAGATTGCATATTCACCATGTATTAATCATACCAGCCCACTGGGTGCTGATTCTCTCTCTCCTAGGCCAAGCAAATGGGTGGATGCATTCACTGCAGTCATGTGATCCGATCCGGGCCATGTGACTGCAGCAAGGCCTGCTCGCCTCATCCGCTTGCTTGCTACCCTGCTGCCTGACTGGGGAGAAGGAGACCCAGCCAGCCGGTGCAATTAATGCTCTGTGAGTATGTGCTCTGCGCTACAGTACCAGCAGGCCTCGCTTACCTGCTACTTGCCAAGTATTAATTCCACCAGCTAGCTGTCTCTCCTCCTCCTCTAGCATCCAAGGCAAATGGGTGCAGCTAGCAAGTAAGGAAAGGCCCTTCTCTTCTTCACCTGATGAGATCTCTGCCTCTTTCCCCTATTTATCCTCTCTCTGCTGCTCCCCCACCCTGCAGTATTTTCCAGTGCCCCACCAACAAAAACTTTCTAGCTTTCTAGCTTTCCAGGGATACAGGGAACAGAGGCTTAGTGGACTAGGCATTTTTATTGTATTGTTTAGAGTACAGCCTTCCTGTCATCAACTTCTTTTTATATTCTAGGTCACTGTAGAGTGACAAAACTGGAGGTTACGCAAGACCAAAAAGGCCAAAAAACTTTAATTCTGAGTAGGATATATGGACATATGAAGCTGCCTTCTACTGAATCAGACCCTGGGTCCATCAAAGTCAGTATTGTCTTCTCAGACTGGCAGCGGCTCTCCAGGGTCTCAAGCTGAGGTTTTTCACACCTATTTGCCTGGACCCTTTTTTGGAGATGCTGGGGATTGAACCTGGGACCTTCTGCTTACCAAGCAGATGCTCTACCACTGAGCCACTGTCCCTCCCAATATATTTATATTAGTAAGTATTACTATGTGTGAAAATATATGTACAAATAATTCTACAGTAAAAAAAAGGAATAATAGATGCACCTTGTATGTTTTTTAAAATTTATTTATTCTATTTATTTAGGAAATTTATATTTCGCCCTACCCTGCGAATGGGCTCAGAGCGGATCACAGCATAATCAAACAATAAAACAGTAGGATTAAAACTAATGAAATCAGTACATTAAAACAGATAACCTCTTCATTACAGAGCAGAAGACAAAGGGCGTTTTCGCACTCACCTTCAAGTGGCGCGACCACCCTCTTCACGCCGGAGGATCTGCAGGGATTTCGCATAAGAAGCGCCGGAGCAGCCAAAAGAGCCGGCGACTTCCGTCGCAAAAGCCGCTCAAATGTTTTCCTGCTTCTTGGCGGTTTCCGTTTGAGCGGGTTTCGCGACGGAACTTTCCGGCTCTTTTGGCTGCTCTGGCGCTTCTTATGCGAAATCCCTGCAGATCCTCCGGCGTGAAGAGGGTGGTCGCGCCACTTGAAGGTGAGTGCGAAAACGCCCAAAGTAATTCACAGCAATACAATTTCTAGCTGACCAATAAATCAGACAATACCATGTTGCAAGTGGGCTGTTTTGTGCTGAGTAGTCATGTTTTGTGCTAAGTAGTCATGTTTTGTGCTGTGTTGTGTAGTCATGAAGAGTCAGCCACCGCATACTTTGTGTCAGCACCCCACAGAAGAAAAGAAAGGCTTAACTGAGAAGCAAGATACACCCACAGAATCTCTTCTTCGGCTTGTAAAGGGCTGTCCCACCATCTCTCTCAGTTTAGTTTGCATGCAAAATTTTGCTGCTTATTTCAGTGAAAAAGTTGAGCATGCCTGCCATAATACCTACCTCTTTCCTCTAATTTAACTTCTTCCTGTACCTCTCTCAGTATTTCCTGCTGTTTCACATGAGAAGCTGACTTCCCTATAGACCCATTAGAGTGAGTGGGAGACTGTTTGGGGTGCTCTTCCAACACCCAGGCCACCTTGACAGGGATGTTTCAGGACTGCATGGCTAATGACTATCCTAGAAGATCATGGACCCCAGCAAGGTCATGCTGGACTGGACAGAAGTGGGGGAACGATTAACAATGCTCTTGGCATATGGATGGCTACCTGGCAAGACTGAGAATGTATAGGGGGGGGGGGGCAGGAGTTCTTGGACACTGATGAGTCTGAATGTTTTCCTGAGGGTGACTGAGTGGTTATCTTGATCTGGTCAATATTTGGGATGTGAACATGGGTTGGGCAGTGTCCATAATTCTTTATAGGTGTCTTCTCCTGATGACCTAGCACACTTGGGGTAATTAAACGGCTGACTAAAAGATGAATAGAAGAAAACTCAGGATGAATCCGACTTAATACCAGAATCCTGTTAGAAGGCCTTCTCTTTGCAGCAATGGTAGCAAAGAAGTAGTCCTCTACTACCATTTCATGTTATATGCCACACAACAGGACTTTTCCCAAGTGTCTCTGGGTGCTCTTTCATATAGCTTACCAGGGGGATCATTTTAGAATCCTCATTAATCTACCCAGGCACTTGCAAAGTACTTTATGATTCACTTATATCTGCTCTGATCTTGACTCTGTGTTGAAAGCAGTTCCAATACTGGATTCTTCTTTACAGCATCTGGCTCTATTTCCTTTGTATCTGTTTGTTTATTTATTGAAAATATTTCTGTGCTGCCTCTTCAGAGTTCTGCTCAAAGTGGCCTACGATTTGAAACCATAGTATTTTAAAAAGCTGTTAAAAACTCATTAGGCATACACAACATAAAAACTACTATTTATAAAACAGAAGCAAACCATTAAAAAGCTGATAAGAGAAAAGCCCTAATTAAAAGCCTGGGTGTAAAAATACGTGCTCTACTTTGGCAACTAACAGAAAGTAAAGTAGGTGCCAGGCAGAGTTCTTACTAAGGAGCGCTACTGCACCGATTTTCAGCACGCAGCACAGAGTCATGGATCTCAGCCGTGGGCAGCCCTGCCCTCCTGCTCAGCCACACTCTCAGCAACCCTCCTTTCAGCAGCAGCAGGAAGCTGTAGAACCTACCTGCCAGTGGCACAACCTGGGAGTGAGCTGAGAGCCACCCCCCGGCGATTTGCTGCTGCCATTGCTGCCCAAGAACCAATGCTGATAACACCCAAGCTTGACAATGCAATGAATTACACGTAGGACTGCCTTTGAAAAAAGTCTTTGGAAACTTCAAATGGTCCAGAATATCACAACCAGCTTATAAACTGAAATGCATATTACACCCATTCTTAACATATCTTCATTGGTTGCCAGTTTTGTTTCTAGACACAATTCAGGGTACCAGTTTTGAGCTATGAAGTCTTAAATGCTCTTTTACAAGGGTTACTTTAAGGATTGTGCTTTGTTTTTGTACAAACCTGTCAATTGTCCTGAGTGCCCTCACCTAAAACCTGATTTGTGATTTGCACCCTGCCTGTGCACCTTCTTTCCTAGACATCTTCATCTAGGGCTATCTTTGTTATCTTTTAGGTATGAGGCAATGTCCATCACGTTAGGCCAGGCCTTTGGTAGTTAATGGCTCGGTCATTTCAAGTTTGTTTCTGTGATGGATTAAGTAAGACTTGCTCTCTAATCTGTTTTTCCCCTCATTGCTCTTTAGTTTCCTTCTGCTTCACTTTATACTGCTTTTGTTTTTCTTTATTTAAACTGTTGATTATTGTGCTTCGTTTTTATGATTCTTTAAATTGTCCTGAAGAATGAGTTTTGTGTGGAGAAACAAACTTCTTTATGCATACAGTTTCAACAAGTGGGACAAGGCATGAAAATCATAAACACACATTTGCCTTGATAAGGGAGTTCTACCTTCTGTTACAGGCCAAAGCAGAAAGTTAGTTCCTATTGAGGAAAGTCTTAATAGGAACAACCCACTGAGAAGTGTAGAGAATCTTAGTGTGTATTTTGAGCCAGTTTGGTGTAGTGGTTAAGTGCATGGACTCTTATCTGGGAGAACCGGGTTTGATTCCCCACTCCTCCACTTGCAACTGCTGGAATGGCCTTGGGTCAGCCATAGCTCTTGCAGAGCTGTCCTTGAAAGGGCAGCTTCTGTGAGAGCTCTCTCAGCCCCACCTACCTCACAAGGTGTCTGTTGTGGGGGAGGAAGGCAAAGGAGATTGTGAGCTGCTCTGAGACTATGAGATTCAGTGTGGAGGGTGGGATGTAAATCCAATATCATCATCTTCTTGATTACTAATGATTTGCAGGAGATGAGCCAGATGAGAACAAAATATTAAATTTACAATAAAGTGTATTGAGTGAAGCTAGCGTTAAAAAGTACAATTATCCATCATAAGTCCCCTTCTGATACATTCCAGAACACCTGTTTGGGGGAAAAGGAGGCATCTCATACTATATATCTGAAGTACTTATTTGTTTATTAGTTACCTATCCTTCTTGATCCACTGTGGAACTCAAAGCAGGTTATATAGGATACCCACATAGTTTACCATCAAAACACTGAGATGAGACTGAGACCTGCTTAAGCCCTTAAAGCTGCTGTCTGGCATGCTTTATGCTCACAATAGGAACTGAAGAGATTTGAGGGCCCTGAATTTTGCTGGTAATTCAGATTTCATATTTAGAAGGGTTTTTTTTTTTAGAATATAGTATGCAAATTAACTGCTCCTTTCCTCTTAAGAAAAAACAACTATAGAGAACACACGCTGGATTCCCCGTCTTCAAGGAATGTCCCCTTGTTCTGGATGGTATCATTTCATGGGGCTGCTTAGCTGTGCAAGCAGCATTATTGTGACACCTAGTATCTGTCATGTCACAAGTATTAGAACATAGTATATTGAATACATCACAGTGGTATCACAGATTTATTTAAGTTGATACAGTTTCATTTTGTTTGCATTCTGCTTAATCCATGCTTCTTAACCTTCGTTGCAAATTCTATTGTGGCTGGCTCAAACATGCTCTCAGATCACTTAAATGTCTTTAGCTGATGACTCCCAGCTGAATGCGTGAGCCTCTGGAAACCATTGTTTCTGAGGTGATAACGTAGCTAGCTTAGATCTGTTTTGGTTTAGTCACACATGTAAGTCATTGCCGGATGTTACAGTTGTTAAATAAGACATATGCTTGCATGAACTAGATCTCAGGTTTCATTTTATCCTTCCATGTTGTGAAATAGTTACTACAATTGTCCCTTGAGCTTTATTTTTAGCAGCACGCAGTGTTGTGTGTGATCTGACTATGTATTTTAGTATTCTTTGCAAGACCTAATCTTCCATTCAGCAATGGCTTTGTGCCTAGGGGCCTAGGCAGGAGTTTGAAGGAAGCTAGCATCATTGTAAGAAAGAAGCATCTTTGTATTTTAGATAATCTGTGGATTGTCTAATAGCCTTTCTCCGGTAGTGGTTGATACCACATGTTCAGCAAGGTACTATATTAAAAAAAGAGTAAGTTTATGATTTATTTTGCATCTGGCATTCAGAAATTTTGCATATATTTTGAGTGCTCCCCTCCACTAGTTATTTTAACAGATAGCTGTTGATTACATTTTTTAACATGAATTTGTCTGATCCTTTAAGGACAGCTTCCTGGGCTAATGTGTGAAATGTCTCCTTTTTATATTAGGAGAATTTTTGGGAGAACATGTATACTTCATTATTATGAGGTGGTAAAAATGAATGCATCTTGCCTTTTTCCACGGCTTTTTTTTTTAGAAAAAGCCCAACAGGAACTCATTTGCATATTAGGCCAAACTGTGTTCCTGTGCATTCCTGCTCAAAAAAAGCTCTGCCTTTTCCCCCTTCTAGTCCTACCTAAGTCATCCTCCTCACAGCTATAAAATTTAATGGTAGTCCCCTGTGCAACACCAGTCGTTTCTGACTCTGAGGTGATGTTGCATCATGAAATTTTCACGGCAGACTTTTTACGGGGTGGTTGCCATTTCCCTCCCTAGTCATCTACACTTTCCCCCCCTGCAAGCTACTATTTGATTGTTGAGAGTGCAAAAGTAGGCTTGAAACTCAACATCAAAAAAACTAAGATTATTGCATCCGAGCCCATCACACCTTGGCAAATAGAAGGGGAAGACATGGAAGTTGACAGACTTCACATTTCTGGGATCCAGAATCACTGCAGATGGTGACTGTAGCCATGACATTAAAAGATGTTTGCTCCTTGAGAGGACAGCTATGGTGAACCTAGGCAGTATAATAAAAAGTAGAGACATCACCCTCCCAACAGAAGTCCATATAGTCAAAGCCATGGTATTCCCAGTAGTAATGTATGGCTGTGAGAGTTGGACCATAAGGAAGGCTGTGCTTAGAAGAATAGATGCTTTTGAGCTGTGGACTACTATATACTTTCTTAAACAAACTCATATACAGTATGTCACAGAAGTGAGTACACCCCCTCACATTTTGTAAATATTTAAGTATATGTTTTCATGTGACAACACTGAAGAAATGACACTTGGCTACAATGTAAAGTAGCGAGTCTACAGCTTGTATAACAGTAGAAATGTTCTGTCCCCTCAAAATTATGCAACACACAGCAGTTAATGTTTAAACTGCTGGCAACAAAAGTGAGTACACCCCTAAGTGATAATGTCGAATGGGGTCCAAGTTTTCCCTCCCTGGTGTCATGTGACTTGTTAGTGGTACAAGGTATCAGGTGTGAAGGGGGAGCAGGTTATCGCTCTCACTCCCTCATACTGGTCACTGGAAGTTCCACATGGCGCCTCATGGCAATGAACTCTCTGAGAATCTGAAAAAAACAAATTGTTGCTCTACATAAAGATGGCCTAGGCTGTAAGAAGATTGCCATGACCCTGAAACTGAGCTGCAGCACGGTGGCCAAGACCATACAGCAGTTTAACAGGACAGGTTCCACTCAGAACAGGCCTCGCCATGGTCGACCAAAGAAGTTGAGTGCCTGTGCTCAGCGTCATATCCAGAGGCTGGCTTTGGGAAATAGATGTATGAGTGCTGCCAGCATTGCTATAGAGGTTGAACTTGTGGGGGGTGGGGGTCAACCTGTCAGTGCTCAGACCATACGCCGCACGCTGCATCAAATTGGTCTGCAGGGCTGTCATCTCAGAAGGAAGCCTCTTCTAAAGATGATGCACAAGAAAACCCGCAAACGGTTTGCTGCAGACAAGCAGACTAAGGACATGGATTTCTGGAACCCTGTCCTGTGGTCCAGTGAGACCAAGATAAACTTATTTGGTTCAGATGGTGTCAAGCATGTGTGGTGGCAACCAGGTGAGGAGTACAAAGACAAGTGTGTCTTGCCTACAGTCAAGCATGGTGGTGGGAATGTCATGGTCTGGGGCTCCATGAGTGCTGCTGGCACGGGGGAGCTATAGTTCATTGAGGGAACCATGAATGCCAACATGTACTGTGACATACTGAAGCAGAGCATGATCTCCTCCCTCCCCGCAGGGCAGTATTCCAACATGATAACAACCCCAAACACACCTTCAAAATGACCACTGTCTTGCTAAAGAAGCTGAGGGTAAAGGTGATGGACTGGCCAAGTATGTCTCCAGACCTGAACCCTATTGAGCATCTGTGGGGCATCCTGAAATGGAAGGTGGAGGTGCGCAAGGTCTCTAACATCCACAGCTACGTGATGTCATGGAGGAGTGGAAGAGGACTCCAGTGGCAACCTGTGAAACTCTGATGAACTCTATGCCCAAGAGGGTTAAGGCAGTGCTGGAAAATAATGGTGGCCACACAAAATATTGACACTTTGGGCTCCATTTGGATATTGTCACTTAGGGGTGTACATACTTTCGTTGCCAGCAGTTTAGACATTAATGGCTGTGTGTTGCATAATTTTGAGGGGACAGCACATTTACACTGTTATACAAGCTGTAGACTCACTGCTTTATGTTGTAGCCAAGTGTCATTTCTTCAGTGTTTTCACATGAAAAGATATACTTAAATATTTACAAAAAGTGAGGGGGTGTACTCACTTCTGTGACATACTGTATAAATGGTTCTGAACTTACTACATAGTTGTTTTTAATTGCATTTTTTTGGGATCTTTCTACAGCGGTAGGGATATATCAACTAAACATGACTCTTAAGATCTGCTGTGAGATTTCCAGATATTAATTTTCTTTAAAAGCAAGTATGGAGGTGGAGAAGGCGATTTATAAATTTGTGACTTGGGACTGCAAAAGTGGAGCAAGTAGGTTGAACTTATTTTCCTGTGGTCTACCACCGCTGCTCCCTACCCCAGCTGCTATTTGGAGATTACTGTGTTTTTATTTCTGGCCATAATTGCAGATGTTGTTTGTCATAACTTTAAAAAAAATTCTCTCAAGAAATGTTCTACTGGTACTTTATTTTTTTTAAAAAAAATTGTATGTGTGTGTGCACATGCACACACATGCCTGGAAGTCATGGATAACTTCTTGCAACCCCTAGTGGGGGTGGGAGGCAAGGGTATTCAGAGAGGTGGCTTACTGCCTGCCTCTGTGTCCTGAACCTTGTATTCCTTGGAGGTCTCCCATCCAAGTATTGCCAGGGTTGGCCTTGCTTGGCTTTCAAGATCTGATGAGATCAGGCTTGCCTGGGCTATCCAGGTCAGGGCTGGTACTTTAGTTTTAAAAATTCCTTTGTGCTGTCATTCTTCCTTGTGCCAGAGAGGCTCAAAATATGCAGGTGTTTCTCTCAGTGCTTTTTGACCAATAGCACTGAACCACAGTAATGTTCTGTAGTAATTCTACAATACAAAATGGAGGCCGGTGAAATTTAGAGGGATGTGTTTTTTTGCGCTTTAAAAAAACAGAAGGGTAACATATCCACAGGGGCGGCCTGCCGCCCCATGGCACCCTAGGCAGACTCATTGCCAGGTGCCCCCCCCCCCAGCATCCCCTGTGCCTCCTCCTCGCTGCTAGCCCCCTCTGGCCCGCCAATGCCACCCGCCACCATGCTCACTCCCTCCCCCCCTCCCGCCGAAGCTCACTGTGAGTAAAAGTAAGCCCTGCCGGCTACTCTCAGCCCACGCCTGCGCATTTTGTTAAGTGACATCTCTTAACAAAATGCACAGGTGCGGGCTGTGAGAAGCCGGCAGGGTTTACTTTTACTCACAGTGAGCTTCGGGGAGGGAGGGAGTGAGCGCACCCATGGCAGGGGGGCGGCAGTTAGCAACCAGGCCGTGAGTTGTATAATTATTTCATTCTATATTACAATATAATAATAAGATGATGATGACCCTGGGTTTATATCCTGCCCTCCACTCCGAATCTCAGGGTCTCAGAGCGGCTTAAAATCTCCTTTATCTTCCTCCCCCACAACAGATAACTTGTGAGGTAGGTGGGGCTGAGAGATCTCTCCCAGAAGCTGCCCTTTCAAGGACAATTCTGTGAGAGCTATGCCTGACCCAAGGCCATTCCAGCAGCTACAAGTGGAGGAGTGGGGAATCAAACCCGATTCTCCCAGATAAGACTCTATACACTTAACCACTACACCAAACTAATATCAATAAAGTGCATGATTGGATCATCCTGAAACCATTGCGCCTCCCATCCCTGGTCTGTGGAAAAATTGTCTTCCACAAAACCGGTCCCTGGTGCCAAAAAAGTTGGGGATCACTGATCTAACCTTATACTGACTACTCTGATATCCTTTTAACTGGAAATACCAAGCAGATGTACAACTGTAGAGGATCATGTCTTTCTTCTGATACTAATCAGCGCATTTCTGAAGACTTAAGGACATGTAGGTAAAAAGGTAAAGGTAGTTCCCTGTGCAAGCACTGAGTCATTGCTGACACTGATAGATCAGTAGTCTGCAAGAGAGTGGTGATTTCTTCTGGTTTCCCCTTTCACTGAGCCCCTGAAGTCTGGTTCCTAGGATTTAGTGAATCTTCAGGAACAGCACAAGAGGCAAGGTATGTTCTCTTCCATCTGTTGGTTGAGGCTCTTCCCCCTCATCCCATGGGGAAGGAGGGAAAGAGGGAGAGTTTCCTTTTCCCAGTTCCCTCCATCGATCGCATAGCAGAGATATCAAGAAAGCACTTTTAAAACCAACTTTTTTTTCAAGGTTTTTTGCCTTGCTACAGAGTGTGTTGTGTTTGTTTTGTTGTTGTGGTTTTTTGACTTGTTATCCCTGGGCTCTCCTGGGTGTAATTGGATTTGCCTTCTCCTTTTCACTGTATTAATCCAGAAGAGGAATAACAACAAACCAGGATTAGGCTGAGTGTGTGTGTCTAGACCTAGTACACCCAGCACATTTCCTTTGATTTTTCTTTCACATTTCATATTTTCCTTTGATTTTGAACTTAGACTTCCCAGATAGTAGGCTGATACTGACCACTGTACATGGTCAGGGGCAGCCCTAGGGCGTGCACAGGGCCGGCCCTGGGGCGCATAGCTCCCCAGGCAGACTCATTGCCCGCTGCCCCCCTCTGCAGGCAGACTTGCCCCCCACCATTACAATGCCTGGGAAGGGGTGGTGGAGCACTGCGCTTCCCGGGCATTTTAAAGCCCCACTCCCTCCTCTGGGAAACACTACAGCCCCCCTCCCTTCCCTCCCGCTGTGGCACGCTCTACCGCTCACCCCCTCCTCAGCGTGCTCAAAGTAGCGCCTAGAATCGGCCCGACCCACTTAAACACAGCCCCGGGCCTCTCATGGCTGAACAAGGCTTCACTCCAGAGTGAAGGCCGTGTTTAAGTGTGTCAGGCTGATTTTAGCGGTGCTCCTCCTCCCTCTCCCTCCCCTTCAAAGTAGCATCACTAGTATCGGCCCTACCTGCTTAAATGCGGCCTGGGCCTCTCAGTGCAGAACGCAGTCGGACCTCAGCGCCGAACAAGGCTTTGCTCCTCCCTCGGGGAGGAACAAAGCCTCATTCAATGCTGAGAGGCCCAAGCCGCGTTTAAGCGGATAGAGCCGATTCTAGCGCTCCTTTGAGAGCACGGAGGGGGGGGGGGGGTTGGTGGCGGAGCTCGCAGCTACAGAAGGGGAGGGTGGAGGCGGCAGCGATGGCGGTGGCGAGGAAAACTAGGCATTTGCCTCGGGTGTGGGGAGGGGGGAGAGCTCAATTTGGCGCACCCACCCTCCCAACACCCTAGGCAATTCCCTAGTTTGCCTAGTGGACGAGCTGGCCCTGGGTGTGCAGCACCCCAGGCAAGCTCACTGCCTGCTGCCCTTTCATTTTGGAAGGGTGGCGGAGCGAAGCTAGTTGGCTGGCATGCAAGCTCTCTGTGGTGAGCACCGCAGAACAGAGGCTGGGAGCTGCCTGGGCACCCTCCCTACACTACTTTTCTGTGCATGTGCCCGGGGTGTGTGTGTGGAAGGGTGTGGGTGGCACAGTGGAAGAGTGCAACGGGTAGCAGGGCTGGCCGGGGCTTTTGCCTAGGGCACTGGGAGGGCCCAATTTGGCATCCCCCCACTCGGTGCCCTTGGCAAATGCCTAATTTGCTTAGTGGCAGGGCCGCCTCTGTACATGGCTCTCTTTCTGTTCTTGTACTGCCTCATAGGAGTTGTAGTAATTTCTCTGTGGAAGACTATAGTTTTGTAGACAAACACATAGCCCTCAGTCTGCATCATGGTTTCTTTACATGTTCTTGACCTGCACATGAAGTAATTTATGTATCAAACCTCGTAATGCCCAGCCATTTCATGTTTTCCCCTGGGTCCTAGGGCACTGAACATGAGATTTGTGTAACGAATGTCAATAAATCAAAAGTAGGCTCGCAACTTGCAGATACACAGCTGAACAACATACTCAGGATTGCCACAACACAATTGTCTCCAGATTTTGATGCAATAATTCAGAGCACAAGGTATCAGTTATCAGAGACTGTTATATTGCAAGCATGCTGTTTTAAGCATGTTTTAAGGGGGAAAAAATCTTTCATTGTGTTTCTTTGTGCCCTTTATAAAGTTAATATCTCTGCTACCTGGCATTCTGATGCACTTCCGGTGCTGCCAGGGGTGTGTGGCATACGCAAATGAGTTATTCTAATGAGCTAAGGCACATCTTTTTCTACAAAATGACCCCTGCAGTTTAATATATCTTCAGAGCAAAGAACAGTGTATATAGAAGTGTTGCTTTAAGCAACCTCATTACTATTAAGAAAATACTTCTCGGATTTGACTCAATCTTAGTTTTTTGTTATCAAAACCATGGAAAATTGACTTTCAGAGACTCTCAGCAATAAGCCTGAATATGATGTGATTTAAAGCTGCAATGAATACTTAACATACTTGTGCATTTTAAAAAAAGACCCTAGCATCTATAATCAGCTAGCTGTGCAACCAGTACCCCAATTACCCCGTATGGGCTTCAGTTGATTGATTGCTGTGATGGTTTAGTTTGAAAGACTTTGTAGGAATAGTGAGTAAGCAGGGCCATGGAATCTGTAAAAATAACCCCCCTTATATACCCCCGGTGCCCTTGGAGCGCAGGAAACCAATGAGCACAATGCCCAGTACCCACTGATCCCCAGCCCAACTCCTGCCCCTCCCTGGTAGAGCTAATGATGGCACCTGGCAGGCGTGCAGGCAGGCCAGATGCTGTGTTGCACAGCATGGTCTCCTTTATGTCAGATCCGGCCCTCGTAAGAATTTGGCACCCCTGTTTTAACCAGCACACCAGAGTGGACAGATAGGTTGGAAATGTTTCCTTATTTTTTTTCCCTTCAAAGCAGATGACTTCAGAGAGTGCAGATTCGCTGCAGCTTTAGCTGCTAGAACTCTGACTTACCTGAGGATGGGGGAAGAAAGGGTGGTGCCTCTTGTATGCATGTTCTTGCTAGACGTGTTCTCACCTTGACAGGCTCTCCAGAGCTGCCCCTCTGGTGCCTCCCTAGCCCTAAAGAAGCTCTTCAGCAGCCTTGCCACAATGAAATCAGATTCTTAAATCCTTCTCTGTGCTGCCACCTCCTCTGTTAACTCTTATCTTTCTCACCCTGCGGCAAAAGCTAGTGCGAGTGCCACAAAGATAACTCCAGTCAAACAAGCAAATCTGGAAAGGGAAAAACCCTATATGAGATCAGGCTGGGCTAATCTGGGGTACAGCATATACTTAGCAAAGTTTGCTTTGTTTTCCTCTGGGGCAGGGAGGATTTAGTGTCTTGCCTCTTTTGCTGCTCTAGTAGGTATCAAACATCAGACTCTGACCTGTGGTGTCTTTATCCTCTCTCTCTCTCTGAATGGCACATGCCTGAAGAACTTTAGGTAATGTTGCAATGCTTTCACAACCTTTCTCTTTTTTTCCTGTGGCCTGCCAGTAGTGATAAATCCTTCAGGCATCTCTATTGACTAGGCACAGAAATGCTGCAAGAAGCCTTCCTGAATTCCCACTACAAACAGCAGGGACGTGCTTCATAGGGGTGCTTGTGCTTGGCTTGGGGGATGGTTTCTTTTTGTAGTGGCATGTGCCGACTTTATACAAATGCTTTGTTCTTGGAGGCATTTCCTCCTGTAGCCCGCAGAGCACTCCCTGCCTTCACAGCCTGCGTGGAATGCCTAAGAAAAAGATGTAAAAATAAACTGTATTATATTCCATTTTAAAACATTTTTTGCTGCTTTTATAGCCATGGTAGGAAGGAAGTGGTGGTCTTTGAAATGTCTGTAGCATGTAATAGGCTATGATTGCACTGGAGCATGTTTATGAATCCACCACATTTGTCTCACATTTAGTATAGATATTGGTAATGCACTCAAAAATAGCATTTTCCTGCCATTTCTTTTTTTATCGAAATGTTTGTATGAACCTGGATATCTTAGTTTGCATGCACCATATTTGCGTGGGAAGTGCATTGTATTTTTCCACATTTGTTTCTATTCCTACAGCCTCTTTTGACCCCTTGAAAGATAGTTCCTGAGGTTGTAGGACCTACATGGAGGAACAATCATGTGGAATAGGATGCTACAGTGGACAAGTTGGTGAAATACCTCTGAAAGCAGGTGAATATAGGAGAGGCCTGTTTTGAAGTTCTGTGCTTTCCAGGTACATTCAGGTCTGATTTGATTCTACATCACTGTGCAGGTAGAAGGGGCTTAAACTTTCCCCTCTCGTGCTGTATTCCTGACCCTCAACCCAGGGGAGGGGATCTTTGCTCTGCGGGTGTCAGCACATGTAGTGATGGTCTACATGTACACAGTACTGGGAGGATCACAGGTGGTTGCACTCCTGTTGCATGTGGTTGGAGGGCTGCCAGTTAGGGTTGCCAGTCTCTAGGTGGTGACTGGAGATCTCCTGCTATTGCAGCTGATTTTCAGGCAACAGAGATCATCTGGAGAAAATGGCCACTTTGGAATGTGGGCTCCATGACATCATACCACATTGAAGTCCCTCCACAACCCCACTGTCCTCAGGCTCTACCCTCAAATCTCCAGGTATTTCCCAGCCTGGAGCTGACATAGGGATGCCATTCCTTAGTTGTGAGTGGGAGATCTCCTGGTTTTTTGGGCTCCTGTTGCCAGCCAGCTGGTTGGCAAGGGGAAATCCCTCCTCCAAATGTGTCATGCTGACATCACATGGAAGTGACATTATCATGTTGGCAATGGTGGGTTTTTTTGGGCAAAACTATGGTTTGAAAGTGATTTTACCATAGAGTTTTGCCCAAAAAGCAGAGTGTCACTGTGCAATGCTACCAGTGTAATGACATCTCTTCTGTGTGATGTCAGCATGTTGTGGTGCCCCTCCCCCACTCCTGCCAGTGCAGTCATTGGACCTTGCAACCTTACTGCCAGTATATGTGCTTGTAACATTGGAAAAAATATTTCTACAATGTCCGAAATTCTTCAGATAACTCCACATAACTTCTACCTGTAGCCTGTTGGTACTGAGTGGAGATGATACAAAATGTTCTATTTCTACTCACCTGGTAGTTAAAAGCAGTGGCTCTAATCCAGAGAGCTGGGTTTGATTCTGCACTCCTCCACATGAAGCCAGCTGCATGATCTTGGGTCAGTCACAGCTTTTTCAGAGCTCTCTTAGTCCCCCAAATAATTTGAACTCACCACCTAGTGGTGCACAGCACTAAAAGAGTTAGAACTTAAGGCTGCTAGACAATCTTAGAATCGCCTGGCTATACTACAAACAATGCCATATGATGATTATTATTATTACCCCCAGGCCCTTAACCTGTAAATAGTGAGAGTTAAACAAATCCCAATCAGTATTTTCCAAGCACTGTTGCTAAGATAAGCAATCAGCAATGGGAAGAACTGGTGTGATACCATTAAGTGTCCATAAACATTCTTAACTGCTCAGTAAACAGATTTGTTACCCAGAGAGCATTCACAGTCCAGCCTCTGTGAGTTGAAAAGAAACCAGTGGACTTGTGTTAAGTATGTTCTAGGAAGATACTGTGTGGGACAAGCTGATGACCAGGGTGAAGAGTGGGAACAGTGTAAAAGATAAGGATGCAAAGAGATAGGAAACCCAGAGGCACTGTTGCTAAAGAAAGGCAGCAAGTTAGGAGTGAAATACAGGAATTTAAGGCAAGTAGTTTATTTATTTATTTATTACATTAAGCTTATATCCCGCCCTCTCCGCAAGCGGACTCAGGGCGGCTCACAACATTACATTACTACCATTAAAACCAATAAAACATATAAAACATAATTTCATATTTAAATTATTTAAAACCATTTCATGGTGCTGTGTTAATACAGTACAATATAGGCGGTTCTGAAAATTCGGTGGTGGCCACCAGTACTCTACTTGGTGCTCTATATGATGTATATGATAGTTAAGTTGACTGGAGGCTTGAATGGAGATAAAGGATCAAACAGACAAGCTGCTGGACTGGCAGAAGTTTGCACAGTATCTGAAGCCATATAATATTGACAGAATGGGACAGAGGAGCAGTTGAGGCATGATGGGCAGGTAGAAAGGCTTGCCAAAATTTAGGTTGGTTAAAGAAAGTAGTAAAAAATGAACTCAGTATCTCAGACCTTAGGGAATGGTGGCGTTGAGGATCTGATGAGGTGGAAGGAGTCATATCAGAAACCTTACACGAGTCCTAGGAATGGAGCATCTGAAGGGTGTTTGGACAGGCAGTGAACCTTTGGCACTTGGACTTCAGGTCCAGATGTATAAAGTTTCCCCTCTCTTTAGAAGCTGCATAGAAGAGGAACCTTAAAAGTTGCATAGAACTTTGTGAGCCTTTGTCTATTTTGGCAGTGGCTCTGTCACCTGGAGGCACAGCCACCGATGAGTAGGACAGGCAAGGAGAAGAATGGTGATGTCCTTAGGTGATGCCTAGTTGCTGTGGTCAAGTGGCTGAGGGAGAAGAACATATGAAGCTGCCTTATACTGAATCAGACCTTGGGTCCATCAAAGTCAGTATTGTCTACTCAGACTGGCAGCAGCTCTCCAGGGTCTCAAGCTGAGGTTTTTCATGCCTACTTGCCTGGAACTCTTTTTAGTAGGAGATGCCGGGGATTGAACCAGAGACCTTCTGCTTACCAAGCAGATGCTCTACCACTGAGCCACCGTCCCTCCCCAAAATAAAACTGAATTCAGAGACAGGGCTTTTGCAGTAGCCTAATTTATGGGAAGCCCTTCCCCCTTAAGGCTTGTCTGATGCCTGCGTTGCTTTTTTTTTTTTAGGTGCCAGGCCAAATTTCCATTCACTTAGGATTTTAATTAAGGGTTTTTAAAATATATATATACATTTTTTGTCATTTTAATTGTCAATTGCCTGTTTTTTAATGGTGGACTGGATTTTACTTAATATATTTAAATTTTTTAGATTTTAGTTTGTAAATTGTCTTAGCCCAATAAATACATAAAGCAAAGTTGGTAGCAGTTAGCAAGGCTGATATGCCAGAAGGGATTGTGCTTGCTTTGACAGATCTGTTTAAGAGGCTTGCTCGGGCTTTGTGTTAATAAAGCATGTTAACATGGTGGCTAGAAGTGCTTTGGTTAGCATGGTTATTTAACATCTATATGTGCCCTCTGGCAGATTGGCAGGAGGTTCAGAGTGGGGCGTCATCAATATGCAGATGACACCCAGCCCTACCTCTTATTTAATAATAATAATAATAATAATAAATAATAATAATAAATTTTATTTATATCCTGCCCTCTCCGCCTAGGCAGGCTCAGGGCGGCTAACAACATATTCAGATAAAAAGTTATAGAGTAATTTTAAAACGACATTAAAAAGTTATACAATAGTTTAAATCAACAGTGTCTTAAAAAACCATTCCAATTTACATAATTTAACAGCAACAGTGATGTTCTTGCCGCTCTTCTGTCTATTTGCATAATGGCGAAGATCACTAAATAGAGTCACTTTGGTGGGTCATCAGTTCGGCCATCCTTTGTCAGCAGTCTGCAAAGGCCTGCCTAAAAAGGATGGTCTTGCAAGCCCTGCGGAATTGGTCTAGGTTCCGCAGAGCCCGCATCTCTTCCAGGAGCTGGTTCCACAGGCACAGAGCTGCAACGGAGAAGGCCCGTGCGCAAGTGTTCTGCAATTTCGCCTCCTTTGGCCCAGGGATAGTCAGCTTGTTCTTCCCTGCTGACCTCAGTGCTCTTTGGGGCTCGTATGGGGAGAGACGGTCCCTCAGATAGGCAGGTCCTCGACCATATAGGGCTTTAAAGGTAATGACCAGCACTTTGTAGCGAACCCGGTATGTAACTGGCAGCCAGTGCAGTTCGCACAGCCTTGGCTGTATATGCTCCCACTTTGGGAGTAGCTGGAATTCAGGTCTTGACCTCCTGCCTGGATGCAGTGGTGGAATGGCTAGGTGAGAATTGGTTGAAGCTAAACCCATCTAAGGCAGAGATTTTGTGACCGGGGAATAGGGATGGGCACGAAACGCGAAAATAGTGGTTCATTCCATTTTGTGGTTCATTGGTTTCCTGATTTGGTGGTTCATTTTGTTTCGTGTTTCTTTGATTTTCTGAACAAATTGCGGTTTGTTGGTTGATTTGGCTTGAGAGGGCTAGAAAGCGCTGGTGCGCCACAATCATGCCCAGCATGATGACTTCACCTGGAAGTCAAGCTGTTGCACCCAAGCACATTTGCTGGGGCAATGTACCTGGTTTGCCTGATTCAGTGGTTCATTTAGTTTTGTGTTTCTTTGACTTTCTGAACAAATTGTGGTTCGTTGGTTGATTTGGCTTGAGGGGTCTAGAAAGTGCTGGTGTGCCGCAATCATGCCCAGCATGATGACATCACCTGGAAGTCAAGCTATTGCACCAGGCATGTTTGCTGGTGCAGTGTACCTGGTGTGATAGTATCAATTCTGGGTGATGTTGTCACTCTGGGCACATTGTGGCACACAAGGAGGATCCCCCATCAATAACGACACAACCGCCCGAAAAACAAGCTGCTTTGTTTTGCGAGTTGTGCATACTGATTCGAAACAAACCATGGATCGTCTTGACTCATGATGGGGTCTGACTTTCTACTACTGACTCTGTCAAGAATTTGAGAGAGTATGGTTTGATTTTTTGCTCTCCATGGACAAAGATGTGTCCTCAGTGTGAAGACTGCATTTTACCATCTGTGCCAGGCCTGCCAACTGGTTCCTTATCTGTCTTGGTATCAGTCATGGTAATTCACTCAACAGTCACCTCAAGACTGGACTATTGTAATGCACTCTATGCAGGTCTACCTTTGAAGATGCTTCAGAAAATCCAAATGGTCCAGAACACAACTGCTGTATTTCTGACAAGAGTGTTCTGGTCAGCCCATATAACACCTATCCTGTGGCAGCTTCACTGTCTCCCAATTAGTTTCCAATGCCAATCCAAAGTGTTGGTACTTATGTTCAAAGCCCTAAATGGCTGGGTCCCTCATACCTTTGAGACTGCCTTTCCTGACATGATCCTCCCCATCTTCTCCAATTTTCATCTTGGCATTTATTGAAGGCCAATAAATGCCAAACCATTTGCCTTGTGTCAACAAGAATGAGGGCCTTCTCAGTAGTGGCCCCCATCCTGTGGAACCATCTGCCCAAGAGGTGCATGCCTTGCAGGACTTCCCTAGGTTCCACAGGGCATGCAAGGCTGCTTTTCTTCAGGCAGCCTTTAGGTGATTGTGATCCACCAGGCAGCTGGTATGGTTCAACTTTGTCTTCACCTTCCACTCATCCTATCCTGCTTGAAATTGATAGATTTTAATGGGGATAGAGTTTTAATTGTTTTATATTTTAACAAGTATACTTTGTATTTTTTTAAGCTGTTAGCTGCCTCAAGTCCTGTTTAGGGGAGTGGGAACGGGATATAAAACTAACAAAATAATGGAAGTTATCATCCTGTTTTAGTTAAAGATGATTTATCCAATCAGCTGTAACCATAACTAGATAATCCTAACATTCTTTGTGTGTGGCTGCCTTGAAGACAAATTCAAGGCTTCAATTGGTTCAAAATGCAAACAGCTTGCCTGTCGTTTGGAACTAGTTGCTTGGCACATATCACTTTCCTTTTGAATTTGTTGCTTATTTGTTTCTGAATTCTATTCATGGTGGTGGTTCTTGCCTTTAAAACCATTCATGACCTGGGAGCTGAATACTTAAAAGACTCTCTCATTATATGAAGCTACATGTCATTTGCAGTCATCCCAGCAATGCTCTCTCTTTTTCTTCCTAACTATGAGGGAGAACTTAGAATAGCAGCCACAGGGTTATGGTCAATGCTTCCTCTAAGCCAGGAATGTCAAACATGCAGCCCAGGGGGCAAATCAGGCCTTCGGAGGGCTCCTATTGGGCCCCTGAACTACTGGCTGTCATCTGCTTTATTCTCCCTCTCTCTTGCTTCCTTCTGCACCACAGCTTGCTTTGCAAGGCTTGCTCAATCAGTCAGGAGCTACAGAGCAAACCCCCTATTTTCTCCATTGGCTGAGGCTCCTTCCTAGGGAAGGAAGGGGAAGGGATGGAGAGCTTGCTTTTCCAGGCTCTCTTAATCACACAGCAGAACTACTGAGTCAAGCCTCTCTTCCTTCTATTGACTGAGGCTCCTCCCCCTCCTGGTCCACTGGGGAAGGAAGGAAAGAGCGAGAGCTTCCTTTGCCCAGTTCCTTGGATCCCATGGGGAAAAATACAATTAAAGCACCCTTAAGACCGATGAGTGCTACTGTTTTAAACATGTTTTATTTTAAGTTGTTTTTTTTAAAAATCTTTAATTGTTTTTGTCTGTGTCCTTTATAAAGTTTATATCTCTGCTACCAAATCTTAAATAGGTACACACATGGCAGGGGAGGGACAGTGGCTTAGGGGAGGGACGGTAGCTCAGTGGTAGAGCATCTGCTTGGGAAGCAGAAGGTCCCAGGTTCAATCCCTGGCATCTCCAAAAAAGGGTCCAGGCAAATAGATGTGAAAAACCTCAGCTTGAGACCCTGGAGAGCCGCTGCCAGTCTGTGAAAACAATACTGACTTTGATGGACCAAAGGTCTGATTCAGTATAAGGCAGCTTCATATGTTCATGGCCCGGCCCAACAAGGTCTCATTTATGTCAGATCCGGCCCTCATAACAAATGAGTTTGACACTCTTCTAAGCTGTTGAGTCTTGTGAGCAGAAATTCTACTTTGTGAGCTACTGGCATTAAAGTTAGATCCAGGTGGGTAGCTGTGTTGGTCTGAAGCAATATAACAAAATCAGAGTCAAATTATAACTGTATAAACTTAGCTTGTTATTCTTGTTTCAATCTGTTAAAGTATTTCATTATATTTTATGCTTTCATGCCAATTTGCTGTTCAACCTCTGCCTTATATGTATGGACTGGCAAGTCTCATTCCATTCTGTCTGATAAAAGTGTTCATGCACACAGAAGCTCATGCCCTAAATAAATCTTTGTTTGTCTTTAAGGTGCTATTGGACACTTTGTTCCGTCATTAAAGTTGTGAGCAAGCAGTTTGCCTACTGCATAAATTAGTTTATTTGGGGCTGTCCTTCCTGAGCTAAGGTAAAAATGTGTGAGCTGGAGGCTAAAAAAACTGTGTGCTAGCTCACACTAACTCAGCTTAGAGGGAACACTGGTTATGGTGTGCTGCTTCTGAGAATGTCAGAATCACATCCATTCTCCTATCCTTTGGAAAGCTGTGAAGGATTGAGTTGTATAGAATAGTGAGGATTGTTAAGCAGTAACTATAACATTCTCTCCTTTTGTTCTGATTCTTTGGCTAGGTTATGTTATATCCAATGTTTTTAACTCATGTTGTGAGCCACTTTGGGTCTTCTTTGTGAGAAAAGCATGTTCCAGTTTTTAAAATAAATGCTGATGACCTGGCCTCATCTCTTTCTTTGCTCCCTTCCGTTAAGTCAAAAGACAAACCATGTTGGCAGCCCTATTGTATTCAATTCTAAACTGGGCCATAGAGTATGAATAAACACACACTCCCAATGGAGCCAGGGAAAAGGCAATGGGTATTGTTCTACGTGATTAGGGGAAGCCCACGATTAAAAAAAAAAAAGAAATATAAAAAATACATTGCGAGTTTAAAACCCTCAAAATGAAGGAATAAATGCCTGCTTTTAAAAAGAAAAGTGTGCCACTGAGGATTTGGCAAGGCTGTTATAAGATCTCAGTAGCCATCTCTGGTATATCATTCCGTTCTTGTTTATACCCAGAATTAAACTTTGTTGGTCTTAAGGGTGCCACTGGACTCAAACTTTAGATTAAAAAGGTGTGAGAGATTCAGGGCTGGTGCGTGGGAGTAGGAAATGTAGGCAGTTGGCTAGGGTGCCACCTGGCCTAGGGGGCACCACTGTGTGCCCCTTCCCTGACGCATGACTCTGGCTCCTGACCGCTGTCCCCTTGTCCTCTCCCATCACCAAGCTGCCCTCAACAAAGCCAAGCCACCCCCCTCTCCCCAGTGTGTGACTTGGCCACCCACCTCATTCTATCCTGCCACCCTCCTTCCTAACATGGCCGGCAAGCACTTATTCTCACAATTTTTTTATAACATCACTTTTTTTTTGGAAAAATTAAAAATCAGTAAATTAAAAATGTGAAAAGTTTCAAGTTTGGCACTCTTCAATTTCCCTATGTTTTTTAATAATGGGGGTGCACTAGTGGGTGATTTGCCTAGTGTGCCAGAAAGCCTAGCAGGAGAGCCAGTTTGGTGTAGTGGTTAAATGTGCGGACTCTTATCTGGGAGAACCGGGTTTGATTCCCCACTCCTCCACTTGCACCTGCTGGAATGGCCTTGGGTCAGCCATAGCTCTGGCAGAGGTTGCCCTTGAAAGGGCAGCTGCTGTGAGAGCCCTCTCCAGCCCCACCCACCTCACAGGGTGTCTGTTGTGGGGGAGGAAGGTAAAGGAGATTGTGAGCCGCTCTGAGACTCTTTGGAGTGAAGGGCGGGATATAAATCCAATATCTTCTTCATCATCTTCTTCACCAGCCCTGGAGAGGTTGGAGGGAGAGATGGCAAACCTGGAAGGAGAAGGAGCTAAACAGGAAAAGCTGAAGACTGGGAAGGTGAAAGAGAAAATGGCGGGTCAGTGAGTGAGGGGGGCAGAGGCTGCTTGCTGGGGGAAAAGGTGGGTGGGAGAGAAAGGGAGGGAGAAAAGGGGCTGTAGGCATTACTGAGGAAAACAGAAAGGAAACACAACAGGGAGAGAGGTAATGGTGAAATTAGATTTCAACCAGAGAGGCCTTGTAGTTGCCACACTTGTAAAACTCAAAAATGGTGGTGGCGGAAAGTGCCATCAAGTCACAGCTGACTTGTGATGATGACCCTGTAGGATTTTCAAGGCAAGAGATTTCTGAGGTAGTTTGTCATAGCCTGTTTCTGTGTCACAATGGAAGTCTCCTATTCAAATACCAGCCAGGGCTCACCCTGCTTAGCTTCCATGAGACCAGGCTAGCCTGGGCTATTCAGGTCTGGGCAAAACTCAAAAATGCAACATCCCTTTAAGAAAAAAAAACACCAATCAAAGTGCATATGTCATCATGGCTTTGTTTTAGATGTTCTGGTTATCAGCTACATTCAGGGGGGGGGTTGTAGAAAAAGCCCAGCAGGAACTGATTTGCATATTAGGCCACACCCCTGACAGCAAGCCAGCCAGAACTGTGCTCCTGTGCATTCCTTCTCAACCCCCCCCCTGGCTACATAGAAGACCAGAATATTACCTGCGCCAGAGTTATTCATTACGATATACAGTAGAATGTATGTAATATTCAAGTGTGTGTGTATATGTATAAAATTCAAGTACTCTGTACTTTTAAAATATTTTTGTATATTTGCTGCCCAAACAATGACATTTAAATGCCCTTTTTTAATAAGACTCTTCCTAAAGGGGTGTTGTAAGACAAAGCAGTACAGGTGAAGGTAATGGTTTTCTACAGAATCTGTGCTTTTTTTAATTAGAGACTGTGCTTCACTTTCTTATACAAATTTTGTCAAGTTTAGGCTGTCCCTTAATGTTTTTGGATGACAGTGACCTGAGACTGCTGCTTATCTTGTCAAGATGGTGATAAGCCGGCCGAGCTGCTGGGAGCGGCGATGGGCGAGCTGTGAGGAGAGACAATGGGGCGAGGTACCACGGTAGCTGAGGCTGCCGACGGGACGACGGCCCCTATCTCTCCCACTCCCCCCCCCCCGTGTTGTTGTGACTGGTGGGGTTGGAGGGCGCCGGGGAGCCGGAACTGGCCGAAAAGCCAGCGGTGAGCGGTCTGGGGAGGCCGGAAGATCTTGTACCCCTGGATATGATCACGCTCCTGGAACAAAAAACTCTGCACTTTACAGCTACTGCCCCAAGTATAAGAACTTCTGCACTTTACGGACATTGGCACACCCCGTGAATAGGAACAAGAACACTCGCACCTTATAGGCACCGACACTTTAAAAAATAGCAGCACTTTACTCAGTTGTTTACTTTCCTCCTTTTAATCCCTTCAACTCCAGCTGATTTTAATCACCAGTTTTATTAGTTTGGACTGTAGATTGATAATTGCTGGTTATTTAAATAAGATTATTGGTTTACTAATTAGCTAAATTGAATAATTATATTTGTGGCAAATTAATTGGGGAAGATAAATTGATGGGGAGGGTTTTATAATTAAGGAGCCTATGGAGTCAATTAATTAAATTATATTTTAGCTAATGATTAATGGGTAGAGTTAGGGTAAGGTTTAAAATTAAATAACTATTGGGTAGCATTGGCAGGTTAGTTTTAAGTTATAAATTGGCTGGAGAGAGGGAGGGCTGAGGAAGGAGTAGGTTCAGCTGTCTCACCGGTCTGAAGTTCTGGTAACACCGGCAGGAGATGACTGGCCTGGGGATTCCAGTACTCCTGGGGAGGGAAAGTATGACGGTGGGAACAGGCGGGATTATAAGGGAAGGAGGCCGAGACGTGACAAGGCTCGGCCCCCTTCCAGTCTGTGTCTCATCCTGACGGTGACAGGTAGTGGAGCCAGGTTAAAGTACTCGCCTCCGTCACTGGTGTTATGCAACGCCAGGTCCATAAATAATAAAACCTCTACCCTTCAGGAGTTCCTGCTTGAGCAGGATATGGACCTGGCGTGCATGACCGAGACTTGGGTGCGTGATGGGGAGACCGTAGCTCTCTCCCAGATGACTCCCCCCAGGATACTCGGTCTTTCACCAGTCACGAACTAGCGGGCGGGGGGGGGGGAGGGGTGGCTTTATTCATACGAGAGGCTTACTCCTTCCGAGCCCTCTCGGCCCCGGAGATCAAGGGTATTGAATGTGCTGGCCTGGCGTGGGACGTTGGGGAGGGGTTGGCGATCTGGCTGGCGTACCGACCGCCTAACACACCAGCTGGCGCCTTACCGTCCCTGCTGGAGGCTGCAGCAGGCTGGGCATTGGAACATCCAAGGCTTTTGATCCTGGGTGACTTCAATGTCCATGCTGATGACGTGACCTCCAGTCAGGCGATGGACCTGGTGTCATCCATGGCAACACTAGGACTCTCCCAAATTGTTACAACGCCCACTCACCAGGCGGGCACATGTTAGACTTGATCTTCGCGGCGGGAGTTTCAGTGGATGATATTACTGCTGAAGCAGTGCCATGGTCGGACCACTGTGCCCTCAATGTCCCACCCCAAGCCCGTTTAGGCAGTGAGCATATTTTAGCTCGCCTGCGGAGTCAGATGGATCTGGAACAGTTCCTGACGGCTCTACGGGACCCCTGCCCCCCTGGTGATTCCCTAGATGACCTGGTAGAGTCTTGGAATGATAGACTCTCCAGGGCCATCGATGAGATAGCACCTAGGCGTCCTCTGCGCCCCCGCCCAAAGCCGGCACCTTGGTATAACCAGGATTTGCGGCAATTAAAGCGTGGACTCAGACGACTAGAGAGGCAATGGCGGCGCACTCGAGATGAAGCGACTAGAACATCTTATAGAGAAGTTATGAAGTCCTATGAGATGGTAGTCAAGGCCACAAAGAAAACATACTTTGCAGCTAAGATTGCATCTGCAACTTTGCTCCCGGCACAATTGTTCAATACAATTTGGACCCTTATAACTCTGCCACAAGGCAGACCAAATTTTAATGAATTGGAGATTGGCTGTGAGGCTTTTGCGAATTTTTTTGCAGATAAAGTCGCGTCGCTCCGCCGCGACTTCCCCGCCATATTGGAGACAGTATGTGAACCTGAGGCTCCGTGCCTGTCTTCGGAGTGTGTCCTGATGGCTTCAATGCTCTCAGCCTGGAGGAAGTTGACAGGATCCTCTGCACGCACTACAATTTGTAATCTGGACCCCTGCCCCTCCTGGCTTATTAAAGCTTGCCAGAGGGAGCTTAGATATCCTGTACGGGATATCATAAATAGATCCCTGATGGAAGGGCATTTTCCAGCACTTCTTAAAGAGGCGGTGGTCTGTCCTCTACTGAAAAAACCAACATTAGATCCGGCTGAATTGGCACACTATCGGGCGGTCTCGAATTTACCCTTTTTGGGTAAACTTATTGAGAGGGCAGTGGCGTTGCAGTTGCAGAGTTTTCTGGAGGATGCTTCCGTTCTCGATCCCCATCAGTCCGGCTTTCGCCCGGGTCACGGGACGGAGACAGTGCTGGTTGCTCTGATGGATGATCTCCAGTGGCATCTGGATCGAGGCGGCTCGGCAGTGCTGATGTTGTTAGACCTATCGGCTGCGTTCGATACGGTCGACCATCGGCTGCTGACTTGCCGTCTCGCCGACGCGGGGATTCAGGGGTTAGCCCTACAATGGCTCTCCTCTTTTCTTGATGGTCGGGGACAAAGGATGGTGATTGGGGGTGAACTTTCCCGGAGGCACACACTTGATTGTGGGGTGCCTCAGGGGGCAGTTCTTTCCCCGATGTTGTTTAACATCTACATGCGCCCCCTTGCCCAGATTGCCCGGAGGTATAGGCTGGGTTGTCACCAGTATGCTGATGACACCCAGCTCTATCTACTCATGGACGGCTGGCCTGACTGTGTCCCAGAAAACCTGGACCTGGCATTACAAGCTGTGGCTAGATGGCTCAGGCTGAGTAGGTTGAAGCTAAATCCAGCGAAGACAGAGGTCCTTTGCTTGGGTCGCTGTGGTCCGAGAAGGGAAATTCCCCTCCCGGCTTTTGACGGTGTGCCACTGACAGTGGTGCACAGGGTCAAGAGCTTGGGGGTACTATTGGAGCCTGCCTTAACTGTGGAGGCTCAAATAGCAGCCACTGCGAAGTCCGCATTCTTTCATCTTAGGCAGGCAAGGCAGTTAGCTCCTTTCCTGGAGCAGGACGATCTGGCAACAGTGATCCATGCAACGGTCACCTCAAGGTTGGACTACTGTAATGCCCTCTACATGGGGCTGCCCCTGTGCCAAACCCGGAAGTTGCAGCTAGTGTAGAACGCCGCCGCCAGGTTGTTATTAGGGCTCCCTAGATGGGAGCACATTCAGCCAGGGCTCCGGGGACTGCACTGGCTGCCAATAACATACCGAGTTCGGCACAAGGTGCTGGTTATTACCTTTAAAGCCCTATATGGCCTAGGACCTGCCTACCTTAGGGACCGTCTCTTCCCATATGCTCCCCAGAGAGTGCTGCAATCCGGCTCTCGAAATCTGCTTGTAATCCCTGGGCCAAAGGAGGCCCGGCTGAAGTCAGCTAGGGATAGGGCCTTCTCAATTTCAGCCCCTTGCTGGTGGAACCAGTTACCAGAGGAGGTCAGGGCCCTGTGGGACTTTGGACAGTTCCGCAGGGCCTGTAAGACTGTCCTCTTCCGGTTGGCTTATAACTGACCGGCATTGAAATATTCTGAAGGAAGATTGGAAGATAGCACACTGACATTGATCGATTGATTTTAGTTGTTTTAACTATGTAAATTATTATGTATTTTAATTTTTAGACCCTATTGTTAGAATTTCTGTGTTGTGAGCCGCCCTGAGCCCGCCTCGGTGGGGTAGGGCAGGATATAAATGAAATGAAATGAAAATAAGTCCTCCCCAAGGCTGTCTGTTAAGGGCAGGGCAGAAATCTAGGGATATTATCGGGGTGAATGCTATAATCTGAAGTAGCTGCAGACTGTAGCTAGTGCTGTGCAGGTGGGGAAGAATATAAGAATGAAATACACAGTTCACACTGGAATACATTAGGGTTGGTGACAACCTGGAGGGGGAAAAGAATGCGCTGCCCCTTTAACAGAAGCTCACTAGAATGTTGTTTACCAGATGATATTATTTGCCTCTGTGCTATGAAAAGCTTCAGCTGCCTGCTTCCATTTATTACGCTGCTTTTCAAGAGGCAAAACGTTTTTTCAATAGGTTGCTGGCAATCCTAGAATGCACCGTTTTGGGTTTTCTAAGCTGCAGAGTCTTGTGAACAAAATTTCTACTTTGTGAGCTACTGGCATTAAAGTTGTGAGCTACTGCATAAATTAGTGTGCTCTGGGGGGTCATTCTTCCTGGGCTAAAACAAAAATGTGTGAACTGGAGGCTAAAACAAAAACGGGCTAAAACAAAAATGTGTGAACTGGAGGCTAAAAATCTGTGTACTAGCTCATGCTAATTCAGCTTAGAGGGAACACTGCTCTCAAACAAATAATATGATGGTCATCTAGCCTTCTACTAAATAGCTGATATGAAAGGACACTTTGATTCCTAAACTCAGCGTTGAAATGCCTTACCTGCATAAGCCAGGATTAGGTCTTCCAGCCACACCTTGAGCTCCATCTAGCCACTAATCACTTCTGGGTGCAGGAGAAGATGGTAGCAGTGGGTGGACTTTCAGAAATCTGTTTTTAAGTCACTGCATGGTCTAAGTCTGAGACTAAGTAGTTATCAGCATGTTCTTTGATTGCTGACTCTGGAGAAATCAGCCAAAAATTTTAGAAAACAAAAAAAAAGGACTTTGGAGGGAAGAAAAGGCAAGGCCTAAAAATGGATCTTAATGTAAAGCAGAGAGCAATGGTGAAGATACCCTACAAAGAATTGGACTGTATTTCCTTTAAAGGTGACTGATGGAAAGAGCTGGTTAAGAAAGCAGGGGGCCTTTTGGCAATGAGCTGAGTCATGCTAAGCTGCTGCTCAGCTGTGCATATCAATAGAGTCTAATGAATGAGTATAATTAGGCAGAAAGGGAATTCCAGCCAGTTGGGGGTGGTCTGTGGATTATTTTCTGTAAATGTAAAGTTCATTCCCTAGCTCCCCTTCTTTGCCCCCCCACCCCGCAGCAAGTTTCTCTGTTAATGGAATGCATCTGAATGCAGTTTCTTTTTAACTTATATTATAAATAAGTCCAGCGGCTGGTGGAAGTAAAAAGCCTGGTTTTATCATACAGTTTCCAGGGATTCTTCATGTTCTTAGTTCACACATATTTGTACACAGATTGTAAATTTGTTCACACGTATTTGTACACAGGTTGTACACAGATAGTAGATACACACATTGCCTCTGTTTGCATTAAAGGTACGATCATTAAAGGTGGCAGGCACTAGTGCTATTAAAGGGTAGGAAGGGTAGTTTCATTAAGCTTTTTCACTACCGATGCAAAATGCCTTGGTCCTTCTTTGCCCTTTACACTTTTGAAGGGTTTGGAGGAAGAGGGGGTTGATTATTTTGGAGCCATTCCAGTGCAGCATTTTTATTCCCTTTCTTTCAGGTTTTAAAGCATTCCAACCTTGCAGGAGTCCTTGAATGCAGTTCCTGCAGCTTTTCTCATAATATATTCCCCAGCTTCTGTTTGCTATTATGTCTTGGGAATAAATCTTAAATTCTGGATACACAGTGTATTTCACTGCCTGCTGACTTGTGGGGGATATGATGGGGGAAACGGGTACTGCATAGCTGAAGTTGTTGGGTGCATATGTTCCACTCAGTGCTTTGATTGATAGCACTGTAAATGCAGAGTAAGGAGTGAAAAAGCCCCATAACAACAGGGAAGAAGCTCAATCCAGGCATGGAAAGGAACCTCTGCCAGTGGAGATCGATCAGGAATGACATGGCAGGCTTTAGGAGAGTTTCTGTCTCTAAGGAGGGTTATTTTTTTTTTGTCATCTCTGCTCTTATGCCTCTGGATATAATAAAGCTTTGGCCCCTTACAAAAGTAATGGGAATGTACTCCTTTGTCGTGATCAGAAGAAGTCCCCAAATTTACACACAGGTACTGTTATTTATAAACCAAGGCAATTTAGAAGGAAAATAGTACATACACAATAGGGTTGCCAATCCCCAGGTGGGGGCAGGGGATCCCCCGGTTTGGAGGCCCTCCCCCCGCTTTAAGGTCGTCAGAAAACAGGGGGAGGGGAGGGAAATGTCTGCTGGGAACTCTATTATTCCCTGTGGAGATTTATTCCCATAGAAAATCATGGAAAATTGATCCGCAGGTATCTGGGGCTCCGGGGGGGGCTGTTTTTTGGGGTAGAGGCACCAAATTTTCAGTATAGCATCTAGTGCCTCTCCCCAAAATACCCCCCAAGTTTCAAAAAGATTGGACCAGGGGGTCCAATTCTGTGAGCCCCAAAAGAAGGTGCCCTTAACCTTCATTATTTCCTGTGGAAGGAAGGAATTGAAAAGGTGTGCCGTCCTTTTAAATGTGATGGCCAGAACTCCCTTAGAGTTCAATTACGCTTGTCACAGCCTTGATATTGGCTCCACCCCTATTTTCTCCTGGCTCCACCCCCAAAGTCTCCTGGCTCCACCCCCAAAGTCCCCAGATATTTCTTGAATTGGACTTGGCAACCCTAATACACAAAGTGTTTTCTTTCATATAATCACCTCTTAATGTTAATATTTCCCATTGACCCAGTTGAAGTACACACACAAAAAAAGTCGGATCATGTTCTTCCTGACCTTAGAATGGCTGAGTCAAAGAAGGTTTTTTTAAACAATGAAAAATAATGGCTGCCATGGATCTTCTAGGAAGAACAACTGGCAGGTAAGTATAAGTATACGAACATATTTACAGTGTCAAGTGGTATTTGGTTTTGAAACTTGGTTTTGTTCCCATGCAGACTCATGTTCGTTTGGGATAGTATGTTTTGGCACGGGCCATTAGCTTTGTACTTAGAGCCTGAAGAAATAGGATAAGGGGTTTGCCTGGGCTGCTTTTTCTGTATTCTGAATAAACAGGTTCCAGTTCTATGATCTCAGCTGGTGGGAGAGTTCTTGGATCAACAGCACAAAAATTGCTGGAGTGGTAAATAACATCGAGGGCGGGGCGAGATAGACACAGAGCAATTTGGATCATTTGGTCAGCTGGGCTGTATTCCAACAACATCCTATTCAGTGTAGTAGTCAAACACACGGTCATATCTTTAGAAATAAAGCATCTGCTAGAAGCCACAGAACTGGTACCAGTGTCCTGGAAAACAGATTGATGGAACCCTTTTGTTTAAAGCTATAACTGGTTATGAATGCCTAGTAGATACCACAGCCTTGGTGTTAATGTGATCCATTGGAGCTAATGCAAGCTGACAGTAGGGAGGAAAAAGAGAAAATAACTAGTGAGACTTACTGCAAGGTTCTACCCCCAACTCTCAGTATTGAAAAATAGGATTATACAGGAAAGTACTTCAGGAATGAATAGGAAAGTTGGGGGGGGGGGGTTGGGAAAGTTTAAGGAGCCTCTGTAAGGTAATTACTCAGGAGATCACATGGCAGCAAAACAGAATTTTTTTACCAGCAGAGCATTTTTATAAAAGGAGCAGAATGGTTTTTATTTATTTATTTATTTATTTATTTATTTATTTATTTATTTATTTATTTATTTATTTATTTATTTATTTTCGCATTCATATCCTGCCCTCCCCACCGAAGCAGGCTCAGGGCGGCTAACAACATTAAATATCCACAATAAAACACTAAAAACAATTACAGTAAAATCAATTAAAATTAACAATTGCACTTTAAATATTGAACAATTTGTAAACAATTTTGGTGCTAAGTTCCATACCATGATGTTAAACAGCTTTATACTTTAGTTGAAGACCATTCGAAAAAAATGTTGTTTTACAAGCCTTGCGGAATTGGGCAAGGTCTCGCAAGGCTCTAACATCATCAGGGTTCCACCAGTGGGGGGCTGCAATAGAGAAGGCTCGTTCTCTGGTAGCCTTCAATCTCGCCTCCCTCGGCCCGGGGATTTCTAATAGATTTTGTGATCCAGATCTCAGTACCCTCTGGGGAATATATGGGGAGAGACAGTCCCTAAGGTAAACAGGACCTCGGCCATATAGGGCTTTAAAGGTAATAACCAGCACCTTGTAGCGAATCCGGAATGCTATTGGCAGCCAATGCAATCCCCGCAGCCCCGGCTGCACATGATCCCGAATAGAGAGACCCAGTAACAGCCTGGCTGCAGCATTCTGCACCAGGTGCAGCTTCCGGATTCGAGACATGGGCACCCCCATATAGAGGGCATTACAGTAGTCTAGTCTCAAGGTGACCGTAGCATGAATCACTGTTGCTAAGTCGCTGTGCTCTAAGAAGGGTGCCAGCTGTTGTGCCCACCTAAGATGGAAAAAGGCGGATCTCGCAGTGACTGCTATCTGGGCCTCCATAGCCAATGTGGGCTCCAGTAGCACCCCCAAGCTCTTGAATTTAGGTGCCGATATCAGTGGCATCCCATCAAAGGCTGGTAAAGGGATTTCCCTTCCCAGGCCACCGCGACTCAGACAAAGGACTTCTGTCTTCGTTGGGTTCAGTTTCAGACGACTCAGCCTGAGCCACCCTGCCACAGCTTGTAGCGCCAGGGCCAATTTTTCTGGGGCGGAGGCAGGCCATCCATCCATCAGCAGATAAAGCTGGGTGTCATCCGCATACTGATGGCAACCCAGCCCGAATCTCCTGACAATCTGGGCAAGGGGGCGCATATAGATATTAAACAACATCGGGGAAAGCACCGCCCCCTGAGGCATCCCACAATTAAGCAGATGCCTCTGGGACTATCGTCCCCCGATCGCCACCCTTTGTCCCTGATCACAGAGAAAGGAGGAAAGCCATTGTAAGGCTAACCTCTGAATCCCCGCATCAGCGAAGTGGTGGACCAGCAACTGATGGTCAACCATGTCGAACGGCGCCAAAAGGTCCAACAACAACAGCACTGCTGACCTGCCTCAATCCAGTTGTCGCTGGAGATCATCTACTAAGGCGACCAGCACCGTCTCCGTCCCATGGCCCGGGCGAAAGCTGGACTGGTGTGGGTCTAAAATGGAAGCATCCTCCAGGAAGCTCTACAACTGTAATGCTACTGCCCTCTCAATAATTTTACCCAAAAAGGGTAAATTTGAGACCGTCTGATAATGCGCCAATTCGGCCGAGTCTAATGTTGGTTTTTTCAAGAGGGGATGGACTATTACCTCTTTAAGAGGTGTTGGAAAAAGCCCATCCGAGAGGGACCTATTTACGATATCCCATACAGGATATTGAAGCTCCATCCGGCAAGCTTTAATCAGCCAGGATGGGCAGGGGTCCAAATCGCATGTTGTTGGGCGTACGGTTGCGAGGATTCTGTCAACTTCCTCCCGGAGGGTGCTTTTATGAAGGGAATAGGACTATAATTATGCTGGTCATTCTCAACTGGTGGTGTGGATTCTACCAGTGGGACACCCAGTAATCTATGTGGAACACAGGGGTTTCATAACAATTACTAAGACTTCATTCTTCCTTAGTCCATATGTACATCTGCAACTGTAGCTTGCCATCTTTTGCTGACCCCATCTGTCACAAGATTATCCATCTGAGACATTTGACATACTAACAGAATGCATGTAAACATATAAATGTCCTTCTCAGAAAGAGTGAAGTTTTATTTTTATTATGGTGGAACCCAGGTTCTTTGATAGGGTAATTGGTGGAACTTTGTCAGACAGAACACTCACTTGGGGCCTACTGAAGATAGCCACAGATATGTGGCGGTCTCAGTCCTCAGCAGAGCTTCCAAGATAATGGGAACAATTTAGATCTGCTGCATCTATTAAAGTTAAGGAGCCTCCCTGAGCGTTACATCAGGTAGGGCATGTACGGGGTGGGGGGTGGGGGGACAGAAGGATTCTGTGTCTATACTTTCATTTTGGATCCTTTGCTCTATTGGTTGCTTTGCTGAGTGTGTATGTCAGCATTTTATTTTTAAGTGTTTTATAACTTTTAGGGTTGCCAGCCTCCGGGTCAGGCCTGGAGATCTCTTGCTTTTACAACTTATCTCCAGTCGGCAAAGATCAGCTCCCCTGGAGAAAATGGCTGCTTTGAAGGGTGAACTCTAGGGCATTGTACTATGCTGAGGCCCTTCCCCTCTCCAAACTCCACTCTCTCCTGGATCCACCCCCAAAATCTCCAGGTATTTTCCAACATAGACCTGGCAATCCTTATAACTTCTAATGCTTGTAGCTGTTCTCTGTACACATAGAGCTCCACCATTTTAGACAAAAAAATGTGTAAGGAGTCTACTCGGTCTTTTTCGTAGTACCCAAGAAAAACGGGGATGTTCAGGTGATCCTGGACCTGAAGTAGATGAACAAATGGATCGTCACAAAGAAGTTCAGAATGGAGACCTCTATTCTAGAGGCGGTTCAACAGGGGGACTTCATGGCCTTGATAGACCTCTTGGAGGCTTACCTCCACATTCCCATTGCACAGAAGCACCGCAGGTTCCTTTGTTTCGCCTATGATGGGCGTCATTACCAATACAGGGCCTTGCCCTTTGGACTCAAGTCTTCTCCCAGAGTATTCACCAAAGTTCTGGTCACCCTAGTGGCAGCCCTTTGGCTGCAGGGGGTGGCCTTATTTCTGTACCTGGACAACAAACTGGTCAAAGCTTCATCTGTGGAACAGACCGTGAAAGCCTTAGAGCAGATCATGAGGATTCTCACCTTGCACGGGTTTATCATAAACATCCAGAAGAGTTCGCTGCTACCATTCCAATTCTTGACACACCTAGGGGTCCAGATCGACTTCAGCGGGAACAGGGTCTTCCTGACACTGGAGAGAAGGATGAAGCTTCTCCAGCTATTGACCGAGGTCAAACAGAGCAAGACTGTAAAACTGATGAGCCTGGCAAAATTACTTGGCATGCTGGTGTTGTGCCAGGAGGTAATCCAGTGGGCCCACTTTCACACAAGACCTCTACAACATTTTCTTCTGCCTTTTCAGAAACAGATAAGCCTCAAGAGTCCGAGACTAGTTTCGGTGCCAACTGGGCTACATCGAACCCTTGAATGGTGGCAGGTTCCCAACCGCTTCCTCCTGGGTCAGGAGATGAGGGAACCCAGGAGATTAGTGATAACTACAGATGCTAGTCTGTTCGGATGGGGAGCCCACATAACAGGAGCAGTAATTCAGGGTCAGTGGACCTCACAGGAATCCAGGGAAAGCATAAACCTCCTGGAGCTGCGGGCCATAAGGTTAGCCCTGCTCAAGATGGCAAAGCATGTGGAAGGTACTCACGTTCTGGTCCAAACAGACAACATGGACTTACGTAAACTGGCAAGGAGGCACAAGATACAGGAGACTTCAGTCCAAAGCAGAGACGTTGTTTCACTGGGCGGAGGACCATCAAGGCCACTCACGTAGCAGGAAGGGACAACGTAGTGGCAGATTGGCTGAGTCGTCAAGTGCTGGACCAAGCGGAATGGGCACTTCATTGCGAGACCTTTCATCAGCTGTGCCTCATGTTCGGGACTCCGGAAGTGGACCTGTTTGTGTCGGACAGCAATCATCAAGTGGCCCAGTACTTCACCAGGACCAGAAGCAGAGGGGCCATGGCAATAGACGCCCTAAACTCGGACTGGCCTCAGGCACTCATTTATGCCTTCCCTCCATTCCAGATCCTTCCGTGGTTTCTGCAGAGAATTCAGGAGCAGAAGGCAGAAGTGATCGTGGTGGCTCCCTTTTGGCCCAAGAGGGCCTGGTTCCAGGAAATCCAAAGACTGGAAGTGGGGCTTCCCTGGAGACTTCCGCTGAGACCAGACGTACTCTCACAAAAAAGCCTAAATCATCCACGACCGGAGCTGCTCAACTCACTGTTTGGAGATTGAGCGGCTACAATGGATTAGTATAGGCTACCCAACGTCGGTGGTGGACACAATGCTGTTCTCTAGGAAACCTTCCACTAATAGGGCCTATAATATCACCTGGCAAGTGTTCCATACCTGGTGTAGGGAGAGAAGGAAGGATCCTCTGAGAGCCCTGGTGCCAGTTATTCTTGCCTTCCTACAGGACGGTCTAGAGAAAGGCTTTAGTACTAGTACCCTTCGTAGACAGGTGGCGGCCATCGGCTGCCTATAGATCGTTTGCTTCCTTAGAGGTAGTTTGCAAGGCGGCCACATGGAAATTGGTCCACTCCTTTACCAAACACTTCAGAATCGATAAGGTGGTCTCGGCTAAGGCTGCATTCGGCAGGAAGGTCCTCCAGCATGTGGTCTAGGGGCGTAGCTGAGGGACCCTGGGACAAGGCTTTTTTATGTCCCAAAAGTGAAGACTGGCCCACTCCTGGGACCACTGGAGAATGGAAGATTCTTTTCACTTACCGTGAAGTCTTCCTTCTCTGTGGTCCTGTAGTGGCCCAGTCCTACCCACCCAGTTGTGTCAGGGGGTCTCAGCTTCGACCCTGGTTCCTGGTGCTGAAGGTCCTGTTTCAGATTACCCGATAGTGTCTGTGCCTTGATTGGTTTGATTGGGTGACAGTTCTGGGGTGGTGTTTTGAGGGGAATGTTCTTGGGTTTCTTTCCCCAGTTTACATTAGAGTTATATTTAGGGAGGTGTGACGGCTTGCAGATGGACTGGATTCCAAGGGTCAAGCACCTCCCCTCCGGGTCAAGTTTGCTCAGCCCTGCTTTCGGAGAGGAGGAGTTATGATCCCAAAAGTGAGGACTGGACCACTCCGGGACCACAGAGAAGGAAGACTTCACAGTAAGTGAAAAGAATCTTCCGATCTCTTACTTTGACAAATATTTTTGCAGTTGAGACTTGTGTAGTTGCAGAGTGGAACATTTCATTAAGTCTTGCATTAATGCAACATGACCTATCCATTTTTTAATTTGTGGTTATATTTGAATGGTGGTCAGGGAAATTGACAAATGTTGATCAGGGAAAGTTAGGGAAATGAAAAATAAAATTGTAGTGGCAACCCTGTAGTGTCTTTTGAGCTTTTTCTCTCCCCCAACTCCTTATTGGTTCTAGAATTGTTAAAGGTTTTAAAAAGTTCCTTTTAAGGATTTTCTTTTCTTTTTTTTTTAAACTTTGAGGAGTTCTGGAAGTTACTCTTTTGGCATGAACAAAATGCTTTCTGAGATAAAGTTGTACTCAAACTGTGTGGCATTAAAATGTGTATATAAGACAATCTACACCATTAGGTAATAATTCCTGTGTGTATCTTAGGTATGTATGACCTATTTTCATGAATACTATATACAGGGCTTTGTTTGAGCAGGAACACACAGGAATGCAGTTCCATCTGACTTGGTGTCAGGAGGTGTGCCCTAATATGCAAATAAGTTCCTGCTGGGCTTTTTCTACAGATAAAGTCCTGGATATAAAGCCCTTTAGCTATGAAGAAAAGTTAAAATACTTGAGGCTCTTTAGCTTTAGCTTTTTTTCTGGAAAAAGTCCAGAAAAGGGCAACTAGAATGATTAAAGGGTTGAGACACTTTCCCTATGAAGAAAGGTTAAAATACTTGGGGCTCTTTAGCTTGGAGAAATGTCAACAGAGGGGTAACATGATAGAGGTTTACAAGATTATGCATGGGATAGAGAAGGTAGAGAAAGAAGTACTTTTCTCCCTTTCTCACAATACAAGAACTCATGGGCATTCAGTGAAATTGCTGAGCAGTCGGGTTAGAACTAATAAAAGGAAGTACTTCTTCACCCAAAGGGTGATTAACATGTGGAATTCACTGCCACAGGAGGTGGTGGCAGCTACAAGCATAGACAGCTTCAAGAGGGGAATGGATAAGCATATGGAGCAGAGGTCCATCAGTGGCTATTAGCCACAGCTTATCGTTGGAACTCTGTTTGGGGCAGTGAAGCTCTGTATTCTGGAAGGGCTTCTAGCCCCACTGGTGGACCTCTAGATGGCACTTGGGGTTTTTTTGGCCACTGTGTGACACAGAGTGTTGGACTGGATGGGCCATTAGCCTGATCCAGCATGGCTTTTCTTATGTTCTTATGATATATATCTTGTTTAAATGTGTATACTGAGGGCAGCAATCAACATGCAATAATGTGCTTGATGCTAATACATGGATACAGAGTCCAGTGTTTTCAATGTTACAAAGCTTAATTTAACATCTAGATAAGCTGGTGGTGGTCATACTGTGATTGTGTGAGGTTGTTGCTGTCCAAGTAACATACTTTCTCTTGTCTGCTGCAAAATTTGTGTGCTCTGTTTCCAACTTCACTTCCCCTAGTTTCAGATGGCAAAAAATTAAGACATATGTGCTTAAGTATAATAGAGTGCAGGTATATTTGCAGTTTTGTTTGTGGGAAACTAGGCATTTATAGTTTTATGAAATCAGAGATGTAAAATTTCAAGAAAAAGATAATTTGGGGAAATTGAAATATATGGAATACCAACTTTTCTGCCAAACTTATATTATGGCTTTAAACATCCAACCTAATGAGGAATTATGAACTCAAAAGCTTGCATGCTGTTTTGTGTCATTTTGATTAGTCCTAATACAAGATATCATGCAGAATTTCTTTTTTTGGATTTTGCTTTGGACCAATGTGGCTACTTGCTACCTCTTCCTGCTTAGAGATTAAGAACGCATAGACTTTTAAATATAACAAGCCAAATTGCGGACTACAGGCTTATTAATTTATTCTCTTTTAATGTGAGTTTTACATATCTTTAGAGACAACACATTAAAAAAGTTATGGACTGTAAAGTTCTGAAATGACAAATTACTGTAATGAGTCTGCTCTACAAGTCTGAAAATTTTGTGTGCCAAGGGTGCAGAGCTGAAGGACGCTTTAAAGTAGAAATTACGTATTTTTTTTTTCTGTCGGTGGAGCAGCAATTTCATTTTTCAGTCACAGATCTCTTCCAATTAAAAGTTGCTCTCTAAATATAACTTAACCTTGTAACAGACAAAACTTGTGGCTACATGCTTTTTGCCAGTAGATAGCATTAGAGGACATGATGAATAAAATCTGTGTCCACTTTGGTTTGTGGGTCTCTCAGCATTTGCTTCCCATTATGCACTTTTACTACTAGAAAAAAAAGTGAGGCAAATTAAACTTTGTTATCAAGTAGACAAGGTGGCACTTAGAAATCATTGTGCTTTTCACATACTGTTCTCCCCTCTGTAACATATGAATGAAAACTAGGCCTAAAATTTCTTCTCTCCTTTTCTTCCAGGTGGAGGAACCTGATGGCTGTCCTTTCTAGCACAGAGCATTAGTAGCTTCACTGGATCTTTACATCTATCAGAAGCAACACAGCCCCTTGGTGCTCCAGGTAAGAATCCTCAGCTGGACAGAAAGAGACCCTAGGAAATGTCTGCAGATGGGAAGAGAAGTGAAATTTTACAATGGTTTCCCAGGCTCAGACCTTTATGCTAATACTAAGCTTTGGAAATTTATAGAGAAAAAAAAAACCAGGAGGAGGATTTGGTATTGTAACTGGGCATTGTGAACCTTCTATTCACAAAAACCTATTTTCTTTGTGATAAATCCACATCTACCTAAAGCTTGTCTGCTCTGTTGCCTCCCTTGAGGATTATGCAGTTCTCTCCCCCCCCCCCCCCCCAACTCTTTCAGGTGAGTTTTAATTGGACAACTTCCTCTGCTTTTCCCTAGGGCAACCTTTCACATTCTATTAAGTGAACAAACAGAATTTGTCTTGTAATGCGTGAATGCCAAGGCTTGGTAACATATATACCAGTAAAACATATGCTTTGCTTTCTGTGCCTGCACCTTGTGCAAAATGGTTATTTGTGAAATGTTAGTTCTTACTTCTCCCAGTCTTCGCATTTTTAAAATTTCTACCTGTTATTTCTGCTCCTCCCACTCCTCCACCCCCATTGTTGCATTTTGCCTGGGTGAGTCAGGAGTTATAAAACGGAAACTCTTAAGGAATGCATCAGCATTCTTGAACAAGCCAAAGAATGAGAAGGTAGAGCATGTGTTTACAGACACAATGGAAATTTGCCTCTCCCCCTGTCCTTTTCCTGTGACTTCTCATGATCTGTATTGCCCTTCAAAAGAACGTAAGAGTAGCCAAGCTAGATCAGACCAGTGGTCCATCTAGTCTGGCATCCTGTATACAGCAATAAATTGCCACAAAGAAGATCCGCTGACAACAGCCTTCACCTGCAGACTGCTTCCCTTGAAACCAGGGATGCCAATCAGTTGTCATGACAAATTGCCAATGACAGATCTATCCTTCATAAATCCGTTTAGTCCCCTCTTATGCTCATTTAAGCTCTTGGCCAACCCTACATGTTATGATGGTGAGTTCTACAAGTCCAACTACCCACTGTATGACATTGTCACTGTATGAAATAGTATATTCTTTTGTCTGTTTTGTATCTTCTGCCAGTTAGTTCTATAGGGTCACGCAGAATTCTATTATTATGAGACAAAGAGAAAAAAAATTCTCCGTCCGCTTTTTCTATTCCTTGAAAAAGTCTGTAGACCTTTATTACGTCACCTCCCTCAGTTGATCTTTTTCTAAATTCAAAAGTAGGGATGGGCATGAACTGGCTGATGAACTAAAGTGTATCACATTTTGGCCTGTTCAGGATTCATTAACCAAAGTTTGCTAACTGAAGAACCATGACAAATTTTCCTGAATTTTGGTGCAATTAGTAGTGGCTTGTGACAGTTTTGTAAGAGCAGAAACCCCTGCTTTCTGTTCTCCACAAGAAACAGCTGAGTGTTAGGGAGCTCCCCACCATTCAGCTGTTTGGTTTAAATGGCTCGGAGCTATTTAAACAACTGCTTCTTTCTGCTCCCTGAAAAAAGCTGAGGGGAGCAGAAAGCAGGGTTTAAACGGAAGGTGGGGGGAAGTGCCTTTCCAGAGGCATTTAACCCCCACCTTTCAGCTGGTCATGGCTCACTGCAGCTAGAAGAAAGTAAGGTGTAAAGTGCCTTCCAGAGAGCATTTCACTCTCTCTTTTCTGCAGGCCATGGCCAGCAGACGAAAGGGGTTGAAGTGCCCACTGGAAGACACTTCACCCCTGCCTTTTTGCTGGCCAGGGTGTGTGTGTGAAATACCCCATGGGAGGCACTTCACCTCCATATTTAACACTCTTATTTTATTCCCCACTGCTTCAAAGTAGTGGGGAGCAATAACAGAGAGTTAAATGGCTCAGTTTTGCTTCCCACCATTTTGAGGGAGGGAGCAGAACCAGAGGGTTTATGGCTCAGAGACATTTAAATGCCTGCTTTCTGCTCCCTGCCATTTTCACATGGAGCAGAAAGCAGGGTTTTAAACTGTAAATGGCTTGCAAACCTATATGAATGGGTTCAGTTACCGGCATAGGAACCACAAAACATATCAAGTTGCAAAAATGCAGTTTGTGCCCATCCCTCCTTCTCAGTCCCCTTCTGTTGTCACCAGGGCTGTAGCCAGGGTTTTAAATTTGGTGCGGCCACAGGCAGGGTTTTTTGTTTAGGGGGGCCAGGGTGCCAGGCTCCCAGCACAGGGAGGCAGGGAGGCTAGGTGTTGCTAGCTCAACATGATCCAGCCACCTTAGCTTTTACTTCCCATCCCTCCATCCTCTCTTCAAGTGGCAGATTTCCTGGCTCTCAGCTTGACCTCCTTCCTCATGCTGAGTTCCAAACTAGTCCAGGAGGCAGCACTGCACCCCTTCTGGACAGCTTCGCCTTGCTTTTTACAGGTGCCCCTTGCTCTACTGCTCTGGATGGAATGGCCTGGGACATTAGGGGGGAGTCTGGGGCTGAGTGCGCTTTACCACCCAGGGCTCAGCAGCAGCAGCTCCAGAAGCCATGAGTGGGCAAGGGCCAGCAGGAACCAAGGAGGCTCTGCTCTGGTAAGACTTCACCTGGAGTATTGTGCTCAGTTTTGGGCACCACATTTTAAGACAGATATAGACAAGCTGGGGTGAGTCCAGAGGAGGGCGACAAAGATGGTGAGAGGTCTGGAGACCAAGTCCTATGAGGAAAGGTTGAAGGACCTGGGGATATTTAACCTGGAGAGGAGGCGGCTGAGAGGTGATATCACCATCTTCAAGTACTTGAAGGGCTGTCATATTGAGGATGGAGTGGAATTGCTTTCTGTGGCCCCAGAAGGTAGGACCAGAACCAACGGGTTGAAATTAAATTAAAAGTGTTTCCAGCTTAACATTAGGAAGAATTTCCTCACCGTTAGAGCGATTTCTCAGTGGAACAGGCTTCCTTGGGAGGTGGTGGGCTCTCCTTCCTTGGAGGTTTTTAAACAGAGGCTAGATGGCCTACCTAAGGAGCTTCATGAGGACAGGGGAGGTTGAGAAAAACCACGCTCCATAGATGGAAATCCCTTCTGGTTGTAGAAATTTCTGGTGGATCCAAGCCAGTGTCTGAGAGTGATAGAGATGTACCTGCATAACCCAAGATGGAAATCCCTTCCATATGAAGACCCTGTGAATTTAGGGGGGAGGTGTTTGTGAGTTTCCTGCATTGTGCAGGGAGTTGGACTAGATGACCCCAGGGGTCCCTTCCAACTCTGTGATTCTATGATTCTAAGCAGGGGCAGGGAGGGCCGTGGCCAGGCTGTCAGTGGGTGGGTGGGTGGCAAGTGAGGCGCTGCTTTGCTGTACCCCCTCCTTGGACATCTGGCAGGGCTTGAGCCACCCCCACTATCTCAGTGGATACATGTGGGACAGCAGTTCCTCTCCCCTGGCCAGCTTGGGCAAGCTCTGGCCACGGCTCACCCATCTGCAAAGGTAGCTGCCTCACTATTCACTCTCAGTTCCATGTCACATGTATTAGGGCTGAAGGCACTAAAGAAGAAATTATGACAACTGAAGAAGTTAGGGATAGCTGCAGGGCAGTAAAGAGAAAAAAGGCACAGAGGCAAGGTGATGTTTTCTAGCTCTTGACCATTTGAAGAGTTTGCTAGGTGGCTTAGAGCTACAGCTTTCAAACACGTAGCTGCATTCCTATTCACTGGATTGTCTTCTAACAACTAATGCTATTTTTGTACTCCAGCAACATGTCTAATCCTTTCTGACACTTAGTTTCACTGCTGATCTTTACTTAATGAACTCTTAATAGCCATTCAAGAGCCCACATCTATGCTATGTATCAATTACGGTAATTTACTATTAGACAGAGTATGTTTCTTTGTTAAAGTTCCATTTTAGCTTTGTTGTGCATCCTTTGTGGAAGCATATCAGTAAACTATAAAGTTTTATCATTGTGGTGTGGTCGTGTTGTTCTGTTCTTTGCTCCTGCTAGCCTGCATGAAGTATGCACCCTCCCAATTAAGAAAGCCAGACTCCCCCTCCAACTCAAGCTTAGTATAAAAGATGCTGTTGCTAAGACATTTTCTCTCTCTTTATTTTGTTTTCTTTATTGAATGGATGGATATCGGGTGGACATTCTGCAAATTCTGAATTTCATTTGCTTGCATGCTGTCAGAACTGCGTAACCAAAATGATGTAGGAAATATGGGAAACAACCAGAATCCTCCCCCTGCCCATCCCAGCTTTCAGTCTCTGCTCCAAGAAACCAAAATTCTGTGCTTGGGTTATGCAGGTACATCTCTATCACTCTCAGACACTGGCTTGGATCCACCAGAAATTTCTACAACCAGAAGGGATTTCCATCTATGGAGCGTGGTTTTTCTCAACCTCCCCTGTCCTGATGAAACTCAAATAGCAACAATGCGTGGCTTCATGTGGGGATGAGAGAACCTCCAGAAACAGCATGGGAGAATCAATTAAATGGCCCCTTTCCCCATGCTTGGAAACTCTCAATGACATCCAATTTGGCAATTGCTCATGAAGTCACTCCCTATTCTAACTTGACATCTGAAAATATTTTATTTTGTTTGTTTTTAAAAATTACTTCATTGTTTGTTTTTGCTTTTTTATTAGCGTAAGGAAGAAACTTAGACTTCATTTGTCTTGCAGCTTGTTCCACATACCTCTTTGCCTATTGTGCCTACCTGTTGATGTACAACATACTTGCAAGATGTGTGTGCCCATTGTATGTGACTTCCCAACATTCTGAGCCAATCGTCCATCATCATCTAGTGTGACTAGGAATGGGTGGGGATTTGCAGCTGAAAAAAAAAGGCTTGATTATGCATGTCAGGGTCACTGGAAAGCAGTTTGCTTGCATTCTGGCAATGTGCTTGGATTGCTGCTCTCTGTCAATATAAGTAAATGGCTGCCATTCATTCCTATGGGAAAATTACTTCGTTTGCTGACAGTGTTGTAACATGGATGAGACATGAACATCCATCTTTTCTTCCCAAGGGTGGATGACCTGTTGTCATTAATGGGGATCTTGACTGCACATTACTTCCCATGGAGAACACAGTGACTTGCAGCTGCTCCCTTTCTGTGGAGTCTCCCTGCAATTCACAGAGCTTCCTCCAGCACTCACATCATGTGTCATATTGATGGGCATTTTGCTAGTCCTTAAAATTCTTTTGAAGTTTGTAGTTATTGAACATGGCAGTGCATACTTGAATAGGACAGTGAACTGGCCAATTGTGAGGGTCTGATACATTTTAAGGAAGCCTCTACGCACCTCCAAAGGTTCAAAGTAGGTAATGCCGAGGGCCTCAGGAAGTAAACCCAGGGCTTGTGAAAGGCAAGAAACTATTTCTGTGTGGACCAAGAGAGCTGATGCCTAGGAGGGGACAAATGGAAGTTCAAGAAAATGGATGCTAATTTGCTTAACACAATATAATTGCCATATTTTACATACCCAAAATTGCCATTGAAGTTGTGTTGGTTTTGCTTTGCAATGGCATTTTTGAATACTTACAGAGGTGTGTGTGGTGATTATATTGTGTTAAACAAATTAGCATCCATTTTCTTGCTATGGATGGTTCTGCCTCTGGTTGGGTTTTTTTGTTTATCTGCAAAATGTGCATCCTGCCTTTCTGCACCTACAAGGGCCATCAGGGTGGTTAATAATTTAAAACATACATCATAAAATCACATTTTAAATCTAAAATCATCAAAATCTACCCAAACACACGTCATTAAAACAAATTAAAAGTAGAGTTAAAATACATACAAAACATAAAAACAGCAATTAAAACATTGGTTAGGAAGGAGTGATCATTGAGGGAATGCCAGATGAAACAAAGAGGTCTTCACCTACTGGTAGAAGATGGTAAGAGAAGAGGACAGATGAATCTCCCTGGGGAAGGAATTCCAGACCTTTGAGGCCATGACCAAGAAGGCCTTGTACTAGCAGGGCTTTTTTTTGAGCAGGAACACACAGAAACACAGTTCCGACTGGCTTGTTATCAGGGGTATGGCCTAATATGCAAATGAGTTCCTGCTGGGCTTTTTCTACAAAAAACCCCTTGTCTACTGGATTGTCACCTGCATAATCTCAGAAGGCAGGGGCATGCAGGGCAGTGCCTCTGAAGATGACCATAGTACTCGGGCAGGTTCATAAGGGAGTAGGTGGGTTTTTTTGCCACATACCTTTTCCATTTGGGGGTGGGGGATATGGAACTTGAATAACTGGAAAAGAGAAGTGCAGGTCTCAACAGGTTCAAAAAAACAGATTATAAATTTTAAAACACTATATTTGACTGCGGAGTGAATAGGCAATAATAACTAAAGATGACTAAAACATACAATGTCGGGATAGAAAAGTACATTATTTCATCTCATATTCTTAACATGACATTTCTGAAATAATCCAGGAAGTATGTGGAGTGGGGCAGGGACCATGTCAAGGCCAAAATCCTCTTCTAGAGGCTCTCTGGTTTTGGAAGCTATAACAAACAGCACTGTGCTTTCCTCGTTCTTATTGTTAACAGCCATGAAGGCTGGAAACATACTTTCACTTGAAAAAGAGGAAACTGATTTTGTACTGCCAAGTATGGTTGTTCAGAATACCGAGATCTCTGCTCTAAGAAGCGCATGCTGGACTGTGTGCTACTTGCCTATGTGCTACTTGCCTATCTGGTCCATGGCAGCTTTTCACCCCTGGGGCAGCAACGAGAGGTTAGTGATTATGTTTGTCTTGGTGATGTGGGACCAAACCTGTAGCCTGCAGCTGCGTTGCGAGAATTAAAAATGCTCAGTCTGCTGGATATGGCACTCTTTCTTTCCGCCAAGCAGTGGCTGTGTTCTGCTGTAGTCTTTTGTTACTCCCAAGTGCATGCTCTGAAATCGTAAAATAAGGAACATGATTTTTTTTTTTCCCCCTTGAGAACTTTCATTTCTCCACTGGGGGCAGAGGTCGTCCTGAGAGAAGGATTAAAGAGAAGCCTTGTCTTTCTGAAGAGGCAGCACAGCTGTATTTCCCCTGGTGCATTAATCAGTCTCAAGGAAGCCAAGCTCACAGCATCACCTTGAAGCTTCTTCAGAGTCTTTTGGAAAAAAAAAACTTTGGGTGGATGATATTGCTCTTTGCAAAGGGGGGAGGGGGTTAAAGAGACCAATCGTACTGGTTTCAGGCAGGCGTCGTGTGGGCAGATGTTATGCAAGCTTCCCACACATCTGCCAGTACACCTTTAATCCATAGCATCAGTGTTCCCTGGATTTTTCCACATTCAGTTCTTCACTAAATCTGTCTCATGACTCGTCGTGTCCCTTGTTGTTCTGGATGGGCCCCTAAATGACCAGGTTTATTATTGCCCTTTGGACTTCATCTGCCATATTCTCTTAGGGGGTATGTATTTTTATGTCTGCTTTTTCCTCTTACAGTTCTTAGCTTCTATTTGCCACTCAGAATGGTATTTGGGGGAGGGGGAGGAGGAGGAGGAGGAGGGATAAATTGTTTTAAAACTTTGCTCATTTGGGAAATTTTTAAATTTTAATCTGTATGGAAATAGGCCTTCAGACACTTCCATCATCATAGCCTCCTGAACATTTTCACGCCTCAGTTGTTAATTCTGTCTGGTAAAAGGAGTAGGGTGGAGAGTAAAATTCTTCACATGGGACGTGAAAGTACAAGGGTGCAGGGATTTGTGGGCCTTGCAGTATTTGTGGGCCTTCTGTCAGGTAAAAGGAGTAGGGTGGGGAGTAAAATTCTTCACATGGGGACATGAAGGTACAAGGCTGCAGGGATTTGTGGGCCTTGCAGTATTTGGGAAATGGGCTGTGGAGCACTGGGGCCAGCAAGGTCCAACCCTTGGACTCAACATGGAATGAATTTGGTTTTCAGAACTGAAGATACCATTTTCTAGAGTTGTTAGGTGGATTCCTGATGACGGCATCTGTGCTAGGGAAACTTGGAAAACATTCCTTAGGCATAAAATGCTACTGGATCAGAGGACTGAGCAGAATAGCATGCCTCTTACCTGGAATTGTTATCTTGCAGAATAGCATGCCTCTTCACTACAGAATGATTAATAGAATGCATTTGTGATCTAAGATGGTCAAGTTCATTGTCATTGTGCAGAGATGAATGGCCAGAGAGAATTTCCTTTGGATGTCTAGAAAAAATATTATCTGCCCAATTACTATTATTTGCTATTTTTGAAGAGATTTCGGGGATCTGTCTAAAAAACAGACCAGCCTAAAACTGATAGCATATTTAGTGCATGCCAACCTACCCTGTCTGTGTTCTACATTCTAACAATGGTTAGAATGGTTGCAAGTGACAAAAGCATACGGTTGTGCAAGTGACAGAAGCATAGGTTTGGTGGCCTGGCAGTCAGTGGATATCTGCTCAAGTAAAGGGGCAGGCAGAGAAGCCGGAAGTTGGGCAAGTGGAGAAACTTCTTGCTCTGCTCTTGAATTTGCGTATGTTGAGGAGCCAGGCTAGCTTCATAGTACCAGGAGGGACCTCATTGGCTTCATATGTCATGTGATGGCTGCTGGGTGTGAAGCTGTACTATCATTTGCCTGGCCGTCTGTATTAGTGGTGCTGCTGCAGTGAAACTGAAATCAGGCTTATAGCTGTTTTGTTGAGCTAGCAAATCAGACATTAGGATTTGTTGTCAGAGAATATGTACCATTTCAGAACTTTTGTGCCTTATGCTGTGGAGGAGCAGCATATCTTTGGTTGAGGAGTCCTTACATTTTTTTGGCACTTACTGTAACGCAGTCATGTTCAGTGGAAGCTTGGCTGGGATGATAGAGCCACAGGGCCATAAGAGACATGCCAACATGCTTTTCCAGGAATGGAACTCTGTTCCTGATAACTGTGTGAGCTTGAGAGCTGCAAGACATGAACAAATATTACACAATGTTTTTATTAAAACTTTTAATACTCTTTTGTGCAGAAAGATAAGATACACCTGCACGCACTTTACAACATGGCCATGCCAAAAGGAGACTTTTTTTTTTAAAAAAAGCAAAAACTGGGAACAACAGTCTCCATAAAGCCAGCATTATTTTTGGCACTAGTGGGAGAAGGAAGCACACATGTACCATATAAACCACTGACCACTGTTTGCATCATTATACATCTCTCTTTGCCTTGACACCAGGGTTGGTAAATACTGCTCCTACAAGAACTATGAAACTCTGTGCCACCCTCTTTAATTCTGACCCTACTTCCAGTAGGACAGCTTAACAGGGGGAAGGCATCTATGAAAAGGTGCAAAGTGTTATCACAGGTCAACCAAGGGACATTACAACTTCACCGCCACTTTTGCAGCTGCCTGGAACCTGATGGAAGACTAGCTAACCCAATTACTTCTAAAGTTTAGCGAAGGAGGAGGATACAGCAGTTTCTCCATGCTCAGCAGGCCCACAAACCTGTCAGGGGACAACAGTGCTCGGTCAGCCACAGTCTCTGCTACCAAGCATGTACCAGCCAGCCAAGGAAGGTAGGCAGGTCTCTTCTATCAGTGCAGTCTCTTCTATCAGCTTCTATTAGTCAGCCATTTGCTATCCCAGTGCACCTCATAGAGGAGGGGTGAGAGCAGCCATCACCCTCTCCCCAGTCCTGCCACCATCGTCCCTCACTGAGCCAAGGGCTGCCATTGGTGCTTGCACTCTCTCACTCACCGCTCTCAATCTCATTGCCCTTCTTGGTGGTGGCTTTGTTTGGGTCACTCTGTCCATCCATCAGGGAAGGGCAGGAATCCCAAGTGCATGTCCAGCTGGACCAGCAGCTTCCCTCCCCTACACATTCATTTTTCTCCCTTGGCTCTTGTGCTCTCTTTCCTCACTTTAAGGGGTGACGTCTGTAGTGGAGGAGAAGAGCTTACAAGCCTGCCTATTTCCCCTTCCTCCCCCACTTCATACACGGTAAAAATAGTCACCTACCTATGGGTCAGCGCTCAGAAGTTGACTGAAGTCCCAATGCTATGCATGCTTACTTCAGACTAAGCCTGAATTAAGTTCTTCCTCAACCTCCGGGAGCTGCACTATGTGTGTGAAAGAGCCGCATGCAGCTTCCGAGCCGCACTTTGGTCACTCCTGATATAGAGCACTAAAGAGCACCATTCTGCATGTTGCCATGCAAGCTTACTTTTGGGCTCCTAAGGAAGTGACATAACATTATGAAGTGGACACAAACAGGGCAGCTTTAGGCCAATTGATATATGCTGCTAACCTTTGTGATATTGCTTGTCCTTCATTATTATACCGCATAGAGTGTTCGGTTGCCTCTTTTGCCAGCTTCACTTTCCCCTTTTTATTTATGCATTTTTCTGAAATGTTCCAAAAGTCACCTGCCCACACATACACAATGAGTAACACAAAAGCAAAGAGATGAAAAGGGCAGGATGATAAAAGCTTTTCTACTGCCACTGGAACAATTGTCTGGTCTTAAACCATTTTCCATTTGCATGCGAGCATTGAGGTAATTCCAAGGTTAGGCTTCCTCTGCCATTATGTCCACCCTGGAAAGTTCGTGTCATTAATAATTATCAAGGGTCTTTGGGTTCTAGAACTCCCAGCTTCAGGCAGGATTTTGGGGTGCTTTGTACATGGATTGTGGAAATAGGACCTGAGAGGCCTGCAATGTCAGGAGAGAACACAATGTAATTTGGTGTCTGCTAGCATGCTCCCTGTCATCCCTAAATCCTTCTGGGAAAGAAACACTTTTAAAAGGAAGAACTGGCAAAAGGCAGCAGAGCAACATCCAAGAGGGGAGCCCTCAAGGTACTTTTGTTCCAATGAGTAGGAGTCTTTAGATCCGCTTAGACATAAAAGGCGGCACAGTTCGATTCCCAAAGTCTCAGCTGAAAGGGGGAGGGAGAAATGAGGCTGCAAAGGAAGGAAGGGAGGTCATTAAAAATGGCATCTAGCAACCAGGATGGGCCTTTCTCCTCCCCCTCCCCATCTAGCCCCAAGAAATAAATTGGGTCAGACTTGAAAGTGAGTTTCCTTGCTGTGGATTTAATTTTAGCTCTTGCAGACTAGTTATCATATCGTAAATGCCAGGCGATTTTTAGGAAACATGCCCAGCGAGGCTTAGCTGCTGTGTAACAAGATTTGTGTCTATTTCCTGTGGTAGCATGCTTTCAGTAAACAATTGGGGGTTCCCAGGAGTCTCTGTAGCAAGGCTGGGATAGGATAAAAAGAAGCAACTAGCTCTGTGTCTGTCCTTCAGCTTTTGGGTGAAGTACAAGTGCTGTCCAAGGTATTGCCTGTGTGTCCTGGATCATTCTTACTTTGGGAAATACCAGAGTGGAGAAGGGCTGGATGTGGACATTCTTACCTGCCCACTTGTAAACAGCAAGCAGTTGGAGCACTGGCTGCAGGCTTCTGTGTGATTCTCAGGATCCTTTTCTTCATCTAGGAATGCCAGCCTCCAGGTGGGCCCTGGGTATCCCTTTGAATTGCAGCTCGTCTCCACACTACAGAGATCATTTCCTCTGGAGAAAATGGCTGGTTTGGAGGGTGGACTCTATGACATTGTAGCCCACCGAGGCCCCCATCCTCTCCATTCCCAAATCCCTAGGAGTCTCCCAACTTAGATCTGGCAACCCTATCCCCTCACCAGCAGCCAGAGGGACCTTGCAGCCCTATCACAAACACAAGAAATAGGGTATTGGTTTGGACCTCTGGTTCACACAGAAAAGTGCTCCATGTCAGCCAGTAGTCCTTGTCAGATGCTTTCAAGGAAGATGTAAAAGGGAAACCACAGCATCAGTATAGTCTTGTTTTCACAGTGACAATGCAGGAAGCTTAAGCATCTCCAAGTATTTTGTTAGATGGGGAGAGAGGCTGGTAGTGCTGAAGACCTTTTTGCCAGAACTTTGGCTGGGTTATTGTGGTTATGCTTAAAAGGACTACTTCATTGCATTAGATATGATTCTTCCTAGGAAATTCCTTGTGTGAAAAGTAAATTCCTTATCCTATAATTTCGAAATTCCTCATTTTGTCCAAAAAGTACATTCAATCTTAGAAACTCCCTTTAGCAATACTCTGAAGAAATGATCAGCTTAGCATTGCACTCCTTTTCTCCCACCCACCCCATCACTGATTTGATTGAAAAAAATATTTTACTTCGGGCAGTCTTTGCTGTGACAAGGATGATGGCAGGGGCAGTAACTATCAGCATTGCTCCCCACCCCCCTTTCCCCTGCATCCTGTTAAATCTGTCCAATTAGTGTCTATTAGTCACTCAGTGTGTTAAAGCACTGAGAACAATTAAGGGTGTGAAGAGTTTCCAGATGCAGAAGCATTAAGCATAGGAACTGGCAGGCTGCTGTCTAATCCCATATGCAAGCAGTTGTTGGAGAGAAGGAAAGAGCATAGGCTATGGGATACACCTGGATACTCTGTTTAGATACCGTGCCATTCTGTGCATGGCAGAGAAGCAGGTTTTCCTCACTATGCAGCATTCCAATTGCAAATCTGTTCTAAATTTGTATTTATGACATATTCTGGTGCAGATGTACAAATAGTAAATTTTTTCAGGCTGGAGTGTAGGTGCATTTCCTATTTCAATTTGCTGGAGAGGCCGTGGTGGGTGAAAGTTTTAGATCATACTAGTAAAAACACATCAGGCTGTGGTTGCTGTTCCTGACGGGTGGCGCTTGTCTGTCCTACTGTGTTTTTCTGCTACAGGTTACGGTGTTAATAACAATACAATTATGGTATTGTTTCATCCCAAAGCTGATTGGCTTGTGTACTGAATCATCACATCAAATTCCAGTTGTGCTTTATAGCAGCAGTTCTCACACTTTGGCAACCTGAGGATCTCCATTTTGATTTAAAAGTTTTGCAGACCACCCAAGCCCTTCTCCACCAGTACCCTTTATGCACTGGACCTCCTTCTTTTTAAAGTGTGCAGCAAGCTGTGTATGCCCCATGGAAGCCTCTAGCCTATAGTGTTCTTGAAAGAATACAGTTGTCAGCCAGATCAAGTATACGTTAAAAAACAAGTGTAAGTAAAATATCAATACATGGCTTAAAAGGTTAGGATTCAGAGGGTAGCTGATTCTATAGCTCTCGGCTTGGCTTCGCGAACGAAGATTTAAGAAGGGTGCAATAGTCCACGTTTGCTGCAGGCTCGCTGGTGGCTGACAAGACCAATGTGGGACAGGCAGGTCCGGCCACAGCGGCTGCAGGGAAAAGTCTGATTTGGGGTTGGTGCTGTAGCAGTGCGATTCTTCCTCAATCTCCTTTTGTCCTCAAGACCAGCTATGCGTGTGTTCTCAAAGGAAGAGACAGCCTGGTGGATGGTGTGCCTCCATGCTTTGCGATCTGAGGCTAGGTCAGACCACTGGTGATGGTTGATGTGACAGGTGCTAAGGGATTTCTTCAAGGAGTCCTTGTACCTCTTCTTTGGTGCCCCTCTATTTCGATGGCCGGTGGAGAGTTCGCCATACAGGGCAATCTTGGGAAGGCGGTGGTTTTCCATCCTAGAAATATGCCCTGCCCAGCGCAGCTGCGTCTTCAACAGCAGTGCCTCGATGCTGGTAACCTCTGCCCGCTTGAGGACTTCAGTGTTGGTCACAAAGTCACTCCAGTGGATGTTGAGGATGGTGCGAAGGCAGCGCTGATGAAAGCGCTCAAGGAGTCGCAGGTGATGACGGTATAAAACCCACGATTCGGAGCCATAGATGAGGGTTGTCATCACAACCGCTTTGTAAACATTGATCTTTGTGCCTTTTTTCAGATGCTTGTTGCTCCACACTCTTTTGTGCAGTCGGCCAAATGCACGGTTTGCCTTTGCCAGCCTGTTGTCAATCTCCTTGTCGATCTTGGCATCTGAGGAGATGATGCACCCTAGGTAGCTGAACTGCTGGACTGTCTTCAGAACTGATTCACCCACAGTGATGCAGGGAGGGTGATAATCTTCCTGGGGTGCAGGCTGGTGGAGAACTTCTGTCTTCTTCAGACTAACTTCTAGGCCGAATAGCTTGGCAGCCTCTGCAAAGCAGGACGTCATATGCCGCAGAGCTGATACCGAGTGGGAGACGAGTGCAGCATCATCAGCAAACAGTAGCTCTCGGATGAGTTTTTCCATTGTCTTGGAGTGGGCCTTTAGTCGCCTCAGGTTGAACAGGCTGCCATCGGTGCGATAGCGGATGTAGACACCATCGTCCTCATCTAGATCTACTGCGGCTCTTTGAAGCATCATGCTAAAGAAAATCGTAAAGAGAGTTGGCGCGAGAACGCAGCCTTGCTTTACACCTGTGCCTATTGGGAAGGGCTCCGAGAGGTCGTTGCAGTGTCTGACTTGGCCTCGCTGGTCTTCGTGTAGCTGGATGATCATGCTGAGGAACCTTGGGGGACATCCTAAACGTTCCAAGATTTGCCACAGGCCTTTCCTGCTAACGGTATCGAAAGCTTTGGTAAGGTCGACAAAAGTCACATACAGACCCTTGTTCTGTTCCCTGCATTTCTCTTGGAGCTGCCTGAGAACAAATACCATGTCGGTGGTGCTCCTGTTAGCTCTGAAGCCGCACTGGCTCTCTGGGAGGAGTTCTTCTGCAATGGTGGGCACCAGTCTGTTCAGGAGTATTCTGGCAAGGATTTTGCCTGCGATGGAGAGCAGGGTTATCCCCCGGTAGTTGGAGCAGTCTGACTTTTCCCCTTTGTTCTTGTATAGGGTGATGATGATTGCATCACGAAAGTCCTGTGGTAATTTGCCTTGTTCCCAGCAGGTGACAAGTACTTTGTGAAGTGAGCTATGTAGTACTGTGCCCCCATGCTTCCAGATCTCTGGTGGAATTCCATCAACTCCTGCTGCCTTGCCACTTTTCAGTTGCTTGATGGCTTTAACAGTCTCTTCTAGGGTGGGGATCTCATCCAACTCTGTTTTCACCGGTTGAAGTGGGGTGAGGTGGATTGCTGAATCTTGAACTACGCGGTTGGCACTGAAGAGAACCTGAAAATACTCCGACCACCGGTTCAGTATGGATGCCTTGTCTGTGAGGAGCACTTGGCCGTCTGCACTATGCAAGGGACTCTGAGCCTGATATGATGGACCATATACTGCCTTCAGGGCTTCGTAGAACCCTCTTAAATCACCAGTGTCTGCACACAGCTGGGTTCTCTCTGCAAGCTTGGTCCACCACTCGTTCTGAATGTCTCGAAGCTTGCGCTGGAGGTTGCTACATGCAGCGCGAAAGGTTGCTTTTTTCCCAGGACAGGAGTGCTGAGCAAGATGTGCTTGGTAGGCAGATCTCTTTTTTGCCAGTAATTCTTGGATCTCTTGATTGTTCTCATCAAACCAGTCCTTGTTCTTCCTTGTGGAGAACCCGAGGACTTCTTCAGAGATCTGCAGGACGGTAGTTTTTAGGTGTTCCCAGAGTGCTTCTGGAGAAGGGTCTGTGGGGCAACTGAGGTCCTCAATTCTTGACTGGAGTTTTGCCTGGAAGGCAGCTTTAACTTCGGCTGACTGGAGGCTGCCAACCTGAAACTTCCTCCGAGGGATACCTCCTCTCCTGGGTGTGGGTTTAAAGTGAAGACGGAGATTGCAGCGTACAAGACGATGATCCGTATGACATTCTGCGCTGGGCATTACTCGGGTGTGTAAGACATCTCGAAGGTCTCTCTGGCGCACCAGAATGTAGTCGATAAGGTGCCAATGCTTGGACCGTGGGTGCATCCAGGTTGTCTTCAGACTGTTCTTCTGCTGGAAGATAGTGTTGGTGATGGTGAGCTGGTGCTCCATGCAGAATTCTAGCAGGAGGCGCCCGTTGTCATTGCAGTTGCCAATGCCGTGTTTGCCAAGTACTCCTTTCCAGGCTTCCGAGTCTTTACCTACTCTGGCATTGAAGTCGCCAAGGATGATCACCTTGTCCTCTGTAGGGGTCTTCCGTACGAGGTTGCGTAGATCAGCATAGAACTTGTTCTTTTCTGCAGGATCTGCTTGAAGGGTTGGGGCATACACACTGAAGAGTGTTGCATGCTGCTTGTTTTGAAGTGGGAGGCGCATGGACATGATGCGATCTGAGTGACCTGTTGGAAGGTTTTCGAGTTTGGAGGCGATGGAGTTCCTGACCATGAAGCCAACGCCTGAAAGGCGGCTCTCAGCCTTTGACTTACCCGACCAGTAGAGGGTATAGCCAGCACCGTGTTCTTGAAGACTACCTTCCTCAGGGAAACGGACCTCACTGAGAGCTGCTATGTCGATATTCAACCTGAGAAGTTCGTGGGCAACTAGAGCAGAGCGTCGTTCAGGGCGACCACTGACTACTGTGTCAAGCATGGTTCTGATGTTCCAACACGCAAGCTTTAGTCTTTGCACACTTTGTGAGGCAGGTGCATGCCTTTTCTTTGTTGTTATTTTTCGACCGCAAGTAAGGATGCCCGTTGACCGCGGCTAGCCAACTGGGGTGGGGGAGACGAGCTTTGTTTAGGCCACCTTTTCTAGGCCCCTCTCCGTGTGGAGCAAGCAGTGCTGTCCCTAGATAAGGCTGCTTGGTCGTTCAGGGTGCTGCCGAAAGATGCTTTCGTCTCCGGGTTAGCATCAGGCGACCAATATCCTGAACCGCCTACATGCAGGATCGGGACTGCGGCTTCCAGTGGCACCTTCCACCTGCCGTTTCGCCCCTTGCCTATCGCTGCAGGACTTGATGCGTTGTGAGTTGTGTGTGTGGATATGCCCTTCAGGCCTGCGCAGAGGAATTGTTTAGGTGAAGCGCAGTGTGCGCGGTACTGGCTCCACCCTTTCACCTGGGGGTCATCTGCCATGGCCCAGTAAGCCGGGACGCCGGCAGTGAGTCCTCCAGGTGGTAGGTGTTACATTAACGAGCTCTATCTGCCCGGGTTTGATGTTAGAGTTTTCCTTCTCTTAGGCTGACGAAGTTGGTGGGCCCAGCCTGCCCATCCGGTTATACCGCCGGACAATTCGGTCGCACCATGACGTAGCAAACTCTGTGAAAACGGGGGGGACCAGCGAGAAGGTGTTGCTACGGATGCAGTAATGCAGGAGAGGCCATTGCAGTGACCATCTGCCAGGCATAGCCAGACAGTGACCACGCGGCGTTCACTACACCGGGAGAGGAGAGGCTATGTATTGCGCATGCACTTTCCCTGGGGGGGTAGGATTCCCAGAGGGAGCCCACCCCCCACCCCCCACCCCCCCCTTCTATAGACTACAACTTTAAAAGACCCTGATCCCAATTAAATTCATTTTCACTCCTTTAATGAAAGGACTTTGTGCTACAGATGGCAAAAAGCTTGCTGTCTGGGTAATAAATTCTGTCCAGATCCTGGCTGAACAAGGGTGGTAAGGGGCCTTGAAAAATGTTCACTGCTGTTCATTGAAGTAGAAGACCAGCACTGCACAAAACCAGAACTTCCTATATTCAGTTGAAAGCAACTACTGGCTATTATTGTCTGTGAGCAGAGAGTGGCCTCTCTTTATCTCCATGGTACAATCCTGTGCATTGGAAAATACCTGAAGTACATCTGACAACTGTACTCGCCGTCCACTCAGGCAATTAAATTTCCTAATGCTGAGCTATTATATCTTGGCACTTAAAGCAGGTGGCTGTGAGGTGGCTTGGAAGCTAGATTACTGTGGGCAGCAGCAGCTCTAGGAACTGCCACCCTTTGAAAGAGGGGAAAGGCAATTATTTACCTTCAGGTATAGCATCCTTGTCCCCATTCATAGAAAACAGGAAAGGATTCATTTTAACATTAGCTATAAAAAGGCCTTGCCTTCTGTTCTTACAAGGGACTTGCAGGCCTCCTGGAGTATACCCTTGTGAACCCTGACTGGTTTCTGGACCCCAGTTTGAGAAATGCTGCTCTGTGAGACAGCAGAATGCAAATATTATTTCAGGATATTTGATGTCACTTCACATAGTTCATTCAGATGAATTTAAATGTAAGGCTTATGGTACTCATAGATTTTTACTGTGGGTCATCAGGAGTTGATTTTTCTTTGGAATCAACTCTAGTCCATTATCTGCTGGAGAAATGTCCTTGTTCCCTTTTTATTATGCTTCATTATCTGTTGATGATACTTGGGCCCAGCACTGAGATTGCCACCACTTACTGATGGGTCAGCAAAAACAAGACCTGGAACTGACTGCGGCTCAGATCATGAGCTACTCATTGCAAAATTCAGGCTTAAACTGAAGAAAACTGGGGAAGCCATTAGGCCATACAGGTTTGACCTTGATCACATCCCTTATGAATATACAGTGGAGGTGAAGAACAGGTTTAAGGAACTAGAGTTGATACACACAGTGCCTGAAGAACTATGGATGGAGGTTCGTGACATTGTACAGAAGGTAGCAATCAGCACCATCCCAAAGAAAAAGAAATGCAAGAAAGCAAAGCAGCTGTCTGATGAGGCTTTACAAATAGCTGAGGAAAGAAGGAAAGCAAAAGGCAAAGGTGAAAAAGAAAAAGTCACCCAATTGAATGCAGATTTCTAGAGAGAACAGCAAGGAGAGATAAGGAGGCCTTCCTGAAGGAACAATGCAAAGCAATAGAGGAAAATAACAGAATGGGAAGGACAAGAGATCTCTTCAAGAAAATTGGAGAAATCAAGGGAACGTTTCATGCAAAGATGGCCATGATAAAGGACAAAAATAGTAGGGACCTAACAGAAGCAGAAGAGATCAGGAAGAAGTGGCAAGAATACACAGAAGAATTATACAGGAAGGATCTCAATGACCTTGACAACCATGACAGTGAAATCACTGACCATGAGTCAGACATCCTGGAGTGTGAAGTCAAATGGGCCTTAGAAAGCATTACTAACAACAAAGCGAGTGGAGATGACGGTATCCCAGTTGAGCTATTCAAAGTCCTAAAAGATGATGCACGCATTATGTCAACAAATTTGGAAAACGCAACAGTGACCACAGTATTGGAAAAGGTCAGCTTATATTCCAGGGGTGGCCAACGGTAGCTCTCCAGATGGCCAATGGCTGGGGCTGATGTGAGTTGTAGGCAAAAACATCTGGAGAGCTACCGTTGGCCACCCCTGTTATATTCTAATCCCAAAAAAGGGTAATGCTAAAGAATGTTCAAACTATCATACCATTGCACTCATTTCACATGCCAGCAAGTTCATGTTAAAGGTCCTACAAGCTAGGCTTCAGCAGTATGTAGATCGGGAACTACCAGAAGTTCAAGCTGGGTTTTGAAGAGGTAGAGGAACTAGAGATCAAATTGCCAACATTCGCTGGATTATGGAGAAAGCATGTGAGTATCAGAAAAACGTCTATTTCTGTTTCAATGACTACGCTAAAGCCTTTGATTGTGTGGATCACAACAACTGTGGCAAGTCCTTAAAAAGATAGGAGTACCAGACCACCTCACATGTCTCCTGAGAAACCTGTATAAGGATCAAGAAGCAACGGTCAGAACGGGATATGGAACAACTGATTGGTTTAGAATAGGAAAAGAAGTTCGACAAGAATGTATATTGTCACCCTGCTTATTTAATTTATATGCAGAGTACATAATACAGAATGCTGGCCTGGATGAAGCAGAAGCTGGAATTAAGATTGCTGGGAAAAACATCAACAACCTGAGATATGCAGATGACACCACTCTAATGGCAGAAAGTGAGGAGGACCTAAAGAACCTCTTGTTGAGGATGAAAGAGGAGAGCACTAAAGTAGGCTTGAAACTCAACATCAAAAAAACTAAGATCATGGCATCTGGCCCCATCACACCTTGGCAAATAGAAGGGGAAGACATGGAAGTGGTGACAGACTTCACATTTCTGGGATACAAGATCACTGCAGATGGTGACTGTAGCCATGAAATTAAAAGACGTTTGCTCCTTGGGAGGACAGCTATGGCGAACCTGGGCAGTATAATAAAAAGTAGAGACATCATCCTGCCAACAAAAGTCACTATAGTCGCAGCGATGTGTGAAGAAGCCCTTACCTAGCTGAGACTTCTTCCCAGCCCAGGGGGGTCACTTAATAAAACTTTTCTCCTCACAGACCAGCCTGGCCGTCTGCTAGAAATACCCTGAGCAGAAAGTGGCGCACACACAAAGTTTTTAATTTTTAAAACCAAAAGAAAAGGTTTATTGGTTTTTCAAAGGCAGGGGATGGGAATGTATTTATAGAAATAAAAAGAAGGAATTAAGTAAATCAGTTGGCAGAACTTAACATTATACAAAGAAACACAGCGCTCCCTATGGGTGCTTATCAAGGCTGGCAGAGCCTTCAAACAAACAAACTGAAAGCTAGGTTATCCTAAGTTTGGATAACCCAAATAAAATCAAACATCAGCTATGCTCAGTTTCAGTTTGGCTGGCACTATACTGTCCCACACATTCAAAAGCACTTCAAACCCTGAGGTACTGGTTATCCCTGAATGTCCACCTCAGACCCTGCTTCCAGACCCCCTGGACACTGACTCTCTCAGGGTTCTATCACTAACCCACAACTTCAGAGTCAAGTCCGTTCTTGTCTGAAGCCTTTGTCTGTCCTGGATCTTCCCTCTGATAACCACACTTTATCCCCTCAGTTATCAGTGTGTGTATGATGTTCTGATTTTACACAGGAGTCTGACTATAGAGTGCTTGTCAGCACTCCTAAAACAGAGCTATCACCAGAGGCTTACTTGGCCTCTATAGGAAATAAAAATCTCTTCAGAAAAAAGCCTTATTTCATCACTAGTTCTGTCCCTCACAGCTCTGAATGCTCAAAAGAGGTCTTTTCCCTGTCCATGCAACTCCAGACTGAAGCCCAAGAACCCCTAGTCTCTGCCCTGCTCCCTATTTAAGTTTCTTTGGTTGTTAGGAGGCAGTCCAGCCAATCCCAGTGAGCTTACTATTTAACTCACTCCAAGCTTGGCTGCACAGACTGTTTTCAAGTCCGTCACACGATGGTATTCCCACTAGTAATGTATGGCTGTGAGAGCTGGACCATAACGAAGGCCAAGCACAGAAGAACAGATGCTTTTGAGATGTGGTGCTGGAGAAGAATCTTGAGAGTCCCTTGGACTGCAAGAAGATCAAATCAGTCAGTCCTAAGGGAAATCAACCCAGACTGTTCCCTGGAAGGTCAGATGCTGAAACTGAAGCTCAAATACTTTGGCCACCAAATGAGAAGGGAGCACTCACTGGAGAAGATCCTGATGCTGGGAAAGACAGAAGGCAAAAGAAGAAGGGGACAGCAAAAGATGAGATGGCTGGACAGCGTTACTGATGTAACAAACACGAATTTGAGCAGACTTCGGAGGATAGTGGAAGACAGGAGGGCCTGGTGTGACTTTGTCTATGGGGTCGCAAAGAGTCGGACTCGACTCTGCGACTGAACAACTCTGATGGGTCCCAGTGCATCATTAAGGAATTGATTTTTAGATACAGTTTTATTCTTTGTTCAGTAGCTTCAATTGAGGACTGGGGATAGAAACTCTTTTAATAGGATTCATATGATTTTTAATTTTAAAAATATTACTTGTAGTCTGTAATAGAAGAATACCTTCTGTATCTTATACTCCTCACCCAAGTACCACAGACTGGTGTCTGTGGGGGTATACCATTCATCTTCCAAATACTCACTATCTGTAAAGTAAATACCCTGCAAAGTGAATTAGGATGAGAGATAGTAACTGGCTCAGACTTACTCAGAAAGCTTCATGTAGGGCTTTGAATCACGGTCTGCATTGTCCAGCTCACATAGTCTCTATCTCCGGGATGGCCAAACTTGCTTAACATAAGAACCACATAGAATAAACATCAGATGTTTGAGAGCTGGAAGGTAGGAAGATGGATGGATGGATGAGAGAGAAGTGGGGAAAAACAACTTTAAATGCATTTTCCAAGCCACCCACAAATGTCTTCCCAAGCCATGCAATGGGGAAGTTGGGGCTTTAAGAGCCACATAACGTGTGTGAAAGAGCCACGTGTGGCTTCTGAGCCGCAGTTTGGCTGTCTTTGTTCAATCTATTTTTTTACATGTAGAGGACTTTAAAACAATTTTCTTGGGAATTAGGTTCTCCTTGTCAAGGAAGTATCAGATGAGCTACAAAAAGTGAAGAAGAGAAGAGATTGGATTTATACCCCACCCATCACACGAAGTCTCAGAGTGGCTTACAATCTTTCCCCCTTCCCTTCCCTACAACAGACAGCCTGAGAAAACTTGTGACTGACTCAAGGTCACATCAGCAGGCGTGTGTGGAGGATCAAATCAAGTTCTCCCAGATTAGAGTCCATGCTCCTAACCACTATCCCAAATGGGCTACACCAAAAAGTGGGCATGTTGTCTGCAAAGATGGGAAGATGGAATGCTTGAACATGGGGTATAGTTCTTGAAAATTGATACAAGGTGCACAAATACTTTCCTAGTTTGGGGTACTTTTAACAGCAGCTAGTGTGAACTTCTCTGTGTTCAAGGGATTGGGAGTAAGAGTGGAAGAGGCTTTAAAAACTTCTGAAAAACTCTTTGAGGTCAAAACCCATGATGATACTCAGACAGATGGTTTGGATGTAGTTGTGTGTGTGTGCTTTAATGACCTTGTTGTTCTAAGCAGTTTCCTCACTTGCAGAGTATAGACAGGTGGACTGTTGTTGGAAGCTAGCCATGGAATTGCAATCTACTGCTTCTGCCAGGAATTCACCACCTAACCACTGCCAAAAGAGGGGTGTGGGTTGCAGCAGAGGAAGGGATTGTAAGAGGGAGCTGATGCTTAATGACTGTTATGTAATGGGCAATTAAAAATACAATGTTCTGTTCCTCCTCATTGTCCTGAGAATTTTTTGTACCACTGTGTACAACTTAAATCTATTTTGTGTTTGAAGGAGAGAGGGGAATTTCCCAGCCTACTTTTGTTTAGGAAAGAACAAATCCCACCCACACCACAGAAACAATTCTAGGTAACAGCAAATTGCTTAGTAGTAGGATCCTCTTTCCCATTTTTTGTTGTAGGCAGGGGTTGTTTTGTAGAAAAATAGGTGGTGGAGCTCATCCAGGGATTGTTATGCAGCCGCAATACTAGTCAGTGGACAAGGAGATGGAACTCTCAGACGGAGGAGGTGGAACTCTCAGAAGGAGGAGGAGGAACTCTCAGAAGGAGGAGGTGCAACTCTCAGAAAGGTTCAGGAGCTGTGCTCCTGTGAGCTCCCACTGAATCTGAGGCTGGATGTAGGGAGCAAAAGATATAGATACCATTCTAGATTCTGGAAACTAAGATTATAAATTGTGTTGTTGTTTTTCAGAAAGCAAGACGCCATGGGTTTCATTGAACCTAGATGTAAATACAGTTTGGACCTCTGGAGATTAATTGGATAGTTTGGAAAGGGGATGGGCTTGCAATACTTTCATGTGTGGAAAAGGGAATGGTGTGATCCTTCTGTCTCCAGCTAGTATACCTTGCTATGGGCTTGCTGAGGTGGTACATCCCTGGCATCAGGGAAGCTTGCAGTATCTGAGCAATGGCAGTTACTTAATATGCAGCAAGTGTTGTGCCCAGAGAAATTTAGATGTAATTTTGTGTGTGTGTGTGTGAACGTGCATGTATATTCGCATGTAAATGTGGGTAGGTGCTGTCCTGATTGATGGCAATTAGCATTTTCTAACAGTAACAGATGTTCAGATTGCCGGGAGGCTGGTACCTAATGCCCACGCCACCATCTGTTCCACTGGGCACTGCCACAGGAATCATTGCTATCAATGCTGAATGTGTCTGAAGAGTCCTTGTTGGGGCATATTGAATAATACTAAGTGAATGTGTGTATATGTTTGGAAAAAGGGAAGAATCACACAAAACAACAATAATGATACCTTCAGGCTTATGAATACTTGGCTCAATTTATTATGGGATGGAGCTTTTCTGAGAAAACATCTTTGGGTATTGAGTAAGCAGTGAAAGATGTACATGGAATACAGGCTGCGTGCTTCAGTTTGTAGACGGGGTAGCTGTATATAACTCTTGCTCTGATGTGGACTGAGTGGTGGTAGGTGTAGTTTAGTATAGCATACTCCCCACACTAATGTTTGTCAAGCACTTGGAAAATGTTCACTTTTACATTGTAAAATTCAGGAAATCCAGCTGTCACAGCTGAGAATTATCAAAGCCCCCCCCCCCCCAAATCAGAAACATGCTGGGTTGAATGATTACTCAGTACAGATTGCAAACAACAAATCACACCCCCAAGACCAGCAAACCCTCAGTTTGCACCCTCAGTTTGGTTTTAAATAAAACGACAGGAAGAATTTGGCTTTTAATTTTAATATCTATTCCCTTGGTACTTTATCATTTATTTTATTAATTTGCAGATGATAAATTATTTTAAGAGGGTTACATCCAAATTAGCTTGTAAAGAATTACAGGAAGGTTTTCTAGAACTGGCAGTATATTGATAATTGCAAGTGATGCACATGAAAAAAAATACTTTTAGCTATGCACATGCAAGGCTGAGGAGTGAATTAGTGATTTCCATTCAAGAGAAATGTTAAGCATGTTAAGCACTGAAAAATACTAGCTCAGTATTATACAGCCATGCAACAGTAAAGAAAGGTGGGATAAGGCTGGTCGTGGTGGGGATATGCGCTGTGCCTTGGCCTGGAACTTTTTCTGCCCTGGTGGAACATGTTCCTGTGTGAAATCAGGGCCCTGAAGGACCTTCTACTGTTCCACAGGGCCTGTAAAACAGAGCTGTTCTGCCAGGCCTTTGGCTAAGGTGGCAGGTGTCCAATAAAAATGTCAGCATCCCCTGCTGAAGTCACCAATCCTACGCTGTCCAGATTACACAAAACTCAAAGTCCAGCGGCATCAGTTTGGAGATTGTGCACATAACAGATGGTACAACCTGTTTTTAAATTATCCTGTTTTAATTATTTATAAATTTGTGTGTATGTTGTGATGTCAAATGGCCTAACTATCTGTTGTAATCCACCCTCAGGGCCGGTGTGTGGGCGTAGGCCAAGTAGACAGCTGCCTAGGTTGCCACCAGGCCTACAGGGGCACTGCTGGGCGCCCCCTCCCCCCACGTGCCTCCATGCCCCGCGGCATGTGTGTAAGTGCTGTCTGGCCACTTTTGCATTCTCTGGGTCTGTGCTTCGATCCGGAGAACGCAAAAGGGGCTGGGTGGCACCTGCACAGTGCGCTCCTTGGAGCCTGCCTTGGAAAACAGGCTCTGAGGAGCACACTGCAAACATGCTGCCCGGCTGCTTTTGGGGATGAAACGTGTCACCTAGCTGCTTTCGTGTTCCGCAGACCCGAGGAACTCGAAGGCGGTTGCTCTCAACCCTGCCCAGCCTTCCTGGGTCATGGGAAGGCTGGGCAGGGGTTGGGGGTGGCATGGCAGTGGGGCACGCTTGGAGCCAGGCTCTAAGCGTGCCTGCTGCTGCACCACCCCTCAGTTGGAAATTGGGTGCAGGGCCTTGCCTGGGGCGGTGGAACCCCCAGCACTGGCCCTGTCTGCCCAGAGTCCATTTGTGGGGAGGGCAGAATATAAATTCGAAAGGTAAATAAATAAGTATTAAAAGTTATTAGAAAAGGTAGAAGCAAGAACACATAATACCTTCAATGTGGGCATTTATGAACATGCCATTTCCAAAACCTGTCTAATAATATTTGGTAAGGAAGAGAGAATGAAAAGTTGAAGAGTATAGAACTCTTTCTGATGAGATCTTTCCTCTTAAAGAATGGCTCTGATTAAGAACATAAGAACATAAGAGAAGCCATGTTAGATCAGGCCAATGGCCCATCCAGTCCAACATTCTGTGTCACACAGCGGCCAAATATATATATATATATATATATATGCACACACACACAATGTGGCTAATAGCCACAGATGGACCTCTGCTCCATATTTTTATCTAACCCCCTCTTGAAGGTGGCCATGCTTGTGGACGCCACCACCTCCTGTGGCAGTGAATTCCACATGTTAATCACCCTTTGGGTGAAGAAGTACTTCCTTTTATCTGTTTTATCTGCTTCCTTTTATCTGTTTTAACCAGTCTGCTCAGCAATTTCATCGAATGCCCACGAGTTCTTGTATTGTGAGAAAGGGAGAAAAGTACTTCTTTCTCTACTTTCTCCATCCCATGCATTATCTTGTAAACCTCTATCATGTCACCCCTCAGTCGACGTTTCTCCAAGCTAAAGAGCCCTAAGCGTTTCAACCTTTCTTCATAGGGAAGGTGTTCCAGCCCTTTAATCATTCTAGTTGCCCTTTTCTGAACTTTCTCCAATGCTATAATATCCTTTTTGAGGTGCGGCGACCAGAACTTCACACAGTACTCCAAATGAGACCGCACCATCGATTTATACAGGGGCATTATGATACTGGCTGATTTGTTTTCAATTCCCTTCCTAATAATTCCCAGCATGGCGTTGGCCTTTTTTTATTGCAAACGCACACTGTCTTGACAGTTTCAGTGAATTATCTACCATGACCCCAAGATCTCTCTCTTGGTCAGTCTCTGCCAGTTCACACCCCATCAACTTGTATTTGTAGCTGGGATTCTTGGCCCCAATGTGCATTACTTTGCACTTGGCCACATTGAACCGCATCTGCCACGTTGACGCCCACTCACCCAGCCTCAACAGATCCCTTTGGAGTTCCTCACAATCCTCTCTGGTTCTCACCACCCTGAACAATTTAGTGTCATCCGCAAATTTGGCCACTTCACTGCTCACTCCCAACTCTAAATCATTTATGAACAAGTTAAAGAGCATGGGGCCCAGTACCGAGCCCTGCGGCACCCCGCTGCTTACCGTCCTCCACTGCGAAGACTGCCCATTTATACTCACTCTCTGCTTCCTATTACTCAGCCAGTTTTTGATCCACAAGAGGACCTGTCCTTTTACTCCATGACTCTCAAGCTTTCTAAGGAGCCTTTGATGAGGAACTTTATCAAAAGCTTTCTGGAAGTCAAGGTAAACAACATCTATCGGGTCTCCTTTGTCCACATGTTTGTTCACCCCCTCAAAGAAATGTAACAGGTTAGTGAGGCAAGATCTTCCCCTACAGAACCCATGCTGAGTCTTCCTCAATAACCCGTGTTCATCAATGTGCCTACTCATTCTGTCCTTGATAATGGTTTCTACCAACTTTCCCGGTATTGAAGTCAGACTGACTGGCCTGTAATTTCCCGGATCTCCTCTGGAACCCTTTTTAAAGATGGGGGTGACATTTGCTACCTTCCAGTCCTCAGGAACAGAGGCAGATTTCAATGAAAGATTACAGATTTTTGTTAGAAGATCCACAAGTTCAACTTTGAGTTCTTTCAGAACTCTCGGATGTATGCCATCCGGACCCGGTGACTTATTAGTTTTTAATTTGTCTATTAGTTGTAGGACCTCCTCTTTTGTCACCTCAATCTGACTCAGGTCTTTCAACACCCCTTCCAATATTAGTGGTTCTGGGGCGGGCAAACACTTCTCATCTTCCACGGTGAAGACGGAGGCAAAAAATGCATTCAGCTTCTCAGCCATTTCCCCATCCTCCTTCAGTAATCCTTTTACCCCATGGTCATCCAAGGGCCCCACTGCTTCCCTGGCTGGTTTCCTACTTCTAATATATTTGAAGAAATTTTTATTGTTGGTCTTTATGTTTTTTGCAATATGCTCCTCATAGTCCCTTTTTGCCTGCCTGATCACAGTCTTGCATTTGATTTGCCACTGCCTGTGTTCCCTTTTATTAATCTCACTTGGACTGGTTTTCCACCGCTTAAAGGAGTCCTTCTTACCTTTTACAGCTTCCATTACTTTGTTTGTTAACCATGCTGGCCTCTTCTTATACCTGTTTGTGCCTTTCCTAACTTGTGGTATGTATTTTATCTGAGCTTCTAGGATTATAGTTTTAAATAGTCTCCAAGCTTCCCCAAGGGTTTTGACCGTATTTACCTTTCCTTTCAGTTTCCTCCTCACATGCCTCCTCATCTCAGAGAATTTACCCCTTTTAAAGTTAAACATGGTTGTGGCGGTCTTTTTGGGCAACTCCCTATTTATACAAACGGTGAAATCAATAACATTATGGTCACTGTTCCCAAGCGGCGCAATCACTTTTACGTCTCTCACCAAGTCTTGGGCATTACTTAGGACCAGATCCAGGATCGCCCCATCCCTGGTAGGTTCTGAGACCATCTGCTCCATAGCACAGTCATTGAGAGCATCAAGAAACTCAATCTCTTTCTCTCGACCAGAACACATATTGACCCAATCAATCTGCGGGTAGTTAAAATCACCTATTACGACACAGTTTTTACGTTTAGCCGCTATCTTTAAGCCTTCCATCATATTATAATCGTCCTCTCTCTTTTGATTTGGTGGGCGATAACAAACGTTTAAATGGTATAAAAATTTAAAACGATTTAAAACGATTAAATGGTATAAAAATTATGTTGACTAAGATAAGTGCATGGGGGCTACTTATTTTTTCATTCATATAATACTCTAACTGGAAGTTGCTTAATGAACTGGACAAGCAAGTGGTTTAAACCAAAAAACAAACAAACAGAAAACGCGTTTCCTTGTAACTGATCTTTGGAACTGTGCTGTCAGAAATATTGAATTTGTGGGACAATAGGGGCATTGATGAAGCAGGGTACTAGGCAAAATACTGAGAATATTTGAAATTACTTGGTAAAATGCACATATTTCGGGACAAGAATGGATTGCAGTAGAAGGAGGACTGCCAGAATTTGGAGGTGTTAAAGCTTCCTTGACCAGCTGATTAGAGAATGGGGTAAAGGGTCATGACCTGGATAGTGCAGGCAAGCCCAGAAAGTGCAACATGCTGAGAACACCTAGCAAATCATTGCTAGGCCATTAGCTTGCAGGTAGATTTGACCTTTTTTTTAATGTGCTAGTAAATTCTGATTATTTTTAGGATAGCAAAAATGCTCTGTAGCCATATGGCAACCATTGATAGAACTTGCATAATTCTGCTTATTGCAAAATCTTGGATTCTGGTCTTCCATACTATAGAACAGTGGTCCACAACCTTTTTGGCTCCAGGGACCGGCCCCAGGGCTGGCCCACCAACCGTGGCTCCAGGGCTGGCAGGGTGGGGGCACCCAATTCGGCCCCCCACCCCAACTGCAGTGGCACCTCCTCCCCCCATTTCCTCCTTTGCCGCCGCCATGGCACCTCCTCCCCGTTTTCCTCCTCCGTCCCCCCTCACAGCCTCCTTCTTCTCCCGTTTCCTCCTCCCTCCTTCACCACCCCCCTGTGCAGCCTCGCCACCTCCTCCACCCCTGTTTTCATCATTTTAAGGCCAGGGAAGGGGCCATGAAGCGCCTCGCAGGCTGACCCCACCTCCCAGCAACGCTGCCCTTGCCTCCTTCCCTTCCCTGGCCTTAAAATGGTGGAAAAGGGGGGGGGGGCGAGGCTGCACAGCCCATTGCAAACAGGCCACGGCCCTGTACCGGTCCCCAGTCCGGGGGTTGGAGACCCCTGCTATAGAACTTGTTGAATGCAGCTATTATCCCCTGTTGGCAGGGGTTATAACAAACTGCTGAAGCGTAACTGATCAGTGATAGGATATGTTTTCTGGGATTTCTGACAGGAATGTGGGGGAATCTTGTTTCCTGTGGCCTTTTGCGTTCATTCCTCTTAGACAAACCTACACTTTATGATAGTCTTGATGGTCATCTCAGGGGCTGCAGCAACCCTTATTAAGAATTCCTTCCCCTTTCTTATATGGCCTCTTTTTGTACATATGATAAGGGAAAGATGCATGATCACTTCCTTGTACTGATTGTCTGGAGTTCTATTCTCAGCATAATTTTCTGGCTGCTTAAGATTTAGGCCTCACCCAGCTATCTTCTTTGCTGGGGGCTTTTTGTGCTCACAGCTTATTCCTTAGCTGATCTGCATTCTGTTTTCTTTCTTGAGTTCTCTGTAATCGTAGATCAGCTTGGTATGATGTGGGATTGTAGCTCAGTTCCTGAATTCAATACATGAGGAGTTCAGAAGACATGGATAGGGCAAACAACAAAATGAGAAAGGTGAGAATGCTGTCTCTCCCAAAGCACTGGCAGTTGCTAATACCCACACACATCTCTCAGCATCCCTGCCTGGTGCTATTGCAGTGTCAGGTATCCTGATGTTGCCCATGCCGTTGTCCCTTCTGGGAGACTCTGAGAATTCTTTTACTGCATGACCCAGTGCTCTGGCGCTCTGAAGATGCAGCACTATCAGATCTAGAATCACAGTGTATCTGCAACACTATTTTCTCCTTTAGGGGCACTGTTAACATTTTTCTAGAAAACTCATGGCTCTTTTCTTTTCCTGCTTGCTTTGTAGCATACTTCCCATCACCTAGGCCTCTTTGCTGAACATAGGTTTTTGGGAAGTGGCTCTGTGTAGAGCATGAAAAGGTCTCCTGAGATGGACTTCACAGATATTACCTTTCTGTTGGCACTGAGGAGGGGGATGTGATAATGGGCCTGGATGTGTCTTCTAGAGACTCTGCCTTCTTAGCTGTTTCCTTCCTTGTTCTGCCCCCCCCTCCCCTTCAGCATATGATGTATCTTGTGAATGTACTTAATGTTCTGGGTAGTATCTGTGGAAGGCTATTCAAAATCCCTCTCCAATCTTCACCATCTCCATGTCCTTTCAGTGCTAATTTTCCCACACCTGAGAGAATAATTCAGATTCTGTCTGTCTGTCTCTTTTGTAGCACAGCAGTATTTGTCTGGATAGGGGTGGTGGTGGTGGTTAATAATATCATTACACACTGATGTGTATGGCACTTTACAGAGTTTTGTACGTCAAAGAATTCAGAATTTATACCTCCAGTCTTCTTACTAATTCCCTTACTGCTTCCTTTGCCCAAGCTGCCTGCCAAAAGTTTTCGAACACCAATCGTTTTCCCTGCTCAACAGTCAGATGGTGCCACCGCTGCACCTCCCCCGCCATATCAAGATAGAGCCGAGCCTCCAATTTAGCTAGCATGCTCCCAGATCGATACACCAATCTTTAGCATGCTCTCTGTTTTTTCTTCCCTTCTCAGTCAGTCTTGAGCATTAGTGGCGGCAGAAGCTGGCATGAGCTGCATGCACCCCTAGTCCTAATTATTAGGAATTCTGGTGCAGTCTGGAAATCGACTGAGCCATTCCTTTTTGCTGTTCCTGGAGCAGAGAAGGACAAGGTATAGGAATAAATCAGTTCAATGATAGCTTATAGCACGGGAAGTGATGTATTGTGACATAATCATTAAAATTGTATACAATTGATAACGAGTATCTTCTTTCATTTCTTCAGATTTGTGATACTGGAGGACAAAACAGGCTTTTCTGATCTTCTGTTGTTTGCACTGGCTGTTTGAACTGCACTAAATCTTTCGTGTTCAATGATTGCTCCTCACCTCTGCATGAGTTTGACCATATAAGTGCAATTCTTGCTCACTCTACCTGTGCAATAGTGCTCTACAGCAGTTAGTAACAATGATTAGTAGTGATACTTTGTGTACTACTTCTAGTTCCCAGATAATGGCAATTCCTGATCATGTCAATATTCCCTTGGGGAAAGTTAACAGCAGCTGTGGAGCCTTGGGTTCGGGAACTCAGTCGAAACATTCAGAGTAATATTAATAGAAGCATAATAGAATGAGGGCATGATGGTGACTGAGGGCCATGTATGGTGACTAAGGGGCTGAGAGGGAGGCAAGGGTTCCGGGAGATGAAAAAACGAAGTAGGAATCATTTGCATATTAGGCCACACCCCTGACATCACCAGAAGTGACATCACCTGTTCAGTAGGTTACTTTCAGCATATTGACACAGAACAGTGCAGTGTCAACAGTTGCATTTCATGGATGTATGTTCTCACACAGCCCAATGAGAGACTTTGTTTCACCCCCCTCCCAACACGGCTAGAGAGAGAGAGAGCCACATGTGGAAGAGAGGGTCACAGCAGGACCAGCTTCTCCTGGTATGGGGTGCTCAAGGGCAGCTCTGTGTCTCTCACTCTTTTCACAAGCCCTTTGGAGGCTGGAAGCAGCAGAGAGGATGGAGCACATGATCTGGGAGTACGTGGCTGCCTAGTGCCTTTCCTCTGCTGGAGACGTTTTTTTGAGCCAGAGCCTTGGCCAAGCCAGCCAGAACTTTGTTCTTGTGCATTCCTGCTCAAAAAAAGCTCTGGATGTCTATATGCCAATGCTAGAAGTCTCTGAACCAAGATGGGGGAACTGGAGTGCTTGGTGTTTAGTGATGATTTAGTGCTTGGTGTTTAGTGATGATTTAGATGTAGTAGGTATCTCAGAAACATGGTAGAATGGGGGAAATCTATGGGATACAGCCACTCCTGGGTATAAGGCAGGGGATGGGTTGGTGTTTCATTGTATATCAAAGAGGGTATGGAATCAAATATATTCAAAAACATCAGGGCAATCAACTCCCCAATCAATAGAAGTGCTTTGAATGCAAATACTGGGCCCTAAGGGTTACTGTACTTAAAAGTGAGGGTGTACTATCACCTGCCTAAGCAAATCCTCGAGGCTAATCTTGAGATGGAGAAGAAAATAAGGAAGTTGACTAGAGCAGATAATGTTATTATATTGGCATACTTCAACTACCCTCACCTTCACTTGTGCTTGAGTCACACCATAGAAATGAGATTCCTAGACATCATAAATGACTGTGTATTGGAATGGTTGGTCACAGAACCAACCAGAAGGGTAGTGATCTTGGATTTGGTTCTGAGTTTCAAGACCTTGTGAGAGAGGTAGTGGTTATTACACCAGTTGGAAACAGTGACCACAGCACTATTAACTTAAGCATTCAGGTCAATGGAAAGTTAACTCCTAAAGTCCAGAACAAAAGAGGGAACTTTATAAAAATGAGGGGAGTAGTAAAAAGGAAGCTGAAAGGGAAACACAAGAGTGTGAAATCCCTAGAAAATATTTTGGGAGCAATTTAAAACCACACTAATTGAAGCCCAAATAAAATGCATTCCACAGTTTAAGAAAGGCACTGCCAAGTATAAAAGAAGGCCTGAATAGTTAATCTCAGTTAATCTGTGTTGTCCACCTCAGCCTCCCCTGCCCCACAGAACTACTGCCCATAGAATTACTTCCTAGAAACAACATGACGAGTCATCCCACAGGAGTCACCGTGTGTCTTATTCTGGTTTATTGCCATCCTGTTTATTTTTATGTGCTTAGTGCAGGTTGTTGAGTCTTTTAATTTGATTTTAAAATTGTTTTGTCATTGTTTATATTTGATTGCTTTGAGCAGCCCAAGTACTTTTTGAGATGGGGTGGGGTATAAACCTAATAAAAGAAAATAACATAAGTCAATGAAGCTATAAAAAGTTAAGAGGCATCTTTTTTTAAAGTAGAGGTCTGTCCCAATAAATTGAACAGAAGTGACCACAGGCTCTGGCAAAAGAAATGTAAATCAATAATTAGGCATGCAAAAAAAAAATTCTGAGAAGCAGGTTGCTTAAAGCATCAAGACAAACAAACATTTATTCAGAGCAGGAAATGAGCGAGAGGAGCAGTGGAATAAAGGAAAATTGGAAGGTGGCAGAGAAGCTCAAGTACTTCTTTGCTTCTTTGTTCACTGTGGAAAGTTTGAGACATGTACCCATGCCATAGCCCCTATTTTCAGGAAGTGAGTCTGAAGAACTGAAACCCAATTGAGGCGACCAGAGATGATGTTCTAGACCAGGGGTGTCCAACTTTTTGACTTCCCTGGGCCAGTAGTGTAGGGAGGGGGGGCATGGGGGGGCGGGTCGCCCCAGGTCTGGGGGGTCCTGGCATTGCCAAGGGGGGCCCCCGCATTGCCAAGGGGGGTCCCGAACAATGGGAAATTTGCTCCAACTTGCCTCTACCCCAGCTCGCTTGGCGTGCTGCACTGCACGCTGGGAAAGGCCGCTGGAGCTATCGCCCCCTTCTTCTCTCCCGACCGGCTCCCCGCCCAGTTGGCGGAGAAGGCGACGCGGCCTCGCGGCAGACACAACAACCCAGCCCGCCTAGCCCCCAACACGTGCGGTGCCAGCCGCAGAACTTTCCCCCAAGCGCAGCCGAAGCTTCCTCTCTCTCCCCTCTCCTCCGGGCCGCGGCGTCTCTTCAAGGAAATGTGCGCACTGCCTAGCCGATTATTAGTGGCATTTCCGCCTAGTCTTTGGGAGGGGGGGGGACTTTTCGGGTCTCGGCGGCTGAGGGAGGGGGGGGGTTAACCAGTGCGGGGCTGTCCTTCAGGCAGGCGGCGCCTCGGCAGCTGAGGGAGGGGGGGCCCCACATAAATCTTGGGCCCCAGGCCCCCAAAGCCCTAGCTACGCCCCTGCCCTGGGCCACATTGGAAGAAGAAGAATTGTCTTGGGCCACACATAAAATACACAAACACTACCGATAGCTGATGATGAGCTTAAAAAGGTCCATGCATAGTTTTTGTGATATCCGTCACCACATATAAGCAGAAGGGGAGGCGGGGGGAGAATCAGTTTTTAAAAAACCATCCCATCTCTCCCAGAAACACAGGGCCTTAATATCCTTTCTGCTTCCAAGTCCTGCTGCAGTTGGCCGAGAGCTGAAACAGGTAGGCAGCAGCCAGCAGCAGACCATCAGGCTACCTCAGTCACCCACCCCAACAATAAAAGAAAAAAAAGGCATAACATCAGAAAATGTGCCGATATGGTGCCTGCCAAAATCAAACAAGAACCAGGCCAGACTGCAACAATCCCCACGGTGAAGAGATGGAGCAGGAATGCAACAGAATCCACCCGAGACAGTGGAGCATCTCCATTTTGGGGACAGCAAGCCCAGCTCCACTGCACACACCCCACCTCCAACCTTCACAGAGAGGGGCCAGCAGCCCCCCGACAGGGAAAACTCCCACCCCACCCCACAAGCCCACCCAGGAGCTTGGGAGGCTGGCTTTGCTACACCCCAACTTTCCCAGAGAGGGGCCCACAGCCACCCCTGATACCTCCAGAGCATAGCTGAGGGCTCTTTGTCCTGGGTGGGAGATCCAGAGGGGCCACAGCAGGAAGAAAGAAGAGCTGGAGAGCACCCAGGAGCAAAGGAAGAGCACTCACGCACACATGCTTTAAGTCAGCTCTAGCACCCTCTCTGGTGGAAAGGGGAAAAAGCCAGCAGGAGGGAAAGCAACCAGATATAGCCTCAGTCTCAGGATCTGCTGCTGCTGCAGCACACAGTTCCAGGTGCTGTTTTAAGCAAGTTTATGAGTTTGTGTTGGGGTTGCATTCAAAGCCATCCTGGGCTGTATGTGGCCCTTGGGCCGCAGGTTGGATAAGCTTGTTCTAGACCTATTGGGGAAATAAAAAACTGATAGTCTTTAGCTCCTGATGGCATACACCCTAGAGTTTTTAAGGAACTAAACTATATATGTAACCTGTTACTATATTCAGCCACTGAGCCAGGAGACTGGAGAGTAGTAAATGTTACACCAACTTTTAAAAGGGGATTCAGAGGGGAACCAGGAAGTAATGTCTGTCCCAGGCACATGAGTAAAAACTGTAATCAAATATATAATTGTTAATCACATAGAGGGACAAAGCTTGCTGAGGGAAACTGGTGGGCATTTGGCCGGCGCTCCACAGTCTGCACTGGCTGCCCATTGAGTACCGGATCCGCTTCAAGGTTCTAGTGCTAACATTTAAAGCCTTACGTGGCCTGGGACCAACATACCTGCGGGACCGTCTCTTTCCATATATGCCCAGGTGATCGTAATGTTCAGCCTCCCAACATCTGTTGGCCATCCCCGGCCCAAGAGACGCCCGCCTCACCTCAACTAGGGTCAGGGCTTTTTCAGTCCTGGTCCCAACCTGGTGGAATCAGCTCCCTATTGAGATCCAGGTCCTACCTGGCTTATTGGCTTTCTGTAGGGCCTGTAAAATGGATGTGTTCCGCCAGGCTTTTAGCTGAGGCTGTGGGTGTCTATTTTTGATCTGGTTGGCCTCCCCAGCCAGCACTGTCATCTGTGCTAGGAACTGGAATAAAAACTGCCATCCCTATGAGATATCATGATGTGAGATGGCTAGGCTGGGCAATATGTGATGTCATGGTAATCTGAGTGCTGTTGTCTGTTTTAAAATGTTTTTATTGTATTTTATTGTTTTATTATATGTTGTACTCCACCCTGAGCCCTACGGGGAATGGGCAGAATAGAAATTTACTAAAATAAAATACAAATAAAATAAAATCAGCATGGGAAGTCCTGCCTCACCAACCTTCTGGACAGACAAAAGGAAATACTGCTTTACACATAAGAGTGATTAAAATGTGGAATTCAGTGCCAGAGAATGTAGAGATGGCCACAGGAATAAATTGGTTTACAAGGAGATTCCATAGATTCGTGGAGGACGTCTATCAATGGCTACTAGCCATGGTGACTGAAGGGAACCTCCACATTCAGAAGCACGAAGGCTCTAAATCTCAGAGCCAGGAGGTAACTCAGGGAAGGCCTTAGCCTCTATGTTCTGTTGTTGGCTGACCAGAGGAACTGGTTGGCCACTATGTGAGACAGGATGCTGGACTAGATGGACTGTCGGGCCCTTTTTATGTTCTTAAAGCCATATCAATGCCAGAAAAAAAATGGGAAACATCTAAAGCCAATGTGACTGCCTAAAAAGAGCTGAAAATAAAAAGGATATGCATAGAAAATGGAAGGAGGAATAGATCACTAGGGATGCCTGCAGATGAGTAGCCAGATTTGTAAGGACAAAATATAAAATTCAAAATGAGCTGAGGTGCAAGAGCAACGTAAAAAGTACTTTTAGATATGTTCAAAAGAAGATGATGGCCCAGTGCTCATTAGCAGTGGGAAAATATTAACAGGTGAGAAACAGAGGGTGGAACAGCTTAGCTTTTAATTTACCTCTCTCTTCTCCTAAAAGTGGGACAGTATACAACCTCAGAAAGCTACTGTGAAAGGCTGAAGTTACAGGACAGCAGATCAAGATGGATAAATAGTTGGTTTGAGAACACTTAACTACCCAAAATTAATCTTAAATTTGGATGAATCTGCATAAATTCAAATCAGATGAAATTACATCCTGCTTCTTCTGCTGGCTTGCAGCCCTGTCAAGAAGCTGGGACAGAAAGGTGCTTCTTGACCATTTGCTTTGCCTCTTTGGTAGTATACCATCCCCACCCCCCTAAGATGTCTCAATCTCCCCCTGCTCCTTGATGCCACCTGGGGGGGGACTGACTGCAAAGGCAAATCTTTACATTAGTGTGCCAAGTAGCAAGGCAGTGGGTAAGGAAGTGTTCAGGCTCTTTAGTTGAACAATTTTATTACTACATGGCACAACTCATAGTAACTGCAAGACAGATCTAGCTAGAGCTAAGCAAAATTAAAAGAACATGAAAGAAAAGGTGACTGGCTCATTAAATTACAGTCCTTGAACATCTGGTCCAGCTTCAGGGAGACCGGCTGTTAGTTGCATGATGCACCCACAGGGCTGCACCTGCAAGCAGCATCCTTCTTCAAACCTCACATTGAACCCTCCTTCAAAAGATATTCTCTCTCTCTCTCTCTCTCTCTCTCTCTCTCTCTCACGCACACACACACACAGATTCCCACACCCACTCCAAAGGAGTGGAACAGCTGTCCTTTTCAGACCCCCTCTCATGTAGTCTTCTAGGGCATTAGCTAGTCTGGGCACTGGGGGTGGCAGAATGGTGGATGCACTCGCAGCCTGTCCTTCCTTGCTGTGGAAGCCTTCTGTGGCAAGGGAGGGCAGGCTGCAAGTGCCTCTGAGCACACATGCTATCCCGCCACTCTCACCTTCCCAGGGCTGGAAGTCTGGGGGGGGGGCACATGCACTAGGAGGCACTCGGCTGCCTTCCCGTGCATGCCACCCTGCCACTGCTGCACACGCCCTCACTGCCAGAGGTATGGGGTCTGGTTGGTTTGGGTGCCCAGAATTTTGGTGCCAGCCCTGTTCCTGATATCCTTGAAGAGTTTATCAATAACTTGGATGAAGTGGGCGTCAACATGGCAGATGCGGTTCAATGTGGCCAAGTGCAAAGTAATGCACATTGGGGCCAAGAATCCCAGCTACAAATACAAGTTAATGGGGTGTGAACTGGCAGAGACTGACCATGAGAGAGATCTTGGGGTCGTGGTAGATAACTCACTGAAAATGTCAAGACAGTGTGCGTTTGCAATAAAAAAGGCCAGCGCCATGCTGGCAATTATTAGGAAGGGAATTGAAAACAAATCAGCCAGTATCATAATGCCCCTGTATAAATCGATGGTGCGGTCTCATTTGGAGTACTGTGTGCAGTTCTGGTCGCCGCACCTCAAAAAGGATATTATAGCACTGGAGAAAGTCCAGAAAAGGGCAACTAGAATGATTAAAGGGCTGGAACACTTTCCCTATGAAGAAAGGTTGAAACGCTTAGGGCTCTTTAGCTTGGAGAAACGTCGACTGCGGGGTGACATGATAGAGGTTTGCAAGATAACTATGGGATGAAGAAAGTAGAGAAAGAAGTACTTTTCTCCCTTTCTCACAATACAAGAACTCGTGGGCATTCGATGAAATTGCTGAGCAGACAGGTTAAAACAGATAAAAGGAAGTATTTCTTCACCCAAAGGGTGATTAACATGTGGAATTCACTGCCACAGGAGGTGGTGGCGTCCCACCTTCAAGAGGGGGTTAGATAAAAATATGGAGCAGAGGTCCATCAGTGGCTATTAGCCACAGTGTGTGTGTGTATATGTGTGTGTGTGTGTGTGTGTGTGTGTGTATGTATATATATATATATATATATATATATGTATATATATATTTGGCCGCTGTGTGACAGAATGTTGGACTGGATGGGCCATTGGCCTGATCTAACATGGCTTCGCTTCTCTTATGTTCTTATGTTCTAAGTGATGGAAAAAGTTATTTATCAAAATTGTAGATGACACAAGGTTGGGCTGGATAGTTAACAGATGACAGAAATACATTCATGACATTGACTGTTTGGAAAGCTGGGCTGAAACAACAAAATGAAACTTAACAGACAAATGTGGAAATCTGCTTTTAAGAAAAAAGAAATGCACAAGTATAGGATACTTACCTTAGCCACAATACATGTGAAAAGGATCTTGGGATTGCATCATTCCAAGCTGAACATGAGTGGGAGTGTAACATGGCTACAAAAAGGGTAAATGCAATTTTAGTCTGCTGTAATAGAACTGTATCTGAATCATGAGGATTAGTAGTTCCACTCTGTTCCACATCAATTAATCTGGAACATTGAGGGCGCTGCATTTCTAAAAAAGATGTAACCAAATTAGAACAGGTTCATAGGAGGCAACTTAAGATGGTCTGAAAAACAAGCCATATCAAGGAATTTGAAATAATAGAGTGTGCTTAGCTTTGAGAAAAGAAGACTGAGGAGTGACATGATGGAACTCTTAAAATGTTTGAAAGGCTGTCATGTGGAAGAAGAATAGGCTTGTTTGCAGCCATTCCAGAAGGCCCAATGTTTTTAAGTTGAACATTAGGAGAGATTTCTTAACTATGGAGAAGTTTAACAGTTATCATAGTGGGTGGATGACTCCCCCTTGTTGCAGGTCCTCAAGCAGAGACTGGACAGCTATCTATTGGAGATGCTCCTCCATTGAGCATGTTGGTTTATAAGGCCCTTTGAACTCTGTGATCTGAATTACACAGAGTTTCCCTTCATTTTGCTAACCGTTTGTCATGGTTGTTGTCTCCTGTCCATCCAGAAAAGAGGGTGACAAAATGTTCTTGATTAATGTTTTCGCTTAATGCAGAATTGGTATGAAGACAAGAAGTCATTTCATCCCCTTCACAATGTTTCTCTTTGTCCTCCCTTTTCCTACCAGAAATGGAAGAGGAAGCACTTGCAACATTTGTCCGTTTTGCCTCAAGGTGAAGGGGAAAAAAAGCTTTGGGTTGGACCTGCCATATAAGTCTCTGAGGGTTAACATGAGACAGTCATCTGCTTCCTAGGGGTGCTTGGGAAACACAGTGTTGGCTGTATGATCAGATCCTTCTTGCCTAGCTACATATTTTAAATAAAAACTGTGGTGCTGCTGCTCTTTTTCTTCTGACTTGTGAGTCTTTTCCTGAGGATCTGGCAGACATCCCTAGAAGTACATCATGACAGACAGGGTTTAACAATACGTTTGGAACCATCAGAATAAAGGGAATGGGCTGCAATATAGAAGGCCATGACCAGGGCTGAGATTGGAGAGATTTAAATTTAGTTTATAACGCACACTAAAAAAAAACCTGGGGGGAGAGAAAATGCAGAGCTCTAAGCTGTCACCTAGCAAAACTAGATCTGGGCAAGCCAATTGTATCCAAGCCAGGTGTGAGATGCTTCTGCAGAGCCTTTGTTCGAATTCTTATTTGAATTACTTTGCTCCATCCGGAGGAGTTGAGGTCGGTTACAGATGCATTGTGTATATGCATGGCTTGCATGCTGTTGCTTTAAAATCCCTTTTGTATTTATTCTTGCAACTGAAGCTTAATTTAAATGGCTTTCATCTTGCTCATTAATCACTTTTTAAAACTTGTTTCCATCTGAAGAGCCTAAGAGTGTTAGCGCGGAATGTGACTTAATTAGGGCTTCTTAGCTTGATTGCTAGCAAAAGGGGGGTTCAGTTAGTTTCCATTCAATATTGATTCTTTTTGACTTGAGTTAGGCAACCAAAACTTTGACTTTGGCTTTGAGCCTGGCTGGGCATTGACTGGAATCTCTTTTCACTTTCCCAGGTTGTATTTTCAGCAGCGTGTTATTTACAGAATCCTATCTCATACTGACAAGAACATGAGAACATAAGAGAAGCCATGTTGTACCAGGCCAGTGGCACATCCAGTCCAGCACTCTGTGTCACACAGTGGCCCAAAAAACAAGTGCCATCAGGAGGTCCATCAGTGGGGCCGGGATACTAGAAGCCCCCCTCCATAAGTGTTCTTATGGTGACTAGCAGAAACACCTGATTGATTGAAGGGTTAACTCTGAACCTTAACCTGAAAGGTTCAGCAATTCAGATCCCCTATGTCAAGATTCCTACTGGTTAGACTACTTAAGGATAAGTGGTATATTAACATAGGCCACAGGCTAATGTTAGGTGTTTAGGGAATGGTTTGCTGCCCTTCAGAACAGTCCACTGGGAGATGAATACGTTGCCAGATTCTTTATTTTATAATATTGTACCAAAACTTCATTAAAAAGTCCATGCACACTTCAAAGGAATAGCGACATCCACTGGAACCCTCAAGAACTGAGACAAAATACACCAAGTAGATGGCTGGATCCTGAGGGTCAGCACGTATTTTGGTACATGGTAGGTTCCTATTACTAATCTCTGGATTTCCCCTCTCCTACAGTTTCCTTTCCTCTCCTGAGAAAGAGTACTGAAACCCATTCCTTCGTTCTTGAAACGTTGCCTTCTAAGTGAAACAAGTGTCCAAAGTCAGAGATCTCTCTGCAGTTAGCTAAGTTTGTATTTAATGTTTTCTTTTATTATAAAAAAGACTTTGCTCCTTAAAAATTACTAACTGCCCCTGAACCCCCAAACATTCTGCCACAATGAAATTTTTTAAATGCAGTTTGTTTAAAAGGAGTACTGCTGTTAAGTGAATTAAAGGCAGCAGATGTGTCTATAGTTCAGAGTTGGAGATTGCATAGATCTGAGTTGTGTTGACCCAGAGACCTATCCCTCCATAGACGGGCAGTATCTGTAATAGACTAATAAATTCTGAACAGAGTGCTGACACAGGACAGAATTGGAAGGTACCTCTTTTGGATCTCATGGATTCCACCCTATGCAATAGCATCACTCCCTAGAAATCATACCTTGTAAATGCATGTTAATTTTTTCTCTTTAGAACTTCCAAAGGAATGGACTCTCAAGCCCCATTTCCTTGGGTCCCACAGGCTGGAAAGCCTCATGGACATTATATATTTTCTTACAGCGATGCCACCCCTTTCTCTCTTTCCCAGGGGAAACCAGAACCAAACTGGGTTAGAAACCTTTCTTACTAGTAAATCTGTCTCCTGCTGGACGGATTTGTGCATCCAGCACTCTGTACCAATGTTCCTTCTAAGCTGTGGAGTCTTGTGAGCAAAAATTTTACTATGTGAATTACTGACATTAAAGTTGTGAATGAGCAATTTGGCTACTGCGTAAGTTAGTTTGCTTTGGGGCCATCCTTCCTGAGCTAAGACAAAAATGTGTGAGCTGGAGGCTAAAAAACTCAGCTTAGAGGAAACACTGTAGTATTGCCAATTTCATGTTCAAGGGATGCTGAGCTTATCTGCTGCCCTTCCCCTTTACTGCTTTATAAAAAAAACAAAACCTAAAAGTATGGTCTTAGATCAGGCTTCAAGCATGCAAAATAAGAAAGCTTAATAAAAAATAAAAAGAGTATATATAGTGTGTTTGAGCTTCATGCTGAGCAAGGATACAAAGAAAAGGTGAAAATATGCAGTCAAGGCCTTAAACTTAATACTTATCCTAAACAAAGTTTAATTAGGATAGGCTAGTACAGGGATGTCAAACTCATTTGTTATGAGGGTTGGATCTGACCTAAATGAGAACTTGTTGCGCCAGGCCATGTGTGTACCTATTTAAGATTAGGTAGCAGAGATATAAATTTTATAAAGGACACAGACAAACACAAAGATTTAAAAAAAAAACCTTAAAATAAAACATGTTTAAAACATTAGTACTCATTGGTCTTAAAGGCGCTTTCTTTGTATCTCTCCCATGGGATCCAGGGGACTGGAAAAAGGAAGCTCTGGCTTTTTCCTTCATTCCTCAAGAACCAGGATGGGGAGGAGCCTCAGCCAATCGAAGGAAGAGAGGCTTGGCTCAGTAGCTCTGCTGTGTGAATGAGAGTCTGGCAAAGCAAGCCCTGCCTCTCCCCCCCCCTTCCTCCCCCTGGGAAGAGCCTCAGCCAATGAAGAAAACAGAGGTTTTGTTCTGTAGCTCCTGTGCAGTTGAGGAAGCCTGGCAAAGCAAGCTATTATACAGAAGGAAGCAAGAGAGAGGAAGAAGGAAGCAGATGACAGCCAGTTGCTTGGGGGCCTGATAGGAAACCTCTGGGGGTCTGATTTGGCTCCCGGGCTGCATGTTTGACAGCCCTGGGCTAGTAAATCTTGAAATTCTAGCATTTATAAATCCTTCATTGCCTTTGTTCTCAGAGTTGGGACTTCTGCTTCATTGTACCTCACCACATGGACGAGATCAGTCCCTGGGTAAATGTTTAGTCCTTCATGGCTTGTGCTTCCTTGGGGAAACGCTGAAAGATGGCTGTCCTTTTGTTCTGAGAATTTATAATCTCCCTTTGGAAAGTCAGTCCCCCCTTGGGGGTCATTCTGATCTTCCTGGCTCAGGAGGAAGAGAAAATTGTCCCGTCATTTGACTGTCCAAATTCCAGTTCCTTTTGAGTTTAACATTCTAGCACAGGGACCAAAGCTTGACCCTTTTTTTTGCATGGTTTCCCCACACGTTGTCAGCCACATCTCCAGGCACAAGCTTACTATCTTCTGGCTCAGTGTTTACTGGGTCACATATTATAGTTGTGATGTGGAAGCTGTCATAAATAGAAATGACCGGGGGGGGGGGGGAATCCATGTGACAAGCTGTTGCATGGAGCTGCTTCCCAGGTGATTTGACAAATTTTATGCATGCCAGTGAAATCCGGCATGTGAATTTGGAAAAGGTAGAGCCATGCAGGAATCTTTCACAAATGTTTTATCATTCTCTATGTGTATACCGCTTTTGGTATGCATAAGCAGAAATGTACTTATTTGTTCCTGCTGCATTCTGCTATCTGCATTTCCAAGCATAGCAGGTGCTCTAATCCTATGGAATATATCTATAGAAAAAGATCTGTATGTGAAAATCAAGGTGACAGACATGAGGCTTCACTAAAATGAGTTATGAATTCTAGAGTCAGTGGCATTGCAGAAAGCTTGAAAATCTGGCTAGTAATTTAGTAGTTTGAAGAAGAATGCGAGGAAGCTAAGGGCCATCCTTCTAGCTTGTCATGGAAGCCTTGTTTCCATTGAAAGGGTTAGTTCTTAGTGGGGGATTAAATGGCAGTGTCTACCGCAGAATGACCTGCTTCAGTGATGGATTTATCAATGGCTTTGTAGCTGATGTCTTCCTTTCACTCTTTTCCCCCTAACAGAATGAGAAATAGTAAAGAATTTTGGGAAAATCCAAAACAGATGCTTTGAGATGGTCACAGTTTTTTTGACCATGACATAACTAAGTGAAATGGGTACCCTCGTTTAAGGAAAAGGTACTGATGGGTGGAAGGAAAGTAGTTATTGGTACCAGCTTCTAGCCGTCTAGCAGACTGTGCCTCATAGCCTGCTTGTGTGTCTTTCTTGTGTGTGTGAATGTATGTGTGGGTGAATGCAGGATATAAATCATTGGTCTGTAGGGACTCCAGTCTTGGTCCATCTGCACACTGACTTCCAGTTTGTTTCTGGGCTCAGTGCTAGGGGCTAGTATTGATCTTAAATCCCTAGACAGTTTGGGACTAGCATACCTTAAGGACTATCTACTCCTGTGTGAACTTACCTGAACATTATGACCGTCTTTTGAAGCTTTGCCTTGGGAAGTCCCATCTTTTGAGTTTAGGCAGGTGACAATCCAAGAAAGGGTCTTCTTCGTCATGGCACTAAAACTGTGGAATTCCCTCCCATCAGTATCTTCCATTGGATGGTGAAGACTTTTTTTTGTCATTCCCTCAGTGATCACTTCTGCCTGTCCTACATTTTAATTGATGGTTTGTTTTTGGGTTTAACTGATTTTATGATGCATTTAATAAAGTTTGGAGTAGTGGTTAAGTGCGCGGACTCTTATCTGGGAGAATCGGGTTTGATTCCCCACTCCTTCACATGCACCTGCTGGTGTGACCTTGGGTCAGTCATAAGTTCTCTCAGCTGTTCTCTCAAGAGCAGTTTCTATCAGAACTCTCTCAGCCCCACCCTTACCTCACAGGGTGTATGTTGCGGAGAGGGGAAGAAAAAGGTGATTGTAAACCACTCTGAGATTCCAAATGAAGGGCAGGGTATGAATCCAATATTTTCTTCTTCTTCCGCTGCTAAAGTTCTGCTGTTAACTTGTTTGGGTACCATTTGGGCCGAAAGGTGGAATATAAATCATATAAAGATGTTATTATGCACATGTGGATATCTATATCTCTGTCTATTAATATCTGCATAAATGCAGGAGAATGGACCCTTGCTCCTATTTGGTAGAACATTTCAGAGAGCTATTTCATCACATTTTCCCTCTTATCCATCTGCTCTGAGGGCAGCCCTGGATGTATATGGGTGCATGTCTTCACTATCTGATGTATGCAAAGAAGTGTGAAATGTGGCATGAAATGTGAACATCTGAACATATGAAGCTGCCTTATACTGAATCAGACCTTTGGTCCATCAAAGTCAGTATTGTCTTCTCAGACTGGCAGCGGCTCTCCAGGGTCTCAAGATGAGGTTTTTCACACCTATTTGCCTGGACCCTTTTTAGGAGATGCCAGGGATTGAACGTGGGACCTTCTGCTTACCAAGCAGATGCTCTACCACTGAGCCACCGCCCCTCCCCAGAAACAGCCCAGGGCTGTGGAGTTGCTCTATCTTGTCCCATGTGTTTCTGTTCCACCTTACATTTTGCTGGCAAAAAAGCACATTCTCTTCCTCTCATTGAATGATATAACTTGTGTTTGCTTTGCTAAGGTATCAGCTGGCCAGGAGGGTTGTTATTTTTTTAGCAGCATTTATTAAGTCCCTTCTGGGGGAGACAGAGTTGGCAGGTTGCCTCTTTACTCTGATGATTGTGAAACTTGGAGAAGTGAACAACTGCAATGAAGAGCCCCGTGGGAGAGTGTTCACCTCTACCTCTATTTGCCTGCATGCCAAGAATCCTGAAGGTCAAGTCTGTAGGGCCTACATTCAAGCCATTTTTGAATAGGATGTGGGTACTGGAGACCGGATAACGTTGCTATAAAAGGTTTCCCAGACATTAGCAATCTGTGAAGAAGCAAAATTCACTTAAACTAGAAATCTGACCAGACTAGGAAGGTTGGGGCTCAGATGCCAGAGGTTGTGAGGGGTAGACCTGGGAGAAATCTGATGGTAGGGATAAGTGAACTGTAGACATCAGCAGCTGGACATGGGGACTAGAGCATGATTTTGGAGAAGCAGAAACAAAGGGGAAAGTTGGATGGAAAGGATATTATATCTTGGGTAGGAAGGAAGGTACTTTGTTACTCAGTTGTTGGCAGGGTTGTTATGCTGCACTTGTGAGGCAACATTGAAGTTTAGGAGGCATTTCATGTCTGAGTCAACCTGTCCCTGTTTTCTGAACATTGCCATGTACCTTAGGCTGAGGAGAAGAGGCCAGTCTTATCTTTAACCCCTGGACAGTGGTTGGGCTGCTGGATATTTGAGCCTTAGGTTAGCTCTAAAATGGCTGCAAAAGCTGTTTAGTCGTGTGCTCCCTCCCCCGCATTCCTCCACTGCTCAGCCCTCTTGGGAGGGAGTCTCTTGCTTTGTTTCAAAGTTTCTTTACTGTGATGATTATTCTTTCTGCTCTGGCATCCGTTACAGTGACAGCAGCCGGGGAGAGCGGGGCCGATCAGAACAAATTTCTCATAAAAGGGAGCTAAGTTGATGAAACCATTACAGTGCATGCATCCTGTACTCGATCATTGTGACACATCAGTGGGGGAGGAGTGGGCAGGATACACACGTGAGCGTGTGTGTGCACTCTCTCTCTCTCTGAACAAGTGAGTGCCCTTTCAGCAATCTGGGCTGCTGTCTCCCCCTCTTAAATGTTTCACTGCCACTCCTCCATTTGCCTCCCTCTCTCACTTGCCATCCTTGCCTATCCTGTGACCATTCCAGGGAGGCTTCTCTCATTTGTTGATGCACTACTCACACTTGATAGCAAAGGCTCTTCCCTCCCCAGTATTCAACTCTGTTGTCTGATTCCCTTAATAGGACCAAGAGGAAAACGAAGCTGCCTGGCAGATTCCAGTTGTTGCTCTGCTACTTGATTATCCTTTCCCTGTTACGACACCTGTCCAGGGCTTTTTTTTGTAGCAGGAACTCCTTTGCATATTAGGCCACACTCCCCTGATGTAGCCAATCCTCCTGGAGCTTACGGTAGGCCCTGTACTAAGAGCCCTGTAAGTTCTTGGGAGGATTGGCTAAATCAGGGGTGTGTGGCCTAATATGCAAAGGAGTTCCTGCTATTAAAAAAGCCCTGCGCCTGTCAGGGTGTGTATGTTTTGTGCTCTGCTCTGTTTCTGTGTTTTATCTGCATAGGGAGGGATGACAGGTTCTGTATATAGATGGTGTGTGTGTTTTCTGTGCCATCAAGTAACTTCTGACTCATGTGACCCTGTGAATGAATGACTTCTAAAATGCCCTATCATTGCGCGCCTTGCTCAGGTCTTGCAAACTGAAGGACATGGCTTCCTTTATTGAGTTCATCCATGCTTCTCTTTGATGGGCATTTTAGTATGGTGAGGGGGTTTGGGTGTGTCAGTGAAGCTGAAAACAGTGCCATCAGGAGTCGAGACTTTGTTAAGTGGAGTCCAAGCAGACTCACTCAAGGCAGTATGGGCAAAGCTGAGACCCCAGACTAAGAGGCATCCGCTCCTTTCAGGAAGCAAGGTCACATCAGCAGAAGAAAAAGGATAGTTCCAATTCCGATGGAGGAACCCTTGAGCTACTGGGCAGCAGCAGTAGTGGAGGGGCAGAGAATCTTTCATAGGCAACACCAATGACACTTCAGCTAATCCTGGTTAGTACTGTGCAGAAGAAGGCAATGGTAAACTACTTCTGATCATCTCATACCTTCACTCTATGAACATATGAAGCTGCCTTCTACTGAATCAGACCCTTGGTCCAGCAAAGTCAGTATTGTCTTCTCAGACTGGCAGCGGCTCTCCAGGGTCTCAAGCTGAGGTTTTTCACACCTATTTGCCTGGACCCTTTTTTGGAGATGCCAGGGATTGAACCTGGGACCTTCTGCTTCCCAGGCAGATGCTCTACCACTGAGCCACCGTCCCTCCCCATGAACATATGAAGCTGCCTTCTGCTGAATCAGACCCTTGGTCCATCAAAGTCAGTATTGTCTTCTCAGACTGGCAGCGGCTCTCCAGGGTCTCAAGCTGAGGTTTTTCACACCTATTTGCCTGGACCCTTTTTTGGAGATGCCGGGGATTGAACCTGAGACCTTCTGCTTCCCAAGCAGATGCTCTACCACTGAGCCACCGTCCCTCCCCTAAAACATATGAACATATGAAGCTGCCTTCTACTGAATCAGACCCTTGGTCCAGCAAAGTCAGTATTGTCTACTCAGACTTGCAGCGGCTCTCCAGGGTCTCAAGCTGAGGTTTTCCACACCTATTTACCTGAACCCTTTTTAGTTGGAGATCCTGGGGATTGAACCTGGGACCTTCTGCTTGCCAAGCAGATACTCTGCCACTGAGCCACTGTCCCTCCCCCTAACCCTATGATATAGAAATGGGTGTGTACTTTTTGAGGAGTGTTTTAAAAGACCAGTCAGTTTTCCTAATGGATCTTGAGTGTTCATCTGGGGATGGTGCTGTCCCTGATAATTGTCCCTCACATTGGCATTATGTCTGCATGTTCCACAGCAAATAGGTACAGTTTGGAGTAAAAATATGCCTGGACTAATAAAGTATTCCAGACACATTTGTGTCCAAGTTGGGCCATCCTGACTTCAGCTGTGGCCTCTGGGCAGTCCCACCCCGATGCCATCATGGGCCCAGTGGGGCTGGAGACAGGGCTGGGAGCCACAATTGAGAGCTGAGGGCTGGCAACAGGGTTGGTTGTGCCGCACCTTACCTCTGGTGCTGGGGGGTGGCTGCTTGGGGCCCAGGCAGCAGCACGGCCCCCACAAGACCCTAGTCCATCTCAGCATCCACAGGACAGGACGAAGAATGCTGGCCAGGCATGCTTTCACTGTTCCATAAGAAGACCCTTGCTGGATCAGACCAGTGGTCCATCTAGCCCAGCATCCTGTCCCATGCGGTGGCCAACCAGGGGCCAACAACAGGGCATAGAGGCCAAGGCTTCCCCGATATTACCTCCTGCCTCTAGGATTCACAGACTGACTCCCTCTGAAAGTGGGGGTTTCTGTCAGTCACCATAGCTAGTAGCCATCCTCCATGAATCTATCTAAACCCCTTTTCAAACTGTTTATTCCTGTGGCCATCTCCACATTCTCTGGCAGTGAATTCCATATTTTAATCACTCTCTGTGTAAAACAGTATTTCCTTTTGTCTGTCCTGAATCTGCTGCCCATTAGTTTCACTGGGTGCCATTTTGGGAAAAATTTCTCTTTGTCAGTTCTCTTCATCCCATGCATAATGTTATAAATCTCTATCATGTCCCCCCTTTAGTTGTCTCTTTTCTATACTGAAAAGGCCCAGACACTTCATCCTTTCCTCACAGGGAAGGTGCTCCAACTCCCTAATCATTTTGGTTGCCCTTCTCTGTACTTTTTCCAGCTCTGCAGTATCCTTTTTTGAGATGTGGTGACCAGAACTGTACCATATAGGCCAGAAGAGCTTGCTTGCTGGTCCCCTTACCCTGCTTTTTCTGTTCTTGGCTTCTTTGACTCCCAGCTTCCACACCTTTGTTCTCCCATTTTTACAAGTAGCACTCAGATCCATCTGTCCTGGACCTTGATTTGAAGTTGCCTTCTTCCTCAACTCCTCTTTTCTGCAGCCTTTGCCTTAGCTTCTACAGATTGATTGATACTATGCTTTGCCCAAGCTAACTGGAAATCAGTTTTTGCAGATGCAGAACCAGCCCTGCACTGCTTCAAGAGAGACTTTGTGGGAAGTAAGGATCCGTTAATAGGTTTTCTTGAACTCCTTAATTACAGTTTCATGGATTGCTGGAAACCATGATTTCATTCCATAGAGGGGAGGAAGGTTTTTTTTTAAATAACAACAACCACCCTAAAATAGAAAGGAAGGTAGAAAACAAAGTATTATGTGAGCTTTGAAGCCCATTCTTTCGGTATCCACATGGACAATCTAGGGCTAGATGGTCACTTATGGTTAGGTTCAAGGGACTGTGTATATACATGTTTGTGTATGTGTGTATCTGCAGCAATAGGTGGAACCATTTGTGCAAAACAAATCTTATGGTTATATCCTGTGTCTTTTTATGGGGTTTCTCCTCGGTGAGCGACTGAATCACGTGTCCTACCTAACCAGCTCAATTTGGCTACTGAAGCTGACGTATGCCTTGTGCAATGCAGTAACAACAATAATGTTTAAAGTATTGAAAGTATTGAATGTACAATATTCTATTGCAATTATTACAATATAGTTAGCTAGCTACTATTATTACCCCCACTGTGCAGATGGCATTGGGGGGGGGGGGGGGAGGAGGACCGAGACTGAAAGTGGCTTACCTCATCCAAGAAATTAATGACAGTGTGTCATATTTGAACCAAAGACTTCCCAATTTATTGAACCGTCTCATACCTTGTTCGCTGCACCATTTGTTATCATCCCCTAATTTTATTATAAGACGACAAAATTTCTCCATCTTTTTTTCTGGACCTTAAATATGGAGATAACTATCACAGCAGTAATTTGGGGGAGATCAGAGCTGCTTAGTTTTCTAGGTAACTAAAAAAAGAAGAAGAAGACAATGAGCAGCAAAGCCTCAGATGTTAACTAACTTAGATCCTATTATGATAGGACAGGGCTGACTCATCTACAGGTGAACCTGCCAAACACATTTTATGTAGAGAAGTTTATGAAATAGTATACATTCCTTTTCAGGGCTCACCTTGCCAGCATTAATGCTAGTAGGGATGATGAGGGAAAAGGAGCACTAATAGGCAAATTAGGGGGGGGGGGGGGTTTGGGAGGGAGTCTAGTTTCAGTTTCATTGAACATCAGTGGATGTTGCTGGTTACACTGGCTTTGTCTGCTTCCTAGCAGAGCTGTTATACCAGCTGGCACGGGCAAAATCAAATTTTAACTTTCCTTTTCCCACCCTCGCCAAGTGAGCAACTCATCTGTGGCCCTGTCAGCTCCAGGATTTACATTTGCTCCCTGCCAATTGCTGCCTCACCCTTCTCCCGCCTTTATCCTTGTCATAGATCACTCCAAGCGCCTCGCCTTGCCACCAGAGGGACACTTCATCAGGCAGAACTTCTACCTTGTCATTCTCTGCTTCTTTGGGGAGAGGGAGCAGGGAAGAGGAAATGGCCTCAGTAATGTTAGATTAATGTCATAGCAGGAGTTGAGCAGGGGGTAGTGGGAAATCCAAGAACAATGAATCTGGATTCTGCTTCCTTCCTCAAGAGAAAGGCCACCTATTCGGGTGGGAAGGAGTAAGTGGGACAACGAACAGCGAAGCCTCAATACTCAAGCCTGGGTGTCCAAAAAGAATGAACTAATTAACCAATTTCTTGTTTACTTCTTCAGTCTCCACTCCAGGATCATGGCAAGCATGTGAGAATGACATAAATAATTTAAAAGCTGTTTCAATTATTTTCATTCTCCTTCATAGCTAAGGCTGTTGTGGCAGCATTGTACCTCATTTCCTTCTGACGGAAATTTACAATATTTGAACTTTATTTCTCCCTAACACGGTCCTTCCACAATTTAAGAGAAAACAACTGGAAGCATGTTTCCAATCAGATCTCCTTTCTGTCACACTAAAAAAATACACTTTAGCCTATCCACATCCACAAACCAAACATACACCCCAGATTCATACTACTTTGTACATCCCAACTGTTCAAATTTTCCTGAGATGACCACTTTCTGAGAGTTGCACCAGCCCATATCGGCTTACTGGTTTGTCTGAATGAGTGTTATAGCCCTCACATTACAGTAATAATAATAATAACAATAATAATAATAATAATATTTTATTTATACCCCGCCCTCCCCACCGAGGTAGGCTCAGGGCGGCTTACAGAGTGTGGCAAAAGCCATGTTAAACAATAAAACAATTATACATTCAGTACCATTTAAAATTACCATTAAATTTACATAGTATAAAAATCTAAAATCAATCTAAAATAATCTTATCTTATTGCTAACTCAATTGTTGATGTTAGTGATGGCATGGTGTTCATTTCAGGTTTCATCTTGGAAGGCTAGCCGGAAGAGGGCGGTTTTGCACGCCCTACGGAATTGGCTAATGTCCCATAGGGCCCGCACCTCTTCCGGCAGCTGGTTCCACCATTGGGGTGCTTTTATAGAGAAGGCCTGTTCTCTGGTTATTTTTAGTTTGGCCTCCTTTGGCCCAGGTACTTCCAGAAGGTTTTGTGAGCTGGATCGCAGTGCTCTCTGGGGAACATATGGAGAGAGGCGGTCCCTAAGGTAAACAGGTCCTCGGCCTTGGTGATGACACACAGGCAACTCTGGAATTGTGATAAATGCATACAAGCTGAGGCTTACTTGAGTTTTTAGCCTTATATTATTTTGCAGCATGAAAACAAGCAGGTCAAGCTGGCTCCATCAGAGAAAAAAGCTGTCGCCTAAAACAGGCTGAGATGAACATTGTGGGGTGGGGTTGCTCCCACACTGCAGATTGAGTTGATGGTTTATGGTTGCTCCAAAGCACTCTCTGTGGGGGCTTTCTTCAAAGAGTGTCCAGAAACTACAATTGGTACAGAATGCTGCAGTAAGAATGTTGTCTGGAGTTGATCATAAGAAACATATCAATCCATCTGCACCAGCTTCCACTTGGCTTCCAGGCCCAATTCAAGATGCTGGTATTAACCTTGAAAGTTAATAGCTTGAGAACTATATGCCTACTGCCATACTTCAGATGTCTGCTTTAGGTACCCCATCACCTGAGGCTAGCCGGATAGCAACCTGAAAAAGGGACTTTAGTCACAGAACTTTTAATTGTGGAATTCCATCAGAGATTTATCTGTTCTCCAGCAGGTGGAAACTTCAGTTTCCCTTATTGATCCTCCTCCTCCTCCTTTCTGTTTTAACGGTTGCTTTTATATATGTCCTGCTTTAACATTGATTTTTTAAATGTATTTTTAACAATTTGCCGCCTTGAGGCCCCTAACTGAGCAGAAAGGCAGAATACAAATGTTTCAAATGAGTAAATGAAAATCCTTGCATGACCTTGCCAATGCACAAACTGAAGGACCTTTCCTTCATGTATAAACTCTCAACAATTTCATGGCAGACACTTAAGGTGCCCTCCATCAGTAAAGTTTTCCCCTTCTATCACACAGCAGGGGACCAGGAAGGGCCTTCTACTGGCTGCCACCACTCTGGTAAGGGTGGGCCCAAAGCACCCAACCACCCCTGTCTTCCTTAGTAGCAAGTGCCTCTTAACCATGACTGAAAAGATGTGAGGACCCAGGCAGTATAACAACAACAAGAAGTTTATTATTATAAGTGGATAATAAAAGACTTCTAGTGCAACAGTGAATAAAGAAACATTAAAGGTTAGTGTAAAGAAAATAACAACCCTGACACAACTATTTATATGTTCTCTTCTTCAATTGCCAAAAACCCACCCTCCTGCTGCAGCTTTTCTAAAGAGCACATTTTTTCCTGCAGCCTCTCCAGAGAGCAACTTCTCTTTCTAGCCAGGCCTTTTATTGATTCCCTCCCAGATCCAGGATTTCAATTTTGGTGGGGCCACAGACAGGATTTTTTTGGGGGGGCAGGGGGCTGGGCTCTTGGCACTGAAGCCAGATCCTCCCAGGTTCCCCTGCAGGATCAGCTGAGAGCCAGTTTGGTGTAGTGCGGACTCTTATCTGGGAGAACCGGGTTTGATTCCCCACTCCTCCACTTGCAGCTGCTGGAATGGCCTTGGGTCAGCCATAGCTCTGGTAGGAGTCATCCTTGAAAGGGCAGCTGCTGCAAGATCTCTCTCAGCCCCACCTACCTCACAGGGTGTCTGTTGTGTGTGTGTGGGAAGGTAAAGGACATTGTGACTGCTTTGAGACTCTGAGATTCAGAGTATAGGGCGGGATATAAATGCAATACCATCATCATCATCTTCTTCTTCGTGGTTGTGCTGCACTGCCCAGTTTCAGCTTGCTGGGGAAGTTAAGAAAGTTTCAGGGTTGGCTCGGGAAGTTGAGAAAGATTGGGGAGAGATATCTCCATTGTATCATGTGGGCCCATAGGTTACAGTGGAGAGATTGGGCTGCTACTGTGGTACAACAGTAGAGAAGGGGTTCAGACTTTAAACCCCTGCAGGGAGAGTTCTACTTAAAAATCCTGTGGGGAGAGTTCTACAGACTCTGCTAGGGTGAAACCAGACAGCACAGCAGAGCTGTCAAAACAGCCATTCCTGCAGGGAGGGCTTTCCCCACAAGATCAGCTGCTCTACAGGCTCTGCTGGGACGCCTGGTTGAAACCAGGCGGCACAGCAGAGCTGTCAAAGCTGATTGGAGAGGCCATAAAGGTAGAACGAGGGTTTGATTGGATGGGGCCTGGACCCCCCCCAGCCCCACCCCCTCAGGTAGCTATTGGTCTATCCAGGTCCCATCCCTCTGGGCTAGTTTTCCCTCCAAAACTGCTATCCAATCAGAGGGACAGAAGGAATCCTGGGAGATGTAGGACCCTGTATCTACTCCTAGGTAGGCTTCCCTCTGCCCTTTAAGCCACACTAGGCCTCCGATCAAGCCGAGAGAGAGAGAGAGAGAGAGAGGCCTCCGATCATGACACCTCACTGAGATCCTGTGCCGGCCCAGTTGTCATGGGTGCTGGGGGCCCTGCAGAAGAAGCCGAGCCTGCAGAAGAAACTGTGCCCCTGCCATCTGCACCAGTGCCCCTGCCTCCTGCTGGAGAAGATCCAAGCCCCCCTGCCTCGCCCTCTCGGGTGGCTTGTGTGCGTGACCGCCTTCGTCAGGACTTCAGGGATCAGAGGAGGGCGGCACGCTCACGAGCAAGACGCTCTCTGAGCCCTGAGTTTTGAAAGGATTCTGGCCCTTCTAGGAGTGAGGGTGCTTGAGTCTCAGCAGGATCCTGGCTGCCCTCTGAGTCAGCAATTAGCCCAAATGGGCAACAAACAGCAGAGGGCTATATAGCTGTGGGCTTTGAGAGAAGGCTTTGTGGAAGCAACTAGTCACTTACCTGACGTTCTAGCATCCACTTCGGCTTTTGGACCCCCTGACTCTGGCATTGACTTCTGGACCCCCTGACTTTGGCTTCTGAACCTCTGACCTGCGATACCTGGACTGTGATTTGGTTTTGGCGCTTTGGACCCTCCTTGCTACCCAGCTACAGACCCTGGACTGCCCCTGGACTTCGCCTGGCCTGGCCCCAGCCCGTGACACCAGTCATGCCACTTTTTTTTTTTTTTTAATGGAACAGTCTATTAGGGAAGGGATGGAAGACAGTGGGTTAAGTTTTATCTATAGCATAGAAACTGGAAATTGTATTTGGAAATTCTAAAGGCTGTTTAATTTATAGCAAGTTTTTAGTTTATATTTTGAAGCTGTTTATTTTTGATTATACAAGCCGCTTTGCATGCTGGAAAAGGTGAGGTACACAGTTGTAAGCAAATTAACATAACTGTTTGACAATGTGGTGTAAATCTGGTAGAACTGTGGTATTATAGCGAAGGTCTCTTAGTAAATGGCAGGAAACCTGTGTCAAAATTTAGGCAATTATCAACTATTTAAACATTCTCCAGTATTAGCTTCCTCCTTTGTCTTTCCACATACACAAATGTCTCAAGCTTTGAACAGTTTAGATTTTTGTGGTACACAAGGAAGGTGAACTTGTCCCTAAAAGACACAACCTTTTTCTGGCTCTTACAGTCACGACCGTTGAGATGCCACCTGATTTCTAACCACTATCTTCCACCTAAATGTATGCCCATCGCTCCACTCAGGCTTCACAGCTAAAGCTGCAGCATTCAGCAAAAGAGGCAATTGCTGAGTCATCAGTAAACATCTATCATAGGGTTGCCAATCCCCAGGTGGGGATAGGGGATCCCCTGGTTTGGAGGCCCTTCTCCCGCTTCAGGGTGATCAGAAGGGGGGGGGAAATATCTGCTGGGAACTCTGTTATTCCCTATGGAGACTTATTTCTATAGGAAATAATGAAGAATTGATCTGTGGATATCTGAGGCTCTGTGGGGGGGCTGTTTTTTGAGGTAGAGGCACCAACTTTTCAGTATAGAATCCAGGGCTTCTCCCCAAAATGCCCCCCAAGTTTCAAAAAGATTGGACCAGGGGGTCTAATTCTATGAGCCCCAAAAGAAGGTGTCCCTATTCATCATTATTTCCTATGGAAGGAAGGCATTTAAAAAGGTGTGCCGTCCCTTTAAATGTGATGGACAGAACTCCCTTTGGAGTTCAATTATGCTTGTCGCACCCTTGATCCTGGCTCCACCCCCGAAGTCCTCAGAGATTTCTTGAATTGGATTTGGCAACCCTAATCTATCGGGCTCTGCCCTGTTCTCCAGACTGCTCCTCCCTAGTTTTGATGTTCCTGCAAGTAGATCAGATTATAATCTGATTGGCATAATTTGTTTGCAGTACTGAACTGAGCCGAGTGTGCAGGTCATACATACAAGGAGAATGCAATTCTGACTCGTCTTTTTTGTCCACTTGAATTCAGCACGCACTTCAGTGCAGGAAACAGTAGCTTGCCACAGTATCCTTGGGACTATGAGCTTGAGTCGAAGTCCACTGTGTGCATTATTCAGGATGACACTGATTGGCAGCTGCTGCTTGCAGGAGCAGTAGGCTTTCCTGTCCCTCAGCTGTCCTTCCTACCAAGCATTATTTATTTAGCAGCTTCTTTGTATTTCTGGGACAACAGCAGGAACTGTATGGGGAAATGGTTTTGAGACAGGAGGAGGAGGAAAGAGCTTCTGCTTTAAAAGTCTTTCGGCAGACAGCTGTCAGTTAAATGTGGTGGAGTCTTCCAGGCCTGCAGGTAGTATTGGCATCCTGGGGTTTTTTTATATGGCTAGAGAGAAAGCAGAAGCTGGCTGACTATTTGTGAAAGTCCGTCTTTGCAATTCTGGCCTGGAAAGAGTAGCAAATGAAAATAGCGTTGGCCCTTAATGCCTGTAGGGGAAAACTAGAGAGGTGTCACCATTTCTTATCTCTAAATGCTGCAGTCACCAGGCAAATAGTAGAAAAGCACAGTGCATCTCTGTACCTATTGCAGCATCATAACAGAAGCAAAAAGGCCTATTGGCAGCCTAATGGGATTGCCAGCTCCAGTCTGGGATATTCCTGGAAGTTTGATGGTGTAGCCTGGGGAGGGAAGGGACCTCAATGGAAGTATAGTGCCATATGGCAGCAGCTATTTTCTCCGGAGGAGCTGCTCTCCGTAGTCTGGAGATCAGTTGTAATTCTGGGACATCTCCAGGCCTCCCTGGATGTGGGCATCCCTAGAGCCTGTGGAGTGGCAGGAGTGTGACAGTGACATAGTTAGCATAATTGCATGCTGATTTGCTGGGTAATGAGAACTAGGGGTGTGCATTCAGTTCAGCCAAACAAATACAAGCCTGAATACCAGCTGATTTGGCTGCATTTGGCACCGAATACAGCAGAATTAGAATCTTTGATGTTATTCAAGCACCAAATACAGTAGCCGGAATAAGTATTTAATGGTATTTGGGGCTCCTAAATAGCAGTGGGAAAGGGGGTTTTAAAGTTAAATGGAATGCACTTGCCTCCTTTCTCACCATTTCTGGACTTTTCCTGCCTCTTCCTTCACTTCCCTGGGATGGGCGAGGGAGCGGAAGGGGGAACAGTGTCCCCAGCACCAATCAAGCCATGCAGATCACGGCATTTGCAAATCACAGCCATGTATGTGCACTTTTGTGAGGCTGGTGCTGCTGCTGGGCTATGCCAGCCAGCTTGGTGAGTTGGCAACTCTTAGAGTTTGCTTCAGGGGTTAAGGGGCCAGCAGCCTCAACAACAGCACTCTAGTGCACAGGGGCTTCCCCCACCCTCTGTGGTATATTGGGAACAGGGGGCCCTGCAAGGCCACGGTTGAGGGGGGTGACAGATATGCAGTGAGGTAGGAAAAAGACAAAAACAGCTCTAGCGGGGTGGGGGGCTGCCAGCATGGACCCGGTTGGAACTCACAGCAGAAGGTCAGGGGAATCAGGGGAGTCCATCAGCCCACCCCAGGGACTCCAAAATCTAAAGGAGAGAGAAGAAGGGAAGTGGAGAAAGGAGGCATGCTAAATCCACAGTCCTCCTGCGGTCCCCAGGGGTTGAATTGGGGGGGGGACTTTCTCAGCTTGGGAGAGACCCCCAGGGAGATATCAAGCACCCCAGGACTATGGGCCTACCCCCAACACCCCCCCCCCCCAGGGATCCACAATATAGAAGGTACCAAGGTAGGTGGGAAGGAAATAAAGCCTCCCCCTTTCAGGGAGCTGGAGGGCGTGCTGAGGGGGCACTTCCTCAGCTTGGTAGAGTACTCCAGCATCCTGAAACCCCAAGGATCCACGCAGAAGACAGCAAAGCCAGGGTATCCAGTACCGAGGGGCGGTGACCTAAAGGTATTCCTCAGGAGCAGTGAGTGCAGTGCCAGGGGGACATGACAGAGAGGGACCCAAAGGGGAACCCTTCAAAAGAACAGTCTGGAGACCCCCCCCCCCCCAAAGCAGGCAGTGCCGCAGAAGAAGTTGGTTTTTCCCATCATAAGAAACAATGGTGGGGCGGGGCACCCTCTTTGGGTGTCCCTAGAATTGGATCCTCTGGTCCAGTCTTTTTGAAACTTCCACCTTATGTTTCGCCATTGACTTCAATGGCCTATAGAGTATAATGGAGCTGTATTTTCAGGAATCGCTGAATACATCCTGAATCAGATTCAGGCACCAAATCTGATATTCAGAGATATTCAGCCCCCAAATATCTTTGCCCCAAATACCCCCAAATCTAAATTTTACTGATTTTTTTTTCCTTTGCATCCCCCTAATCAGAATACATACTTCTGCCCCTTTTAAATGGAGCGGGGATGACTTGGGCAGGGATATTATAGTGAAATGTGGCAAATGTCATTTTTTTGTAGGAATAGAAAGTGTGGCAGGAGTGGACGCCTTAACCTCAGCATCCATAGGGGCAGGTGACTTCTTTGCAAACAGAATAATGTTGATGAGTGCAGTGGAGCCAGTTCAGCTCTTGCTTTTTGGAGATGAGGTAGATACTGGTAATTTCAGTTCTTAGCCCAAATTGTCAGTCCAAGAAGCCTTGAAGGATGCAGGAATATAACATGAGCAGAGCAAAGCTTGCAGGAATATAAACTGAGCAGAGCAACTGAAGACTATATGAAACCAGCTCAAGAGAGCAATCTAAGGGCGTTTTCGCACTTACCTTTTACTGGCGCGACCACCCTCCTCACGCCGGCGGATCTGCAGGGATTTCGCACCAGAAGCGCCGGCGCAGCCAAAAGAGCCGGCAACTTCCGTCGCGGAGCCAGCTCAAACGGAAACCGCCAAGAAGCAGGAAAACGTTTGAGCTGGCTCCGCGACGGAAGTTGCCGGCTCTTTTGGCTGCGCCGGCGCTTCTGGTGCGAAATCCCTGCAGATCCGCCGGCGTGAGGAGGGTGGTCGCGCCAGTAAAAGGTAAGTGCGAAAACGCCCTAAGTGTACCAAATGTCAGAATGGGGACACCTGCAGATGCAGTGTACCTGTCAGAGATGGAAAGCTGCAAGGAAGTATAAGCCATGGCTGAAGTTGGCTGCAGGATTGGAGAGCTTTCCAGTTCCTGAGACCCATTTCTTTTCTACATAGCACCCTTGCAGCAGGTCAGCAAGCCCAGCCAATTCTTATGCTTTCATACTGCTCCCAAAGTCTGGTGCCTCCTGTGTAAGGAGTCATGTGTTGGTGGCTTGTCATGACTGTATCCATTAGCAAGCAACGTCATTCTGTGTTGCATCTATAATACATAGAGCAGGGGCTGGTTTGTGCGTGGTATGTATTCAGTCCCTAATATCCAAACACAAGAAGATATATCACTCGGGAATGGGAGGGGACATTAATTCTTCATCCTGTATTGTTCACCTCAGTCTCCCTCAGCAATGCTTCTGCTCTGAAGAAAATTGGAGCCTCCAGTGTGACTTTACTGCAGTAAGCATAAAAACCACTGGGAGATCTGATCATGGTTCATGTAGTTTGGCTGTTGGTTGATTATATTGTATTTATGTGGTATATTGTATATTGTGTTATGTGACAAGAAAAGAGCTGATAAGCAAAGCACACTCTTCCCTTTCTTCTGTCTCAGTGTCTGGGGTAATGCACCAAGGAGAACAAGGGAACCTTATATAAACTGATTCTTTTCCACAGGTTTTTGCTACCATTAGCATATCTATTAGAATGGCTTAGAGTGAAACATCTAAAATATATATATATCATTTGTTTGTGGGTGCAGATACAGAATGAAGCAAATGCATAGAAGGTAAATGTTAAATTTTGACTTAGTCATTATTGGAAGTGGTTAACCAAGAATAATAGCTGCTGTTGTAATGAAGTATCAGATAAAATTCAATCCAGAAATCCTGGTTAGAAGCAGGTGGTCTCTCTTTCATCACAGTTATTTTGTGTTTAATTGAAAATGACATTTCCAAAAGGTCTCTGTTTAAAGAAGCCAAACTCAAAAAGTTGAGAGGCAACAGACCTCCCAAACGCCAGATAACTTTTGACCAGTCATGATTCATTCCCATGCACGGTTATTAAGAGCCTTGTTTGACAAGAACATAATTAAATTGACAGATGCAAAGGAAAGCACAGAATATACATTCATTCTGGAGTGAGACATTTGTCAAAATACAACACATCACTGGGTTGCTGGGGATTTAACAGCTCCTCATCTGTCAACGGGATAGTATCGTTAAGAAGTTAACACAAATCTAGGGCAAAAATCCTTTATAGATTTGGCCAAGAAAAAGACATATTTCGGATGTCATGTGTTTTGAAAGAAGGAGAGTTATTGCTTGTTGCTATGGGTGGTGACAGCAGAGAGACCCTTGAAATGCAAAAGTCAGATATGTGGCCAATTCTCTGCTATGTACAGAAGGGCTCTAATTAAAGATACGCCATCTTTTTAGAACAAATAGTTAGCTAGTTAGTTAGTTGATTTTTATTCTGCCCTGCACTGAATCGAATACAGGCACACAGCTGGGTTACTGTGACCCAGCATTCTTAGAGTAATATCTGCCACCTTCTTTTTTAAAAACATTATAAGAGGGCACTGTTGAGTCTTATATAATTATTTACTTATGTATTTCATTTATACCCCATCTTTCTCTTCAGTGGGGACCCAAAGTGGCTTATATTGTTCTCCTCTCCTCCGTTTTATCCTCACAACAATTTTCTGAGGTAGGTTAGGCTGAATGTGTGTGACTGCCTCCAGGTCACCAAGCAAACTTCTGTGGCACAGTGGGGATCAGAACATGGGTCTCAGCTGTCTTCATCCAGCACTCTAATCTCTACACCAAGTTAGCAAGCATTAATATAGATGGAGTCTTATGGACACTGAATACATCTTAAGATGCTGCTAACACATGGTCTGGTCACAACTCACTGTGTCATGTGCAACCCATTTCTGAAAGTTTTTTCAGAATGTATTGAATCTTGATACATGATGATGCATTCAAGAATGTATTCTAACATTTATTTTATTTATTTATTTCTTTATTACTTTCAGTTTATATCCCGCCCTCTCCGCCCTCAGGGCGACTTACAACATCATAAAATACAATCAATCCAATAAAACATATAAAACCATAATTTACATATATCAACTTTAAAACCATTCTATGGCGCTATTTCAGTGCAGTATAGGCGGTATTGAATTCTCGACTGTGATCGCCAGCATTCTGTAAGATGTCTGGTGGCAGCCCTTTTTCAAACCACAAAAGCCTGTTTAAACAATTCGGTCTTACAGGCCCTGTGGAACGCAGACAAATCCAGCAGGGCCCTTATGGCTTCTGGAAGGGTGTTCCAAAGTTCTGGTGCTGCCACCGAAAAAGCCCTTGATCTCGTCACAGACAGCCTGGCTTCTTTTGGGCCAGGGGCAGACAGCAGATTTTTTGTCCCTGATCGCAGTGCTCTCTGGGGGATATATGGGGAAAGGCGGTCTCGTAGATAGGCAGGTCCCTGACCATAGAGGGCTTTAAAGGTTAATACCAACACCTTGAAGCGAACTCGGAACACAACAGGCAACCAGTGCAGCTCCCTCAGCACTGGCTGAATGTGCTCCCATCGCGGCAGCCCCATTAACAGTTGTGCTGCAGCGTTCTGCACTAGTTGTAGTCTCCGGGTTAGCGTCAAGGGTAGCCCCATGTAGAGAGCATTACAGTGATCTATTCTTGAGGTGACCGTAGCATGGATTACCGTCGCTAAGTCGTTGCGCTCCAGGTAAGGGGCTTACAAGGTAAGGTAACATGCATCAGTGCACCAAAAAGAGTAAACTGAACATGATTTTTAACAGTGAAAGGGTCATGAAAATTTACAATCCCTTGACTAGAAGTTACTTTTTATAAGGTAAAAAAGAATAGTTTTCTGACTGTGCAGTGACAAGTTGGTGGGGGACTTAATAGGATGCTCCAGGAGAGGGGAGGAAAGAAGCAAGCCATGCTTATGTCACCTCTGGGTGACATCAGGGGCAACACTCTGGTTGGGCACAATTCTGTGGTTTGAAGTTAATTCTACCATAGAGATTGGCCCAAAAACCAGAGCATCGCCTCCCACCCCCGATCACCAGTGTGCCTACAGGTAGTGTAGGCACATTGCGTTTGGCACAGTAAGTCTCCCCTGCTGGCTAGCTGGCCAGTGCTGGGAGGACCTGGCAACCCTAATTGTGAAGCCAAAAGTTTAGAAATAATTGCTCTCCCTGGTATTTTTTTTACCCTTGCAAAGCCACATATCCCAATGTATTGTTGAGAAGAGTTCAAGCCAAGTATGTGTACTGAAACGCTGCTTCAAGTAGCTTGTATAAATCCTGTTTGGGATATTGTAAGTCACTTTTAGGGTTGCCAATCCCCAGGTGGGGACAAGGGATTCCCCGGTTTGAAGGCCCTCCCCCCGCTTCAGGGTCATCAGAAAGTGGGGGGGGGGGAAATGGCTGCTGGGAACTCTGTTATTCCCTATGAAGATTTATTCCCATAGAAAATCATGGAGAATTGATCTGCAGGTATCTGGGCCTCTGGGGGGGCTGTTTTTGGGGGTAGAGGCACCAAATTTTCAGTATAGCATCTAGTGCCTCTCCCCAAAATACCTGCCAAGTTTCAAAAAGATTGGACCGGGGGGCCAATTCTATGAGCCCCAAAAGAAGGTGCCCCTATCCTTCATTATTTCCTATGGAAGGAAGGAATTGAAAAGGTGTGCCATCCCTTTAAATGTGATGGCCAGAACTCCCTTTGGAGTTCAATTATGCTTGTCACAGCCTTGATCTTGGCTCCACCCCAATGTCTCCTGGCTCCACCCCCAAAGTCTCCTGGCTGCACCCCCAAAGTCCCCAGATATTTCTTGAATTGGACTTGGCAACCCTAGTCACTTTGCGCTTTGGAAAAAGGGGCCTGTAAATGTTAAATGTTTATTTACCTATATTTTTCCAGAAGCCATTTGCCACAGCAGCTCACTAGTTTGAAATGCCAGCGTTTGAGCCAGGGGGATGATTAGTTCAGTCATCTTTGGAGGGATGAAGTGGGGGTGGGGTGGGGTGGGGAGATGATGACTGCCAGCAGTGTGTATAGACACATTAGATTGCAGAGGGAAGAAGCCATAATAGATGTGTTCACTCTGAGGGTCACGGGGGACTTCATACCAAGGGCTTAAGCAGCCTATAGAAAGTGAGGGGAATGCTTTTTTTGTTTCTCTTCATTTATCTTCTGTGCTGTCCTGTTGATGTTAAAGTAATTATTTTAATGAGGCACTCTGCGTGCTGCCTCCTGGCAACTCTGCTTGGGCATACACAGCCACTGAGGCTCCTAAACTGCTTATTAGCACGGCCACAAAAGGCCCAAAGGAAAATAAACTCCCCACAGAGTCTGGCTGGGCTTCATTATGGAGGAGTGAATTCAGGTTCCAGCTCTCAGGCCAGCCCTGTCAATAGCCATCACGAATGCCAGATGCCCTGTCCAAAGGGGGTGCCAAAGGGGCTTGATAGGCTTCTGTGCTTCAGGTGATCAGGTCTTGCCCCAGAATGGCTTTACAGTCAGGACTCTCTGTGGCTTAGCTGTTCTACAGTGCCACACTGTGGGTACACCAAAGGATGTTTTTACTTAATCCACCCTCTGTTTATTTCAGGTTGCTAGAAGGTCTAGAATCTAGTAGCCTTTGTCGGGAGCACCATGGGGTAGATGTGGTACCTCTGAACGCTGGACTATACCACTCTTCCCCATAAATAGCAGACAGATTCATGTAATAAATCATAGGGGATGCGGCTGAGGCTTGTATATCATTCTTAAAGCATGCAAAGATTCCCAGTACAGGTGATGCATACCCTGGAAGTACTGGCTGAACTTGTATCTGTGCATTAGATCTTTGCCATCTTTTGCTGTACATGTGTGTGAGTGAGGAGGGGGTGATTAGAAAATAGAGAGCTGCTGAGAGAGTCCTCTGCTTACAATTTGACAACACAGTCACCTCTGGGACAACAGGGTTTAATGAAACCAGATTACATGGTTTCACTTCGACAGATCATTTAAAAAATGTGACATATTCATTCTGTTTCTCTTATTTATCATTATTCTGGGCTGGTTGCTCTGAAGAGTGCAGGGAGCAACTGGTCCATTGCCAACAACAGAAATTCAATTGCAGGATGTTTTGGCAATTTGGAAAGGAAGGTAACCTGGGGCTGGCCTCGGGGGTGTTTCCTGTCACTCCAGAGCAAAAGCTGGAGGGGTGGGAAGGGCTGTAATAGTTGGCTGTAATAGTTTATGAAATTGTCTGAATTCTTTAGGCCCCGTGACTTTGTCCAGTCTTTCTTTAGTGGACCTTTCAACTCAAAATGACCCTATGGAGTCTATTAAAATATATTCAACTGGCAAAATTTCTGAAAATGGTAAGAAGCTGGGCTTTTTTTTGTAGCATTAGGCCACACACCCCTGATGTAGCCAATCCAAGAGCTTATAGTAGGCCCTGTAATAAGAGCCCTGTAAGCTCTTGGAGGATTGGCTACATCAGGAGTGTGTTGCCTAATATGGAAAGGAGTTCCTGCTACAAAAAAAGCCCTGGTAAGAAGCATTTGTTGTTAGGATTGCCAGCCTCCAGCTGGCACCAGGAGATCTCTTGCTGTTACAAGTTATCTCCAGATGTCAATTTTCTTCTGGAGAAAATGGCTGCTTTGGCGGGTGGACGCTGTAGTGTTGTATCTCACTGAGGTCCCTTGCCTCCCCAAACCCTGCCCTCCCCAGGATCCATCCCCAAAATCTCCAGGTATTTCTCAACCCAGAGCTGGGAAACCTAAATGCGTTGTTCTCGTGTATAAGAAATTCACTTCATTCTTTGGTCAGTTATGGACAAATCAGTCTGTTATCTATGCCAGGAAAACTGTATGCAGCCAATCTACAACTAAAACTTTGTGGCTGGAGTTACAACTTGTCAATAGCAGGCCCAGAACAAATAGACTTTTAAAAGGGCTCATCTGCATTACATCATGCATATGTACTCTTCTTTCTTGCTGACAAATATTCATCATATCCTAAGGGGGAAATTGTTTACTGCTTTTATGGACCTTAGGGTGGCCTTTGATAACATCTCATGCAGAAGGCTTTGGATCAAGTTAAACCAATTGCATGTTGCTAAACAATTATTATATCTAATTGTTTCTTTACCCAGGGTGTCGAACTCATTTGTTGAAGGCCAGATTTGACATAAATGAGACCTTGTTGGGCTGGGCCATGTATGTCATAAAATGTAATATCAGGTAGCGGACATATAAACTTTATAAAGGGCACAAACACAATTAAAGATATTTTTTCTTAAAATAAAACATGCTTAAAACATTAGCATGCTTACAACATTTTGTTTCACAGTCTCTGATAAATGTTACCTCTTGCTATGAATTATTGCATCAAAAACTGCAGACAATGTACTGCACCAATCTTAAACATGCTGTTCAGGTGTGCACATCTGTAAGTTGCAGACCTACTTTTGATTTATTGACATTCATTACAGAGATTTCATAATCAATGCTTTGAACTTAATGCCCAGAGAAAAACATGAAGCAGCTGGGCATTGTGAGCTTTTGTACAGAAGTTGCTTCATGTGCTATTCAAGAATATGTGAAGGCACCATGGCATAGACTGAGGGCTATGTGCTTGTCTACAAAACTGTAGTCTTCCCCAGAAAAATAACTACAACTCCTATGTGGCAGTGCAAGAACAGAAAGCAGCCATGTTCAATGGTCAGTATCAACCTACTTACTTTCTGGGAAGTCTAAATTCAAGATCACCAATCAAAGGAAAATGTGAAAGAAAAATCAAGGGAAATTTGCTGAATAAACCAGGCTGGACACACACTCTCAGCCTAATCCTGGCTTGTTGTTATTGGCTCTTCTAAATAGTTCATATGCTTTCCTGTTGAGAAAGACTGAAGGGCATGGATACAGTGAAAAAGAGAAGGGGAACCCAGTTGCACCCATAACAAGCCTAACAAAACTCTCTCTCTCTCTTTAGCAAGGCAAAAAGCTCATACCTTCAATGAAACATTGCTAGTTTTAAAAGTGATTTTTGTATCTCTCCTGATGGTGGGGACTGGGCAAAGGAAGCCCTGGCTCTTTCCTTCCTTCCCCAAGGAATGAGGAAAGGGAGGAGCTTCAACTACTATAAGCAAGAGAGGCTCTGCTCAGTAGCTCTGCAGTGTGATTAATTGAGTCTGGCAAATTTAACACAGCAGAGCTATAGAGCCAAGCTCCTTGACTGGCTGAGGCTCTTCTTCCCTCCTCCTCCCTTTGGGAAAAGGGAGGGGGAAGAGGGAAAGGCTACTTTGCTGGCTGGTTTATCGAGGGAGAAACACAAAATGGCGACCGAAGAAAGCAGGCAAGAGTGAATGAAGCAGACAACAGCCAGTTGCTGGAGGGCCTGATTGGAGCCCTCCGGATCCGGCCTGCAAACCATATGTTTGACACCCCTGCTTTACCACTTAACTTCCATGAGAATGCCTTATAACTGTTATATTTTAATCTCAGCCCCAGTTACAAAAGGTAATCTCAGTTATATTTTAATCTCAGTCCTAGTTACAAATTTTGGCTCAAGATTTATTTAATCTCTATTTATATGATTTACCAAAGGAATTAAAAGTTAACCATTCCCATGTTCCTACATTGTTTCTACTTTATGTAGATTAAACAGCCCTTCTTTCTTGCTTGAGGGTAAGATTAAGATGCCTTCTCTTAAATTTTTGTTTCATGCTGTCATGATAATTTGCTTTATATTAACTATGCTTAATCTGAAATGTGTTTTCAGAAATATCCTATCCATCACAAAGAAAAGTAAACCCATGGATCTTGGATGGGCATATGATTGACCAAGTATTGAATTTCAGCTACTTAGGCGTTCATTTTGCCTCTTCCAATAAGTGAAAATTCCATTATTTTTGTCTTCTTGAATCTAATAAAATACACTTTAGCTGCAATTACTTGATTCTTTTAGCATTCTGGAGGGTAATTTGTACCTTTTGCTCTAGGAATTATAAATTAGAACTTTTCTGCTTTTCGGAGGCCCAATTTGGTTTCCTTCTCTTTCCCCTAAAATTGAATCTATACAGTCAAAATTTCTCTGTGCCATCTTTCAAGTACCTAATGGTTTTTCAAATTCCAATTTATATTTAGAGGATGGTCTTGATTCCCTCTCCCTGCTAGCATGGAAAGCTGTGATGAAATTCAGATTTTTCCTATTAGACCAGGATTTTCTTCCTGGTCTTAAAATGAACTGAACCAGGCCTGTAGCTAGGAAATTTTAAATGGAAGGGGGCAGTGGGGAAAGTGGTGAGGGCCATGGGGCCCAAAATGACATCACAAAATAAAGGGGAATTGGGAACTGAGTCTCATGTAGTTCGATGGGCTTACTCCCAGGAAAGTGTTCCCAGGGTTGCCATCCCTCAGGGCAACTGGTGAGGAAATCTCTTTGCATGGTTTCAGGACAAAAATATCCATGGGAGAACCCTGCAGCTGAACTCCTTCTGATCCATCAAAGCCCAAATGCCAGGGGGCTGGGAAAGGCCTCTGCCAAGGTCCATGGGATGGGGATCCCTTTCTCTTGGGGATTGAGGCCAGCTGCCCAGAGCCATGCATGGCTGAGCCACTTGGTGAAAGGTCATCCCCTTCCCTTTCCGTGCTGGCCTTCCTCTGTCTCTGCACTGGAAGGACCAGAGGTTGGCTTCCAGCAGAATACCTGCAGGGCAGGTTTTTTTCTCTTGTGAGCTGCCGGGAACAGTCTGGAAAGGTGGGTGAGGAATGTGGAAATGTGAGGGTGGATGCCTGATGAGGATCGGTGCCAGGGCTGGCAGGGAGTGGAAGTTTTCACCACAACCACATGGGAAGCAGCTGCTGCTGCCACCACAGGCTCCCTGGGAAAAGCACACTGGAAGCCTCTACATCCTAGAGCAACGTGCACGTAAATGGTGGATGCAGCTGGAAGCTGGGGTGGTAAACAGTGTGGGGCAAGGTCCCTTGCGTTGGAGTTAAAGTGGTGGGGGCAGGATCACAGGGACCCCACCATTAGCTACGGGTCTGGGCTGAGCTTGATCCTTTTGTATCTTCTTGGACAAAGATAGTAGATGAAAAACTTTCAGTCTTGTGGAGTCACTATCCAAGTTTTCCCTCAGAACTCCCTTCAGTTATGAATAAGATACTCACTGACTTTGAATGAAGGGACCATTTTGAGTTATGTAGTGATGCCAAAAGAAAATGTGTCCCTCTTTCTGGGGACTGAGCACCCCATATTTTTCAGAGCTTCCAGATTATTTAAAATTCTTAACTATTCCAACCTTTTGAAGACTTTTCTTTTTGGCTGACATAATGATTTATCCTTCAGTGCGGCGTTTCCCATTTACCGGGTCTGAACCCGGTATCGGGCCATGGCCCCGCCTCTATACTGGGCTATGGATGCCTCCCATAGAGAAAGCCATGCTGCCCATACCCTCTCTTCATCCTGTTGCTGCATCCCTCTCCCCCTCGGCCTTTGCCCCACCCCAAGGCCGGCCCTCCTCCTGCTATCCTTTAGCTTCGCTCTGGCCAGGCACAGACTGCTGGGGACGTCAGAGTTGCTGCTGCTTCAGCCGCTCGGGCCTGGGTGTTGCTCCTCCCCCCCCGCCAACGTGAAGATAATCAGGCCTGGCTGCAGCTCTCCCAGCAATGCCATCATCGGGCACTGCCAAGGCCTGCCAGGAGGCTGCGCTGAGAGGATGTGTTGGACGGGATCACCCCCACTGCTACTCCTCATTGCTGCATTGGGGCCCCACTGAACGCACACCATCCCCGTCCCTCGCTGTTGGTGGTGAGCACAGTGGGGCCCCAATGCAGCAACAAGGAGCAGCAGCGGGGGTGGTCCCGCCCAGCATGTCCTCCTGGTGCAGCCTCCCAGGCCAGCCTTGGCAGCACCCGATGACAGTGCCATCAGGAGAACTGTGGCCAGCTCCGATGGTCTCCACGATAGTGGGGGGAGGGGAGGAGTGACATCCAGGTTCAAGCGGCTGAAGCAGCAGCAGCCCTGACATCCCCAGCAGCCTGTGCCCGGCCGGAGTGAAGCAGAAAGATAACAGGAGGAGGGCTGGCCCGGGGTGGGGCAAAGGCAGAGGGGGAGAGGGATTGTCACGTTCTCAGGGTGCAGGCAGGCAGGAGTCCAAAGCCAGTCCAAGGTCAAAGTCCAGGAAGTCAAGCAGGAGCCAAGTCACCAATGCAGAATCACAAACCGGAATCAGAAGTAAGTGTCCAAAAGCCAAAAGGTCAGGGTGCCAAAGAGATCAAGCAGGTCAGGATCAGGAATCAGGAAGGAGTGTGGATGCAAGCCAGAGAATAGACTTGTTGCTTCCATAAGGTTACCAGGTCTTGGGTGGGAGCTATATGGGAGTCTCAATCAGCCTGCTCCTTGGATGGCAGTGAATCTGTTAGAACTCAGGGCTGAAAAATTTGAAGCCTCAGCATGCCTCATGTTTTCACTCTGAAAGTTCTTTCCGGAGCCTGCTTCGAACTCTTGAGATGGGAGGAGGAGAGCTTGGAGGAGATCGATAGTCAACATCTGACACTGGTGCCTCCAGAGTGATTGAGGGGCCAGCTGCTGTTTGTTTAGCTGAGGAACTGGCTGGGAACTCTTCCATGTCTGTTAACCCTTCCAGCTCCTCGTCAGGGCTCATGACAGGGATGCAGCAACGGGATGGAGAGAGGGCTGTGAGACAGGCAGAGGGGTGAATGGGGAAGGGAGAAGGCACATGGGACGGAGGTGTGGGGCAATAAAGGGAAAGACGCTGGCCAGAGGGAAGCTTTATTTTCCACTCCATCCCTCTGTCAGTCAGTCTTCTCCCTCCCTCCCTCCTCTCCTCCCCTCCCCTCCCCTTCCTTCCTTCCCTCCTTCCTTCCTTCCTTCCTTCCTTCCTTCCCTCCTTCCTTCCTTCCTTCCTTCCCTCCTTCCTTCCTTCCTTCCTTCCCTGCCATTGCTAATCTGAGTAGACCTTGGGGGGGGGGGGGGAGGAAGAAGCTTGAAATGCCCTGCTATTTCATGTTTTCCCAGGCTGAGAGCATTATATATTTTTAGTTTTCTGCATGTGAACCTTGTGCTTTTTCTTGATGTTTTATTTTTAAGATTGCATTGCAAAATCCCACTATTCCCCTACCTTCCTAAACAAAACATTGCAAGAATTTTAAGCATGTTTGTACTTTCCTGGCTCCACCACCAAAGTCTCCTGGCTCCACCCCCAAATTTTAGCAGGCCACGAGGGAGAAGTGTAGAAATAACCAGGCCATGGCGGGGGGGGGGGGGGAGTTTTGGAAACCCTGCTTTAATGAATTATTTGGCAGATTCTCAGCCGCATTGAATAGAGGGTTTGCCTGTGTGGAAATGCGAAGATGGAAACACCAGTTTTTTATTCAGTTGTGATTTATATTTTTCTATTAGATGTTCTTTTATTTCTCCATTGATTTCACATTTTCCAATATGTTCATACAATTATCATTTATTGTATTTGCTATCTGGCAAATAGAAGGCTGTAACTAGGAGTGTGCATTCAGATCTACCTGAGGCGAAAATATACCTGAAAAACACCTTATCAGTATTTTTGGAGTATATTTCAGTTTTCCCAAATGTCTGAGTTTTCTCAAGAAAACTGAAAAAAATCTGAAGAAAAACCCAGGTATATTTGGGAATTACCAGTTGATCCAAAAGTTGTGGAGAGGCAGGAGCAGCTTGCTCCCACTTCTCAGCTGTTTGTTGGGCTTCTACATCAGTCCCTTTTAAGTATAAAGGGACTGAAGATGATAGTCCAAGGATCAGCTATGCTTGGGGGGAGCAGACTGTTCCCACCAGCTTGGCTTGAGGCTGGCTTCTCGTGCAGACTGGTTTAAGTTGAGCTACAGAAGAGGCCAGCCCCAGGAGCTGCTGTTCTGCAGGGAGCAATCTGCTAGCCATAGCACAGCAGATCCTAGGGCCAGCTTCTCCTGCAGTGTGGTTTAAACCAGGCTGCATGAGAAGCCATCCCAGCCCAGGATCTGTGTGTGGTGGAGAGCAGATCCTGGGGCCAGCTTCTCTTGCAGGATAGGACCGGCTTTTTTTTTTTTTTTAACCAGTATTTTTCTTCTTGGGTCTTTTGGACCCTGCAAGTGTTGGGATCTTTGAAAAATCCCAGATGCAAATACCATACTGGTATTGGGATCCAGAATTTTTCAGAAATACTGAATTTTTTTCAGGTACAATAGACCCAAACTGAAAAATACAAATTTAAAAAATTGCACACCCCTAGCTGTAACCCTATCCGTAGCTCATTATTCCAACTGCTGCCTTTATGATTCTTCCAAAGGTATAATTAATTTACGCCTAAACACTATTTTGCATACAGGCGCGCTTTTTGCACCAGAACTGGAATTGCTAGGCTCAAAATGCCTGGTGAGGTCTGCCATCTGCTGACACAGAGAAGCAGGGCTGCATCTAGCTGTTCGTACAATAGAACTTCTTCTGAAGCGCCTTGATAGTGGTGAACTTCAGAAAACAGACAGGATTGGCAAGTTCATGCAGGGGAAAGACAGTGGGCACAGATGAGACTCCAGGAATCATACCTCTTTTATAAAGGAGCTTTCTCAAGCATTTGGACAGATAATCTTCCTGGAAACAAAGCTGTGTTGGAATGTTTCAGCATCCAGCATGCTGAAGCCTGTTCCAAACTAAAAATGCACAGTTGTTCACTCTCTAGCCAAGTACAGGGCTTAGACATATCCATGCTAAGCTTTTCATGAACCTGCCTTGCCTATACCCTAATTCCAATGTAGGTAGGGTGTTCGCATGCTGCAAGTGATAGCAGTGTGGTTATGTTTTTCTGCCTCTCTGTATTATGCTGCAGCAATGAGCAGTGATAACCTGCGCCCTGACATTGCATCTCTTGCACTCTCTTTTGTCCACCGTTCCTGATTCAGAAGCAGTATGCAGTATGCTATTTTTTTTATTAGATAGAAGACTTTCCCTTCAATTTCAGGAGACACTTGTATTAGCCAATTTTTTTCAATCCATTATTCTTGCCACCCTGATTAGTTGCTTCTGTATCATGTATCTTGCCTTGATTCTCTCTGTGCTCTCAGAGGTGGTTTGGATTTTGTTTTTGTTTTGTTCAGACAGATACAAACGGAGGTGTGTGGTTATTTACCAGTGAAAATCCCCACTGTGTGTACCCCCTGTGCCTGCAATGTGTGCTCATGCCGTCGAATGTGGAAATGTGAGAGTGGATGCCTGAGAAGGATTGGTGCCAGGGCTGGCAGAGAGTGGGAGTTGTCGCCTCAACCACACGGGAAGCTCCATTCTACCTTCCCTGTAAATCACAGGTTCACAAACTTATTTGGCCTAACGCCTCCTTGTCAGAAAAAAAGTTACGCAGCGCCCCCCTGGAAATCTGCCTTCAAGAAGTGGACTAAAAGATGCAATGACATATTTGCACACAGAGTAAACACAAAGATGTTGTAAAGAAGACACTTTGAAGCTTGAAATTCTAAAATTATTTTATAAAATCAACCGTAGTAACATTCCCATACACAGAGAATTTTTGAAATATCTTTATAATTATTATCCACCCTCCCCTTGTCAGCTCCAACTAACGCAATGGGAAGGTGCCCAGCCCAGCCGCTTTCAACCTGAAAGCAGCGGGCAGCAGTAAAATGGGGCACTCTTCGTAGGCTTCTTTGGAAGTTCCTGACAAGCACAGGCAATGTTTGCCCTGCGAAGAAAAGCAGCGGCATGGCAGCACCACTTGGGGCTCTTGGCTTGCCTGCTGGCTGGTGCAGTTGTGCCACAAGAGAAGGGGGGAGTAAGGGGGTGCCCAGCAGTGCCCCCTGGCAGGGTGGCACCCTAGGTGGTCGCCTACCTACCTACTCCCATGCGCTGGCCCTGCAGAAGACACTCTGACAGATTTCCACTCATCTTATGCCGCTCTCGAGCTCCTCTTCTCAGTGGGGCTTCTCTCTGACTTCACACTATCTGCCCTGGGGCTGCAGCTAGCTTCGGCTTTTTCGCACTGCAAACAGAAACCTCCAAAACCCAGTTTTGTTTGTGGTGTGAAAAAGCGGACGTTAGCTGCAGTCCCGGGACAGATAGTGTGAAATCAGAGGGAAGCCCCACAGAGAAGAGGAACTTGAGAGTGCCATAAGGCGAGTGAGAAATCGGTCTCTGTGTCTGGGGCATTGCGGTTAGCTGAAATCAACAGAAGCAACCATCTGGTAACCAGAGGACTGTAGGAAGCTTGACGCTCTGCAGAAAACCTTGTGAGGGGCAAGCTACAGGTTGAAACTCTTTAGAGAAGTTTGTGTAATTGTCTCAGTGCTTCCACTGTCCTGACTTGTACTGTATTTCTGAGAGAGAAACTGCAAGCAACCTTGAGAAACTGCTAGCTATAGCAAGTATTGGCTAGGATAGACTACTAAGGTTTTTTGTTTCTGTCTGTCTTGTTTGTCTGTACACCTCTATTTTTTTTATTCTGTCTTGTAAATAAACTGCATCCTTCTTATATTTAACTGGAAGGCATTCTGGTCCTCATTACTAGTCTAATTGGGTGAATTCGCACTAAGTAGAAGACAAAAAGGAGCCCTCTTTTTTTGTTAATTGGAATTTTTCTCTAAATTAGAAATTCTGGACCCCTCCCAGAAATGTGATGTTTCGACATCTCCCACTCTCTCCTCTCCTTCCTTTATGCTTCCACCGCCCCCTTATTTTTATTCACCGCCCCCCAATTGCGCCCAAGGCTATTACTGTCCCCCTGGATCGTTCCAGCGCCCCCCAGGGGGCAATATCGCCCACTTTGGGAAACACTGCTGTAAATGGATGTGTTTGTCTATGTAAAACCATAGGGAGTTTGTTTGCTGCCCCTGTTAGAAAGAAGTCTTCAGTATCAAAGTAATATTGCATTGGAACATCTGAGAAACTTATTTTCGGTGAAGAGTGATTTCAAAAAGTTACTTTAGCCACAGATGTTGAGAAGAGTTGCTGGTTTTTGAAATGGTGTGAAAAGGAATTGTAGGAAGTACTAAATAAAGACTGCCGTGAATAGTCACTGCATCCACACATCACTCAGGTATTGCATTATTAGAAATAGTTCACAAGTGGATTTTCCTGTGTGAACAGGACAGGACAGTTGTAAATGACTGCAGTAGCATAATCACAGTGTAATATCCAGTGATTTCCAAATGGCTCATGAAACCAAGCAAAGAGAGAGAAATTAGGTAAAATTTTAAATGGATTCTGTGAACATAAAGTGTGTAAAAACTTAAGAGGTCACTGTCTTGCTTTGTGACCACCAGAACAGCACAAGCCAGGTAGGCCTTGTGTGCATGCATTGGTTGTTCTGGAGTCCCACATCCTTCTGATTGGCACTTGCAGTCAAGGAATACTAATACCAACAATACTGAGCAATATAAACAGCTACATATTCCTAACACATACAAAGAGAGAGAGGGTGAAGGGAAGAAGGCATCGGTCATAGAATGAGAAGAGAAAGGGGAGGAATGAAATCACTGGCAATTACTCAACCACTGCTGTTGGGACACATCCTGCCAATTTACACTTTTAGCAGGATAGTGGATGCATTCTTTTTCACATATATGAGGCTAGGGACTGCTGTCTCCTAATGTACAAAGGTGTAATTATCCCACATTTAACCCACAGTTTGTGGAATCTATTTGTCTGGCTGAATATAAATGTAGTTACTGAGAATTAAGTGTAGATGGGCCGTGACCCAGTCTTACTGAGAGCACAGAAAGTTCCTTGTTTAGCAACCGCACTCCGTTTCCAGGCACTTCTTGCACTAGGGGAGGCATTTATCTTTCATCTTACTTCTGTGTATGAGCAAGGGGAGGCAGAGTTGCCCTGTAGTTGTCATTTTTCTCCCTTAATCATCTCTCCTTTTCTCTCCAAGAGGCAGGTCTGAACAGAGTGAATTCAAGTTCGAAGTCTGGGACAGCTGTGAGTACTTCCTGCTTCTTAATAGCTGTTAAATCCAAAAGAAGTTCATATCATAATTGGTAAATTTGCTAACAAATTGCTGGTTTTGTTGGTCATTGCATAGACTTTCTTTGCAAAAAGGGAGCACCCTTTTTCTACACGTCCCAACATGGTTTGTGCCAATATGTTTCATGAATGTATGGGTTTTAGAAGTTCCTTCAAAAACTCATGTGTTTTCATGGCTTTTTCTTTTCGTGTAGAAATGGATTTCAGAGAAACAAAGTCTCCCACCCCAGCTATATATACCACCAGTACTAGAGAACTGAAACATAATGGAAAAATAGTCCTTTGATAGTTGCTTAAGCATATTTTGGTGCCTGTGTACCAAACATTGGTCATGGGGATTTTCCCATACTCATTGTAAAAATGTGCAAGTTGCTGAAAGAATAGTCAGCCTAGGTGTAACCTTGCTAGTCTTGTCATGTAACACTGGGACAGAGTGGAATGAAGTGTACACCTTATAGGTATTGCCAGCTTATTGTCCAGAGGTGTATCTCTGCTGGGTGTTGAGGTCGCTGTCACATGCCAGGGTGTGTTTTGTTTTGTTTAGGGAATTAATATTTGGGTTCATTGTTGCTCATGATGTGTATATATTCATTTATTTTGTCTCACTATCATTGCTGGTTAAACAGCAGGTTCTGAAGTGATTTCAAGTACCACGAGACCCTGTAAAACCTGTTGGATGAGATGGAACAAAAAAATATGAGTGTTTATGCCATGGGCAATGACGAATTTGTCATATCATTCTCTGCTCTCTTAAAAACTGTCGTCTGTCTCCATCCTGACAGTACACTTGTGGCAGGGAGCTGGTATGTGTATTTCTGTGTCTGAAGGATGCTGCTGCTCTTCAAAAATGTATTCTCTTGCAGCAAGCACACAAGGGGATTGTAAGCCACTCCAAGACTCCTTCATGCGGCGAATGGCGGGATATAAAACCAACTCTTCTTCTCCATCTTAAAAACTATTGGAGGTGGGCGGTCAAACACTCTGTTTAGGTTATGGGGTTGTACTCATCAAGTCGCCTTATACTGAATCAGATTATTGTAGTCTGTTGTGTTTGGTATTTCCTGCTCTGACAGGATCTCAAATGGAAGTTGTTCACATTGCCTAGTACTACCTGACCCTTTTAACAGGAGTTGCCGGGGATTGAACATGTAGCCTACTAGTAGGCAAAGCAGATGTTCTATCGCTGAGCTGTGGCTCTGCCAGAGGTAATGCTGGCCTCCTTATGACGTCTAATCTGTCTCATGTGTGCCTGTTTTAGATGGTAACTGCTGGAATCTGGCCCAATGCTCTCTTTCAGCCCAGTGGAGACCTTTAAGACAGGCAGCAGATCTCAGTTTGTTCATCTGCATGACCTTACCCATGGCCCTAAGCCATGTTAGTGATTAGATAGGGATGCTACTGAATTTAATTTATTGTTTGCATATTTGGTTAGAGAGCCTGTTCTTCTGTTGGCCTACCGGGCTAAAGATCAGCAAACAAATGTTCACAATGAAATGAGTTCGTGGCAGAGAAAGTTATTAGTCTCTGAGCAATTTAGCTAGATTAAAGAGGAGACTGAGCACAGGATCTGGGAAAAGGAGGAGGTTAAAGATATTTCTCTCTAAAAGGTATGCCTTAATTGCTGCATAAATTTGGTGCTCTGGGTTTCCAGGAGGCCGGGCAGAGTGATCGCAATGATTGACGTGACCATAGTGATTGACCATTGCCAGTAAATATTGTGATAGCCATGCAGAAGAGAAGATTAAACAGACCAACAGAGAGAACATCCATTTAACAGCTTTTAGCTACGGGTAATCAGGATCACGAAGCATAGTCAAAGTATGTAGAACTGCAGGAAGTTTTATGTGGAGCTGTTCATTTGTTTGGTTGATTACTGTGGTCTGTCTGTTTGAAACTTAGAATGCAATGCTATCCATACTTGTGGATAAGATCCATTGAAATCAATGGGACTTGCTGAATAAACGTGCACAGACTGCATGTGTTTTCATGCTGCTGCAATTATTCTTGAAATAACCCATCACAAGTTTACATGAATTCAGTAAACTAAACAAGCATGAAGCAAAATGGCTAGATGATGGGCACACATGGGCAACTGTTACAGATTTTGAGATAATGAATTGGCTGGTGTCAGACAAGACTCTGGGGCTCAATTAATTGTTGGTCTCTTCTAGCATTTAACACTATGAACTGAGCCAGCTGTCTTCTGAAATCCTGTACACTGTAGTCACTTCCTTGGAAAGTGTACAGATGGAAAGCAGAATGGCTCAGGGGCATAACTGCATCATGGTATCTTGCACTAATGTAGCAGGCTTACTGAAGTTCTTGACCCACAAAGAGAATATCCCCCCCTTTAGAAAAAACAATATCCAAGCTCCAATGGCTGGTTTTACTAGGCTCAGGTTTGCTGGCATGGGAAGAGTTAATCTAGAACGATTTGTTGTTGTGTTTACCCTGTGGCATAAACATTCTGAAATGCATGCTGGCCTTCATTTGCATATTGATATGTATCCTGAAGGGACTCCGTTTGGAAAGTTTTTGCGCTTTTCTAGAAATCCATCTTCCCATGCAAGGGAGGAAATTATTCATAATTAAAAAGCAATAATAACACAGAGTGAAGGAACCCAGCTGTATCATGTTCATTCTCTGTGTTTGTGTGTGTGTGTGTGTGTGTGTGTGTGTGAGGGAGAGGGAGAGAGAGAGAGAGAGTGAGGGAACACGGGAGAATCTATTTTTAATAGTTTCCACAGCAACAGAAGATTTTGCTTACAGTAAATTTTATCCAAGGAGGCTATTCTGATGCTGCATTTGCGAGACACTCAAAAATGGATAAAAAAGGCGCAACACTGGACACCCTTTCCATGTCTCGTGCCATCCTCTGGAGACTAGTGGATGTTGCCCAACATACAGGGCCCACTGGATGTTGAAGTAGTTCCCCTTCCTTGTGAAACTAAGCTGCTTTGACATCTGTCTCCTGTGTGCTTGTGCAAGCCCAGCTGTCCCTTGATCTCCTCACAAAATGTGCCTTGACTGGACAGTACAGCTAAAATACCTTTCCAAGGATTGGCTTTAGATTCACCTGGCCCAAAAGCCATATGCAGGCCCTCAGCTGGCAGCATGTGAACCTCTTGCCCTTGCCTATTTCCCTCTGCACCCCTCAGTCCCTCTTCACCCCCCATCCTTTTGTGTCCTGCTTAAATTAGCACCACATCTGCGAAGTGCATCAGATGCCAATCTCTTTTTCCCTTGCTTGCTTCACAGCAGGTGACTCTACCTTTGGGAAAGAAGTAGAGTTAGGGGATCTAATTCCAGAAGAGCCCTTCACAGTTGGCTTGCCATGGCCTGGCATTTCATGCTGGACTGAGTCATGAAAATCAGCCTGGCTGGTTGACATAGCAGTTGTATATCTTTATAGGGTATCTCAAAGTGTTAATTGCCTCTGCTACCCTCATTCCACACCCTGATGGTAGCATTGAAAATATATGAATTTCTGGTAATTTTATTTAAACAATTGTATAGTACAAAAGGAGGCTCCTCGAGGACTTGCAGGGGGTAATCTCATTTCCCCAGCCCACTGTTTCTTCTTTCTCTCCCATGAAAGCCCCCATAGCCTCTCATCTTTTTCTTGCTTTCCTTTCTCCTTCCAATCCAGCAGCCGCCCTACTTTTATCTGTACCTTCCTTCCTGCTTGACAGCCTTTTCCTGGAAAAAGTATGGTCCAGTTGTGCAGCTCTAGCCACCAGGCCGGGACCAGTTGTATGATGGGAACTTGTGGGAGGCACCTCACTTTCCCCTATATCCCCCTCCCCATACTATTGCCTCTTTCCTTACTCCTGGGTACCCTCATATCCTCACTTTCCACCCAGCAACTAACCTACATTTTATTTCTCCCATCTTCAGCTATAGTTGTCATTTATTTACTTCATTATCTGCCTTTCTTCACAATAGGGACCCAAAGTAGTTCATATCATACTCTTGTACTCATTTATAACCCAGTGAAGTACATTAGCCTGAGAGAATGTGACTGACCCAAGGTCACCTAGAGGACTTTCATGTCAGATTAGAGATTCAGACCTAGGTCTTCTAAATCCTAGTCTGAAACTCTGACCATTGTGCCGCACTGTTTTTGGTGAGGTGGCTCTTGCTGAGCAGTAGCAAGCAGCCAGTCATGGGTGAGCCATGTAAGCCATGTTGGTCATCCTGGCCTTGAGAAGTCTTTCCTCAAAATTTGGAACAGCCCTGGAAAGGTTTCTGCCCATTCCTTTGCCTTCTGCCCCTTCCTTTGGCTTTTGCTGATTATTGGCAAATATTTGCTGATAGAAACTAATGCTTGAAGGCAAGCAGTACTGATACAGTTGCCTGGCAATTCTCACGATGGCCACTGCAGAAGACAGTCATTTCTTAAAGATACAACTACTGCTCCTGTTACTTGAGGACTAGTAACACCACCACCACCCCCAGTACTAGTTTTTAAATTTCAGATTTTTCTGCAAACCTGGAGCTTTTGGAGGGTTTGTAGAAAGATTTGTCTTGTCTGTTCATGACTCTGATCTCCAGATTTAAGTTTCCACAGATTTGGCCATGTTAAGTGTAACGTACTGAGACAGGAGATGTTGGTAGGGCAACATGCTTTAATGTAGGCACGTCACAAGAGAGGGAGCACGTGGGCCAGGTCCCGCTTATATACAATGCCTGGAACCTCCTACCAGACAGGCCAGTCCAATCCTGGCCTGTTGAACTTCCCGCCACATCTGGTGATTGGCGGGGTGTTCGCGCCCTGCGCTGAGACGCCCGGGGACCGCCTGGTCGCTCCGCGCAGGGCCGCGCTGGCTAGCTTATGTCCTTGTGTTATTACGTTATCCCGATACACTACATTAAGAATTGGATATATTAATTGATGATTGAAGTTCAGTCCTCAGAAGGGCTCTGTCCTACTTCCTGTGGCTCTGAAAAGTTTTGGGGTGTCTCATGTTTCTGTATGGATATGAACATACAGAGGTTTCTGTATGGATATAAACATCAGAACAATCTGTCACAGAGTTGTGAATGGGTAGCTGTTGTCAGTGGACTTGAAACAGAACCCCCCCAATGAAACTCGACCTTCTATATGAGGAGGGGCTTTCCTTTCTCCTAAGTGTATGAAATTCCATAATATGAATTTGGGGCAACTTGAGATCAGAACACAAAAATAGCATTTATTATTGGTCTCTTTGCATTTTTCTATTGCCTTGTTTCCTGAAAAAATTAGATCACTAAAGATAAATTCCAGTATTTGGGGTCTATGTTGCCTCCCATGTTTAGATGATGCTTAGACAAAAGACAGAGCAGTAACTCTCAAAATGTTTAATGAAGACTTTCCTTTGCCTCAGATGGAAGGAGTTGGCTGTCCTCCTTCCAGCTAACTTTTATGAATCAATAGGAAAGAGCTTTTCTCACCTGCTCTGGATGGTTTTCAGTGGTGTGTAATAGCTTTGGGAAGCAGGTAATTGCAGCAGACAGTTTACACATGTTGATGTTGAAAGCAATTGAGGTGGGGACTGGAGGAAAGAGGGTTGGGGTAGCACATTAGCTAATTAGCTGCCCTTCTGGTGAACCGGAAATATATTAACCTTTTACACAATTGCAAGCTCCTATAAGGTGGAAAGTGGCTAGCTTTAATGATGAGGGAAACAGGAATGCAGAGACAGAGGGACAGTGGATGAGTTAAAAGAGCACAATTGAAGTGTATCAGATTGGGGGCTCAGCAGAATAGGCAAGTTATGGGATTGGACTTAGCTTGTTACCAGAGGGATAGACCAGCACCCCAGTTGTAAAGTTGCTGGAAATAAATTTGCACAGAAGTATTCACCATTGGTAGGACTAGCAGTGCAAGTATGAGTAGCACAGTCTGAGATCCCTGAGTATATGGTGCAGCAGAGAATTGGAGGACGACCCACTTTGTCTCATGGATTCATACTTTTTCAGTCCTGCCTGCACTCAGGTCTGCATCACCAAGTCTGGTGACAGCTGCCTCTAACCACTAATGTTGCCTTTTGTGTTGTTACCACAGTGACAGGCATGCATAGGTGGGAATGCAGAATCCCTTACTCCATGGCCCTGCCTTGCTCTTTCCACACAGATTTTGAGGGCTCAGTATTCTCTCTGGCTTTAAGCCTGGCTAAGCAATGACGTGGGCTAACTGGGGATGGCCTGTGATAGACAGCTGGAGCCGTCTGGCTGCTCTTGGGTTACTGCACCTGAGTGCTACAGATATTTCTGCTTGGATCTTAAAATCGATAGACTGAGAACCAGAAAATTTTCAAAGCCAGAACAGAAGGGGAGGAGGGAATGGTGAGTGGAGGCAAGAAAACAAGAGTCTCTTTCCCAGAAATGTCTTGATGTTGTAAGCAGACTCATTATGCACAGGTGGGTGAAGATAGGGGTCTCATCCAGCTAGGCTAGCACTGTGGTATGGCCCTGTGGCCACTGAGATGATGCCCAGAACTATACGCGTGTGAAGAAGATCTAGAAGATACAGCAACCACATTGTGCATTCTCTCACTTGGGCTGCAGCATCTATGTGGATTCCACTTAACCTCCTGGTCTGCCATACAGAGTAGCAAAGATCAGCCTGGGGGTTGGCCACAGTCCTTTTATGGCTTGCTGCAGCTTTTGGGTGGACTGGACTAACCCAGTACACTCTCCCCCATCAGCAATCTCTGTGAAAGTCCCAGGTACAACTGCCATGCATGTGTTTTGAAGGGTATAGGAATGCTTCTTAGCACACCCAGTCCTTGCAGGTTATGTGATGTCTACAGACATCTGACATTAGTTCCCTGCCCCCAACAGATTCTCCCGTGTAGTAGGTCAGAAAAAGCATGGCTATAGGGCACTTTATGGATAACTTCTTGGTTGCAAGAGTGTCTCCTATACTTCAGTTCAGTGTAAAGGTGGGAAGTCCCCTGCAGGCCTGCCTTAAGAAAGGTTGCAGAATCCAGGTGTATGTGGGTCCTTGCTACAATCACGTTATTGGCAAATATTCAAATAGTTCTGTCAGAACTTAGGTTCAGTTGCTACAGAGCCTGGTTTCTTTATTTTTATGTTTGCTATTAAAATCCAGCAGTAAAAGAAATTGGGCTAAATTCTAAATTCCCACGCAAGTCTGTTGTATACTTGACCAGCAACTTCTCCATGTGTTCAGATCCTCCTCATCTTGTGTTTGCAGTCCTACTGCATTTAACTCCTTTGTATCACTTAGTGCCTGTAGTTTTGTGGTACTCAATGTCTTATGCCAACTGCCAAGGAAGTTCATTTTTTTCTCCAGTTAGCTTTGATTCCATTTCTTTATTATTTTAAAAATATTTTGTTCGTATGTGTATGTGCTTGCATGCCTGGAAGTCATGACTTCTGGCCATGGCTTTTTTTGTAGCAGGAACTCCTTTGCATATTAGGCCACACTCCGCTGATGTAGCCAATCTTCCTGGAGCTTACAGTAGGCCCTGTACACTCTGGGAGGATTGGCTACATCAAGGGTGTGTGGCCTAATATTCAAAGGAGTTCCTGCTACAAAAAAGCCCTGCTTCTGGCAAACCCCTATTGAAGCTAGGATGGTTTTCAGAGAGGTGACTTGTATTGCCTGCCTCTTAGTCCCAGCCCTGATATTCCTTGGAGGTCTTCGTTCCAAGTACTTGCCAGGGTCAGCCCTGCTTAGCTTAGCTGAAATTTGACAAGATTGGGCTCTGCCTGGCTATCCGGGTCAAGGCACTTTTATTTCCGTTTTGACCATATAAACACTCATGATACAGCATAACACCATGAATTAAATGAAAGATGGAAGATTTACAGGGAAATCCTAAGCAGAGTTATACTCTCTTACATTCACTGGCCTTTTAAAAAGTTATCAGTGGATCCGCCCGCAAAATGGTTATGAAACCAAGCTGGCAATGGGATTCCTTCTGTGGGTATTGCCCCAGCTGGACCTGTTCATTTTCTCATTCCTTAACAGGAAGTTTCTGCTGGAAATCTTTGCTTCTCATTGACGCTTCACAGCTGAATTCCTAGCTCTGGTTTTCTCTATTTTCTTTAACAGTTGAGCTTTTCAATAGGCAGCGAATAAATTTCTGTAGTGTTCTTCACATATTTGGGTGTCTGCTTCTGGCAATGAAAGTGCAAAAGAGCCTGGTGGAGAGGGATGCAAAATCCATCCATCCATCCTTCTTTTTTTCATACCTCAGTGTGTGTTTTGTTTGCCAGATGACTGAATTATTAGCCTTAAACTTGGGCTAATCAGTTGAGTAGTGTCATGCCAGCCTGATCTGGTGAGTTAGGACTGCCACTTGCTATAGTGCCATACTTCTGAAGCTGCAGGAACGAGCCAATGCATATTACCACATATATATCCCTTCTTAGGAGCCGCCTGATGGCATTTCATCAAGTGCTCGCATAGTCTCTGAGTCTGCTATGCATTTTGGTAGGTATCTTTGGGACATTTGTTTGTCAATTGAATCTGACAGCCTGCATGGTGTACTTTTTAGTGTGCCAGACTATGACTTTTGAGATGTAGGGTCAGATACTCTGCCACGGAATCTTTCTGGGTGACGTTGGGCCAGTCACATCCTAGCTTGTCAGGAGGTGGCATGGACAAAACTAGACACACAGACACCCCCCTTGGCACCCTGTGTTGTCAGTTCAGGCCCAATGAGGTGACGGATGTACACTGTAAAAATCCTCACACCAATAGTCAGCCAGTCACTCACAGTTGGCCCTTTTACAGTTAGAGATGTAAAATTTCCAGAAATTTTGAAGCTCAGAAAAAAATGGAAATTAAAAAAAAAAAAAAAAACCTGAAAAAAAATGCTACATTAGCATGTTTTTTTTCTTTTCCAGATTGAAAGTCATTCTGTTACTTTAGGAACATAAAATATGACTATGGACAATTTTACTTGGCATGAAATTATCACAACTAGCATATTAAAATATAGCATATCCAAACAATTATTACAAACAGAATTTACTTTTTAAATAATATTTATTTGTAATTGTAACAAATGGAACAACGATCTCCTGAACTGTTTACTAGTTTATGTGGAACAGACAAAAAAAACCTCCACAAAACAATTTTTAAACAATTTTTATTTGTAATTGTAACAAATGGAACAACGATCTCCTGAACTGTTTACTAGTTTATGTGGAACAGACAAAAAAAACCTCCACAAAACAACTTTTTTTTTCAATTTTTCAGGAGAAAAAAAAGGCTTCAGGAAAAAAATGGGGGGAAAACGGGTTTTCCCCCTAATTTTTCCTTTTTTTCCCTGGACCTTCACATCTTTATTGACAACCAGCTATCTGAAAATCAGCTGCTGAGAAGCTATGCTGTGTGGGTGGAGAAGGAGAATGGCAGGCGAGGGGTTTCTCAGAAGGTGTTATTGGTCCCTCACAGAATTGGCCACACCCATAGGCTTCTGGATAGAGGGGAGACTGGGCCTTAAGAAGTCTTGAAGTAAGGACAAGACTGATTCTGGCACCTAGCTCAGAAGTGGGTAAAGCAAGAAGAGAGGAGGTAAAATAGGGTGATGTTCAACTACTGTCCCTCTCTGTCTAAGCCCAAGGGGGAGATTTCAGTGTGAGAATAAAATGTTGTAGGCCGCTTTGGGTCCCCATTAGGGGAAAAGGGGGGGGGGATATACATGAAGTAATCTTGTTTCATAGGATTGTTGTGGGAATCAAGTGGGACTATCCCCCAGTGCAAATACACCCACAAAACCCTAAGCATGTAGACTCTGCAGCAAGGTACTTGAAAACTAAGTGCAATTTTTAAGGCATACTGGCTACTTAATGGTAGGGACTGTGTAGAAATAGACATTAAACAACAGTTGAACAGAATTTCCTTGGACCTTCCGCCAAAGATGTTTTCTTTATGCTAACTTGAATGGATGCAACTTGTTTCTCATGTTGTATTCTGACCACAGCTGTTCTGAAGTCATTTGAAAAGAGAGTTGTTGAAATGTAAGGATTTGCTTCTGTCTTCTATTAATGATTCATTTCCTTGCACTGTCCCATCATTCCCTCCTGGAAGTATTTTGGATCCCCCTGCTGGGTTTGTTTGTATGTTCCTAGTGCTGTTTTATCTCCGTCGCAGCCTGGGTGCTGAAAAGCAGTTACCCTTCCAACATAGCTACAAAGTTGTGCCATAATCTCCTACTGCTCTACAGCTGAAACACTCAAAGTAATTTTCCTTGTAACTTTTTGCTGGATCAAGCATACTATTTTATTAGCATTGTGCCGAGAGTCTTGCAGCTGTGGTGGCACAGCATGCATGTTGCTATGACTTTGACTGAAAAAAACCCCAACATTTTAGAGTTCTATTTTGTATTTTCAATATTACCTCATTGTTCCAAATTGAAGGCAAAGCATTCGGGTAAATGAATGCCTTCCCTACATGGGCTGCTGTGGACTGGGATTGCTTGTGGGTTCAATTAATAGAATTTGGTAAAAATGGGTATTCTGTTACTTGAGCGATACCTCAAATTGGTATAGTTTTCTCGTCATGAGAGAGTGCTGTATATACTAATGTATAGCTGATGAGAGTCTAGAAGATGGTGCCAATTAATATGCAACCCAGACCATAATGAATAAGAAGTATCTGTATTTTATCTTTAACTGTGAAACAGGGTTAGGATTTAAAATGGATTGGAGAGGGACCGTGGTTCAGTAGTGTAGAACAGGGGTCCCCAACCCTCGGGCTGTGGACTGGTAGTGATCTTGTGGCCTGTTAGCAACTGGGCAGCGCAGGGCGAGCCCTACTCACTGCCCTGCCGCCCCCCTCCATGTGTGGTGCCACACACACCCCCCCCTGTGCCTCCTCCCTCCGTTCTTCACAGTTTTAAGGCCCGGGAAGGGGTGGTGAAGTGCCGCATTCCCAGGCTCTTTAAAGGCTGACCCCCCCCCCCATGATCACCTGATCGGTGGGGAAAACCGCACCGAAGACTGGGCTCCTATGCCCTTCTGACACACTCACGATCAGTGCTGGGGGCAGCAGCGGTGAACAACACTCACCGCTGCTGCCCACAGCGCTGATTGTGAGCACAGCAGAGGGGCCTAGGAGCCCAACCTTCGGCGCAGTTTTTCCTGCCGATCAGGTGATGGGGGGGTTGGCCTTTAAAGAGACCGGGAACGTGGCACTTCACCACCCCTTCCCAGGCCTTAAAATTGTGAAGAACGGAGGGAGGAGGAGGCTGGGGAGGCAAACAGAGATTTGCCTAGGGGGCAGGGCGGGGGGGCTAGTTTGCCTAGTGGCAGCTGGCCCTGGGGCTGCATGGAGTGAAGCAGAGACCTTCTCCCATTCCTCATTTAAAGACCCCCATGGGGAGCATGGATGGAGTGTGGGCATGGGGGCAGCCTGGGGCAGCAGAAACCCTAGCACTCCCACCAGTCCATGGAAAAATTGTCTTCCACAAAACCAGTCCCTGGTGCCAAAAGGGTTGGAGGCCATTGGTGTAGAACATTTGCTTCATAGGGAAAAGGTCCTAGGTCCAGTCCCTGACATGTCCACTTGAAGACTTAGTTCTGTCCTTTAAACTGTAGAGAGTCTTTGGAAAGACGCAAAGATCCCAACTATGCAGGAGAGAGGGCAGAAGTTGTGGGAACATTTTATTTTGGGGAAAATATCTCAAAAAGCCTTCATACCCAATTCAAGAACTTACCAACAGAGGTTTGTAGCACTGAAGTTTCCTATTGTTTATTTACTGAATGAGCTGGAAATAATTCCAAGAAATTCCAGCTTCCACGGTTTGATTTTTTCTCTAGGGAGATGTGGGGTGTGAAGAAGGGAGTGGCAGGTTCCTCATTGACACCTTTGCTTGTCTTTGCTGTAGGGAAGTTTTAACAGCTGATCCAGCGTTATCTGTTGGGTTGTTGGGGTAATGGTTGTTATCTTTTATTTCTTTTATATTTTTGTATATTTTAAGACAATTAAATTTTCATTTTAAAAAAATTGGGGAAAAAGAAACTATAGAGAGTCACTGCCAGTCAGTGTGGATAATACTGAGCTAGAAGGATCGATGGACTGACAGTATAAGGCAGTTTTCATCTATGATAGGCAAAACTATTTGTGCTTCGCTGGCACTGGAAAACTTTTTTTGGCATGAAAGTGTTGGCTTAGGTTTTATTGCGAAAATTGTGCAAAACTTGTCTTATCAAGGGGTTGACGCTCCCACCAAAAGGTAAGACATCACTTTTTTTTGAAATATTCACGTTTGTGACTGAGCAGTATGCAACCTGTTTCTTTTCACCAGCTTGCCAGTGCTTTGCCAAGAGAGGTGGGGGAGATCATGCTGTGCATTACGCTGCCAGTTACCTCCTTTGAAGTGGCAGCTGTTAATTTGCTGCAGCAGGAGCGACGTTCCTTCCTCCTCCCTTGGCAAGAGTTTTGCTGAGAGCGGGGAGGCGTGCTGCAGATTATGGCTGCCCTTGTTTGCATGTGGCCCCGAAGTGGTATTAAATGTTCTTTAGGCCTCTCCTTTGACAGGTTCATAAGGGTACTTTCCAATTGGCACAACCCAATGATGTGTACCTTTTGAGAGGTGGATTCTGCCACCTGCTTGCTCAATCCTTGTCCATCCTGACTGATTTAAATCTGTCAGGGGGTGACTTAATGGGGAGCAGAGATAATTTTTTGTTTCCTTAAGGGGTGCATTTTCCTCTGCTGTAATAGTGGTGAGGCATAATTAAGGAAACCATCATTGAACCCCATGAACTTCATATTTTGGAGTGTGGTGCTATCAAGTATGGGGATAATGGTCAGTTCAATATCTCCTTTCTGTCAGATTCTGGGTTGGGAGGCAGCGTAAACCCCGGGCCTAAATCATTGACTGGAACCAAAAGAAGAGCTAGATTTCTGTCCAGTAGCACCTTAGAGACTAACAAGATGTTTGGGGTATAAGCTTTCGAGTCAAAGCTCCATTTGTCAGATACAAGTAAGAATGGAGATTCCTGGTTTCTTTTATCACAGTAAAAAGCTGGGAGGGATGTTGCAAAGAAAGGAGTCAGGACGCAAATGTACAGTGTAAATCTAATCAGCTCTTAGGCCAGCAGTGGGATATTCTGGAAGATTAAAATGTTCTCCCACTGATTTTTGAGTGCTGTGAATTTTTAAATATTAGATTTATGCCCATTTTTTCTTTTGTGTACGGTCTGACCTGTTTGTCTGATGTAGTGAGTGGAAGGGCATTACTGATACCTGATGGCATATATAATGTTGGAAGATGAATAAGTGAATGAACCTGAGATGGTATGGCTGGTGTTGTTAGATATGGTGATTGTGTTTTCAGAGTATGGGGACAGAGTTGCATGTTGATTTATTGCAGGCCCTGGTTCCAGAGTCCATGTCTGTGTTGGGAAGTGCAGTATTGTGGATGAGAAGTTGCTTAAGGACTCTGTCTGTGGGCAAGAAATGGTTTGCCCCCCCCAATGCCAGTGAGAGAAGTGTATCATTGTCTAGCATGGGTTGTAAGTTATTAATGATTCATTGAACCAGTTTGAGTTGAGAGCTGTATGTGACCACCAGTGGTGTTCTGTTGTTGTGGGGCTATGTTGTAGCAGGTTATCCATGTAGAATGCTTTAGAATGTAATAACATGTTCATCATCTGTACATAATTCTATTTCAAACGGAGACTTTGATTGCTCAGAATCATGATACCTTTTATCAGCTTTGAACCTTTCCAAGATTTGTAAATGCATAAACCAATGGCAAGTATGGCTTTTGACTATTAAGTCTTCTTGTGATTTTAATTTGTATTCACTTTGTTGCAGTTCTAACACACAGGTATGTTAACCATTTCTATGAACCATCATTTCTTTTCTAAAATGTGCTTCTTGTGGTGATAACTAAAATGGTATTTCCTGGCAGAACTTAGATTTATACTTATTCCACATTCTCAAAATGGCATGTCTAATATAATAATTATTGAATTCTTCATTACTTTTGTTTTATCATACATCAAATTTCCTTGCCATCCACGTCTCAGATTGTGGCCTTCTAACTCTAATATACCTGATGGAAATTGGGGACCATTATAGTCAATTAGAAATCTATCCAAGGGTGTCTGGGGAGGCTGTTTTCTGGGGTAGAAGAAGCAAATTTGGTGGTGCCTCTCCTCACAAGAACCCCTGAGTTTCAAAAAGATTGTACCAGGGGGTCCAAGTCCATGGGCTCCCAATGAAGGTTCCCCCATCCTCCATTGTTTCCAATGGAGGGAAAAATAGCAAAAAAACAAGGGCAATAGAAGCCCAGCAGAACTCAGGCATTTAAAAGACTCATGGTCTCTTTAAACATCTTCTGTGAGGTGTAAGATTACTCTGAAGATATTTAAAGGGATGGTGAGCTCTTTAAATGCCCTTTTACTGCAGCTATCCACCATTCCCAGATAATCCCAAATATTTTCAGGATTTTTCAGAATTGACAATACCAGGTAGCTGAAAATAGACTCCTGTGTGAATCCAGCTGAAAAAAATAGCCAAAAAAAAATCAATAAGTTATTTTTCAACTACTTTTTTCCCAGCATGGATATTCTCCAATGTAGCCCCCACCCCACCCCCTGTGGTAATATCTAGTAAGGCTACTGTAATGTCTTTTGTATTAAACTTTTTTGAAAGAACTATCCAGAAATAATAGTGGGTGCAGAAAGCAGAAGTTAAGAGCCTAGGTGAGGCCTGATCAGGAAGAAGAGAAAAGTTGGTGACACTGGATATTGGTTTGTTTCTGGGCCCAATCCAAAGTTTTGGTGAATGCTAGAAAGTCCTAGGATTGAGGTGACTGAGGGACTGCCTCCATGTATAGGAACTAATCCACAATTGAAACCTTTTACTGGGGCCATCTTCTGCATGGGAGCTGATATTAGGTTTGTAAGTGCAAGAGACAGGGCCTTTTCAGCTGCTGCATGCAGGAAAGCCCACTGGCCCCACTTCTAGACTTCCAGTGCTATTTAAAGATAATGCTTGTTCACTGAGAGGCAGTTGGAGCTGGGTACTTAATAAAAAGAAAGCAGCAGCATTTTTTTTTTAAAAAAAAGGTTATTGCCGCCCCCAACTCCCTACTTGACTTCTTAAACTTTGTTAACTTATTTGACTCCTTCTTTCAGGGAAATCAGGCAGTGCATGTGGTTCTCCCTTCTCCATTTTATCCTCACTATAACATTGTGAGGTTATTTAAGCTGAGAGCGACTGACCCAAGGACTTACAATAAACGTCAAGGCTGTGTGGGGAATTTGAGCCATTGGCTCCCAGATTCCAGTCCGGCGTTCTGAGCTGTACACCACATCTGTAGTCAGTAATCTTCAACAGTAAGCCAGTTTTTTGTTTTTAAAAATTTTAGCACCCAAGGCTGCTGTATGCATAATGGAAAGATGGGGGATCATAATACTCGAATAAATACAATGGGTCAGTTCTTTTTCGCAAAGGGCAAAAGGTATTTTGAAATGCCACTGTAGCAGACTGGGCCTATGTCAGATGGTGAGCCCAAGCTCTGACCTGAAGGGGCAGTTCCAGTCCACTGCCTCACTGGCCTCTGGTTAGGCAGGACAGCCTTCTAACCTCCCTCCTGTGTCACTAGGAACCCGCCCCGGGGCTTCCCAAGAATCTTTGGGCCTTCCTTGCAGAATTGGCAATTAACCATTTTACGACTTTTCTCCTTCCTGGGGATTTCCCAACCACTTCTAGTATTCTCATGCAGTTGGGGGAACTATGTGGTACAGAGGGACTTCATTCCTTCAGTAGTTAAAAGATTTTATTTAAAACTCACAACTATTTACAGGCATATCAAAAGGGAGCGGAAGAAATAAAATAACATAGGTGAAAATGCTCCATCTCTCTCCCTACTATAAACTTATGCAGAACAGGCACCTTATTTCATTACTCTGGGGTAAGCTGGTCCAACATATTCCCCCAAATGGCCACAGACTCTGGACCAGGAACAGGGCTATTCCTGCCTATGTCTGCGACTTCAACTGATGATTGACGGGCTTCCTACCCAAAACCCAGTGATATAAACAGCAGTTCCCACCCAGGAACTGCCTCTCTTTCCTGCAGCATTCTGGGGCAGATCTAACCTTGAGGGATTTCCTTTAAATGGTTGGGGGTCCCTTTAAATGGTTGGGGAAAGCGGGGGAGGGTGTATGGGCATGACGCTGCATTCTCAGTTTGATGATGTCATTTCTGCATGTTGTCATCACATTGGTGATTGCTCCGCCCCCTCCCACAATGCCCACCATATCCCCCTGCTGGGGAGTAGTTTGGGAACAATGCCCCCTCTAAGCTGTGGAGTCTTGTGAGCAAAAATTCTGCTTTGTGAGCTACTGGCATTAAAGTGGTGAGCGGGTGATTTGGCTACTGCATAAATTAGCTTGCTCTGGGGTCATCCTTTCTGAGCGAAGATAAAAATGCGTGATCTGGAGGCTAAAAAACTGTGAGTTAGCTCACACTAGCTCAGCTTAGAGGGAACACCGGTTGGGACCTGGCAACCTTGCCTCCTCTAAAATTAATGACATCTTGATAGCCTTTCTAAATGGGCACTTTTATTAAGAATAGTAGAGAAGTGTTTGTATCTTATCATTGCTGACGATAATTTTGCTTCTTTTTCAACAAACCAGCAAAAGCCTAGAGTTTTGTCAAGTGCCCTAAGAAGCCCACGTTTCCTGTTCTATAACACAGTTTGACCAGTAGATGGCAGCAACAGCATATTCAGTGCATGCCGTTAAACAGTCTGGAAAAGCATTCGTGGTGGGGGGCTGTATTAGATTGACCTCCAGCTGGCATGCATCAGCAAAAAGGAGCAACTGTGGTGATAAGGGAAGGGGCAGTGGGATAATGCTGTACACTTCTGAAGCCTTCAGAGGAAGCTGCATCTGATCACAGAAATGCTTGGAGGGAAACTAAGTGATGGGCCTAGGGAGCAAGAAGAAAGTAATGACAGCTGCGAAGAAGGGACTGTGTGTGGCTCAGTGGCAGAGCATCTGCTTGACATGCAGAAGGTCCCAGTTTCAATCCCTGGTATCTTCATTTAAAAGATCTGTTAGTAAGCGATGTGAAAGACCTCTGCCTAAGACCTTGGAAAATCACTGCTAGTCTGAGTAGACAACATTGACTTTGATGGATCAAGGTCTAATTCTCTATAAGTGAGTTATATGTGTTCAAGGTTTGACATGTCTGGGCCAGAGATTCCCAGCAGAACCTTTGCTCTTCCCCCTTGCCTTTTATGAAAATGGCGGGCTTTGGTTGCCATGAAGCACTGTCCTTACATGCAAAGAGACACTATGATGTGGAAATACACTGTCATCCACCCCCCCACCCCAGCCTTGCTTTCCATCTGCAAGACCGTAAGCTTTTGTTTGTCCTTGTACCAAACTTCTGATGCTCCAGGGTCCTAGATGTCTCTTTAGTGCATGGGTCCCCAACCTTTTTGAAGTGCAGGAATTTTGAGAATTTTGAGAGAGGGTAATGGGCACCATCACACAATAACTGCCACAGGAGGGCCCTAATCTTTCCATGTATGTATTTTAAATTTCAGGAAGAAAAACAAAAGATTTCAGCTTTGAAGTGATCAGGAAAACATTTAAGTAATAGTGTAATTGCTTCAGCTTGCTACTATTTATCCATCTGAAATGCATTGTGCTCTGGGTGGCCTTTGTCACCCTCTGCAAATCTTCTAGTTGAAAGCAACACTGAGGAGTGCATAAGCCTGTGTACAATGGATTTTATTGGTCTCTCTGTGTGTGTGAATGAGTGACAGTATCCTGGATGTGGCTGACATGAATGGCCCAGGTCTTGAAAGTTCTCAGGAATTTTTTTTTTAAATACTTAGAAATATCATTCCAATACAATCTAAGCTGGACAACACAGAGATCTTGAATTATATTGGTAGTCAAGCAATCTACCTCTCTCCTTAAGCAATTCTTTTATACCAAGGGTAATCAGTGTATCCCATCAGCAACAAAGGTCTTTCATGTCAAAATTTTATCACAGTTATTATATGGTAGCCCAGTGAGAATAAAGGTGTTTAATAAAGACCCTGAAAGTATTCAAGCATATCTCTTCTGGCAACTCCTAGGTGTGCCTAATGTATCCCATATTCAGCACTTTGTATTGAACTGGGACAACATCTCATAGAAACGAAAATTTGGTTTTATCTAGCTTTAAATATTGGCTCAAAATTCATTTCAGAGCCCCATCAGACTCTTTAATTTCATGATTAAAAACTGATCCATATAGTATAAATTGGTTTGCAGATATTGAAAAGAAAATTCATCAATTAGGCTTTTCTATTTATTATTTCCTTTCACTGGAAGAAACCACCATCCTTCGAATGATCAAACAGAGATTGTTCGATCTTGAAATCCAAAATCATTGTCCTCAACAACCTCATTCTCTGAAGCTCAACACAACTAAAGTATCTTTGTAACCTTGATGCTCCGTCTCTTTGTAGAGCATTCAGGCTAGCCCGACTAAATACTTTCCCTTCAAATATGTTATTGAGCAGATTCCAAAACAAACAATAAAAGGTTGTGTAACTGTGCCTTAAAATCCATTGATTCAATTCAGTGTATTATTTTAGACTGTCAACGGCATACAGTTACCCTCAAGAAATATTTATCATTGTTATTGCAGTCTAATTCCAATACTAACAAAGATGGAATTATTCAATACCTTTTAAATGATACTAACCCTGAAATTACAGCTTTGGTTTCGAAGTTTTTGGCTGAAGCGGTCAATACCAGATATAGGCTATTAAAACAAATTGTATTTTACTGTTTACTGTTATACATTAGTCAGCTGAAATTTGTTATCAAGTGTATTTTATTCCCAATATGCCATTAAAGGTGTCTGACTGACTGACTGGGGAGAAAAAAACACTAAGCAGGGTTGGTTTTTCTATAAGGAAGACTATCAGGAAGCCCAGGGTTGCTATGCAGAGTCAGGCAATGGCAAAGCACCTCTGTTCATCTCTTGTCTTGCATACCCTATGGCAAGGATGGCCAAACTTGCTCACTATAAGAGCCCCATAGAATTAATATCAGATGTTTGAGAGCCACAAGAAGGAAGGAAGGAAGGAAGGAAGGAAGGCAGGCAGGCAAATAGGTGGGGGAGGTAGAGGTAGAAAGAAAGCAGATTTAACTTTAAATGCAGAGCCAGTTTGGTGTAGTGGTTAAGTGTGCGGACTCTTATCCGGGAGAACCGGGTTTGATTCCCCACTCCTCCACTTGCACCTGCTAGCATGGCCTTGGGTCAGCCATAGCCCTGGCAGAGGTTGTCCTTAAAAGGGCAGCTGCTGTGAGAGCCCTCTCAGCCCCACCCACCTCACAGGGTGTCTGTTGTGGGGGAGGAAGGTAAAGGAGATTGTGAGCCGCTCTGAGACTCTGTCCTTGAAAGGGCAGCTGCTGTGAGAGCCCTCTCAGCCCCACCCACCTCACAGGGTGTCTGTTGTGGGGGAGGAAGGTAAAGGAGATTGTGAGCCACTCTGAGACTCTGTCCTTGAAAGGGCAGCTGCTGTGAGAGCCCTCTCAGCCCCACCCACCTCACAGGGTGTCTGTTATGGGGGAGGAAGGTAAAGGAGATTGTGAGCCGCTCTGAGACTCTGTCCGTGAAAGGGCAGCTGCTGTGAGAGCCCTCTCAGCCCCACCTACCTCACAGGGTGTCTGTTGTGGGGGAGGAAGAGAAAGGAGATTGTGAGCCGCTCTGAGACTCTTCAGAGTGGAGGGCGGGGTATAAATCCAATATCTTCATCTACCTCACAGGGTGTCTGTTGTGGGGGAGGAAGGTAAAGGAGATTGTGAGCCGCTCTGAGACTCTTCAGAGTGGAGGGCGGGGTATAAATCCAATATCTTCATCTACCTCACAGGGTGTCTGTTGTGGGGGAGGAAGGTAAAGGAGATCGTGAGCCGCTCTGAGACTCTTCAGAGTGGAGGGCGGGGTATAAATCCAATATCTTCATCTACTTCACAGGGTGTCTGTTGTGGGGGAGGAAGGGAAAGGAGACTGAGCCGCTCTGAGACTCTTCGGAGTGGAGGGCAGGATATAAATCCAATATCTTCATCTACCACACAGGGTGTCTGTTGTGGGGGAGGAAGGGAAAGGAGACTGTGAGCCGCTCTGAGACTCTTTGGAGTGGAGGGCGGGATATAAATCCAATATCATCTTCTTCTTCATTCTCCAAGCTGCAGGCTGGCTTGGAGAAGTGATTTAAAGAAACAAATGTTTTCTGCAAGCCAGCCAACAGGGTGGTGGGGGCTTCAAGAGCCACACAATATGTGTGAAAGAGCCTCATGTGGCTCCTGACCTGCAGTTTGGCCACCCCTGCCCTCTGGGGTCACCCATAAACAGTTGTGACTTTATGGCACTTTCCGCCACCACTCTGGATGTGGCAGGAGGGCGTCTGGGTTTCTCTGGCTGGGACTGGGGGAGGGCAAATCTTCACTCTCTTCTATTCCTTCTCTCCTCAAAAGAAAAAGAAGAGCACAAAAGGAGGAAGAAAATGTAGATGGGGCAAAGAAAGACAAAGAGAAGAGAATTTGAAAAAGGACAAGGAATGTCAGAATGTTAGACAATATCCGACTACTAGAAATCAAACCTGCAGGTTTCTCGCCACACTGGGGATCCCTGCTCGAAGGCCATTTGCTGCAAAATGAACAGCTCCAGTCCGTAGTAAAAAGCAGCTCACTTTCCCCTGCAAAAAAGCCCCCTTCAGCTGCTAGCTTTGATACTCGTTATCTCTTTTAGTTAAATTGAGGACTAAATCCAAAACTGCATTAATACTGATGATTAACTTCATAAAGGGAGGGATCAGAGGGGTAAACATTTTAGTTTTATGACACCTTAAAAATGAATAAATGGTGGCTTATAAAAGCTTATCTATGATAAATGTTTTAGTCTTTAAGGTACCACAGTACATTCTTGTTTCATGGAATTAATTTTTTGCAAACTCTTTTTTTTTTGTCTTCTTATTTCCCATCTTCTATAATCACTTGTTTAGATCTGCCACTACTGTGTCAAAAATGATGGCACGAAAGTGACATTTATCAGTGTTCAGGCTTGGCTTTCACCCAGGTAAATAATCTCTGTGGCCCCTGCGTATTGTGCTTTCCTATTGTAGTTGGAGATTGATGATCATATCCACATGACACACTGTGCTATGGATGTGAAAGTCACTAGGTCCTGAGTAACCAAAGGGAGTATTTCTTAGAAGATCGAGTGCATCTCCCTTCTCAGTTTACTTTCCCACTGCGGCTGTGGCTGACTGCAGACCATGCTGGATCCACTAGAGTGTGCTACAGCTTATCCAGAGTGGTAGGAAGCCTTTGCCATAAATCAGTGGTTAGCTCAAAGCACAGTGCTGGTTTCCCCAGCAGGGAGTATGTGGCAGAGCTTCTCATTTTGCATAAATCCCATGCACCCTGCTTTTAAATGCCGCTGCTGGCATGACTAAGGGGTGTAGACGCTGTTCTAGGCTTCATGACACTTTCTGAACCAAAGGTCGATAGGAGTTAAAAGTCATTTTCAGTTCTTTAAAGCAAAGCAGAAACAGCAGCAGCAGCAATAACAACAATTAAAACCCCCCCGACAAGCAATGCTTCCTCCTGCAGGGTTTGCAGCTTCAACGAACTCTGCAGTATTGAGCTAATGCCTGAGAACCAGCAAGGAAATTGAGTGGAAACTGACAAGGGAACAGAGATGAAACTGACTTCTGTTTCTCTCCCATTGGCAGCTGAGAAGGAAAGTGCAGGCTATTGCCTTGGTTATTTATCTGGGTAATATGGCCATCCCCTCGGTAAGGACAAATATGGAGTATGTGAACTAGATACAAATAGAGAGAACTGCAGAAGGCTTTGCCTCAAGAAGCTTCAAGGTCTGGATCTGCTCATTCTTCCAATTCAAGCGTTACTCATCCATGTAGCTCTCTTGTGGGGGCAGAAGGGCATATAGGAGCCATAAAATGGCTAAGATTGGGGACTGGTGTTTCTTGGTTTTCAGTATTATTCTCTGTCCTAGCCCAGTCTTAACGCTGTTGTTGCTTTCTTTTTAATCCTTTTGGTTTCAGCAGACACTTCCTTTTTTTAAAAAAAAGAGGCTAATACAAATAGATGAGTTTCATTGTGCTATATCATCTGTGATTCAACACCACCCCTTTCCAGTTCTAGACCTGAGTCAGTACTGTGTTGAAGCATAAGTAAATGTGGGGGTTCAAATGAGGCATTGGAAGTTGGTGGATGATTTGAAGCTAAGCAGCAGAAAAGGGGATGTGGGGAGAGTACTGTTTTAAAGGAGAACAAGTTTGGTATGGTGGATAAGTACGTGGGCTCTTATCTGGGAGAACCAGGTTTGATTCCCCACTTCTTCACATGCAACTACTGGAGTGACCTTCAGTTAGTCAGAACTCTGCCAGAACTATTCTCTCAAGAGTGGTTTCTGTCAGAGCTCTCTCAGCCCCACCTACCTCACAGGGTGTCTGTTGTAGGAAGAAGGAGAAGCAGATTGTAAACTGCTCTAAGACTCTGAGTGAAGAGTGAGGTATAATCCATTCTCCTTATCCTCCTCCTTACCTTATAGCCAACAACCTATTTGCTTCCCTGGACTCATGACACCTGATTATGTGGTTTTCAAACTGAAGTCCAAATCTCTGTTGCCCTGTTTGTTTTTCTTTCTTCAAGGGCTAATGCTCATTCCATTTCTCCTATTCCAAGGTATCTGTAACAGACAAATCTATTGAAGTTTACTGTGTTGGGGTCTGTCCACACTGTGGTGCTGCTGCTATATGGGAGGCAGAGGACCTCTGCCTTAAGTCTCTGAAGGAGTGAGCTGAGAAATGGGGCCGCTTCAATGGGGCCACGTGATCCAAGGGCTGTGTGGACTCACAGTGGCACAGGGAATAAATATAACCTGCTAAGTTGTGGACATGAGTTAATAGGATCTTTAGGAGCATATTCATTGTTTATGCCATTGTTTATGCCATTCCCAGGCCTCCCAAGGTCTTACAAGATTTACCAGAGATGGCCTTCAAACTTTAAGTGCTACTTTAATAAACTGGATAGGATTCCTCCAGGCATCGGAAGACCTGAGCCTTCCTGTCAGCTGGTGACATTTGGGTGGGAGAAAGGACCTGGCTGTTTTCCTCGCATTGTCAATAGAGCCCTTGTGCGACTTGTCTCTGCTCTGAAACATTCATTCCTCCTTTGGCAGGGGTGTCTCTTGCAGCATTCTCATGTCTGTTACTGGGAGAAACTGCTAGCAGCTTTCCCTTTGAAACACTTACATGCCCGCATAGTATTATCTGAGCTGGAAAAAGGCATGTGTCAGCTCTGAAAAGCAATTCTAGCAGATTTCCCCTCCCCCCCCTTTTAAAAAGGTGGTATGACACAAGCTTGTGGATCTTCTTCATGGTCTCTGCGCTTCACAATCATGGGATGAAGCGCCAGCGTCGATCCCCGATCGGTAATTCCAAAGTCCTGGATTTTTCGCAGCCTGACCTCGGTGGGCATGCGCGACAGCCCCAGTGCGCATGCTCACACGGTGGGCGCAGATATCCCGCCAATTCCTTCTTCACAGCCGCGTCGGATAGACACGTTCGTAGTTGCTCCGGTCGGTAGTTTTACTTACCCTTTTTTTCTTCATTCTTTAAGAAGCTCTACCAGACCAAATCCCCTTGTCCGTCATAGAAGAGGGTTACGTGATAGAATTTCTTCAGCCCCTTGCTCATTCCAGATTGGTGATCACACACCCAACAGCTGTACTACTGGAGGAAGTTCAAAATCTTCTCAGCAAGCAAGCGATAGAACCCGTTTCCGACCATCTCAGGGGTCGGGGTTTTTACTCCAGATACTTCACGGTTCCCAAGCGGGACAGGGGACTTCGTCCGATTATGGATCTGAGGGGACTGAACGAATTCATCGCTTATCAAAAGTTCAGAATGCTAACTCTGCAGACCATTCTTCCACTCATCAACAAAGGACCTGGGCCTGAAGGATGCCTATTTCCACATCAGCATCCCCCCCAGTCACAGGAGGTTTCTTTGTTTTGCCATTGGGACGAACCATTTCCAATACCAGGTGCTCCCCTTTGGGCTCTCCATTGGCCCCAGGGTTTTCACAAAGACCATGGTAGTCATGGTGGCTTACCTTCGTCTCCAGGGTATCATCCTTTTTTCTTATATTGACGATTGGTTGGTGGTTGCAGTGTCCGAAGCTTCTCTACGAGCTCATCTGCAACTGATTCTTCACCTCCTGAACGAACTAGGGCTTCTGGTGAATGAGAAGAAGTCTCACCTGGTTCCAGTGAGAAGAGTTCAGTTTATGGGAGCGATTCTACGTGGCATCTAGCATTCCTACCAGAGTCGCGGGCGCTGGATATCATCTCCCTGGTTCAGCTCCTTCAAACGGTGAGATGCGCTTCAGTTCTGTAGATCCAACGTCTCTTGGGCCTCGTGGTGGCTACTACCAATGTCTTGAGGTTTGCGAGATTGCGGATGCGAATCCTCCAGCTCTGATTCATCAGGGAGTACAACCCTGTAAGAGTCCTCTTGTCCAAAATCCTTCAAATTCCTTTGGTGGTACTCCGCTCTCTGGACTGGTGGAGGGTGAAATCCAATCTCTGCGAAGGGGCACCATTTCATGTTCCGCTCCCTTCAGTCAGGGTGACAATAGATGCCTCACTGTGGGGATGGGGGGCGATCTCCGCATAGGTGGCCCATGGCCCCTGTCAATGGCACAGCATCACATCAATTTCTTAGAGCTCATGGCAGTTCACTTAGCCCTGAGGTCGTTCCTACCCTTGATCAGCGGTCAGACTGTGGCTGTGACGTCAGACAACATGACAGCTGTAAACTATATAAACCATCAAGGGGGAACTGTCCAGGAAACTGTGTGCGCTGGCGATGCAGCTTTGGGAAGCCTGCATAGCTACCCAGACCTTCGTTGTAGCCACCCACCTGCCAGGGGAACTCAATGTGCAAGCGGACTCCTTGAGCAGGGGGGAGGTTTCCCATCACAAATGGGAGGTGAACTGGATATACATCAAACTCCTCTTCCTGGACTGGGGTCATCCCAGGATAGACGTGTTTGCCATGGCAAGCAATCGGAAATGCGAGCAATTCTGTTCCAGAGGAGCAATGGACCCAAGGTCCCTGGGGGAGGGTCTTCTACTCCTGTGGGCGAACAAGTTCCTCTACATGTTTCCGCCCATACCTCTTCTCACCAGAGTGCTTCGCAAATTGGCCCAGGAGCGGCCAGAGTGCATCCTGATTGCTCTGTGGTGGCTGAGGCAGAACTGGTTTCCTATCCTCCTGGCCATGGTGGGAGGGTGTCACCACAAGTTTCCTTCGGAGCTGGATCTCCTATTGGCTCAAGGAGGTTGCCTGTTTTACCACGACATCCCTCATCTCAAACTGACAGCTTGGCGGGTCAGCTTCCGGAATTCTCAGACAGAGTGAAGCATGATGTTGAACAGTAGAAAGCTGTCAACTTGCCACTCCTATGAGGGAAAGTGGTCTAGGTTCCTGACATTTCTGGGGGGACAAGGGCATCAGTGTCTGTAATGCTAGTCTGGAGCTTGTGTTTGGGTTCTTAATGACTCTTGTGGATGCTGGGCTCAATCACTCCTCGATTCGAGTGTATCTGGGTGCAATCTCAGCTCATCATGATCTGGTGGGTGGCGCATCAGTTTTCACACACCAGCATACAAAGCGTTTCCTGAAAGGTCTTCTGCGGCTGCACCCGCCATGTAAGATGCAGCCCTTTGAACCCTTGGCTACCTGCCCACTGCATCTTCTCACCTGGAAGACTGCCTTTTTAGTGGCCATCATATCGGCCAGGCAGGCAGGTGAATTGGTGGCTCTGTGGTGTGATGCTCCATACATCTCATTCCATACGTCATCGGCCCCGGACATCTCGTTCCTCCCTAAAGTGGCGTCTAGTTTCCACCTCAATCTGGAGGTGTTTCTGCCTACATTTTACCCTTCTCCTTCTTCGGCGGAAGAGGCGTTTGCATGCCCTAGATGTTAAGAGGGCACTGTTGTTTTTCGTGCATTGCATCAAGCCGTTTAGAAAGGATCCCAATCTATTTGTCTCCTATGCGGCCCCTAGGTTGGATTTCAAGATCTCTCCGCAGAGACTTTCTAAGTGGATCACGGAGGCCATTAGACTCTGCTACCTGTTGGCGAAACGTCCCTTGCCAGGGCCACTCCATGCACATTCCACTAGGGCTATGGCTACATCTACAGCGTTCCTGAAGGGTGTTTCCTTGGCGGACATCTGTTTGGCTGCAACCTGGGCATCTCCTCATATCTTCATGCGACATTATGCCTTGGATGTCCAGAAGCGCTGCAGAGCACAGCTGGGTACCCTGGTCCTTCAAGCCACTACTTCTGCATAACTGCCAGCTCCCTCCACCAGGTAAGCCTAGCTTGCTAATCTCCCATGAGTGTGAACCACAGAGACCACAAAGAAGATACACAAGTTTCCTACCTGTAACCAATGATCTTCGAGTGATCATCTGTGCATTCACACTACCCGCCCTCCTTCCCCTCTGCTGCCGGTCATGGGTATTCTAGATAGGCGGCGGCGGGAAGGAACTGCCGGGATATCTGCACCCACTGGGTGGGCTGCGAAAAATCCCGGACTTTGGAATTACCGATCCGGGATCAGCGCTGGCGCTTCATCCCATGACTGTGAATGCACAAATGACCACTCAAAGATAATCAGTTACAGGTAGGAAACCTGTTTTTTCTTAGTGGTGAGTGAAAATACACTCTAAACATGCTCAGGGACAGAGCCTCTCCCATTTTTAACTGCTTTGGCACAGTTTTGGGCTGACAAAAGCAATCTGTGCCTCTAATCAGTTTCCATTGATTCAGCAGTCAGTTTTGTCAAAGCCTTGTACTGAACATGAAGGCTCCTTCTATCCCCCTTTCAGGCTCTATTTTGAGACTTAAGAGCTGCTACGGTGTAGTGATCAGAGCTGGGAGACTGGACTTCAGATCCCCACTCGGCCATAGTGTTTGCTGGGTGACCCTGAGCCAGTCACACACTCTCTTAACTTCACTATCTCACTACTTGTTGTGAAGATAAAAAGGGGTAACTGTATATGGTGCCCTGAATTCCTTGGGAAAAGGATGGATTAAAAGTGGTGGGGTTTTTTTTCCTGGGAAAATGCGGTGAACAGAGTTCTGGAACCTCTTTGTGGAAACCAGGGCTTTTTTTGGTAGCAGGAACTCCTAAGACCTTACAGGGCTCTTAGTAAAGGGCCGGCTGTAAGCTCCATGAGGATTGTCTACATCAGGGGTGTATGGCCTAATATGCAAAGAAGTTCCTGCTACAAAAAAAAGCCCTGGTGGAAACAGAATTCTGAAAAAATGTTTAAAGTTCGTGAAAGGCACCTGTGTGTTTCTCCTTTTTGTTCCTCTTGAGAGTTCCAGCACCTCTTTTTCCAGGGGGGAAAAAAGCCCTGGTTAAAAGTATAGTAGTTAATGAAACTGCAGAAGGGGAGGAAGAGATGAAACCTTCTTCACCAGCACTGTGCCGCCAATATTTGGGCACCCATGCTTTGCAGCTGAATTACACACCACAAATTGCATTCAGCATACTTTAGTGTCACATTCACTTTGGCTCTTAACAGCTGAGTATATTAAAATAGGGAGTAGGAAGCAGAAAATTGTGAATGATACCTGCAATGAGATTGGCAGGCTTGGCACACGGGAAAATGGTAGTTCGTGGTTTATTTGATTGCCTTTTATGGGTCATTTGATTGCCCAAACCATTTCGTGATGTGTTCGTTCATCCAATTTCGTGTAGTGGTTAAGTGCGCAGACACTTATCTGGGAGAACCGGGTTTGATTCCCCAGTCCTTCCCTTCAACTGCTGGAATGGCCTTAGGTCAGCCATAGCTCTCGCAGAGCTGTACTTGAAAGGGCAGCTTCTGTGAGAGCTCTCTCAGCCCCAACCACCTCACAGGGTGTCTGTTGTGGGGGAGGAAGATAAAGGAGATTGTGAGCTGCTCTGAGACCCTGATTCAGAGAGAAGGGCGGGGTATAAATCTATGGTGGTGGCGGCGGTTGTTGTTGCTGTTCTTCTTCTTCTTCCCCAGAGAGCTCTGAAGGCCGCTGGCCGGGGAAGTGAAGGGGAGAGAGAGCAGGTCAGTTTCACTCCCCTGGGCTTGAAGTGTCCCTCCCCTTTGCTTATCCAGCTGGTCTGCCAGGTGGGCTGGGGACACTAGACAGCAATCACATGTCTGGGGAAAAGAGGGGGTGGCATTTAAATGCCATCCCTCCCTTCTCCAGCCAGCCTGCAGCCAGGGCATGGTATGATTCTAGAAAGAAGGGGTTTAATGTTTAAAGCCCAAATCCCTGCTCTGGAGTCTCTCCATTGTATCCTATGGACCCATCCCTAGCACACATTCCAGCAGTGCAGGGACATTACCTCTTCCAGTAAGCCACTGCTGCCTGAAGATCTGAGTGCAACTGTTAATAGTTGATAAGGAGCTCAAATCCAGATCTGTGTATTTTTTTTTATCAAGATATGATTTCACATTCAGAGACTAAAAATGGAATTTAAATTGTAAAGCAAGAAATATATTTTTAAAAGTTTAAAAAAATGTGTTGCAGTTGGCTATTGTTTCCTTGCAATGGGTGCAACAAAATGTTTAGGGTCTCTTCTGGGCATTCCCTCTCTCCCGCAGGATCAGGTTTGTGAAAACTGGTCTGAATTTCTTAAATGACCTTTAAGCTCCCTGTCCACGGTATAATTGGCCCATGACGACCACAGGGACCTTGCTTGGCACCAAGCTGCATTCTCTATCCCTCTGGGTTCCTTTGATTTGATTTGCTCTGCAATACTGGAGTCTCTCTCATCCCCATTCCTTCCAAAGAAATAATTTTTGGTTTTAAGAGAAAATAAGAGGAGTTAAACTGAAGTCTAGCCTTCTGCAATGGCAAGGAATGTTTTGGGCATTGGTGATAGATACAGGGCTGGAAAAGATAGTCTCAGTTTTAAATGAGGTTGTGTGCGCAAAGTTCCACTGGCAAAGCCTTGCCAGTATCACCTTTAAAACATGCCCAAGTTTACTTTAGAAGGTGGGTTCTTCAGTCTTATCATGGTCCTGCTGTATGTACCTTTGCAAGTAAGGTCAGCAGCTACCCACATGTCAGAATGACATATTTAAGATGCCACTAAATGCCTTTTTGATTTTGCTTTGGTGGACTAACACAACTGACCTTCTCTGGAACTTCTCATCTATGCACTTGAGATTGTATTGAATTCCTTACCTCTGGAGGACACACACAAGTGAGCCTTCCCATCCATAGCTAGGAATGCTAAATATCCTCATTGAGTTTTAAAGGCCTTCGCAGAGATCTTCAAGGTTAAATTGGGAAAAGTCTATTTTAAGAACATTTTTGTTATATTTTGTGTTTTATAACAACTTCATCAATGATATAAACACAAAAAAAATCCAGTTTTCTCACACATTTTAAAGCAAAAATATTTGTCACTTTAGCATGCATCTCCAGTATATGATCCTGTATGTTTGCTTATATTGCTAGCCTTTTTGTGTGCACAGCCTATGAATTGGCCAGGGATACAGGTGCTCTTGAGATATAATCCTATTGTCATATGAAGCACTGTGGGAAGAAAATACCTTCCTGTCCTCCTTAAATGGTGCCTCTGTTCTCAAAGTTCTCACATGGGTGACCACTGGTAAATGTAGATGCTCTGGGCAGCAACATATGGAAACTAGAACACAGAAAGGCTGCTTGGGTGGATTCCAGGCAAGCCATTATTAGGAGTATTCAATACTTGTCCAGAACCTCTTCATACAGTAAGGCAGCTTGTCACATTGGGACTGCAGTATGCGAGTTGACCCACACACTTTGAATTCAGACATCACAAACTCTGGTTTGTTTGGCAAGAATAGCTAGATTTTGGCCCCTTTAATAGAAGCTTAATTCATGGAAATGGCTAGCTGAAGTTTAAAAGCATAACCTGGTACAGTTATTTATTTACAAAATTTGTATCCTGCCTTTCTGCTCTTACAAGGACCACCAAGGCAGCTAGCAATTTAAAAACCTTCCAAGGAAGTTTAGAGTACAAAAGGCCCAAAGGTAAAAACAGCAATAGCTAAAGACAAAAGTGCACGTTTGTTACAAAAACATATAAAAACCTTGTAGGGGCCCAAATGAAGCCTCATAAAATCATCAAAGTAACACATGCATGAAAAGTGGCTTTTTTTGAGCAGGAACACACAGGAACACAGTTGTGGCTAGCTTGGTGTGAGGGGGTGTGGCCTGATATGCAAATGAGTTCCTGCTGGGCTTTTTCTACAAAAAAACCCTGATGAAAAGAAACTATATATGACCTGATGTGCTAACAATTTAAAACATACACGATAAAATCACATTTCAAAACCATTAAAATCACCATTCCAAACACACACATCATTAAAATAATTAAAAAGAGGGTTAAAATATATTTAAAACATAAAACAGCAATTAAAATGTTGGTTAGGAGGGAAGGGATCATGAGGGAAAGCCAATCAAAACAAAAAAAAAGTCTTCACTTGCTGGTGGAAGAAAGAAAGATGGATCTCTCTGGGGAGAGAGTTCCAGAGCTTTGATGGCATGGCCAAGAAGGCCCTTCCCTGGGTTGCCAGAGAGCCAGTTTGGTGTAGTGGTTTAGTGTGAGGACTCTTATCTGGGAGAACCAGGTTTGATTCCCCACTCCTCCACTTGCACCTGCTAGCATGGCCTTGGGTCAGCCATAGCTCTGGCTGGAGTTGTCCTTGAAAGGGCAGCTGCTGTGAGAGCCTTCTCCAGCCCCACCCACCTCACAGGGTGTCTGTTGTGGAGGAGGAAGGTAAAGGAGATTGTGAGCCGCTCTGAGACTCTTCGGAGTGGAGGGTGGGATATAAATCCAATATCTTCATCTTCTTCTTCTTCTTCTGTCTCATCTCAGAAGGCAGAGGCACCCAAAGCGGAGCCTCCAAAGATGACTGTAGTGCGCAGGTTGGGCAGGCTCATAACGGAGTTGGTGGGTTGGTGGGTTTTTTGCCACACACCTTTCCTCTTAAATCCCAGATCACAGTTTTCACCAACTAGTAGCACTTCCTTCTTGTTGGGATTGAGCTTCATTTTATTAGCTCACATCCACCCCAAAACTGCCTCCAGGCACCTTGAGAAGCTATAACACCCCATTAAGCCTCTGTTAAAGGGATGTGGGGCTTTGAGGTTTGTTCTGTTTATCTAGTACATTATTATTGTACTGTCTTACAGGGATATTTGGATCTCCGTCTTTTCCTCACAAGAAACCTGTGAGATAGATTAGGTTGAAAGGGAGAGACTGCTTCAAGGTGACTAATCGTGAGCCTTGTGGCAGAGGAGGGACCTGGCACCTGAGCTTCCCTAATGCAACACTCTAAATAAGAGTCAAAGTCTTTCTCATTTGGGAAATTGTTTGCCTTAACTTGTGATGCTCCAGTTCTGACTCTTCAACAAACTGGTTCTTGTTTCTTTCCCTGAAACTGGGACTTAATCCTAGTTTATTAGTAAGCAACAAACTCCAACTAAACTCCTCCAAAAGGGCAACTAGAATGATTAAAGGGCTGGAGCATTTTCCCTATGAAGGAAGGTTGAAACGCTTGGGACTCTTTAGCTTGGAGAAACGTTGACTGTGGGGTGACATGATAGAGGTTTACAAGATAATGCATGGGATGGAGAAAGTAGAGAAAGAAGTACTTTTCTCCCTTTCTCACAATACAAGAACTCGTGGGCATTTGATGAAATTGCTGAGCAGACAGGTTAAAACGGATAAAAAGAAGTACTTCTTCACCCAAAGGGCGATTAACATGTGGAATTCACTGCCACAGGAGGTGGTGGCGGCCACAAGTATAGCCACCTTCAAGAGGGGTTTAGATAAAAATATGGAGCACAGGTCCATCAGTGGCTATTAGCCACAGTGTGTGTGTATATACAAAATTTTTTGCCACTGTGTGACACAGAGTGTTGGACTGGATGGGCCATTGGCCTGATCCAACATGGCTTCTCTTATGTTCTTATGTTCTCCAGTCTATTAAATCATCCAGTCAGATGTCACAAAGTATGGTTCGATTTGAAGCCTTCTTAACAACAACAAAAATCTGTTGGCCTTGAACCCAAAGGGGATACAGGTGGGATTGTGCAAGCATAAGAATAAGCCAGAATTTTTTAACGTGCGAACGTCAAGTTTTGAGATCTGAGGAGAGAGACCACTAAGGGACAATTTGCGTCCCTGTTTCCTGATCCTTGTCACTTCTTAAGGAGACCTTGCTTCCTGTGATGCAAATCCTGTTTTTAAGCAACCTGGTTGTAATTTGCTTTTAATAGTATATAGTGCCTGGCATTGCAAAAGGGGCTGTTGAGCGCCACAGCTGAGTTCTCAAGAAATGTATTATGGCTATTGAGCCACTTTTGGAGGTGGACAATAGCTTTATTAATTGGCATTTGTTAACCATTGCAAATGCAGGATATACAATAAATACATTTCAGAACCTAATGATGCAAAGCACAGAGCTAGTGAAAGGAAGGAATAGCCTGTTGGAAAGTACCTTCGGGTATGTGTGGATGAAAACAATTGACGTCTGATAGTCAGAAAAAGCTACCCCCAAAGCATGCTCTTAAATAGGGAGTTTGAAAATGGGCTGTGGTGGTTTGTGAGAAAGAATTATTCCATGGACAAAAGCCAACATGGAAAGAACAATAGAAGCAGGAGAGGGAATTATGAGGCATTTGGGAGTGTATAAGCTTGCTGTAGTCAGAGAAGAGATTCATAAAGGAAATTGAACAAAGTTTGTGTCCAGTGGCACCTTTCATACCAACAAAGTTTTATTCAAGGTATAAGTTTTTGTGTGTGCACAGACTAATTCAGATACAATGAAATGGAAATGACCAGACCATACATATAAATAGAGGGAGAGCAGCAAATTAGCATACAGCCTAATAAAAGTGTTTAACAGATTCAAGGACCAAATGGGAATAATAAGTTTAGTTTATATGGTTACCAGAGGTCGTTTTTGTAGAAAAAGAGGTGCCAGAGCTTATTAGGATAACTCATTTGCATATGCTACATCCACTTTGTAAAAACACTTGGTGGATGCCAGGAAACGCTGGTGGGCACCATGTTGGGAACTCCTGACTCACCTAATGAGAAGGAAAACAGAATTTTAGCACTTTGATAAAAGAAAATAAGAATTCTGTCGTTTGATTTGTAGTTTGAGCCCAGTATTTCTGAACTAGTGTATGTGTGCCAGATAGGGTTGCCAACCATCAGGTGACGGCTGGAGATCTGCTGTTGCAACTGATCTCCAGGCAATAAAGATCAGTTCACCTGGAGAAAATGGCCACAGGAAGGTGAGCTCTATGGCAGTGTACCCTGCTGAGCTCCCTCCCCTCCCCAAGCCACACTCTCCTCTGGCTCCACCCAAAAAGATCGCCAGGTATTTCCCAATTCAGAGCAGGCAACCCTAATGTCAGAACTTTCCTTTCTCATCCAACAATTAATACAGCTAAGATGTCTAGGCAGTACCAAGAATTTGTCAGAACTAAGCACTGAGAAGCTGCAATCTTAAGAACACTTTCCTGGGAGTAAGCCCCATTGAATAGAAGGGGACTTTCTTCTGAATTGACCTACTTAAGATTGTTCCCCCAGCCATTAAAAAAAGAAAGAAACCAGAGTCAAAGGCAGTGCCTGCAACCTAACCAGGCCCTAGACGGGAGAATCAGCATCCTTTTGTGCTTAGACTGCAGCATGACAACTTGGGAGACGCAGGTTCAAATCTTCATTCTGCCATGGAAGCTTACTGAGTGATGGGGTGCCAGCCAGCCTCCCTGTATCCCACATCTGACAGTAGCCTGGCCACTGTGTTTTGGAGCAGCTTAAGTTTCTGGACAGTTTTCAAAGGTTAGTGATATAACCTGGATGTAGGGCTGCCAGTCTCCAGATGGGGCAGGGAACAAGGTATACACCTCTGCGAAAAAAACAGAAAAAATATAACAAATGATACAAATGTTTATAAATATAGCAACCAAACATATAAAGTGAAATTAATCATGAAATAGACAAAGATCACGTTCACACTCAAGTCCCTTTATAGGCGAATTAATGCCAAGAAGATGAGAAGAGTAGCCCAAGTTGCGGCAAAAGTAGGTTCTTTTAGGGAGTCCCAACACTCCAGGACGTCTTCACGAATTTTAAAGATGAAATAATCCAGTGCAGCAGGGCCCAAGAAACGCAACAGGGCCATACTTGATCCCCTGTTTCACTAACAAGCTTCTACGAGCTGCTCAAAAACATACAAGAATTGGCATACTAAGAAACAAACCATGACAATTTTAAAATATTAAAACGTAGCATTACATACTTTTGGAAAACCATCATACATTTTACAATAGAGCAGAACTTCAAAGATCTTAACAATGTGAGCACTAAAGAAATCATGCTCAAATAAGTGCATACAGGTGTTAACCAAACGCAGTCAATTCAAGTAACAGACATCCTAGGACAGAAAGTCAACCCCAAAGGACACTTAAACGAAACACGATAGATCCCAATTGTTATTAAGTCCATTAGGTACCAAAGGCTTGTTTGAAGATCTATCGCATTTCCTGTCTTAGCAGCCATTTACTAGGATCAGTTTTTCTTGAAGCCAGATGGGAATTTTTTCCAATACAATTTTTTTTAAAGAGTCAGCATCATGTTGAAACGTACAAAAATGTTCAACGAGTGGTGCATCTGCCACTGCATTTTTAATATGAGACTTATGTTCAAGGACACGTGTCCTAATAACACGTGTCGTGCTTCTGAGGTAAAGTTTAGAGCACGGGCACAGGATGCAATATATGCATAATTTGGTAGAACATGTTGTTGTGTCCTTAAGAATGACCCTAAAACCAGTAGAGGGATGAACAAATTTCTTGAGTTCCAGACAGAGGGCACAAGCGGAGTATGTTCCGCATTTATGATGCCCCTCACTATGGTCCGTATGTGGTCCCATCCTGGTGACATCGGACCTAATAAGGATGTCAGCAATATTTTTTGTTCTACGGTACCCAAATTTAGGAAAAAGACTACAGCCCAGAATGTCCTTAACAAAAACCCAATATTTTTTCAAAATTCTCTGGATAGGATACGAAAGAGTGGAAAATTGGAATGCGCAGGACAAGCGATCAGGCTGCTGGGCAGAATGTAACTGGGCACTGAGTCCTTTATTCAGCATTGAGGTTCGGGAAACCTTCCTAACACGATCACAAGCAGCTTTTAAAGAAGAGTCAGGGTAGCCCCGTGCTTTAAAGCGTTTGCAAATCCTTAACTTTTTGTTATCAAAATTAATCACTGGTAGAATTCCGTTTGACTCGAACCAGTTGTGAGTAAGGTAGACGCTTTTTAAGGTGGGCAGGATAGCAAGAAGCAAAATTTAGTGGCAGATTTTTATCAATGTGTTTCCTGTAAGGTCGAACTGCCAATTTAAAGTCAGGTGTCTTAAAGACTACAGTATCCAAGAAAGTCACCATATAGGAACCAGCCTTATAGCTGAAAGTGATAGAAGAGTACACCCCATTCATCCACTCCATCATGGGAATAACAACATCCTGATGTGTGACAATAGCCAGAACATCATCAATATACTTGTAAAATTTAAATATAGAACCCCAAAAAGGATTTACAGAGGCATTACAAAAGAACTTTTCTTCCAGAGAGTCCATAAATAAGCAGGCTATACTCGGAGAAAATTCACTGCCCATAGAAATGCCTTTCACTTGCAAAAAGAACTGCTCATCAAACCTAAAAAAATTATGCTCCAAAATAATATCTGCAAGTTCCAGTATAAAGGAAGTTGGAATCCTAGACTCAAGTACATCATGGAGAACAATGCGTGCTTCATCATGGGGGATATTAGTGTAGAGCGTGTTGACGTCATAACACGGCATGTTCTGGAACCTGTAGACCCTCAATCTTAGCTATAAAATCAGCAGTGTTCTTGATATAGGTTTTAGACTGAACAACAAACGGTTTCAGAAAAAAATCAATGAACTGACTCAAAGGTTCCAAAAGTGAAGCCGAGGCAGAAACAATCGTTCGACCTGGAGGGGGAAAGGTTAATTTCTGAATCTTAGGTAGAACATAGAACACCGGTGTTCTGGGATACGTACAGAACAACCAGTCTTTGGTCTTATCCGAAATGAAGCCCATATTATTGGCCTCAGTAGGCGTGATAGAAATCAGCCTTCTCACTTTTTCCGTAGGATCATCCCTTAATGGGGCATAATATGTTTGATCACTAAGCTGTCTATTGACCTCTGCCAGATAGTCCTCCGTGTTTAAAACTACAATTGCCCCACCTTTATCAGCACGTTTGATCGTAATGGCAGAATTGTCCGCCAAAGATCTCAACGCTATTCTGCCAATTTTGGAAAAATTATTCCATTTAGATAAGGGATTCCCATTTTCCAGCCTCTCAATTTCATTCAATACCAATTTTTCAAAAACTGAGATAGAAGAATCAATGGGATGGAGTAAAGGTGGATTTACTCTTAAAGGGCCACACAGAGGGATCTTCCATACTATCTGACTGAAAAAAAATCTTTGAGTTTTAATTGTCTGGTAAGTTTATAAAGAAGAAGAAGAAGATATTGGATTTATATCCCGCCCTCCACTCCGAAGAGTCTCAGAGCGGCTCACAATCTCCTTTACCTTCCTCCTCCACAACAGACACCCTGTGAGGTGGGTGGGGCTGGAGAGGGCTCTCACAGCAGTTGCCCTTTCAAGGACAACCTCTGCCAGAGCTATGGCTGACCCAAGGCCATGCCAGCAGGTGCAAGTGGAGGAGTGGGGAATCAAACCCGGTTCTCCCAGATAAGAGTCCACACACTTAACCACTACACCAAACTGGCTCTCCTAAAAATCAAGCCGTGTCTGAAAAGCATCATAATTAGGTGTGAGCACAAACCCGAGTCCGTAATGAAGAACCCGTTTCTCCTGTTCAAACAACTGGTACGTGGACAAATTAATTATCAGGTCCATTTCCTCGGTTTCTGCTGGCGCTTCGGTTGGTTGCCTAAGTCTCCAGGTGGGAGCTGTAATTCCCAGAATTACAACTGATCTCCAGGCTTCAGAGATCAATTCTCCTGGAGAAAATGGCAGCTTTGGAGGTTCCTCCCTAAACATTGCTTTTCCCAGGCACTGCCCTTCAGATCTTCAGGAATTTCCCAACCTGGGCCTGGAGGAGAAAGCCACTTGGGTCCCTCATTGGCGGGGAAAGCACAATGTAAATTTATTAAGCAAATAAAGATACAAAAAAAGCATGTGAAGATGCTCTTACACCTCATAGGCTTTCCATGGGCAGTGGGGTTGCCAGAGATAATGTGAAGAAGCTTTAGCCTTAGGATAGTGCTGGGTGTGTGGCTTCCTAGAAATGTCCTGAACAGTACCAAGCTGCCAGGGAAAGAGAGCCCTTGAATTCGTGTATCCATGCAAGTTTGTCCGCAAAGAGCTGGTAAAGTGAAGAGCAGGACCGGGAAGGGGCCAGCAGTCACCTCGCCTAGGGAATGAACAGCCGTTGTCTTAATTGTTAGTCGGGACTTGTCAGCAGCATCGCAGGAGCATGGGATAAAGTGTTCCAGTGAAAGAGATAATTGAAAATCAAAAAAGACTTTGTTAATTTGATTAGACAGAGCCGGAGTTGAATTGTTCTTCATCAAAAGAGATTTAATTTTGACACACAATTAAATCCTTCTGCTGTGTTGGTGCCCTGCTCCCATCCCAGCAACCGAGGCAGACTCAGGAAAGCAGGAGTGGGGAGCTTTAAAGGATGGTGAGGGGATTAGAGGGGCGCAAAGAGGGGAATACAATTTAAAAAAAAAATAAAATAGGAGGGGAAGGAGCAATGATAGAGAAACCATTGCCAACTCATGAAAGCTTCACTGTCTCTGACCCACTATGCTCTTCATCTCAGGCAGTGAGACTCACAAAACAGACAAATCTTGAGATCTCAGATCTCTTGATTAAGGAAGCATCAGGATAGTTGTGGCTCACTGCTGTGATACTGAATGGGAAAGGTTGAAGGGTATCACTTTCCTTCTTATATTTGCTGTTGCTCAGATCTCTGAAGACGGAGCCCACTGGAGTCTTTGCTGTGTCTGTTAATGACTCCAAGGTAGCTTCCACTGGCAGCTCAGTGCCTTTTGTACGTGGGCCTCTGTTCACTTGGCAGGACTCACATCAGTATGCTAAAACTTTGGAGGGCACTGGGATGGGAGGAGGACACATGTCTTGTTCAGCCATGAAACTCCCAGGGTTCGGTGACATAAGCAAGTCTACCATCTTTCGTTCCAAAATAGCTTACCAGTTTTGCTGTCAGATGGGCATTGCTGTACAGTTTTAAGGTGAGAAGTCATAAAACCCTTGAATGCTAGGCTGCATGGCGGCTGCTGTGTCTGAAGATTAGATCTGTTTGGGTGAACTGGCAACACCAGGAAATCACAAGGCACATACATAGAAAGGCAGCTGGCTGTAGCAGCAGGCTGTCTCATCTCGCCAATTATCGCTTTCTTATTTGCCTCTTTTCTTACTGCTTGCATGAGATATAATTTTGGAGGCACTGCAGTGAAATGACAATAGAAAGGGCTCCCTGAAAAACTGCTGCTTTGGCTGTCGTCCCAGTGAGAGAAGGGGCAATGGTGGCAGGAGTTGGTGGTCTGGAGCACAGAGCATTAATAACCCTAGATGAGGCCGTGTTTACTTCGGAAGCATTAATGTGCTGAAATTTCACAGCACATAATACTTTTGCTCACATTTAGCATCTCTAAGAGTGAATTATCATCTTGCACTTGAGGTTTGTTTCCCAACTCTTTGCTGTGTGCCTGTGTCTGCCTCAGTGGTCTGTCCTGTTCCATTTCCTCCAGAGATCTCTCTATCCCACAGAGAAATCCTGCCAAGCTTCTGCTTTGCACACTTGCAGAGTGAAACTTGGTTTGTGGAACTTGACTAGGCTTGGTGTGTGTAAGAGCACCCTGCACTGAATAGATCTATTAGGACTGAATGACCTCAGGCTGTGCTGTGATAATAGGATGGCCACTTCTTGGTGCTAAATCATTTTGGGGAGGCTTACTGATTTGCATTACCGTCCATTCACTGGTGGGGGGAGAGATGAAACAGGAAAGGAACAAGGAAGACACTTCTTGAACCTAGCAGCCAACTAGCTAAGCATGCAGTGCATCCATCACGTTTGCCTCACATAGTTTTCTCCTAGCCAGTCCAAGGAATTGGCAAGGATTGCTGCGCATTTAGAAAACATCACATTTCCCTCAGTCTGTATGATCCAAGAAAGGCTGTCAGTGGACACAAGAATTTACGAAGCCTGTGATATCACAGAAGACTTTATCAGTGGGGCCAAAGGATTTATAGGTTTCAGTGCAAGGATGATCCATTTACATTCTGGTAGGCAAAAATAAATATTGCTAAAGTAGCAAAGGAATCCTGCAACACCTGAAAGAATAACCAGTTTATTGCTGCTGTTCATGGGCTGGACCATATACTTGGACTTAAATCTTAGTAGATTCTGCCTCACAAGAGCTGAGTCCACAATTAGCTGGTTAATCTTTAATGTGCCACGGGATTCCTTTCAGGAGGGGTGTGTGTGCCACAAGAGCCTTGAGTGCCACCTTGTAAGAGATTGAAACTCTGACTACTCTGTCATTTCCAGGCTTGGGGACACTCCTGGGAGAATGGGGCATGGAGTAAAAGGTCCCACTGGTGAAGGCTGATCTTGAAGGGTGAATGCTTGCTTGCCCCACATACTCCTTTTTTTTTTTTGTGGTGCTTCGCTGCTCTCCATCTCTAGATCAGCAGCATTGCAGTCTCGCTGGCTCATCTGGGGCGAGATAATTGAGCAAACAGGCAGGAGGCAGGGGACACTGGGGCCAGTGTTAATTTAATTGAGTCGCTTTGTTCACAGCAGAATATTAACCTCTCGGGCAATAGTCAGAGAATTCTACGAAGGCATTGGTTCAGAGCAGGGGCTGTGAGCTGGCATACCCCTGGTATCAGTGGAAGGAGAGGCTGTGGAAACAGTCCCTGCACACCCCTGCTCAGTGATTTGATGATGCAGACATATTATCGCTGCAGCAGCCACGGATGGCTCCCGTGGGAGAGGGGATTGCAAACTAAATAACCCCAGTGGGACCAGCTGGGATGTGAAATAGAAGGGATGTCTTAGGTAAACCTAGGAGAGGGAAGCAAATCCCTCCTTGCCATGGAGGAGGCTGTTGTGAGATACTGAAGTGCTGTGGGGAAGTGGGGATTCCCTTTCCCCTCACAGATGGCTGTGACAGAGCAGTGGCAGTTTCATACAGCTCAGCATAATAGATTTTTTTTAAAAAAAAATCCTCTCTGCTTAAGAATCAAAGCGCTACAACAGGCTGAAATGTGATATGGTCTGACAGTTGAGCAGGCAGAGGCTTAAAGGTTAAAAGGAGGAAAACAGTGCAGGAGGGCCACAGTCTGAGACAGGAGGCGTGTGTGCTGAGGTAAATGGGCCACTTCTGAAGCCAGTGCGGTGTCGCGTACAAGGGGAAATCCTGACGGTTGATGTTTAGACATCCTGACATTGGCAGGATGCTTGATGATTAGGCCAACAAGGTAAAACAGTGCAGAAGGGCCACAGTCTGAGACAGGAGGGGTGTGTGCTGAGGTAAATGGGCCACTTCTGAAGCCAGTGCGGTGCCGTGTACAAGGGGAAATCCTGACGGTTGATGTTTAGAAATCCTGACATTGGCAGGATGCTTGATGATTAGGCCAACGAGGTATTGGCTGAGAGAGAGGGGTAGGCAGAAGTGTTGGCTGGAAGCAGAGACTTAGAGGCATCAGCAGATCTGGAACTTGGGTAGGGAGTACCCTGAGTTAGGACTGGGGATTGCTGATAGATCTTATGTAAAAGGCAGCTAAAACTGGTGGTGGAAATGTGAACTGCCTTCAGGGTTTCTTGCAGCACTTTAGAAGTGACTAATACATTACCTGCAGCATTTCAATTTCCTTAGGTTACGCCTATAGCTCTTTCATATGAAACTACCTGAGCTGCGCCCCAGCCCCCTTAATCCTGGCTCTCTGTCAGCAATCAGGAGAATAGCATGGTGGGGGCAACAGAAGAACATGGAAGGGATCTGTCTACCTGTGTGCTGTCGTTGTAGAAAGGTAGGTATCATGCCCAAACGGGGGCAGAAATCTTAAGCCAATCTGATTGTAAAGTCTAATGTCCCTGGTAGCAGAATGAATGGAACTTCCTTCACTTTAAAGTTCAGTTTGGCTGCCAGGAAACATATGCTGCTTTGGTTGTTTCATCGCTATGATGTTAAGAGGTGTTCTAGGCTGAATGGAGTGCTTTTTAATTTTCAGTTTCACTATGTTTGTTTGTTTGGCTTATATCCTGCCCTCCCGGCTGAAGCAGGCTCAGGGCGGCTTACATGCCACAAAAGTCGTATAAAAACCAGTATTAATATAAACCACAAACATAAAAAATATAAAAATGCAAAATAAATAGAAACATAAAAACATAAAACTGTATTAGGTGCTATTTCGATCTTAGAATAGAATATGTTAATGTGTTGATAATGATGGATAGCTGCCAGTTCATTTCGTGTTAAATTTTGTTTGGCTGTTACTACTAGATGGCCTCTTGGGACATACTAAATGTTCTGTTGGGATTGTACATTTGAGGTGGGCCAGGTAGTTCAGTGTCTGTTGTTACGGGCCAGATCGTTCAATGTCTGTTGTTGTCATTGATCTTTAGCAAATATCTGGTGGAAGAGCACTGTTTTGCAGGCCCTGCAGAACTGTGGAAGCTCTCGCAGGGCTTTAACCTCCTCTGGAATCTCATTCTACCAGCATAGAGGTAGAACAGAAAAGGCCCTGGCTCTGGTTGTCTTAAGCCTGGCCTATTTGAGTCCGGGGATTGAAAGCAGGTTTTGTGAGTGACCCTGACCAAAGTGCTCTCCAGGGAACACATGGGGAAAGGCGGTCCCGAAAGTATACAGGTCCCTATGTTGGAAGATACCATGACTGTGTCTCTTCCTTTAAAATCCTTCCTTAAATTCTCATCATTCAATTGTAGTAATAACTTGGGGGTTGAATAGTTTAAGACCCTATCCCTCGTGAGTAGTCCTATAAAAGGTAGGGCTTCCAAATCTGTATCTTTAGCTAAGTCCAAGACTTCAGCCTATTTCCCAGGGGAAAGTGGCTTCTGCCTTGGCACTGCAACAGCGAGTTCTGTCATCTCCCCCCTCCCTGTAGGACTTCCATTCTTTCATGGCAGATAACAGGAGAGGTGAATGAGCATCAGGAAGAGGAACCACCTTTCTGAACATCGTCTTGCTGTGTTGAAGCCACAGGTGTCATTTCTAGGTCAGTTTGATGCGCAACCCTCATCCTAGAGCAACTTTAGTGTTTCTACCTGGCCATGGAGGTTCTGGCTTTTCCGAGGTCAGAAAATGCAGTCCAAATTGAAATTGCAGCTCCCATCATGAAGTCATCTATAAAATAGAAAACTGTTTACACAAGGTAAATTCTATAGGTTTGTGGGGTTTAAAATTGAGGATTTTGACTTTCATATCAGGTCCTCCTTTGTTCCTAGCAGGGTATTGACTCATGACAGGGGGCAGATGAGCCTTTCCCTGATCCTTTACCCATCAAGCGTTCAACTGCATTTAATACTGGGAATTTCATGAATAGAGCTACCAGTGTGTGTGTGTTTTTCCATGAAAGACCAGGTGCATGGGCTTCTCATTTTGATCAGTCCTGATTTGAGAGGAGGGTTTTCCCCCTACCCCATTTTCCTGACCTGACACAGCCCTGGGAGATATTTATCCCACAGACCAGTTCTGATACAGCTACCTATATACTTCTCAGTGGGGCAGGTTGCAGCTGCTCAAAGACAGATCATTGAGGAAAATGATATGGGTGGAGTTGTAAAGTACACCCCCCCCCCCATTCTGCAGTACTAATCCGTGGTGTCTGGTTGTTCACGCTCCATTTGCAGAATTCCTTGCAGCATCTACAGTTTAGCATTAGGATCTGGGTGCTGCTTACCCAGAAAAGGAGGCAGAGACTTAGCCTTATATATTTTCCTGCCCCCGATCACTAAGTGGCCTTCCATATTATGTTGGTGTACAAGTGAGGCCTTTTTCTGTTTATGTTCCACAGACATTTGGGTGCATTTCATTTTTGAAAGCCTTAATATATACTTTGAGGGTCAGCAAGGCTTTTCTACTTTTGATCTACCTTGCCTTGTCGGGGCTGCAAGTGTGAGTGTGTTTGTGCTGTTAGCTGAGGTGGCCTGTTTTTAGGCTCATGATGCCAGGCATCTTCATATACTACGTTTTAGCAACAAATACATATGTGCTATGGGGCAAATATGTGTATACTGACATGTGTCAAGACTGTATATGTGGTGTGTTCATGGATGGGGAAGCGATAGTTCATAGGAGACTTCCAGCACTTGCATGTTCTGTAAATCCACATGAAAGAATCATAGATAATAATTCCTTTATGGTGGTGGCCAAATGGAGTGTTCCCATTGGCTGATGGGTACACTCAACAAACCATTGGCCCATTATGCATCAGTTACCACCTCCGGGTTCCCATTGGTTGACTCCCCTGTCCCCCGCCTACTGCAGGCCTGGGAACACAGAACAAACTGTCAAAACAGTCTTACCTCAGAGACAGACACATCTCTAATGCTTCTCTGTGTTTTCTCCATCAACCAGCCTCCGAAAGGGCTGCTAAAACTCTACTGAGGCCTCACAAGGCATTTCCTTAGAGCCCATGGTGGCCAGCTCTTTCCTGTCACTCCCTCCTCTCCTCAGCCTCACCCCAGGACAGACGAGGATTGGGTCACTGGGGAAGCTGCTAGCCAGAGGCTGTTGCTAGGAAACCAAAGTTGTTTCTGTCAGTAAAGGGAGAGCCCTCAACTGATTGAAGAAGAAAAATATGATGATATTGGATTTATATCCCACCCTACACTCTGAATCTTAGAGTCTCAGAGTGGTCACAATCTCCTTGACCTCCTCCCCCACTACAGACACCCTGTGAGGTAGGTGGGGCTGAGAGAGCTTTTACAGCAGCTGCCCTTTCCAGGACAACTTCTGTGAAAGCTACAGCTGACCCAAGGACTTTCTAGTAGGTGCAAGTGGAGGAGTGGGGGATCAAACCTGGTTCTCCCAGATAAGACTCTGCGCACTTAGCCACTACACCAAACTACACGACTACGCCCCCCTACACACACAAAACAGTATTTTCTCCAGAGGGAGAGAGATCTGTTGTTTGGGGTTCAGTTGTGATCCCAGGAGATCTTCAGGCTCCAGCTGGAGGTTGGCTACCCTAGGCCTGGGAGCACCCTCTAGGTGACATGATGCCACGTGGCATAACTTTAACTAGGCCTAGCTGCTTGCTCTTGTTCAGCTTCAGCTGTCCTATGACAGCCAGTGTGACTTAGCAGTTGCCAACTCCAGGTTGGCAAACTCCTGGAGATTTGAGGGGTGGAGCCTGGAGAGGATGGGGTTTGAGGAGGAATGGAACCTCAGACAGGTACAGTGCCATAGATTCCATTCTCCAAACCAACCATTTCCTCCTGGGGAACCATTGTTGCCAGTCTCAAGGTGAAAGCTAGAGATCACTCAGAATTATAACTGCTCTCCAGATGGCAGAGATTATCTTCCCTTGAGTTGGTGGGGGGGGGGGGGAGAGTGAGTGCCTTCACTCAAGTGGATGGGAAGACAGCGGGGGCAGGGGGGACACTCATCCAGAGCCTCTTTCTAAAGCCTGTTGTATTTTTCTCCACAATGGGCCTTATTCCTAGTCTGCAGTAATGATCATTTGTATTTTTCAATGCCAGGTTCTAGCCTTTATGATTATAGAGAGCCGTCTTTAAACCTAGAGAACTGCTGGTATAAATCTTCTGGAAGTCAGAGGCAAATTTTCTGTACTTTCAAAGAGTAACAAAAAGCAAACCATAATGCTAGGGATAAAGTATTGTTAAGGAAGATTTCTGAAATTTCTCCATGTTTTGCTCTGATGCAGAACTTAAAACGTTTTCACCTTGGCTTGGTGCCATCATGGCTACTGACAAAGGGTGGGTCATTCATCCTTGGCCTTTACAGTCCACTGAAAATAGCAAAAGAGAAAAATATCTAATTCTGGTGATAGGGAGCTAAGTGTTCTAAATGCCTTCTCACCCTTCTTTCCTGGTTTGCGCCTTTCAGGTTAGAGGTATCCACTCATCCTTTCAAATTAGTGGCACACTTCCTTTCCTGGCTTGTACCTTTCAAGTTAGAGGTGCTCACTGTGTGTGGGTGGGTGGGGGGGAAGGGAGATGAGTGGAAGAATAACGCAGTGTCTCCACTGATAGTCTTGACCCCATGGCCCACAAAACCCAGGAGCCAGCACTACTATAAATGTAAGAGCTGCAGTGTCTCTTGTTTGGCTACAGCAATCCTTGCTTGCTTTCCATGGTGTTTACCTAGACCTTGTTGGCTTGTTGCCTTATTTGTTCCTTTCTAATTGAGCAAATGTGCTGTATGCATGGAAGCTAAGCCAGCATTGACTTTATTAGAGGAGAGCATCGATAAAAGGGCTGCACGTTTGGAGGCTTGGCTTGGGATCTGTCAGAAGCGAGGAGTTTTAAAGTTGCGCTTTATTCATGATGTTTTGATTTCTCTTGCTCTGGGGATGCTGACTTTGATAGATTGCAATGCAGCAGCAGAACAATATAATAATATAGCGTGGTAGCCAGCTTTTTCAAAGCAGAGATTTGCCATGTGCCCTATGCCCTGTTTCAGTGTGTTATATCTGTAACCCACAAGTAGGCTTAATTACTGAGCAATGGATTCTGTTTTTCTTTGTCCATTCAAAGTATGGCTGCTGCTGGTTAAATCTGCTGTGGTACTGACTGAGCACTGCAGCAGTAATAGCAGTGCTCCTAGTTATGCTGGATAGATAACATTGCTGTATTAACTGGTGATGTGATGTTACACCAGAAACCGTGGCACTGTCGAAGCAATCTCCTGGTACAGCGTCAGATAGCAATGTTATTTCGGTAGCACTGTGTGATAGCTGTGATTGCAGGTTAATGTTATTCTATCTGGCATGTTGCTCACCTTGCTTAATCCTGTGTCAATACACAGTGGGATTGTCACACAACCCTTCGATGGTCTATGTCCAAGCAACCGCCCCACCCCCCATACTTCCCAAACTGTCATAAGCTTTTTTTTTTAAAACTCTGACCTCAGCCACTGTGATGTCCAAGGAAACGCCTGATTTTTATTGGTGAGGAGCTATGGTACCAGCCACCTAAAACTTGGAGTCTTCCAAGGTGCTTGACAGAGAATACAGGTAGAGGAATACTGCATGTTCCACCAGCTCACTTCATTTCCTTTTTCTTAATTTGCGTTAAGCCAGTTATAGTGAACAAAAAATAGCTTAACTGAGGACAGGGTCAGTGGGGTAAGGGGATTTGGAACGAATATATGTGGGAAAGAGTGAATATATGTGGCCACTGCTAGAAGTAAAATGTAATCTTCATTGCATTCTAACTCTGAGTGCTGCTGCTAGTCCCCAATCCTTGTGTAGTTCAGGAGTCTCAATGAAAGGCAAAGAAGGGTCTTCACAATCAGAGTTTTTGTCAGCACTACCCCTTGGAGAGTGCACTCCCTCCCTTCTCTCTCTCCCCACCTCCCTCCCTCCTCCTGCCAGGCCAGTTATAGCATTGCCACTCTTGAGCATGTATTTCTTTCCTTAGAATCTTGAATCTTAAGGCAAGTAACCTTGCCTCTGAGCGCATGCCTTTGCTTGTCATTAAAAGTCAGGAAGCTGTTTTGGATGAAGAAGGAATTGACTTATTCAAACTCTTGTGATTTTGGATTCTCTCTCTAAATATTTTTGGGGTTTTGTGTGTGTGTTGCGGGGGGGGGGGGGTCAAACTACACTATGGAAAGCCTCAAAGACCCCCCAGAGCATTACAGATGATTCAAGGACAGTGTGTTCATGTGGTCATGGCTTCCACTAAAAAGGAATTTCTAAGGACCTCTCTCTGGTTTTAATAATATTTCAGGACAGAAATATACATTCCAGCAAACCATCTTGCTTGATGCTTTTGTGTATATAATATATGAAGTCTGGCATGTTTGGAAAGGTCAGTCTTGATCCCTTAAGAAAAACTATCCGGAACACCCATTCTACACTTATGCAGTAGTCGTCATGGAGATTATTGGGGCTTTGTTTGCCCGGTTGTACAATGCTCAATTAAAAATAGCCTTTTGCCCTGCACAAGAGGAAGGAAAAAATAATGATCACCAAATCTGGGTGGGAGAGCCCTCTCCACACCTGCATGTAGAATACTTAGCTAAACTAGGGGAATGGAAATCAGTTATGAGGGTTCTGTTTTATTTCAGGAGTTTGGTTCTTAGTGTGCTTTTCTGTCTCCAGTTTATTCTGTGATGTCTCTCATATGCCCCCTCCTCTACCCGATGTTGCTGTCCGTCAGAGGTTTGCCCTTCTCTTTATATTTGGTTTACAGTGTGAGTAAAGGTTTCTGGAGGAGGTTGTTTTGTTTTGAATATTCTATTGGTTCCATGTTGCAAAAAACCATCAGCTCTGATGCATCCAAAGTACTGAGGAATTTTGGGTAGCAGAAATGGGATGTGAGTATATCGATGAAGGCTAAATATAAAGAAAAAATGGACTTGTACTTCACACATTTCTTATTGACCATGTTTATTTCACTTATGCAGGGCCAAGCTAGACGAGATGGCAGGAGACAAAGGATCAGTCTACACACAACACAAAGCAAAGACCAGTGGATTGAGGCTGAAGTACTGCTGATTTATGTTTCACTCTTACCTGCCCATACACTTTTTAAAAAAAATTGGGGGGGGGGTGAAACATACAGGTACATGGCAAACTGTGATACTAGAACTAAGTCTAAGCCTGCCTACTAACTATTGTGTTCATATATACAGTTAGTAGTAATTACTAAGTGGGGAAAACCTACCTGCTGTAATGGTGTGTGATAGCCACCAGCTGACTGTTTACTTAATAACAGATGCACATCCCAGTATGAAAAGTTATACGTTTGAATGCTTGGAAGATAGTTATTAGCAATGAACAAGAAGAGCTGTTGAAGGAATGTGTGGATGGAGCGTTACTTTTGTTGTTGATGACCTAATGAGTGGTAAGGGGGGATTGTGTGATTGTTTTGTAGGTGGCTTGGGTCTGAGAACTGTAAGGCAGATTTTTAAAGGGAAAACTGCCTGCAAGGATGGGACAGCAGCTAATCAGCAAGACGTCTGTATTTTGCTGCCCCAGTAGGCAGCGCACACACCAGAGAGGCTGGCTGTATTATTTACAGAGAGGCACAGGGTGTCTCTTAGGAGTGGGAGGAGGAGAACAACTTGCATATTAAACTGGGAAGTGCAATTAACAACGGAAAAAGGCATTTTTATCACACTTTTATTGAAGCCTTAATGAACAAATAAAAAGAAGCACAGGGATCTGTGGATTGGGACTGGGAGGGAAGGAGCTTGCTGGAGATAAAATACTGTGAAGCCCCAGTTTCCCTTCCCATCCTGAGAGATAAATAAAAGAACACCACAAAGAGGAGGAAAGGAAAGATACCTCATATACCTAAGAGGGCTTGGTGAACCCCAGGACCTCTCTCTAAGCCTAGGGAGCTATTTGGGTCTGAATCGTTCTCATAAGAACCCCACAAAGGGCTTATAAAATTCTTGATACTGGAAACCAAGTGGGAGCATAGATCTGAAATCTGAAAGCAAAGGCTATTATGAATAATAACAGTAATAATAATTCTGTATTACAGTTGTGTGTAGAGAGCTCCCAATGCCTTTACACTGTTGTAACGTACTCGAAGCGGAGACGAGAGTAGGGCAACATGGTTTATTAAGAGCACGTTGCAAGAGAGAGAGCACGCGGGCCGGGCCCCGCTTATATACAATTCCCGGTGCAGCCTACTAGGTCGGTTGGGCCAATCCTGCCCTGTTGAACTACCCGCCGCAGCTGTTGATTGGCGGGTGATTCCGCGCCCCGCGCTGGAGGCTTCTGGGACGGCCAGTAGCCTCTGCGCGGGCGCAAGTAGTTTACTGATACACTACAACTGTAACCGACACTGTAATTTACACTGTATACTTGGATCAAGGCACAGCTTTTAAGTATATTTTTTGAAATTATGATCCACCCGATCTTGAATGCTCAAGGTGGTTGCCAGTGGAAATGTAAGCAAATGTAAGGATATTGAAGCATGGTTTAAAATAGAGAGCATATTGTTTGAGACGAGTCGTTGACATTTAATCTATTGATCACATCCAATAAATAAATAACAATTGAGTTAATTCTAGATGCTTTGTGAAAACAAGAGTCAAAAGTGGGGTGGCATTCTGAAGATTCTGTAATGTTGTAGTTGTATAAATAGAATTTGATAGAGAATATGATGGTATTGTAGATCTTTTGCAAAGTTCTTCAGGTAGTAAATGAATGTCAAGAACTAGGACCTGGTAGCCACCAGGAACTAAAATTGTACACAGACACGACCCCTTCTTTTCTCAGACCTTCCCACAAATTTCTGGCATTCTAATTTTACACTGGAATAAAATTAATGCACAAGTTCAACTCACTTCTTTCCCTAAATTATGGGCAGAACTTGCCAGTTTGCTTCTCTACATGCCATCATCATATGGCCTGCTGAAGAAATGGTATAATTAAGGTGATGTTTTCAGTTAATCTTAGGTACCATAGTAGAAGGCAAGGAAGAGATCCCTTCCCTCCAAAAGAGAATCAGTATGGCAGCTACAACATGTGTCTGTTCTAGATAGTTCCTAAGATAGCCATTTTTATCTTGGAGCACATAGAACTCTCCCTAGCCTTGCAACATTTATTGTACCCCCCCTGCCTCCATCCCCCTTGGTCAGCAAGTGAGTACCCAGCAACCCTTTCATCTCATCATGGAGCAAATGGATTTTTGGGATCTTACTTCTTCCCTCAAAGAATCTCCGCCTTGACCCTGCAGCCAACTCACATCTTTCACAAGTACTCCTGTAATTGTCTTAGCATCCATATACTTTATTTCAAGAGACTTAGACCAAATTAACTTTGCATGGGTTTGTACTGTTAGATACAAGAACATTAATCTCCCTAGGCATTTAGCAACATCTATTTGATCTTTGTTTCTGGTCAGTGAAAGAGCCAGTGTGGTGTAGTGGTTAGAAGCTGGAGGTCTGAATTCCTGATTTTCCGTGGAAGCTTGCTGGGTGATCTTGAGTTAGTCATGCACTCCCAACCTAGCCTACCTCACAGGGTGGTTGTGTGGATGAAATGGAGAAGGGGATGATGTTATAATCAACTTTGTGTTCCCACAGGGGAGAAGGGTGAGGTATAAATGAAGTAAATAAATGTGATTGAGACTTGGCCCACTTCCTTATTCCTAGTGATCAAGCATGCCATCTGTTAACAGAGAAATGAGGTGGGATAACCTTTTACTTGGAGGCTTATGTGCTTCTCTTTTTAGGCAGAACATGTTATAGGACTTATGTGGGCATTTTATTTTTGGTTTGTTTCTTTAAATACTGTTACCCATCCCCAGGATCTTAGGGGGCTAACTAGAAACTGAAATGTTAAATGGAGTTAGACCATTGGTCCCTCTAGCGCAGTGTCATCTCCTGTGGCAGTTGTTCTCCAGGATTTCAGGCAACAGTTTCTCTATCTCTATCACCTGAGATTCTCATAGCTGGTGATGATGGCTGAGTACAAAGCATGAGGTTTATCACTGAGCCATGGCTACTGCTCAGTGTACTTATCTAGAGCAGGAGGTCGTTTACTGGCCATTTACTGAGTGTTTGAGAGGAGTTGAGAGAGAGTTTGAAGGACGTTGCTGCTGATTGCTCAAAATATATGCATATTAGGTATATATACTCCATTTGTGCCACCCTTACTCAGTGGAAATTTCTTGCTTTTTCCCTGATCTGCAAGCGGAATTATTTGCTGTGGGATGAAAAAATACAATATGTATGTAACTGCTGTTTAGAAACCTCTAAATTGTATTTCAAGTAGGTTGTCTTTACTAAAATCAGTAACTGCAGGTTTTATGCTTCTGCTGTGGATATTTTTTTTCAGTCCCTTGACATCATATTGCTTCTTTCTAAACTGCTGACACAAGTAACCCTATAAATTAGCAGATGGTGGCACAGGAAAATCTCTTGGCTTCTCTCTTTTTTTCCATTTTTTAAAACAGTTTGATTTTTATAAGAGGGGATTTGGGTTGCAGCCAGGAATTCCTCAACTGGCAAAATGGAGTCTGAGCTTGTGTGTGTGTGTGTGTGTCTGGATCCATATTTGAGAGAGTTTATTAAGGGTTTATGTAGATATTTTGAACTAGGTTTGCGAACAGTGGTGTGTTAGATTCTCATTACATGTGGAGGAAAGGCTTGCCTGTATTAAAAACACAGTTCTAAAAGATCAAAAGCCTCAGTTTAAAGGTATAGTCCAGACTTTGGCAATATAACTTTCAATTCTGTTTCATTTGTGTCTGGTTTGGAGGTTTAAGGTGAACCTAGAGTTGGTTTACCTTTGCTGGTGCAAGGGACAAACACAAACTATTTCATAGAATAGACTGTGTTGCACTGTATATCCTCTGCTGAGTCAAGGTTCTGTTGCCTCAGTAACACTAGAGAATGAAAAGATGCCTTGCAGTCTGGTTTCTTTACAGCTCCTTGCTGCATTTTTCCCCCTGAATGTATTTTTTCCCTTGCTGCATTTTTTCCCCTTCTAGTCAATAAAGTCAGACACTTTGTAATCTCTTAACAATAGCTCCAGTTGCAGCCTTCCTGCTTTTTGTCTTAAAGAGCATTATTTTTTCCCAGGCTAAAATCACCTGCCATGTAATTTTATTCTTCAATTTATTTATTTATTTTGGTGTGGGGGCTGCTGGTTTATGTATTGCAGTTCTGTGGAACTGTCTTGACTTTTAAGATTATTTCAATTACAACAAATCCTTCTCTTTCTCTCCTCCCGTTATCATAACCAGTAATCCTTGTGAGTTTTGGGTATGACTGGTATGTTGGTTAGAGTGTCAGGTAAATCCCCACTCTGCTATGAAAGCTTGCTGAGGTGACCTTGGGCCAGTCACATACTCCCATCCTAACCTACCACAGAGGGTTGATGCAAGGATAAATTAGAGGAGAGCAGAATGATGTAAACTGCTTTGGGTCCCCCATGAGAGAGACAGGTGGGGTATAAGTGAATTAAGTAAGTAAAAACCCCAAAAGGTCACTAACCTGATCAGGCCTAATTCCTCTGGTTGAAATCCACCTAAATTACATTTGGCTAACATCAATGCGCAGGGTATAATAGCCAACTATTGATTCCTAACCTAACCCACTGGCAGATTCACCATACCTACACGAAGACTATTAGCCCACAAAGAAGGAAAAATGCAGACGATTATAATTGGTAGGCAGGTTTTATGAGTGACTGAGGCTCAAAGACTTCCTGCTTTCATAGTGCTTTCTGGATGCTTCAGAAGGAATCTGATGGCACCTGCATAGAAATTGGCTTGTGCTATTCAACAGTGTTCACAGAAATAGTGACAATTGCATCTTCTTACTGATATAAGTAGTAGAATAGGTTGTTGCACTTTTCAGTGTTCAGGTTGCTTTCTACTTTTAGGTGCCTTTTTAGTTTACAGTGAATTTGTTTCCTGGTCTGTATCCACTTTCTAACCTCTGTAAATACAGGGGAGGGACGGTGGCTCAGTGGTAGAGCATCTGCTTGGAAAGCAGAAGGTTCCAGGTTCAATCCCTGGCATCTCCAAAAAAGGGTCCAGGCAAATAGGTGTGAAAAACCTCAGCTTGAGACCCTGGAGAGCCGCTGCCAGTCTGAGAAGACAAGACTGACTTTGATAGACCCAGGGTCTGATTCAGTATAAGGCAGCTTCATATGTTCATATATGTTAAGGTTCAATCCCTGGCATCTCCAAAAAAGGGTCCAGGCAAATAGGTGTGAAAAACCTCAGCTTGAGACCCTGGAGAGCCACTGCCGGTCTGAGAAGACAATACTGACTTTGATGGACCAAAGGTCTGATTCAGTATAAGGCAGCTTCATATATTCATATATATATTCATTTGATTAAGTGTAACTGCACTGCAAGTATTGCTAGTTAAAAGGAATGTTGGGTAGACTTTTGACCTTTTGGAAAGTAGCATCCCTATTCTGAATCTACAGAAGTTTGCTTGCACCTTGGAGAAGGCAAGCTTTTCACCTGTGTTGGCTGGAGCTCAGTAGGACTCAGCTAAATTGAGATTCACAACACAGCCACATAGATAAATTGTGGGAGAAGGTAACTAACAGTTCCGTGGTTTTGGTTCCTCTGTCCGTCTAGGCTCTTTGTGCCATGAATACATGTTTTTGTCTTCAGTATACAGTCATAACTTTATGCTTTGGTTTATCACCATTTGCCAGAAAGCTGTAAAATTTCCTCTCTATTCCACTGGGGGAAGTTTTTGTACCTCCCCTGAGTGCCAAGCATCCAAATACAAATGTATTCCTCTCGAAGTGCAGTCATCAGAGAAAACCAAAGACCGTTTGTCAGGCCAACTTCAGAGGAGCTGCGTGCATTCTGACAAACTGCAGAGCCTTATGTTTTATTCACCAGGCCTGAAAAATACCTTCCTGAATGAGGGGGCCCATAAATAAACCAGCATGATGAATATTACACAGGATAAGAAGTGATACAGTGGGGGCCCTCCTTGAACATAGCACAATGAGCCTAGAGAAGGAAGTGGCTTCCTTTACATGTAATCCAGCTTGATAGACTTGATGTGGAACAGAAGAAAATTTCCTAGAGAGAGGCTTTTCTTCTTACTAGAGAGATGGGAAGGGGTTAGATACGCTAGTTTTTTTGTGCTTTTGTCTGGGTCTCATCCGTCTCAGTGCAAAAGATGCTGTAAGTATCATGAAGGTAAAAGTGGGCAGTCTTGGCCCACAGAATCCACATCTTGCACGTCCAGGGGGTTCTCACTTTTACAGACAACCTAAAGTAAAAAGTCTTCTCTTGCTACATTTGTGTTCAGAAGCTTGATACATGGGGATGTCATAGATAAGAGAGGGAAGAGAGCAGGAACTGGAGCATACAGCATAATAATAATAATAATAATAATAATAATAATAATAATAATAACAACAACAACAACTTTTTATTTGTATCTCGCCCTCCCCGCGAGCAGGCTCAGGGCGGCTCACAACATGTAAATACAATATACAATAAAACCATGTGCAATCAATTATAAATACATATACAATTTCAGTTATAAAACCATTCTTAAAATCATTAAAATTACATTAAACTTACGACTATGGTGCTATAATCAAGATCTTTCATAAAATCCAGTGAGTTAAAAACATAAGACATAGAACACATCCAGCAAGACTTTCTTGGCTCGGTTTTATGTGAAGGCTGTTTTAAAGAGGTGAGTCTTACAGGCCCTGCGGAACTGATCTAAGCATTGCAGGGCCCGTACTTCCTCCGGAAGTTGGTTCCACAGTAGGGGGGCCGCCATAGAGAAGGCCCGATCCCGGGTGGACTTCAATCTGGCCTCCCTTGGCCCAGGGATATTCATCTGGTTCTTTCCAGCTGACCTCAGCGCTCTCTGGGGTTCATGCGGGGAGAGACGGTCCCTCAAGTAGACAGGTCCTCGGCCATATAGGGCTTTAAAGGTAATAACCAGCACCTTGTAACGAACTCGGTACGCCACCGGCAGCCAGTGCAGTCCGCGCAGCCCCGGCTGTATGTGCTCCCATCTTGCGAGCCCCAGCAACAGCCTAGCCGCCGCGTTCTGCACCAGCTGCAGCCGCCGAGTTCGGCACAGGGGCAGCCCCATGTAGAGGGCGTTACAGTAATCCAGTCTCGAGGTGACCGTAGCATGGATCACCGTTGCTAGGTCCTGGCGCCCAAGGAAGGGGGCCAACTGCTTCGCCCGTCGAAGATGAAAAAACGCGGACTTGGCAGTGGCCGCTATCTGTGCCTCCATTGACAATGAAGGCTCCAGAAGAACCCCCAGGCTCCTGACTCTATGGGCCGCTTTCAGCGGTACACCATCAAAAGCTGGAAGGGGGATTTCCCCCCCAGGGCACCACGACCCAAGCATAGAATAGAAGTGTTCAGGATGCTGAAAGCAGAACCTTACTGGCTCTAACTGCATGAGTGTCTGGATCCTACTCTGAAGTGGGACAACTGGCCAAACTAGTCCTTTCCACACTTTTTCTAATCTGAGAAAACCTAGCAGCAGGATGAGATCTTCCTTTTGGACTTGTCTTTTAGCTGTGTCTCTCAAACTGGTGTCCAAAAGTCTCCCGTGTGATACCCTAACCTATACTTTGTGGGTGATCAGGGGTAGGAAAATAGGTGGCGGATCTCATCCAGCGATTGTTATGCAGCTGCACATACTATTCAATGGACAAGGAGGTGGAACTCTCAGAAAGGTTCAGGGTCTGCACTCCTGTGAGCTCTCACTGAATCTGAGGCCTGTGGGTCGTCATTGTCTTTTGACTGTTCTGGAGTTTCTTCGCCCTTTGGTTAACTAACAACTAGTTCTGCAACAAATTGCATGGCCAGGTTTTCATTTAGATGCTTAAGAATGAATAGTTGTTTGTGCTGGGATGGTGCTGCCCTGCTGCCTTTTGCAAATAGACATGTATTTCTTGCATAGCAAGTAAGTGGGCACACTTTTCATTTGGAAAGTGTAATGTCTAACCTTTTACACATGACGATGAGGTTGTGGTTGATCCTCTTCACAGTACCAAAGTTGTTGAATGGAGGGACTGTCCCCTAACCATGCCGCCACTACTGCTAAAGCACAACCCTCCTGCTGTTCACTTTACAATTGCTGATCTACTCAGCTTGTCTGCAATGGAAGAAATGTGTAACATTTAATTTTCAGCATCTCACTGCTTTGCTTCCTAGCTTCACTACCAAAGCTTTGTGTTTCATGACATCCTACCACCACCTTCACCCCACAGCACATCTGGCAATTGGGAGAACTCCAGCATATCTCAGATACTTTCCCAGCCATGATGTGTACATATTCACTTTTGCACAATGAAGAGTAAATCACTGCATAGCACTTCTTCTGCATCATAGATCTTCAGCTCTTTCCCAGCCACCTTCCTCTTTAGCTCTTCCACGTGGTTTAAAAGGTAAAGGTAGTCCCCTGTGCAAGCACCAGTCATTTCCGACTCTGGGGTGACGTTGCTTTCACAACGTTTTCACGGCAGACTTTTTGCGGGGTGGTTTGCTATTATCTTCCCCAGTCATCTACGCTTCCCCCCCCCAGCAAACTGGGTGCTCATTTTACCAACCTCGGAAGGGTGGAAGGCTGAGTCAACCTGGAGCCGGCTACCTGAAGCCAGCTTCCACCGGGATCGAACTCAGGTCGTGAGCAGAGCTTAAGACTGCAGTACTGCAGGTTTACCACACTGCGCCCATGGGGCTCTTCATTCCAAGTGGTTTAGGATTTTTCATTCAAGCCCCAATCCTGTCTGTTGCATTAGATCAGTTGGGGAGCAAATGCTTTCAGCTCACATATCCGCTCTTTAGTAAAAGAGCAGCAAAGATTTACCACCAACAGCAAAAATGAGCATTGCAAAGGGTAACTGTGAAACAGTGATGGGTATAGGGTAATAGAAGTGGCCCATAGCATTTTTAGTGTATGCCCATAGCATTTTTAGTGTATGCTGTATTGTTTTCTCTGTCTGGCTAAGCATCTTTTTCCAGGCTCTTGGTAAACAAGATTGCCATTTAGCATGTTTTAAACCAGCCTTCCTTGTTGAGCTATCAAGGCAGTTGGCAGCTCTGAACTGCTGGAGTGCTACAAAAGGGTGCTATGGAAAACTATAGACTTGGTAGGTTCTCTGTTTTGGCTGCCTCTTTTCTCCACATTGTCTCTAAAATTCCACATAGCCTGATTAATGAAGGGAGATGGCTGGCCTTTTCTTCTAAGCTAGTAAATATTCATGTTCAGCTCATCACCAGAGGCAGATGCAGTCCATAATCTCAGTCATTGCTGCCACAGTTACAGGAGCCAGGGAAGATACTAGTCTGGGGTAGTCTGCACTCTTTGCAATTCAGTGACTGCACAAAATGGCTCAGCTTATCTGCTGTCAAGTGGTTGGCTCTCAAATACACAGAGTAAATAAATGTCTACCTTTAGGGAAAAAAACAACATATTATAGTTGGCTAGAGTGTTGTGCTAGGATCGGGGAGCCCCAAGTTTAAATCCCCACTCTGCCTTGAAAGCTTGCTGGGTAATCTTTCTAATGTACTTCACACAATTGTTGATGTGAGGATAAAATGGAGGGGACAACAGTGTTGTAAGCTACACTTCATTCTCAAAGGGTAAAAAAACTGGGTATAAATATCTAACCAAATATGGAAGGGGCTGTAGCTTAGTGGCAGAGCATCTGCTTGGCATGCTGATGGTCCCTGGTTCAATCCCCAGCATCTCCAGTTTAAAGGATGAGGCAGTAATTGATATAAAAGACCTCTACCAGAGACCCTGGAGAGCCACTGCCAGTCTGAGTAGACAATACCGACTTTCATGGGCTGAGGGTCTGGTGCAGTGTTAGACAGCTTCATGTGTTCAATAAATAACTGAATAATGTTTGTGTCAGATAATGGGTACACAGAGAGAGAGAGAGAGAGAGAGAGAGAGAGAAACAAGGGAACCCATTTTGTGGAGCTGGCGTGTCTTACATCAATCATATAATTCCCTAATAGTGGTGACCAAATGGAGCACTCCCATTGGCTGACAAGTGCACTCAACAAACCATTGGCCCATCATGTGTCAGTCAGTACCTAGGGTTTCCCATTGGCTGGTTCCCCTGTTCCCCACCTACTGCAGGCCCGGGAACACTAAGCGAACTGCCAACAGTCTTACCTCAGAGACAGACACATCTCTGATGCTTCTCTGTGTCTTCTCCATCAACCACCCTCAGAAAGGGCTGCTGCTCTACTGCAGCCTTATGAAGCATTTCCTCACAGGCCACAGCAGCCACCTCTTTCCTGTCACTCCCTCCTCTGTTAGCAGTTGCCAACTCCAGGTTGGGAAATTCCTGGAGATTTGAGGGATGGAGCCTGGAGAGAGTAGGGTTTGAGGAGGGGTGGGACCTCAGACAGGTACAGTGCCATAGACTGTACCCTTCAAGTCAGCCATTTCCTTCTGGGGAACCACTGTTGCCAATCTCCAGGTGAGGCAACCACAAGAAAAGATTGAAGCCTGGAGAATAGACTGTGAAGAATAACTACAAATGTTATGATAAAATATTTGTGTACTCAATATCAATACAAATTACAGAGTCACTTATAATAATACATCACATCCCAACCAATATTCAAAGTCCATTCAAAGACCTGTAACTCAGCCTCTTTGATAAAGACCGGGAAATAGTGATTCGATCAACAATACCATCAGAGGCTTCAATGTGAGTCCATATCTACATGAGGATGTGAAATTGACAAGGCACAACTTTAAAAGAATTAAAAGTACCTTTCAACAAGATTTTGGAATGGCACAAGCACTTTGAATGGAGCCTTACAATAGGCACTAGCACTTTGTGAAAGTTTCGTAAGCAGATAAGAAGTCTTACTCACTTTGAATGTGGGATTTTGATCCACTTTGGAACTTTATGATTCTATAAAGTCTTGTAAGTATTAGAATTGACGGACTTTGAATATTGATTGAGATTTGATTTATTATAGGTGACTCTGTAATTTGTATTGGTATTCAGTACACAAATATTTTTTCGTAACATTGTTATTGCATTTGTATTTATTCTTCACAGTTTATTTTCCAGGCTTCAATCTCCAGGTGAGGGCTGGAGATCACCTGGAATTACAGCTGCTTTCCAGAAGGCAGATATCAGCTCCCCTTGAGGTTGCAGGGGAGCAAATGCCTTCACTTGGGTGGGTGGGAAGACAGCAGGAGGGGCACTCACCCAGAACCTCTTTCTAGCGCTTGCTGTATTTTGCTTCACAATGGACCTTATTCCTAGTTATGTTATATTTTGACTGATCATTAAAGTTTTCCCCTTCCTACTCTTTTCCCTTTATGGAAAATACTATTCTTGAAAGTATTCAGTATTCTTGCAGATGTTTATAATGTAAATTTGGAAATGAGAATGTCCCCAGGTCATTTCAACATGGCTGGGGTGGGAAAGTGTTAATACGCTTGGAAAGATGTTAAAATTGAATCATGGATTTGGGGCATGGATCGCAAACCAAAGCAACTTGAATGGACTTCTCAGGTTTGGTGCAATGAGGCTTTTGCTGTGTCATCAGACCTAGAGTTTGTAATCTAGAGGTATGATAACATTATTTGGACCTTGACAAATGTACACAAGCATCTGGGCCTCACGAACTTATTTCTCAAGCTGGGAAAGGAAAATGCTGAGCCTAAGCTCTCAGCTAATGGCATCATACAAACAGGGAATCTGCTGCCAACTGCACCATTCTGTGCTCTCTTCATTACAAAGTCTCTGCTCATTTCAACTTGGCTGCAGTTTCCCAGGCTATGGAAAGCAACTGAATTTGCACCTCTCTCTTACCACAACCAACAAAAACCAACAGCATACTTCACTCAAATCCTAACAATGTTTTGCAGACGTTGGGCTAAATGAGACTTTGTACAGAATGAACTGTGTGGTTTCTTTGAATGTCAATGATTGCCCCTTTATTACCCAATTCTTAACCATCAAATAACCTATCAAATTTTTGTCCTGCCCTGCCTCCTGTAAAGTCAAGGCAGCACACATGATGGCCTTCTCCATTTTAGCTTCACAAAACCCCTCTGAGATAAATTAGGCTAAGAGAGGAATGACTGGTCCAATGTCACACAAGGATCTTCATGTATTGTATAATAAATAATCTATTTCTGAATCTGGCCCCAGAGTGTAGATCAAATACTGTGCAGAAAGGGCAAGAGACAGACAGACAATGTTTCTCCAAGCACAGGAAAAAACACACACCCAGGTTTGAGGGGGAAAAAATAAATAGGGAAAGTGGAGGGAAATGGTGGGCTAGAACACCCCCACACCAGTGAAAAAATGCACACATTGCAACTTCTAGAAAAAATGCTGAACAAGATCTCTCAAAAAGGGGAGGAAGCAGAACTGGTAATGGGTAAGCAACAGAGACAGGAGGCATTTGAAGATGTCAGTGGTGATGTGGAGAGGAGGTATCACCGAGAAGAAGCAGGAATCAGTAGATGGATTGTATTCTATCACCTGTTAATTCATTAAGGGTCCCCCCACTTGTAATAATTATTGGTCAGTGACTGGGAAGGATTCAAAGCACTTCAGAGATCTCAACAATGTATTCCTGCAAAGTAAGCCAAGACTACTGTCTCCATATTGCCTTAGCCATGGGGGAGAGAATGAGGCATTGCAAAAGATGGTAGTGTTCCAGATGGCCATGGCTGAAATAAGATTTGAATGAGAGATACTGAGTTACGTAATTTTAACTTCTTCACTTCACTAGATAATCTTGGTCTCTGGTTTAGTTTTGGGTCTCTGCTTCTGCACTAAACTGGAAAAAAGAATTTGGGCTACGCTAAAATAACAGCGTCCCTTCAGTTATTCTAACAAGAAGCTAACATTATAGGGTTGTGCTAACATTGCCAATGATTCACCTTGTCTAAATGGAAAAATACCAGTCAGTCTGGAATTATGTAGAGCCACCCGTTTGGCAAAAGAGATTCCCATCACAGCTGTCTGGAAATTCCCATGAAGCTGATGGAAGGCCACAAGTAGGATAGCAGAAATACTGCATGTCAAAAGTGATGTGGAAACATAGAGTTGGAAGGTCAGGAAGTAACATACAAGGACCAAGTAATCTGATATGTACATTTTGTGTCTTCCTCTTTCTCTGTGTTTGAATTTTGTGCAGCATTTGTCTGCACCAGCATCTTCTTGGTCTTTTAAACTTTTTTTCTGAATGTTTGTTTCTTCTTCCTTACTGAATTTCAAAGAAATGAACTCCAGTACTCTGCAAAAGAGTAGCTAGGCCTCCAGCCACAAACAGCAAGCCACAAAGAACATGAGAAGCAAGTGCCTCCAAAGCAAGCTGCTCAAAGGCTGAAGCAAGGAAGATATTGGGGCAGAATTTGACTCCATCTCCCTGGGCTCAGCATGCTCTGGATGAGCTCTGCACAAAGCCTTCTTGAAAATATCTTCCCCCCTCTATTCCCACAATAAAAACCAGGGGAGCAGCTCATCTCCACCCAGCCCAATCCTCCCTGCAGCAGAGGAGGTAGGAGCCACGAAATAGGAACACTTAGCATTTTATGACACTTTTTAAAAATTGCTGCCTGACAGCCATAATCCACTGCTTAAAAACCACAACAGAAGCGCAGTGAGTTGGCTATTGCTATTCATTATATACTTCCCTCTGTTCAGAGGCTTGGACCTTTGGTAGCAAGTTGAAGTGGGAAGAAAGGAAAGAGGAGAGATCTCAGTGCATGTTTATATACACTCCCCTCTCTCTCTGGGTCTCTTTTTTGAAATCCATGAGGATGTGGTGAGAAGCGCATGCTTTTAACTGCTAAAGTGTTCAGAAATTGCATAGATGTTAAGAGGAATATGTATGTACACATACATCTGTGCACATGGAGTTGGTATGTTCTCCTTCAAACAATACTTTCGGGATGCCCACCAAAGGTGTTGGCAGGTTTTCGAACAAATGAAATAAAATAACTAGCTCTACAAAAGGTGCACTCAACTCGTAGAGCGAATTGCTAAGGGTCAAGATGAAGTTACAAGAATGAAAAAAAAAATCATAGGAAGCTTCTATTTTGTTTGTTTTCAATACTTATGTACTGCCTCTCCCTAACAATATGCATGGGATGACATAGTACAGTAACAGAACAAAGTTTGAGTCCAGTAATATTTTTAAAAAAATTCCACGGACAGCCAGCGACAATATAAAATTAACTAAAACCGTGTAAAACAACTGTTTTACAATAAAGCATTCAGAGGAAAATACCTGTTTGTCCATGCTGATAGCAATTTCTGCAGATATTTTTCAGCCACTAGGTTATGGTACCTGACTACGAAGAAACTCTGCATTTGCAGTGTTTGTGATCGGCTGGAAAGCTCTGTCAAGGAATTTAGTTGCATCACGCTAAGCTTATGCTCCCTGTCTTTGCTTTAAGCACACAGAGTGCCCTCAGTAAAGGGCTGTTCTGGGTCAAGTTCTAGTCTCTCTCTCTCTCCCTCTCTCACACACACACACCCATGCCCCATGCTGCTGCCAAGAGCATATTAAAAAAACATAATTGATTTTCCTTCTTGTCAGTTCTTAACCTGGACGTTGCAGTGGTGGCAGAAAAGGCCTGATTAGAATCTTTCTGAAGAGGCCAGTGAGTTATAGTAATGGACACTCTTTGAGCTGTCTGTACGGCTCATAAATCTATCCCCCTCTGAAAGTGCAGATGGTCCATAATCGTCCATCATCCCAGAGTTCAGCACTGGACAGCTCCTGGGTGGGTTTCTCCTGAGAGGCTGCTTTTTCTGCAAGCTAAACGGAACTACACTGCAGCAGTGCAGGGCTCTCTCCATAATGGAGAGCAGGCGAGTGAACAGACCAGCCTTCAGCCATGATTTAGAAGGAAATAGACAATAAATATCTTGGAGGCTGGAAGCAACCAGAGGCAGGTGGAAGAGCGAGCAAGGAAGCTAAAGATTGCTGCTGTGCTTGCAGCATATATACTGATACGTCTGCTGTGGGCAAGGGTGGCATCCCAGGATCAGTGGTGAAGGAGGCACTAATTTGTTCTGCTTGTCTAATGAAGAGGCTGAAAGATCTTTGAGAAGGGAAACTGGTTGAATGTAGCAGGGCTTTCTTTTTCCTTGTTCCTCATTCTTCCGCGTGCAGCTGCTGGTGGGGCCTTAGGTCATTCACAAGTTCTCTCAGAGCTGTTCTCTCAAGAGCTCTCTCAACCCCACCTACCTCACAGGGTGTCCCTTGTTCAGATGGGGAAGGGAAAGGAGTTTGTAAGCCTTTCAGAGTGAAAGGCAGGGTATAAATCCAATTTCTTCTCTTCCCCCCGCCTTTGGACCCGAAGAGACTTTTCCGAAATGAAAACCTACAACATTTCCAAAATGAAACCTTTTTAAAAAAGAAATTCCGGATTTTTTTAGCACTGGTTAACAAAACAGTAGTTTAGGGTAGAATATGTTGTGTGAACTACAAGTTTATTGCATTTCATCTGTGAGTACTATGGAGCCCGGGGGGGTGGGGGGGTGGGCTCCCTCTGGGTATCCTACCCCCCCAGGGAAAGTGTATGCGCAATACATAGCCTCTCCTCTCCCGGTGTAGTGAATGCCGCGTGGTCACTGTCTGGCTATGCCTGGCAGATGGTCACTGCAATGGCCTCTCCTGCATTACTGCATCCGTAGCAACACCTTCTCGCTGGTCCCCCCCGTTTTTCACAGAGTTTGCTACGTCATGGTGCGACCGAATTGTCCGGCGGTATAACCGGATGGGCAGGCTGGGCCCACCAACCTTGCCAGCCTAAGAGAAGGAAAACTCTAACATCAAACCTGGGCAGATAGAGCTCGTTAATGTAACACCTACCACCTGGAGGACTCGCTGCCGGCGTCACGGCTTACTGGGCCATGGCAGATGACCCCCAGGTGAAAGGGTGGAGCCAGTACCGCGCACACTGGGCTTCACCTAAAAAATTCCTCTGCGCAGGCCTGAAGGGCATATCCACATACACAACCCACAACGCATCAAGTCCTGCAGCGATGGGCAAGGGGCGAAACGGCAGGTGGAAGGTGCCACTGGAAGCCGCAGTCCCGATCCTGCATGTAGGCGGTTCAGGGTATTGGTCGCCTGATGCTAACCCGGAGACGAAAGCATTTTTCGGCAGCACCCTGAACGACCAAGCAGCCTTATCTAGGGACAGCACTGCTTGCTCCACACGGAGAGGGGCCTAGAAAAGGTGGCCTAAACAAAGCTCGTCTCCTCCACCCCAGTTGGCTAGCCGCGGTCAACGGGCATCCTTACTTGCGGTCAAAAAATAACAACAAAGAAAAGGCATGCACCTGCCTCACAAAGTGTGCAAAGACTAAAGCTTGCGTGTTGGAACATCAGAACCATGCTTGACACAGTAGACAGTGGTCGCCCTGAACGACGCTCTGCTCTAGTTGCCCACGAACTTCTCAGGTTGAATATCGACATAGCAGCTCTCAGTGAGGTCCGTTTCCCTGAGGAAGGTAGTCTTCAAGAACACGGTGCTGGCTATACCCTCTACTGGTCAGGTAAGTCAAAGGCTGAGAGCCGCCTTTCTGGCGTTGGCTTCATGGTCAGGAACTCCATTGCCTCCAAACTCGAAAACCTGCCAACAGGTCACTCAGATCGCATCATGTCCATGCACCTCCCACTTCAAAACAAGCAGCATGCAACACTCTTCAGTGTGTATGCCCCAACCCTTCAAGCAGATCCTGCAGAAAAAAACAAGTTCTATGCTGATCTACACAACCTCGTACGGAAGACCCCTACAGAGGACAAGGTGATCATCCTTGGCGACTTCAATGCCAGAGTAGGTAAAGACTCGGAAGCCTGGAAAGGAGTACTTGGCAAACACGGCATTGGCAACTGCAATGACAACGGGCGCCTCCTGCTAGAATTCTGCATGGAGCACCAGCTCACCATCACCAACACTATCTTCCAGCAGAAGAACAGTCTGAAGACAACCTGGATGCACCCACGGTCCAAGCACTGGCACCTTATCGACTACATTCTGGTGCGCCAGAGAGACCTTCAAGATGTCTTACACACCCGAGTAATGCCCAGTGCAGAATGTCATACGGATCATCGTCTTGTACGCAGCAATCTCCGTCTTCACTTTAAACCCACACCCAGGAGAGGAGGTATCCCTCGGAGGAAGTTTCAGGTTGGCAGTCTCCAGTCAGCCGAAGTTAAAGCTGCCTTCCAGGCAAAACTCCAGTCAAGAATTGAGGACCCCAGTTGCCCCACAGACCCTTCTCCAGAAGCACTCTGGGAACACCTAAAAACTACCGTCCTGCAGATCTCTGAAGAAGTCCTCGGGTTCTCCACAAGGAAGAACAAGGACTGGTTTGATGAGAACAATCAAGAGATCCAAGATTTACTGGCGAAAAAGAGATCTGCCTACCAAGCACATCTTGCTCAGCCCTCCTGTCCTGGGAAAAAAGCAACCTTTCGCGCTGCATGTAGCAACCTCCAGTGCAAGCTTCGAGACATTCAGAACGAGTGGTGGACCAAGCTTGCTGAGAGAACCCAGCTGTGTGCAGACACTGGTGATTTAAGAGGGTTCTACGAAGCCCTGAAGGCAGTATATGGTCCATCATATCAGACTCAGAGTCCCTTGCGTAGTGCAGACGGCCAAGTGCTCCTCACAGACAAGGCATCCATATTGAACCGGTGGTCGGAGTATTTTCAGGTTCTCTTCAGTGCCAACCGCGTAGTTCAAGATTCAGCAATTCACCTCACCCCACTTCAACCAGTGAAAACAGAGTTGGATGAGATCCCCACTCTAGAAGAGACTGTTAAAGCCATCAAGCAACTGAAAAGTGGCAAGGCAGCAGGAGTTGATGGAATTCCACCAGAGATCTGGAAGCATGGGGGCACAGTACTACATAGCTCACTTCACAAAGTACTTGTCACCTGCTGGGAACAAGGCAAATTACCACAGGACTTTCGCGATGCAATCATCATCACCCTATACAAGAACAAAGGGGAAAAGTCAGACTGCTCCAACTACCGGGGGATAACCCTGCTCTCCATCGCAGGCAAAATCCTTGCCAGAATACTCCTGAACAGACTGGTGCCCGCCATTGCAGAAGAACTCCTCCCAGAGAGCCAGTGCGGCTTCAGAGCTAACAGGAGCACCACCGACATGGTATTTGTTCTCAGGCAGCTCCAAGAGAAATGCAGGGAACAGAACAAGGCTCTGTATGTGACTTTTGTCGACCTTACCAAAGCTTTCGATACCGTTAGCAGGAAAGGCCTGTGGCAAATCTTGGAACGTTTAGGATGTCCCCCAAGGTTCCTCAGCATGATCATCCAGCTACACGAAGACCAGCGAGGCCAAGTCAGACACTGCAACGACCTCTCGGAGACCTTCCCAATAGGCACAGGTGTAAAGCAAGGCTGCGTTCTCGCGCCAACTCTCTTTACGATCTTCTTTAGCATGATGCTTCAAAGAGCCGCAGTAGATCTAGATGATGATGATGGTGTCTACATCCGCTATCGCACCGATGGCAGCCTGTTCAACCTGAGGCGACTAAAGGCCCACTCCAAGACAATGGAAAAACTCATCCGAGAGCTACTGTTTGCTGATGATGCTGCACTCGTCTCCCACTCGGTATCAGCTCTGCAGCATATGACGTCCTGCTTTGCAGAGGCTGCCAAGCTATTCGGCCTAGAAGTTAGTCTGAAGAAGACAGAAGTTCTCCACCAGCCTGCACCCCAGAAAGATTATCACCCTCCCTGCATCACTGTGGGTGAATCAATTCTGAAGACAGTCCAGCAGTTCAGCTACCTGGGGTGCATCATCTCCTCAGATGCTAAGATTGACAAGGAGATTGACAACAGGCTGGCAAAGGCAAACCGTGCCTTTGGCCGACTGCACAAAAGAGTGTGGAGCAACAAGCATCTGAAAAAAGGCACAAAGATCAATGTTTACAAAGCGGTTGTGATGACAACCCTCATCTACGGCTCCGAATCGTGGGTTTTATACCATCATCACCTGCGACTCCTTGAGCGCTTTCATCAGCGCTGCCTTCGCACCATCCTCAACATCCACTGGAGTGACTTTGTGACCAACACTGAAGTACTCAAGCGGGCGGAGGTTACCAGCATCGAGGCACTGCTGTTGAAGACGCAGCTGCGCTGGACAGGGCATATTTCTAGGATGGAAAACCACCGCCTTCCCAAGATTGCTCTGTATGGCGAACTCTCCACCAGTCATCGAAATAGAGGGGCACCAAATAAGAGGTACAAGGACTCCTTGAAGAAATCCCTTGGCACCTGTCGCATCAACCATCACCAGTGGTCTGACCTAGCCTCAGATCGCAAAGCATGGAGGCACACCATCCACCAGGCTGTCTCTTCTTTTGAGAACGCACGCATAGCTGGTCTTGAGGACAAAAGGAGATTGAGGAAGAATCGCACTGCTACAGCACCAACCCTAAATCAGACTTTTCCCTGCAGCCACTGTGGCCGGACCTGCCTGTCCCTCATTGGTCTTGTCAGCCACCAGCGAGCCTGCAGCAGACGTGGACTATTGCACCCTTCTTAAATCTTCGTTCGCGAAGCCAAGCCGAGAGAGAGAGAGAGAGAGAGACTATGGAGCCCACTGATATGTCTCCTGTTTCCCATTTTCTGCTTGAATTTTGGAAATAAAATCTAAAGGGTCCTTAATAGGATAGGAAAACAGAGAGCTCCAGGACAATCCCTACCAGACAGCTGACTGGCAAAGCACAGAGCTCATTCCTGAGCAAGCACTTTACAGCCTTCCACTCTTGATTTGGCCACTATCAAAGACTTTATTTGGGGGCTCAGAATCCTCTTTCTGTGGCTGTACAAGGAGAAATCCTTCCCCTGACATTTAAATGGAAACTTGAATCTCTTCCCCAAAGTAAAGAGCTGGGTGCCATCTTTACCTTACCTTCTCAGTCCAGGAGATAATTCAAAGGAGCCCTGGAGTCATCACCTTTGCACTGTAGGGGACACCCCATTTAGAAAGAGCTGTCTCTGTTGTAGAAGGAAGTTTGGCTTCGAAACTTACAACGTTCTGTGGTTGGCCTTACTGCATGATGGCTATGTTGTGACTGGTCGCGTGGTAGCAATTTTTTTTTGTACACGCAGCCCTTTCTCAGAATTCCAGAATTGCCTGAAGGATTAACAGGAGACCTCTGCAATAGAGTGTAAGCATGAAAAAAAGTGAAAATGAGCATTACTCCTTGGATCTACAATAAGCAACTTGGCTAGCTAAGATGAGCCATAATTTTGTTTCCATCCTCAGTGATTGCGTCTAGAGTAGAATTCACTATTTCGTATTAATGACATTAGAAGAGATTGGATTTATATCCCGCCCTCCACTCCGAAGAGTCTCAGAGCGGCTCACAATCTCCTTTCCCTCCCTCCCCCACAACAGACACCCTGTGAGGTAGATGAAGATATTGGATTTATATCCCGCCCTCCACTCCGAAGAATCTCAGAGCAGCTCACAATCTCCTTTCCCTTCCTCCCCCACAACAGACACCCTGTGAGGTAGATGAAGATATTGGATTTATATTCCGCCCTCCACTCCGAAGAATCTCAGAGCGGCTCACAATCTCCTTTACCTTCCTCCCCCACAACAGACACCCTGTGAGGTGGGTGGGGCTGGAGAGGGCTCTCACAGCAGCTGCCCTTTCAAGGACAACCTCTGCCAGAGCTATGGCTGACCCAAGGCCATTCCAGCAAGTGCAAGTGGAGGAGTGGGGAATCAAACCTGGTTCTCCCAGATAAGAGTCCGCACACTTAACCACTACACCAAACTGGCTCTCCAGTTGTACCCCACTTTTCTTTCAAGCATAGAATAGCATACATCAGGGTTTTGTTTGTTTTTTTCATTTTACCCTGTGAGAGTGGTTGTGACAAACTGTGTTGCCCACTGTAGGTATTTCTAGCAAGAAATAACAAGAGTGACATGGACTGGAGCCAGGCAGCGAGCACTTTGGCTCACTCTGCACAGGTGCTTGATCTTGCCAACATATGCATTTCTAAGGTGACTGCGAGCAAAGCTATATATTCAATCAACGTAGCCCTGCCAGAGAACTTCCCTGCCTCTTGCTAACATATAAAATCCAGGACCAAATAAGAGTGGCTCTTAGTGGAGCGTGTGTGTGTGATGGAGGTTAAAATTGCTCCCACCACTCATTTGCCAGATGTCAACTTGCATCAGGGCTGCCACTGGCCCATGGATGATGGGGTGTCATGTGGTGAGGCAGCATTGCATGGCAAGCTGGGAGACCAACACTGTACACATTGCACTGGCCAGCTGTCTGACTTTCCTATGTTTTTATCAGTTTTTATCGGTTTGCCATGCCTCCTCTAGCAAGAGCTGGTGAGATCATATTGCATTTATCCTTTCACTGATGTTGTGCATTGGCGGGGCTAGATCGATTTGATCATGGACCCAAAGGATGTCTCAACCCTTGTGAGTCAGGAAATAGCCAAACTGTTGTTTCTGGATAGTCCCCTGAAGGACCTGCAGGTGGACCCATGCAGTGGTGACAAATGCTTCTCCTTAGCCTCTCTCCACAGTTTGTCTCAATAGTTTTTCTTGCTTTTCAGAAATATTATTTTTGTAATCAGTCCGTTGGAGCTTCTAGCCAGGAACTTTAAAGCAGACTTTGTGGAACTCAAATAGGAGACACCTTATGCTAAAAAGAATGGTAGAGACCTAAAAATCTTCAGACAACATTTTAATGTAGTCAACTTACTTTGCCTAGTTCAGGGAAACCCAAGCCCAGTCACCTGTATGAGCACTCAGTGGATCTCTGAATGATTGTGAGCAGTCATTACTTGGGACGCTTCCTTTTAGAGACAGTCATGGATTGTATTAGCACTTCTTGCCAGAGTTTAGCTGTCCTGGCTCATGCTGAGGTCATTACCTGCAATAAACAAAATTTCCTCTGACTCATATTTAAATATTACTCTAAAGTTGAGGGCATGTTTTCTGTATAGCAGTTAAGTGTTGTAACTGAAATGCTGTGTCATTGTTTTTATTGCAGGATTGGGTATGCCCCAACTGAGATCCCCTTCTACTAGGTGGGCAGAAGAAATTGATAGAAACGTTAGGCAAGGTTTAATTGGCTCAAAGTCCCATCTGTTAGCTATGTAAGATGGCACTTAAGAAATGGAACGCATAAGCAGGATAAACAAGCTTTCACATATGATCTTCCTGGGTGTCAGCAACTTGGTTCCAGTTGGTCCAAACCAGGAGTGGCCAAACTGTGGCCAGGGATCCACATGCAACTCTTTCACACTCTTTCTCCCAAGCCCCTACCACCCCATCAGCTGGCTTGGAGAAGGCATTTGTCTCTTTAAATCACTTCTCCAAGCCAAGCCAGCTGGTCCAAACCATGAGAAAGCCCTTGTATAGCTGTCATTAGGACCTACTAGAGGAGTGAGCTGCATCGAAGAAGGGTATCAAACTATCTCCTCCTTTGCATCATTTTCTCCATCTAGATCCCCACAACTGTTTTTTTTCCCCTGAAGGGAGAAATAGAACTTTCCAAAATGAGAGAACCATGAACTGAGTAGTTAAGGCTGGGCAAAAGAATTTACCTATGTCAAGGATCTTTTCAGATTGAGCTAGCATGTGTATAATCCTTTTTGTGCATTCAGCATAAGCACACCAGCAGCAAATCTGCCTGGGCTACAGATCTCAAGCATGCTAGTACTGGATGTGCAGCAGCCACATGCCCATTTTAACTAAGATGCTGCATGCATACAGCATTCTGTAGCAAGTTCTTTGGTCTCACCAGCACAAGGCTATGGCCCTGGATTTGGCCAAGTTTTTGTCACTTCCCTAGAAAATTCGGCTATCAAACTGAACATTTTTGTTCAGTACAATTTTACCATTTTATCTCTGCCTTCCAGTCTATATTCTGCTATTAATTCCATTTTTATATGTACAGAACTAGGGTGGGCAGAGAGGAGAAAGCGTGTAATGGAGGGGAAGGAGCAAGGCAGAGCCAGGAATGGCAGTCTCTCTCACAGACTCCTTTTTCTTTGGTCCCTCCTCACCCAATCTCAATCTTCAATCCCCATCTATCTTCCCTTCCTCTTTTGTTGAGAGTGTTTTGGAGGACATGCATCCAAAATGTCTATAGCCACACATTCCTAGAGAGGTTGCTGAAAGCCTGTCTGGAAAAGTTTACTAGAGACATCTCGGAGGTACTTCTTCCAAAAGCAATGACAGCTGCAGGTGGGAGAGAATAATCTTCCTTATTTTCTCAGCAACCCCAACTTAGAGGATATGAGTTTGCTCACTTCAGGGACTTGGGAGCTCCAGTGGCTTGTATAAAGTAGCCATTTGAGGAGGCTTGATGGAAGTGTCTTCCTTCCAGCAGTACTTTCTGCTAAGCCCCCAAAGATCTTTGCACATAATAGGATTTGTTGTATTGTCTTTTTTGTAGATCATATTTTCAGTACAGAATTATCCAGTTAAATTCAAATCCAGTGGTATCTTAAAGACCAACAAGATTGGGGGCGGGTGGGTGATAAGCTTTTGAGAGTCAAAGTTCCCTTCACCAGATACCTCTGAAATGAAACTATCAACGTTGGACATAAAGATATGTGACCTTACTGGCATGAACAGGCAGAGAAGGGAAGTTGTCAGATAGTCTGACATATATAGGAGGACTCAAAGTACAGTGAAGGCAATAATGAAAGGGTCTCATCCTTTGAAGAATGACCTGGATTGTAAGGAGTTGGGCTTTGATATATTGAACTGGAATTGGCTTGGATAAGTGTTGAGCAGTTGGTTGCTATAAACCTAGTGAGGTGAGAATGGAGGAGCAGACAGAACTTTGACTGAAAATGATGGACAATGGAAACCTAACAAGTGAAAGGAAGCCCTTGTATTTGTGTTTTAATCACATTAGCTTGACAAATTCAGTTATGGTATCAGTCCCAAGGCCAACCCCTTCCCACAAATCTCTCTTAATCACTTCCTTTGTTGTCCCTGCAATCCCTAAAAGTGCTCCTATAGCTGACAATAGGCTGGTTTTCTCCTGTGAGAAGCTAGCACCAGCACCAGTTCTGAAGGAGAGTTTTAAGTGGAATGCTGTCCCCAGAGCTTGTATCTCAAAAGAGCAGCTCAGATGTAAGCTGAGAAAGCTCAGATGTAAAGTGAATGGGCTTCTGGGAACAATTTTACTTGGGAAGAATACTTCTCCCACCTTTCCACTGGGCTCCCAGCCATCTTTCTTGTGGTAACACAGTGCCTTGCATTCAAAATATATAGTACGTTTTGCATCACAGTAGCTCTCACTCTCCTTGCAGGGTCCCAGGGTCAGTCTACCACCCATCTGTTGCCCTTTGCAATACATAACATACTCCTGCAATAAGTACAGAGTACTGGAAAAATCAAAGTGAAATAACTTGGGGTTGAAAACCTGGATCAAATGGGTAAGGATGCTGGGACAGAAATCTGGTATCCAGTAGGGCCCAAAGGCCATGAAATGTGAAAAGTATAATCTGTGTGAGATTTTTCTGGAAAGCTCAGTTGGGTTTGTACAATGATAATGATCATTCTAGACCCACCAAACCAGTTTTATACCTGTACTAGGTTCATAAAGGCTTGCTATCTGTTGAAGACCTAAATGAGTACAGCCAGGTTTAATAAATTCTGGCTCACCAAACTTGCACTGGAAGTCTCCCTTTAAATGTTGAATATGTTGATTAGGTCAGCAGGAAAGTATCCTGGGAGAAGGAAGTACTCCCTCAGTGAGTATAGAATACTTTCAGTTTTGATGTTGGATTTGTTTCCAGTTATTATTCTACATGGAAACTGGTCTGTTTGACCTGGTAGACAGCAGAAGGGTATTGTTCGCAGGTGATGGCATTTATCACATTGGATGATGAGCAAGTAAATGAGCTCTTGATAGTATTCTGGGGAATAATGGTCTTAGAGATGATAAGAGGGGAACGGGTGACATGAAGACAGGGTTCTTGTATGATCCTTTGGCACCTTAGGTTCAAATCAGCACCTCTGACACTCAAGTAAGCAGAAACAAGCGCTTGCTTGCTTGCTCATTCACCCACTGACCTAGCCTTTATTTAGATACTATCAACCTGACCTTTACAGAGCATGCAAAAAAATAAGGCTAATGGTTGCTTCTGCAAGGACTAAGCATGCCACAGTTGAGTTTCCCTTGGATCCTCGTTCTGTAATCACACAACTTGGCATCCAGTTACTGTTCTGTCTTTAATAATGTTCATTATATAGGCCAAAGATGGAATATTGAACATGTTGCTCAGTAAAATTAAATTATTGCAGAATTGTAGGTTACACTTGAGTATTATACTATAATGAAAGGATTGGGCTTTTTACTCCCAATGTATGACCTAGAGGGGAGAAAGGAATACAGTTTTTCACCATCTGTAGCAACTACTGGCACTTTCCCCAATGAAGGATCTTGTTTACCCTTCTAACCTTTTGAAATCCAAATCTATTTTTGTGTTTACAGACATCCCAACATACCATCAGTTTCAAAGAGGGTTTCTTCCCTCTACTTGTTTGCTGAAAGTGACAGAGGAGCTTACCAAAAGGAGTGTAATAATAATAATATTATAATAATAACTTTTTATTTGTATCCCGCCCTCCCCGCAAGCATGCTCAGGGCGGCTCACAACCCATGAATACAGTATACAATAAAACCATGTGCAGTCAATTATAAATTCATATACAATTCAATATAAAATCATCCTTAAAAACATTAAAATTGCATTAGAGTTAAGATTATGGTGCTATAATTAAGATCTTTCATAAATTCCAGTGATTAGAACATAAAACATAGGACATATCCAACAGGACTTTCTGGCTCGGTTTATGTGAAGGCTGTTTTAAAGAGGTGGGTCTTACAGGCCCTGCGGAATTGATCTAAGCATCGCAGGGCCCGTACCTCCTCCGGGAGTTGGTTCCACAGTAGGGGGGCCGCTACAGAGAAGGCCCGATCCCGGGTGGACTTCAATCTGGCCTCCTTTGGCCCAGGGATATTCAGCTGGTTCTTACCAGCTGACCTCAGCGCAATCTGGGGTTCATGCGGGGAAGAAAGTGTAGAAGAAGGGAAGAAAGACTATCAGAATCCATTGCCCCTGTATAAATTGATGGTGCGGTCTCATTTGGAGTACTGTGTGCAGTTCTGGTCGCTGCACCTCAAAAAGGATATTATAGCATTGGAGAAAGTCCAGAAAAGGGCAACTAGAATGATTAAAGGGCTGGAGCACTTTCCCTATGAAGAAAGGTTGAAACGCTTAGGGCTCTTTAGCTTGGAGAAACGTCGACTGCGGGGTGACATGATAGAGGTTTACAAGATAATGCATGGGATGGAGAAAGTAGAGAAAGAAGTACTTTTCTCCCTTTCTCACAATACAAGAACTCATGGGCATAAGATGAAATTGCTGAGCAGACAGGTTAAAACGGATAAAAGGAAGTACTTCTTCACCCAAAGGGTGATTAACATGTGGAATTCACTGCCACAGGAGGTGGTGGCAGCCACAAGCATAGCCACCTTCAAGAGGGGGTTAGATAAAAATATGGAGCAGAGGTCCATCAGTGGCTATTAGCCACAGTGTGTGTGTGTATACCGTATATATATTTTAAAATATTATTTATATAATATAATATATTATTTATATATTTTGGCTGCTGTGTGACACAGAATGTTGGACTGGATGGGCCATTGGCCTGATCTAACATGGCTTCTCTTATGTTCATTGTGGGTAGAATTTCTGGCCTTCCTGTGTTTGGGGGGGTGGGGACAAACAGGAAATATGAGATATCTTGGAAGTTGTTATTGCTTAATTACTTATTTCATTGAAAGCTTACTGCGTAGATACAGTGGATACAAAGAGATGCAGAAAGGAGATCTCTTGACTAGGTGCGTTGGAATAGAATGAAGCTCCAGCATCCTGTAAGTAAAATGCCAGGCCGCCTCTCTACATCAAGATCAATCTCTCTTGCTTGGCTTTGGTTACTCACTGATCTTTCAGTATAGTTCTGTAGGTTTTGGTGTTTCTTCAGCAATGTCTAGGTTTGTTCTCCAGAATATCTCCTTTTCCTATAGCAAATACAGCTTTGAAAGTACCTCTATCAGATCTGTGGGTTGCATGCAGAGCAAGTAATGGGTAATAGATAATAATTAATAGAGCACTAAGGTGGTGAGGTAGAGAAATAGAGAGATAATTTTCATTATCCTTGGGGAGACTATAGTTTGCACACTGCCCTTTTAAAAACTCTGTTTACAGCAGCCATTTGGGTTACACATCACTTTGTATAAAGCTCCTTTGGGGATATGTAATAATGGCTCTTTGATTAGTGGCTTTTTGGCTGGAGAGGGAACAGTGATGAGCTGTATCAGGGCTTTACTAGGCAGTCCTAGCAAGAGGCTGCAAACACCTTTCTGCCTCCTTCACCTGCTAGTATGGAGGTGGACAGCCCCACCTGTGACTGGAGCCCACAGTCTCCGGAAGCAGCCTACTCACTAAGCCCAAGAACAAAATACTCCTTAATATTGATGCTGTCATGATGCTGACTGTCATCTCTTTCTGAATTTTGGTATAGTTTTGTTTGTTTAAAAATAATATCCCACCATTGTTAACTAATGATTAAAGATATATAAAGCACAAGTCTTAAAACATGGCATCTCACTAACACCATGTCAACAGCTTGTTAAGACTACAAGCAGAAACTTAATGGCCCAACAGAAATCTGGCTGATTTATACACTGAAGATGGTTAACATTTGTATCAACAAAGAAACACACTGGCTTAACAGCCAGGCCAAAGGTCTGCTGGAAAGGCAGCCAACCTGAATGCCGGTGCTAGGGAGCAGCATCAGAAGGCCTTGGCCTTTAAACCTATTTGTTTGTCCTCCAGATCCCACAGTCCCCACTGGACTGTCATTTCTGGCAACATCACTTCTGGTGCAAAACTGGAAGTAATGTTATTGCATTGACACAGTGTTCTAGGTGTCACTCAAAACGCTATGGTTTAACCACAGAGTTATGGGGGAATCCTAGAGCGTTGCCCAATACAGTTATGTCATTTCAGTGGGGATAAGCCTGCCCCCACCCCCACAATTGCCACTGGCTGCTAGCTATGACTGGAAGTCCTACCACAAGGGGAACTATTGCCTGCATAGTGAAATATTATACTGAAGTAGATAGATAGTACACCAGTTTGGTGTAGTGGTTAAGTGTGCGGACTCTTTATCTGGGAGAACCAGGTTTGATTCCCCACTTCTCCACTTGCACCTGCTGGCATGGCCTTGGGTCAGCCATAGCTCTGGCAGAGGTTGTCCTTGAAAGGGCAGCTGCTGTGAGAGTCCTCTCAGTCCCACCCACCTCACAGGGTGTCTGTTGTGGGGGATGGAGATAAAGGAGATTGTGAGCCGCTCTGAGACTCTTGAGTGGAGGGCGGGAAATAAATCCAATGTCCAATGTCTTCATCTTACATGGCCTTACAAAACTTCCAAACTTTCATTGGGGAAGACACCCTTCACATCTCTTTGAGAAGGCTATTCCACCTAAAAAAACCGTAGAGTACACCAAGGCCATGTTGCTTTACGGAAAGGCAGGAGCAAATATATGCAAAACAAAAGTAATTGAAACAAACATAAACAAATGAATTGGGAATGAGGGTCAGTGAGAATAAGTGAGGGGATGCCAGACCAGACAGAAAAGTCTTCACCTGCTAGCTAGCGGGGCCTTGTAAATAGGTTAGGATGTAACTGAGTCTAGCTGTACTGCAAACAGGTACTGCAGCTGCTGAGGCAGATCTGCACATTAGCCAGGATCCTGCAAGGCCTCACCCTGAGTACACTGCTCTACCCTGGTGTTGCATGCAGCCAGCCTGGCACTTTGCCTCCTTTGTAACACTTCAGCCCAGGCACTCTTCTGTACGGTGTTCCTGCAAATGGGAAGAGGTCCCTGCAGGATGGGATGGGGATGCTACAGGGCTGGGCTTGAGTCCTGCATGGAAAAGGCCTAGAGGCTATCTCAGGGGCTGGTAAGAGGCTTCTCTTGCAAGCTCTGGCAAGGTGGCCCATGGCACTGAAGAGGCAACATCTGCAGCTGGCTCTTCCTGATCCTTCTGGTCCTCCTCAGTCGCTGACCTTGGCTCTTCCTCTAGGGATTCCAAGTTAGAATCTCTGAGTCATGACAAGAACCTGACTTTGGCTCCCCCCCACACACAAAAAAAACAACCATAGTAAAATGTCCTCGGCAAGAAATCAGGAACCAGCTCCAAGCTGATCTCTCATCATCTGAGTGTCTTCTGATGGCTGCAAGTAGCCTGTTGCTGCAAATACATAGGTTGTGAACAGCTAAACAGCCCTTTGACTAATTGGTTGCCTGATCACCACTGGGAAATTATCTGAACCGGCAGGTGCTTGAGCACCCCTAGCATGTACATCTCCGTTGTTAGGTGAGTAACTGACTTATTGTGTGTCTGGTTCTCATCTCATTCCACTGATAGAAGATTCGCTGCTGAGTATCTGGCACAAGGCTCAGAACAGCCAATGCCTGACCCTTTTATGATGTGACCTAGCCAAGACACACTAGCAGAAGTCTTCTTCATGCCCAGGGCATGACAGCAGGGCATTCTTGGAGCCTGTGACAGTGCAGGAACTCAATCTCCATAATCTCCAGGGGTGTATGACAGACCCCGCAACCACCACCCAGTCCTGTCAGCAACATCACCATTTGCAGGATTTGATGGATCTTGGGACATCTTGAAATTCAGTCTCTGACTCATAGGCAGCCCTCTAAGCCCCAGGATATTGCATTGAATTGCCAGGTCCAAATGGAGACTAAGCACTGGATCCAAGGGCACCCGTCTCATTCTGGCAGGAGATGAGATAGTAATGTCATGGATGAGTCTCTGTAGAAATGGTGGAAGCTGGAAAAAGGCAGAAACCAACCTCCCCTTCTCAGCTACTGATCCACAGACCCGCTCATCTGGGTATTTCCCCTGTCAGTCTCATTCAAAAAACTTGACCACCCCTTTCTTCCTGGTTTATCTGATATTTTTCTGCTGATGGCAGGGGATTTTCTTTTAACACCTCAGGCAGGCTCTCTGCGCCTGCGCTTCCCAAAGGATCATAAATTCCAAGTGGCGCAATACTGCTATGTCAGCAAGTCTGCAAAATAAATTGATATTAAATGCAACAAAAGTCTCTTCTAATTCACCATGGTGCCTTCCCCAGCCCTGCCGTGAAAAAAGTAACTGAAAAGGGGGAAGAACAGAGAATGTTCCAGCCCTTGCCTGGAATAACCCTCGACTCCTACAGACAGGAAACCCTGTTAATTAAGGATTCCTTACACCTGACTGTGATTGCTACTGCCCTGTGTGCTGCTTCTGGTCTGTATGCACATATACAGCATCGTTTCATGCACATATGCATTTATTTTCAACCACAGATACATGTGTTTGAATGCATGCATACACAGACACACACACACCCCGCCCCAAAGGCTGTATCTACATGAATGCATGCACAAGAATACTAGCTTCTCTCTTAGGAATACAATGTGTACATTTCTTTAGCACCCAAATCGTACCTCCACTCTTTTGTCATAGAGAAGATGTTCCTCCCTGTTACAAATATATGGCATCATATCTCTTTCCTCTTACGCACAGGTATGCTCTCTCAGCTTGTAAAATGAGGCTGCAAATTGTAACTATGAATACTTTGTGCCTTACTATAAATTATGAAATACTCCAAATCCTTTAAACACACATCAAGTTGACTGCACAGGAGTATTTCTGTAGATGAAAAGATTTCTGCTCACAGAGCTAAACTTTCTTATCTCTCCACTCTGTTCCTAAGGCACAGCATTTGGGGTCTGGAGTGCAGTGGGATGGAAGAAAGCCATACTCCATGAGTAAAATTCTTCTATCCTTGGAGTTGCTCCAGTGTATCCAAACTATTGCCTTCCTTGCAAAAATAGTTGCAAGCAGATATTCCCATGCATTCTGCTGGGTATATGTGTCACCATAATTCTAAAGTGCACTCCACCTTCATATGTTCCTTATGCACTGGCATTCTCAAACATTTATCTCTTAGGGTACATATTTTTGTTGACACACTATTGTTGCCAGGAGGATTATCTTGTTTGTTTCTGATGCCAAATTAGTTTCAAACCTGTTCCTCACATGTTGGACTAAGCTGTGGCCCTGGACTTACCCGAGGCCATTTTACAGCTTGGGGAAGGGGGTAGGCTTCATGCCTATGGGAGGACTCAGCAGCAACCAACAGCTCTCTACCTCATCAGCTGGGGGCAGGTCAGGCTGGGGGCAGCTTTGCTCACCCAGGCCCATCCCCCTTCCCCTCCCGCTTTTAAGGGCACTTGGCTGCCAGGACTTCTCATGGTTGGCTTCAGCCATTCTCCCCCCCTCCCCGAGTTATCTTGCTTTGTAGCACAATTGTACATCTTGTTATTTCTTTCTTCTCACAGCTTAGGGTTGTTTTAGACATTAGGATGGATCCATTTGTGAGGGGGGAAACTGCTCTTTGTCCTTTGTTATAATAATAATAATAATAATAATAATAATAATAATAATAATAATAATAATAATAATAATAATTTTTTATTTCTATCCCGCCCTCCCCGCCGAAGCAGGCTCAGGGCGGCTCACAGCATAAAATACACATTACATCAGTTTACATTATAAAAACATGGTTAAAACAGTTATAAATTATTAAAATTAACATAACAATATGGCGTTATAAACATTAGATTTCGTAAACATCAGATAATAAAAACATTTCCAGCAGCATACCTAGCTTTGTTACTAATTCTATCGCTAGTTGAAGGCCACCTTGAAAAGGTGGGTCTTACAGGCCCTACGGAATTGATCTAAACGTCTTAGGGCCCTCACCTCCTCGGGGAGTTGGTTCCACAATAATGGAGCGACGACAGAGAAGGCCCGATCCCGGGTGGCCTTCAGTCTGGCCTCCTTTGTTAGGGATGGAGCCAGGCAGCATAATACCCAGCTGGGGGCTGTCATGTGACTCCACACAAAGGGGGCAAGGGAATCATACAGAGGCTTGTACTCATGTGGAACCACTGGTCTTGCCATTCCAGGTTTATTCCCAGCAGGCAGGCTAGGGATGGGTTTCATTGGCCAGCAGGTGGGTCTCCCAATGCCTGAATTTGTGCCCTATGACAGCTGTAATCAGTAAAGCTGTAATAAAAGATAAAAGGAGGAGGGAACTTGACCCAAAATGAATTTAATTAAGAGATAAAACATTAAGGAAATCAGAATATAAGGGCTCAGTAGTTCTTTGTCTAAAATTGAAACATAAATATTTTCAAATCTCCACACTGCATATAAAAATTTTTAACGAGAGAAAGGTGATCTCTATTTATATGTAATATTATTTTATTTTAATTTTTCCATTGCGTTCTTCTCTTATTATATATTTTGTAAAATTTTGAAAATGGTGTTCATCAGGATATTGTTGAATAGCTTCCACCTGGACAGCCCAGGCAAGCTCAACCCCATCAGATCTTGGAAGCTGAGCAGGGTCAACTCTGGCAAGTACTTGGATGGGAGACCTCCTTGAAATACCAAAGCCCAGGGCAGCAGCAGGCTTTATTTAGCAACCTCTCTGATTATCCTAAATGCCTCCACTAGGGGTCAGTCTTCAGAGGTCACCATGACTTCCAGGCGCATGCACACACAAATACAAAAGGAAGAATATCATTTTAGGTACGCAGTAGAACCATTATTCAAGGAAAGCGCACCTGACCATGGCATCAAATTATCTAAAATGTGACCTCTGATTATATCACTCCCTTGGGTCACAGATATTGACTATAAGTAAGTGATTCAAAGTATGTCTTTTGAACACATCTTTTTGACATATTATTCATAATTTATTTATTTATTTATTATTTATTACTTCGCATTTATATCCCGCCCTCTCCGCAAGCGGACTCAGGGCGGCTCACAACATTATAAAAACAATCAATCCAATAAAACATATAAAACCATAATTTACATATATCAACTTTAAAACCATTCTATAGCGCTATTTCAGTCCAGTATAGGCGGAGTGACTTCTCGACTATGATCACCAGCATTCTGTAGGATGTCCGGTGGCAGCCCTTTTTCGATCAAACCGCAAAAGCCTGTTTGAACAATTCGGTCTTACAGGCCCTGCGGAACGCAGACAAATCCCGCAGGGCCCTTATAGCTTCTGGGAGGGTGTTCCAAAGTTCTGGTGCTGCCACCGAAAAAGCCCTGGATCTTGTTGTACATAGCCTGGCTTCTTTTGGGCCAGGGGCAGACAACAGATTTTTTGTCCCTGATCGCAGTGCTCTCTGGGGGATATATGGGGAAAGGCGGTCCCATAGATAGGCAGGTCCCTGACCATAGAGGGCTTTAAAGGTTAATACCAACACCTTGAAGCGAACTCGGAACACAACAGGCAACCAGTGCAGCTCTCTCAGCACTGGCTGAATGTGCTCCCGTCGCGGTAGCCCCATTAACAGCCGTGCCGCAGCGTTCTGCACTAGTTGTAGTCTCCGGGTTAGCGTCAAGGGTAGCCCCCATGTAGAGAGCATTACAGTGATCTATTCTTGAGGTGACCGTAGCATGGATTACCGTCGCTAAGTTGTTGCGCTCCGGGTAAGGGGCCAGCTGTAAAATGTACTAATTTTAATAATTAATAATTATGCTTTTCCTTTCTTTTTCAGAACAATTTTATCTTGGTCTAAATTTAAGAAATGACTGTATTATCGTAATGTCTGGGACTCCAGACTCTGGAGCCATTCCATAACAACATTGTTTGATCATTAAGGAAGGCCAATTGGCCAAAATGCATTTGGTCAGGGTCAGTAATGGTCTATCCGTAGGATTCATGTATGATTTTATTCTGAATTGAGGCTATATTGGGCCTATATTTGTTTTTATTAAATTTGTAATAAATACATATTTGATAATATTTATACTTCAGTTTTAGATACAGAACTATTGGACCCCTATATTCTGATCAATAAAGCTGTATCCTGTTTCACTCCATCCTGGTTGTAGGGTGTGTGTCTCCTCACCCTGCTGCCTCCCTCACCCCCCAGTTTTAGGATTGCAATTAGGAGGGATCAACATTCAAATGAATCCACTGTAAGGATAGATTCAATAGAAACACCTTTAACCCCACAGTGTGTTGAAAGACACAGTCATAGCTTCAAATGCCAGCTACATTACTCACTATTCTATTCAAAAAGAGATACTTTGGTCATTTCTGTAGCTCATAGCCATTTCTTTTCTCTCTATATATATATGCTCCTTGCTGCATAAATTTTGCATGTGTGCCTCTCTATGTCTTACAACCTAATTCTTTAACCCCCAAAATGCTTAATCTCAGTACTTTCAAAACAGAATAAATGGAGAGTGGTAAATAATGTGTTCAGTATGCGTTATGTGTAGAATCAGACTGCTCCTTTTGCAGAATGGTGAGGTTATTAGTACAGTCATCTTAACCTGCCAGACTGCTGTCTCATCTACCTCATGCTTTTATGCTTTCTTCTCAGAGCACTAAGACGTTCTAAGGGCGGTGCTATAAAGGTTTGTTTTCCTTGAACACGCTGAAGACTGATGGGGTTTCTCTCTCTATTACTGATCTTTTTCTCCAGTATACCACTTATTCATCAGTATGCCACTATCAGTGGCAAGGAAGAGGCATTCTTAAGAGGTCAGCCAACTCACAGTTCTGCCTTTCTGTGTTTTTTAACTTACCGACTTTCCTGTCACATACACACCTGCCGTGATGGCATGTTTTCAAAACTCTGATGGGTAGGTATCTCAGTCAAGAGCGCGGAGCTACAGGAGACCCTCCTAACAATCAGCTTGCGCCATTGAAGCCTCACACAACCATATAAAGAACATTCACATTTTTTACTCTAGGGCCTTATTCCAATCTTTGACCACCTTCAGCAAAAGTGTAGTGATACATTCATAGGATTGCAAGTGGATAAAAAGACATGACAGCAGTCACACAGGGCAGTATGGTGGCTCCAATTGATGGAGTATGGTGGCTCCAATTTATTTTATTTTATTTATATCCCGCCCTCCCCACCGGAGCAGGCTCAGGGCGGCTCACAACATAAAACTCCACAATAGTAAAATATACAAGCTATAAAATAATACATTCAATAAAATTATACATTCAGAATTAAAATCAGCATTACATGTCATTTGATGCTAAGATCTAAGTATTATTCCATTTTCCATTGTGACGGCATTCCATCTGCACTGTAGGCACCACGTTAGTTAAAGGCCAGCTGAAAGAGGATGGTTTTGCAGGCCCTGCGGAATTGGCCAAGATCCCACAAGGCCTGTACTTCTTCTGGTAGCTGGTTCCACCAATGGTGGCGATTGAAAAGACCTTTTCCCTGGTGACTTTCAGTTTAGCCTCCTTCGGCCTGGGGATTACCAGTAGGTTTTGAGAGCCAGATCGAAATACCCTCTGGGGAATATATGGGGAGAGACGGTCCCTAAGGTAGACAGGTCCTCAGCCATATAGGGCTTTATAGGTAATAACCAGCACCTTGTAACAAATCTGGTACACTACTGGCAGCCAGTGCAGTTCCCGCAGGCCCAGCTGTATGTTCTCCCACTTAGGGAGCCCCAATAACAGCCTGGCTGCCGTGTTCTGCACTAGCTGTAGTTTTCAGGTTCGGCACAGGAGCAGCCCCATGCAGAGGGCATTACAGTAGTCCAGCCTCGAGATGACCGTTACATGGATCACTGTTGCCAGATCGTCGTGATCCAGGAAGGGGACCAACTGCCTCACCCACTTAAGATGAAAGAAAGCGGATTTAGCAGTGGCTGCTATCTGTGCCTCCATTGTCAGGGCAGGCCCCAGTACTACCCCCAAGCTCTTGATCTTGTGCGCCACTTTCAGTGGCTCACTGTCAAGTGCTGGTAGGGGAATTTCCCTTCCTGGACCGCCCCGACAGGCAAAGGACCTCTGTCTTCGCTGGATTCAGCTTCAACCTACTCAGTCTGAGCCACCGCGCCACAGACTGTAGTGCCAGATCTAAATTTTCTGGGACACAGGCCGGCCATCAATAGATAGAGCTGGATGTCATCAGCATATTGGTGACTGCCCAACCCATACCTCTGGGCAAGGGGGCGCATGTAGATGTTGAACAACATCAGGGAAAGAACCGCCCCCTGTTGCACCCCGCAGATAAGTGAGCCTCTGGGACAGTTCTTGCCCCATCACCACCCTTTGTCCCTGACCATCAAGGAAAGAGGAAAGCCATTTCAAGGCCCACCCTGAATCCCTGCATCGGCGAGGCGGCGGGTCAGTAACTGATGGTCGACTGTATCGAACCCAGCCAATAGGTCTAACAGCATCAGCACTGCCTTGATCCAGATGCCACTGGAGGTCATCTACCAGGGCGACCAGCACTGTCTCCATCCCATGACCTGGGCAGAAGCCGGATTGGTGGGTGTCTAAGACGGAAGCGTCATCCAAAAAACTCTGTAATTGTAACGCAACTGCCCTCTGAATAATTCTACCCAAAAACGGTAAATTCGAGACCGGCCAGTAATTTGCCAATTCGGCCGGATCTGATGTAGCTTTGTTCAAGAGGGGGCGGACCACGGCCTCTTTAAGAGGCATCGGAAAAAGCCCCTCCGAGAGGGATCTATTTACGATGTCCCATATAGGACATCTAAGCTCCCTCTGGCAAGCTTTAATTAGCCAGGAAGGGCAAGGGTCCAGATCACAAGTCGTTGGATGTACAGTGGAGAGGATTCTGTCGACTTCCTCCAGACTGAGCACGTTGAAGCAATCCAGAGCTGGTCCAGAAGACAGGCACGGGGCCTCGAATTCACATACTGTTTTAAATGTGGCGGGGAGGTCGCGACGGAGAGACAAGATTTTATCTGCAAAAAATTCCACAAAAGCCTCACAGCCTATCTCCAATTCCCTAGCATTGCCTGCCTTGTGGCAGTGTTGTAAAAGTCAGAACTGTCCTAAAAATTTTTGCTGGGCGTGAATTTGCAGATGCAATCTTTGCTGCAAAGTAAGTTTTCTTTGTGGCTTTGACTGCCATCTCATAGGATCTCATAAACTCTATAAGATGTTCTAGACTCTTCGTCTCGAGTACGCCGCCATTGCCTCTCTAGCCGTCTGAACCCTTATTTCAGTTGCCACAATTCCGGGATGTACCACGGTGCCAGCTTAACACGAGGGCACCGAGGTGTGATCTCATCGATGGCTCTAGAGTGCCAGCCATGCCAGGACTCAACCATGTCATTGAAAGAATTGGCAGGGGCCGAGGGATCCTGTAGAGCTGTCTGGAACTGCTCTGAGTCCATCAGGCTCTGCGGGTGAGCCAAAATATGGTTGCTGCCTAAACGGGCTTGGGATGGGACGAGCTTTAAGGGCAAGATAGTGCAACCATGGCACTGCTTCCACAATAATATTGTCCACCGAAACCCCTGCCGCAAAGATCAGCTCTAACATGTGCCCCGCCTGGTGGGTAGGTGATGTAACAAATTGGGAGAGTCCCAGTGTCGCCATGGATGACACTAGGTCCATCGCCTGGCTGGAGGTCGCATCATCAGCATGGACATTGAAGTCGCCCAGGATCACTAGCCTTGGGTACTCCAATGCCCAGCCTGCTACGGCCTCCATCAGGGATGGTAAGGCGCTGGCCGGTGCGTTAGGCAGACGGTACACCAGCCATATCGCCAACCCCGCCCCCACATCCCACACCAGACTGGCACATTCAATGCCATTGATTTCTGGGGCCTCTCGTATGAATAGAGCCATCCTTCCCCCCCGCCCGCTAGTCCATGATTGGTGAAAGACTGAGTATCCCAGGGGAGCCGTTTGGGAGAAAGCTACAGTCTCTCCGTCTCACACCCAGGTCTCAGTCACGCAAGCCAGGTCCATGTCCTGCTCAAGTAGAAACTCTCGAAGGACTGAGGACTTATTATTTATGGACCTGGCATTGCATAACACCAATGAAGGAGGCGAGTAATTCAACCTGACCCCACTACCTGCCACCGTCGGGATGGGACACAGACTGGAAGGGGGAGCCGAGCACCTCCGTGTATCCGTCTCCTTCTCTTATAACAATGTCTCCTTTTCTTATAACAATAACCGTTATACCTTCCCAAGCTTGGGACATGGTGTATGTAAGCTACTTACCATACAATTAGGTCATATATTAGTGGAACCTTCAGGCACAGAGACTCTACTGTTGGTACTGGTCCACAAGATAAACCAATATGTCAAAGCATTTTGGGTATCCTGTATACTGACTGCTATTGTTATCATGACCAAACAGAATGGAGCAGAGAGGTAACACTGGTGCAGCACATTTTCTCTCTTTTGTTTCCTCTGCTCTTGCTCTGAAGCTTTTGAGGGAAGTGGCCTGTGCAAAGGTACTTGAAGAGCAATATAGTTTAATATCTTAGCCATCAGAGCTGACATTTACGTTGTTAATTTTAAAACACTTGATTCCTTCTCTATTAAGTTAGCCTCTTTTTTCAACAAACAAAATAACTTTCGCTCTCTCTAGCTGCAGCTAGAGGTTTTATTGACATTAGATTTCTATATTTCTCTACCCCCCCCACACACACACCGCTTTCATGTTTTTTCTCTCTCCCATTTCCCCTTTTTGGTGACATTCCAATAGATATGTTGGCATTTAGGTTCAAGTATGTTAATTCAGTGAAGTCTGAATGGCATGGAATGCACAAGGAATACAGGAATTATCTACTGTCTTCCAGGAAAGTCTGACTCACTGAACAAAAACCTGCACTCTCTGTCTTCTAATGGGATATGTCTGAATAGGTTATAAGCTTTTGGGAACCATGGGGTTACAATAGACAGTGTTGGCCAGAGCTGTGTGTTTGTGTCTTGCAGTTCAAAAGAAGTGAAAATGCAGAAGATGGATATGCGGATTTTCAATGTCAGTTTCCATTTAAAGTGGCCTTCTAACTTTGGCTATAAAGCATACAGGCACTAGTGGCTGGTTAACTTGGGGTGGGGGCAGATGAGTGAGCTTTCCAGTGGCCAAAGAGTCAGAAGGTTTCAGAATTCTCCTTGCCCTTGTAATGTACTTAATTTAATGGTTTTATAGAGATTGCAGAATTCATCTCTGTTTTATGCAGAACTCGGGTTATTTTGGCACGGGCTTTATTTTTTACAGGCAGGGTACTCTGAATTGTTAACTTTCCATGTTATGTTTGAGCATGGGGCAATTTAACCATGTAGGAATGTAGGCAAGGGGATGAATTTGTTTCTTGGGGGGGGGGGGCGTCATCCCCCAACAGCCTCTTGCCCATCATACAGGCCCCATTCTACTCCACATTCACTGTTTTTATCTTTCACAAAATTACTCTCCAGAGCTCATAGGCCAGTTTTGTTACGTGTGAAAATTACTCTTTTGGCAATGACCCATTGTTTTTATCAATCCAGGAAACTCTTTTTTTTTTTTGCAGCCGTACACTGGTTAGCAAACCTGGTGGGGATGGGAAGAGAGTTTCATGTGTCTGCGGATTCCCCCGGCCCCCCTCACAGCAAGGTCACACAGTTTCTGAGTTCACAAGTCCCAGTCTTGTGAGTGCTTCAGTATGTATTCAGATTAAGATGAACTATGTTCAAAAGTCATCATAGTTCAAGACTGGGACAGTCTGTGACCTCAACATCTATTAAGACATTGCAATTCTAAACAGAGTCAGATCCTTCTAGGTCAATCATGGAGTTAGAAGGAGGTAACTTCTTAGGTTGACAGTCTGAGAGGGCCGACAAGGGTTTGCTAAGTGAGCAACAATCAAGAAGAATATGGTGTTTCATTGTGTGAGTCCAACCTTGTATGTTGTGTGTGGATAAACAAAAAGGTTCCTGCTAAATGTCTGGCTTGTTTCTTCATCTGTCTCACTTGTTACCTCAGGGATATTCCAAACTTCTTCTATTATGTCTTTCAACATTTTATGGGTTTTTTTCCCTCTGATACTGGGGATTAAAATTTACTTCCTCCCTCAATGTAATATGCCTGGCTCAGTACTAGTTAGCATCAGCTCTGATCTCTGTGCCTTTCTTTGTAGGCTTCTCAATAAGCAGGGCTACCTGCAAAACTCCCTATCCCTGTTTGGCTGGCCACTTGATGCTGCTACCTCCGCCTGCCTGGCTGAGGTGGTGGCTCCCGCTTGGCCCACCCACTGGCTTGCATTGCCACTGCCTTCATGCACCTGGCTCCCATGGAGGCTCTGCTCCCCTTCCCCAGTTGCCTGCCTGCAGCGCCACCACCATCTGCCACATTCACTAGAGAGGGGGATGGTGGCAGTTTCCACTCTTCCTCACCCACCCGCTCACCTACCCACAATGTGTGTGTGTGTGGGGGGGAGATTCTACTTCCTTTTATCTGTTCTAACCCGACTGCTCAGCAATTTCATTGAGTGCCCACAAGTTCTCGTATTGTGAGAAAAGGAGAAAAGGACTTCTTTCTCTACCGTCTCTATCCCATACATAATCTTGTAAACCTCTATCATGTCACCCCTCAGTTGATGTTTCTCCAAGCTAAAGAGCCCCAAGCGTTTTAATCTTCCTTCATAGGGAAAATGTTCCAACCCTTTAATCATTCTAGTTGCTCTTTTCTGCACTTTTTCCAATGCTATAATATCATTTTAGAGGTGTGGTGACCAGAATTGTACATTCCTCTCTTTGGGGGGATTAACCACCTCTCTCCTTTCTTTTTTGGGTTTTCACATTTTTCTGCAAACCTGGAAAATCCCCCAGATCTAGATTAATACCATCTATCTAAATGAAGCCCCATTCTCTGAGTCTGATGATTCACATGAGTCTAGGTTTTGCCTAGAGTGCATACCCATATGCTCACAAAACTGCTCTACAACCAAGCTTCCCAGTTTGGTGTAGTGGTTAAGAGTGGCAGACTCTAATCTGGAGAACTGGGTTTGACTCGCCACTCCTCCACATGAATCCAGGTGAGTGACCTTGAGTCTGTCACAGTTCTCTCAGAACTCACTCAGCCCCACCTAACTTATGTGGTGTCTGCTGTGGGGAGAGGAAGCTGATTGTAAGCTATTCCAAGACTCTTTGGGGTAGTGAAGGGTGGAGTATTTAACCAACTCTTCTCCTCTTCCTCCTTCTCCTCCCTACTGTAAATTACAGGTTCATCCAACCCACTGCACAACATGAAACTCTTACAAGCTCCATTTCGAAATACTTTCAGCAATTCTTACAGGCTAATACTGCCTGACCTAGCTTCCCGCTTGAACCCAAGCTGTGAAAGAGGCAGCCACTGTGCCCTTTCCATATATTATCCTACCTCCACCAAATGTGCCTCACTGGACAGGAACAACCAACTTATTCTGGGCACCTGCATGCCTCTTGATTAAACCTGAAAGTGCTCTCCTCTCATAATCCAACCTGTGTGCCCAGACTCTCACTACTGTCTGGGGAGCACACCTGTTTGCAGCAAATGCATACAGTGATTTTTATGTTCCTGCTCTGAGCAGGTCCCAGCCGGGGCCAGGCCTGGGTTATTAGTTATTTTTAGCAATCAATGTTATTGACGCCATGCTCGCTGGAGGAAGCCACTGGAGGGCTGTTCTTCTAACTCATTACATTTAGAGCTGAACTATCCCCTTTTCATATAAATCCTGACACATCAAGATAAAATATGCCACTTTGCGGTACTGCTAGGGCTCCAGATGGGCAGGTTGTGCCCCTCTGCCAGGGAATGCTGTAGATAGGTGTGCGTGTGTGTTATTAAAGACAGAGTTAGAGAATGAAAAGGAAGATGGAAGGAATATGAATTTGTGGGATTGTTCAGCAAACTTTTTTCTGGAATTTTTCCACAGGGCAGTTTTCACATTCTGCTTTCTGTTCTGATGCTCTTAACACCAGGGTGATGGATCCTTCACCATCATTCATTCATTGTTCTTTTTTTTATGTTGGTACATCTCCCTGGGGGAGGGGCATCTAAACGAACACCTAAAATTCAAGAAGAAAATGCATACAGGAATGAAATGCAGGGCAAATAGTGCTGCCATCACAGCCCCCTACACTCAATAGAAACTTAATTCCAGGTAGGAGGAGTTCGATGTTAACCAATTTACCTCCCTATCTGTGCAATTCCAAGGGCAGGTTGCAAATATTGCTATTTAAGGAGAAGCTCAGACCACCTCCAGGGAATGTGACATGCCTCGTAACCCAACACCATATTCTACAACAACTGTAGCTTGTCCTAAAGCCAGCAGTGCAGTCCTTGCAGTCCCAGTAAATATTGCCTTGACAGTTCCCACCAAAGAGGAGTGATAGAAAGGGCAGCAGCAGTGCTTTTTTGTATAAAAAGTCCAGCAGGAGCTCATTTGCATATTAGGCCACACTGCCTGGCCCGGGAGCACATGGCTACTGCGTGGCAGGTCAGGCCAGCTAGAGCTCTGCTCATGTGGGCTGCAGCAGAAAAAAAAAAGCCCTGGGCAGCAGCATGTATTTACTACAATTAACTTTTTAGATAAGAGAATGACAAATGTCAATTAGTTGATGTAAAGGCATTTTTAGTTTGTCTCGTAGGGTGTGATTTAGGGAATCTCAGTATCCTCTAATATGCACTGATCGTGGGAGAAGAGGAGCTCACTGCGGAATGAATGAATGATAAAGCAGAAATCTGGAAGTCAGACTTCAAAAATCATCTAGCACCATCTGCCTGCATTAAGAGAGGATTTTTAAAAGCTGTATTTGAAATATTAAAAATATCAATCACATACTCCCTCCCCAACAGCTAAGTCCAAAAAGTTGACCCAGCTTTGTATTTACCAAATACCCGCACTTAATAGTGGATACATTTTAACCAGGATAGCTTTTTAATCCTTTTATATTTTAAAAGTTTATTTACTGTATCTTTTCTACTGTGTTATCATATATATCATATATATATATAATTTTTTTGGCCACTGTGTGACACAGAGTGTTGGACTGGATGGGCTATTGGCCTGATCCAACATGGCTTCTCTTATGTTCTTACGGCCCCACTGGTGGACCTCCTGATGGCACCTGGTTTTTTTGGCCACTGTGTGACACAGAGTGTTGGACTGGATGGGCTATTGGCCTGATCCAACATGGCTTCTCTTATGTTCTTATGGCCCCACTGGTGGACCTCCTGATGGCACCTGGTTTTTTTGGCCACTGTGTGACACAGAGTGTTGGACTGGATGGGCTATTGGCCTGATCCAACATGGCTTCTCTTATGTTCTTACGGCCCCACTGGTGGACCTCCTGATGGCACCTGGTTTTTTTGGCCACTGTGTGACACAGAGTGTTGGACTGGATGGGCTATTGGCCTGATCCAACATGGCTTCTCTTATGTTCTTATGGCTCCACTGGTGGACCTCCTGATGGCACCTGGTTTTTTTGGCCACTGTGTGACACAGAGTGTTGGACTGGATGGGCTGTTGGCCTGATCCAACATGGCTTCTCTTATGTTCTTATGTATTTTATATGTTGTTAGCCACCTTGAGTCCCATTCAGGGGAGAGGGAGTGGGATATAAATTTGATAAATAAACAAAATGTACTGTGTTTCTGCCTTCTCTTTATATGGGCAACTTGTTGCTGAGGGAAGCCATCAGCTCCCTTCTGTACATTATCAAAGTGCAGCCTGGCCAGGCATAAACCTTCCTGACCTAGCTCTAGCTTGCCTTCTTGCTTGGTGTTTTGTCTTGTGCTAAAGATATGAGAAGGGAGCACTCCCTGGAGAAGATCCTGATGCTGGGAAAGACAGAAGGCAAAAGAAGAAGGGGACGGCAAAAGATGAGATGGCTGGACAGCGTTACTGATGTAACTAACACAAACTTGAGCAGACTTTGGAGAATGGTAGAAGACAGGAGGGTCTGGCGTGACTTTGTCCATGGGGTCACAAAGAGTCGGACTCGACTGTGTGACTTAACAACAACGAAGATATTTACCTGTGTTCAGACCTCAGCTCCTCATAAAAAGCACTTGAGATGCGCCTCACCTGAGATACTTGTCGGGTTAAGCATACATTTAATCAAAAACATTAATAGATGGTTCAAACAAGTGTGCCAGAAACAGAAAGATTGAGGTTAACTCTACAGATTAGGGAGATTGAGCAGAACTCATAATGACGACCATACCTGCATTGACTGAAGCACAAAGAGAGTCTTTATGTCTCCTAGGCAGAGATTCCCAGTCATATTTTGTAGTGAATGGAGGGTCTGAAACCACTTACTTTTTGTCCGTAAAAGGATTCTCCACCACTGTATTGGTTTTATGGTCTTCCTCATTGTATCAGCCCTGAGTCATTGTTTTCGTTTTCTTCACTATGCTGTTGTGCTGTCTTTTCTGATAAAAAAAACCCCTTTATAAATAGGAAATGCAATGAGATGAAGATGTGCATGAGAGGCCAAAGCTGCTTTGCAGTGTAGGAGAGGGCGACTAATATACTGATACTAAAGTCACTGGCAATAGCATTGCAAAGAGAGGACCAAATCAATCACCAAATAAACAGAATTTAAAAATGAGCATTGTTTGATGATGTGTCTACCAATCTAGCGGCCCCATGGTGCAGAGTGGTAAAGCAGCAGTACTGCAGTACTGTGATCTGAACTCTGCTCACGACCTGAGTCGGAAGCTGGATTCAGGTAGCCGGCCCAAAGTTGACTCGGCCTTCCATTCTTCCGAGGTCGGTAAAATGAGTACCCAGCTTGCTGGGGGGAAAAGCGTAAAAGACTGGGGAAGGCGATGGCAAACCACTCCATAGAAAGTCTTCCGTGAAAATGTTGTGAAAGCAACGTCACCCCAGAGTCAGAAACGACTGGTGCTTGCACAGGGGACCTTTCTTTTTCCTTTCCTACCAATTTAGCACACATAGGACAAGGTTCTTCCAAAGACAGTAAATGGAAGCAACATTTCCAGTGAAGCAAGTCCAGTGCCAGTTTTAAAACTGCAGCAGTGTCCCTGGTTGGACACAAAAAGCTATTTCAGTTTGCTTTTGTATTTCTCCATTCTGAGATGAAATTAAGCCGCAGAGAACCCAAGCCCCCCCCCCCCACTCTTTTTTCCTCCCCTCTTAAAGTAATTCATCAGTGAACCCCTTAAGGGTGAAAAAATTTCTGTGTGGAAGTTTTCCATGTATTTTATTCATCCTTTGTGTCTTGGATCCCACAGCACTTTCAAAATCCTCGCTTCCAGCCAAATCCCTGCACATTCCGGGCTGTTGGGTTTTCTAGCTATTGTTTCCAATCAATTTTACAACAACAGATTTGTATTTCTGATAAAAGCCTTTCCCATCCCCAACTACTCCTTCTCTATCATGCAGTATGCCAGTAAGAGGCTGAGAATCCCCTGCTGATATGAGCTCGGGGAACAAATAAAATCACAAAGAAAACAGTTTTTATAATGGTGTCCAGACTGCCTGAGTTAAGGAATTTCTTTTTACACTCTGCTGTTGGTATCCATACAGGATGGGATTATGGCTAAAATGATTCCTGTGATCTTGCACAATTTTTATACGTCAGTTTTCTCACATGTATCTTCAATGAAGTTTTAAGATGCAACATCATATTTGACTGTATATGCATAGGGTTCCTCTTCCTAGTCTTTGCACTTCTGCCTCCTTTGCAGCCAAAGCTGATGGGCATAATTTTACTTGTTTATTTATTTGAACCAATTTTATGTTGCTGATCAAGGTCCACAAGGTGGTGAACATAAAAATTCAAACATTTAAGCAATTAAAATACATTTAAAATTCTAAAATAATTCAGTTACAGCACAGACACCAGAAGGAGGGTGAGTAACCACTTGCCAAATGAAACAAGAAAGGAGTCTTCACCTACTGGCAAAAGACACTGATAGACAGGGGCAGGCTCTATACAAACTGTAGCTACCAGACAGTTTTCAATGGCAGCCCCACACAGAGCACTTTTCTTCAATCTGCCATCTTTTCTCCATGCCATATCAAATTGATTGGGATGAATATTGTTTCACTTGCATAAAATCAATATTTATTAAGGGGAAAAGGTAGTATGTAATTTTGGTAAGAAGAAAAAACATTTGTATGGGAAATGTGCCAAAACGACTACTGAGATGATAAAAAATTAAATATTAACTATATGTGAATGCATACATGCACATTTGTGTGTTAACTTCTAGCAGTCTTAGAAAAGATGTTGCAGAAAAGAAACCATATAGATTCTGTCACATGTGTCTTTCCAGAAATCCCAGTGGATTGGTGACCTACAGAAACAGAAAATGATACATATACCTCTGCTAATTCCATGATATTAAAAAGCTGTTAGTAGGCACCTATGTTCTCTGTGTTTGCCTCTGCACAACCAGCCTAAAAGCACATTATACTTTAAAAATAGTGGCATCTTTGAGGCTAGATAAGAGATGTACCCAGCTGTAAAGGAAGCCTTATAGTCCTTCTGGATTTGCATCTGGCATAGTGACTTAGTTTACTTCTAGTGTTCATGTTCCTTCAAAGGCTCCTGAAGTACAGCTTCCTGACAAAGGATAATGTTGATCAGTCTAGAGATAGTGGTGTTCTACTGTGAATTATTTTCAGAGGTTTGCTTTTTAATTTAAATCTACATTCTCACAGCTAGACACATAATGCAAACAAAACATTCCGTATCCACAAACCCAATGGTTACCCCACAACTGACCCACAAAGTAGGTTTCTACATGTCACCACAGCAGTGTGCCTGTAAACTCTTCAGCAGTTTGGTAGTGGAAATCACATTGCTGAAGGCTGCCCTGTACATCACACAGAGGATAACTGAACAGTATTGTTTGTGTTTGTTTGTTTTTACTAAAAAACACCATCAGAGGCCACAAGTATAAGTAGAAAAACAAAAGTAGCAGTGGTTGCTGCTTACCTTTATCCCTTTATGATCTTCATCGTGGTCTCTGTGCAGTCCCACACATGGGTTTTCCGCCTGGAATAGAACCCAACCTCAGAGAATTCAAAGCTAGCCTAGGCGTTTATTTTGGCATGCATTCCCTCTTGGTCTGGGGAGCAGGCATCCACTGTGCATGCCTGGAGCAAGGGGAAGGCGCTCCACCCAGCCAGTTTCTTCTTAACCGCCGTTCAAATTAGACCTACCTTGTTGCGTCTCCTCAACTTCGCTGCTTTCTTCAATTCTCGATGACCTTTTCTTCTTCTTCTTCTACATCCCAACTGGTATTGTTATTATATATATAAAGACTTTATCTTCTTCACTATCACCCCGTCCTTCCCTCCCCCCCCCCCCAAACGTATGGAAGGGAAAGATCTTAAAACGACTTTTAAAAAGTGCACACGGTGTAGGACCAAAATTCCCTCAACCGACAGACACTCTTCGTGCCTATTTTGTTTGGGAGAGACCCACAGAACTGATACCTGTGTTCATTGTAGCCGGTTCAGGAAACAGACCAGGAAAAATCGTGCAGCTAGACTCAAGAGCCATCTTTTAGAGTCCTCGTTGTGGCCTGTAGTGTCCCATGCTTCTGGGTCCCAGACTTTGCCACCTTCCCTAACTTTGCAAAGGGATGTGGTTCAATCGGCAGCTTCCACGGCATCGGCTCCCAGTAAGCATAAGTCCGGAAAACACTCCAAGAAATCTGACGATTCCAAGAAAAAACACCGCTTGGAATCGTCTTCCAAACGTCACTCAGAGTCGATACCGTCGAAATCCACGAAAACTGATCGTCACTCCTTGGACCCGAGACCCTCCGACCATACCACGGCTTTGACCTCACACCCGACGGCACCTACCTTGGTTTCAGTATCGACGGCATCGACTGTTCCTCCGGAACTCTCGACTCCCACTGATATCATAACCGACGAGGTCATCCACATCCAATCTAGACTCCATCCGTCCACAAATCCCTACTGGAAGACATCCTCGCCACTGAGTCCTTGGAACCCTCACCTCGACTTTGGGCTCATCGAGCCAATCTCCTGGGGGTCCACTCGTTCCGTGAGGTGTTGGTACCTCACACCTTCAAGGATTCGGCTGTCTCTCCTCTTCATCGAGAGTCTCCAACTCAACACTACACTGAACGGTCTCCAAGCTGACACAGGGATCGTTATTACTACTGTAGCCCATCTCGCTCCAGATCACCGTCCCCACGTCAGCACCGGCAATACTACACATCTTCTAGGTCACCATCCCACGAGCTCCATTGACCCCGGTACCGTGAAGAATCCCACCAGCCCCAGTACCATGAGGAAGTCTATCAACATAGGTACAGTGAACCTCGGTACCATGAAGATACATACCAACCTTGGTACTGTGATGAACTCTACTACTCACGATACCACGAAGGTTCATCGCCTCATCAACCCCGACATTACAGTCAGGAACTGAAACCAATGTCACTGGCTTCCTCAACATCTGCCTTCTCGGCTCCACGGAAACAACAGACACTTCAACCGGACCAACCTACGGGTAAGGTTGTATCACTGCCTACCAAATCCTTACATGACCGTCCTACGACTCCTATTGATGTTCCTGAGGAATCAGAAGCTGAACACTCGGATTCTTCTCACTCTGCAGCATCCTCACCAGCTTCACCCGTTCCCGACATTACCAAGCCGGCCGATCTCTCACCATCTGAAGGACCCAAGGCTTACTTAGACTTACTCGCCAACATGGCAAACACTCTCAATGTAAAGCTCACCACTGATCAACCGAGAGTATCCTATTTGGTCCATGATCAAGTCCATGCAGACTTACCTGTGGGCTCCTTCCTCCCTATGCTTCCTGTCCATCTAGAAGGCTTAAAGGAGGCTTGGAACATGCCTGCATTGGTACCACCTACGTCAAAGAGGATCGAATCCTTATATAAAATTCACGCACTGGAGTCTAAATTTTTATTTAACCACCCTGCACCCAACTCCATGATTGTGCACTCCTCATCCAAGTCCAAACAAACACCTCACCCAGTCCCACCTGAGAAGGAAGGGAAGAAACCTGACACCTTAGGGAGAAAAATTTACTCCCTTTCAACTGCCACTTCTAAAATACATAATTATTTGGCATACTTTTCAGCCTACACTTTTAATTTGATGTCTCAACTCACTACACTGGTTCCATCTGTGCCTGATTCTGCACAGAAGCAAGCGTCACAAATCCTGCATGAGTTTTCCCGAGTCAGCCAACAGCAGATCAACTCAGTTCATCATGCTGTTGCTTGTTCATCCAGAACCATGGCCACATCCATTGCCCTCCGCCGACATGCCTGGCTCCGCTCCTCATCACTGCAACTGGACATCAAATTCAAAATTGAGGACCTACCCTTTGACGGTCAGGGCCTCTTTAATGCTACAACTGATGACATCCTGACCAGTCGATGACAGCAGAAAAAGGGCTAGAAGATTAGGGGTCAGTCAACAACAACCTCAGCCAAATAGAGAGTCTGGAAACCATCCTTTTATAAACGTCCCCGCTCACCTAGACAGGCTGACTACTGGAAGCGCAAAGCTCCACCAGCTAAACAACCCTTCCATCAACGACCTCGTGCACAGACCACAAAAAAGGCGACTCCTACTCCAAAACAGTCTCTTTGACGTCATAACACCATCTCCTCTTCAACAACATCTATCCAGCATCACAAGACTGCTTCCTTTTTACCCCATGTGGGAATCCATAACATCGGATTCCTGGGTCCTGGTGATCATCCACAGGGACTACACCATAGAGTTCGATTCGCCCCCAAGGCTCCATCATTTCATATGTACTCCTCCATCCCTCCCTTTTCAGGAAGAGATCGCTGCCTTGCTGGCCAAGGCAGCCATAGAACCACCGCAGTTCCATTGCACAGAGTTCTATTCCTGATACTTCCTGGTTCCAAAGAGAGATGAAGGACAATGTCCAGTACGGGACTTTCACAAGCTCAATCGCCATATCCTGTACAAAAAATTCCGCATGATTACCCTGCAGTCTGTTCTTTTGTTGATTCCAAAAGATGCTTGGATGGCGTTGATAGACCTTCAAGACGCCTACTTCCACCTTACCATCAACCATCACCACAGAAGATTCCTGAGGTTTGCCATCAGGGACCAACACTACCAGTTCCGCACCCTTCCCTTCGGCCTATCGACAGCACCAAGAGTCTTCACAAAGTGTATGGCGGTGGTGGGGAGGATGCTTCACCAACAAAAAATTTCCATATATCCTTACATAGACGACTGGCTCATTGTGGCCCAATCCAAAGAGCAACTTCAAAAAGACATATCAACCACTCTATCTCTCCTGTCTTCATTGGGTTTTCAGGTCAACTTGACAACGTCCAATCTGATCCCTACACAGGACATCCAATTCATAGGCGCACTCCTATCAACAGTACCCTACCTCCCTGCAGACAGGGTCCATCATTTTCAGTCTCTGGCCGCTACCATCATATCGCACCATACTCAAACAGCCTTCATCTTTCAGTGCATGCTGGGGCTTATGGCTGCCACAACCTCTGTCCTGTGCTTTGCGCGGCTCCGCATGTGACCTTTACAATTATGGTTTGTATGGACGTTCTGCCCGCATGGACAACATCAAATGACTTTACTCACCATTCCACACCACATTCTTCCAACCCTGGAATGGTGGACACTGGAACATTATCTTCTGTTGACGGGAATGCTGTTCATTAGGTTACCCCTCAGCCATTGTTACCACAGATGCCTCGAGGTGGGGTTGGGAAGCCCACTCTGGCACACTAACAGTACAAGGTCAGTGGACAGCCTACGAGAAATCCCTTCGTATCAACTGCCTGGAACTCTTAGCGGTCCACAGAGAACTCAAGTCATTCCTACCATCCCTTTATGGTCTGCACATCCAGGTCACCTCAGACAACGTGGCAACCTGTTTTATATCAACCGCCAGGGGGGCACTGCTTCTGTCCGCCTCTGCAAACAGCCCTTAGCCTTTGGGCATTGGAGCATTGCTCACAACATATTCCTAACAGCCATACACTTGCCGGGAATCCAAAATGCTCAAGCGGATGCACTAAGTTGTCACCTTATGAACGACCCTCAACCACAACCACCCTCAACGAATGGACCCTCAACCACAACTATCTTCAAACAGTTTTCAGGACATTCAGGGTTCCAGCCATAGACGTCTTTGCCTCTCCGAACAACGCTCAATGCCTGCGCTTCTACACTCGGAGCTCTCCATCCACACAATCTGCAGGAGATGCCTTTCTCCATTCGTGGTCGGGACTGCTACACTATCTGTTCCCTCCTATCCTAACAATATCCTAACGAGAACGCTTCAGAAAATCAGACTAGACCGGACCAACTGTATCCTCATCACTCCCTGGTGGCCCTGCCAACCATGGTTCACCATCCTCCTTCTTCTCACGAACAGTGTGTTTCATCGCTTTCCCCAAGCTCGGGACCTGATCTCTCAACAAGACGGCAAAGTCCTACACCATGACCTGGGACTTCTGCGATGAACTGTCTGGAGAATCAGTTTCTAGATTTTCCCACGGAAGTCCGACATGTTCTTCTCAACACTGGAAAGCCTTCCACTAGAAAATCCTACTAACAATTTTCTCTATACAGCAGCTAGAAAAAACTGGGTGGGTGGAGCGCCTTCCCCTTGCTCCAGGCATGCACAGTGGATGCCTGCTCCCCAGACCGAGAGGGAATGCACGCCAAAATAAATGCCTAGGCTAGCTTTGAATTCTCTGAGGTTGGGTTCTATTCCAGGCGGAAAACCCATGTGTATGACTGCACAGATGACCACTCGAAGATCATCAGTTACAGGTAAGCAACCTGTTTTTTGTTTGGGTTTTTTATTTAAGAATTTATATCCGGGGGGGCGTGGCGTCGCACGCATAGGGAATGGACGCCTGAAAGCAGAGCTCCTTACTTACCCCTGCCAAATCCACTTAAGCAAGCGCCCAGCGTTGTTGTTTGTTTTCTTTTCTTTCTTTAATTAGTATGGGAACAGTAGATGGTCAAAAGCCCAGATCAAAAAGAAATTCAAGGAACTCTGTTAAAGACTATTTTCCAAAAAAGCCCAAGGCTAAGGCCTCAGGAAAAGCAAGCAGCCCTGCAAGCAAGATGGCGTCGGAAGGAGGGGAAAACACAGCAGCAGACCTAGCTTCATTTCGTTCTGAGGTAATGGAGGCTTTTCAAAAACTGGAACAAAATATGACTGACAAAATATCTGCCATGATCCAGCCCCTTTCTGCTCAATTGGAGGGTTTCAAAACGTCCTTAGAGAAGGTGGCAGAGACGGCAGATTCTGCTTTTAACATGGCAAGTGCTGTGCAGGAGGACTCTCAGTATTTTTATAAAAGAGATGAATGGGCCACTGATAAAATTATTGCACTTGAGAACCAACTGAAATTGGGGAATGTTAAAATTCGTGGGCTCCCCGAGAATTCTGCCTCCCCCTCTGATTTAAAAACTCTTATAGTCTCCTGGTTATCGAAGGCATTGGGTTTTTCTGACTCTGATCTCTGTGCCCTGGAAACAGTATATAGAATTGGCCCATTGCGCAGACAGAAAACTTCGTTGCCTAGGGACATTTTAGTCCGTTTCTCTTCTGCCTCAGTGAAATCCAAGTTGCTGCAAAAAGCCCGGGCTATAAATCCTCTTCTGCTAGGAGATTACAACGTCCAAATTCTACAGGATTTGTCTTCTGAAACCTTGCAAAGGCGGAAAAATTTGAAGCCAATTATAGAAATCCTGAACAGGGAAAACATCAGATATCGATGGGTTGCTTCGTACAAGCTGCAAGTTACAGTGCAGGATCAGTCATTTGTAGCTGCAGATCTCGACTCAGGCCTATGCATGCTCCGCGATATGAATCTTCCTGTTCCCAACCGCCTTCTGGAAGCAGCCTCACATGTTCATTCAATAACTTCAGATACTAGATGGCGTCGTGTGCCTTTGAACCGTCCTGATCGGCCTGTTTCTTCTAGAAGCTAAATGCTGGAACTGTTGCTATGCAGAAATCTCCCCCCCCTTTTTTTTTTTTTTTTTTTTGTTGAGGATTCCTGGCGTCCTTTTCCCCCTGACATATAAGCTTTGCCTACCGAACTGCTGACTTATAAGCTTTGCCTACGTGGTGCTTATGAAGCAGTGTTTATATATGAAATTGGGGGGTTCCCCCCCTTTTTTTTCCCCCTTGTTATTTATATTTTTTTGAAAGCAATGTTATGAATGTGAGGGAGTTATTAATTTAAATCAACTCATTAAAGGAAATCTTCTTGGTTGATTGGGTATGCATGATTGGAAGAGTGGAGTGACTTGGAATATATGGTTTATAAAGTAAGTGGAAGTAGGTGTTTGAATGGGGAGGCTGGGTGACGAGAGAGGGTGTGGGAGTGAGTGAGAGAGTGAGAGAGAGTGAGAGGGGGGGTAGATCTGAGTGAGAAACTTGAATAGTATGATCAGGGCTTTATATCAATATATTTCTTTCTACTGTGAGTTAATGAAGTGTCAGGTCCTTTTCCCTTCCTTTGTGAATTCTTGAATGGAAATGAGTGTGTGAGACAGAGGGTTGGTAGGGAATGTATGTGTGTGTCAGTTTGTGCCGTATGATATTATGAGGGTTTGGAAATTTGTTTCCCTTACTATCACATCTCCCTACATAGGCTTATAAGAGGCTGAAGGATAGTTGGTGGGGAGTGTTTGGGGAGATCAGTATTTAATAGTGTTCACAATTCTGTTTAAAGTTTCATTGTATTTTTATCATAGTGTCTTAAGTCTCACTATAACTTTGTGATCGAGATCCGATGCTGTTACACATGGTATATTAGTTTGCCTGTACTTATCTTTAATTCACTAATCTGAGTTGATAAAAGGCACAGATTTTATTATATGTAGCTTTCTAGGCATTTTAGCCTTGATTCAATCAGCTTTGTGTGGCCTTTCATTATAAAACTCTCTATACATTCGGCTCTGTTATTTTGTTTATAAATTTTAATTTTGCTGGGTTGATATTGTTAAATATAAGCATTTTTGGCAGAGAGGGAGAATGGAGAACTTCGGGTTTTTTTAAATAGCTCCATTTGGTAGTTGTTGCTAGTTGTGTGGTGTCTTCAGCAAGGAAGACTTCCGCTTCAAATTTAACCTTTTAAGTAAGTAGTTGTTGTTTTCCCAAGTTTGGGTTAACAGAGTTGGAGGGTGAGTTAGTGGCTAGTGTCTGTTAATGCTAGACCACTGGTGTTGGTTATGTTTTTTTGTTTTTGTTATGGGCAGCATAACTGTATTGAATTATTATGGTTTTAGCTGGAAGTTTTTTAAAGCCTTTGATTTGAAATCTGTCCTCATACCTTTGAAATTTGATCTACAGGATTCATCTCGAGCTATCCTGGTGGCACCTGGGTTAAATGCTATAAATTGTAATAATTTTGATAACCTTGGTTTTTTCCTCTTTCAATTATGGCAGAGTGCCACTTGAAATTTCTTTCTCTAAACTGTAACGGGCTAAATAATTTAATTAAGAAAAAACGGGTTGCCTCTGCCATCTCTCGTCAGAAACCAGATATAATTTTTTTGCAAGAAACTCACCTTAAGGGTAACCAGCCCAGGGTCTTCCAGTCCAAATTTTTTGCTCATCAATTTCAAGCTTATGGGTCTTCCAAAGCAAGAGGTGTGGCCATCCTAATAGGTAAATCCGTCCAATTCACTTTTGAAAATTCCTCAATTGACCCTAGGGGTCGGTATATTTTTATCAATGGGGTCTTTAATGGTAGCCCTTATACTCTGGCATCGGTGTATGCTCCAAATGATGGGCAAATTGCATTTATTAAAGATACGTTGTCACAACTTCAAACCTTTCATACAGGGCCCATTATCTTGGGAGGAGATCTCAACTATGTTGTTAATCCTTCTTTAGATAGATCTCAAAAAAGCCTGCTACCTATATCTGCCAATAAACGGTCTCAATCAAAAGATTTGAATGGCCAAAATGATTTAGCTCAAGTTTTTCAATCCTATAATCTGTCAGACATTTGGAGAAGCAGACATCCAAATGAAAGAGATTATACCTTTTTTTCTTCTCGTCATCAAACTTATTCCAGAATAGATTTTCTTTTAGTTTCAGATTCTATTTCTAATCTTTTTTCTAAAGTAGAAATTGGCCCAATGATTTGGTCTGATCATGCATGGTTGGAAGGGTATATGTCAGGCGTTACTGACAGATCTTTTTCTTTTAATTGGAGATTGGATAGTAAACTTCTGTCTATGAAATCGGTTACTGATTCCATTGAAAAAGACATTAAAGAATTTTTTCAATTCAATATGGAGTGTGGAGTACCCCAGCATATAGTTTGGGATTCTTTTAAAGCTGTAATTCGTGGCAGATTTATGGCTATTGCCTCTTCGTATAAAAAAGAAAAAGAAAAAATTAGATCTGATTTGGTTGCTAACATTACCAAATTGGAAGAGAAATTTAAAAAATTTGGTAGCAAAAAAACTTATTCAAAACTTCTTATAGAAAGAAAAAAATTAGAATCTCTTGACGTCTCCAAGATTCAAAAACAAATGGCTTTTATAAAACAAAAATATTGGTTTCGAACTCCTCAATCTCTTAAACTCCTATCATGGAAGGTTAAAAAGAGAGTATCCTCAATGGCTATTTCTTCCATTCGTTCTAAAACTGGTACCTTGAAACATTCCACTAAGGATATTGTAGGAGTGTTTAAAAAGTACTATTCATCTCTATATTCCTCCCAGCATCCATCAGCAGACCTTATTTCATCTTTCTTAGACACTCACTCAGTTATTAAGCCTGTCTCTCCTGAGGTTAAATCCTTTTTGGACAAACCTTTTACTGCACTTGAAATACAGGAGACTATCAAGTCTATGAAATCCAATAAATCTCCAGGCCGAGATGGCTTTATACCAGAATTTTATAAATTTTTTAACATTTTGTTGGCTCCCATCTTGGCAGACGCCTGTAATCAGTTTGTACAGTCTGGTTCTTTCCCTGTTACTTGGTCACAGGCAAAAATCATACTTCTTCCAAAGAAGGACAAAGACTTACTAGACCCTAGTTCATACAGGCCGATATCGCTCCTTAATTGTGATTATAAGATTTTTACAGCAGCTCTGGTGGCTAGGCTTAATACCTTTATAGGGAACTGCATTCATCCTGACCAATCGGGCTTTATCCCACACCGTGAGTTAACGGACAATACTAGAATGGTCCTTGATGTTATTCAATACTGCCGGAAATTTAATATTGAGTCTTCTTTTATCTTGTCTATTGATTTTGAAAAAGCCTTTGATTCCGTGGAAGTTCCTTATCTTACAACCTTACTGCAGAAAATGAACTTTGGCCCGAATTTTCTGAAGATAATCCATTCTTTATATAAATCGCCTTCTGCTATTCTTTCTATTAATAATTTGGATTCTGAAGAATTTAATCTTTTCAGAGGGACGAGGCAAGGTTGCCCATTGTCTCCTCTGCTTTTTGCGATCGCAATAGAACCTCTTGCTAATGCTATCCGTGATACCAATATTATCACTGGTATCCCTATTAGAAAGAAACAAATTAAGGTGTCTTTGTTTGCAGATGACCTAGTGCTTTTTGTTACAAAACCTAAGTCTTCTTTACCGGCTGTCTTTGATTTATTATCTGTATTTTCTTCTATATCAGGCCTTCGAGTAAACCCATCCAAAACCATTCTTTATCCCATCACAATTTCGGATGCTCTCCAAGACTCCATCTACTCTAATTATCACTTTAAAAAAATTGATAGATATTGGACATATTTGGGGATCAATATACCTTTGAAATTGGGAGATATTTTTAAAGTTAATCATCATTTATTGATTAAGGACATTCTTACCCTGCAAAAGAATAAAAATTCTTCACTCATTCCCTGGAATGAAAAAATTCAGATTATTAAATCTTTTATTTTCCCCAAATTTCTGTTTTTATTTCGAGCCATTCCTATTCTTATTCCTGAGGATTTATTTGTGGGTTGGCGTCGTTCGTTCTTAAGATATATTTGGAACAAGGGCTTGTCTAGAATAGGGTATGCAACTCTTATTCGTTCTAAATCCTCAGGGGGTCTGGCTCTTTCGGATCTCCATAAATTTTATGAAGCTGCCATTTTAGGTGGTCTTATTAGATACCATGATGCTGACTTAAATTCAGGTTGGAAGGCCCTAGAAGATACCTATCTAAATAACAAATCGTTTCACTCTATATTATGGGAATTTCCGAAGAATAGACCTCCTATTATCTCCTCCAACCTTTTTCTTAAAGCTATTTTTCAGATTTGGGACAAACGTCGCCTCTCTTTAGCCCCTCCAATATCTCCACTATCTCATTTTGTGGATGTTTCTTGGTTTCAACCGGGGTTTTTTTACAAGTCTTTTCCAATTTGGAAAAAATATAACCTTTCTAGGTTTGTGGATATTTTGTCCAATGGAAAAATGCTCGACAAAAAATCTTTGGAAGAGAAAACTGGTGGGACAAAAATCCCATGGTTTGAATACTTGCAAACTAACAACTTGGTGACATCACTCTTAAAGAAATACAATTTCAATCGACCTCTTACTTTCTTTGAACACTTGCTATATTCTCCTTTTTTAAAGCGGAAGGGACTGATTTCATTTATTTATAAGGGTTTGCTAGACACTGATGCTGTTGATTTGTTATCCTATCAAGAAATTTGGCAAAGGAATAGTTCAATTAATTTTCAGGAGGATGTTTGGCAACAAATCTGGTCATCTCCTTCGTATGTTTCAAAATCATTGAATATACAATTACAAACTCAAAAAATTTTGTTTCGGTGGTATTTAACACCTCAGAGATTAAGCCATATGGCGATAAATCAATCCTCCAAATGTTGGAAAAATTGTGGAGAGGTGGGCACATTTACACACTGCTGGTGGTCTTGCCCGAGGGTGCAGTCGTTTTGGGCAGTAATTGTGGCAAAAATCAAGGATATCACGGGCTATAGTTTACCCTTAAGATTGGAACTCATTTTGCTTGACTGTTGGAAAGATATTTCTATTACTTCTCTCAATAAATCCCTGATATCCCTTTTACTAGCTGCTGCTAAAATGGTGTTAGCCCAATTTTGGAAATCTCCCAATATTCCTCCAGTTAAAGCCTGGTATGCTAAAATCTGGGAGGTCTATGCGATGGACAAGATAGCAGATAGTTTATGCAATATAAACAATTCAGAAAGTAACGAATCTCTGATGTACAAGTGGCTTCCATTTCTTAAATTTTCTTTTGGTCCTGTAGATCAGATGCGTACATGTATACCTGGTAGATATTATGACATTATTAATTTGATGTAATTAATATATGGACAGAGTATTTATTTTTTAATTCAGCTGCCAATTTTGTATGTGTGTGTGAATGTATGTATGTGTTGTTTTGTTTGTATTTTGTATATATATATATATTTTGTGTTCTGCTGGTATGCTATGCTTATACACAAAGAATGATTGCAGATACAGTCATTGATTGCTTTATTTGTATGTTTATTAAATTCAATAAAAAAGTTTTTGGACCAAAAAAAAAAAAAAAAAAAAAAAAAAAAAGGAAGGAGTTCAAAAATACATTAAAAAAAAAAAAAAAAAAAAAAAAGAATTTATATCCCACCTTTTTGCCCCCACAAGTGACACCAAGGCAGCTAACAATTTAAAACATAAATAATAAAATCACATTTAAAACCATTTAAAACCACCACCCCAACAGAAACACACACATCATTAAAACAATTAAACTGAGCTAAAATGCATAGAAATTAAAACACTGGGCAGGAAAGAGGGATCATTGAGGGAATGCCATATGAAACAAAATATTCTTCACCCGCTGGCAGAAGATAACAGAAGAGGACAAACTCTCTCTAGAGAGAGAGTTCCAGGATTTGGATGCTACATCCAAGAAGGCTCTGTCCTAAGTTACCACCTGCCTAGCTCAGAAGTTGAGGGCACCCAAAGTAGAGCCTCCAAAGATGACCATAGTGGTTGGGTAGATTCATAAGGGAATATAAGATCCATTAGGTAAGTTGGTCCCAAACCATGTAGGGCTCTAAAGGTCAAGACCAGAACCTTGAATGGTGCCCAGAAGCAGACTGGGAGTCAATGTAGATTGGCCAAGACTGGAGTGATACAGTCCCTATAACCCATTCCAGTCAACATCCTGGCTGCAGCATTATAGGGACTGTATCACTCCAGTCTTGGCCAATCTACATTGACTCCCAGTCTGCTTCTGGGCACCATTCAAGGTTCTGGTCTTGACCTTTAGAGCCCTATATGGTTTGGGACCACTTCAAAAGGGCAACCCTTTGTAAAGTACATTTCAGTAATCTAATTTAGATGCATCCAAGGCATGCACTACAGTTGCCAGATCTTTTCTGGTTGGGAAAGACTACAGGTGCTAACCATTTGAAGCTGGTGAAAGACACGATTGGCCACAACTGCCACCTGCTTTTCCAGTAGTAGGCCTGGGCGCAAGAGCACTCCCAGACGACAGACCTGTTCCTTTAAAAGGAGTGAAACCCCATCCAGAACAGCTGGCACCTTAAATCCTAGATCAGACCTTCCACTCACCAGCAGCGCTTCCATCTTATCAGGATTAAGCTTCAGTTTATTAGACCTCATATACTCCATAACTGTCTCCAGGTGCTGTTTCAGGAGGCTTGCAACCCTAGGCCACAGGGCTACTCAGTAGGCTTCCAGCACTACCTCCTGAAACATGCCCTCTGGATAAAACCAGAACCACTGCAGAATGGTCCCTCCCAGTAAAAAGGTAAAGGTAGTCCCCTGTGCAAGCACCAGTCATTTCCGACTCTGGAGTGATGTTGTTTTCACAACATTTTCACAGCAGACTTTTTACGGGGTGGTTTGCCATTGCCTTCCCCAATCATCTACACTTTCCTCCCAGCAAGCTGGGTACTCATTTTACCGACCTTGGAAGGATGGAAGGTTGAGTCAACCTGAAGCCGGCTACCTGAACCCAGCTTCTGCTGGGATTGAACTCAGGTTGTGAGCAGAGCAGGACTACAGTATTGCAGCTTTACCACTCTGTGCCATGGGGCTCTTACTCCCTCCCAGTACCAGTCTGGAAAGACAGTTTAGGAGAATCAACAGAGTCACAATCCCTCTGGCCATCTCCCAGTGTAGCTCATCAACCAGGGCACAACTAAAAGCTGGGGGAAAGTGGGGGGAGAAACTTAACCCCAAACAAATTGAAATAAGTAATTAATGGTTATCCTTCTAATAAAAGCACAGTGGTATTGCCCAAATGGAGTTCCCTTGTTGGTTTATCCCTGCACTCCAGAAACCATTGGCCCATCACCTGTCACTCCACAACTCTGCACTCCTGTTGGCTCACTCCTCTATAGAGTTGCCAGGTCAAGGGGCCCGCATATCTTCAGGACCATCTCTCCCCATATGAGCTCCCCTCTCCGGTTCTGAGATCTGCTACGCAACGTCTTCTTGTGGTCCCTGGTCCTAACAAGGCTTCAACAAGGGCTAGGGCCTTCTCGGTCCGGGCCCCTACCTAGTGGAACAAGTTCCCACTGGAGATCTGGGCCCTGTGGGACTTATCAAAGTTTCACAGGGCCTGTAAGATGGAGCTCTTCCATTAGGCTTTTAACTGATCTGGCTGGTGCCCTCTTGTTACCAGCTGCCTCCCCAACATTTTTATCATTACTGTAACTGCACTATATTGCCAGACAATGGCCTATACGTTGTTGTGTAGACATACTTTCTTGTGCCTGTCGGTTGATATGTTGTACTGCCCTCAGATTTTTATGCTGTATGCTTTTATGATGTTAATATTTTAATTTGTAAGTATGTTAAACTTTTGCTGTAAGCAACCCAGAACTCACTTGCGGGAAGGGGCGGGATATAAATCTAAAAAATTAAATTAAATATCTGGGGACTTTTAGGGTGGAGCCAGGAGACATTGGGGGTGGAGCCAGGAGCAAGGTTGTGACAAGCATAACTGAACTCCAAAGGGAGTTCTTGCTATCACATTTAAAGGAATTGCACACCTTTTAAATGCCTTCCCTCCATTGGAAATAATGAAGGATAGGGGCACCTTCTTTTGGGGCTCATAGAATTGGACCCCCAGTCTAGGAGTGTCAAACATGTGGCCCAGGGGCCAAATCAGGCCCCCAGAGGGCTCCTATCAGCCCCCCTCGAGCAACTGGCTCTTGTCTGCTTCCTTCTCCCCCTCTCTTGTTTCCTTCTGCATCTCACCTTGCTTTGCAAGGCTTGCTCAGTTGCACAGAAGCTACAGAGCAAAGCCTCGATTTTCTCCATTGCTTGAGGCTTCTCCTCCTCCTGGTACCTTGGGGAGGGAGGGAAAGAGCAACGGCTTTCTTTGCCCAGTTCCCTGGATCCCATGGGAGAAATACAAAGAAAGCACCTTTAAGACCAACAGATACTAATGTTTTAAGCATGTTTTATTTTAAGGTGTTTTTTTTTTAAATCTTTAATTATGTTTGTCTGTGTCCTTTCAAAGTTTATATCTCTGCTACCTAATCTTAAATAGGTACACACATGGTCCAGCCCGACACAGCCAGATAAGGTCTCATTTTTTGTCAGATCCGGCCCTCATAACAAATGAGTTCAGCACCCCTGCACTTCTCCAATCTTTTTGAAGTTTGGAAGGTGCTTGAGGAGAGGCACCGGATGTTATGCTGCAAATTTGGTGCCTCTACCCCAAAAAACAGCCTCCCCAGAGCCCCAGATACTCACTGATCAATTCTGTTATACCCTATGGGAATCGGTCTCCATAGGGAATAATGGAATGTCCAGCAAACATTTCCGTCCCCTTCCCTGCTTTCTGATGACACTGAAGTGGGGGAGGACCTCCAAACGGGGAGATCCCCTGCCCCTACCTGGGAACTGGCAACCCTACTCCCCTCTCCCCCACCCAATGAAGGCTCGGGAACATTGCAAAAAAACACCACAATATACTTACCTCAGAAAAACGCACATCTCCAATGCTTCTCTGTCTCCTCTCACTCAACAGGCCTCAGAGAGGCCTGATGCTCTACTGCACACTCCTGAAGGGCCTTGCAGCTGGCAACAGACCTCTGCTGGCCCCTCAGCAGCCCACACAGATGGTCTCAAACCACACACAGCTTCCATCTCCTGCGGACTTCGGAGGCTTTGTGCTGGGCCCTGGCACTCTACTGCACTCTCCCGACCACCCTTGGGGCTGCCACCAGCTACATCCCTCTGCCACCCTCTCGATGGCCCACAAAACCAGCTTCCCAGCCCCACCAAACAATGGGCACATCCACAAACCAATTGCCCTTTCATCACACCCCCTCCTACAAATAGCAGCTCTCCAGCAGCCCTGGCCCCACTCAATGCACAGCAGCCAAGAAGGTCTGAGCGCCTGCTCCAGCTGCAACACCACTGAGGATGTTCTCCACAGCTGAGAACGAAACGTCTGGAAGGAAAACTTTCTCCAGTAGAACACAGCACTTGATCCCGAAAGATTCTACAAACCCAAATAATACTGTTCGTCAATTTAAAAATTAACAAATATTAACAAATATATGAAAATACATGTATTATTTACAATAGATTTAAAAAACAGTATCGGCCTTATAATAGCCTCAGTTATCATTGATAATCTATAATGGCAACCAAAAGTGACAAATGTTGACCCTGATCAGATGTGTTTTGGACCAATTGGCCTTCCTCAGTAGTCAAAGTAATAACATTGCAACATGGCTTCTGTCTTGACATAATAACATAACATTCATTCATCATAAACTCACCATGATGAAATTATTCCTGGAGGAGAAATAAATAGAATTTTTTTTAACAAATATAAGAAATGATAAGTTGGAAAATGATTTATTTAGAAAAAATATATATTGTCAATTTAAATATTACTGATAATTGTTCTCTGCGATCAAAGGAAAGAATGTTGATCATAAGCCCTCAGTCCTAAGAATTCACATCCATGATCAGGTACACTTATTCCTATGATTTAGTCAAATGTGTTCCTGAAATGTAATTTTATAAAAATATTCTTATAGAAAGTTTTCCCCCCCAGAAAACTGGTAAGATTTAGAAAAACAGAGCAGAGCAATATTTCATACAAATTGTAAGTACCTTTCTCACTTGGTCAGAAAACTTCTGTAAAGCCAGGCGTCAGTAGTAGTGTAACAGTACAGATTATCTTCCCCCTTATATTTCAGGCACCAAAATGATGCAATCAAGATGGGAAAAATGGGTGCAACACCCTATGCCCATGACATTACTGACAATCTACAGAATTTCCGTGGTGGGGGTGGGGGGTGGGATGCACACAAACCCAGCATTTGTTGGAAAATACAAATGATACAGCATAATATTGAATAACACCAAAAGGTCACCAGTTTCTCTGACAGTCCACTTCTTCACTTAGGTCATGTAGGGAAAGAGTATTCAGAGTAAAACTCCAATAAGTTTCTCTTGCTCTCAGATGCCAATGTAATTGGGCCGAAACATGGCTCATCAGGGTCAATATTTGTCACTTTTGAATGTCATTATAGATTATCAATAATAATTGAGGCTATTGTAATGTTTTAATCCATTGAGAAATAAGTACATGTAGCTTTGTATATTTGTTAATATCTGTTCATTTTTAAATTGACTAACAGTGTTATTTGGCTTATATGCTTATAATTGCTTAACCTTTAGCTATTTCATCCGCCACGGCAAGAAAGGCTGTTTTGTCAAATAACCTGACCTAAAATCACATTGGAAAGGATCAAAACAATTTTCCTTATCCATAGGGATGCCAGCTTCAAGTTGGGGAATTCCTGGTGATTGTGGGAGTGGAGCCTGAGTAGGACAGGGTTTCAGGAAGGGAGGGACTTCAGTGGAGTATAATGCCATAGAGTCCACACTCGAAAGCAGCCATTTTCTCCAGGGGAACTGATCTCTGTTATCTGGAGGTCAGTTGCAATAGCAGGAGATCTCCAGCTACCACCTGGAGACTGGCAGTCCTACTCATCCAGGAAAGCTTGTCCCACCACCACACATTCATTCGAATGAAATAAATAAATAAATAAATAAATAAATAATTAGGGATGCCAGTCTGGGGGTGGGGGACAACAACCTGGGATCATAGTTCATATTACAGAAAATACAGACAGACAAACACTGTGAAATACTACCTAATACATGTAGTAAAACTTTTTAAAGAGTAATGTAAATCTTTTGTACACATTATAAGTAAGTACAACTTCACAATATTATAAAAGAACATTCCATTCAATGAGCACCTGGATACCAGCTCATTTAATCAAGTCTTTCTCAGGAGTCTATATTACATCTTCTCTAACCAGATGCAAAAGCCTGCTGAATTTTGATGGCAAAATTCTCTCTATATTATGCTTATATATGGAGCAAACCATTCCTAACCTCTTTTCTAGTCAGATGTAAAAGCCTTCTGAATTTCGATGGCAAAAAGCTCTCCGTACCACTTAAGGGTTTAATTTAGGAGCAAGCCACTCCTGAACCTCTTCTCTAACCAGATGCTAAAGCCTTCAGTATTTTGGCCGGCATGAAGGCTTTTTGCTTTGTTTGGTTTGGTTCAAAGCTAATTGCTAGAAGGCTGTTCACGTGCTTTGTGTTTAGCCCTAAAGCAATGGATAATCATCTCATGGAGCCCAACAGGTCAGGAGCTATTTTGGGACCAGTGTTGGAGGCCCAGCTGGCTGAAAATGCACCATACCTGCTGGCACAGCAGCAGCCCAGGAACCGCAATGGACCTGATAATGGCAGAGCATTCTGGGAGCACTTGGTGATGGCAGCATAGCAGCCCAGGACCTGCGCCTGAGAGCTGTGCTAGGCCCAGTGGCAGCATGGCATGGCAACTTGAAAGATGCAGCAGATGAAGGGAACGTGATTCCTCCTGCTGCAACTTCCATCTCACCCCCCACCCCCAAGCAAGCCGCCTACCACCAGTCTGCTAAAAGGCAGGTGGGAAGAGAGCAAGGGTGAGGGGTGAGTGAATGCCAAGAGCGGAGTGCTAAGTGTGGGGGGTAGGTGAGAAGAGAGCAAGGATGGGGGCGGGGAATGAGTGCCAAGGATGAGGTGGTAGTAGAGTGCCAAAGGTAGGGTTAGAGAGAGAGAGCTGCAAAGGTGGAGGGAGTGGCGTGCCAAGGGTGGGGGATAGACAGGGAGAGGAGCAAGGGTGGTGCTGGATGGAGTGCCAAGGGTGGGGGGTAGATAAGAGAGAGCTGCAAAGGTGGGGGGGGAGTGGAATGCCAAGGGTACAGGGTAGGTGGGCAGAGGAGTTCTGCAAGGGTGGAGCTGGTGAGAGGAGTGCTAAGTGTGGTAGGTGGTAGATGGAAAGAGCAGCAAGGGTTGGCTAGACTGATGGAGAAAAGGTGAGGGGAAGAGATGGGTTAGATGGGAATGGGAGAAAAGAGTGAAATGGAGACTAGGCTGACAAATAAAGGGAGTGGGAGAAAGTGGAGGAATGGGATAGGTCAACAGAGAAGGGATGGGGGCAAAAGAGGAGGAGGTAGGCTGATAGATAAGGGGATGGTGAGAAAGAGGAGGAAGATTATTAGAGAAGGAGGAAGAGGACAGGAAGCAAAGGGGAAACGGAGGCACCCTCTTCACGAATTTATTGTGAGTCCCCACTTGTCTATATACTGTCTATATGTGGCTCCCATCTGCAGATAGCTAAAACCATGGATTGGGGCCAAACAGATGCTAAACAGATTTTTCAGCAAACTTGGGGGACTCTTTCAGAAAAATCTGAAACGTGTAACTTACTTTGCTTCTGCAGCAGTGATAGGTAGCTCCAATGAACCCCAGAGGCAGATGCCAGGAAATGCTCCAGGAGATGCCTGCGACACCAGTGCACATTGAAAGCCGCTCCAGGCTCAGCCACAATGGAGAACGCTGCAGGGCTCAAGCGGGCAGCAGTGTACATCAAAAGCTGCTTGAGGCCAGGCTGTAAAGTCAGGGGACTCCAGGAGCTACTCAGGGCTCAGCTGTGGTGGCAGCACATATCAGGAACTGCTTTGGGCTCAGCCATGGCAGCAGATGCTGGATGCTGCTCGAGGACTGGCCACGGCTGTAGCAAACACTGGGCTCAGAGTGGTCCACAGACAGTAGCACTGCTGAGGCAGCAGTCCAAGGTGAGCGGTTGGGCCTGGATGTGCCAGTTCGTCAATTGGGGGGTGGGGAGGGGTAGATGGGATTCCCCATCACAAGTTTCACAGGCCCCGTGTCAGTCTAAAGTTCAATATGCCTCATTCTTCTCCTTTGAAAAGTAATAGAGATGCATTAATTATCAGTGTGTGCTGTTTTGTGACACTCTTAATGAAACAGCATTATTAGGGTTTGTAGAATCTTTTGGGATCAAGTGCCGTGTTCTACTGGAGAAAGTTTTCCTTCCAGACGTTTCGTTCTCAGCTGCGGAGAACATCCTCAGTGGCGTTGCAGCCGGAGCAGGCGCTCAGACCTTCTTGGCTGCTGTGCATTGAGTGCCCTTTCACCACACACCCTCCAGCCTAGAAATAGCAGCTCTCCAGCAGCCCTGGCCCCACTCAATACACAGCAGCCAAGAAGGTCAGAGCGCCTGCTCCGGCTGCAACGCCACTGAGGATGTTCTCCGCAGCTGAGAACGAAACGTCTGGAAGGAAAACTTTCTCCAGTAGAACACGGCACTTGATCCCGAAAGATTCTACAAACCCTAATGATGTTCCCAGCCGTGAAAATCTGAAATCTTTGAAAACAGCATTATGATTTAAAAAAAACTTTTCTGGAAGTTGCAGAATGTTTGGCTTTATTCCTTTTTTGCACAAGTGCAGTGATTTAGAACACATTTGGGGAGGGGGGGCGGAGAAAGACAGTGCAAATATGTTTTTTTCTAGCCCAGAAAAGGAGGGTGCTCAGGCTTCTCTGCTTGCACAAGTGTTTTCAACCTTTATGACAAAAATTGGAATTTGAAATGAAAACAAGCCTGGCTGATCCTGTGGCTTTCATACATACTCAGTCCCTTTGCGCATATTGCTGAGACTGAAGATTTCCTGATGTAAGAAATTTCCAATACAACCACAATTTGTTACAGTGTCTGCATCTGAATGTTGCAACAAATCTGTCTTGTTTGCGTTCAGATCCAATCTGTTAACAATGTCTGGATTTTTAGTTTTGTTGAGGGGGACTCATGTGAGGGAGAATGGACAGCCATGGTTGGACAGAGATGAACTAGGGTTCTTTTCACAGCCAAACTCTGGTTTGCTCATGGTATCTGAATACAAAACTTTCTACCTCCTGCTAAAGATACATAAATCTGGCAACCTGGGACATCCCATTGTGTCAAGCATGGATATAATCACTGTAGGGAATATCAGGATATATGGACTCCATCCTGAGACCATATGTTATGTCTATGGTACCACAGACTTCCTGAAGACACTGCAGTCCATTGACCATCTCTCAGAAAACAGCATTCTAGCCACCATGAATGTTGAGTCTCTGTACTCCAACATCTCCCATAAGAATGGACTGCAAGCCATTCAAAACATCATATGAAGATGCCTTATACTGAATCAGACCTTTGGTCCATCAAAGTCAGTATCGTCTTCTCAGACTGGCAGCGGTTCTCCAGGGTCTCAAGCTGAGGGTTTTCACACCTATTTACCTGGACCCTTTTTTGGAGATCCCAGGGATTGAACCTGGGACCTTCTGCTTCCCAAGCAGATACTCTACCACCGAGCCACCGTCCCTCATCATCATCCTTGACAACACCACAGCAGATCTTGCCAATGAACTCTGCATGTTTGTTCTCACCCACAACTACTTCAGTGTTGTTGAGGACTTTTACCTTCAAATCAATGGCACAGCCATGGGCACCTAAATGGCCCCACAGTATGACAACATTTTCATGGTGGATCTAAAACAGGGTTTTCTGAACTACCCGCTGGCACCTCTCCTTTATTTGAGATTCACTGATGTCATTTTCATTGTCTGGACCCATGGCAAAGAAGCCCTCAAGAGATTTCACCAGGCTTTCAACGACTTCAGTGCCATCATCAATCTAGCTATGAACTACTCTACACAAGAAATAAACTTCCTGGACACCATAGTACAGAAACACTTGTCTATATACTGTCACATAAGTACCGCATTATACTGGAAACCCCAGCCCCATCAAGCAATCCATTGTCTATAGCCAAGCCCTATGCTATGGTCCCATCTGCTCAACCCCTCAGACAGAGGTACTAACTTGAAGGATCTACAGCAGACATTTTTGCAACCACAATATCCTCCTGCTATAGTAAGAAAGGTTATTGGAATGGCCAGAATGATATCCAGGGACAGTTTGCTACAAGACAAGCCCAGAGAAAATGACAATAGAACACCACTGGTGGTCACCTACAGCTCACAACTCAAGCCAGTTCAATGTATTATTAATAACCTACAGCCCATGCTGAATACTGATATTTCCCTCACACAGACACTGGGAAGGGGGCAACCTTTTCTTGCTTACAGCCTGCTAACCTAAAGCAGCTTCTCACCCACAATGATAAACTGCTTAACAGTCAGATGGACTCTGGTACCAAGGCCTAAAACAAACCAAGATGCCAACTTTGCTCTTATATAGATCCCAGCAACACCATCACTGGACCCAGCAACATCAGCCTTACCATCTCAGGTTCATACTCCTGCTTATCCTCTAATGTGATTCATCTATAAAATGTGATTTATGCCATCATATCAGCAGTGCAGTTCTACTCTCTACATCAGACAGACAGACAGACAGACAAAGAATATGACAAATAATAAAAGGACAGAAGTCTGATATTAGAAACCAAAGCATTTTTTAAAAAAGCAATAGAGAAACATTTTAATCTTCCAGGACATTCAGTTGTTGATCTAAGAGTAGTAGTTCTCCTACAAAGGAATTTCAAAGGGCAATTAGAAAGACTGCTGAATTGTAACTGTAATGAAGCTCAAGGCAATGCATCCTCCTGGACTGAATCAAGACCTAGGTTTCCTGATTCATTACCAATGCTGATTTCTCCACATCTCCACACCACACCTACTACCCCCTTGCATATCATGCCTAATCCAAGCTATTATCATTCACCTGCTATTGCCACTGGCATCTGAAATCATTCTAGTCTCCAATTATATGGACAGATGGACTCACATTCTAGCTGTATCTGAAGAAGTGAGCGGTGTCTCAGGGAAGCTCATACCTTGCCACAAATTAAAGATGCTTTTTTTCTACTGAATATAGCCTATTTGTAGTCATACCTCATTTTGGTTTTCCTGACCTCTTTCCAGCAAGTGCATATAAGTCAGTAGTGGGGAACCTTTTTTCTGCCAAGGGCCATATGGATATTTATAACATCATTTGCGGGCCATACAAAATTATCAACTTAAAAAACAGTGCTCCGCCAAGGGAGAATGATTCAGACCTGTAAATTTAATGTAAATAATTGTTTTTCTATTTGAAGTTATGTGGAGAGAGCCTAATCTGGCACACACACACGGCCTGCCGCCCTAGGCAAATGCAAGAGTGTTAGGTTCCATTTAAAAAAAAAACAAGTTATTTTATAGCTGTTCCTATTTGTGCAGTATTGAACCCTTCATCTATAAAATACAGAAATCAGTGGGTATTGCAAAAATTCTAAGGCTATTAGAGTTCTTTAAGTTACGTAAATTATGCAGCATTGCCCCAGTGTATTCTGGCCATACTAGTGGTAGCAGGAACACAGAGCTTCTGGTAAGTAGGGACGGTGGCTCAGTGGTAGAGCATCTGCTTGGGAAGCAGAAGGTCCCAGGTTCAATCCGCGGCATCTCCAAAAAAGGGTCCAGGCAAAGAGGTGTGAAAAACCTCAGTTTGAGACCCTGGAGAGCCGCTGCCAGTCTGAGTAGACAATACTGACTTTGATGGACCAAAGGTCTGATTCAGTATAAGGCAGCTTCATAAGTAAAGATCTGCCCTGAGCCATGGAAATCATCTCCAGCTATTGCTGCAACTTCTCTGATTTCAGTACCCATACACTTTCACGGAAACTTGTCTTCACAGCCACGAGGACTAGAAACTTTTTTAAAATAAATAAAACCTGAGATGCACATGATACTGGATTTAGCACCCAGTTTCTATTCCTTGTATTTGCTGCACTTGTGCACACAACTTAAGTTGCAGTAGGCAACAACGAACTATAATCAAGACAGACTGTGTATTTGAGATTATAAGAGGTGTACAGTGGCTACTGTCGCATCAGTGACTTTCCTCGTTCCTATGGAGGAAGTATGAAAATCTAATTGCATGTAAATATTCTTAATTTACATAATTTCATCTAATTTAGATTCTGATTTTCTGGTTTGTGTTTTTGTTTTGCTTCATATAGAATGTAAACAAATCAGCTCAGAAATAATAGCCTCTCATTTTGCACACACAAATTCCTTTGAGGCTGTATCACTTGCTTGCATGTTAAATATTTTGTAGGAATTGTAAAAAGCCTTATTCCTTGACAACCCTGGCCAGCCATTCTGAATTGGGTCTTCTCTCACCGGCAGAGAAAATTATTGGGAATTTTGGTTTGTATTTTCCTCTGGGTTTCCCCTTTTTGGCTGCCTTGCATCATACTTTTATATAATCTGCCTGGTTTTTTTGGAATACGCATTCCTTAATATCATTTTCCCTAATTACTTTTGCCTTCTCAGCAGTTTTCAGGACTGTTTTACCAGCATCAGACTCACAAGTCTATTAGCTTCAAAATGTTATGACTCAAGTGGTCTGTGTTGCAGCTTTGCAATGTTAGTCCCCCAAAATTTCCTGTGTTGCAAAGTGAATACATATAGCCAGTTCTTGCAAATACACATTAACTGTTGCCTAAAGAGGTGCTGGTGGATGTCCTGAAATTCTCGATCTAGGCTCTACAGGACAAGGAAACAATGAAGTGGGGGGGGGGGGGGGGACTCTGCCTCTGGAGCATACATAAGTCAAATCAATCTTACAAAACAGCCATGCACACAGATATCCTTACTTACTATTTGCTGTGCACTGCAGTATATTTATACATGCAGAAATGCACTTTGGGTAAAGATCGCAGTTCCCCCCCCCCTCCAAATCCAAGTTCAAGCCTCTAAAGCAGAGTTATACCCTTGGAAGCCTATTGCTTTATAAGAGTGTAACTCTGTTTAGAACTTTACCTTTGAGAAGCTAATGGTTTGAGTGCTGGTTCACTGTAAAAAGAATCAATTGGGGAACAGGGATTTCTGCTCACTTTTGCACAGCTTGCAGCAAAGCTTTTGTTCCTTCACTGCAGTCATTGCAAAAAGCGCTAAAATCACTCATCAACTCCTCTTTTAGATAAAGTGATGATGAAGGGGCCCTGCCCTCACAGGAGATAGCCATACCAACCTTATTGAGGATCCTAATCAATTTACCCCAGTCCCCATACACTGCCAGTGCCCCATGTGATTAACTGACTTGTTACTCATTGATTTCCTCCCCCCACCAGTCGCCACCAAAGACGAGAGCAGTAGCAAAGACATCTGTTTGCTGGTAACTCACTGCTAGGCTGAGAACAGCTTTGCTTTTTCCTGTTTGCGGGAATTTTACATGCCAAATGCCTATCCTGACTTACTACAGATTCAGTACCAATGTAGTTGTGCTGCAAAAACTGAGCATTTGTGTACACCTAAAATTTATTGGAGGCTGCAGCACAGCTGAATCATTGCTTAGAGTATTCAAGAATCTTAGCTTTGCCAATTCCCAGTTTCCCTGTTGTAGTTCCTCTTGAAGGCCCCCCTTGCCATGACATGCCTGTCATCTCCACCATCCTTCACAGATTTTTTTTTTAATCTTCTTGTTTTCACTTCCATCACAAACCTATTTTGCCTCATTTCTGCAAATACGAATCACTCCAGTGTGAGAATCCAGGATTCTGAGTTGAATCCTAAACACTATCAAAATCATGAGCCTTAAACAGGCCTGGTTATTTTCCAGAGTTCACTATCAGAAGTAATGGAAACAGACCCCAGGCTGGAGAGGTGAGATAAGATGAGTGGCTAGGATGAGATTTTTCCTTCTCAGCTGCTGAACAGATAGGCTGTCCCCTCAAAGGTTCTGTATGGAGTCTCTTTTCTCATTTCCAGTCAGAAAGAAGTTTTGGCATCTGTGTCAGAATCTGGGCAGTACATCAGGTTTTCCTCCAGCTCTGGACTCACCCGATCTCTACCCTGCCTCTGTCAAATAGGTATCACCTGGCTATCTACCTGTCCTAACAACGGAGTAGACTTGAATGTGTGAACAGGACTGTGTGACAGGATTGGACACCAGGTTTATATCTAGGGAGAGAGACTCATCTGAAACATGGGCTGCTAAAAGTTGGTCTGGGTCAAAACAAACTTGCTCCCCGCACATACATTGTGAAGACAACTGAACTAATAAAGTGAGACCGATTTCCTGCTCATCCTACCCTGCTCTGACGTTCCTCTTTTCAGCGCGGTGTCCTTCTGATTTCCCACTATCTGTCCCGGGGCTTCAGCTTGCATCAGCGTTTTTGCGCAGCAACAAGAAACTGATTTTAGCGGTTTCTGTTTACCGTGCAAAAATGTCAATGCAAGCTGAAGCCCCAGGGCAGATAGTGGGAAATCTGAAGGACGCCATGCTAAAAAGCGGAACGTCAGAGCGACATAGGATGAGCGGGAAATCGGTCCGAGTTACAGACTCCTCCCTCCCTGGAAACCTAATACATGATCCGTCTATTCAAGGTGCAAAATAATTTTCCTCTGTGATGCTGGACCTCAGGAGACATATCTGTTTGTTTATTTTTGGAATAGGTGGAAGAACACATTTGTACGGTCAATTTTGGAGACTTCAGGCATTGCAGATAGGCTCAGTTTGCATTTTACATTTCTCCCTTTTTGCCAGTGTTGCTTCTTTCTTATCTCATCCAAACGGCACTTTCTTGCTTCTTAATTCAGTGTCCTGCTTGATTTTGCCACTATTATCTCTGAACATATGAAGCTGCCTTATACTGAATCAGACCCTCGGTCCATCAAAGTCAGTATTGTCTTCTCAGACTGGCAGCGGCTCTCCAGGGTCTCAAGCTGAGGTTTTTCACACCTATTTGCCTGGACCCTTTTTTGGAGATGCCAGGGATTGAACCTGGGACCTTCTGCTTCCCAAGCAGATGCTCTACCACTGAGCCACCGTCCCTCCCCAAGTACTGAGTACTGCTTTGTTTAAAGGGGTGTTGCATCAAAGTGAATGGCCTGCTTCTGTCACTCCACTAAGATGCTGTCACTCCACTAAGAATTCTTAGTATTTCTGACAAATGCCAAAGAGTTCAATGTGTGTTCACTGGATGATCTGAGGGAACAGAAGCGGAGGAATAGCACTGCAAGTGAAGTCTGTTTCCTAGTTAGAGAGTGCAGGGTCCGGGTTACAGTGGCCAGTTGAAAAGAAGACTGAGAGTAAAGTTTCTGGGATCAGAAATAAATATCAGTACTCTTAAAGCCAGCCTGATGACTCTACTGTTAAATCTTGTTTCCAAACATATTCAGTGCTTTCTTTGTTATGCTTTATAATAATAGTAAGCCTGTCAACTTGGCACCTAAACCAAGTCTTTTGCTAAGTTTCTTTGAGCCAATAGTGATGATTCAAAATGGTTAATAATTTTGCTGAGGTACACATGTGTGTATGAGGGACCTTTAAATGCATCTTATTTGTAACTTTCCAGTTACTTATCTGTTCTATATAACTGTGAAGAACATTATCCAAGGGCTGGTTTATACATTGACTGTGACATGTATATCAGAATGAACTGTCAGAAACCAGTTTGGTGTAGTGGTTAAGTATGTAGATTCTTATCTGGAAGAACCGGGTTTGATTCCCCACTCCTCCACTTGCACCTGCTAGCATGGCCTTGGGTCAGCCATAGCTCTGGCAGAGGTTGTCCTTGAAAGGGCAGCTGCTGTGAGAGCCCTCTCCAGCCCCACCCACCTCACAGGGTGTCTGTTGTGGGGGAGGAAGGTAAAGGAGATTGTGAGCCACTCTGAGACTCTTCAGAGTGGAGGGCGGGATATAAATCCAATATCTTCATCTACCTCACAGGGAGTCTGTTGTGGGTGGGGGAGGAAGGTAAAGGAGATTGTGAGCCACTCTGAGACTCTTCGGAGTGGAGGGTGGGATATAAATCCAATATCTTCTTCTACCTCACAGGGTGTCTGTTGTGGGGGAGGAAGGTAAAGGAGATTGTGAGCCGCTCTGAGACTCTTCGGAGTGGAGGGCGGGATATAAATCCAATATCTTCTTCTTCTTCAGAAACGACCACAGATAGAGCTTCAGTGCTGTCCCTTCCATCAAAGTGCAGATTCACAATGCTTGGGAAGTTCACTTACAGTAATCCATTGAAGTTATGTCCGTGTGTGAACCAGCACTTTAAAACCAAGGGGTGGATGTGCCTACCAAGACTTCTTCCCTGGATAAATTTAAAACAGGACTTAGATTCTACAAATTCTTCTTCCCCTTTCATGGGTGCCCACATAGATTGGATGCATTTCACCTAGAAGTTTGCAGCTTTCAAGTCCATAATGGTCAGAGCAAGAAATTGCTTTCTCTCCTCTGTGCAATTTCATGGATCATCAAGAAAGAGGAGGTGTCTCATAAGGGCTACCCCACACTACGCAAGTGGTCATTTCTGGTAACACATACAGATGCCACATTTGGTGTTCAGTAGCCTATCACTGATAAAACCATTATTGGAAACAATGATAAAGTCCCATGAATGCCTTCTTTGTTGTTTGTCATTGATCTTACTCAGTTCTGTTGCAAGCTACGGACAGGGAGGGAGATTGGGTTGTCCCTTTAGAATTTATGGAGCACTTTTTGTCTTTTCAAAATACTTCTGGTACATCATCTCTAAACAACCCTATGAGAGATTATTGTTACTGCCCCTAAATGACAGAAGAAGATGATGATAGTGGATTTATATCCCGCCCTCCACTCCGAAGAGTCTCAGAGCGGCTCACAATCTCCTTTACCTTCCTCCCCCACAACAGACACCCTGTGAGGTGGGTGGGGCTGGAGAGGGCTCTCACAGAAGCTGCCCTTTCAAGGACAACCTCTGCCAGAGCTATGGCTGACCCAAGGCCATGCTAGCAGGTGCAAGTGGAGGAGTGGGGAATCAAACCTGGTTCTCCCAGATAAGAGTCTGCACACTTAACCACTACACCAAACTGAAAAGGAGTAGAGTCTGGGAAGAAAGAATGGCTTGTCTAAAGTCACCTGTGAGCATATGGCTGAAATAATATTTGAACCAGAGACTTTCTGGTTCCATAATCTACTGGGCATCTTTATGCAGGGCTCACATGCTTAGAAAATGCTGAGCATGCAAAAAAAATATCCCAATGCATAATATTGTAAGATGTTTCTTTATAAACATTCCAGATCTGTTTAACCGTTTCTTATGTTGTTTAATTTTATTTTTTGTTGCAAAGCTGCAACACGGTCCACCAGGAAGTTCTCATTAGATCAAAACAATGTTCTTGTCAACAGAATTCTTGAAGGACCCCCAGCTATAATTAATGTAATATGCAAACTTGAAAAAAAAATTATAATACAAACTAAAGCACGTATTCACCCTGACCAGGATCTTTTATTAAATAAAACGATTTCTGTCTGGCTAACCTTTTTGCTACATCATCCATTCATTTTTTTTTTGTTCAAATTCTAAAAATGGCAAGCAGGCACTATGAAATTTATTAGGCTCTTTAACAAGAAACGAATAAATTGTCCATTGCTGGAACTTGCCAGACTTTTATCTTGCCAAGCTGCTAGCATCAGGGGTATTTGTTGCATCTTATCATGTGTAATGCTTACAGTGCATCCATCCACTACTGGTAGCAAATGTTGTGGAGTCTCCCCTCCCTTTCTCTGAGTGTGTTTCTTTTAGCAGTCCTGTGGTAACTTCCAGACACATTGGACTGTGACCACGTGGATGTGTGCATTGCACTGCCTCACAATTTAGCCTGGATTAGCTTTGGGGAGGTTGCTGTGAAATGGTATTAAAAGTTAATGCGTGAGTTCAGCCTATGGCAGTACTGTGCATATGACCACCAAGTGTACCTGGAAGGTACTGAAACAGCTGTTGAGAGTGCAGAGGATGCTGTGTGTGGATAGGCCCTTGTGAGTTGCTGGAGCTGATGTCTCCAGGGGAGATGCCAGTGGGCCCCACTGTGGTGCCCGTTTAATTCCTGGATCAGCTCTCCAGCATCTTTTGCACCATCATATGCCAGGCCTGTTGCTTAGCACTTTGTTAGCTAGATGTGGCAGTGAATGTTAACTTAAAGCAGCATCACACAACCACACTGTCTACTCACGTGCCTGCTTTGCTGTGCTCAGATGCTGTGTGGTACTCCTCTGAGCATTGTTTATTCCTTGGAGTGGATGAAGATCTGTTAGACCAGGGGTGGCCAACGGTAGCTCTCCAGATGTTTTTTTTTGCCTACAACTCCCATCAGCCCCAGCCAGCATGGCCAATGACTGGGGCTGATGGGAATTGTAGGCAAAAAAACCATCTGGAGAGCTACCGTTGGCCACCCCTGTCTTAGACCATATTCCTTCTGGGGTCTCACTTTTTCTCTACTGCTGCGACACTTCTCTGAGGTGTGGATGTTGCATTGAGGTGGGGGGCTCTCCCGAGCGCCTCGATTGATTGATGCGGTTACTTAGAGGTGCTCTCTTGTGTATGACAGATATTTCTCTTTCTTAGAAGAGGGGAGAAAGATGACACACGATTCCCCCAGCTCTTTCTTCCAGCGGCGCTTGTGCGATTTACATTAAGGCCTATAACCGGGGTTGGAGTAAATGGAGCAGGTTTGCAATTAGTTTTCAAAGTACTTATCTCATTAAAGTAAATGAATTATTGATTTAGTGACACTCATGCTTTTAGTGAGCGGCACCGTGCCATCGCTGCTCCGTTCTCCAGCTCGACGAGCCAGCGGCCAGCCCCAGCAAACTCGCCTTTGCGTGCGGTTCCCCGCCACCTTTTCTTTTTTAAAAAACGTCCCTAATATGTCCTGCTTGTTATTTAGCTTTATAATTAAAGTGGATCCATGTCAGGAGGGAAGGTGTGGGGGAATGGGACCTTAAGAGATTACCTTTGAAAGAGAGACTGTGGCCTTATTTGGGCAGGGCAATTATATTCTATTTGGGATCAAGTCCCAGTTGCCTTGTGTGTCAGGGAGCAGCTGCTGCCAGGGATGAATGCAGCAGTTTTGCCTGGTTCCCTCTGCCAGCCGTTTCCTGGAGTGCCTGCAACAATGACAGAAGTCTGCCCTCTCAGGGGAAAGTACCCAAGGACGGAGGAAATGGCAACGTCTGTCAAAGTCTGTAAGGGCATTTTTCTGGGCAGCACCATCCTGGCGTGAGCTTCAGGTCATGCCTCAGGATAGATGGTTTATCCCTGTCAGTTTCTTGGCATGTCCCACTTGCAGACACTCTTTCTGGGTGGATAAAAGAAAACAAAGCCCGAGAGTGTAAACTGGCAGAGAGGAACTTAGATTTTGGGCTAAAAGAACTACCAGGGCTAAGAGTACTCATAATGCAGTGTTTTGCCATAGATTTCTCAGGCCATTTACTCTTGTCTTAATATATAGAGTGCCTTTTAATAAGAAAGGGGCACTCTGAGTGTGCTCACCTACTCTTATGAATCCCTTCTCCAGCCCAAGTGCCAGGAATGAGGGACAGAGTTTTTATGAAGCAGTCTTTCTCTTGGAATGTACTGGAATAGAAGGCTGTTTTGCAGGATTGCTGTGAGGATGAATGTGAAGAAAGGAGGCATTTCCTTGAAACTAATTATCTTTCCTCATATGTCATTTCAGTTGCACTTACAACACAACATATTAGGGCATGATGAATAGTAGGCATTTGGATGTTTGTATTATCCTTGCAAGATCACCACTACTTTTTTGAATAATTGACATCCAGTGCATGAACACATGCCTGCATATGGACACTCTAGGGAGAAAAGAACCCTACTGGATCAGTCTGTCAGTCTATTTTATCTGGCAACCTGTTTCCAGACATTTCTGGGAAGCCCAAAAGCTTTCTATAAAGGCAACAGCCTTTCTGTGTTGTTTGCTTAGTAACTGGTGGTTGCAGACATGCTGTCTTTTCACATGGAGGTTCCATTTAGTTATCATGGCTAATAGATAGTCATATTGAATCCAATTTAATTTATCACATTTTTATTCCCTTTCTGATATGTGGTTCTTACTTTCTCATTTTATACTCACAGCAATCCTGCAAAAATAGATTAGACTGAAAGAGTGACTGATCTAAGATCACCCCGCAAGTTTCAAGGCCAAGTGGGATTAGAATGTGGGTCTCCTAGGTCCATCTTGGCCAGGGGCCTCGATTACACATTTTTTGCAGTGAGTTCCATAAATTAATAATGCTTTCCGTGGCAAAGCATTATTTATTATTCATTTAGAAAATGTATATGCTGACTCTCTGGAGACTTCAAGTATTTTTGTTTGTCTCCTCTGAATCTACTAGTGATCAATTTAATTGAGCAATACTGTATGAGAAAGAAATCATCCACTATGATAGTTTAGACACAATTCTGTTTTCCATGACATAGCCAGTCCTTATGGCTTTTATTCTGAAGCTGGGGTGGCCACACTTGCTTAATATAAGAGCCACATAGTACAAACATCAGATGTTTGAGAGCCACAAAACATGAACATCAGATGTTTGACAAAAGGGAAGGGAGAGGTGGAAAGAAAACAACTTTAACTTTAAATGCCTTCTCCAATTAAAGAGAGAAGTGCCTTTTCCAAGTCAGCCAATGGGGCAGTGAGGGCTTTGAGAGCCATACAATAAGTGTGAAAGAGCTACATGTGGCTTCTGAGCTGTAGTTTGGCCACCCCTATAAGAACATAAGAACATAAGAGAAGCCATGTTGGATCAGGCCAACGGCTCATCCAGTCCAACACTCTGTGTCACACAATGGCAAAAAAATTTATATATACACACACACTGTGGCTAATAGCCACTGATGGACTTGTGCTCCATATTTTTATCTAAACCCCACTTGAAGGTGGCTATACTTGTGGCCGCCACCACCTCCTGTGGCAGTGAATTCCACATGTTAATCACCCTTTGGGTGAAGAAGTACTTCCTTTTATCCGTTTTAACCCGTCTGCTCAGCAATTTCATCGAATGCCCACGAGTTCTTGTATTGTGAGAAAGGGAGAAAAGTACTTCTTTCTCTACTTTCTCCATCCCATGCATTATCTTGTAAACCTCTATCATGTCACCCCGCAGTCGACGTATTCGGGAGTATCTTTGCTAATGTTTGGTATTTATTTTGTTTAAATCATTTTCACCTTGCTTTTCCAAGGTTCAAGGCAGCTGTCAATAAAAAAAATCATAAAACAAACAAGCGAACAAACGAACAAACTAAAAACAATTTAAAAATTAGCTAAAATGATTTAGCTTATAAATCCATTGTATCAACAACAATTGCAATACAGGAACATAGTGTACGTACCAGGCTTAGGCTTTTTGGAAGAGAGAGGTTTTTGTACTCTCTGTAAAGCCACAAGAACCAGTCAATTAGGACCATCATTGGAGAGGTGATTCCACAGCCTTGAAACAAGCACAATAAAAGTCTTTGCTACATTTTTCTTGTCTTATGCAATGTAGTACATAGACTGGGGGTGTTGAACTCATTTGTTGGCGGGGGGGGGGGGCAAATTTGACACAAATGGAACTTTGTGGAGCCGGGCCATGTACATCTCAAAATGGTAATGTGAGGTAGCAGAGGTATAAACTTTACAAAAGATACAGACAAACACAAAGATTTTTTTTTATGTTTTAACTTAAAATACAAACATGTGTAAAACTCTTGCAATATTTTGTTTAAAACAAAAGGTGAGGGAATAGTGGATTTTGGCAATGCAATTTTTAAAATAAAACATCAAGAAAAAGCAGAAGGATCACAGCAGAAACTAAAAATATAAAGTGCTCTGACCCTTGGAAAACAATGAAATGGCACTGCAAGCTTCTCCCTGCCCCCACCCCCCACCCCGCCCTGGAATCTGCTCAGATTGACAATGACTCTCCAGTGTAATATCCTCCTTTGGCTGTGGGTTCCCAGATTACTCATTAAGTCAGGTCCATTCAGTAGAGACAAGCTGGCTCAAAGCACCAATCCTTTATTTGCAGGGACACAACTCCAGGAAGCATGTGCTTCAACTGGCTATCAGAACTTGAAAGTGAAACTGATCCCCACTCCATTGAAACACATTGCAGCACAGACAATGTTACAAGGAAAACGTGAAGTGGATTTTCCTTTAAGGTCTTTGGGCCCTATCTGGGCACAGAGACCTTAATGGAAAATCCATTCCATGTTTTCCTTGCAGCTTTGCTTCCTGCTGCAGCTGGTAAAGACAAGACAGAAAGAGCAAGGAACTGAAAGAGTGGGGAACTTCAGCAGTGTTGGAGCTTCCAAGGGTAAGGACAGAAGGGAGGAGAAAAGAGCCCCACTGGTCTGATTAAAGCCTGGGTGGGGCAGACATTTGACACCCCAGCATAGACTATTCAAGATGCGATCCACAAAGTGCAAACAGCTGTGTTTGAATTAACATAACAGAGAATTCATCTTTGAGGCATATGAGTTCCATCACATAGAAGGCTTTAAAGATCAAAACCTTTGGATTGGGCCTGAAAGCTAACAGGTTGCTAGTACCGTTGCCACATAATAGAGTTGATATGTTCCCATTTCCCAACATTTATGAAGAAGTGGGCTTCAGCATTTTATGTTAATTGGAGCTTCTGGGCAGCCCCACATAAAGCAAATTACAGTAAGATCACAGATATGTAGATCAGTATGGCAAGACCCGTCTCCTCTAGAAAAGGATGTAACTTGCATAAGAGATGGTTGATAAAACACACATGTTTTTGACACCCACTTATAAGGAGTAAGGCATGATCAAAGAGAATTTCTAGGTTCCTGTACTGATCAGACAGAAAAATTACTATCCCACCTACCACAGGAAGGAACCCAGAGTACTAGGATTACAGCCAGCATTACATGTGTCCGTCATATCTAAATACGGTTTCATAATGGTACCCATACAAAAGTCTTGGTCTGTAATTGGATCCCAACATCAAGTACACATGTAATCACTGATTTCACTGCTTACGTATGCAAGGCAGACAATTGCACTTTGCAGGGGCAACGTCTCTTCATCATTTGTCATTTTGTGTTTGCTGTTGGACTGAGAATTTGGGCAGGTAATTGGTCTGGGATTGGCCTACTTGCCTTTCCCAAGCCAGTCTAAGTAACACACACTGTGGGCTTGTTCTATAACAACCAAAGCATAGTGGTTTTATTTCTTTAACCAGCCCGGCACTCTCAGAAACTTACATCACTCGGACTGGTAGTTTGAAAATTAGAAACATCCTTAACTCTTTACTGCCTTCTTTTATTACTTCTCTTCCTACCAACGTATCTCTCCCAGCAGATCACCTCTTATTTAGAAGCTTTGATGCCCTAGCCTGAACCAGCTAGTAAAACAGAAGGCACCAGTGTGACCTGGCTAAATATGTTTCTAGAACAGGAGCCACTGTGGCATGGCACCCGGGCTCTCAAATAAAGGGGCTATTTTAAAAAAGTTATATTTTTGCAATAAGGGATACCTCCTTTAAATAACAGATCTCTTTATTGGACTTCTCCACAGCAACAAGAGCTGCAGCAGAGAAAAAGCTTGAGTTGGGTTTGGCAGATGCATCTCACAGAGAGAAAAATTCCATCTCTGACTCACCCCCTCAGTAGGAAAGTTTCAGACAAATTCATGGAGGATCGGTCTATCAGTGGCTACAGGCAATGGTGAGAAAAGGGAGCCTCCATGTTCAGAGGCAGTAAACCTCTGAATCCCAGCACCAGGAGGCAACATCAGTGGAATGCTTCAGCCTCTATGCCCTGTTTTTGGCTCTCCATAGGAACTGATTGGCCACTGTGTGAGGCAGGTGCTGGATTACATGGACCACAGGTCTGATCCAGTAGGGCATATGTTCTTATGACTGCATTTGGAAATGGCAGGCAAGTGGTCTTAGTGTAGTCTGGGGCTGCGGGCGGTACTTTCTCCCTTGTTAGATTAACTTCTTCCTACATGCCATGTGCAACTAGTGAGAAGAACAACATTTGCCTATGTTGTCTGAGCCAAGCCTTCACTACAGTGGTTTGGTTTCCTGATCAGTTGCTGAAAACATAGTCCCTTTTCAGAGCAAAAGCTCTTCTCATGCAATTAAAAGTGTTGGTTTTGTGACCAGCCAACCCACCCACCGGAGAATGTACTGATAAATTAAACATTAAATTTGTAATGGTCCATAAAGAAACTCTTCAACTCTTGCTTGTGTACGGAGAAGGACAAAGAATAGGGAAGAGGTGGGTGGGAGCAGGTTATATGGCCATATAATCTCAGCTCATGAATTTGCTTAAACAGTAAAATTAGTTTAGGAATAATAAAGGGAAGGGAACAGAAGGTGAAACCTAACAGGAGTAGTTGAAAGAGTAAATGCAGGGGATGGAGGGTGCTGTTTGGTCTGGTCTCCAGAGCTCCCAACTTAGGTCTCTGAGCCTCTAGAAATCCCTGCCCACACATTGGTGATTATAATTTTAAGATAAGCATACAGATAGACAGTCTTATGACATTTTTATTGCTATGCAGGATTTGCAAATTGCCATGAGTGTCTGGTTGGAATAGAAAGACAGGGTAGAAATAGTTAAAATAAATGAGCCCACTTGAAAAACCTCTGATGTTGCCTGATTTTTCAAGTGAATATTTAGGGAATCTTAGAGTACTAGATCCAGTGCTTAGCTCTGTCATAGACTTCTCACTATGGCCTTGGACAAACCTAGTGTATCCTGAGCCCATTTATTTAAAAAGAATGGGCGTAAGCTTGCACGTTTAGGCCCTGAGATTCTAAGGATGAGTCACTGGCCCTTCGAGTGAAATCCCCAAGGGATATCACTAGTTTCCAGCCCAGTCACAGAGTAGGGTTGCCAAGTCCAATTCAAGAAATATCTGGGGACTTTGGGGGTGGAGCCAGGAGACATTGGGGGTGGAGCCAGGAGACATTGGGGTGGAGCCAAGAGCAAGGGTGCGACAAGCATAATTGACCTTCAAGGGAGTTCTGGCCATCACATTTAAAGGGACTGCACATCTTTTTAAATGCCTTCCTTCCATAGGAAATAATGAAGGATAGGGGCACCTTCTTTTGGGGTTCATAGAATTGGACCCCCTGGTCCAATCTTTTTGAAACTTGGGAGGTATTTTGGGGAGAGGCACTAGATGCTATACTGAAAATTTTGTGCCTCTATCTCAAAAAACAGCCCCCCCCCAGAGCCCCCGATACCAGCGGCTCAATTCCCCATCATTCCCTATGGGAATCGTTCATGGAGGTGCATGATGGCTCTGGGGGCGGGGCTTCCCCTGCCGGCCAGCTGGCTGGGGGAGGGGGGGAAGCCTGTAAAACTGGGGGATCCCCCTCTGGGACCTGGGGATTGGGAAGCCTATCACAGAGGCATATATAATGGCTGTGAATGGGTTGGAGGTTTTGCCAGAAGTCTAAAAACAGAGTGACTGATCTACCATTCTCCACCCCTTCCCCAGTTTTGCCCATGATTTGTTGACTGGAGCCTGAGTCTCTGACGGGTTTCTCCTTGTGGGGCCTTTGGCCTAAGAACATAAGAACATAAGAGAAGCCATGTTAGATCAGGCCAATGGCCCATCCAGTCCAACATTCTGTGTCACACAGCGGCCAAATATATATATATATATATATATATATATATATATATATATATATATATATATATATACACACACACACACACACACACACACTGTGGCTAATAGCCACTGATGGACCTCTGCTCCATATTTTTATCTAACCCCTTCTTGAAGGTGGCTATGCTTGTGGACGCCACCACCTCCTGTGGCAGTGAATTCCACATGTTAATCACCCTTTGGGTGAAGAAGTACTTCCTTTTATCCGTTTTAACCTGTCTGCTCAGCAATTTCATCGAAACATAAGCACTCAGTGTATGTCTATACCGATAAAGAAATGGCTTTTGAGGTAGGTGTGAGTGTTCTCTTCTTTAAGATATGTCCAGCACTTCTTTTTGTCTGGCTCATATAAAATGCCTAATAAAGGTTTTGTGATGATAACGATCTCTGGCTCACAGTACAGTTCCTCTTTATGTGGATTAACCACTTTGAGGGTCCAGTGAGAGTCCTAGTAAGTGTGCTATAAAATTCAGAATAAAATACATTAAGATGGAAGGGAAAGCCAACCCTTAGATAGACTCAGATTCATAATGTGTGTGAAGGCTTGGATCAGTGTCATGTCTGCAGTGTTGGATGCTCAGTAATCACTAGCACCCAGCAGACTTCTCACCTGTGACTCTTCCCTGGGCCTTGCCCATCTCCAGAGAGCCCCTTGTTCCAAGTTGTGGCATGATGCATATGCCAGACTCCAAAAAGGCTGCTAACTAGCATTAGTGGGGACCTTAAGTAGAGACCCCTTCAACAGCCAGCACCGTTAATCACTGACTATTTTGCTAAGGCATGGAGAAAGTGTCTTTCTTGCTCTAACTGGAAGCAGCAATATGTATGATATTTTGCCTTTATTGTGTCAACTGCCTGCATTTAGCTCTGGATCCATGCTAGTTCCACTGTCAAGGATGTCGCAGATCGTTGTCTTAAGGGCTCTTAATTGCTGACCTATCTGCCACCGTTGGCTAGAACTACTTGACAGCGCAGTTCCCTGCCACGCTCCATGGCATGCCCAATAATTTTGGCTGGAGAGATCTTTCAGCAATGGCCCTTGAATTTGCCTTGGCAGACATGATGATTTGGTAATGAAATTGTTCTTGGCATTACCATCACACCGCCTTCCATCATTTGCCTCCCAAGGGTCTTGTCAACTTCTCTGGGGCCACAAATAGTCCACTGCCAAGATTTTTCTATCAGAGCCCAGGGAGACATCTGTTCTTGACACATACTCATGGGATAGATTGAAGATCTGTGTTTTCTCCCCAAGGACTCTGACTATTCTATCCTGACTATTCTATCAAATGTTTTTGTAGGGCAAAGGCAAGCAGTAACTGCTTTGGAGCAGCATTTCTTTTGCTTCAGTTGTAGTAGTCATGTTAACGAACTGAATTGTGAATGAGGAGTTTTTGGACTGATTTCCAGGGAAACCTCAATGTTGGGGGTAGATATCACCGGGGCACTAATGAAAGTGAGCTCTGGCTTAATGAGCTGCAATTGTCCCAGAATTGGGTTCCTAGAGACAGGAATTTCTATCATTGATCACCGTACTGCTGCATGTCACCGATAGTCAGAGCACCCAGGAATCCATAGAAGGTGGAATAGCTTCAAAGACCAGGGAAGAGTAAGAGCTCGTGGGGAAAGGTTTTAGGGTTGCCAATGCCAACCTCCAACAGGGGGCTGGAGTTCTCTTGGAATTATAACTGATTTCCAGGCTGCAGAGACCAGGCCTGGGGCTAGAGCCTTGGGCATCCCAGGCCAGCACCTGCCCTGCACCCCCCCCCCACCTGTACCTGCTCTGTCACCGCACCCTTGCCTACAGGGGGGCAGGCACAGTGGCTCAGCAGGGGAGGGCTGGATGGGCTGCAGGCAAGCCATGCCTGCACAGTGCTGTCTTGGAGGTGCTCCAAGAGTGCATTGCGCATGCGTGGTTTGCCCGTAGCACCTGCTCAGCCTTCTCGGGCAGAACTGAGAAGACCCTAGGGGACAATATTATCTTTGGAGGACAGACTCTATGGCATCACATTTCCCAATGAACTCTCTCCTCTCCTGTCTCCTCACTTTCCCCAAGCTAGAGTTAGCAACCCAGATTGCAGGGGATCTCATTGAGGTAGCCTCAGCAACAGCGTGTGAGCAGGGCTTCATCTAAAAGCCATGCTGTTCTTAAAAGAGATGGATGGATGGATGGATGGATGGATGGATGGATGGATGGATGGATGGATGGATGGATAGATCGATCTGCCAATAGAAGCTAAATGCCAAATGTTCTGCATTCTACAAAATCCAGTGCTTAGCTGTGTGACTGAAGCTCCTCCAAACATTTGTCTGTTCACTGAGGATGCACTTGAGCCTGCTCAGCAATGAAATGTTTAGAGGTTGCAAGCAGTCACCTTTGAAAAATCCCCTGTCCTCTGCTAGTGTTACTCTGTCAAGGCACCTGTAGGCCAGTCTTCAAATCAGAAGCTCTCCTGTGATTGGGAGCAGCAGCAATTTGATAAAATCAGCATTTTTCTTGCTCCATGCAAGGAGTTGTTGAATAGGTGGGTGGTGAAGGAAAAAGTAGTGACTAGATCCTGCTGACCAGTTATAGATTGGAAAGTACAGGAATTGTTCATGGCAGTAGGAAGTGGATATTTGGGAGTTTCGCTTTTTATGTCAAAATAGCAACACTTAAGTGAAGTTGGTTGTGCCTTCCTAAACAGTTACACCCTTCTAAGTCCATTGAAGTCAATGAACTTAGAAGGGTATAACTCTGTTTAGGATGGCACTGCAAATGACTTACCACAATTTAGCTTTCTAGCGTAACCCTTAAGGTGAGACTGCGCTATCGCTGAGCTCCCTCAGAGGAAGGGATGGGCTCATACAAGTGCCATAAATCAAGCCAGATAATCATCATCAGACTTCACTTCAACACATTTGTTGTTGCTTTGCTTCACTTGTGTAAGAAGTTGTTACCTTGCTTCACTTGTGTAAGAAGGATCATGGCTCATGCTGCCATTCTTTTGGCGTCTGGGCAGGTTGCTGGAAACTCCTAGAAAGATAATAACACATGCTCGTAAAGGATGTTGCCAGTCAGTGAGCAAATGGCATCGACCGTGGGTGTGTTAGCCATAACAATAATTGATTGTAATCCTTCCTTCTCTTTCTTTTCTTTCTTAGCGATCCCCAAGTGAGCAAGCGCCACGGGGGAAGCTCGGCTGATTCCAAAGGTACCACAATTGTTCCATTTTCTTTCCCCAGAAATCATAGAGGGAAAGTGGCTGTAACTTTTAAATTTAGAAAGCCCTGTTTCCCCCAAGTGTGAGATTAGGAGGAAAATGTTCCCCTTTTAGTCAACGGTATAAGTCCATCCTGCCCTGCTCAGGAGTTAGACATTTAGAAAAGAAGAAGGGGGAAAAAATAGCTGACAAGTGGCAAGGTGGTCACTCTGTAGTAGATGCGCAGAAGAGGAAATTCCATGCAAGTTCATCGTTAGTCCAAAAAGACAGCAGCATTTGGGCAGATGCTATCTGCTAACCTTATCTACAGTGCTGGCATTTAAGAATCTGAAAGTAGAAATCAAGGCATGGCAGTGTTACTGTCACACTTACCACTGATTTAGCTGCTTGAACATTCCTATTGTCTATAATCCTTACAACAGTTCTGTAAGGCAGACAGCGGCATTGTCATCCCCAAATGCGAACTGAACCTTATAAGTAATGCCTCTTAATGAAATTTAGGAAATTCATGGAGGAAACGAGCTTTGAACTGAGGATTTAATGACATACAGTTTACATATGGAAGTATTATTCTGTACTAGTTGTCAGAGAATGTGGGTGATTTGGACAATTCTTGGTGCAATATGCTTAATTTCCTCCCCTCGACACTACGTTTTAGCCCTTCTGGGTAGCTTTGGAGAAGAGCTAAGAGGAGAACATGATGTTAGCCATTTCAGCCACTCCAGTGAGCTGCTCCTTTTCCCACCTGTTGGTTCATCTGGAAGTTCCTGAAAAACCTCAGGGGATTACATGTTGTTGTTTTTTTCCTGAGGCCTCATATTTGTGCTGGTTCTTTAAAAAATAAATGTGGATAGAATGTTTTGTGGAAATGCCATAATATCTGCCGGTGTTCTGTCCCCATCCCTGCACACTGCTTCACTAGTAGCTCTTGTGCCATTTGAAAATGGCACAGGTAGTAAGCTAGGGACTTTAATAAGGCACAGTTGTCTGAATAACTTTGGTTATTCTTGAAGGAGAAAATTTGCAGCCAGCTGGCTTGTATTTGGATTTGTAACTGGCCAGTTCCTCTGTTCCGTAGACTCTAAAACTCATACTGAGCCCTGGTTGCCCTGAGCCTGCTTTGGCAGGGAAGGTGGGGTATAAATCAAATAAACATAAACATACTTTGGTGATCTGTGAAACCCAAAAGACCAAATTCTTTTGAGGGAATGGGTGCAGGATCTCCTGCCATCTCCGAAGCCACTTGTTTGTACGCTTTTAGGATAACATATTGAGGAGGGTGGCAGCAAGGAGGCATCAGTGCTGTTCTTCTGAAAGTGGCTGGTAGTGAATGTTTGTTATTCCTTTATTGCTTTTTAGAGTGTCCCAAGGCAAATCAGCATCAATCCCTAATTACAGATAGGGAGCTGAGGCTGAAGGGAATCGGAGTTGCTTAACATCTCCTAGTGCAGGGGTGGCCAACGGTAGCTCTCCAGATTTTTTTTTTGCCTACAACTCCCATCAGCCCCAGCCATTGTCCATGCTGGCTGGGGCTGATGGGAGTTGTAGGCAAAAAACATCTGGAGAGCTACCATTGGCCACCCCTGTCCTAGTGAGTTCAATCACACCCAGGACTTCTTGGCTCATAACTTGGATTCTGGGAGACTAACTGCATATTACAACAGATGTGTGGCTGTGTTTCTTCCTCTCTTCTCCTTTATGTCAAATAATACAGACTGTTGGACGTGATGTCATTGCATTTTGACTTTCCTCTCTCTTCATTGGGTGATATTTGTGGGGAGTACAAATGCAAAGCGCAATGGCATGAAAACTTGTTATATGGTTAAACCCCCATACTGAGCAGGGAGGGGAAGCTTTGGGTTGATGTTTTTGATGGTTGCCTCCCCTCAGCTGAATTGCCAAATTCTTCCCACAGTGGCATCACTGCAGGGCCACTGCGTGGGGGTGGAGGCTGGGGTGGGGGACAACATTCCCAGGGCTCAAGTCAGCTGGAGGGCCTCCAAAGCCATGTACCTTTTTCAAAACCTTTACATGCAGTTCTGCACTGCAGCCACTAGGAGCACAGTAAACAGGAGTTGTTCCAATTCTGCTGGCTGGGCCTCTCTGCAACAAACCCATGCTTCTCAGGTCTTGCTAAACCCGTTAGTCAAGCTAGCACTGGAGCAAGGCAAGACTAGCCAAGACGAGCTACAGTCTTTGTCAGGATGCAGCCCTAAATAAGGTCCCTACTTTCAGCAGTCTATGGTTGCCCTCTTCCTTTTGTTCCACCCAGCTCCATAGTTTTTTCTGCATAGCTAGATCTTGCAAAGGAGCAGTTCTGTTAGTGTGTGGTAGCAAAAAAAAAACAGAACCCTTTTGTTGTCTTTTCTTTAATTTCTTTAACTTTCCTATACTTTTCTTATCCTTCATTCTGCTCTCTTCCTTTCATGGTCTGCCATTCCTCTATCACTTTTAATTCCCACCCACCCCCTATTTTTCAGACTTGGTCTCAACTCCTCACCCTTGCTGATTGGCAGCTTAGAACTTATTTAACAGTAGTATAGCAGCAAACCTTTGTTAATATTACGATCAGAAGCAGGGGTTAATTTCCCCCATAAAGTAATAAAAAGATGCTTCCCCTCCCCTTTTATGTGCATGATAATAGAATGCTAACCTGCCTTAGTGGCGATAAATGAGCTACTGTTCCCCCACCCCTGCTCTGGGCCTTTTTTCTGTAGCCTTACAGTTAAGAGAACTGGTTCTTGGCATGCTCCCTTGAAGCTGAAGGCTGGATGCCTTGTAAACCAGGGGCTTACCAGCTGTCCTGGCCCTCCTTAATCATAGCAAGCCCTGATTTTAGTAGCATCGCAAGGGCAGAGAGCAGCCAGAGAGCTGGAGGCTCAGCACTAGTCAGGAGAAAGCTGGCACCTCACAGGTTAATTACATGAGCGGCCAGTTCCCTTATTGACAGGGTAGCTTGGAAAATGCTGAGGCAGGACATACACTGCAGAGTGTCAGAGCGGCGGGAGCCTCCGCTCCCAGCTGCCTCTCTCTTTTTCTTTCTTTCTTTCTTTCCTTCTCTCACACACATACACGCATCAATCCCAGCACAGCCCCTCCACCCCCACCCATCCCATCCACAGCCCACCTGTCAACTTAGCCTGCTGGTCTGGCAGCTGAAGCGCCTTTTCTCTGATTGGAGCCAAATAATCCAGCAAGAAACCCCTGTACTGCCAGGCAGCCCGATTCCAGCTCTGCAGGAAGAAGGGGTCTGGGCTCTGAGCTGGCTTTGCTTCTCTTCCATTTCCCTCCAAAGGGGTGGTGTTTTTTGCTATTCAACCCCACCCCCAACCTCCTGTGGTTAGGGTCTTGCACCCTTACCTTTACCACACACCTGGAAGCCCCTCCCCCACCTGCAATTCCTTCATCAAGCTGGCACATCGGATACCCATGGCCAGCTCTGAGGCTCGTGGTGGCCTGCAACGATTGTCAACGGGGCTGTGCCACTGAAAGGGGAAACCCCAGCCGACATCACAAGACAGAGAGAGCCGGGGGCAGGGGACACATCCAGCGGCCTGGGCCAGATCGCCTCTCCGTGGCTCTGTGGACATCCCTGCTGCCAGCATGATGATGTATTTCTGGGTAGGTCCTGGCTTTGGGTCTGTGTTGGGAGAATCCAGTTTGGCTCATTATATGTTATTGCTGGTTGCCAGAGTTTTGGTGTCCGATTGGAGTTGGGTGTTCTCATGCAAAGGGTTTTGCTACTTCCTTGAGTGCCCAGCGGGGTTGAGCTCCTGATCTTAATCTTCTATCCCCATTCTTAATTCCCGTGAAGGTTGGCTGTATATTCCTTTCCCCCCTGGACTGTGTTGCCATCCTTTGCATTAGCCTAACCAGGGGATATTCCTCCCATTACTGTTAGAGGGGGGATCCTCTGCTTTTATACTTACAAACATCAGCCCTATGGCCTAGGCACACAGCTGAAGGTGTATGTTCTCAGCTACCTTGTCTCCCCACTGTGTGCTCATTGGATTCAGAGCTGATGTAGTAAATCTCTGCTTGACAGTGGAAGAGCCTCCTCCAGCTTTGTGCATTACTCTGAAGAGGCTGGGATTACAAGTGAATTGTAATCTGGTATCCTGGGGGGGGGGAGGCGGGGTTGTAGTGTGAGCAGAGGTGCCTGTGACAATTACAGGTTCTTGTAGCAGCCTATTGCTTCCCTCTCTGTACCTCTCATTATTGTATCTGAGTTCCCAGCAGATTAGTCTACATAGAATGGCATGTAGGGCCCCTGATTCAATGATATTCCTGGCAGAATCCCACATTTCGAGCTTTGTCTTCTGCCCCATTGCCATTATGGAATTAGTGAGGTGGAGGGAGAAGCTGTTTCTGAAAGAAAGGCATTGTGCAGTTGAATTATGCATGAAAGGGGCCTCTTTGAGCCTTCAGTACTTTGAATCTTCAGCATCAAGATATTTAAGCTGCAGAAGATGAGTTAACATTCAGCCAGGTGACGAAGGAATCCTTCCTAAGATAAAAAATACACTTCAGTCTTGACTGTTCACTTCATTAGGGTGAAGCAGGGCCTTGTTGAGAATGGCATTTTACCCCTCCTTACTCTCTAAAGTGGGACAGCTGAAGAGGACTGATGTGCCCCAAAGGCCAGTGCTCACTGTTAAGCTATTTTCACATTTTCCAAGAGAACCAGTATTCCATTCCAAGAAATCTGCTTTTGCAAGATCTTCTTCACTGCACCTTCCCAGCAGCCGCTCTTTGGAAGGCATTCACTATCCTCTCTACTTCTCCATTCTGATGGATGGATTATTTTAGATTTCTATCCCACCCTTCCCAAAAATGGGCTCTGGCAAGTCGTAGAGGCTGATTTAAAAGTTCTCAGCACAGGAGGAGAGATGGTGAAATAGACAGAAATGTTACAGATGAAGGAAGAACTGTGGTGGAACTGGAACTGAGGCTTGGAACTGTTGGTAGTCATATGGGTTCCTCTGCAGGCCCAGCCATGAGAACTCCACCCCAGCAGCTATGGTTTGGTCTTGGCGCATTTTCCAACAGTCACTTAAAGGTGAAGCATTCGTGCTTAGAAAGTAGGTTGCAGCAAACAGTGTAGTGTGTTGGTACCAAAAAAAAAAAAGAGTACCAAGTAACTCCTTGTTTAGAGAAAGCACTTGACCACTGCTAATCTTATCAATTGTTAGAGAGAAAACCTATATAGCTCTACTTTTTTGCCTCTTGTTAAGTGTGGTGTATTTATCAGTTATGGTGTATGGGGAAGCTGTTAGTGACTGGCAGGGCTTTTTTTTGTAGAAAAAGCCCAGAAGGAACTCATTTGCATATTAGGCTACACCCCCTGACATTAAGGCAGCCGGAATTGTGTTCTTGTGTATTCCTGCTCAAAATTAGCCCTGGTGACTGGTGTGTGTGACTGATGCAGGAATTACCTTGCTTTTGTGCATAGCTGGGCCAGAGAGGTTGGTCAGGCAGTAATCCCGTGGCTCAAGTACAGAAATATGCTTGTGGTAAGCCTAATCGGGCTTCGGGCTGTCATCATTGCCCTTTGTGCCTGCAGCACTGAGACATCTTCCCCACGCCTTCCCTAAACATTGAGGTTGAACGTCTTCAGCAGGGGCATGAAACCAACTTTACTTCTGACCTGGAGGCAATAACAAAATGTTGGTATGGTGGAGTTTTGTCTAGAGCAGACCAAAATTTTACCAAGCGGTAAGTGTGGCACTTGTGTGCTCACCAAGGGTGCCCAGGTTATGGTTCACAGACAGTAGCAACAGCTAAGAACTCATTATATCCCTTTCTGTTTATTGCAAGGATTTCCCTGGAGGTGGCCACACCCTTGTCACATTGCAGTACTGCTGGTGCACCCAGCATTGGCCTAAGAGCTTTATATGCCGAGGGTGGGCAATAAACCAGAACTGGAGCAGAAACCGGACTACAACCAAAAACCGCATCACGGTCAAGGCAGCAGGGCTAGGTCTGAGTGAGAAACAAGATCTGTTTGTAATTCTTTGTTTCAATGGCTTCCTGGCCAGTTTTTAATCATAATGCTAACCATTGAGAAATTCTGCATTTGCTTATACGTTTAGATGAAGGGCAGCTTTTGGATATTCTCAGTTTCACACATGACACCGAACGTATAACCCTGGACTACTTGTCCGAAGCAGAGTGAATCTGAATTTCTGTTTATTTTATTGGTGTCATTGCAGCAGGAGACTTGTAGGCCCAAACTTGGAAAAGCCATGACCTGCCTACACTTCTTTCACAGGCTTTGCTTGGGAAGGCTTTGCCCCTCTTGACATCCAGGCTACATTCTAGGGTTGCCAATCCCCAGGTGGGGGCAGGGGATCCTGCTTCAGGGTCGTCAGAAAGCGGGGGGAGGAGAGGGAAATGTCTGCTGGGAACTCTATTATTCCCTATGGAGATTTATTCCCATAGAAAATCGTGGAGAATTGCTCCGCGGGTATCTGGGGCTCTGGGGGGGGGGCTGTTTTTTGAGGTAGAGATTTTCAGTATAGAATCTAGTGCCTCTCCCCAAAATACCCCCCAAGTTTCAAAAAGATTGGACCAGGGGGTCCAATTCTATGAGCCCCAAAAGAAGGTGCCCCTATCCTTCATTATTTCCTATGGGAGGAAGGCATTGAAAAGGTGTGCCGTCCCTTTAAATGTGATGGCCAGAACTCCCTTTGGAGTTCAATTATGCTTGTCACAGCCTTGATCTTGGCTCCACTCCTAATGTCTCCTGGCTCCACCCCCAAAGTCTCCTGGCTTCACCTCCAAAGTCCCCAGATATTTCTTGAATTGGACTTGGCAACCCTACTACATTCAAAGGAACGAAAAAGGTCTTTGAAACCCCAGTGCTCTCTGACTGCTGTTGTTGCTGCTCACTCCATGCAGACAGGTGCCTAACTCAGACTTATCGTGGGTGGATGGCTGTTGGAGGGATTCTAAAATATTTTAAACCTGTAAAAGGGCAGCAGCAAAAATGGCAGGGGTTGTTAAAAGAAATGCTGCAATGAACTCACACCAAACTTTTCTTGGTCCACTCAAAAGCAATCTTTGATAGTCTCTAAATATGAACTTGCACAGACAAACCAAATGTGCAGTCCCAGCAAACATGGACACTGCTGCAAGAAAAACTCTCAGATCCCAGCAGTTACAGAAGTGACCATAGAATTTTCTGGGCATTAGCCAGACCATATATTAGGAATCATCCTCATATCATATGTATCTGCAAAAGGGCCAAGATGACTTGTACAAGAATAGGTAAGTTTGGTGAGCCAGTTTGGTGTAGTGGTTAAGTGCACGGACTCTTATCTGGGAGAACCGGGTTTGATTCTCCGCTCCTCCACTTGCACCTGCTGGCATGGCCTTGGGTCAGCCATAGCTCTGGCAGAGGTTGTCCTTGAAAGGGCAGCTGCTGTGAGAGCCCTCTCCAGCCCCACCCACCTCACAGGGTGTCTGTTGTGGGGGAGGAAGGAGATTGTGAGCCGCTCTGAGACTCTTCGGAGTGGAGGGCGGGATATAAATCCAATATCTTCTTCTACTACTTCTTCTTCTTCTTCTAAGTTGCGTAAACTTGACCCCCATGTTTCCTCATACACATTTAAATTGTTTGTGTATGCTTGCCAGATCAGCTTTTTCTTTTAAAATCAATGATGAAAATGAGTGTCAGGTGGGGAGTGTGAGAGATTGTCCATGTCTGTATAAAGAAGTATTGCGATATGTCTCCAATGGCTGATTCTCACTTGGCATTTGGTATTCTGGTATGCATTCTCCAGTGTAGAGAATTAAATATACATCTCTTTTAAAAAAAGCAACAATCCAAAAGCAGCAGACAGGAAAGAATCAGTCCCCAGCTTCTGATTTTATTTCAAAAGATATACACTGACTGTACACATTCCCATTTATCAGAGGTGATGTGACGCGCATATATTTTTTACTTGAGTTTACATTACCAAGCACAAAAACCCAGCAAAATTGGCCTTTGTTTATTATGAAACTTCATTGGCAACTTGAGTGCCTGATAGCCCCTCTGTGTGCATGTTGGTGTACTTGTGATTGGCTGTAGGCTGATACTCTGGAATTAAAACTTATCTCACTAGCAATTTTGAAGTGAAACTGAGCCAAGGGAATGGGGGTCCCTCTGAGTGTGCTGATTGGAGTCAGGCAGTATGCTTTAGGGAGCTGCATGTGTAATTATGGTGACGTTTAGGGTAATTAGAATCAGAACTCACAACCACCACCACCCTCCCGTGCTCTTCCCTGATGAGCTGTGGATCAAAACAAAGGGGTGGGAGACCAGCTGCTTTCTGTTTTGTCTGCCCAAGAATCCCAGGCCCCAGGGATTAATTTAATGAGGGCCAAGGACTACGGTTGGGCTATGGCTGACTTGTGGAATTTTCTCTACACTGGTACAGAAATGGTTGCAGCTTTCTGTGGACTGCATGCAAGTAACTGTTTTTGTAATTAGTCTGCATAACAAAATGGGCACTCCCAGAGGTTCATGTTCCAACTGTGTGATTTTTTTTAATCATGATGCAGCTTCTCTCAGTATCTTCTGAGAGACCCTTTCTCTGAATACTTCCATCAGCAGTTGTTCGTTTGGAGATGTACACTCTGGCAACATCTGTACCAGCTCTGAATCCTGGTCACTGAAGGAATGAAGGAACCGTGGCAGTTTGGCTGTCGCCTTGCAGTTGTTGCTTTGGTCATTGCCCACAATGCAGTAGGAATGCTGCAGCAAATAGCTAAGGAACTAACCCTTTTGCAGGCTTAACAAGTGGGATTTTTGTATCTCTAAAGAATTGTAGCGGCTGTGGCAGGACAATAAAGTGTATGAACAAAGGGAAGAAAGGATGTGCTTATAAATGAGTTGGGTGTGGGATAAACAACCAGTTCGGTGCCAAGTCGCAAGAGCTTTCTTATTATTATTAATATCAAAATGCCTCTGAAGGAAAGGCATAGTGCTAGGGGTCTGCATTCCTGTGTGTGTGTAGAGTGCTGTCAAGTCGTAGGCTACTTGTACTCATAGCCAACTTAAGGTACTCCAGCAAAGGGCTTTCAAGGCAAGTGAGAAGCAGGGGTGGTTTGCCACTGCCTTCCTTGGTGGTCTCCCTTCCAAGTACTGGCCCTGCTTAACTTCTGAAATCTGACGAGCTTAGGCAGTACCACACTTCCTTCATCCCTGGCTGCATTCCTTCTTCTTGCACTGAAAAAACCTCACACATGCATGGGGTATTCTTCCTCCCCAAACAAATAATGCAAAAAATCCTCCCTTCAGTTTCTCCCCCTTCTGGACAAGCACAGTCTCCCCTTGCCATTCTTCTAGTGCAGGGGTGGCCAAACTGTGGCTTGGGAGCCATATGTGGCTTTTTTACACAGATTGTGTGGCTCTCGAAGCCGCCACTGCCCTATCAGCCAGCTTGGAGAAGGCATTTGTCTCTTTAAGTCACTTAATCAAGCCAAGCCAGCTGGTGGCTTGGAGAATCCATTCAAAGTTAAAATTGCTTTCTTTCCACCTCTATCTATCTATCTATCTATCTATCTATCTATCTATCTATCTATCTATCTATCTATCTATCTATCTATCTATCTATCTATCTATCTATCCATCCATATCCTAAGCCTTATCCCTATCCCTATCCAATCCATCATCTCCTACCTTCCTTCCTTTCCCAAACATCTGACTCTAATGTTAAGCAAGTTTATCTATCAACTTCCTTCCTTCCTCCTTGTGGCTCTAATGTTAAGCAAGTTTGGCCACCTCTAATGTTAAGCAAGTTTGGACTTAATACAAGTTTTGCATTAAGTATTTTCAATGATAGATTCCATTTTTCTAGATATTTGGTTCTTGTTTAGTGGTATATCTAGTTCCTGCAGTGCATATGCTCAGACAATTCATACTCAGAAGTGGCTCAGCTCATGCTTGTCTCCCCATCCATCACAGTTCTGACAGTGACAGTTACTGGATGAGCAGGAGCTGTGTATTCTGCATGGCCAAGTGTTCACTTCTTGTGTGGGGCATCCCTTGGGAAAGGAAGCATGCCTTCATAGAGATATTTCCATGCTCTTAACTATGAGTTACAGTGTTCAGAGAGTTTCTCTGTGGACTTGCCCTAAGAGTCATCGATCATCTATCACCTATTATCTATCATCTATCTATCACCTTCCTTCCTACTGAATTGAGATTGCTTTCCCTGGTTAGAGTCTTAAGAACTTGATCCTGAGATGCAGTTTGCCACCAGGCAGAAGAGCTGTAAGTGGAGAGGAGTGTACACTACACTGTACACCCTTATTTCCTTCTTTGCTGACTAAAGTGTACCATTGCATCAGCCATATTCTTCATACATGCTCTGCTTCTTCTAATTAATCAAAACACTTAGCGTGTGTAGTTAGGACTTTACACTATTCAAAGCCCTTCAGATATATTTTCCCAGTGATCCTTAGAACTCCCCTGTGAGTAGGTCCATATTATTATTCTCATATTACAGTTAGGGAGATAAGGTGGAGAGATCTTCGTGAGCTTGTGGCCAAAGTGAGATTTGTGTTGGGATACTTGTGACTCGCAACGCACCCTCCCCCCTCCTGCGCGCATGCACATACACACTCTCCCCAACTCAGTTTCATCTTTACCCTTGTCACATTTAGTGCCCTAGAGGCACAGCCCTGCATTTTTCCACTGCAGGCAGTGATTGTAGACTAAAAGGGAAAGGTAGTCCCCTGTGCAAGCACCAGTTGTTTCCAACTCTGGGGTGATACTGCATCATGACGTTTTCACAGCAGATTTTTTTTACGGGGTGGTTTGCCATTGCCTTCTCCAGTCATCTACACTTTCCCCCCAGCAAGCTGAGCACTCATTTTACTGACCTCAGAAGGATGGAAGGCTGAGTCAACCTTGATCTGGCTACCTGAACCCAGCTTCCACTGGGATCAAGCTCAGGTCATGAGCAGAGCGCTCAGACTGCTGTACTGCAGCCTTACCACTCTGCGCCACAGGGCTCCTTGTGATGTAGACTGGAGGGTGGGAAATGTGATGGGGTCTCTGTTCATTTCAAGAAGTGAATACTACCTAAAATGTTCAGCAGGAGAGGGGCAACTGGGCATGAGGTTGCCACTTTTGGCAGCAAACATGTATTTAAACCACATCCTCTTTATTGGAGGAGAAAATAAGCTGGCACCAAGGAATACCTGCTGCCTTTCACATCAGGACAGATGTTCTCTGAACATCCCATTCCTTAGCCAAAGGGCCAGTGAGTTTTTTGATGCTACAGAGAGAGAGAGACCAGGATTCTGCCCCCTGCTGCAAGCATCCAATCTTGCAGTGTATACCCTGCATATTTCAGAGGCAGATCTGCCAAATCTTACTGAACTCCGGCAGGCTGCTCGTGCTGTCAGTGTTTTGTCTTCAGCCCTGTATCTGGGTACTGCTACAGGACATTACCAGATTGTTGTTTTAGTGCAAAAAGGAAGGAAAAGTGCAACCATTATTCAGTCATTGCAAGGGATCACAATGCCTCTCTCCAAAATAAAGCAGTTGTTATGTGGGTTATTTTGGGTAATCCAGACCTTTCCCTAGGTAGCGCTTTGTTGCAGGGAAATTGCATTTTCTCATGACTCAAACCGCAAGGCTCAGCATGAGGTTGCTGAGCTTCTCTTCACCCTTCCCTCAGGTCTGGAGAAATGTAGGGGAAATTGCTGACCTCACTCGAAGCCTCAGTGAACCACAGAGCCCAGAGGAGGCAGCAAACAATTAATTGGGGGCCCGTTTTTAATTGATCCATAGACATGTAATTGATCGGTTTGATTAGTCAATTCATGTTGCAACCTTAATTATTACTAATCTTTAGTAGCTGAGTAATTCCCATCGCCGGTACAATTCAAGTGCAGGGTTGCCCCTATAGCCCTGTAAACACACACACAAAAGTGCCAAACATAGATATATCACACTCCAGCATTCTTGCAGCAAACCCTTCTCCCCCATTTCATAGGCTGCTTCCCTTTCTTCATTTTAAAAAGCTGCACACTTTCCCCCCTTTGCAGCACAATCTCTCCATTTATTGGCAAAAACCAACACACCTGAGTAGCTGCTCTTCAAAGTTTTTGCTAAAAAGTAAAATTAAACGCCTGCAATAAGACTTTGCCTTCTCTGTCTGTATGTGGTTCTGTACCTATAGCATTATGAGAGAGTTTCAGGGGAACTGTGTAGAGAACATGCCTAGGATTTGGGGAAGAGGCTGCATATTGTGAAAGGAGGTGCAGGAGGAGGAGTCAACATAGACCTGTGTGGAGCCGTACTCAGACCCAGGCAACAGGCATTTTGCAGGGAAAAAAACGTGTTTTGTGACCTCATCACTGTTTGCTTCAGGTTGTGCTTAAGTACCAAGGTGATGCTGTCTCACACAGATTTCACATTGAAGTTTTGCTTCACATTCCCCTCCAATGGCAGTGGTTTTATAAGGCTTCTGCATGACATTCTCATGCAGTCATCTGCTTTCTGAGTTTTCTGCAGGACTGCTTTGGTATACCCTTTCCTAAAAAATACTCTAGCAGTAGTGGGAGCAGATGCCAGCCAGGAGAGGATATCCAGGGAATATTTTTGTGTGTGAAAGCTTCACCACAACTGTGAATGTCTCTGCATTAACCAAGGCAGTGAGAGCAAAAACCATCTTTCCTCTGTTCATAGTTTGCCTGTTTTCCAATGAAGACAGGTTTGACTTTTTTTTTCTTTTTTTTATAATAGTCATAAACAATTTTATTAGTAACATATGGTAGTAGAACTATATCTACAACTTATATAAAGCTTAAGATAAAAAAACACATCATTCTACCCCACATCTTACTTTTCTCCCACCCCTCCCCCCAATACTTGACCCCCGCCAGTGTTATTTTTTAAAAAAAAAACAGATATTAAAGGTACCTTTAACTATCAAGAAAAAACAAAAATTGATAAAGAAAAAGATCCCCCCTTCAAAAGTTATATTCTTGTCTTAAATGTCTTAATCATCAAAAATTGTCCAATGTCCTTTTATTTTCCACTCTTTTTCTACATATCTTCTGCCCAAGATATGAAGATAAGGCAGGTTTGACTTTTGAAAGCTTATAAAACCCTGAAAATCTTGAACTCAAATCTAGCCCCTCTGTTTTCCAACCTGCAGTCTACTTTGTCATACTTATTTTAGCCAAATTTAATCTGCCTTATGTCTTTTGGAGAAAGGTGGACTATAAATTAAAGCATTCCTGTCTTCTTTTTTCATACCATAGAGGTCCTCTTGACGTTAAGCACTTTTGAGTTTTCTTTAGTGCCCCTTCTAGCTGCCCAACACATCTTCTGGAGAGAAGTGGAAATTCCAGGATGTTTTGAGTTGAGTTTAAATAGGGACAGCACTTGTTTACTTATTTGAGATCCTTTTATGTTAATATTATAAACAGTTGTTCTATGTGCAATATCTACTTCCAATATCCACTTGTTCTGTGTGCAATATCTGCTTCCAATATCCACTTGTTCTGTGTGCAATATCTATGTGCAATATCTAATTCTTGAGGATTTTGGAATGAAAAGGTGGTCTATAAATATGCCATATAAATACATTCTTATTCTGAAATTGACAACATGTCTTATGTGACTAGAAGTGGATTGTGGCTAAGATTTTGCTGCACAGTGTTGATTTGCACAGAACGTGCCAGTTCATCATGGTGGGGAGGGTTAACCAGTTTGCATGGCCAATGGGGAATGCATTCCCTCTTGACCCACGACCCTTTTAAAAGGGATTCATTTGTCCTCATTGAGCTCATTATGTAGCCAGATCTGACTGGACATGTGAAGTGAACATCAGGCTCACTATAGGATCCATGACTGGTTAGAATTATGTAGTAAGAAAGTGCAGAATTTTAAATATAATGCTTCTGCCATAGCATATCAAGACTGCAAACAGGTATAGATCTTCTCCCCTTCCCCCATGAATATCCACTTTCTGGGAATTTTGCACAGCATAATCCCAAACCACATTGCTTTAAAACAAATCCAGTGACTTTTAAAGTTGGAATTCCTGGATATTGGGACTACATTAGAGGTAGCCAGCTGGCTGTGATTACTGGAAGTCTGCTTGGGATAGTGAGATCAGGAAGGTAGGAATTACCTGCCTGGTTCATTCCCAAAAACCTTTCCAACTCATTATCCTGTCTCCAACTGTGGCAGCACCTGACTGCTTCAAAGGCTGGTGCCAGACTCCCTATGCGTTGGGCAGAACAGAGCTAATCTGCCCCAGGAAGCATTCATCCAAATGGCCCCATATCGGAAGCCGGAAGGTTTATATCCTCCTTCAGAGTCTGATGATATTAACTCATCTTTCTAGAGCATTTGATCAGAGCTTCAAGGCCAGAGGGACCATTCAGTATGATCTCCTGCATGGACAGGTTACAACATTCCAAATGTAATAAAAGCAAGGCAATCTTGGTTCAAAGATCCTAAACATCAATAAGCCCTGCCCTGCCCAAGTGAGCTTTTCTGTGTTTTTTTTTTGCTCTCACTGTTGGGTAGCTGCCTTGTGTTGTTTTTTCATGGGTGAATTTTGGTAATTTAGCCACTTGTTTGGGCCACTTCAAAGCTCTTACTGCTCTGTAGTGACAGATGAGCACTTAGGGAGCCACTGCCCAAGGCTATCAAGCAGTGAAAGCTACAGACCACCCAATATGCCTACGTTGAATGTGGAAAATACTGATTACGTGGAAGGCTACAATCCTCTATGTACATTTATGATCCTATGTACATTTAAGCTTGCTTCTGAGTAAATACAAGATTAAGCTGTAAATATCCTTTGGCTTTCTGCACTGAGGGGTTTTTTGGGGGGGGTGGGGGTGGGTTTGTCTTGAATGAAAGATATGCTTCACAGCTATCTAGTCCTTCTGTGATCTCCACTACTTTTCCTGTTGCTTGTTCATGTGCTAACTTGAGAAAAATAACTGGGGGGGGTTTATCTCAAACCAGCGTGCAGCTATTAATAATGGTTTTAAAAGATTTTGAATGAGGAAATTGACTTCACATACAAAACACGACCTGGAATTTTGTATACATCTTCACCTGAACCCTTGAGTTGGGAGACAGTCATTGCTTTTCATGCAGGAAAAATGAATGATACTCTCACATGTGTGGGAAAATCCACTTTGCCCCCTGCCAAGCTGCCACTTAATCTGTGAATTAAACATTTATGCTGGTGATGCAAGGTAGAATTCTAAGGAAGTTGTTCCCGCCCCCGCACATCTTATAGAAAGCTTTTGGTTTTCCTTCTGTTGAAGTCAACCAGCGGCCCATGAACCCTACTCTGGTGCATAAAACCCTTACAGCTGCCTCTCCTGGTGTGGTCCCCAATGTCTGCCAGACCTGCCGTTCCCCAGCCTACCATAGCTCTGCTAATACTCCTTTCTTCCATCAATGAACAAATGCCCTGTGCTTTAAATATGTGTCTGTCCTTCCTAGTTTTCAGGGAAATCTTGGAGAGATGATTCCTAAGAACAACAACAACAAAAATACCCAAAATAGAATAGTAAAATCTCAGATTTTTTTTTAAGTAGTCAGAGGCTGTGATCACACACACTAAATAATGACCTTTCAATCAAGTTTCCATCTGGATTTCACTGTGTGAACTGGCAAAATCCAGTTGGAAAGTGCATTAAAAGGGGATTGAAAATGCATTATTTAGTGTGTGTGATCACAACTAGATCAGTCATTAAAAATTAATAGGGCGTGGAACTCCTTAGAAGCTAAAATGACTAAACTTTGATCACATTACGAGAAGGCAAGAGTCACTGGAAAAGACAATAATGCTAGGAAAATTTGAAAGCAGCAGGAAAAGTGGAACACCAGACATGAGACGCATTGACTCAATACAGGAAACCACAGCCCTCAGTTTGCAAGACCTGAGCAGGGCTATTAACGATAGGATATTTTGTCGGTCATTAATTGATTCATTAATCCATAAGTCAGAAAGGACTTGATGCCACTTAACACAAGCACACAGGGCATGGGAGTTATTTTGACTCTGAAAATTAATTTCACATTAGCTTGTGCTACATAACATGATGTGATAGATGGGGAAACACAAGGGGTAATGAGAATAAGAGCCAATGAAAATAAGAGTTGAATTGGACATAAAATGTATTGCAGGTAGATTGTAGCACAGAACAAAGGAGAAGGGATCAACACTTTTCACACACACACCCGTGGCTGTTTGCCCAGCAATGGGGGAAACAAACATGCCTATTTGCAGTCTTAAACACAGACCGTTTTCGCACACAGCTTACCACGCGGTCACGTTCCTGTTCTCTCCGCAGCGTCCGTCGGATTTCCCACTATCTGCGCCGAAGTTACAGGAAGTGCTGCGGCTTTTGCCTAGCAAACATAAACCGCTAAAACCCAGTTTACGTTTGCTACGCAAAAGCCGCGGCACTTCCTGTAACTCCGGCACAGATAGTGGGAAATCCGACGGACGCTGCGGAGAGAACAGGAAGGTGACTGCGTGGTAAGCTGTGTGTGAAAACGGTAACAGTGAGAGATTTATCCGGGTGGGCAGCCATGTTGGTCTGAAGCAGTAGAACAAAGCAAGAGTCAAGTTGCAACTTAACTCTTGCTTTGTTCTGCAGTGGGAGATCTGTTCATGGATGTCTTAAGGCATCTAGTGTCATCCTCGTACTCAGAACAAGAGGTGTGCTGGTATATAGTCTAAATTTACAATACCAACGTGCAGCCAAGATCAGTGCAAAGGTAACACAGCATATTTGTAAAGTGGTGCCAAGAGTGATACAGGGTTGCTAGTCTCCAGGTAGTAGCTGGAGATCTCCTGGGATTACAACTGATCTCCAGGCAACAGAGGTCAGTTTATCTGGAGGAAATGGCTGCTTTGGAAGATAGGCATCATACTCCCGTCAAAGTCCTTCTCCACCTCAAACCCTACCCTCTTCAAGCTCCACCTCAAAATTTCCAGGTATTTCTGAACCCATAGCTGATCATCCTATCTAAGTTCCTGACAAGTTTTAAACTTTGCTTTTGGTAACATCAAAAGCAGTTTGGTAAGGAGGTCACTTTCCAAAAAGATGAATTGTCCAAAAAAACAAAACAAAACAAAAAACAACCTGGAGTGGTCACCATGGAGATATCAGATCACTTTTTGCAACCAAGACTCTAGTTTAAACATTTACAATGCAGTCCTAAGCAGAGTTGCCTTCTTTGAAGACCAGCCACTTAATACTATATAGGGCTTCATTGACAGTCTCTTCTCTGTCATGCAGCTGTAAACCTGACAATGAAATAGTGAAACTTTCAAGTTCAGCTGTTGGTGATATACAGATGGGGTATCCTGTGCTGGACTGGCCATGTCTCCACAACCCTGCCATGTAGAAATCTTATTTCATTGGATATAAAATAATGCCTGCAAAACTGGTTAGGGGAGGTGGTAGGTGAATGTTTTCTTTCCTTGATGCAACACAGAGGCTACTACTTCTCCCCACCCACCCCACCCACCCCATGTGAGTCCTTAAACTTAAACTTAAAGCAGTGATTGAATGTTATTATATCGATGAGCTAAAATTTGTTCCTGGTGCTGACTTTGTCGTGCAATGAAACTTCCTTTTAATACTCAGGGTTGTTGCGACTGGAGATTGGTGTATCTGTACATGTATACATGCACACCTATGAGTTAGTTGCATGCGCAAATGTACTTGGCATAGGAGACAGCTGTGCTCTGTTTTCCAACCTACTTGTTTGCCTCTATCCAATGCCAGTTCCCTCCCTATCTCTGCCCAGAGTCCTTTCCCACTTTTACACACTCTTTTTCTCTTCTTTCTGTACTGTGCCTGACCCTGCTTTACTTCAGTTGACACTATTGCGAGTGGATGGTAGCTCCCACTGTGCCCATTTCTAGCTAGAGCAAACCTGCTTGTGTCTTTCTAATTTAGGTGACACCCAGCAAATGGTTAGCACTTGTATAAAGTGTTGAGCTGGTGGGATACTATGGTTCTCATTAATTCTTTCACAAGGAATTGCAAGCAGTTTGAAGTAGTGTGAGAACTGGGTAACCAGAAGCAACGTTTTATAAAGTTTTCTGTGCAAAGGATGTAAGCCAGCACGCTGACCCAAGCATGGGGGAATTCCTTAACAAACCTTGAAAGTATACACCTGGCCCTAGGGGGTATAATTTCTGCGATATGAGGAAGGACTCTCTCGTAGATTTTGCCACCTCTCATATCCACCAAGCAGTTCTGATGCCTGCTGATCCTAGGCTCTGAACCATGCTCCATTCTTCCAGCTTAGGAGTAATTGCTGCGGAAAGCCAACCGACCTGCTGAGAAGCCACCTGTCATATGTCCTCCCTCCCCCCCCCCCCCAGCTATGGCTGCGTGCCCTTTGCAGCCAAGGTCATGCTGCACTCTGTGTGGTCTTCAGAGGAGGCTGCCCTGTCTTGGCTTTTTGCCATCTCGAGTGTTCTGTCCCATGCGCCTCAGTTCTCCAGGTGCATTTGCTCAGAGGCAAATATAGCCTGAATCAGCCGGAGAACATACAGACTAGCAACTCAAACATAAGTGAGTTCCATAAAAGCAATCAGTCCCGCGTGTGCCTGTTCTGCACAGATTGACAGTCCTCTGAGCTGTCATTTCGTAAACTAGTAGTAGCAAGACAATGCTAGAGGAAGCTAGAAGGCATGGGAAAGACATGATGCTTCAGTTCTTAGGGCTTCTGAAATCACATCGGAAGGTTTTACAAGAGCTGCCCCAGTTTTCTACATTTGAAGGGGAACATTTTCCCAATTAAAATGTTACTACATAAATGCAGCGTGCACACTGGAGCTTAGGTTCATTGGAGGAATTTCCATGGATAGAAGGGGGCGTGGTTAAATTTCACTGATTTTCTCCTTTCCACTGCAGATTGCCAACATCCCTGCTTGTGCTTTCCCTGGGGGTCTGCTGTTCCCCAAGAGCAGCATTTCAGAGGGCATTTTAGGCTGCAGCAGGAAGGGAGAGGAGAGAAAGTCATGCTCTGCTGACAGAAATCCCTTCCATCAGTGGAAATTTCCAGTGGATCCACATCGTTCTGCTGTTTGGCGTTCACGGTCTTTGGGGAAATGCTATGCAAATTACATTAAGTACCAATATACAAATTTGGAAGTAATGTGGTCTGCCACTGTTTTGCACATTGAACAAGTTGCTCACCTCATTTTTAAATGTACTTTTCTGCATCGTAGGCACACATCGATTCTGCAGGGCAAATGAAATATCCTAGGATTCAAACTTGGCAGAAAAACTGTCTGGTACATTCTTAGGGCATGAATGAGGGACTTGAGCAGGAAGACTAACAAAGCATATTTGAATATTTGTGACAGTAATGCCGTCACTTGCTCACTTTACAAGTTTCAAGCAAGTAAAGAGACTGCAAAGAGCCTATCAGTACTCACCAGTTAAATGCTCAATGAATATCAGAAACACATGTGATTTGAACAACATTGTGTATACATGTGCATAAATTTAGTGATGAGCCCACTGTGGAAATGCATTCAGCACAGATGGGACAGAGATAAATTTTTCTGCCCAGTAGGTACTGGATACAGGGGGCCCGTATTTTTCCGTTCATTTTGGGAGTGAAGCCAGATTTGCAGAACTGATTGTCCCAATCTTGTACTAGTCATAAAACAACACATACCCCTTCTCAGTTGGATCATGTCCCATGTCGTGAACCCCCCTCCCCTGGCCAATTTCAGAGTGAAATACAAACAGTGACTTAAGATAAACTGTCTGGTGATGGTGAACATATATGAACATATGAAGCTGCCTTATACTGAATCAGACCCTCGGTCCATCAAAGTCAGTATTGTCTTCTCAGACTGGCAGCGGCTCTCCAAGGTCTCAAGCTGAGGCTTTTCACACCTATTTGCCTGGACCCTTTTTTGGAGATGCCGGGGATTGAACCTGGGACCTTCTGCTTCCCAAGCAGATGCTCTACCACTGAGCCACCGTCCCTCCCCTAAAAGCAATCCAAGGCATGAACATATGAACATATGAAGCTGCCTTATACTGAATCAGAACCTCGGTCCATCAAAGTCAGTATTGTCTTCTCAGACTGGCAGCGGCTCTCCAGGGTCTCAAGCTGAGTTTTTTTCACACCTATTTGTCTGGACCCTTTTTTGGAGATGCCAGGGATTGAACCTGGGACCTTCTGCTTCCCAAGCAGATGGTCTACCACTGAGCCACCGTCCCTCCCCATGAACATATGAAGCTGCGTTATACTGAATCAGACTCTCGGTCCATCAAAGTCAGTATTGTCTTCTCAGACTGGCAGCGGCTCTCCAGGGTCTCAAGCTGAGGCTTTTCACACCTATTTGCCTGGACCCTTTTTTGGAGATGCCAGGGATTGAACCTGGGACCTTCTGCTTCCCAAGCAGATGCTCTACCACTGAGCCACCGTCCCTCCCCTAAAAGCAATCCAAGGCATGAACATATGAACATATGAAGCTGCCTTATACTGAATCAGAACCTCGGTCCATCAAAGTCAGTATTGTCTTCTCAGACTGGCAGCGGCTCTCCAGGGTCTCAAGCTGAGTTTTTTTCACACCTATTTGTCTGGACCCTTTTTTGGAGATGCCAGGGATTGAACCTGGGACCTTCTGCTTCCCAAGCAGATGCTCTACCACTGAGCCACCGTCCCTCCCCATGAACATATGAAGCTGCGTTATACTGAATCAGACTCTCGGTCCATCAAAGTCAGTATTGTCTTCTCAGACTGGCAGCGGCTCTCCAGGGTCTCAAGCTGAGGCTTTTCACACCTATTTGCCTGGACCCTTTTTTGGAGATGCCAGGGATTGAACCTGGGACCTTCTGCTTCCCAAGCAGATGCTCTACCACTGAGCCACCGTCCCTCCCTAAACTTGGGAGCATGTAAACTTGGTGCATGTAACCTGGGGAGAAGCTTTCCTGTTGCCCCTCCCTTCCAAATTCTTCCCTTTGTTTTCACTCTGGTACCAGGTACAGCATGTTGGTACAAGAGAAAAGTAGGGGAGAAGTAGAGATTACCCTGCAGGAAAACCCCTCTCTTGTTTCTAAGTACATCCAGATGCAGAGTGAGCCACTTTGTAGAGGACAGGATTCAGTTAAGCACGTAGAAGAGAAAGAAACTGCACGTGTTGCACAGAAAAATAAGATAGAACACTGCCTTTATGGAAATCTTAGGGGCCAATTGGCAGCTGGTAGATTTTGACAAATATTTCTAGCAGTGAACTATCTCACTTTTCTGTGGCAGAATGAGCTCACTAATAATAATTGGCATTGACTTCGTACAAGCTGTATGGCTCCATACATCAGGCCAACCTGACTGCACAAGTAAGCCAAGCACCATACAGTCTAAAAAGAGGGCCCAGGAACCTTTGCAATGCAAAGTAATGCAAAGAGCACCAGGACATAACTTTAAATTGTGAGCAGATGCTCATGCTATCCAAAAGATGTGACCCAGCATTTCTGTGGCAGCACCTCTCAAAATTTGTGGTGCAGCTACCAAGAGCGCAGAATGTCTGAGACTGCGTAGAATGCAGAAATAACATGATAATCACCTGGAGGGCAAGACAAGATAAATGTGAAAGGGTGGGAGTAAAGAGCTAGGGCCTGGCTGAGGGAATAAGAAGAATGGTAGCAGAATCCAAAACAAATGAGGCTGAAATGATCCAAAGTATGTTTGGGGGAAAGATTACAGGAGGAGAAGGAAACAGCTTTGAAAGGGTAAAAGAATAGCAAATGAGCTTGCAAAAAGTGGAGTGTATTTGTGGAATGGAGAGTATTTTTCCACAACTGAATGCTGTTCCTTGTTCCGTGTTGTTGAGTGCTGATTTTTATCCTGTTGTCTCTCCTTTGTCCATCTCTGTTCCTGTGTCGCTCTGTGCATGTTCATGATCAAAACGCCAAAATACTAGTGGCATAAGAAGTGACAAATAGCTCCTGACTTGCTTCCACTTAGGTAGATTATCTGGCAAGGGAATATTCTAACCTGCAATTCAACATGGGATGCTGAAGGCCTTCCTCGCCAACTGATCTCTTTATAAAGGTGTGCATGTTATTTGGTGCACCATTTTAGGTGTCTGCAAGGAAGGCTTCCCAGATGCCACTTCAAAAGCAGGCCAGACCACTTCCTCATAAGAAATACAAGCATGCAAGTAAGTGCACCCACCTGCCACCACTATCTATAGCAATCTTGCAAGAATCTCTGTCTGGAACAGCAGCATTAGGTGAGATCAGGTGCAGACTATACCAGATGTGTCCTGGGCAATATCCCACTAAAAGGCAGGTGGTTTGTGTGTAACTAAGAGGAAATGAAAGGGGAGGGAATAGTTAGAACTCAAGTATAGCTCATGAAGAGGTTTCATGAAATGGAAACATTATTATATCCTACTGTACTTTTCTGGGACACAGACTGTTTTTTTCTTTTCACTTTTGCTAGATAATTTCGGCTTCCACATTCATAAGGCTGTGGTTTGGAGATTCAGCCCTCCCCCCCCCCCCCGCCATCTAAAGCTCCTTTTTTCACAGACTGTTTTATCAGAATTACTGTGTCACCATCAGAATTGCAGGCCCACTTGCTGCCAAATTACACTGCTCTTGTGCGCCTTTGACATTGTGTTATATTAATATTAGTGTGAGGTGTCAGAAAATGAGCGTATATTTATCATGAGTTGTTCAGATGTCTAGAACTCTGAGTCCTAGCGGATTCCTTGGCTACAACACAGGCTCAGGTGTCACTAGATTCCTGTTTGTTGGAAGGAAGAACAGAATAGATCCTATTATTATGCGACAATAAACTAACGTGATCACAGTTACTCTCCGGTGGGAACACAGGGCTGCCGCAAAGGTGTGCTTTGGATGAGCATGAAGCCGAATTAAAGTTTAGAGTCTGGAGTTCGAACACGTTGGAGGATAGTTGTAAGATGTTGTGTCTGAGGACAGAGAGGGTGTTATGAAAGTTATATCAAATTATTTGCATGGGCAGCCCCTGGAGACGGGTATCTGAACTCAGTGACACCTGCTACTGCTGCCTTACGCCCTCACCTGTTTGTTAGTGTGTGTTTGTTTCTGCCAAGCTATGTGAAGCAAGAAGGATGGCTGTATATTGAAAATATTCTTTCCTCCTTAATTTCACATCAAAAGGATCATGGTGGCATCATTCTGGGAATCACATCCAGAATTTGAAGGTATCTGCATAGTTAGTACAGGATGGGGAGTGAAGGCAATGCCAGGCTACAGTGGAGGACCTGGCAGAATCCTCTGGATGGTTGTGAGTCTCCTTTTTGCTCTCGGGCGTTAGCACATCGGGGTAACTGCCGATCGGCAACCTACCTAGCCAACTCTGCTGAAGTGCCATCCGTCCCATCTTCACCTATCCTCGGAATGGGCAACCCCTGACACACCTTCAACTCCGTGTGGCTCTCGCCATATATCCCTTTCTGCTAAGGGAACTGTGACGACACTCACAAATCTGCAATTTGCCTGGCTGTGGAAGCTGCTTATGAGTCTCGAGCACTCAGGCGGCTCTTTGCTAAGGCTGCTGTTATGCACCATTTCTTCAGCTAGGCCAGGATGTTGTGGCTTATGGCAGCTTCTGTTCATGCTGTAAATCTCCAACTGCCTGCGCCCCATCTATCCCAAAGCTATCCGACGCAGCTGCACCCGACACCTTTTCACCAAATACCCACGCCATACGGAGCTTATGTAGAGCTCCCATGGGAGGGGATGATGCTCCCTCAGGAGTATCCCACAGTACAGCAAAGAGGAGCAGGGACACACTATGCTATCATTGCCCCGACAGAGTGTCTGCATGTGTTGCGTCAAATCTGAAAACAATTCAAGCCCCTGATCCCGCACTGAGCATTTTTCAGATGGTTGCTACACCAGGAAAAAAAAATCACCCCATAAAACTCACTTAGAAGCATCTCTGCCTGGCGGGGAATATTCTGAGCCTTGGAAGGCAGCCCAATTGCAGTGAACCCCACATTGTGGCTGTACCGAATGCAGGATTCACATTTATGCTGCTCTTCCACACTGCGCAGCGAAGCCTAGCACAGGTGGCTCTGCAGCTGGGCAGCACAGTTAGACGGGGCCCTGCAGTGCATCAGCTTTGAGCATTGAGGAAAGATGGGCCAGGGTCTTGGAGGGCTGGCCTTGGGGTAACGCAAGCCTTCAGTTATGACAGGCAGTCCAGCCCTGACCTTCCCCAACATTTACAAGTAGCACTTGGAGCTAGGAGCTCTGAAGTCAGTTGAGAAACAGACAGCCGTCTCACTCTCAAAGCTATTGGGGCCACCCATGTTCAAATGAGTAATTTGCCTTTTTTAGGGGGTGGCCCCCAACAGTGCCCCCAAAGTAGTAGAGCCTGGACCTGAGCAGTTGCTAGAAGTGCTGTGAGACGTTCTTGTTTAGCTAGCCTCGGATTAATCTTAATTTGTGTTATATGGTAAGTTTTATATTTTCACAGGTAGTAATGCGTATTTCCAAGTTGCTCCTCCCTCTTGAAATGGGGCTCGTTAAAAATCATAAAGAAAATCCATATAGCCAAATTTTCTCATGCAGCAGCTGCATGATGTGGCTAAGCGACCATTTTCTCTGGATAGAATATAATAATCACTTAAATAAAATATTTGTCACTTATAAATTGCTTAATATACTTTTACTTAAGACTACCTGGTCGTGTGAAGGTATAGTTTGGTAAGATATTGGAGATCCATGATCTGATCTTTAGATGTCCTTAATTTCCCTTAAAAGTGACTGTGAAGATGTATATGATTTTAATCCAGCCGTGGTGGGGGTGGGGGTGGTTAATCTCAAATAGAAATCAGCTATTAGTCCTGCTATTGCTTTTTCTCCCCTATTGGGGTCAGTAGCAAGTAAAGAGGGTGCAGATGTATATCCCAAAAGGGTTAATATCCCCCCCACCCCGCTATCAGTGCTCAGTCCAAATCCTCATTTCAGCTGCTTTTAAAGAAAATTAAGGTAGGGTTGCCAGGTCTGACTCATGGGGACTTTGGGGGTGGAGCCAGGGGTAAGGTTGTGATAAGCATGATTGAATTCCAAAGGGAGGTCCGGGCCGTTACATTTAAAGGGACTGCACACCTTTTAAATGCCTCTCCTCCATTTGGAAATAATGAAGGATAGCGGCACCTTCTTTTGAGGCTCATAGAATTGGACCCCTGGATCCAGTCTCTTTGAAACTTGGGGGAGGGGGGGTTTGAGGAGAGGCAGCAGATGCTATGCTGAAAATTTGGTGCATCTACTTCAAAAAACAGCGCTCCCAGAGCCACAGATACCCATAGACCAATTCTCTATTATACCCTATGGAAATTGGTCTCCATCGAGTATAATGGAGTGCCCATCAGCATTCCCCCCCCCCTGCACTTTCTGATGACCCTGAAGTGGGGGGAAGGCCTCCAAACTGGGGAACCCCCTGCCCCCAATTGGGGATTGGCAACCCTAAATTAAGGACATCTGGAAATCTCACCATGGATCTCCAGAATCTCACCCAGCTGTGTCTTCAGTCAACTCTCAGAAAGGACACTGGGTTATAGAGGCCTCATATGATTTATCAGCCTCTCCCTATTGGTCCAAACATTTTAAACATCAGAGAAGGCACTAGCAAAGGCTTCACAGTAGGCTTCCTCCATAACAGGAGTGGGAATTTGCAAATGGACTCTGTCAGCATGTGTAACCATAGTGGCATACTATGAAATTGAGAGGGGTGAGTGCAGATAATGATTTACTTGACGCAATGTGTGTGTAACCATTTGATAAGCTTCTTGTCTCCGTAATGTGCTATGAAGTGATGAAGAGAATTGTCTTTTATTTCATTATTTATATAAACAGAACAGTATGCAAGTCAAGGTTAATAAGAAGGAGAGGGATGAGGACGGTTGTATGGGTTATATAGACTCTTACTTGCCTGGCCAGAATTTTGTCTTCCACCCAGGTGCCAGTCTAGGAAGGATGTGAAGGGGAAATGTGTGCAAGTTACACCGAAGGGAGGATTTTCACTAGGTACGGTTCTTTCATTACAGCACCATGTGCCTCTAAATGCTGCACCCAGGAGAAGCCTTCTTTTAAGGCATATCATCAAGGTGGAGGATTCTTGTCCAAGGGACATTTCCAGGCATAATTTGTACAGTATCAATGGTACTGTGAATACTGGGAGATACAAGGGGCGTTTTCGCACTGACCTTACTCGGGAGCGACGTCCCTCTTCACCGTGCATCATCTGCGCGGATTTCGCACTAATTGCTCCGCAGAACCCGGAAGAGCGCAAAGTCCCGCAGCTTTTGCGTCGCAAATGTAAACTGTTTTTTGGCCAGTTTACATTTGCGACGCAAAAGCCGCGGGACTTTGCGGCTCTTCCGGGTTCTGCGGAGCAATTAGTGCGAAATCCATGCAGACGCTGCGCAGTGAAGAGGGATGTCGCTCCCGAGTAAGGTCAGTGCGAAAACGCTCTATATGTAATAGAATTTCTGTCACTGATGCATCTTCTGTGAGACAGGCATCCTGTGCACCTTTGAATATCACAACAGGAAGCACGGAATCATACATGTAAACATCATTTTTATATCCTCTTCTATATCACAGTGTCTTGAAAGAGACGTTAGTTCCATTTACAAAAGAAACACCTGCTTAGGCATAAAAGGGCTCATAAACATGTGACACGAGTTTGGATGGGGGGTTCCTCAGCCTGACTCACAGTCACACTTGGCATCGGGGGACTCATCTTAGAAAGCACTCTATGACTTGGTGTTACTTGGTGGTGTTGTGTGAAGGAAGGAGGGCTTCTGCGTTCCCTCACACACTCTTTTCCAGAACAGCAGTGGCCACAGGGGCAAGACAGCTGGGTGTATCTTTGTTTAAGGACATCTGAAAATCTCACCATGGATTCCCAGAATCTCACCCAGCTGTGTCTTCAGTCAACCCTCAGAAAGGACACTGGGTTATAGAGGCCTCATATGATTTATCAGCCTCTCCCTATTGGTGTCCTTTAATTATGTGATGGAGGACATGTAGAGCCTAAGACAGGGCCAAACGGCGTCCCCCTGCAGCTATCTTCACTCTGGAAAATGGTGCAGGTGGGAAGGCCAAACCCCCTCTCTCCATGCAGTGCTCCTGAGCTGCATCAAGTCACAGAGTGCTCTCTAAGGGGAGTCCCCCAATGGTACATATGACTGTGAGTTGGACTGGAAGTTCCTGACCCAACTTGCTCATCTATTGCGTAGATGACTCGGAAGTTCTGTATCCTTAAGACAGTTTTTGAAAAGGGGATTGATCCCTTCAGGTGAAAGGAACTGTGTGCATACCTGGAGACAAGTAGTCCCAGAAATATTTAAATCAAAAGTTGGCAACTGTAGAATATATGCCTACATCTACCCACTCCTTCCCACAAGCTTCAAAGAAGCAAGGAATGTTACTTGAGAAGTAACTCGCTACATTTCTAGTAGCTTCTATTAATCCTGTCTCATAGCTGGAATAGGGTTGTGGCTTAATGGTAGGGCATCTGCTCGGCATGCAGAAGGTTCCAGATTCAGACCCTGGCATCTCCAGTTAATGGGACCAAGCCTTAGATGATGTGAGAGACCTCTACTCAAGACCCTGAAGAGCCACTGCCAGAAGTAGATGATACTGACCTTGATAGGCCATGGTCAGTTTCTCTGAACTGATACTAGACAGATGGCAGGTACCCCTCCTGAGTGTCAAGGCTGGCTTAGTGGCCTGTTTATCCCAAGACAAGAGGCAGAGTTGCAGCAGGTGAGGGGTAGCATCATGTGCTCAAAGCAAGAGAAAGAGAAACCTGTTCAAGCCCTGCTCTGTACTAACCAAATGGCAGCCCTTAGCCCCCCAAAACTGAGAGACACCCATCCCTGGCTTCTTGCAGCCCCAGGGAAAAACCATACCTTGAAAAGGAACATCCTCAGTTAGTACTGGGAAGGCAGGAGATATCTTTTTGTTCCTGCAAGTACAGCTGGGAACCAGCTCTCTGCAGTTAGAGTTGGAATCTGCTGGAACTCTTGAAAGACAACCCAGCACAGGAATAATCCAGCAAATGTGTCTCCTGCTGAATTCTGCTTCTATTCAAGAGAGGTGAGTTGTGTGGGCCTGGCGTGCAACGATGTCTCTGTGCCTTTGGGGTGCAAGTCCGTCAGGCTTTTGTGTGCAGGCATCTGTGGCTAAGAATCGAGGTCTGTCTGCATTTCTTTCTGGATAAATGAAATTGTTTCCAAATGGAGTTCTTGGGGGCAGTTCAAGTCCCTGAATTTGCATATCTGCTGAAGTAATGCATTCATGATATTTGTGTGTGTATGTGTTCAGTCCACAGTTTTTATGCCAGATGTTCTCTGTCCTTGTGGAAGTATCATAGAGAATCCTTCAGTCCCTGAGGACGGGCATCTAGAAAGGTAGTGGATGCCACAGCGCCAGAATTCCCTGGACAATGTCACTGGAGAGCCAGTTTGGTGTAGTGGTTAAGTGTGCGGACTCTTATCTGGGAGAACCGGGTTTGATTCCCCACGCCTCCACTTGCACCTGCTAGCATGGCCTTGGGTCAGCCGTAGCTCTGGCAGAGGTTGTCCTTGAAAGGGCAGCTGCTGTGAGAGCCCTCTCCAGCCCCACCCACCTCACAGGGTGTCTGTTGTGGAGGAGGAAGGGAAAGGAGATTGTGAGCCGCTCTGAGACTCTTCGGAGTGGAGGGCGGGATATAAATCCAATATCATCATCTTCTTCTTCTTCTTCTATTGACTAGAACTTAGTCTGTTTCTCTGAGCTGATGCAAGACAGATGGCAGGTACCCCTCCTGTGTATCAAGGCTGGCTTAGTGGCCTGTTTATCCCAAGACTAGAGGCAGAGCTGCAGCAGGTGAGGGGTTAAGTGCAGGCTCAGCTGTTCCGGATTTTCTTGGTTTTGCAGTGAGCTGTTTGATGTCTGGATGCACAGGGGACTCCCCCGCCTCTCAACCCTCGCTCCCTCCTCCTTTGCTCTCTTCCCGTCCCCTCCCCACACGCGCACACAGACACACACGCACACACACCCTTTGCGGACCAGGCATTCATTCAGCGCCTTCGTCTAATGGCATCAAGTGACTCGCAGCTTTGCGTGTGCTGCTCCTTCTCTGTTTAAGCTGAGGGCACAGCATGCAGCTCCTCCGATGGAGCCCTCTTAAATAGCTCCGCACGGGGGAGCCTGCCAAAAGGAAAAGCCACAGAGAAAAAGCAAGTGCGGTGAAGGGAAGGAGCAGGAGGGTCTGGAAGCAGAGCTGCCAGCATAGCCGCTCCTGGGCTTGCCGGCAACACATGCTCTGCTCGATGGCTAACTCGGGCTGCCTCCTGGTCTCCAACTCAGCCTTGCTCCCCCCCTCTCTACCTTGTCCCCCAGCCTTCCTCTACCTCCAGCAGGTAAGTCTGTCATCTGGTGCCTCTTACTTCCCACGTGGTGGAATCCCCGGAGCCAAAGGTCGCTGGGATTACCCCCTTTCCCGAAACAGCATGCCCATTCGGGTGTCCTGGTCGTCACACGAGTTGTTAAAGGCTCTGGGGCAGCAGCACCTGTGTGCTGTCTGGCTGCAGAGGCACTGTGGCATCAGCTGTGGGCTCGAGATGAAGGAGATGACACGTTTCCTGCAATTTTATGTCATTAAGTGTGGGCGCCTCTGTGCTCAACTTTTGCCAAATGCATGTTTTAAAAAAAAATAGATGTTGCATATGTACAGCATGTGTCAGCACAGTGCTATAAAAAATCTCTTTATTGTAGACCTTTAGTATAGATGTCATTCAGTGGCATGTGTGTTCTGTCCTCCCCCCCCCCCCACCTTTGCAGTCAAATTCTGTGACCCCAGGGTGGTTGGATGTGGCTGTTCTGTATGTATATGTGAAGTAATGTAAAATATAAATCTGTCGGTCTCAACTTGGCCCTCTAAAGTGCTGCAACCCAGTTTCCAGCCAGCTTTGGTATTGCCAGCTGAATCCCAGGCGTCTCCCATAGCTGAAGAATCTTGCTGCGATGTGAGTCTAGTTCGTTAAGTTCTCTGGGGGGGAGGGGGCTTATTGTGGCTACCCCACCCTCCACCAGCACCATCACTGCACTTCCTTTCACCTCATCACTGTGGTCTTTAGAACCACACATGTTTCCTTGCCTGGGAACTCCAGAGGGAAAAGAAGCCGTTGCTTCAAAAAACCTCTTTGCAGCATCGGAAATCCCCATTTCCCAGCTGGGCTAACCCTTCCATTTGCGCTTGAAGGAGTTTAAAAAATTCATGGCATCCTAACCGCTGGCACTAAGTGGTCTGTCGACGTGGCCAACCAGCTTTGGGGAGGTGGGGGGCTGCTTTGTTCTAAGCACTTAGTTGAGGGAAGAAAGGAAAGTGCTTCTTTGGCTTAATTCTTTAACGTTTTGAAATTGAAAGCTTTGAAGCTGCAGGAACAAGGTAGCGGAGACCCAGGAGTTCCTCAAGTTTTGCAGAACGAGGTGGCTGCTTCTTCATTTCTGCACTGTCTGAAAAATGGGAATTCTCTGAAATGTTCTCTGAGCATAGAATGTGCCAGACATGGGGCGAGAGCTCAGACAGTATACTTTACTGTCCTAGAGAAAGAAGAAATTGGCTGGGTGGAGATCTTTGAGCAGATTCCCACATATTGCACTTTGTGGGGCTTCCTATGAAAGGGAAAGCTCATTCACAAAATCCATATGTTCTAAACAGTTGCTGGTAGAATTTATGGATGCCTGGTGGGGGAGGAACAGTGGGGGGATCTCTCTTGTTTTGGACTAGACAACAGTCTCGGCTGAGACGATTAAAGCAGGGAGTGTATTCTTTTAGTGGAATCCCTTCGGGTTTCTGCTTTTGGTCGCACTGCGTAGCGCTTCAGTTTGCTAACTCTTCAGGAAAGCTGCATGGACACGTTTAGCTTGGTGCTTATTGCATTTCCCTTAGACTGGATAGGAAAATATTGCAAATGAGTTCATTAAAAGAGTGACTACTGCCCACAACACTAGCACAGAAGAATTTAGGAGGATTTTCACTTAATGGCTTCATTCACTTTCTGTCCTATTAGTTTTTTATTTGTCTCCTTCACTCGGGCTGCAGATTTTCAGATCCTGGATAAGAAGAAGGCTCTTATCGTATGCAGATGAGTGGGTGGGGAATGAGTTAGGGTTTTGTCTTGAGTTTGGGATGAAATTTCTCTCCTCTTGTGTTCGACAGAATTCAGTATTCTGCATCCAGAGCCCCAGAAATTTACAACAGCGTTGTTTTCTAATTGCAAGATGGAAAAGTGAAAGAAGCGCACACACACACAAAGATTCAAAACGTTAGATGCATTCAAAATCTGGAGCTCCTGACACAATTATTCTTATTCTGCTGCAGTGTGGTGTAGTGGTCCAGAACCTGGGAGATCTGGGTGCAAATCCCCACTCTGCCTTGAAGCTTGGGCCAGTCAGTTCCTCTCAGCCTAATTTATCTCACAGGGTTGTTATGAAGATAAAATGGAGGAGCACAGAATAGAGTGTATACTGCCCTGGAAGAAAGCGGGATAAAAATGTTCTAAGTCAATAAATGTTATAATTCCATGTCTGCCTCTTGTGAAGTCTTACTTAGAGTTGCCAGCCTCCATGTGGGGCTTGGAGATCTTCCTGCTCTTACAACTGATCTCCAGCTGGCAGAGATCAGCTGCCCTGGAGAAAATTAAAGGGTGGTCTCTATGGCATTGTCCATGTGGAGGCCCCTCCCCAAGCTCCACCCGCTTCCGGATCCAACCCCAAAGTCTCCAGGTATTTCCCAACACAGACCTGGTAACCCTAGCCTCTTGCTGCATACATACCCCATGGTGGCAAAATATAAGCCCACAGCATCTTTTTGGTATCTTTACAGGTTATTTTCTGTATTTCTCAATAGCTGGAGGCATTAATGTCATCTTCTACTTTGGCCTAGCTCAAGCCCAGTAGGCAGAGCATCCAGAGATCAGGCTGGAGTTCCTTTGGGGCCTATAAACACAACCCTGAAAGAAAACATGTGTATTCACAGTTCAAAATCTCATCTGCCGCATGTAGATTCATGGGCAATCATTTATATATCATTGGCGGTCTACTGATAATCTCAGATTTCGTGTGAAGTGGCACTATATTGAGTCAAGCCATTTGGGGCCATCTAGGCTCAAAAATACCTTCTCTAGCTGTCCCGGTATCCTGTGCAGAGAACCTGCTGGGACATTCTAATGCTAACCCTGCATAATTCTCCATGCAGTTCTTGTGCTTTGCCACTGAGCATGGACAAGCACACTGTATGTCAGGCTTGGCCTAAGACATTTTGGCTCTTGAGGCAGCAAATGTGAATGTATTCCTTCATGTTGCAATGATCAAATAATACAACTTACTGCCCCTCTAATGGAGCTTCAGATCTGTCACCCGAGGGTAGCTTTTCTGTGGGCTCCATCAAAGCCAATAGTGCTTTTGTGGGTATTCTTAGATATGGGCCGTTGGTTTAACCAAGCATAACAGCAGACTTTGTCCTTAATTTTGCAACACCTGTTTAAAAAATACGTTCGTCCCTGAGAAGTAAAAACTGAATATTGAACCTCACTCAGTCTAACAGTAATGTTGCTAAAATGCCCTGTCATAAAAGGGTTGCATTCATGCATTTTTAACATGTGTATACATTTTTGGATGCCAAGTGCAGAAGGAATTGCTGATACAGTCTCTTGTGACTCTTTATTTCCCACAGGCCCATTAAGTGTTCAGACTGTAGCCTCTCTTTTTGAACTTTGAGATTGCAAACAATAAAAACAGGAATAGGGACAAACCAATTCAGCTTCTCCTTCACTAGCTCTTTCAGTTGTTAATTGCTTAATACTCTTGATGTGGCCATTTACATGGGTGTGTGTATACATTTATGTATTGTATGCAACTTTATCTGGTCATATTTGTGATGTTTCTCAAAAGAATAAAGCCAAGGAACAGGGAGCTTTGGAAAATTAGGGTGTAGATAGTGCAAATTTTTCAGTGAGTAGGTAACGTGAACATGTGTTCATAAATCAAAATACCTTTTCGGTATGTTCTTATGTATTTATGGCTTACTTGTAATGATACTTGTTTTAAAGAGATTAATGATGTTGTCTCTGTGTTTCTGGTGTGTGTGTGTATTTGTAGAAACAGAATAAACCCAGAGCTTCAAAGCTGGAGCAGAAGATTGTTGTTGTGTGTCTAACGACCAGCCCGAATACTGATATGAATGATTCCAGACTCTGTTGGCAGTGAGCATCTCTAGTAAATGGCAGGGCTGAAAGAAATTGGGTGTTACCACTGCTCAAATAAAATTTAAACATTTGGTTCATTAAGTTTGATTTATTCAGCCCCTAGTAAAGCCAAAGTTTTAGCTGAATTGCTTTAATATTAATTAATACTGTATATTTTACATTGCTAAATTTCTCATCCAACAACAAGGTGACCCACACAACGAATCGTGTTGCAGATTAATTCTTTGCACAATTCTTTTGCAGTTAGCTGCCGCTGGCTGCAAGCGCAAAGTAAATTTTGTTCACAAGTATGTTGGAAAGATTCCGCTGAGCTCCCATTACTTTGCATGTTTGTTCTGTCATATTGAAGGGCATCTGAAAGAAGGGTATAGCACTATAGCGATAGTACCCTATGCACTTCGGTTTCTGCCTGAACACCAGTTTTCTCTCGGGGTGGGGTGGGGGAGCTATGTTTTAAAACAACCCTGAGAGAAGCCGGTGCCTGTTTCTCTTTAATCATTATAAAGAATGCCTCTGATAGCATTAGTATTTCACAGGGGGTCTCCAAAACCAGTTTGTTTGGGAACCCATGACTAGCCAGAGGCCTGGCAAGGTTCAGTTTCCTTTGGGGCCTTAGTGCTAGTTGTTTTCTCATACTAGTTGCAGGTGAATACTAGTTGTTTTCTCATACTAGTTGAAGGGGCACACTAGTATTTTTATGTAGCCCATTGTGCCAAAAAAGAGAGCCAGTTTGGTGTAGTGGTTAAGTGTGCAGACTCCTGTCTGTTAGAACCAGGTTTAATTCCCCACTCCTCCACTTGCACCTGCTGGAACGGCCTTGGGTTAGCCATAGCTCTGGCAGAGATTGTCCTTGGAAGGGCAGCTGCTGTGAGAGCCCTCTCAGCCCCACCCACCTCACAGGGTGTTTGTTGTGGGGGAGGAAGGTAAAGGAGATTGTGAGCCGCTCTGAAACTCTGAGATTCGGAGTGGAGGGCGGAATATAAATCCAATATCATCTTCTCTTCAAGACTATGGACCAAAGCTGAGTTAAATCAGAAGTAGTTTTAGGATAGGTAAAATAATTTAGAAGAATAGGGACAAACTAATTCAGCTTCTCCTTCACTAGCTCTTTCAGTTGTTAATTGCTTAATACTCTTGATGTGGCCATTTACATGGATGTGTGTATACATTTATGTATTGTATGCAACTTTATCTGGTCATATTTGTGATGTTTCTCAAAAGAATAAAGCCAAGGAACAGGGAGCTTTGGAAAATTAGGGTGCAGATAGTGCAAATTCTTCAGTGAGTAGGTAACGTGAACATGTGTTCATAAATCAAAATACCTTTTCGGTATATTCTTATGTATTTATGGCTTACTTGTAATAATACTTGTTTTAATTTAGAAGAGTGTCTCTGTTACAAATCTGTATGAGAGCTTGTTGCAATTGCAGAATCTTTTTCTTAATGCAGCATGATAGGCGGAGATTGCGATCATCCTGCTGTGTTGCGTGGTGTTTAAAACCTGCCCTTGGCATAATTAGGAAAGAATCTTAAATGGTTCCTGTAGCAAGCAGCCATCTTCCTGCCCCAATTGGTGCATGTGTTGCCATGAAATGCCCTGGATATCTGGTAATGTGTACAGCAGATTCTTTTGCCGACGGGTGACTCTGTTAATGTATGCTAATTTGCAGAGCAGGTCAAAGCTACTGTAAAATGTGTGCTTGCGTGGCCACTGAGAGTTGTTTGAAGTTCGAAGGCATACGGGGTTCCTGTAGAGCTTTTGGGTCACCCCAAGTAGAGTGCATTTCTAAGCTGACAGCTCCTTCCTGAACAGAAAATTGCCATAGCTTAAAGGCAGCTTAGAGGTGGGGAAATAATGTTATCAGGTTAATTGTCTTTGGAGAATAAATGTTTCTTCATTACTAACCACATTGTTGATAGTGATATCCCTTCTTGTTTATCTATCCTTGGTGCTGCCTCTTCACCCTCTTCGTTTTTCTTTAATTTGGACAATTGCAGCCTAGCTAGGATCCTCTCTGCTCCCCAGGTCCTTTGCCTGCAAAGTAGTATTGGGGTAGCCGTCACAGCTGGGGCAGAAAAGGAAGTGTTTTGTCAGTCCAGTTTGTTTTAATGATCCTTGAAATAATGCTAATATTTTTCTAATTTGTTTTTTTTTTTTGTTCCATGTTTTCATTTGATTTGGCAAACTGGCTTTCCCTTAATAAAGATTACTAAAAATATAACAGACAGAGAGAGTGAGACTAGATGAAAGTTGGTAAGCTATTTAGGCCATGTTGCTTATTCAATAGAAGAATTTTTCCTATATTGATGGGGGAAATGTCCCAACCCCCCAAATGAAAATTTTCAAAGTAAGGTCATACCATTTGTGTGTGTACACATTTTACTTGAAGTCACACAAGCTGGTTTTGCATCCCAAACATATATTGTCATACAACAGGCTGTTTGCGCCCAGTCATGGTTCAAGCATCAATACAAACTTGTAACATACACCCCTCTCCGGTCCCATCTTGCAGATGGATATTCATGTACCATGAAAGGAAAAGAATCTTATTTCGGAAATGTCACAAATAGACCATATGGGTTTGTAGCCTACAGCATGCCCAGTGGAGTCCTAGGCCCTAGTAAACTGGCCACGTGATAGTTAGCTCGATGAAAATGTCAACTCAGTGTGCACCAGTGATGAAAAAGGAGCATTTCTGCATTAGAGTTTATTGGGAAAGGGAAGTGAAAGCAAAATGAACAATATTGTAATTTATGTGGGTGCATTTAGAATACTGCGTGCAGTTCTGGTTGCCTTATTGGCCAGTTTGGTGTAGTGGTTAAGTGTGCGGACTCTTATCTGGGAGGACTGGGTTTGATTCCCCACTCCTCCTTTTGCAGCTGCTGAAATGGCCTTGGGTCAGCCATAGCCCTGGCAGAGGTTGTCCTTGAAAGGGCAGCTGCTGTGAGAGCCCTCTCCAGCCCCACCCACATCACAGGGTGTCTGTTGTGGGGGGAGAAGATGTAGGAGATTGTGAGCCGCTCTGAGTCTCTGATTCAGGGAGAAGGGCGGGGTATAAATCTACAATTCTTCTTCTTATCCTACAAAAGGACATTAAAGCACCAGAAAAAGTGCAAAAAAACAAAAAAAAAACCCCACAAACAGAATGCTCAAAGGATTGGAGCACCTTCCTTACAAGGGAAAACTAAGGAGTCCAGGGCCTTTTAGTTTAGAGGGAAGATCACTTGAGAAGGGGGACAGGGTAGGGTTTTACCAAAATTATGAAAGGGGTGGAGAAAGTGTTCTTCCTCTACCAGAGCACTAGAATTCACAGACACTCAGGCAGCAGATGCAAGACACGCAAAAGGAAGAACTTCACTCAAAGGGTAATTAGTGGGATTCACTGTCAGAGGTTGTAGTGAGGTTGTAGTTTAGTTGGCTTTAAGGGGGAATTAGATAAGTTTGTGGACAATCGTCAGTTAGCAGCAGGCCTCAGATTCAGCAGGAGATCACAGGAGCACATCTCTTGAACCTTTCTGACAGTTCTCCCTCTTCCTCCCTTGTCCATTGAATAGTAGGTGCAGCTGCATAACAATCCCTGGATTAGGAGAGTGGGCAGCCAGCCATCAGCCATGACCTTACTTTGAAAATGCCATGCCCCCAGCAGCCCTCATTAACCCCTGGAGACGCCTGCACGCCCTTTCTCCACTTCTTATGTGATTTTGGGTGGTGGATGCCTTGCTGGACTTTTGACTGTGGGGAGAGGCGCAGGAGAGCCCCAGGCAAGTGAGACCTGCTTGGGCTGGCTGGATCTCTAGCCAGCCCAAGCAGGCCTCACTCGCCCGGAGCTCTACTTTCTTGCATCAGGTTACTTTTGGCTGGGGGTGGCGGCAGCATATGCTAATGAGTTATGCTAATGAGCTCCACCACGTATTTTTCTACAAAACGATCCCTGTTAGCAGTCATGATGACTAAATGAAACCTCTATGTTCAAAGACTGTAACCTTCTAAATACCAGTGCTGGGGCGGGGAAAAACAACTGGAGGAGGTTTTAAGCTTGATGCCCTGTCTGTGGGCCTTCTGGGAACATCTTGCCAGCCATTGCGTGGAATGGAACTTGATGGACCATTTCTCAGATCAAGTGTGACTGCTCTTATGTTATTATGTACCTGCTTTCTTTCCTCCCACCTCCACCCCTATTCGTATTTAAGCCCTGTGCCTAGTATGCCGTTACACAGACTCATAGAACTCAAGAAGTGTCTAGAAATATGCATAGATACAGTGTCAGAACTTCTCAAACAGTTTCAAACATCTTCTGCACATTCATACACTTTTACATACAGATTTAGATCTTTATTCCAGTTGTCCCAATCGTCTAAAGCAGGACAGATTTTGCACTAGGCTTGTTCCAGGTGAAGAGCCTTTTTGCTACTGGGGCTTCTCTCCGTTTTTGCACAGGTTGCCCCGGACCTGCAAGTTGGCAAGCCATTGTTCCGCAGCAAGTGAGATCCTCTGACAAGTGATTTCTGCTTGCCGCGGGAGCGGCGCACCAACTCACAGCTCCGGGGCAACTTGTGCAAAAATGGAGAAAAGCCCTGGGGGCAAAAAGGTTCTCTACTCAGAACAAGCCCAAATGTGAAAGCGGTCTAGGTTTTCACATGAGGAATGAAATTCAATACATCTACTGTCTCCAATATACTTATCTCAGTGACAAATTCAGTGAGTCTCTGTCCTTGTCCAAACATTAATGTTCATAGGCTCTCCCTTTGGCATCTATCAGTCCTGTTACTCATTTACAGTATTTGCTTTAAGGGCACAATTGAAATGGGCAGAGGGCAAAAAACATCTGATAGCGTTACTGTTTTAACTAGAAACCATCTTGTGGTTTTAATAAAAGGTCTTCTCCTCCCACCTCCTACAATTTCACTTGAAAGAATGTGGGCAGAGATCTGTGTCATAACAGTGAACATCCCACTCTGGCTAATGCAACAGGTAATATGTCTGGACCTAGATAGCCTCATCTTTTCAAATCTTGAAAGCTGAGCAGGGTGAGTCCTGGCTAGTATTTGGATGGGAGACCTCCAAGAAATATCAGTGTTGTGATGCAGAGGCAGGCAATGGCAAACCACCTCTGAAGGCGTCTTGCCTTGAAAACCCTTCAGAGCCACCGTAAGTCAGCTGTGATTTGATGGCACTTTCCACCACCAATATGTGCGACTCCTATATGTGTTCCAACCAATGCTCCCTCTAAGCTGTGGGGTCTTGGGAGCAGAAATTCTACTTTGTGAGCTACTAGCATTAAAGTTGTGAGCAAGCAATATGGCTAGTGCATAAATTGGTTTGCTCCGGGGCCATCCTTCCTGAGCTAAGACAAAAATGTGTGACCCGGAGGCTAAAAAACTGTGAGTTAGCTCACAGTAACTCAGCTTAGAGGGAATACTGGTTCCAACATAATATTTTACTTCTTTTGATTACATTTCATTGTTTTCATGCTCTGGCTCTCTTGGGCAGAAAGACCAGGAGAGGTTCCTGTAGAACAGAGCATGTCCAAAAATAGCACACAAGTCTGCTAACCTAGGAAATGGCCATTTCCTTTGATTTGCTTGACTTTCCTTCCTCCCCTACTTCATCGCCTCTCAAAAGGCTGGTGTAATAAAGAGTACTTCTGAGCACATATGAAATCAGTTTCTCTTACTACTAACTATATGTAAGCAGGATAAGGGGACAAAGGCTTCCAGGTTTTGAGGAGATTCTGGGAAGACTTGGGCCTGGTTTTATCTTATTGTAGAAATTTTATCTTATTGTAGAAATCAAGCACTAGATTCATTTTTTTTAATCATGGCATAATCTTTCCCACACTTCGAATGATTTCTGAACTCATCTCTGCCATCTCTGCTGTCTTGTTCTTTTCCACAGGCCACTCTGGTCAAGCTTTAGATTTTGAGGGACAATCTTTGCACTGTTTAGGACAATGAAACTGAAAAAATGTGTTGACTCTCTCTTCCTACAAGTCCTAGATTCTTGTATTAAAAACTTGCAACCAAACTTTGTTCTCTACAGCAGCACAAACATGCCGGGTGATTCCACTGTGCCATGTGCCTTGAGCACTCTGCTAATCTGATATTCCATGTTCATGTATGGTTTCCGAACTGTTTTCAAAAACTGCTTTTGGCCAGCATGGCTCATGGGATGGTTATTAATTGCTCCCACACCAGGTACACATTAGCTGTGTTTTTGGAGAATAATGCAAACATTTTGACAGAGTAGATTAATGGTAGAAAAGGAAAGACAGTACTCATGAGTCATATTTGTAAACAGTAATCTGGAAGCAGAGGAACTGGGGGGTGGAAAGGGACAATCCAGTGAAGATATTCTCCCTCCACCCACCCACCCCAATCTGAAAGTCCTATGCAGACCCTCCAAATTTATTTTTATTGGCAGAAATCACCTACATATTTTTCAGTTTTGTGCCATGACTGTGAATGTTAAAATCTCAGTCTTTAAAAAATCATAAGGTTTTGTCAGAGATACTAGATTCTGTTAATTATCTGCCCAGTTGCACAATCATGGTCCTGAAGATGTTTGGAAACTCCTTCCCCTGCTTGATTGTGATCATTTTTGAAGACTATCTCATGTTGGAGTTGTCATATGTTTTATTTGTTTTTTTTTTCAAAGTGATGTCCCTTTGCAAAGAAAAAAAATCTGGAAAGAAGATGGTCCATGGCAAATCAGGGCAATAAAGGCAACTGACCAACCAAGTTCATCAGGAAGTAGGCAGAGGTGGAGTTCAGAAGAATGTCCCTGGACATTTAGACACCCTGGTGTGCCCTAGCCTGGGTTTCTCCTTGCCAGCCATCTCACTGAATCCAGAGAGATCTAGCTGCTGGCTCTTGGCTACGCCATCTCTGAACAGCCTCTGCCAGTTCTGAGCGACATTGTCGCTGTATCTGAGAAGCACATCCATTACCAATGAAGTTTGCGTTGAATCAGCAGGATCCAATCCAAGCTTCTGAATGTGCTTGGATCGTGTTCTACAAGAATGTAATCCCTGGCACTGGGCATCTTCTACAAAGAGTGAGGCAATCTCTGGCAGAGAACAGTCTGAAAAGCAGCCCTAGTGGTGGGGCTGATTATGCAAAAAAAAAAAGGACAGTGACTGCAGGCCTTCTCTCTTGATACAGGTCTGAATATGATATTTGGGAATATTTATAAGACCAGTTTAGACAGGGGATGAGGGAGTGAAGCAATCTACAACATAAACCTGGTTAGAACAGAGGATATGGGGCAATACATTTCCCTACAGTGAAAACCCTTGTTCTTCCACATAGCTCCACAAACATGTCCAAAATCCACAAATCAGGTTTGCTCTCTATTTCTGCTTCTGTTAGTGCTTACTCCCCATTCACCCCATCGCTTGCAGCATGTTCATGTGGAATCTTTGATTTATAGTAATATATGCCAATGGAGATGGAAAAAATCCTCGGTTCATTCCACAGTGTTGTTTTCAGTTCCCTGTACAGATTGTTTTCTGCTTTCAAGCAAGTGATGGGCAAAAGAAACCAAACCCCCTTTATGGTACAGGACCATCAGAAATGCTAAGCATTATACCTCCTGGACAGTCTCTAACCTCTGAAGCCTTCACTGCTCCGTCACAGAACTAAGCAATAAAGTAACTTGTATTTATATAGTGCTTTTTTCAAAGAGTTCAAAAGACTTCAGATCAAAACAGACACGTAGGGAATTCTGAGTAAGGAGCTCCCACTGTTTTTTCTTTTTAAATAATTGCCCTGCGGTGCCTGGATTTGGATTGGGATCTTTCTCCCGTGCCATTTTTTTTCAGCCATAAGGATACCACAGGGCTGCTGTTTGCCCCATTTAAATCACAGCATGTCTATTTGTTCCCACAGTGTGGTCCCAATCCAAACTGAGCCTCGTGCACCAGTTGTTTAAAAGAAAAGGAACAATGGAAGTGCCGTACGTAGAATCAGTATCATTTGCTTTGGCCCTCACCCTGCCACATCACTGAAGCTTCATATATGCTCTTTATTTTTAAGACCCGGCTGTTTTCCCTCCTGCTTTTTCCTAGAGATACCAAAAGACCCAAATGTCTATGGCACTTATGACACCAGTATTGCAGATCTTGACTGCCCAGGACATGAACTGATTAAAGCTCGTGATCCTAACTATTAATGAAGAACTACAGAAGCAACTTCCCCTTTAAATGCACTACAATGTTAACGAATCCAGTAGTGCTATCTTAGTAACTGTATAAATGTGATGGGGGGGTGAGGGGTTTCTTAATTGCTAATTACAACCCATCCTCCAGTCAGTTTTATCCCAGCCATGTTGAGCTTGGGTATCCAGTAAGGTAAAGGTAAAAAAAAAAGTAGTCCCCTGTGCAAGCACCAGTCTTTTCCAACTCTGGGGTGACATCGCATCACAGCATTTTCATGGCAGACTTTTTACAGGGTGGTTTGCCATTGCCTTCCCCAGTCCTCTACGCTTTCCCCCCTGCAAGCTGGGTACTCATTTTACCGACCTCGGAAGGATGGAAGACTGAGTCAACCTTGAGCCGGCTACCTGCTCTAGCTAGCAAAAATGTCCACATCTCTTATGCTCTAAATTTCACCCCCATTCATCTAATTTACATGTGATCAGGAAAGACACTTGAACAGCTTCTAGTCCTGTCAGTTTTCATTCCAGAATTGGGCCCATGCGTGGGAGGGAATAACTTCTCAAAATGAATGGACCCGTGTTTTTCACAAGTGACCATATGTGGGGTTGTGTATTTTTATCCACATGACAACACTGTTTAGGTTAGGTTAAGAGTGTTTGAATGAAAATTTTAATTCTGTCTCAGTCCAAGTCAAACACTCAATTGAGTATGCCACATAGGTTATTAATACCTATGAGAGGGGTATCCTAGAGAGGGGTAGAGTGGACTATAGTAGTTGTTTCTGACCCTTTTCAGTACAGAAGAAAGGGAGAAGGTAGGACCCTTGGGAGGAAAATGCTTGTGAAAAATAGAGGGTTGCCTCATCAACTAATGGGAAGGGATTGGATTGGCAGTGAGCCTCCTTGTCAGGGCCAGTTCCAGGTTTAGGGAGGCCCTTGGCAGAGAATGCCCAGGGCCGACATTCCCCTCTTCCCACCATCAAGCTTCCTTGCCATCTACCCACATGCCACACACTTGGCTGTGTATTGCTTTCCTGACCCACCCCCCTCACACACACTCTCCATATGTCTTCCCTCCAATGGTGCTGAGTAGTATGTGTGGTGGGGGTGCTTCTGCCATTGCCACTAGGAGCACTACCATAAGAACATAAGAGAAGCCTTTTTGGATCAGGCCAATGGCCCATCCAGTCCAACACTCTTGTGGCACACAGTGGCCAAAAAAACCCAAGTGCCATCAGAGATCCACCAGAGGAGCCAGGACACTAGAAGCCCTCCCACTGGGCACCAAGAATACAGAGCATCACTGCTGCAAACAGAGAGTTCCAACAATACACTGTGACTAACTTACCACTTTGCTTCACCCTCTCACCCTTGCCAGGCAGTGCTGGGCAGCACATGCAACCAGGAGGGGGTAAAGTGTTCACAAGTGAGTGGGCAGGAGAAGACTGTGTGAGCTGGGAGGAGCACTGCCCTAGGCGCTTCCCCACTTCAGGAAATGCTGGTCCTGTTTGTGACCCCCCCCCCACAAGTGTTCACAAGTGAGTGGGCAGGAGAAGACTGCATGAGCTGGGAGGAGCACTGGGCCCTAGGCGCTTCCCCACCTCAGGAAATGCTAGTCCAACCCTGCTGCAGATAAAGAGAACTGACTACTTTTAGTACCAAAGTATTAAGGGAAAAGAAATCTCTCCTAGGTGGCTGGATGGGTAGCCTGGAGTAACTCCTCTGCTCCCCACCCCAAGAAAAAGAGCTGTTCTAAGAGGAATAGGAAGAAGCAAGAAAGAGAATGAGCCAGCATGTTGGCTCGGGAGCTGCATGTTGTGGGGAGTTAATTAGAGTTAATTAGAGTAATTAGCTTGCAAATGAAACTCAGCATTTCCTAACATTTCTTCTTTCTTATGAAAATCCTAACCAGATAAATATCATAGTGTGGCTATCCTGGATCTAGAAACAAAGGTGGTGGCAGTATCTGATAGCAGTTATCTGCCGCCCTAATCCTCATCTCACCTATTCCTGCCCCTTCTCTTTGGTGTGAGAATCTTCACTGTTCTTGCTGCAGCACACATACATTCACTCTCCAAACTTCCCAGCCCACACCCTCTCCTGGTCTCTCAACAACACCCCTTGTTTGAGTTATTTAAATGCGTGTTGCCTTGATGGCCAATCCCTAATATAGCAGCTGAACTGGAAACCCATAGACTTCACCAGAATAAGATGATGTGCTACAGATTTCAAGGCAGCGTGACAATTATGAAACTGTGGAGCCACTCTGGAAGCATAGTCTGCACTCAGGACAAACATGCCCATTCATCTCCAAGACTGATCTCTGACGAGGGGGAGGAAACAGCTCTGAGTAGAAGCATCAGTCAGCTGTGCACAGTCCCGATCGGCTGACCCCTTGTGATGATACCGAGAAACACCCTCACTAGAGCAATTCGGCTTTTTTTAAAAAAAGTTCCTTTAAAATGTTTTTATAGGAGTATAGCCTATACTCCTGTTTGTATAAATGGAGGAACATAACCGATAACAGAGCCATAATTTAATATGTGGGTATACATATCAGCTGCAAAGCCATGCTTACTGAAGGATGGACAGTGAACTCTCTCTGTGTATTATGTCCCTCTTCGCCTATAATGATGGCATAATCCTTGATTATGCTGAGCAGTGGTTGAAGCTCCTGAAGAGTGTGATATCCTCCGATGCATAATACAGATCAAATTGTGTGGCTTCACCACTAATTACTGAGGTATTTGATCAGCTGGGGCAGTTGTGATCGGGAGCATGCTGGGGACCCCTTGACCACTGAGCTGTCCTGGTTGCCAGCTGCCACTCTTGGGCTCTCTGCCGCTGCTGCAGGTGACAATGGGGAAGGGATTCACTTAGGCAGTGGCCACAGCGTTCAGCTGCAGGGCCATAGAAAGGGGCCCCTGACTGCCTCTCAGCAGATGGCATTTGATGGCTGCTGCTTGAGTTTTGGGGTCAGATGGCTAACAGGGCACTGCCATCCCACACCTCCCTGATTGCTGATGCTGCTGTGAAGCCACCACCACCTCAGCTCTAGATGCCTCAGCAGCCCTGGATTAACCATTAAGCAAAACAAGCACATGCTTTGGGCACCAAGGGAAGGGACACACCACAGAGTTCCCCCTCAGCTGTCACGCCCTTAGCTCTTTCACTGCCACACTTGACTTTAGTCAGTTTTTTTTGTAATTGTCCTTTTGTAATTTTGTAATCTGCCATGTTTGGTTTTAAAAGTGTCATCAGATATCACATTTGTCTGCATCTCATGGCATGAGAGTTTTGCTTCCATCTTAATAATCAAATTTGTCAGTTAAACCATGGAAGGCTGAGGGGGACTATTGTTGGACTGTGCTTAGGGCAACATTTAGCCTTAATCCGGCCCTGCACCTCATCCTCCACTGTCATTGCCTCTAAAGTTGCAGAGGGATTGGCATCACTCAGGCAACTGCCAACAATCAGCTGTTGGATGGTCAGGAGGTTGGCTGCTGTCCTGAAGCCACGCTACCTTCCCAGTTCCAAAGGTAACAATGGTGAGGGTTGAAGACTCCATCCCTTACTATCATCTCTAGAGTCATGGCAGACCTGTGGCCAGCAATCAGCTGTGGAGCATGTTAGGGTTGCTGCCCTGATTACCACCCTGAATCTAGTTATTGGGGGGGGGGGGCATCCTTAAATTTGGCCAAGTGCCCCAGGTTCACTAAGTCTACTCCTATTTCTGATGGAGAGCGTGGAATCATAGCTTGTTATTTGGTTGAGAAAGGATGGGGCAACTCTGTAGGGATGTAGGATAATGGTGAGGCAGTCCAATCCAGGATAATGATGATATTGGATTTATATCCCGCCCTCCACTCTGAAGAGTCTCAGAGCGGCTCACAATCTCTTTTACCTTCCTCCCCCACAACAGACACCCTGTGAGGTGGGTGGGGCTGGAGAGGGCTCTTTCAAGGACAACCTCTGCCAGAGCTATGGCTGAGCCAAGGCCATGCCAGCAGGTGCAAGTGGAGGAGTGGGGCATCGAACACAGTTCTCCCAGATAAGAGTCCACACACTTAACCACTACACCAAACTGGCTCTCTTTCCTTCATTGGCGTTCACTTTCCTTCATTGACAATTATTCTTGCTGTTGGGAAGTGATCTCTTTTGCCATTCTTCAGTTTCAACAACCACCCATTTCCAGGTATTTCTTATTGAACAGCCAGGGCTTCTTTTGTAGCAGGAACTCCTTTGTATATTAGACCACACACCGTTGATGCAGCCAATCGTCCAAGAGCTTACAGGGCTCAGTACAAGGCCCTACTGTAAGCTCCAGGAGGATTGACTACATCGGGGGTTTGTGGGCTAATGTGCAAAGGAGTTCCTGCTACAAAAAAAAGCCCTGTGAACACCTTTCTGTGCCTTACTGGAAAGTAACGACAGGATGAGACCCTTACCATCCCCAGCCTTAGCTGTTTTGGAACTCCACATTAAACAGACCAAGATCCCTTGCACAGTCAGTCTCCAGCTGCAAATACTGACATAGCTGATTTCCCCCTGCCTAGCACCACCTCCGCGGCACTACTGCTATAATCTGATTCTGTTAATCACCCACCCTTTCCAAGTGGCCACTTCAGCACTTTCCCACCTAGCAGAGCCAGAGCACTTTTCCCTGGCCCTCACCAGCCCATTCAGAGCCCCTGACAGCCACGAATCCCTGACGCCGACACCTTCTCGCTCCATATCGATCCCCTTTCCTTTCCAATCTGTGCTGCCAGGGTGATGGATCAGAGATGCTGTGGCCTTGTGCACCTTTCCTCCTTCCCTGTTCTCACTGCTGATGCACCACAAAGTGTGGGAACTTGGAGGGACATACCAAGTGCCTAATTCTGCCATGGAACACTCGGGTGGATATTATTCACCCTCTCCACACACATGGCCTGGCAATTCTAACCCAACTCCATTTATCCACACTTTTCCTGAGTCGCCAAAATTCTTTGGAACCACTCTTAGAATGGTTTCTGAAACCCTTTCCTTTTAGTGATTTTGAGGGTCCCTGGCTAAGCCCTTTGTGTTGGCCCTGCTTTACTGACTGAGAATTTCTTCATGAACTATTTGCTAAGATAACAGGCATTGTGTGAGGACAATATGGCCCATGATTACTTGAGCTGTTTGGGGTCCTAGGACCTTTTCTTTACAAACTGTATTCTGTTTGGCATTGAAAGGTAATGACAGGAGCAAGACGAACAAGAGTACTGAGAATAAGAAAAGGATAATGCCAAAATGAGTCCCCAGTGGCAGTCTGTGAATTGAGACCATGTATGATGACCCACCCGGAGTTTCACATAGCAAGTGATAAGGATTTTAGACTTAAGAATAGAAATGGAAGTATAAGCAAAATCTGTTATGCTTGTGTGTGTGTGTGTGTGTGTGGAAAATTTGTCTTCCCCTAAAAGTCATTCATTTTATTACATTTTTAATCAAATTTGTTATTTGCCTAAAGGTTACTGATCTGAATGCTAACTGTTTGGTTTGATCATAGTGTCCGGATATGTGCCGAACCCGGAAACTGCAGCTAGTACAGAACGCTGCAGCCAGGCTGTTATCGGGGCTCCCTAGGTGGGAGCACATACAGCCGAGGCTGCGGGAGCTGCACTGGCTGCCAGTAGTGTACCGGATTCGTTACAAGGTGCTGATTATCACCTTTAAAGCCCTATATGGCTGAGGTCCTGTCTACCTTAGAGACCGTCTCTCCCCATATATTCCCCAGAGGGTACTATGATCTGGTTCTAAAAAATTATGGCAAAACTGAAAGTCACCAGGGAAAGGGCCTTCTCGATTACAGCTCCCTACTGGTGGAACCAATTGCCAGAGGAGGTGCGGGCCTTGCGGAGCCTTGCCCAGTTCTGCAAGGCCTGCAAGACTTCTCTCTTTCAGCTGGCTTTTACTTAATGTGGAATCTGCTGTAAAAGGAATACCGTTGCCACGGAAAAACAGTAAGATGGGTAACATCGAGATTTTAGCACCAAACTGATTGGATGGTTTTAATTAGATGGTTTCAATGTATAACATGTATATATGATTTGTCATTAACTTTGCTTTAACTGTTGAAATGTTGTATATTATGCTGTGCTATGTGAGCCGTCCTGAGCCTGCTTTGGCGGGGAGGGCAGGATACAAATTAAATATTATAATAATAATAATTATTATTATTATTATCATATGGCTGGTGCATGGAAGTAGGCCAAGTAGGCGACCGCTGAGGGAACCAACTGGCCTAGGGGGCACTGCCAGGCACCCCCTCTCCCCACGTGCAACATGTGTGCTCCTTGGAGCCTGCCTTCCCCAATGGAAAGCAGGCTTCATGGAGCACAGATGCTGCCCAGCCGGTTTTGCATTCCCTGGGTCTGTTACAGACCCAGGAATTGCGAAAGTAGACGGTGCCTGCACAGTGCACTCCTCGGAGCCCATCAGGGATAAATTAGCCAATTGCAAAAGCTGAAGAAGAGCCAGTTACAGTTTTTAAAAATTGACTCCTGTTGAAGTTGTCTGCTGCCACTCATCCTTCCTACTCTACTTTAACAGAGCCATGGGGTGGGAGCCATAGCTCAGTGGTAGAGCATCTTTCTCGCATTCACAAGGCCACTTGCCACTGCCACCTCCAACTAAAAGGATCAAGTAGAAATGGTCATGTGAAGGTCTTGTCCCTGGCACCTCCAGCCAAAAGGATCAAGTAGTATTCTCACAATTTTTATTGCTTAATCTCACAATTTTTTTTAAAAAAATAAACTTTAAAATAAAAAAACTATAAATTAAAAATGTAAATAGTTTCAGGTTTCTTCATTTCTCCTACAATTCTCTGTTTTTCTAAATTTGGGGGGGGGGGGGCGCGAGTGGGCAGCTCGCACCAAAAACCCTAGCACCGGCCATCAGTGATGATATAGAATGTGATGCAATATAGAGATGTAATCTATAAAAGGAGCTTACAGGGCATCTCCTTTTGATGGCAGGATGAGCCTGCCTTCTTCTTAGCTTTGTACCTAAAATTACAGGCTTGCATATTAGAGAATCAAACACAAGTACAGGCATTACTGTTGTCTCTCCTTTGTGCTTCATGTAGGCTGTTCAGCACCTTTGAAAGCCCCATGTAAGGGTCCATGTCTTTATTCGTTATTTTCCTTTGAGTTTCAGTAAGAAAAGTGGACTATAAATAAATATGTAACTTGTGTTTTGTTTGTTAAAATGTGAAACTTAAAGTCTGGGCTTTAGGGGTAGGGTGACATTATGATTGGCTCAACTCAATCAGCACTCTGCACAGCTGGCGTCTGTTTCAATGTTGCATGGCCATTTTTGTTTTGTTGTTCAGAACTTTCTGGAGATCACTGGGTATCTTTGAGCTAAACACAGAGCAGGTACTTCCATGGTGACTCTGTTTGTCTGAAAAACTACATCTACCTGTTGCAGGGGGGGTGGGGTTTAACTCGAGGCAGTTAGCCACATCTGTGGACCAGCATGCTTTGGCGCACAAATGAGAGCCCCGGTCTCATAGTGGGTCAGCTTATACAACATGGGCTGCTTCTGGCATTTGTTTTGATACATTTTGGGGATACGTTCTGTGTTTTTTTTAAATGTGTGTGTGCTCCTGGATGTCATGGTGACTTCTGGCGACTATCCCCTATTGGGGGCCTAGAGGATATTCAGAGAGGCGGCTGAACAAAGCCTGCGCCTGTCCTCCTGACTGCTGGTATTTCAAGGAGGTCTCCAATCCAAGTACTAATCAGAGTCGACCCTGCTTAGGTTCTGAGATCTGATGAGACTGGGTTTGCCTGGGCTCTCCAGGCCAGGGCTTCGTCTTATTACCTAGAGTGCCACTTTCAGTGGCTGCATATGAATGCATGAGCCAGAGAAAGAGCTTCTCCTCTGTTTATGTACTCTTGACTCATTTTCTCTCTCTCTACTGATTTTTTTTTCCTCCCACCCGCTTTCAGTTACTATAGAGGGAAAGGGGGGTGGGGGGATGTAGTTAAATAAAGGCCAAGCAGTATCCCCCTGAGCTCTGTTTGGCTTCATAGACCTTAGTCTCTATTGCCTAGTGCAGAGTAAGTAGCAACTTGTTGTGGAAAAATCACTAAAATAACTAAAACTCTGATGTGATGAAGCCAGGGTGAGCCGCCTCATAGCAAGAGCTTCAGTGGTCCATCTTCTGAATATACAGCCCAAGAAGACCTGAATTCCATACCTGTGTTAAACCTGTATCTTTCTCCAACCTCACCTAAAAGGAGGAACAGTAGCCAAATGAATGATAGGAGCTATGTGCCATTTCTGTGCTGTATCTGACAGGTCTCCAAACTCTGAAGCTGCCCAAGCAAAATGTCAAGGGGTTCTAAGTTTGGGGTAGTGGGCAGATATTGCAGATGCATGTCAGAACACAGCATGTGTAAAGCCCCTTTGTCACACAAACCCTGAGAACCAGCTAAGGCCCTCCCCCATTGGGTCGCCGTGGCTTAACTGTATAGTAATAATTGATTTTTAAGGTTTATGAATTCAAGTGGACTTGTGAAATGGAGACATGATAATGGAATCTGTCTGGCATCCTGTCTCTTTTCCTTCTTTCAGATTACTTGGTTCCTTCTTCTTTCCAGAACTTGCATTTCCACCACACTTAGGAAGGTTCTGCTTTACATCTGAAAAAGCTACAGTCCCTCTAGTCTGACCAGCTAGATCTGTCCCCACATTCAAACAAACCCAGTTTAGTTTCTACGTCATTACAGTTAGTATCCTTCATCTCCTTTCCATGTTATTCTGAATTGTAACACACTATGTTTGGTTCTGTTCCTTTGTTGGCGCTGTGGTTGTTCCTACCCTACAGTTTCTGTAGCAGCCCATGGGCTTTGTTAGCACAGTGTGGTTCAAATGTCTGATTAGTCGTTAGGAGAGCAAAGGGTCAATTTGCCAGAGCTCCTTCCTCTCCATTTAACTAATTTAACTGTGGAATTGTTACAAATTCCATTTTATTAGAGCCCTGTTTCTCAGTCCAATTGAATTACCCAAATCTCATTTTCTCAGAAGTGCTGAATATGTAATTAGAGGGAAAAATTATGCTCCTGATTCCTATTAGTGTGGTGTATGTGTGTGCAGGAGCGTGTCCGCATCGGGGAGGACCATTGCGTGTGTATGTGTGCGAGCAGGTACAGGCCGTGTGTGTGACTTTGCCATTTTGTCCAGCATTACAGATGTTTTTCAATGCCTTGCGAAGAGTGTAGGTGCACTACTTTATGTCAAACAATGTGCAGGCGTGTGATTTTGTCTGAGAAAGCATGTTTGACAGTGTGTCGTATTTTTATGGATGTTTTCGTGAAAATCATTAATTCCCGTAGTGCTTACAAAAATAAATCCTCAAAGATTTACTCAGTATTGGTGTTTCGATGCTGTGGTAGTAACTGGCAGCAAACATATATCCACACAAATTGGTCAGACAGCTTATCTTTTCAGTAACTTTTGTTTTGAAAACATCTGTATGGTTCTTGGAATGTACTATTGCATGGAAGGGGGGCATGCACACTTATGATTGTATATTTATGTGATATCCTACACTGACCAGACCTTCTGTTTCCCAAAATCATGGCAAATGACTTCCATATGCATTTACTTGAATGCATTTATTTCTAAATGCAGCTCCCTGTTGGTGGAATCAGCTCCCGGAGGAGGTGAGGGCCCTGCGGAACCTTGAACAGTTCCGCAGGGCCTGTAAAACAACCCTCTTCCGGTTGGCATATAATTAACTGTGAGCAGAATGCCTGAATATTAAATCTTAAACATCAGATTACTGAATATTGGAAATTTGAAGGACTGATTTAAGTAATAGTAGCATAGTGTATATCGATGTGAGTTTTATGTATTTTTAGGCTTTTATGTATTTTATTGTATAATTTTAATTGTATTTAAATCGACCTTTGTTAGCTTTTATTGTTGTAAGCCGCCCTGAGCCCACCTCGGTGGGGTAGGGCGGGATATAAATCGAATAAAGTAAAGTAAAGTAAAGTAAATAAGAAATACCTGTGCTATATCTGACAGATCTCCAAACTCTGAAGCTGCCCAAGCAAAATGTCAGGGGGTTCTAAGTTTGGGGTAGTGGGCAGATATTGCAGATGCATGTCAGAACACAGCATGTGTAAAGCCCCTTCGGCACACAAACCCCGAGAACCAGCTAAGGCCCTCCCCCATTGCGTCGCCCTGGCTTACCTGTATAGTAATAATTGATGTTTAAGGTTTATGAATTCTAAATAAGAAATAAATTACACCTGGTTTATCACCAAACTTTGCTCAGTTTACCTAAGCCAAATAGCACATTGCCCTCTTTGAGGTCCATCAAAAATGGCTGGGATTGGTTTAGTAGAATATAGTAATATTATCCTATGTTGAGCACTCATTAAACTACGTCATAGTTGCACTTAAACAAGAGACAAAACTGAGAGAGACTGAGAAGGTGGAGAGATGGTGGTCGGGGTGAAGCAGAGTTAAGGGAAAAATATAAAATCTCCTTTATCTCTCGGTGTTCAGCTGCACTAGCATAGATAAGATGAGGAAGTTCTTGTTGATGTTTTTGTGAAGCATATAATATTCTTGGGGTCTAAGCGTTGATAGCTCAAACAACTTCTAGAACTCCAGCTTCACACATAAAGGACCTGATTTCCTGAATCATAAGCATAGTTTTATTTCTTCCCATGTGATATCGTAGTGTGCCAAACAGGCGAGAACTGGGTTCACATCCCCTCTTGGCCAAGATGCTTTCAGGGTGAACACAAGGCAATCTCTCTCATTCTCTGTCTTTCAGCCTCAGTTCAGACACCATGAACTTGTTTAACTGCCAGTCTTGTGTGCTGCATTCCTCCTCCCCCTCCCTTACATGGCAAGCCAGGACTGAAGGTGGAATTCTTCAACTAACTTGAATTAACTGTGATGTCTGAATGCAGGCACCTTCACTAATGGAGGTTTGTTTTTCCCTAGTAGCTGGGAATCTTAATTACACTTTAATCTTGGTGAAGAATCCCGGTTCCTGGTTAACATTATACCTCAGCTGGCAAAGCTGCCTGCGTTCTGCATGGAGAGCCAGTGCTGTTCAGTGGTTAGAGTGTTGGACTAGGATCTGAGAGATCTGTGCTTGAATCCACACTCTGCATTGAGGGTCCTCAGTCACCCTGGGATAGTCATGCACTTCTCAGCCTAACCTACCTGACAGGGATGTTGTGAGGTTAAATTGAAGGAGAGAATAAATACTGTAAGTTACCAAGGTGGAGTATAAATGATGTTAAAATTCAGACATCATAATTAATTGGAATTGAAAACTTCCAGGCTGAAACTTGGCACTCTGAATGAAGCCTTGCTATTAATTCACCACTTTGTTCATGATGTCTGAATTGAACCTCACAGGGCCATGAAGAAGATCAAAAGAGACAGGTGAGCACCTTGGAGGAAGGGTGGTATAAAAATGTAATGCTGACTTCCATGGGCCCACATTATTATTAGACCAGTGGTGAATTTGGGGAAAATACGTTCATAGTTTGTAACGCTGATTTGGAAGGCTAGAACACAGCTTGCCAGTTTGGATGTAATGGCCAAGGATAGTTTCTCAAAAACCAGGAAGTAACGTTAGCTTATTGTGTGAGGGGAGGAAGGAACAAGCAGTTCTGTTGCTGCTTTCAGGCTTTAACACCAGCCATGGTTTGGTGTGGCCTTTGAAGCATGCCTTCTAAGTATTTTCAGACATCCTTTCTCAGGTTTTCAATATAAATTAAGTATTCATATTTGAAAAATGTAAAACCTAACCTAATTTCCTTCTGGAACCAGCCAGTAAGTAACAGGATTACATATCTAACAAAGAGACAAATGGGAAACTATAGGTGGCAGGTCTCCTTGCAAAGTGATTGGGCTAATAGATCTAAAAGTCAAAGCTGCCTTCTGAATATGATGTGCCAGTGAAGTGGGCAAAGGAATTGATTTTTGCAATAGGAAGGAAACCATTTAATGTTTAGTAGACACAGATTAAGAAAGGGATGCTCACAAAGGAAGCGCTATCATACACTGAGGAAGTATCTTAATTGGATGCTGAATTTATATTCTTCCTACTGCAGACAGCTTCCCCCCCCCCCTAAAATGCTTTACTTAGGTGGATCAGGATGGACGTGGTTCTTGGGCTGCTCATAACACATCAGACAACTGGGATTCCTCTGGAGTCCCTTTTGGATAAATTAACTTCTGTAAAGTCCCTCTTTTCCCAGTCTCTGGAAATAGCCAAAAGAAGGGACCTGCTTATTCTTGGATTGGCCATGTATGTGAGCAGACACTGTCTGGTATCTATCTCGGAGGAAACGGAATCCCTTCTGAATCAGGCAGAAACACTATGCAGGAAGCAGAGGAAACAACATAAGGGTTGATTTTGCCAAACATACCTGTTTATTTACCTAACTTGTTCTGTCCCATGAGTTTAAGGCAAGTAATACTAGCAATCCAATAAAAACCCAATGTATAATGCCTATTACAATTTAAAGTGCTGTACTCTGAAAATTATCCTACACTGTCTCACGTCTGAGCAATTACGGTAAACTGGAATGTTAGGGACTGGGGAAGGAGTTGACTGGGGCTGCTATTTGGTCCCTGATGCAAGGACAAGAAAGGAATGAAAATCAAGACAAGATTCATTCTGGTTTAGCATATGGGTGGGACCGGAGAGTGAGGGAGTAGTGCTAGCCTGGGGAAGACGTCTAGTTTGAGGAGAGGCATAAGAGAGTGCGTGAGTAGCAATAGATGGAAATAGGGATAAGCTGGGAGGTTTTAGAAATTTTCTGTCTACTGAGCTTCCGGCATTAGTCAGACTAAAAATTGAGCTAAGTAAAATCCAGTTCAGAAAAAGACTGTTGTATTTTTAGGAAATACTGAGCCTCCAGCTGACAGTCTCTACGGAGAAACACAACTGTAAGCATAGTGCTCAGAAATGGAAATGATCTTGTATATTGATTCATAAGGAAGCATGTAAGCATACTATATAGGGTACATGTGTGCTCAGTGGCTTTGGAGCTGTTGGTTGGTAACAGCTGTACAATGAGCGGGTACTGAGCAACAGAAGGTTTTCCATCCTTCAGTCTCCATACCAAGAAAATCTTCATTGATTAATTTCAGCTTGTGTCACAGATGCTAAATATTACAAGATCCTCTTGCCAGGGAAAGTTTCTCTGGTCCACAAGACCAGGGAGCTTTGTAGCTAAAATCTACTCTGGTGATGTAGTGATTAAGAGCAGTGGTGTAGTTGTGGTATAGTGGTTAAGAGCAGAAGACTCTGATCCTGGAGAACTGGTTTGATTCCCCACTCCTGCACATGCATCCAGCTGGGTGACCTTGCATCAATCACAGTTCTCTTAGAGCTCTCTCAGCCCCACCTGCCTGACAAGGTATTTGTTGTGGGGAGAGGAAGGGTAGGTTATTGTAAGCTGTTCCAAGCCTCCTTTTGATAGTTGAAGGGCGAGGTATAAAAGCAACGCTTCATATATATTTTTCTTGCAGATTTAAAAAATGAAAATCACTGAGCCAAGTGGAGTTGAGGCTTCAGATCAGGGCTTCAGCACTGGGGAGACATATTTTAAAACCTTTTCTTGTGCTGTTTTCCTGATCTCAATTGTTTTCCCTCACAGAAAATTGCAAGGGGATGTGAATTAAAGGCAAAAAAGAGGGAGATGGGGAAATTGGCCTGGTCAGGTCCCTGAGATTTCATAGAAACTTCAATAGAGAAATTTTGGTGTACAGAGCAGACATTTTCCAATTTTTATCTTCCTACCCCCATGATTGCTCATGAACCTGCAGCTTGTCATAGTCAACCCCCTAGAAGGAATATTAGAAGCAAAGGATAAACAAACTGACCTGTTCTTGCCCCAAAACCCAGGGATTTAAACCACAAGTGTGTCCAGCATTAGCAGTAAGACTGTTCTTTCTTGGAGGCTGTCTTTAATTGGCACTTGGACATCATTCCATCCTTTTCACTGAATATAGTTAATACCTATGGAGGCAACGCCATGCCCTTCCAGTTTAGAGAATACATATCGACAAATTGCCATCCAGAACATTCTGCTCTTTCTCCCAGTGAAACTGAGACCCATGGCTGGCCAGCCTATTGATTATGCCAGTACGGAAGGCTCAAGTAAGGCCCCCTTATCCCAGCACATTTGTACCCCTCACATTTTGCCTCAGTTACACAACATTATCATCCCATCACACTCTGAAATATACATGAAGTTGGCTGAATGCAAATGAAATTGCACCATTTACAGCATTAATATTTCATGCAGTCTCAGCTCCTTGCTTTCCGGCTAAGGAAGCCAAGAACTAGACCCCCCGTATGTACAGTGGCTAGTCCTGTAGTATAGTCCAGTTGTGCATCTCTGTGTAGGTAGAGATCATGACCGTGTGCATGCCCAAATGTGCAAAGCCCTTTTCTGAAGTATTAAAGGGCAATTCATATGCTTGTTCCTTTTTGCAATTCTGGCTGGCTAGCAAGTGGACGTTTCCTGATATGAGGTCCGGTGTGGCATAGGTGAAGAATGGACTAGCGTAGGCTGAGCTTTCTGGGAACCAGCACTCTGGCCATCAAGGAGCTGTGAACAGACTGTTCTTTTGCCCTTTTCATCATCTTCATGTGATTGAATTCATTGAGTCCCAGATTGCCAGACAGTGAGATGAGAAACAAGCAAAACAGCATGAACCTGTGCCTTCCATCAAGGGGGCTGGAAATGAAGAGGATAGATAAGGGAAGACAGTAAGTTTTGTTAGGCATGGATAGGCAGAATTCTGTGGGAGAGGGGAGGGGTGGAATGTTGGGTCCCTGGTGAGTTTTGTTTAGTGGAAGGGCACTAAATATTATAAAGTTCCCCTTTCAGTTGGGTTATTGTCATATCAGATGCTCTTCCTGGATTCCAGCTCCAGGATCTGTCAGTTCTCAGTCAGTCTGTCTCTCTTGTTGAGCCAGACTATGGATCTGTCCCCCTGCCCTGTAACTACATCCCCACTATGATGTCAGGACATTCTGCAATCTCTGCCAAATGAATTGGGGAAGGATGGCTGAGATTTACTGAATGCATTTCTGTCATGCTGTGTTGCAGCTGACTGCTGGTTTTGGTAATGGATGCAGAGAATCGAACCCAAATTTGAGATATGGGCACAACTTACCTGATTTGTACTTACCCGCCCATCCCTCTGTTGGCATCTGCTCTCCACATCTTAGCAACACTTGTGAAACTTCTCTAGCCAATCAATTCAAAGTACTGAAATGCAAATTCGTTATGAGGTGAGTGTTTTGCAGGTGCCTGGGATCGCAGATTCATGGCCTTGGACACGCAAGGCCCAGGAGTGAGAATCTGTTCCTCACAAAATGAGCAGTCTGGGCAGAGAATGCCTCCTCCACAAGTCAGGGGTGGGTGTATCCTGTATGGAGATGGGTGATGAGCACCATTGCATGGTCTTGCATGATTTACCCTGACCAGTGAGGCCACAACCGTCATCAGCCACAGTGTACTGCTTTTAACCTGTGACACTGCAAAGGAGGGGCAATTGAACCACACAGTAGTTTTCATCACATTCTCCAGAGACAGGACTACTGTTCCTTCTTGACAATGTCTGGAAAGGCTATTTCAGCATCCGGTTTTGTCCATCCCCAACTCCACTGGCCTTATCCCCCCCTTTCCTGTCAGTGTAACTAGTACTTGTTCCCACAGGCCAGGCTCTCTGCTTGGTGTGGATGATGCAGTGTTTAGGGTGATGAAATATTCACAGGTCAGTGCTTTGTTGAATGATGGCGGGAGCCGTCAGTTCCTTCTCAGGGAGGCAGTTGCTTCCACAGCACGACCTCTGCTTCCTGGCAACAGACATTAGTGTGAAAAGGAGGCCAAATTGGAGAGAAGACAGCATGCGAGTCACCCCGAGCTGAGCCCCACTTTCATGACACAGGCCCCAGTGTCAGGCACAGAAAGCGAAAGAAATAATTCATTTGCAAATTAGTAATAGCTATACTTTAAAAACTTTTTGGAAGAAGGAGTAGCCCTGGTAAGATAATGATATATAATATATATAACATAGCATTAGTTTCCAAAAAAAAAATAGGCCGCCACAGTAATAAGCTTTGTGCAAATTGGTTAAACGTGTGTGAATTGCTCTGGGCACTTTTGTGGCTGCAGCCTCCAGAATTTCTTGTACCTCGTGACATTTCTAGCCAGAACCTTCACCCCTGCTCAAGCTCCCAAGACCTGTGGATGCAGGTGGCTGTTTGCCATAGGCTTTCCACTGTCTTTTTGATGTGCTGAGCTGAGCACAAGAAGAGGGGTGGCTGTGGGGACTGAGATAGGGGAGGGAGGAGAGAGAATGGTCCTCTTGGACATAGCTGCACTGCTTAATAGCTTTTGTGCTGGGAACATAACACTCTGAGCTTAGCTTTATCTGGCAGCCAGCTTTGTTCTGGCAGAGACCCAGGAAATACAGACACAGACTACAGTGAGTGCACGGACCCCTTGACACTACAGTGGTTTAAACTGGCCAAGCATTCAGATCCCTAACAATCCATGGCTCGAAAATGTCTGTGGTGTGCATGGAGCAAGTTCATTTTCTGAAATTGCCTTCTCCAGCTTGTTAGGTACGTCCAGAATACATGTGTACTTTTGGCCCGTGGTGCACATATTTGCCACTGGGTAAATTATTAACATTCTGTACAATGGATGTTTGTTGAGTAAGCACTTGGCGGTTCTGGCAGCCTATGGGGGTTTGTTTTTTGCATTAGTGGCATCCATAGAGAGATAGGCTGGTGAGAGGAGAGGAAAATATATTGGTTTGATTTATGGAAAATAAAAGTTTCGGTGATTTCCCCTGTTGAGGAACTTCTTAAAAGGAGACCCGGGTTGAACACAATGCCAGGCAAGCAAGGAGAATTAACCCATGTAGTACTGCACGTACCCAGTCTGTGGTTTAAACCAGACCGTGTCTCCTCCATGTGCACTGTTAGCATACCAAGAATGCATTATGCAAGCAGCTACCTGGTTGGCATGCTACCACCGCATGTGTAGGATGCGGAAAAGATGCCTGAAAGAGAGATCATGGTCTGAAACATCTCTCCCACCCACCCTGCACCACTTTTAACGTTCAGCCTGATGTTCTGAAGCTGGGATGGTGGCTCAGTGGTAGAGCATCTGCTTGGTAAGCAGAAGGTCCCAGGTTCAATCCCTGGCATCTCCAACTAAAAGTGTCCAGGTAAATAGGTGTGAAAAACCTTAGCTTGAGACCCTGGAGAGCCGCTGCCAGTCTGAGTAGGCAATACTGACTTTGATGGACCGAGGGTCTGATTCAGTATAAGGCAGCTTCAAATGTTCAAAGTTCAAATGTTCATTGACAACTCAGATCATGCACACTATTTATGTTGATCTGGTTGTCCTTAATAAAAGCTGTGGCATTATAGGTGTGGTGTATGAAGTCCTGATATAAAGGAGATAGCAGGTATTTGCAATCCACGCAAGTAAGTTCTTCTTTCCCACCAAGTTTCTCACTGAACATTCAAGAAGAAGAAGATATTGGATTTATATCCTGCCCTCCACTCCGAAGAGTCTCAGAGCGGCTCACAATCTCCTTTACCTTCCTCCCCCACAACAGACACCCTGTGAGGTGGGTGGGGCTGGAGAGGGCTCTCACAGCAGCTGCCCTTTCAAGGACAACCTCTGCCAGGGCTATGGCTGACCCAAGGCCATGCCAGCAGGTGCAAGTGGAGGAGTGGGGAATCAAACCCGGTTCTCCCAGATAAGAGTCCGCACACTTAACCACTACACCAAACTGGCTCAGTCAAGTTTTGCTTTGCATCCAGAGACAGTAAGAAGGCTTGTTTTCTGTATGGGCCTTCTGAGTCCTTCTAAGCTTGGCTCAGTGTGCGGTATCTGTGTTCTCTGATCTGGCCCCTGTGCTACCTTCCTTGGGCCCTGCATATATCTTGAGCTAAGTGGCTATAACTCATCTTCAAGATAGTTGGGAATCCTTTTCCTAGTCTAGGGGCCTGCATTGGAAACAGTAGTGGGTAAACAGAGCAGTGCAGTGCATTTAAGATCCAGCAGTATTCCATGTCACCTTTCAATTCATAACATGCTTTATATATATATTTTTCTCATTTATTTTGACAAAATAACTCTCGCAAAGTTAGAGAGATCGCAGCTTACTGTAGACTGTCTGCTCTGCTTTATAACTGAATGGGAGCTTGAACCTTTGCACCAAGTCTCAGTCCTGGTAGTACAACTTCCAGTTTCCTGGTTGCCCAGAAAAGGCAATGAGACAGGAGGTAATGTCTCATTGATTTCATGGGGCAAGGGAGGGGGGCGTTGTAGTAAAAGGTGTTCTTTGCACTCTAAAATCTCAGCAGATGGATTGCTGGGGTGAAGGACTGGGGATGTTTCAGATTCAGGACCCACAGCCAAAGCCTGGGTGCACTTGCCCCTTTTGCCTTTTTCCTTGTGGATCCGATTGATACCTGGATAGCAAACCCTTTCCTGTGTAGCTTCAGCTTCACATATATATATGGTTGTTGCTTCCTCCTCCTCACCCAAATAAAAGGGGGAAATGTTAAAAATGGAGTCATCAGGTGTGAAGCGACAGGCGCCATCAGCAAAGTGCGGTGTCGGCAGGAAACAGCCCCACTCACTAAACGACTCGAAAGGGAATGGCCCCGTGTTTGTGCTGAGGCGGCAGAGAGCTGTGGGGAGAGAGCAAGCCAAGCAAGCCCAAAAACTCCATTAATTAAAGAAACTCGTTAATGAGGGACATTTAATCAGTGCAAGATTAGATCCAGCTCCAAGTATTACCAATGAGGCAGGCAAAGCAGCCTGGGCCAGGCGCTGCAGAGGCATCCAGCAGAGAGGAGGAAGCTCTAGGCAGTTGAGACACCCGCAGCAGACAGTGTGGGCAGACGGAGCTGAAGGAAGATCCCTGGGAAGGGAGAGTCAAGGGCTTGAGAGCTGCCCCTGAGCAACAGAGCGAGGACAGGATGTTTCCCCCATTTTTATTTTGACTGTTTCTTCTACCAGGTGGACAAAGAGATGGACTTTTGAAAGTGATGGATTCTATCCCATCTATCATTTCTGTGAAGAATTGAAGGGGGTTGATTTTCACCAGTTCCACCCCATATGTTTATGTTTAATTCGATTTAAACCCCACCCTCCCCGCCGAGGCGGGCTCAGGGCGGCATGTGCTGCACTCCCCCCCTCCCCATATGCTGCGCCCCCCATCCCCCAGCCTATAGCATTAGGGGGGCATTTGCAGCTGCAGCAAGATGAGATGGCAGAAAAAGGATGTCCCATGGATAGAAATCCCTTCTATCAGCAGAGATTTGAAGCGGGATACAAGTGGATAAATGCACGTTGACAGTCTGTGCATATTCCAGTATTTCTTCCTCTTGAATTTCCATTTACCTCAGTTTGTTTGCAAGGAACATGGCAGAAGTCTGATGGGCAGAACAGAAGGGGCAGGGTAGAAAAGCACATGAGCCAGGCTCCTTAAATCCAAGGCATCCAGTGTATGTTGAGACAGCCATCTTCTCAGCTGTTTGACTTCCTTCCGATCACATTTCCATGCCAGTGACTGCTGTTAGGCTCCTCGGTCTCTGACTTTGTTTAAGGAGGTGAAGGCTGCACCTGCATTGGCTTGGATGACCCAAGGACAAGGCTCAAGAGACAGCACAAGCCAGTCTCTAAATACTAGTCTATACAGGTAGCATGAGGTAGTGGAGTGTTCTGTACTGGAGGTTAAATATTGCTGTTCTACCCTACAAGTAGAAAATTAATGCTGCTAAGAGATGACTGGGCTACAATCTTTTTCTTTGATTTTCTAGTTTTTGATCTATAAGAATTTTTTTATTTACTGAGGAAAGGAGACCGTTCAAGGATACATACAAGCCAGAATTCTGCCATCTCAGTTTATTACCTCAGGAGTCCTCAAACTACGGCCCGCGGGCCAGATGCGGCCCGCTGAGGATGTTTATGCGGCCCGCCGGGTTATGGCAAAATCAGACCAAAAGTGACGTTCGACCTAAACTCACGTTAGCAACGCACACTTCCGGCACTGGGCTGAGGCGGCGGAGACAGAGTGTGAGGTGATACCGAGGTGAGGTGAGTTCCCAGGCGGGGGTGTGTGGTGTGGGGAAGGAAGGGAGATGCAGAAGACGGAGAACTGACGGCCCACGGCCTTGTACAGTAACGGCAGTCCGGCCCTCCAACAGTCTGAGGGACAGTGAACTGGCCCCCTATTTAAAAAGTTTGAGGACCCCTGTATTACCTTATTATTTACAAATGTCTTTGTATTTAGATCATGTTTAGTATAAGATAGTAGAACCACTTCAGAAAAAGGACTGTGTGTTTGTTTGTTTTTAAAGTTCACTGGTGCTGGCGGAGAAATCCTGGTGTGCCATGGATTAACACATCAGTTGTACAACAGCTGTTTCTAGCGTCCACATTGCTCTGTAGTAAACAGCAGTTTCTCTTTCTCTGGAGCCTGGATAGGCAGCTCTGGGAGCACAAGACACTTGAAGGTGCTTAGTACTGGTCTAATTTACCTCTAATGAGGTGTCTCCATTAACACTGGCGAGTAAGACGTGACACCTTCTGAGAAATACTCCTGCCTCATCACACAGGCCACACAGGAGCACCACGTGGTAAAAGTTGATGTGCTCTCCCCCTCCCAGGACACTCATTCTCACTAAAGCATAAACTTAACTATAGAAGGGGACAAAATGATGTTTAAAGGAGGTTGACTGACCTGCAGCAAGTGAGTGCAGAAGTAGTTTGCGGGAAGCATAGGGGGACATTAGGTGGATTTGGGGAGAGTGGCATGATGGGAACCTGATATATGGGCAGGATTTCCTGCTTAAGCAAACCTCAAGAAGATCTCATTACTAACTGGTGTTTACATGAGTGTGTGTGTGTGAGAGAGAGAGAGAGAGCACTGTGCAGTAAGAGAACTGATGGAAATTGTTCAACTCAGTCTTAGCACCCCACACAGACCTGCATGTGTGTGTGCATATTATGATCATCTCTCTGTCAGGAGTTTTGTCACAGGGAGCTATAGATCTGGGCAGATGTGTCACACAAAGACACGCTGGAGATCAGGTGAGTCTAATGGGGCCTGAAAGGAATCATCTTCAGGATGATGACCTCTAGGACAGGCCACATTAATAATGGAGATTAGCTAGGTCATTGCATATATCAGAGAAACTGAGGTTTGAAACATTAGAAAATGGCAAGGATGGTACTGATGTGTGTACTCTGCGTACTTCCCCGTCCCCTCTGGCATCCTTCCTGGCAGCCACTCACTCTCCTGCCCCCTGTTGCCCCATCTGCTGTATAGATAGAAACACTCCCACGTGCTCCACAGGTATAGTAGCACAGAGAGTGACTGCTGAAGGATAAAGCATAGAGGCAGGGAAGAAAGCATAGTGCCATAGACGTTGTGCTCTGGAAACACCTATAGTGGCCCTCCAAAGCTTGACGGGCAGCTCTGGCTGCCAACAAGAGAGCTCCCATTCCGCTCTATGGGAACATAATATATGTAAACCCCCAGCGCGCACACAGCTGTTTTCATTTTGCAGCAAGCAGTTAGGAGAGAGGAGGTTCCATTAGAGGCAGAGAGCAAAGGAGTACTGTGTGAACATTGTTGGTGCTTCAGGGTTCTCTGAGCAACACCTGTCCTGCTGGCACCAATGTGATGGTGGCAGTGAAGGCTGTGTGCCTCAAGGACATCATCTGCCTAGCATACACTGCACCTGGTGGTGATGGATGCTCTCAGGCTGGGAAGCACAGTCAAGCCCACCTGGGATGCAGCCCCTCTGAAGATTTACTCCTTGTTGGGAACCTGCTGGTGCCTACTATGCACACAGAATCAAGTCTGCCTGCCAACTGTGCAAGAAGCAAGTGGAGGGAGGGAGCCTGGACATCAGCTCATACAAGACATGCCCACCTACTGGAATTCCACCTATGCAATGATTGCATTTCTGGTGGAGCAGAAGAGCGCTGTGCTCTTCTGCTCCACCAGAAGACATCATCTCCTTGACGCCCATCATGTAAGGGGGAGAGGAGGTCAGCATAAGCTCCAGTGAGCAACTGACCCTCTCCCAAATGGTGTGTGTCCTGAAGCCCTTCAAGGGTATCACCAACGTCCTCTGCTAGCATACAGCCAGCCATGGACTGGACAGGGTGCTGGCCTCCACACTGGAGCAAAGGGCAGCTCTTCTCCCAAACTTGTTTGACTGCATCCAAGTTTTCCTTATCTGCAGGATCACACAGGAATGCAGTCCCAGCTGGCTTGGCCAGGGCTCTGGCTCAAAAAACGGTCTGTGGCAGAGGGAAGGCACTAGGCACACTCCCAGACCACGCGCTCCGTCCTCTCTGCTGCCTTCAGCCCCCAACGGGCTTGCAAAGAGAGTGAGAGATGTGCAGCTGCCAATGAGCACCCCCTCCTGGGAGAAACTGGGCCTGCTGCTACCCGCTCTGCCACACATGACTCTCTGTCTCTACAGCCATGTTGAGGGGGGGGTCAAAATAAAGTCTGTCGTTGGGCTGTGTGAGAACACACATCCATGAAATGTGGCTGATGGCACTGCACTGTTCTGTGTCTGTGCAGAAAGTAACCTGCTGAACAGGTGACATCACTTCTGGTGGGGTGTGGCCTAATATGCAAATGAGCTTCTGCTGGGCTTTTTCTACAAAAAAAGTCCTGCCTAGCTGTAATGACAAACTTGATGATAATGACTTCTTGTAATGTGAATCTACTAGGTAAAGTTATGCATAACCTTGGGGACTGAAACTCTAGAAGTATTTTTGGGATTTTAGGTACAGCTGCAGTAGAATGGAGAGTTCTGTTTAAATGTGTTTATTTCTGTCCCTCTTCATCTCCTCAGACTCTTCCACACCATTTCCCTGATTGAAAATGCTCCTCCACCTACTCTAAGTACTGGTAGGGAAGAAAGATGGGAATTATAAGGGTGCATTTTTCCCCACTAGAGCTTAAAGGGAGTGTATTTTGAATCCACAAAATATCATAAAGGGAAGGACTACCCCCTCCCCCTTTCCCAGTACTACCGACCCGATCCACATCACTCTCATGGTTGCTTTTCAAGACCCAATGATATATCTGGAGCTTCAATAACAACTCCAGTGTCACCAGCTCTCTGGTCTGATCTTAATATACTGGGTGCGGACAGCTTTGATAATGGTAACATCAGAAACCAGTGTTTCTTTTTCATATGGTGTATGAATAATGTCAACTAACATGAACATATAATGCTGTCTTATACTGAATCAGACCATTGGTTCATCATGGTCAGGACTGGCTACTGAAACAGGCAGCAGCCCGTCATTGTCTACTGCCAAATTCTTTCAACTGGAGATGCTGGGCGTTGAACCAGAGACCGTCAGCGTGCCAAGCAGATGTTCTACCACTGAGCCACTGCCCCCCTCCCGCAGCATGCTGAAGTTATAAATGGTTGCTGTAGTTCTGTATAACTGAAGATTTCCCAAAATTGTTATCCCCAAGTAGTGTATTCTCTAATTAAAGCAGCTCTCAGCATTTCGATGCTGTGAAAAAAGTGTTAGTTGCTGCTTTATTGCAGGTTTTATTTAGTCGGTAGGCTTTTTGCCCTCCATTTCATAGAAAGCTCATACCGCTTTCTCCTTAAGGGCTTTGACAGCTAGTCAGAAACTTCCTACCATATCTATTATGAGCCCCATATAAGTAAATTTAAGATGTGTTAAAATGTCGTATCTTTGCAAGATGGTTTTTATTTTGTTTTGGATTTGGACCTGCTTGTCAAAGTTCACAGTTTTAGCCCTTGGTAGTTATTTAGCGCTTCTGTATTTCAAACATGTGTAGGATTTATGATGGAATGTTCTTTCTAGGGACACATTGTCATCTCTAAGGAGTTGCAAAAAGTATTCTGTTCCAATCCAGCAAGGCAGATATGTTCCAGTCCAGCTGATACATAAGCACATCCGCCCTGATCCCGTTATGAGAAAGGGCGGAATATAAGTTCACTAAATAAATAAATACGTACGTTATGTACGTTCACATTCAATTCTCATCCAAATCCCATTGAACTGGCTGGGTTATTTGGGTTGTTTTTTTTTAAATGCATTCACAAGTTTTTATGTACTACTAGATATCTACAGCTAGCAGGATCATATGTAGCTGACCAGGTTGCCCTGACAGGCCAACATAATTTTGAGTAATAATTTTGAGAGGAGTTCTGCTGAGCCACATGTTCACTAAGGTGTGTGAGTAGAGGTAAGGGTAGCTTTGCAGCTATGCAAACCACACTGTGAGTACCTCACCCTCTTCTCAACCCTCCCTCAAATAAGGGCCCTTTTTTGGAAGCTGACAAACAGGACCACAAAGTGTATGTATGCAGGGAGAGCATATAGTTGAGCTTCATAACAGCCCCAAAGAGGCTGAAAGGACTTTGATGAAACAAGGATAGACAAGAGGGTATCTCCCACTGCATATTTTTCCTAGTACGAGCCCATTAATATGTCTGCACCTAATCTGCAGTTCTGCCTTTAATTGATTGGTATACAGAATTAATAAAGGCACAGGTTTTCTTCCTAATTCCCAGGCTCAGCCCTGGGAACTTACCACATATATTTATTTTTTAAAATCAGCAGAGGAGACAAAAACTTCCTCAGTTTTTTTGTGTTTTTTAATGAATATCTGTCATAAATATATGGATGGGAAGAAATCAAAATTTCTGTTCATGGCCAGAAGCCAGCAATGTAACATCCCATGGGGGTGTATCTTTATGGTCCATTGCATGTATATTACTTGCAACCTAAGTCCAGTCTCCTTTATGGCCTGTTCTATGTCCCCACCCCACCCCCACCCCCCGGCTCATGTTTCCACTATGGAGCTATTTTCTGCTTATAGTCACACCTGTCACATTATCACAGTAAGCATTGTACTTCTGCAGTACACCAAGTGGGCGCAGAGAAAGCCTCCGAATGTAGGCAAGGCTATGAAAGTTCACAGTGGTCATACCTGCCTTGGTTCTTCTGGCCTAATTAAGTGGGAGTTCCTTGGCATATGAGCTGATGGGTTGAAGTGGCTGCCAAGTTGTGCATTAGGTATTGCATTATCCTTTTGTTGGGGATGTTGCAGACTATCTGCTTGCTGATGTTGCAGCTGTGGGATATCGCAGAGCACCTACTGTTCCTTCGCCACTGACCGCCCCCCCCCCCCCGCCGATCTGAAAAGATTTATTTATTGCTGTCCATGAGCCATGTAGATTAGCAAACCCACCTTCCTTCTCCAGAGATGTGGAAGGCAACTCTAGTTAAGGACAGCTGTGGGAATCTGAAATTGCAGTCCTACTGAAACTTTTGCCTGTCCTTCACATACCATCAAGGGCAAGGAAATCTGTTGCCTGGGGCCTTTGTGATATAGAAGGGATGAATATGTTATGCAAATTACCAGGTGCCCACTATTGACCTGGACAGTCCGGTATTTTCACTGCATGTCCAGGAAAATACTGAAAAAAATACTAGATATTTAAAGCAGGTGTGTCAAACATCTGGCCCATGGGCCAGAACTAGCTCACCCAAGGCTTTAATCTGGCCCCCGGCTCTCTTCTCTCCCCACTCTTCACCCCAGCCTCTGCCTGTCCTCATCCTTCCAAGCTGCCTGTGAGTGCAGAGAGCAGAGGATGGGGGTGCCACACCTCCCTCATCTTCACTGGCTTCTGCTGGAGTTATTTCTTGAAGTTTGCTGGTGGGTGTGTGTGTGTGTGTGTGTGTGTGTGTGTGTGTGTAGCTTGCTTGCAAACATTGTGCTTCTAATGGAGGCTTTTCTCTTGTGTTGATTGAGCTAAGACTGGATGGTCTGCTAGAGTTCTGGGTTGTCAGTATTAATCTCTGTCCCTCCATTCTTCTTGGGGTAGTGTTTGTTTAATTAGCATTTCATTTTTGCCTGGGCTGTCCAGGCCATGGCTCAGTTGAAGAGCCTCTGCTTGGCTTGCAGAGAGTTCCAACTTCTATCCCTTGTACTTCCAGTTAAGAGGAGAAAGCTGTGGTTTATCATTAGAAAGACTTCAACCTGAGTCTCCAGAGAGCTGTAACCACTCTGAATTGACATGGCGGGCAGAAGCTTGCAATGCCCAGCCATTTAATGTTTTCCCCTGGGTCCTCCTAGGCCAGCTCAGACCAGCTCAGACCATGACAGCAAGCTGGCAGTACAGGGTCATCAGCCTAGTGCTACACTGCATCTTTAGTTATGTTTGTGTCCTTTTATCTTCGCTACGTGATGTGATGCTGCGCCAGAGTCGGAAACAACTGTTGCTTGCACCTTTGCCTTTACTTTTACCTGGCATTACATTTTATGGCACACAAGGCCCAGCCTGATAAAGTCCCATCTATGTAAGATCTCATTATGACGAACGGCAGCCATGCTTAGTGTGTTTGACATCCCTAGTTTAAAGGTCTGGTATTGTTTAGAGTTTTCCTAAACAGTTAGTGAAAATACTGGACTTTCTGGGTCAACTGGCCACCTTACCAAGCCCAGATAGTGAAGCACACCGTTTGGGCTTGGAGGAAACAGGCAGCCCAAGCACAAAGGTGGTGGCGGCGGCTGCTCCTCCCAGAACAGTGCTCTGTGTTCACTCTGGGAGAAGACAGCATCAAGCCTTGGTGTGTCCAGTATTTTTTTTTTTAATCTGGCAATCCTAATTGTATGTGGTCAAGTTACCACATCCGAGCAAATGCTAAGGTAAGGTATTAGTAATTATCTGACCACAAATTTTGTTATCATGGAGTTAATTTTTAAAGATAAGGAGGTATGCAAACGGTGGGTTTCCAAACTGTGGCTCTTTCACACATATTGTGTGGCTCTTGAAGCCCTCACCACCCCATCAGCTGGCTTGGAGAAGGTATTTGTCTCTTTAAATCACTTCTCCAAGCTTGGGGAATGCAATTAAAGTTGCTTTCTTTCTACCTCTTCCCTCCCCAATTTCTTTCCTTCCTTCCTTCCTTCCTTCCTTCCTTCCTTCCTTCCTTCCTTCCTTCCTTCCTTCCTTCCTTCCTTCCTTCCTTCCTTCCTTCCTTCCTTCCTTCCTTCCTCCCTCCCTCCCTCCCTCCCCCCTCCCTCCCTCCCCTCCCCCTCCCCTCCCCTCCCCTCCCCTCCCCTCCCCTTCCCTTCCCTTCCCTTCCCTTCCCTTCCTTTCCCTTCCTTTCCCTTCCTTTCCTCCCTCCCTCAAACATCTGACATTTATTCTATGTAGCTCTTATGTTAAGCAAGTTTGGCTTCCCCTGGTACCTACCATCCATATTTTCTACGGAATCCTGACTTTCCATTCAGAATACATATATTCTGTGCTAAATCCTGAGCTGTTTTTAAAAAGGAATTATGTAGACCCCTCACCATTACCAGTTCCACACCCTAAATGGGTGGCTTATCAAACATTTCTATCACCAAGAAGTAGGACCTGTCCAACCTAATGTACAGTTCAAATAGCTACCTGAGGCGGTAGAATATTTTGGAAATCCTAAAAGGAGAAATACAGTTATCCCCTTCAGACTTTTGAGCATATGAACTCAGGAGGCTCTTGTGTGTTGAGTCAGACCAATTGTCTCTCTACTTCAGTGTAGTCAACTCTGACTGGCAGTAGCTCGCCAAGGTTTCAGGTAGCAACCTTTCCTACCACCTCCTCCTTTTATCTAGATATGCTTGGGATTGAACCTGGGACCTTCTGTGTATAGATCTGGTGCTCTACCACTGAGCCACAGCCTACTCTCCCAAAGGGGGGAAAAACCGAGTCTGAGATGAGAAGGCATTTTCGTCCTCCTCTTTTCCCTCTGGTTTCGCAGCCTCTTTCTAGTATTCCATGAAAGTGGCTAGAATAAAACTGCCTAATCATGTATGGGGCAGGAGAAAGGGTAACCAGTGGGGGGGGGGCCAGTTCTTCTGTCTCTCCAGAAAGAATCAAAATCCATATTATACCTTAATTTATTAGGACCAGCCAGAATGACACAAAACATTGTGCAAGCTTTTGAGCTCCCCAGAACTCTTCATCAGGGCAGGAGTAAGGAAAATTAGGAAATGAAGGTGGGAAAAACCCACAGATTTTCCAAGTCCATATCTTAAGACGGTGTCAGCTGCTGCCAGACTCACAGACAGATACATTGAAATGGAAGTAACTGAGGAAGTGTGCATGCACACTGTTATGTCTTGAAACATTAAGGTCCGCATGGCGAGCGCTACAGAGGAGACCAGGGGAAACCCACGGGTCCCCGGATGTAGCTTGCGAGACGCCCCGCCCATCAAGATCTGTGGCGAGAGTTTAACTAGCCAGGATTGGACTAGTCAGACTGGGGGGGCAGTTCTGGGAAATGTATATAAGCGGGGCCCGGACCGCGTGCTCTCTCTCTTGTAATGTACCACACGGGGAAACCGCCACTGCAACAGCCGCGGCCCCGGAGACCGCTCCCACTCCCCAAGTAACTCCTAGGAGGTCAACCAGGGAACGCAAGGCCCCCGCTTACTTGCAGGACTATGTGTCCTGAACTAGGTGGGGAGGAGTGTTATGTCTTGAAACGTTAACTAAGGTCCGCATGGCAAGCGCTACAGAGGAGACCAGGGGAAACCCACGGGTCCCCGGATGTAGCTCGCCAGACGCCCCACCCATCAAGATCTGTGGCGGGAAGTTTAACTGGCCAGGATTGGACTGGTCAGACTGGGGGGACATTTCAGGGAAATGTATATAAGCGGAGCCCAGCCCGCGTGCTCTCTCTCTTGTAATGTACCACCGAATAAAGCATGTTGCCTTCAACCCGTCTCGCAACACAGTACATTACACACACAAAAACTCATACCTTTAATAAAACTTTATTGGTCTTAAAGATGCCACTCAGACTTTGTTCTACTGCTTCAGGCCAATATGGCTGTCCACCTGTGACTCTAGTTTAATTGTTGTAGGTGCTGGATTGCAACACTTCCATTCTGGGGAGAAGAAGCAAACAATGAAGGGTAATCTCATTTGAAAAAACAGAGTCCAACAGGGTCCAAATGTTCTTTTCAGCCTCTTCTGTTCCAGAGTTTTGGAACAAATTGTTCTGCTAGTTCCAGCTCTGACCATTTATATAAAAAGGTAATGGGGGCAGCAATTGAGAAACCTGAGGAAGAAACACAGTCTCTGTCCCCCACTCCACCATCAAGCAAAGCGGGAAGAAAGGGGTAGTTAAGAAAACTGGGAAGTCACCTGAGCTGGCTCAGTTTTCAAAATAAAGTTCAGGAGATGGATAATCTGTGAGCTCATCTCCATTATCATAATATGGTAGTGTTTACATTACAAGCTCCTGGCTCTCAGCATACTGGAAACTCATCATATGTTTCCCATCTATCCAAATGTTTTCTGAATTCACTACGTGGATTTTGTTATTTTTTTAAAATGAAATTATTCACACTAAAGCTTTGGGAAGAGATGACATACAAATGTAAAGACTTGCCAAGATTGCAAGAATCTGCATGATACAATCTTGAAAATTACAGCTTTATTTTAAAATGTTTCAGCTAGCTTCTAACCCCAGGGGTGGCCAAACTTGCTTAACATGAGCCATATAGAATAAACGTCAGATTTTGAGAGCTGCAGCCACAAGACATGAACATCAGATGTTTGAGGGAAGGGAGAGGTGGAAAGAAAGCAGCTTTAACTTTAAAGGCATTCTCCAAGCTGCAGGCTTGGAAAAGCAATTTAAAGAGAGAAATGACTTCTTCAAGCTAGCAGACAGGACGGTGGGGGCTTCAAGAGCCACACAATATGTGTGAAAGAGCCACACATGACTCACGAGCTTCAGTTTGGTCACTTCTGCTCTAACCCATACCATTGCAGGGAAGAGGTGTTTGTTTGCTGAAGACATGGGATAAGACTAGACCAGACAGGGGCTCCAGCAGTCAGAAACAGGAGCTTCATTCAGTATAATAATCAGCCATTCCCATCCTGTGGCCACAATCCAAGGAGATTCCCCTGCATCATGTGTACAGAAATAGAGATATCCTATTGCTGTGTATGGAAATCAAAAAGCTCTATGCATCCACTGAACTGTATTTACCATAGCCAGAGTGAAAGTTCTCTTCATGGGTCTGGATCATGGCCCACTGCAATCACCACAGTGAACTTTTCCAGTTGAATGTGATGCTGAAACCTCACTCCCCATAAAAAGAAATGCCTTCCAAAACCGGATGGTGCATCTGTGCCAAGTACATGGAGTGCACAAATCACATACGTGTTGTGAATTAGCACACAGCGCATAATGTCGATTCCAGAAGCTGAAATTCTTTTTCCCGCTAAAAATTCCCAAGCCTTTTTCTTTAACTTGAAGGAGTCACTGGCAGCGTGGCCTGCTTAGCATGAGTTAGGGATTCTTTGTCCCTTTTCTGAAAGGGTCCCATCTTCTCTGGCACTCCCTTCCCCTCCCCCATCCCTGCTTTCTTTCACCTGCTGGGAAAACGTAATACATATTGGATTGTTCTGGTGCCACCTGATGCTACCTTTTAACAGTTTTATTCTTTGGATTAGGTGTATCTTTTGCTGTTGACCTCCTTGAGCTCTGTGAATTCAGGGAAGGGGGGTATATAAATAGAAATAGAAATAAATAAATTAAAACATTATGAACTGGTTCAAATCATTCCTCACAGATTGGACTCTTAAGGGTTGCTATTGGAAACCAATGATCATCAGTGCGGGACCTCACCTGTGGCATTCCAGAAGTTCAGTTCTGTCCCTCATGCCTTTTAATCTGCATGCCAGGGCAACCCAATGTGGTGCCCATTGCAATGGTGCCTGGCGACATCTCTTCTGGTGCCTGCCAAGTGCTTTTAAGAAGTGGGTGGGGCCAGGTAGGGCTTTTGTCCAGCAAGACCTCTGATTGGCTATTGGAGATTTGACTGGCTTTGCAGATTATTTAAAATGTTGCTTTAGTAGCAGATACCACCACAGCATAAAGATCTACGCTGTATTACGGAAATTAAGATGTAGCAATGATTTTTGGATTTTATACGGTTCCACCTCTTGCTGCATCCACCATGCTGTGTCAGAATTCCAAATGTGCCAAAATGTTGGGGACTTCTGCTCTATGGTTCATTTGGAGCTTTTGAGGTTGGTTGTCTTCAATATGTAGATGATAGCCAACTCTATATACCCTTATTCGGGTTATATGGTGATACAGCAGAAGTCTCAAATCACTGCCTGGCTGCTGTGGTGAATTGGCTAAGAGCGAACAAACTGAAATTAAACCCTGGAAAGACAGAGGTGATGGTGGTTGGGAAGGCAGAGATCCTGAAGAACATTGTGCTCCCCGCTTTTGATGGAGTTCAGCTGACCTTTGATGACTTGGTTAAGAGCCTTGAGGTTATACTGGATCCATTGTTATTGCTGGAGAAGCAAATTAATGCAGCTGTACAAAAGACCTTCTCCCAACCCAGCCTAGCCCATGATGGCTAGCCCTCACCTTGATATAGCTGATCTGGCTCCCTGCCACAATGACAACCAGACTAGACTACTGTAATGCGCTGTGCATTAGTCTCCCCTCAAAATCAGTTTGGAAACTCCAGTTGGTGCAGAATGCTGCAGTTCAGCTATTATCAGGAGCTAGATGGAGCATATGTATTACTCCCGTTCTAGTCGCTCCACTGGCTGCCCATCTATTACAAGGCTCAATTTAAAGTATTGGCTATTACATACAAAGCCCTTCATATCTGTGCAACCACTTCTTCCCCTATGCACTAACCACATCAGCTTTGCTTATCTGAGCAAGGCCCTTTGCAGGTGCCAGCTCTGCAAATGGGCAGACCCACCTTCTCTGTTGTGACCACCACCTTTTGGAATGGCCTACCTAAAGAGGTCAGGAAGGCTCCCACTCTCTGGGCTTTCCATAAGCTATGAAAAACTGAATTATTCAAGGGAGCTTTTCTGCGTAGGCCATAGAGTTGTACTGTACAAAATAGTCACAAAATTACTTAGATAAATTATTAGGGACTGTGGACTGTACTACTGTCTGTGTTTAGCTTACTAAAACAAGGATCTTACTATGTAATTTCTGCACCCATTTAATGTGCCACATAAAGACTTATTACTTGCTTCGCTTGTTTTTAGATTTCTGATGGGTTTCATTGTTTATTGAATACCCCATCCTGTTGATTGCATTGACTCACTCTGTGGAATCTACCTTGAGTTCAGGTTTACAAGGCGGACTATAAATGATGTAAATAAAATAAAGAAATGAAAGAAACATTTAAAAGAAACTATCTGGGAAGCACCAGTACTGCCCCAGCAGAGAAGCCTAATTTGGGATCCTGAGGTTATCTCTTTTCTGGCACAGCACCAAGCCTGTTCAGTGGTTTCCTTTCCAACAAGCAAGATGATCGGCACAGTGCTGCCTCGGTATTGGTGCACCTATGTTCTCCCACACCTACTTCCCAGAATACCAAGTGCTGGCATGGGACAGGAAGAATCTGAGTAGTGCTTGAATGATTTTGCCAATCTGAAAATGTTTTCCTTGTGTTCTATATGTGTTTCTGTTACTGCTGTGTTCCTTGTAAGAGGGCTTTCCAACATCCTCCAGTCAGCAAGGGAATAAAACAGGCTATGGACAAGGCCTGGGGTGGAAAGGTTTCTCTCCTCCAGCAGGGAAAGCTGCCTACCCAAGCCTGTCCCACTGTGTTCTTGCTTTGTCATAAATTAACCACACACACAATTAAGGAGCCTGTCTCTGCTCCAGGAGCTGCAGATGTATTTCATCCCAAGAGAGAGAGAGAGGCAATGCTATGTGAGGGCTATAAAGCATCTGAGAGCAGCATTTGGGCTCCAAGCAGAGGGGTTTGTGGCTGTTTGTCAGCATAAGGAACAGGGACATGATGTGGCATGGGAGGGGGGGGGGCAAAGGGGAGCAGTGAAGTGTGAAGCAGTGTGTTTGTGGGCAACTGAGAGAAACTGTAATTGAAGAGGAAGAGGGGCTGTAAGTGTGAGAGCTCCTGGAAGGAGCTGTGAGTGTGCGGCCTTCCTCAGGGCAGCAGTATCATGTCACCCACCTAAATCTTCAGGATTGTCCCCATTACATGGATAGTGTCTGTACCACCAGCAGATAAATGTGGCAGCAGCTAGTGACTGGGGTATCACAAAAAATCCACCACATGATGTGAGCAGATACACACATGACTCTCATATGGAGCAGCTGCTGTACAGAGAATGTTTCAAGCAGCTTCCCACATGGCAGTCATAACTGGTAGAAGTCAAAGATGGCCGGGGGTGGGGTGGGGCTGGCGACTGAGCCTTTGCCAACTAACCTATGCACAATCTTACCTTGCCACAGCCAGTAGGGAGAAAATACTGCCCTAGGGCCCATGCCACTAATATGCCAATAGACACACAAAAGCAAAGCAATAGCACAGCTGTGGAAAGCATATTTTAATACCAAGGAAACAAGCTGCAAAAGAATCAGAAGAAGGCGCAGCAGGGGCAGAGGTCACTGTAATGACCTTTTCCAGGGCCATTTTTCTACCAGTCTGCCTCATCCTCATACGTGTGCATAGATAGGTAGGAAACCCTGGTTTAACAGGTAACAGAACTGCTGAAACTGTCAAGAAGTCTGTGCATCCCTTCCTTATTCCTTCCAAGGCTCTTTTTCAGTCTCCCCCTTCAGTTTCCTCAGAACTATTTTATTCAAGAAGCATAGCACCATGTGGAATTAAAACTGGCAAGAGGTTTTAGAATAACTTGAGGAAAACTAATAATCTTTTTAAAATGTTTTATATGGGGAAACGTAATATGAATTCAGACATAAAAAGCCAAAAAAATTACATGCTAACATAGCTAAAATATTGACAACAGGGGGATGGGAAATGCTGTAGGTCAGGAAGTAATGTTTTTAGAAAATTGCCTAATGCTTGTGAATGTAGTTCTTTTCTCCTTTCAACAGTACTAATCCCTGCCACAGTGCAAACTGGTACCAACAGGTACACCCCATGTTTCCTTTGCACTTTCTTTTTCTCTCTCCTGCTCTTTGAAAACTGCTACACTTTTTACAGGAAGAAAGATCAGTGTCAGGTTCTGATATAGCGCCGTCAGAAATCCAGAGCTTTTGAATAAATCAGCAGCATTTTCCTTATCATTTCAAGATAATCTAGTTTACCAGTTTGATCCCAGTTGGAAGCCAGAAGTGGAGAACCAGGTTGCATGTGGAAGGGAGACACTGAACTGGATAGCAACCTGATCAAACTTGGGCTTCCATACACATTTCAGAGTAAAGGTTGTCTTCATTTAGAACTTTACTGCTTTTAATCTAGCAGGCTTGATCCTGTAAAAAAATGCCACAACTATGCTCATCGTTTTAAAAAAGCAAGTATTGTTCCTCAGATCTTACCTAGGTCCTTTTTCAAATTCTGTCCAGTTAACCACATATTCATTTATTTTGATTTATAGCCCCTTCCCTGTACAATAGGGCTCAAAGTGGGGTATGACATTCTTTAAAACATTCAATACAATTAAAACATTAAATGATTCTATAATGCAATAAATAGAGTAAAATAACAACCGAGACAGCTAATAGATGGTGTAAAGATATCCGTGCAAGAAAGGGGAGGGGGAAGGGAGGCAAATCTAAGAGAAAAGAACTGTTGCTGCCCTCAGTCGTAGGCCTGGTAGAACAACTCCATTTTACAGGCCTTGAGGAACTGCATGAGATCCTGCAGGGCGTGGATCTCACCCTGCGGAGTGTTCCACTAGGCTGGAGCCAGGACCAAGAAAGCCCTGGTTCTGGTCGAGGACAGCCGGATATTCTTTGGGCCAGGGATCACCAAACAGGTTGTTATCACTGGAGTGTAATGCTCTTTGGGGGATGTACCAGGAGAGGCAGTCCCCAAGCAATATTACACTCTCTACTTCTGGAAGAAGCAAGACCTGGAACTGTGCCTCCTGCTGCCTGGAAGCCCACTCTGACTGAACCGTTCTCTTGACTTCCAGCATTTGATTTCCCCCCTGCCGGCTGGAAATTGAAATGCCACAGGGAAACATAAGCAAATTGCTACCCCTTCTGACCTCCAGGGATATACCATGTCCAGGCTGGGTAACATTCCTTGTGCTTTTAACTTAGCCAGAGAAGCTGGTGTCCAGTATAGAATCCAGCAGCCTGAAAATATATGCTCTCCTTTAAAAAAAAAAAAAAGTCTCCACTCAAAGAAGCTGTTAAAAGAAATTACAATGTGTGGGCAGTGCTTGGTGCAATCTCCGAAGGAGCTGAGAAAAGCTTCGTGTCTTCCCCAGCATCTTCTGTGTGCCTCCCCTGCCTCCCAGCAGGCACCTCTCTTCACTTACCAGGCCCCTTTTCTCCTTTAATTTCCCCTTTGCTTGCCAATAGATTTCAAGTTTTCTAAAAATCAGGAGAACTTGGTACATCCAAAGATCCTCAATTTGCTTCAGAGTTATTTTTTCTGGGCTTCCAAGATGCTGAATTTGTACTACCACTTTTTCTTTCACAACCCAGCATTGACTGTGGTTTGTAGAACATACTTTGATTATAGCCCGGAGCTAAAATGACTGTGACAGAAGCTCTCAGACATATCTGTGTTGGCCACTTCCAAAGAGGAGTTGATGACCAAGTTTACGATTGCCGTGACCAAGTTTACGATTTCTCATGAAGTTTTAGGTAGTGAGTAAGCGTGTTTGTCTCATTATGTATCCTCAGGGCAACCAGGACGCCACGGCTCCGCCTGACGCGATGGCCCAGCCCTACCCTCCAGCCACATACCCACCACCCCCACAGAACGGCATCCCTGCAGAGTATGCTCCTCCTCCGCCACACCCACACCCAGCACAGGATTACTCAGGGCAGAGCACAGTACCTGAGCATGCCTTGACTCTCTATACGCCAGCACAGAGCCACTCTGAACAGCCGGGCACTGACGCCAGCACGCAGTCCATATCGGGCACACAAACAGTACCGGTAAGAGTTTCTGTGTGAAGACAGCCTGAAAAGGGGATCCGCTTTGGCAGGGAGAATGCCTGGCACTTGCAGGGCACTTGTGGAAAGCAAACTGAACAAGGAAGAAGGAAGGCAGGTGTGTCTCTGCAAGAATGCAAAACAGAAGCAAGGGGCTGGAAAATTCATGCCAAAACTTGGGTGTTGAAACCCATGGAGACATTTCAGGTAGATGGAAATGGAGGATAGGGAGGCCTATCAGGCAGCACTACTTGACAAGGGGGTGGTTTGAAGCAGCAGGCCACACTCCATCTCTCTAGCCGTCTTGTCCACAGTACGACTGAGACTCAGAGACAGCAGGGAAATGATGGGCCAGCATTCAGATGGGGGAGGATTGAAACAATAGAGGGCTTGTGCTGCAGGAGGCAGGTCTGTTGAGGCTATTGTAGCACCCTGCTGCCCCCATGGGCATTTGTGGCTCAGCACTTAAGTTTCCTGGCTCCCCTCTTGTCCCTAATCACTTGTAATCTACCTGCTTGGCAGTTTGCCAATCCTATCCTGCCAATGATGTGGTTGTAATGCAGCTCGGCAAGGAAGTGCTGAGTGAGCAATTCCCAGCTGCTCCTCGGTCCCTGAGTGCCAGGCTGGCTCTGTGCCACAACGCAGCAAGGAGAGCAAGCTCTGGCTCCCCACATGGCAGGCAGGCAGGCAGGCAAGCCTCCATGGGAACTCAGAGCCAGGCAACCGTTTCTCCCCATCCACAGATGCATTTGCTCTGTCCCAGTCCTGATCCCACGGTCTCACATACACTGTGCTCAGCATTTATATTGCACTTTTGGAGTGCCTCACAATGAACCTCACAACAGCATTATAATATAAATTAGTAGCATTAAGCATTACAGTTGGAGTTGAAGGAATAGCGGCTTACCAAAGACCACTTAGTGATCAAAAAGAGATTTGTCCTAAGGACTGACTTACAGGCTCTCCATTCAGGCTCTGTACATCATTCAAGGTTTGGAAGTCACATTCAAGCATGAACACTGAGGGCTGCCCCTAGTCAGACTTAGGGGGCTGATATCCCCATCTAAACCCATCTGTGATCAGCAGAACCCACTCGCTAATACCTGTGCGCATATTTGCCCATTGCAAGGTGTGGGTAAGAAATATGCACCTACCCAGATACTTGAAACAGTGCTGAAGTCATGGTAGAAATATGTCCCCTCCCCCAGCAGACAGATGAAGCGGCACAGACAGACAGCCAGACGCTACACCCGCCGGACAGTGGCTCCGATAAGCAGCAGCCAAAACGGTTACATGTGTCCAACATCCCTTTCCGCTTTCGGGACCCTGACCTGCGGCAAATGTTTGGGGTAAGTCATGTTCATCCACACATACGACATTCACATGCATGCCTGCCCTCAGGAGGTTGAGAAGGTACCCTGGCAGTGGCAAAGACAGAATCAATGCTGTGGAGATGGAGTGCTGTTCCCAAGCTTGTCCCCAAGCCCATGCGTCCTGACTGAGCAAGTTCTGCGTAGTTCCTTTGCACACCAGCTAATACCCACTGGGTCTGCCTTGCCGAGCCACGGGTAGGATGCAGGGTCTCTCACTCTCTTCCTTCCCCTCAAGATTTACTTTCGCTCCTTTGTTGAGCTACACCGTGGTAGGAGCTCCCTCCTTTTCTCGTTACTCTGGGCCCCAGCAGATCGACATGCCTTATCGGCTAAACAGGTTTTAAACTGAGCAGCTCTCCCTGCCAGAACATGAAATGCACAGATGATGCTTAAATGATGAAGTAGCCACCCTGTGGCAGATGGGCTCTCAAGGGATGGAGGTGGGACCCGGTGGCCAATTTGAACATAAAAAAGAAGAGGTATTATGTCTGAGTATGGTGACAGATCAAAGTGTTTCTGTGTGGGCTCCTTACCTTCTGTGAATGGCCTCTGATTCCAGCAGCTGCCTGAGTGCAGTTCTCAGGGAGAGCGGATAGATCAAAGCAGATGAGTTCAGAATGCCAAAACAGGGTGGAAAGGGAATGTTTGCCTGGGTTCCGTTTTCACCATCCATTTGCCCTTCTTTTCAGCAATTTGGAAAGATCCTGGATGTTGAGATCATTTTCAATGAACGTGGCTCCAAGGTGGGTTCAACATGTTGGTATCTGGTAGGGCCTTGATTTCAACATGGGCGCCTCTTCCCAGTGGGCAAGCCTGCCCTCTCAGTTCTTCACTCTGCCCCACTCACTCCTATCCCTCCCGTTCTCTTAGCCACTTCCTCTCAGCGCCTCATTTGCCAAATTTGTATTAGCTACCCCTCCCCACCTGCACAACTCTGCAGCCATGGTTTAAACAGCATTTTGATATGAACTTTCCACCTTAACACTGATGTGCAGAATTTATGGTACTTATTGTACAGGTTTTGCGTTCTTCCAATTCTAAATTCATAACAGCGTAACTTTTTAAGATGATAAACTAGCAGCCACAAGCTTATATAAAAATAGCAATTCAAAGCAGGAGAAGAACATTCGATCGTGGTGTAATGAGTAATCATTCTCACAGAAGAAAAGCAGTATTTTACATACGGCAGCTTGGCACGCAAGGCTGAAGGTTTCAAATACGAGCGTGGTTATACAGTTGCCTTTTTTTTTTTTTTAAGAAACAAACACCAAAACATTTTTGACATGGCCTGAATTTTATTTCCCTGCAGGTATGAGGTATTCAGAGTTTGACAGGATTTCAAATTCCTTCCAACTGGTAAAGAACTCTCAGGAAAAGACAGATATCTATTACAAGGAGTCTCGCAGTGCTGTGAATGCACTCTCTCTTTCATTATGAGCAGCTGTAATAGATCAGCAAACTGAACGCTCGCTCGTATATACTACAGCCGCTGGCTGGTCACTCTGTCTCTGCTGCCTCAAAGGAACAAAGCTCCATGCAGCTGGTTGCCTGATGTGGAGGGAGTGGGGAGAGAGACTGGTCTGCTTCTGTCTCAAGCAAATGAACACCTAGCAAAAGGAAGCTCTTAGGTGCAGACAGTTTTCTTGCCATGCTTTCTCATCTGCCTCTCCCCACCCCCCCACCGCATACACACAATTGCACTTCTTCTCCTGCTAGAAAACAAAGTGTTGGCCCTACAGCCAACGCTTGTGATAGAAGCAGCCTTGTAAAGTGTCCAGCTTCAGAATACTTTTTTTCTGAACCGAGGGGTGGGCAGGGAACTGGCTGCAGTGGTTTGACCAGTCTGTGGATATAGCATATACTAGTGTTGGATTTGCTAATATGCGACAGCCGAATATATATTTAAAAGGGAGTCACCAGCCCTGATGCACAACACTGTGAGCCTCTTTTCCAAGCCTTGGTCAGCTTCACTAATGGCTCTTAGTCCCATTAAAAAGTCTTCCTATGACCTCCTTTCATTTTCCGAAGAAATGAATCCAGGGCTAGATGGATTCCATGCAAGCACCAGCACTGCAGTCCAGAACTTGCCTACATCCATTGCCCATTTCATTCAGGAGTAGTAAACACTCTACCCTATCTTGACCTGCAGTTATCACCTCTTAGGAAGCTAGTGTCTGTCTTATTCCTCTCCAGCCTTACCCTATTCCGTTCTCTTTCCATTGCCCCTTCCCCCCAGTCCTTGGGGTGGTTTGGGAAGTCCACATCCTGCCTCTTCTCCCAGGCCCTGGGAGTTTCTGTCTCTGCTGCTCCTTACTCACCCCTTCTCTCTGTCCTGTCCCTCCCTCCTGCCCACCCCCCTCCCTCTCTCTCTCTTCATTCTTTTCTCCTTCTCCTGTCTCTTGCCCTTCCCTTCCCATCTCTCTCTCTCTCTCTTTCTCTCTCTCTCTTTTTCCCTTTCTCTCCTCCACTCACAGGGTTTTGGGTTTGTAACTTTTGAAACTAGTGCAGATGCCGATCGGGCACGGGAGAAGCTGAACGGCACCATCGTAGAAGGACGCAAAATCGAGGTGCGGCCAAGTGCACTGCCTGCTCTGCTTCGAGCACTAGAAGCCACGTGTGCTCTCCTCCACCCCACCCCTCTTGACCATTCCTTCCTCTTGAGCCTCACAGGACAAGCAGGCGGGCAAATGGATGTTGCATGCCTTGTGCTGTTGATGCCCAGAGGGTGAGAGGGAGGGGATGCAGAGTGGAAGGGGAGGAAGGCGGAATCTCTTCCACAAGCAGCTACTGGTGGGGGCCCCTGGCATTCAACCTAAAGGAAGTAAGGCCAAGCATCCCTAACATTTCCCCGATTAAGAAACCAGCTGTAGCAGCCATGGGCTTGAGATACCTAAGCTGCGTAGGGAAGGTTTGCCATTTGGCTGCCGTGCTTTCCTACTTCATGGATGCTTTTATTTAAAATATTAAGCGGTGAATGTAAATACTGCAACGGAGAAATGGCTTGGTTTTGTCCTGGAGCAGCCAGTGTGGCCCTTCTTGCTTCTACTAGGCCATGAACTGCTGCATAAGGATCATGCCTGTTTTGTAAGGTGTTCCTGCCAGAGTTTCTTAGTTATAGTAAACCAGAGCTGTGTGGAAGGGAAGAAGTGCCATGTTTTTCCAGACACTCTCTTTCGCTCGATCTCCTGCCATTTTGCTCCGGGGTTTGGTTTCTTATGTCCTCTATTGTGTGGCGTTGCATGGTCTGTCCAGCAACTGGTACTTCCACTGTGCATGCAGCCTGGGCAAAGCCCTGCATGTTACTTGTGACTGTGACACAGGGATTGTGTAGGGGAAAGTTTCAGGAATGTGGCAAACCTATGGGGGGTTTTGAACTCTTTTGCATCTTGTCCATGCTCTGCAAGGGGTCCCCAGCTGAAAAGGGACGGACATTTTGAATGAGGCAGAGATCCTAAGACAGGAAATCAACAGGCAGTGGGGTTAAGAGGCAGAGCATCTCCTGTGAGGATGAATTTGATCCAGGATCCCAAATGATGTTTGTGAATCCTGAAGCTTTCCTTGTGTTACCAGCCCCAGATCTCACCTTTTCTATCAGAAAGAGATTTGGTTCAAATCCTGTCCATCACACACTTTCTCTGCTCTTTATCTACCCAGGTCAACAATGCCACAGCACGGGTAATGACAAACAAGAAGGCAGCCAATCCCTACACAAACGGTAATGGGTTGGGGAGGGCAGAACTGGGGAGTGGGTGATTTCTGTGAAACTAGCAGTCCTTTTTATATATGTGTTGACCTCCATTTCTGGAGTGGGGACTGTCTGCTGGGAACTGAAGGGGCTACGAAAAGTGCAAAATACGTATTGCTGGGGAGCCTGGTTTTGTGATAGATTCTGAGAGACTGAAGACAAGCTAAAGAAACTGACCAAGCAGTCCTCAGCCTCCATTTCTAGTGGGCCTGACATCCATTCTGCCCCAGGGTCTGGGCTTTTGTTTTCTTTCTTCCCAGTTGGTCAGGCTGCCAGCCCTTTCTCAGGCATACAGGAAGGAGGGATGGAAAGAGAGAGCAGGTAGGACTTAAGGAGTGTTTTCATGTCTCCTGGGTTTTTCCCCCTCTAGGTTGGAAGCTGAACCCTGTAGTGGGCACCGTCTATGGCCCGGAGTTCTATGCAGGTAATGTCTGGATTAGGCCAGGTCCTTGGGCAAGAGTTGTTCCTTAGGGAGCTTGGGAAGGCCACTGAGTTTCATAGCAAATGCTAATTATTCCTTATTTCTAATATGCAGCTGCTGGTAAAAACTAGGGGGAAAGTAACAGGGGGATTGATGGACAGAGCAGAACTGAGGCATAGTAATGTTTTGGTGACACTGCTTACCTCTTGTTGCGGGGCCGTAGAAGGGAGTGAGTGGAGCAGGAGGATTCAGAGTGGAAGGATTATTTCAGATCTGTGCATAAGACTGAGATGGAAGAGAAGGGTGAGATGTGTGTATTAGCTTCTTAGCCCATTGGAATATGTCTAAAGTCCTTTGTCAAGGAACCACCTGTTTGCCTGCCCCACAGGAATTAGCATTAAATGCTTAAATGTGTTTAGGATTATTCCTGGCCGATGCTCACAGAAACTTCTTTCTTTCTCTCCTGCAGTGACAGGTTTCCCATACCCAACCACAGGAACAGCAGTAGCGTACCGAGGGGCACACTTACGGGGAAGGGGCCGCACAGTCTACAACACGTTTCGGGCGGCTCCCCCGCCACCTCCCATCCCCACTTACGGAGCGTGAGTATTTGGTAGCAGCTGGGCCTTTCAGTGGGGGTGGGGTGAACCACTTTAGCCATCGGATTGGCCATCAAACTCACTGGGAAATGGCCTGGTTGGCCAGTACCCTCAAGGGCTTTCGGTAGAGAAAGCCTGCCCCCTCTTGAACTCCAGGCACCTCCAGGACCTGCCACCCAGCACTCACACACTCCTGCGACACCAGCTTGGCCCCTTCCCATCTGCCTTCCGCACTCAATGAAATGGTATTGGTAGAGGTGAAGGGGATCGTCTGGAAGAGCGATGCCCAAAGCCTTGCAGCTCAGGCAGGCAGAAGAGCTCATCTCAGAAAGGCAACCCTAACTTCCTAGTACAAGCCTCAGTAAATCCTCCTTCTGTCCTCCCTGCTTTCCTCTTCCTCCCCTTCCTCCACCTCCTTCTGCTTCTGCCCTTCCTCCCTTCGCCTTCCATCCCACGGCGTCATCTCTTTTCCTCCTGCCCTTGCAGTCAGCCACTGCTCAGTGGCTGTACTCAGCCCTTCTAATCACAACAGTCCTCCTCCATCCCAGGCACATTTTCCAGCTTGCTCCTTCCAGACCATTTATCATTGGGCTTCCAGGATGGTGGGGCGGGGGGGGGGGACACACTCCAGCCCTGCCTTTCCCGTCATTTGCTATGTGGCCCCCTGCCAGAGGACAGGGCAATGGGACCAGAGTGTCACTTCAAGTAATTCCTTCTCTCCTAACTGAGGCAAAAGTGCATGATGGGAGTTTCGCTTCTTGGGGATGTCGGGAAATACTTTTATTTGTCATCTCTTTGTGTGCGTAAGATGAGAGAGAGAGATTTCCCACCCTTCTTATTCAGTGGTTACATTTTAGTGGCAGCCTACAAGTTAACATCAGTGAAGAGTTTGAACAGAGAAGTTAGAATGAATTTATATGCTTTCCATTCTAAATTAAGTAAAATGTCTTTGTTTAACTTCGCTAAGGCTACAGTTCTAAGGACACTTTCCTGGTAGCAAGCTTCACTGAAGAGACTAGAAAGAGCTGAGTAGCTCTGCTCAGGATTGCTCCCCAAGTGTGGTATTAAAGTGCCATTCTGTAACTCCATATTCCTACACATTGCAATATGACTGATCTGTTTACTTAAAGCAAGTTAAGTCTAATTTATAAGTAAGTCTAATTTATAAGTGGGACATACTCCCTAATAAGTACGTTTGAGTTTTCGTTCTCTGACAGTACAATCCTAAGAACACTTTCCTGGGAGTAAGACCTCTTGAATGGAGCTAATTAGGATTCTGAATAGACCTCTTAGTTCTTAGGATCAAGCCTGAGATAGTCTAATTGGAAGTAACTCCCATCTGGCCAGTTCATGGTTTGTGAACTGAAGTTTGTGGCAAGTCAACAGCTGCACACTTTCTATGAACATCCTCCAAGGGTGCATACAGCTATGCTGCTGCCAGAAAAAAGAGAGGTGGCCAGCAGGAGGAAGAAGAGGCCCAGTCCCTCTCAGCAGGGAGAAGTGGAGGGTGAGCAGGTGGCCTCTTGAGGAAAGGCTCCCCTTCCTCAGGATGCCATGGGTGGGACATGAAGGCAGGCCGTCTCCAAGAGGTCACTCTCCCAACAGTGCCATCCAAAGGGATATGTGGAAGCCCCAGGAAGCAGCCACTCGCCTCATCAGCGAGATGATTGCTGTGGGTGGCCAACCCTTCTCCCTTGTAGAAGATGCAACCTTTCACTAACTGCTCACTTGGTAGATTGCTCACTTGGCTCCCTGGTACTCCATCTCCTTGCAGAGGACCATGAGGCAATGAGCCTTGCCCGCCATGCACCAGATGATGGTCAAGGCTCAGCTTCCCAAAGCGCAAGGGAGAACTATGCACTTCATGGCAGACCTCTGAAGCAGCAGCAGCACAGTTACCTCTCCCCCACCAACCATTGTTGGCAACCAGAGGACCTCTTTATCCAGACTGGAGAGCCAGTTTGGTGTAGTGGTTAAGTGTGCGGACTCTTATCTGGGAGAACCGGGTTTCATTCCCCACTCCTCCGCTTGCACCTGCTGGCATGGCCTTGGGTCAGCCATAGCTCTGGCAGAGGTTGTCCTTGAAAGGGCAGCTGCTGTGAGAGCCCTCTCCAGCCCCACCCACCTCACAGGGTGTCTGTTGTGGGGGAGGAAGGTAAAGGAGATTGTGAGCCGCTCTGAGACTCTTCAGAGTGGAGGGTGGGATATAAATCCAATATCTTCATCTACCTCACAGGGTGTCTGTTGTGGGGGAGGAAGGTAAAGGAGATTGTGAGCCGCTCTGAGACTCTTCAGAGTGGAGGGTGGGATATAAATCCAATATCTTCATCTACCTCACAGGGTGTCTGTTGTGGGGGAGGAAGGTAAAGGAGATTGTGAGCCGCTCTGAGACTCTTCAGAGTGGAGGGTGGGATATAAATCCAATATCTTCATCTACCCCACAGGGTGTCTGTTGTGGGGGAGGAAGGTAAAGGAGATTGTGAGCCGCTCTGAGACTCTTCAGAGTGGAGGGTGGGATATAAATCCAATATCTTCATCTACCTCACAGGGTGTCTGTTGTGGGGGAGGAAGGTAAAGGAGATTGTGAGCCGCTCTGAGACTCTTTGGAGTGGAGGGCAGGATATAAATCCAATATCTTCATCTACCTCACAGGGTGTCTGTTGTGGGGGAGGAAGGTAAAGGAGATTGTGAGCCGCTCTGAGACTCTTCGGAGTGAAGGGCGGTATATAAATCCAATATCTTCATCTTCTTCATCTTCACTTTCAGGGCATGGCTCAGGCCCCAAAAAGGGGCAGTCCTGCCATTGACTACAACATGGTTCTGCTCCATGCACATGTGATGGAAGCAGGCCACATGGTGTAAATATCACTGCTGTGATACATAATATCCTGAGAGAGTGGGTGAGTGGCAGCAATATTGTCTGTGGGTACAGACAATATTGGACACCAGTGCCAATATGGTGGAAGAGGTGAAGGCTGTGTGCCTCAAGGGCATCATCTGCCAGGTGCAGATGCTTCAGCTGGTGGTGAAGGATGCTCTGGGGCTGGGTAGCACCATCAAGGCTAACCGGGATGCTGCCACCTTCAAGATTTGTTTCTTGCTTGAGACCTGCCAGTGCCTGGCTGCCCACTTCTTGCACAGCATCAAGTCTGCCTGTTTGCTGCACGAGAGGCAGGGGGATGAGCCTGAATACCAGCTCATCCAGGAGGACCGACTCACCTGCAAGAACTCAACCTGCACCATTATTGCTCATTTGGTGGAGCAGAAACGCGTGGTGCAGCATGTCATCTCCTCCATGACCATCTTACACAGGGAAGAGGAGTTCAGCATCATCTCCAAAGGCTGGCTGACCCATTTCCAAATGGTGCATGTCCTCAAGCCCTTCCAGGACACCAGCAACATGTTCTGTGCCCATATGGCCAGCCTAGAGCAGGTCATCCCCCTGATTCCATGGCTGGACTTGGCTCCAGCATCTGCACTGGAGCTTGGACCAGAGGGGACAGCTGCTCTCCTACATGTCAGGACCTTGGCAGAGAGGTTGCAGGTGAGCATCCCTACCAAGTTGCATCCTCTCTTCAAGGAAGGGGAATTCAAGCTGGCCTGTATCTGTGATCCCCAGATAAAATGAAGCATTGCTCTGTATGAAGAGTTCATAAAGTGGAAGTGTGAGCTCGCAAAGATGTCTGGAGGCTACAAGTGAACAGAAGTAGCCAGAGGGAACAGAGGGTGGAAGAGGCTGGGGTGGAGGGGGGAGCTGCAGCCCAGCACTGCCTCAAAAAGCCTAACTTGGGAGAATCCCCACTGCTGGTTCTCAGTGATGAACAGGGAAGTCAGCAGCGTGGGAATGCCAGGCATGCAGTGGCAGAGGAGAAGGTGAGGGAGTACCTTGCTGAGTCTCCCAAGCCTGCCAACACCAATTCTCTGGAATCCTGATCACACAAGGCTGCTATCTGGCCTGACCTCATTTGTGTGGCTATGAGTCTCCTCTCCTGCCCTCCCACCTGTGTCCAGCATGGACTGGAGTTCTTCCTCCTGGGAGATATTCTCAGCCTCCACCGCATCAACCTAGATCCAGTCAGGGTGGATGAGTTGACTTTCCTCAAGATCAGCTTCCCCCTGCTGGATTACCCATCTCTGGACTTCACAGGGCAAGATCCAGGCCTCCTGTCATCCTCCTCTGTATCCCCCAGTTCCTTTTCTTCTCTGAATGATCTGACCTGTGAGTTGCACCCCTGGCATTTGGGTGGGAGGATAGCTGCTTTTGCCAGGTGGGGATGGGCTGGCCCCGCACCCAGCCCTTTCTCACTGAAATCCCCCCAATGAGAAAATCCTGGATACCCCCCCCCCTTTACTTTTACTGTTGGTGTTTCCAGAGAAAATCTTCACCCAACACCTACTTCATGAAGGAACATCTATCTCGTAACACAACGCCAACCTCATAGAACAACACCCACTTCAGCAAACATCTACCTTCAGGGCCGGTGCATGGGAGTTGGTGAACTAGGCAACGGCCTAGGGCACCGGCTCCCACAGGGGCACTTCCCTCCCAGCACGATCAGCTGTGCCCCTTGGCCCCTCCGATCCCACCTCCCCACCCCACCCGGCGTGATTGCCTCAGCCCTTCTGCTCCCGCCTCCCTCCCGGCGCGATCAGCTGCGCCTCGGCCCTTCTGCTCCTCCCCCTCACCCCGCCAAAGCTCCCCCGACCCCCGACTTTGCTGCTGTCACGCCCTCCCAGCGTCGGCAAAGTCAGGGGAGGCAGCGAATGCGCTCAGAGCTGGTGGCTTTGAGCTCGCCTGCTGTCTCCCTCGCAAGGTGGTGGGGGGGTGTTTCCTGGCCCTCTCCCGCTTTAAAGTGGGAGAGAGCCAAGAATAGGGGGGGCTGCACACTGCGTGTGACCTGATGACGTCACTTCCAGTGACGTCATCGGGCTGTGTGCGCTATGCGCACAAATTATGTGAAAAAAGGATGGGGGGCCGATTTCAGCCTGGGGTGCTGGAAAGGCCACCGCTGGGCCTGTCTACCTTAAGAAACATGTGCCTGTACAAGCAAGCCCCTGTTGGATTACCCCTTTCCATTGCATTTGTACAATTCATGACAGTGATCTCTTATCTTTACAAAGTGTTCTGCTAATGGTGAATAACCAGAAATTTTGCCTTGGGGTGGGCTGTAACCAAAAGATCTGTGTTTGGCCTGAGGGGGCCTGGGAGCATTGTAGGCATGCCTGACTGGGTTCCAGTTCTTGCCAGGGGTCTCTGCCAAACTGCCGTGGGGTTACTTGGGGGAGCCTCTGTCAAAACTCTGAGGATATCTGCCTTTCTGTCCTTCAGAACCCTCCTCTAGAGACTTGCAGAGGCTACAAGCATGGGGGGGGGGGGGGGATGTTTGCCTTGCTTCCAGTGACTGATTGCTAGGCAGGGGGTCTGCCCAGCTGAAGCTTTCCACAGACTCCCATTATTGCAGCTGTCCTTTCCAGAGAGAGCACTGGGGTGACCTTTTTTGGGAGTCCATAACTGGAACCCCAGAAAAATCATCTATCCCCAGGTTGGAGAGATTGTAGAGCATCAGGTGGCAGGGTAAGGTTCCATGTGAATTAATGTGGGTAGTTTACAGGGGGCCAATTCTATACACTTTTGAACCAGTGCCTAACATTGTTCCCCAGAGAGCACTGAGATCTAGTTCCCAAAACCTTTTAAAAATCCCTGGACCAAGAGAGGCTAGATTGAAAACAACAAGGCAGCAAGCCTTCTCAGCAATGGCCCCCCCGATGGTGGAATCAACTCCCAGAGGTGGTGCGAGCCCTGCGGGACCTGAATCAGTTCCGCAGGGCTTGCAAAACCACCCTCTTTCAGCTCGCTTTCAAGATAGAACCCGACTAAATTGACTTCTAACCATCTTATATATGACTGTCAATTCTAGCACCTTAATTATTAATATATAACAACTGTTTTATCTCATTTTAACCTAATTTAAAACTGTAACTTAATTGTATTTTAATTTGTCTTATTGTATTGATTGTATTTTATTGAAATCATGGTTGTGCCATGTCTGTGAGCCGCCCTGAGCCTGCCTTTGGCGGGGGAGGGCGGGATACAAAAATAAATTTACTTACTTACTTACAAAAGCACTTTCCTGGGGCATTTTCTTTGGGGGGGGCATTACTTGGTCTCCCTCAGTCCAAGATTCACAGAACTTGGAGGGGATATAGAGAAGCATCATGGGGAGGTCTCTAGCTTGCACAGGGCCCATCTATACATTCCTGAACCTATTTCTGTCATTTCCCCAGAAAGCACTTTCCTGGGGGCACCTACTTTGGGGGCTGTAACTCCATAAATCCAATCCTCACCATATTTGGAGGGCAGGTAAAGGAGAGTCATCCAGAGATCTGCAAGTTTGGTGTCTCTAGCACGCCAGTGGGGCACTCTACTGGATCATGAACTGAAGTGGTTCATTTGGCACCTAGAAGTTCATGACAGTTCATGGCTCAAGAGATGTGCACGCTGCAAACCACAAACCAGAGAGCTGGTTTGGTGTAGTGGTTAAGTGTGCGGACTCTTATCTGGGAGAACCGGGTTTGATTCCCCACTCCCTCACTTGCACCTGCTGGCATGGCCTTGGGTCAGCCATAGCTCTGGCAGAGGTTGTCCTTGAAAGGGCAGCTGCTGTGAGAGCCCTCTCCAGCCCCACCCACCTCACAGGGTGTCTGTTGTGGGGGAGGAAGGTAAAGGAGATTGTGAGCCGCTTTGAGACTCTTTGGAGTGGAGGGCGGGATATAAATCCAATATCTTCATCTACTCACAGGGTGTTTGTTGTGGGGGAGGAAGGTGAAGGAGATTGTGAGCCGCTCTGAGACTCTTTGGAGTGGAGGGTGGGGTATAAATCCAATATCTTCATCTACCTCACAGGGTGTCTGTTGTGGGGGAGGAAGGTAAAGGAGATTGTGAGCCGCTCTGAGACTCTTCGGAGTGGAGGGCGGGGTATAAATCCAATATCTTATCTTATCTTATCTTATATCTTACCAAAACGAACTGCATTTTCCAGTTCTCACCCATTCCCAATCATAGAAATTTGTTAATACTTCATTAACAAAGCATGTTGTGGCCACATTTATTGTACAGGGGTCCCCTCCCCCCCCCCCCCCCCGTTTCAAAATAGATTTTTGTGGAGTTAAAAAGTTTATAAAGGAAAGTCAAGGGAAGGTTCAGGGTTCTCTGGCATTTCAGTTTCAAAAAGAGGTAATTAAGAGAGGGGAAACAAAATAGACGTTTGTAAAATTATGCATGACTGGAGATTAATTATAAAGAGCACTCATATTCCTCTGCTAAAATTCTAGAACTTGTAGTCACCCCTTGAAACGGATGGACAGGACAGGAAGACTGGCGAAGCTTTGGCATGTCTCCAGCACTGCAGTCCCATGCTCACTTCCCCTGAGAATAAACCCCATTGGACACAGTGGGACTTACTTCTGAGTAGTCACACTTAGGATTGTGTCTCAAGCTATCTGGGAAGCCCCACGTTGGGCTGAATAGCTGAGTACAAAGACTATGGCATTTTTCAGACTGCAGCTGCCTTTGGTGGTTTTGTGGGTGTCATGGCAATTCCTCTGATTGCGCTATCGGTGCCATCAGTTCATACTTCACCTCCCCCCCCCCCCCATCACAGTTCTGTCATTCACATTCACAATGAGAATTGTCATGGGTTGGTGGGGGGGGGGTCGCATGCATTGAAAAATCATAGTATTTCAGAAGCCTCAAGGGTGCCCTCGCAATCCCTGTTGAAGTACGTTACACTTGAGTAAGCATGCATGGAGAGGCACTCTTCCAGGATGAGTCTGCTCCAGTCTCCAGCACCTTTGCCCTTTCTTGGACTTGGAGAACAGTCTCCATGAAAGCCCCCTTCTCACTCCCGTTCCCTTCTCTGGGCCTCACATCAGAGTTAAGCAGTGTCTGTTGTCATCCAGGCCTGTCCCAGAACACATGGGCAGGGCACAGTCTCCTTACATGGGATTAGCCCCATTGACTTCAGCATGTCTATTCTAGTGTAAAGCAGGAGGGGGGGATGGGATCCAGGGCAGTCTTAAGTATCCAGAATATTGCTCTCTCTCCACTCCCTTCCTTGCTGTAGCTTATGATTAATATGTATATCTTCTTCAGTCTCTCTCTGCATTGTTTTGGTTAACATCTCAATAATGGGTTTTTAAAGAAACTTTTCAGCCCTGGCATGCAAATATTTTTAAAAGTTCACCGTCCAAACATGTCCTTTCGGGACAGGTTTTGGGCGACAGTACGCGAGACAAGAAAAAATGTTCCCATTCCAAGCAAGAGGCTATCTTGTGAATTCATCCCACAATGGAGGGGGGGAAGTTTGGGAGGCGGGGAATGGTTTAGGAAAGAATGGGGGGAAATAAAGAAATACCAGGACAGCACAGGGATGTTAACAAAGTTCTCTTGGTGCAAGAAACAGTAACATCAGGAAATGAAAGCAGAACATGAAGGCAATCTGGAAAATGCCTATGAGACTTTTTTCCCAGTGCTGCTTTACTCCCCGGTTCATCCCTGCCCTTTAGCCAGAGGCGCAAACTAGAGGGCAACGTCCTCATTTCTCTCTTGTAAGTGAATCTGGAGCTCAATAAGAAGGAATAGAGAGAGATGTTAGCTATAAAGATTAGACAGGATACAAAAATTAAAGGAATAAAAGTGGATGACGCAGAATTTAAAATGAAAAACTAGGGATGGGCACCAGGAAAATGGAGTTTGTCCCTGTTCGTGGGGTGTCACGAACCTTCCCACTTCCTGAACTGGTTCATTTTTTGAGGTTCATGATGCAGTAGAAAAGATGTCAAACTTGCGGCAAGTTTCCAGCTGGCTCTCCTATTTTACCAAAGAGAGATCACCTCCCTTTTTCCTTCTGACCTTGCAATCCTCAACTTCTAGGCCTTCCCCTTTTGGGCCTGGCCTCATCTGCTGGCCTCCCTCTGACTTCGCCATTAGTCAGTTTCCCAGAACTCCCACCACATCCATCAAAGAGAGATTGCACCCCCCCCCCCCTTTTCCTTCCAACCCTATGATCTTTGACTTCCAGACCTCCTGAAGCCCCCCTTTTTGACCTGGCCTCATCTACCAGCATTCCTGTGACTGCCCCATGGGCCAGTTTCCTGACGTTCATGCCACTTCTGCAAAAAATGAGATTGCCTTCCCCTTTCTCCCCAAGCCTCATATCTCCATCTCGTGTCTCTACTGTGCTGCCACTGCCAAGGTGCATCCCTCCTGCCTCTCCCCCATCTTCTGCCCTCAACCCAGGCTCTTTTATGTTTTCCTCCATGTCCCCAAGTCCCACAAGGGGCACTTTTGTTTGGAGGGGCCGCTAGTGGAGTTTCCAGGACTGCAGAAGTCCACCCCACCCCCACCACTGCTTTGATGATTAATTGATAGGCACCAGGGTGTCTGCCACACGAACCACCAACATGAACCACACAAACCTCTGTAAAAACCATGGAGATGGGAGGTTTGTTGCAGGTGTGACTGCATGACCCTTGGCTCACAAACTACAAGCCAGGTGGTTTTTATGATGAATTTAGGTTTGTGATGAGAGCCAGTTTGGTGTAGTGGTTAAGTGTGCGGACTCTTATCTGGGAGAACCGGGTTTGATTCCCCACTCCTCCACTTGCACCTGCTAGCATGGCCTTGGGTCAGCCATAGCTCTGGCAGAGGTTGTCCTTGAAAGGGCAGCTGCTGTGAGAGCCCTCTCGAGCCCCACCCACCTCACAGGGTGTCTGTTGTGGGGGAGGAAGGGAAAGGAGATTGTGAGCCGCTCTGAGACTCTTCGGAGTGGAGGGCGGGATATAAATCCAATATCTTCTTCTTCTTCTTCTTCTTCTTGCCTATCCCTGGTTATAACACTGTTGGAGCCACAAAAATCAATACATTACTTATTGAACATATTGAAGAAGACAAAAATTATAACGAAATTCCTAATGTAACAAGGAGGAGATGCTATAAAGAGTACAGTGTGTACAGCAGCCCCTGACTTTATTAAATATCTGGGGATAAATGCAACTGGATAAAACTGTTATCTCTTCAAAAATAACTATCAGAGACCTTGAAATTGATACAAGCAGATTTATTCAGATGGGGAAAATTAAAATTTTCATGACTAGGAAGAATTTCAGCAATCAAAAATGTATTGCCAATTTTTTTTTTATTTCAAATGTTCTCTCTCTCACACACACACACACCATCTGTCTGTCTGTCTGTCTGTCTATCTATCTATCTAAAAAGAATACTGACAGAGTTGCAAAGACAGATAAATGCATTTATCTGGAATGCCAAAAAAACCAGAATAAGTTTTAAAATACTTCAAGATGAGAAAAAGAGAGGAAGGCTAGCAGTTCCAAATATAAAATCGATAATGTAATAAAAGCCCTTTTGTCTTGGCAAAACTGAGCAACCTGATTGGTTGGGACTGGGTGGGACTGTGGTGCATCAACCTTTGGCCCGTCAAACTATCAATCAAGAGTACTTGTGTGCCATTGGTTGAGTTCACTCATCTCTCCTGCCGGAGTGGCTGTTGCTAGCCAGCAAAGCTGACTCTGTCAGTAAAAGGCAACCAACCTTAGTTCTGAAAGTTACTGGCTCTCCCTACTCTCCCATTGGCTGAGCCACCTGTCACACTGATTCACAGAGGAAAGAAAGAAACCCTTCCTTCAGTTGGCTGAAGGAAGGAGGAGGAAGCAGCCAGAAGGAAGGCTTCCCTTGACTGGCTGAGGACTCCTCCCTATCCTCCTCTGGAAAGGGGAAAAACGACATCCTGTGGCAGCAGACCAGATACAGAGAGATATACGAGGAGAAAATGACACAGAGAGAGATTGAAGTCCTCTGCTTAAGACCAACAATGTATCACAGTCAGACTATTGGTCTGAAAGGTATCACTAAAGGCCTCTGAGGCAGAACTCTTTGGGGCCAGTCCTAACTACAGCTGCCAGTTCCAGGTTGGTGGGAAATTCCTGGAGATTCTTTGGTGGAGTTTGAGGTGGGCATAGGAGTTAGGGATTCAGAGCAGGGTCTGCCAGACCCAGGTTCTTGCTGTGGAAGCTGTCTGGGTGATTTCAGACAATCCACTTCTCAATGCTATTCAACATCTGTGTGTGCCCTCTCACCCAGCTGATATGGAAGTTTTGGCTGGGATTTCATCCCTATGCTGATATCACCCAACTGTATCTGTTGATGGACTGCCAGCCAAATGCTGCCCCAGACAATCTGGCCAGGGGTCTAGAGCAGGGGTGTTGAACTCATTTGTTATGTGGGCTGGATTTGACATAAATGAGACCTTGTCGGGCCGGACCATGAGTATCATAAAATGTAATACCAGGTAGAGGACATATAAATTTTATAAAGGGCACAGACACACAATTAAAGATTTTTTTTTACTTAAAATAAAACTTGCTTAAAATATAAGCACACTTGCAATATTTTGTTTTACAGTCTCTGATAAATGTCACCTCTTGCTATGAATTATTGCATCAAAAACTGCAGACAATGTCTGTGCTGTACCAGTCTTGAATATGTGCTGTTCGGGTGTGCACATCTGTAAGTTGCAAACCTACTTTTAATTCATTGACATTCATTACAGATATCTCATGGTCAATGCTTTGAGCCTAAGACCCAGAGGAACATGAAGCAGCTGGACACTTTGAGCTTTTGTACATAAGTTGCTTCACGCATTTGTCAAGAACTTGTGAAGGCATCAATGCACAGACTGAGGGCTATGTGCTTGCCTACAAAACTCTAATTTTGCCCAGAAAAATGACTACAACTAAAAAAAAAATACAACTTCCCCCCCAAAAAACTACTACAAGAACAGAGAGACAGCCATGTACAGTGGTCAGTGTCAGCCTACTATCTTGGAAGTCTAAATTCAAGACCCCCAATCAAAGGAAAATGTGAAAGAAAACTTAAGGAAAATTTTCTGGGTAAACCTGGGGTGGAACACACTCTCAGCCTAATTTTGATATTTCTTTTCTAAATAGTTCACATGCTTTCCTATAGAGAGAGACTGGAGGGCATGAGTACAGTGAAAAAGAGGAAAGGAACCCAGTTACACCCATAACAAGCCCAACAAAACTCTCTCTCTCTCTCTAGCAAGGCAAAAAGCTCATACCTTCACTAAAATGTTGCTAGTCTTAAAAGCACTCTTCGTAGCTCTCCTGTTGATGGGGACTGACAAAGGAAGATCTGGCTCTTTCTTTCCTTCCCTGGGGCATGAGGAAGGGGAGGAGCCTCAGCTATTCATTAGAAGGAAGAGAGGCTTGTCTCAGTAGCTCTGCAGGGTGATTAATTGAGTCTGGCAAACTTAATCACCCAGCAGAGCTATAGACCCAAGCTCCCTCATTGGCTGAGGCTGCTCCCCCCTCCTCCTCCCTTTGGGAAAAGGGAGGGGGGAGAGGAAAAGGCTGCTTTGCTGCTCTGGCCTGTCCGGGGAGAAACACAAAATGGCAACCGAAAAAAGCAGGCAAGGGAAAATGAGGCAGACGACAGCCAGTTGCAGGAGGGCCTGATTGGAGCCCTCTGCGGGCCTGATTTGGCCCGCGAGCCGTATGTTTGACACCCCTGTTCTAGAGGCTCCAATTGGCTGGCTGAAGCAGAGTCAGCTGAAACTAAGATGAAGATCCTTTGGCTGGACCAGGAAGATCCCAGGTTGGGATCCCTTGATGGTGAGCCACTAACAGCCAGGCCACTTGTGAAGAGCTTAGGAGTGACTATGGATGCCTCTCTTTTAATGGAAGTTCAGATCACAAATGGACCCCATGGACAGTAACACAAGGCTAAAAGATATGGTGCTGGAAGATGAGCCCTTCAGGTCAGAAGGTGCCCAATATGCTACTGGGGAAGAGTGGAGGGCAAGTCCAAGTAAACCACAGAAAGAGTGAAGCAGCTAGGCCAAAGCCAAAAGGACGCTTAGCTGTGGATGTGTCTGATGGTGAAAGAACAGTCTGATTCTGCAAAGAACAATACTGCATTGGAACGTGGAATGTAAGATCTATGAATCAAGGTAAGCTGGATGTAGTCAAACGAGATGGCAAGACTGAACATCGACATCTTGGGAATAAGAGAACTAAAATGGACAGGAATGGGTGAATTTAACTCAGAGGATCACTACATCTATTTCTGTGGGCAAGAGTCCTGTAGAAGAAATGGTGTGGCATTTATAGTTAACAAGAGCGTGAGGAAGGCTGTAATGGGATACAGTCTCAAAAATGACAGAATGCTCTCGGTCCATATCCAAGGCAAACCATTCAATATCACAGTAATCCAAGCCTATACCCCAACCACTGATGCAGAAGAGGCTGAAGTGGACCAGTTCTATGAGGAACTACAACACCTTCTAGAATTAACACCAAAAAAAGATGTCCTCCTCCTTATAGGGGACTGGAATGCCAAAGTAGGAAGTCAAAAGGTAACCGGAACAACTGACAAGTTTGGCCTTGGAGAACAAAATGAAGCCGGGTAAAGGCTAATAGAGTTTTGTCAAGAGAACAAGCTGGTCATAGCAAACACCCTCTTCCAACAACCTAAAAGGCGACTCTACACATGGACATCACCTGATGGGCAACACAGAAATCAGATTAATTATATACTCTGCAGTCAAAGATGGAGAAGCTCCTTACAGTTAGCAAAAACAAGACCTGAAGCTGACTGTGACTAAGATCATGAGCTACTCATTGCAAAATTCAGGCTTAAACTGAAGAAAACTGGGGAAGCCATTAGGCCATTCAGGTCTGACCTTGATCACATCCCTTATGTATATACAGTGGAGATGAAGAATAGGTTTACATAAGAACATAAGAGAAGCCATGTTGGATCAGGCCAATGACCCATCCAGTTCAACATTCTATGTCACATAGTGGCCAAAAACAAAACAAAAACCAAGTGCCATCAGGAGGTTCACGTGGGTCTAGAAGCCCTTCCACTTTGCCCCACCCCCAAGCACCAAGAATACAGAGCATCACTGCCCCAGACAGTTCCAATAATATACTGTGGCTAATAGCCACTGATGGACCTCTGCTCCATATTTTTATCCAATCCCCTCTTGAACTTGGCTGTGCTTGTAGCCGCCACCACCTCCTGTGGCACATGTTAATCACCCTTTGGGTGACGAAGTACTCCCTTTTATCTGTTTTAACCTGACTGCTCAGCAATTTAATTGAATACCCACAAGTTCTTCTATTGTGAGAAAGGGAGAAAAGTACTTCTTTCTCTACTTTCTCCATCCCATGCATAATCTTGTAAACCTCTATCATGTCACCCTGCAGTCGACATTTCTCCAAGCTAAAGAGCCCCAAGCGTTTTAACCTTTCTTCATAGGGAAAGTGTTCCAATTCTTTAATCATTCTAGTTGCCTTTTTCTGGATTTTTTCCAATGCTATAATATCCTTTTTGACGTGCAGTGACCAGAATTGTACACAGTATTCCAAATGAGACCGCACCATCGATTTATACAGGGGCATTATGATACTGGCTGATTTGTTTTCAGTTCCCTTCCTAATAATTGCCAGCATGGCGTTGGCCTTTTTTATTGCAATCGCATACTGTCTTGACATTTTCAGTGAGTTATCTACCACAACCCCAAGATCTCTCTCTTGGTTAGTCTCTGCCAGTTCACACTCCATCAACTTGTATTTGTAGCTGGGATTCTTGGCCCCAATGTGCATTACTTTGCACTTGGCCACGTTGAACCTCATCTGCCAAGTTGACACCCACTCACCCAGCCTCAACAAATCCCTTTGGAGTGCCTCACAATCCTCTCTGGTTCTCACTACCCTGAACAATTTAGTGTCATCTGCAAACCTGGCCACTTCACTGCTCACTCCCAACTCCAAATCATTAAATGAACATGTTAAAGAGCATGGGACCCAGTACTGAGCCCTGTGGCACCCCACTGCTTACCGTCCTCCACTGCGAAGACTGCCCATTTATACTCACTCTCTGCTTCTTATTAATTAGCCAGTTTTTGATCCACAAGAGGACCTGTCCTTTTACTCCATGACTCTCGAGCTTACTAAGGAGCCTTTGATGAGGAACTTTATCAAAAGCTTTCTGGAAGTCAAAGTAAACAACATTTATTGGGTCCCCTTTGTCCACATGTTTGTTCACCCCCTCAAAGAAATGTAACAGGTTAGTGAGGCAAGATCTTCCCTTACAGAACCCATGCTGAGTCTTCGTCAATAACCCGTGTTCATCAATGTGCCTACTCATTCTGTCCTTGATAATGGTTTCTGCCAACTTTCCTGGTATTGAAGTCAGACTGACTGGCCTGTAATTTCGCAGATCTCCTCTGGAACCCTTTTTAAAGATGGGGGTGACATTTGCTACCTTCCAGTCCTCAGGAACGGAGGCAGATGTCAATGAAAGATTACATATTTTTGTCAGGAGAGCCAGAAGTTCACCTTTGAGTTCTTTCAGAACTCTTGGATGTATGCCATCCAGACCTGGTGACTTATTAGTTTTTAATTCATCCTCCTGTCTTGTCACCTCAATCTGACTCAGGTCTTTCAACACCCCTTCCAAAATTTGTTCACTGCTCCCAAGCGGTGCAATCGCTTTTACATCTCTCACCAAGTCTTGGGCATTACTTAGGACCAAATCCAGGATCGCCCCACCCCTGGTAGGTTCTGTGACCATCTGCTCCATAGCACAGTCATTGAGAGCGTCTAGAAACTCAATCTCTTTCTCTCAACCAGAACACATATTGACCCAATCAATCCGTGGGTAGTTAAAATCACCTATTATGACACGGTTTTTACATTTATCCACTATCTTTAATCCTTCCATCATATTATAATCGTCCTCTATCTTTTGATTTGGTGGGCAATAACAAACTCCCATAGTTAAATTTCCTTTTGGGCCCTCTATTTTGACCCAAAGCATTTCTAGAAGGGAATCTAATTCTCTGACCTCAGTCTTACTGGACTGTATATCCTCTCTGACATACAGAGCCACCCAACCTCGAACCCTTCCCTCCCTATCCTTCCGATATAACTTATATCCAGGAATCACCGTGCCCCACTGATTCTCATCATTCCACCAAGTTTCTGAAATTCCCACAATGTCTATGTTTTCCCCCAACACTAAACATTCCAACTTACCAATTTTACTTTGAACACTTCTAGGATTTGTATACAAACATCTATAATTTCCCAGGCAAGTTAGGCCCGCAACCTTCCTCCTGCTGCCTTGAGACTTTGGCAGACAGTCCATACTGTTTGTCACCATCTCAGTGGACAACTCTGATTCATTACCCGGTACAAAAGTAACAGATAACCCTTCATCTCTTTGAGATGAGTCTTCCCGAACCAGAGACATTTCATCTCCTTTAGGCTTTCCCCCAAGATTTAGTTTAAAAACTGCTCTGCCACCTTTTTTATTTTAAGTGCCAGCAGTCTGGTTCCATCTGGGGACAAGTGGAAACCGTCTCTTTTGTACAGCTCCTGCTTGTTCCAGAAAGCATCCCAGTGCCTAACAAACTTAAACCCTTCCTCCCTACACCATCGTCTCATCCATACATTGAGACTTCTAATTTGTGCCTGTCTCTCCAGCCCTGCACGTGGAACAGGTAGCACTTTTGAGAAGGCTACCTTGGAGGTCCTGGCCTTAAGTTTTCTGCCTAGCAGCCTAAATTTTTCCTCCAGCACCTCACGACTGCATTTCCCCACATCGTTGGTGCCAGCATGCACCACAACCACTGGCTTCTCCCCAGCACTATCAGCCTACCTACAACACATGTAATGTCCGCTACCTTTGCACCAGGCAGGGAAGTCACCATACAGTCAGTACGCGGTTTTGCCTCCCAGCTGTCTACTTGCCTAAGGATCGAATCACCCAACTACCAAGACCCTCCCCCTCTCTCCCTGCCCAGGGATGGTTCCTTGGCACGAAAGGATACCTGCTCACCAGCTGAAGAAGAGGTCCCTTCTGAGGGTTCATTCCCCTTATCCTCAGCATGGTGCCCTGTTCCCTCTCGACCCTCATGCTCCCTGGCAGCAATGGGGCTGCCATGTTCAGAGTGGGGCTCATCTAATACGTCCCCAGGAGTCTTCTCCGAGTGCCTAACTAACTGTCTCTGCTTCTCCAGGTCAGTCACCTCGACCTCAAGGAACTTGTTCCCTGAGGACCAGGAGCTCCTTGCATCGAGCACACACCCAAGACTTCTGCCCTGTGGGCAGATAGTCATACATGTGACATGTTTAAGGAACTAGAGCTGATAGACAGAGTGCCTGAAGAACTATGGTTCATGACATTGTACAGAAGGCAGCAATCAGCACCATCCCAAAGAAAAAGAACTGCAAGAAAGCAAAGTGGCTGTCTTATGAGGCTTTACAGATAGCTGAGGAAAGAAGGAAAGCGAAAGGCAAAGGTGAAAAGGAAAAATTCACCCAACTGAATGCAGATTTCCAGAGAACAGCAAGGAGAGATAAGGAGGCCTTCCTGAAGGAACAATGCAAAGCAATAGAGAAAAATAACAGAATGGGGAGAAGAGACCTCTTCAAGAAAATTGGAGAAATCAAAGGAATGTTTCATGCAAAGATGGCCATGAAAAAGGACAAAAATGGTAGGGACTTAACAGAAGCAGAAGAGATCAGGGAGGGGTGGCAAGAATACACAGAAGAATTATACAAGAAGGATCTCAATATCCTTGACAACCATGACAGTGAAATCACTGACCTTGAGCCAGACATCCTGGAGTGTGAAGTCAAATGGGCCTTAGAAAGCATTACTAACAACAAAGCGAGCGGAGATGACGGTATCCCAGTTGAGCTATTCAAAGTCCTAAAAGATGATTCTGTTAAAGTGATGCACACATTATGTCAACAAATTTGGAAAACGCTACAGTGGCCACAGGATTGGAAAAGATCAGTTTATATTCCAATCCCAAAGAAGGGTAATGCCAAGGAATGTTCAAACTATCGCACCATTGCACTCATTTCACATGCCAGCAAGATCATGTTAAAGATACTACAAGCTAGGCTTCAGCAGTATGTAGATTGGGAACTATCAGAAATTCAAGCTGGGTTTCAGAGAGGTTGAGGAACTAGAGATCAAATTGCCAACATTCGCTGAATTATGGAGAAAGCACGGGAGTATCAGAAAAACGTCTATTTCTGTTTTATTGACTACGCTAAAGCCTTTGATTGTGTGGATCACAACAAACTGTGGCAAGTTCTTAAAGAGATGAGAGTACCAGACCACCTCACGTCTCCTGAGAAACCTGTATAAGGGTCAAGAAGCAACTGTCGGAACGGGATATGGAACAAGATTGGTTTAGAATAGGAAAAGGAGTTCGACAAGGATGTATATTTTCACCTTTCTTATTTAATTTATATGCAGAGTACATCGTGCGGAATGCTGGCCTGGATGAAGCAGAAGCCGGAATTAAAATTGCTGGAATTAAGATCAACAACCTCAGATATGCAGATGATACCACTCTAATGGCAGAAAGTGAGGAGGACCTAAAGAACCTCTTGTTGAGGGTGAAAGAGGAGAGCACAAAAGTAGGTTTGAAACTCAACATCAAAAAAACTAAGATCATGGCATCCGGCCCCATCATACCTTGGCAAATCGAAGAAGACATGGAAGTAGTGACAGACTTCACATTTCTGGGTTCCAGGATCACTGCAGATGGTGGATTGTAGCCATGAAATTAAAAGACGGTTGCTCCTTGGGAGGACAGCTATGGCGAACCTGGGCAGTATAATAAAAAGTAGAGACATCACCCTGCCAACAAAAGTCCGTATAGTCAAAGCGATGGTATTCCCAGTAGTAATGTATGGCTGTGAGAGCTGGACCATAACGAAGGCCAAGCACAGAAGAACAGATGCTTTTGAGATGTGGTGCTGGAGAAAAATCTTGAGAGTCCCTTGGCCTGCCAGAAGATCAAATCAGTCAGTCCTAAGGGAAATCAACCCAGACTGTTCCCTGGAAGGTCAGATGCTGAAGCTGAAGCTCAAATACTTTGGCCACCAAATGAGAAGGGAGCACTCACTGGAGAAGATCCTGATGCTGGGAAAGACAGAAGGCAAAAGAAGAAGGGGATGGCAAAAGATGATATGGCTGGACAACGTTACTAATGTAACAAACACGAATTTGAGCAGACTTTGGAGGATGGTGGAAGACAGGAGGGCCTGGCGTGACTTTGTCCATGGGATCGCAAAAAGTCGGACTCGACTGTGTGACTGAACAACAACAGATCACAAATGTTGCCAGAGTGGCAATTTTCCATATGCACCAGGTTCAACAACTGGTTCCTTTCCTGTCATGCCCTGATTTAGCCACAGTGGTCCATGCAACAGTCACCTCCAGACTAGACTACTGTAACTCACTCTATGCAGGAAGACTACCCTTGAGACTGATCCAGAAACTCCACCTGGTCCAGAATGTGGCTGCATGTGTGTTTGTTCTTTACTAATTTATTGTATAATTGGTTTTAACTTCTAACCTGCCCTGAAACTTGCGACACGGGGGAAGGAGGGCTAAAAGTTTAATTTAAAAAAATAATAAAAGTCCTGATGCTGTGCATTAGGTGGTTGGAAGACCTAGGGTTCCACATTCTAAAGTATCTGTTTTAGCTGTCCCTGGTTGTGTGAGTAGCATTCTTTGCCATATTGTCTGGGCATAAATGTGAAACGGATGATGAAACCCTCTAGCATTAGGTAGGTACAAAACTTCATAGGAAACTTATAATTTGATCATCAACAGAAAAAAAAAGTAGATGCTAATCTGTAGCTAGTGGCAGCATCCTCTCTTGAATCTGCAACACACACCCCCAACCCAACCAGACTGTGCTTACCCCGGTGAACAGTCACGCTTAACCCAGTGGGCAATTGCTGGGCTTCCAGCTGCAGCCAAAAGGAGGGGGGAGGGCCTTGCAACAGGCTTCTCAAAGCCTCTTCCTCCCCACCTGCTCAGCCGCAGCTTGAAGCACAAAGCAGCAGGAAGACCCGTGATGCCACACGGCCATTGCCCACCATGGTAAGGAGCTCCTCCTCTCCTCTAATCCCCTACCCCCCCCTCTCTCCCCCTGGCCCCAATACTTCCCCCCACCCAACATTTTCTGGCTCCAGGGCTGAAAGAGGTCTCTTAATGTTCTCACTCAGATTTTACCATTACAGTTGGGAGTCTTGGTCTTGTTTGCGACAACAACTTTGCAATTACAGAAATAAAGTCAGTTAATTCTACCTGGATGTAATCTCTCTATAAGAAAATTAATTTACTGTGGTATGCGGTAAAAGGAAGGGGAGGGGGTTTGTTTTATGCAGCTGGAGTAGTGCAGCGGGTGTGGCTGCCAGATCCATGTACTTGCAGCATGAAAAGTCACTTGTGTGGCATTTATCATATCATGATCAACTCACAACTGGGAAAGCATCCTTTGTAGTCCTGGCTTTCCCCCCACAATTTCAGATTCCATGCCCAACATAAATTATGCAAGCCAATTGAATGTATGCAGATGTTCTCTGCAGAAAATACTCAATTTGCATGCTCTGTCCTAAAACTGATTATTTTACATTTTGTGGAGAGTAGAAGGGGGATAACAAGAACCAGCATTACGCTGGTAGCAGGAGAAATATGAGTCTGCATGGGACATCTGGGAGCCTGTGGGGAAGAAAACACTGAATAGAAGCCATGCAAGAAGGGGCAGGTAGTCTGGGATGGCCTCAGAGTGCCTCCCCTTACTTTCAATACCCTACTGGCACGTGGCTCAGAAACTTGTGTATTTTTTAAAAACGGATTTAAATGAGCAAAGCCGTTGTAGCATTCATGTGAATTCCCAAATATATAAAGAGTGTCTGAGAGTGACTGCTCTTCCCCGGTCATCCCACTCACCTGTCAGGCAGATTATCCCATCAGCCTGATGACTTGCATAACTCCCACTGTCTAGGCAGAGAAAAGCAATTAACAGCAACTAAACCAACTCACAAAGGTTGATTTGGTTCCAGGACGGGGGCTGTCCCTTGAAATAAATTTGCAGCCACATAGAGTGGACAAAGTGCTTCTTCCCACACAGCTGGGAGTCACGGTTGCCTTTTTTTTTCCCGTTTGTTTGTTTCCTTTGCAGAGTGGTTTACCAGGACGGATTCTACGGTGCTGAAATTTATGTAAGTCCAGCTCCTCTGATTGCTCTTGGGGATCCTTGTTTGTAAAGCAAACACAGCATTTTAGTTTCAAGTCAGGGCTGGTTTTCACGTATGCCACTTGTTTCCCATTCCGTCAAGTAGTGCCCAATGCTGGTAGATGTGCATGCCGCTTCATGGAGGTTATACTGGGTCTGACAAATTGCACCTGCTGACTAAGTTCTGAACTGGAAGGGACAATGGACCATCAGATTTGTGGAGATAAAGGAGTGAGGTCACCTCTTCCAAATCTATCTCTCACAGCTGCGTCTTTTTGTCCCCTCTGAGTTGCAAATCATAATGCAAAAAGCTTCAGAAACGTAATTGTAGAAATGCTTGAAATCACTTTCCCCGTGCATGAGCTTGGAAGGAACCAATGGGAAGAAGCACCTTGGATCAAGTGCAAGACAATGAACTAGGGGTGGGGATTAAGGCTGTGCAGGTGTGAAATGCTAGTTGCCTGTTCCTTTTTACATCTCCCCCAGAGGGCAGAATTTATTTTCTGGCCCAGTGTCAGCGGGCTGTATTACAGCAGCATTTCCCCTCCATATTTAAAGTGCTCTGGGCAATATTTCAGGCAGGCTGTGACGGATTTATCAGAGGCGACATCTCGTTAACACTGCCACCCACCAGGGAGGTGACATTCTCTCCTCAGCATGTTTAATTTCTGCAAGTTAATGTTAGCAAGACCCCCAGGGAATGCTAATGAGACTGGTGTTGGGCTAGTGTTGGGGGTGGGTACATGACTCCCTCCTGGGCTGGGCTTGTGCCTGGTGTGCCCAGTTCCTTTGTAGGAAGTGGCCTCTTGGCCTAGGCACCCCCTTCGCCAACTGGCAAGGCGGGCAGGTTCCTTGCCTTTAATGTCTTGCTTCTCTTGTTTGCTTCAGGGAGGTTACGCAGCCTACAGATATGCCCAGCCTGCAGCAGCAGCAGCAGCTTACAGCGACAGGTAAGCAACCTTGTGTGTAGAGAGCATCACTTTTACCCAATGGAGAACTGATCTTGCACTTTGTGTCCTCGCCCCCTTTGAATGTTATCAGCCAGCCTCCAGGAGACAGGGATGAAGAATAGAACCACCATATTAGGGGATCCTTTCCAGGAAGTGGGGAAGAGAAACCATCTTTGTCCCTAGAAACTGTTTGGTTAATGTGCACTGTTTAATATGCATCTAAACCATAGGAAGTTATGTAAAAGGAGCAGTATGGCACAGCTGTTAGGAGGATGAATGGTGAGTTTTTAAGTCATCTGTTACTTAAGTTGACGGAGGTTTTAATTCATCTGTTACTCTTCTCCTCATCTCCAATGTGGGGATAGCAACAGTGGCCTGCCTTATAAGGCTATTCATGGATTACTGGGAGAATGTATGTGAAGTTCTTTCAATGCTTAGGAATAGTGCTGTATAAATATTTATTGTTATTTATAAAATCCCTTGAGCTTCCACTGCTTAAGACTTTTGCTATTGAATATCCATCTTAAGTTACAGCTTCCTTCTTCTTTCAGAATGTTGGCCTTAAGAGCCTTTGAAATTCAGCTCTTTTCTCCCCCCCTTTTTAAAATCCTCTTATAATTTCATTGTTTTCATTCATATGATCTAATATTGACAAAGGATCTGCTCCAATCCCACTCGTTCTCTCATTAGTTTCCAAGTGCAGCCAGAAATCTATTTAATCTTCATTTCCTGCATATGAAAACTAGTTCTTTTCCGTTTGTTCTGTCCTGCATTTAGTTACCAAATTGTCATTCACTCTGATTTTCCCTAAAGGCACTATATGCTACATTTAGGAACCATGGTGGTGCAAATAACCTATATATGGGCATCCTGACAGCTTCCGTACGTGCAATTCCATTCCTTCTGCCCAGTGTACACTCATTCTTTGCAATTACAACATCTGAAAGGGGCTAGTCTTGAAGCCAAGACAGAATTGTGAATGCATAACTGACAGCAGGAATCTCCTTTCTGCCATTCTTCCAGGATAGGCAAAAGGAAAAAGTCAGCTGTATGCCCAGTTTTAAAGGCATGGTACACTCTTGCCAGAGAATTGTGTTGGTTTTACTGATCATGACTTACCAGTAAAAAAGTTATTTCCGGTCCTGGAATACCAAGCTAAAATCCTATCGTTTCTTCCATTCAACCATGGATACTTCCACACTGGGTGGGAAAAGGTGCCCCTTCTGCGGCAGCATCAGCAAGTGGCAAGGAAGCAGGCAGGAGTGGCAGCTCAGCTGCATGCCCTCACAGCTGATGAATGGCTGAGGGAAGGCCCCTTGTGATTTGTGCTGCTGCTCAGCCCTTGTGAACTGCAGCAGTTTCTCTCTGTTTCAAAGTGGGAACGTTTGGTCTGTTCCAGGGTGCCTCATAAGATACATGAAAACTTCAAAATTATCAATTCCTCTCTCATTTACTGGTAAAACGGCTAGTTTCTATTATGTCAGCTATCCAAGAGGAGATGGCACATCTCTCGGTTAGAGAGATCAAGGCCTCCTGCAACCTCCAGTGGCTCAGATGTAACTTCCCCATGTCTTCCTCCCCTGCCTCCTTCCCCTAGCCAGCAGGGAAGGCAATGAATTGGTGGGAATCACCCCTTTTATTAGCTCTGCCCACATGTTGTCAAGCTTTCAAACATTCCTGCAGTGGAATGGGAGAAAGCTCCGGGGAGCTGCTCTTATGCTACAGCAGTATCATGTGAAGGCCTCCTGTTGTCAAGGCTGATTGGGCCCAGTTGGGAAGGCCGGGACAAGAAATGAACAGCTAATGTGGTCTGGAATTGCCTTGTATCCCTTGCAGGTTGATTTAAAAAGCCCACGGGGTTTAAAGACTTTCTTCTTAGTGAAAAATGGCATCTAAAATGCAGGCATCGAGCACCCTGATGCTCTCAAGGATCCCAGTCAAGCACAGGAACCTGTGAATAGAAGCCAGTCACCCTTGCTCATCTCAGTCTTTTAAATCCTGCATTATTTGTGAACAAGTTCCCCCTCTTCCCCACCCCCCACTTTGGCCATTTCCTGTCACGTTTCTGAAACATGGCAACCCCAGTCTTTTCTTTCTCATTCCAATGCAATTGTTATTGGAGCACTCACTCCATTTGAGATTTTCTTTCTGATTTGCAGGCGGGGGTTATCAAGATCCTTTAGAGTTTTTGTTAGAAGTGCCGGATAAGATGATATAAAACTTTGTGCAATAAAGCTGACACTTTTGTGACCCATTGAGCATTTAAAAGGTACTTATGGGAGTTTCATATATATTAAGAACATTCATATTGTGGAAGCATTTAAATATATTACTTCCGCCACTTCTTTTTCATAGGAGGAGTGTCTTGGAGGGCTGTAGGTTTGAATGGCTTGGGACTCAATGTTCGTAAAATGAAATCCAGTAAAACATAAATATAAGTTCTTAATTCCCTTCCACCTTAAGCTCTAGGGCCAAATGGTTTTCAGATTATTTTTTAAAAGTCTGTTTTCTGGTTTAACTTATAGGTCCCATATAGAAGTTGCCCTAGACCTCACTGTCAGTTTTAGCTAAGTGGTAGAGCACATGAAGACCACCCCAGGTTCAGTGCCTGGACCACTTCTGTGGAAAAGACTGGGAAAGATCTTGCTTGTGGCTGGAACTACACAGCCCAGGGCCGTTTACCAACCCCCACGTGCCACTTCTCTGCTACAGTGCCACATCAGGAGGGAGTAGCTGGAAAGTGAAGAACAGCCGACGTGAGCAGTGGATGCTTCTTCCCCCCTGCCCCTCATATCTGTGGCTTCAGACCCATGCGCTCCTTGCAAACATGCTTCCATCAGCTCCCGTGAGCCATCGCCTCTCAAGGCTGCCTTGTAGCAGAAGAGAGATGCCAGCTGGTTGAAAATGCAACTGAGCTGACCATGAAATTTTTAGGCCTTGGGGAGCTGCTGCCAGTTAAGAGTGGAGACTGGGTGGCTGGTGGATCAATGCTCTGACTCCATGTCTATACATTTGCAATACATTCACTGTTTATAAATGTATAATATTCATGGTTGTAACCCACCTTGGCTGCTCATAAATTGAGACTGTGGACTGTAAATATTCTAAATAAGCAAATGGCAGTTAGTGACAAGGCCACATGCTTGGCCCAGGTTTGATCAGATCGTCCTGAATGTCAGTCTCAAAACCCCTTTTAAAAAATGTCTGTCCTTTTCACCATTGTTTTTACCTTGACAGCCTCAAGCATAGCCACCTTCAAGAGGGGTTTAGATAAAAATATGGAGCAGAGGTCCATCAGTGGCTATTAGCCACAGTGTGTGTGTGTGTGTGTGTGTGTGTGTGTGTATATATATATATATAAAAATTTTGCCACTGTGTGACACAGAGTGTTGGACGGGATGGGCCATTGGCCTGATCCAACATGGCTTCTCTTATGTTCTTATGTGACACAGAGCGTTGGACTGGATGGGCCATTGGCCTGATCCAACATGGCTCCTCTTATGTTCTTATGTGACACAGAGTGTTGGACTGGATGGGCCATTGGCCCGATCTAACATGGCTTCTCTTATGTTCTTATGTGACACAGAGCGTTGGACTGGATGGGCCATTGGCCCCATCTAACATGGCTTCTCTTATGTTCTTATGTGACACAGAGCGTTGGACTGGATGGGCCATTGGCCCCATCTAACATGGCTTCTCTTATGTTCTTATGTGACACAGAGCGTTGGACTGGATGGGCCATTGGCCCGATCTAACATGGCTTCTCTTATGTTCTTATGTGACACAGAGCGTTGGACTGGATGGGCCACTGGCCTGATCCAACAGGGCTTCTCTTATGTTCTTATGTGACACAGAGTGTTGGACTGGATGGGCCACTGGCCTGATCCAACAGGGCTTCTCTTATGTTCTTATGTGACACAGAGTGTTGGACTGGATGGGCCACTGGCCTGATCCAACAGGGCTTCTCTTATGTTCTTATGTGACACAGAGTGTTGGACTGGATGGGCCACTGGCCTGATCCAACAGGGCTTCTCTTATGTTCTTATGTGACACAGAGTGTTGGACTGGATGGGCCACTGGCCTGATCCAACAGGGCTTCTCTTATGTTCTTATGTGACACAGAGCGTTGGACTGGATGGGCCACTGGCCTGATCCAACAGGGCTTCTCTTATGTTCTTATGTGACACAGAGCGTTGGACTGGATGGGTCACTGGCCTGATCCAACAGGGCTTCTCTTATGTTCTTATGTGACACAGAGTGTTGGACTGGATGGGCCACTGGCCTGATCCAACAGGGCTTCTCTTATGTTCTTATGTGACACAGAGCGTTGGACTGGATGGGTCACTGGCCTGATCCAACAGGGCTTCTCTTATGTTCTTATGTGACACAGAGTGTTGGACTGGATGGGCCACTGGCCTGATCCAACAGGGCTTCTCTTATGTTCTTATGTGACACAGAGTGTTGGACTGGATGGGCCACTGGCCTGATCCAACAGGGCTTCTCTTATGTTCTTATGTGACACAGAGTGTTGGACTGGATGGGCCACTGGCCTGATCCAACAGGGCTTCTCTTATGTTCTTATGTGACACAGAGTGTTGGACTGGATGGGCCACTGGCCTGATCCAACAGGGCTTCTCTTATGTTCTTATGTGACACAGAGCGTTGGACTGGATGGGCCACTGGCCTGATCCAACAGGGCTTCTCTTATGTTCTTATGTGACACAGAGCGTTGGACTGGATGGGTCACTGGCCTGATCCAACAGGGCTTCTCTTATGTTCTTATGTGACACAGAGTGTTGGACTGGATGGGCCATTGGCCCGATCTAACATGGCTTCTCTTATGTTCTTATGTGACACAGAGCGTTGGACTGGATGGGCCATTGGCCTGATCCAACATGGCTCCTCTTATGTTCTTATGTGACACAGAGTGTTGGACTGGATGGGCCATTGGCCCGATCTAACATGGCTTCTCTTATGTTCTTATGTGACACAGAGCGTTGGACTGGATGGGCCATTGGCCCCATCTAACATGGCTTCTCTTATGTTCTTATGTGACACAGAGCGTTGGACTGGATGGGCCATTGGCCCCATCTAACATGGCTTCTCTTATGTTCTTATGTGACACAGAGCGTTGGACTGGATGGGCCATTGGCCCGATCTAACATGGCTTCTCTTATGTTCTTATGTGACACAGAGCGTTGGACTGGATGGGCCACTGGCCTGATCCAACAGGGCTTCTCTTATGTTCTTATGTGACACAGAGTGTTGGACTGGATGGGCCACTGGCCTGATCCAACAGGGCTTCTCTTATGTTCTTATGTGACACAGAGTGTTGGACTGGATGGGCCACTGGCCTGATCCAACAGGGCTTCTCTTATGTTCTTATGTGACACAGAGTGTTGGACTGGATGGGCCACTGGCCTGATCCAACAGGGCTTCTCTTATGTTCTTATGTGACACAGAGTGTTGGACTGGATGGGCCACTGGCCTGATCCAACAGGGCTTCTCTTATGTTCTTATGTGACACAGAGCGTTGGACTGGATGGGCCACTGGCCTGATCCAACAGGGCTTCTCTTATGTTCTTATGTGACACAGAGCGTTGGACTGGATGGGTCACTGGCCTGATCCAACAGGGCTTCTCTTATGTTCTTATGTGACACAGAGTGTTGGACTGGATGGGCCACTGGCCTGATCCAACAGGGCTTCTCTTATGTTCTTATGTGACACAGAGCGTTGGACTGGATGGGTCACTGGCCTGATCCAACAGGGCTTCTCTTATGTTCTTATGTGACACAGAGTGTTGGACTGGATGGGCCACTGGCCTGATCCAACAGGGCTTCTCTTATGTTCTTATGTGACACAGAGTGTTGGACTGGATGGGCCACTGGCCTGATCCAACAGGGCTTCTCTTATGTTCTTATGTGACACAGAGTGTTGGACTGGATGGGCCATTGGCCTGATCCAACATGGCTTCTCTTATGTGACTCAGAGTGCTGAAGTGGATGGGCCATTGGCCTGATCTAACATGGCTTCTCTTATGTTCTTAAACTCCTATTGAGATTTCTGTATTTTGCTGGGATTCCATCCATTTTTTTTCCTTTCAAGTGCAAACGTATGGTCTCCCTGTTTATCTTTCTGTCCAGTACCCAACTGTTGGTTATTAGTAATTATCAACCCTGCCCAACCCTCTGGAAACTTCCAGGCAAATAGCAAACAAAAAATCAGAGGAGGAAGGGGACCCATCTCTACCTGGCTCGCAAATCTTGTTATTTTAACAGCGCCCGGATGTTTGAAATTATAGTTGCAGAGGACATTTGATGCCAGATCTTTAGTGTGTTCTGCAGAAGTTAAGAAAAGAATCTCTCAATCTCTCTCTTGTATGTATTGTGACTTTCTTTAAACTTACAATGCCTGACTCATCATTTTTTGAACATTTAGGGTTGGCCCCCAGTTTCTAACGCTGCCCCCTGTGTTCGCTCCTAGTTACGGCAGAGTTTACGCAGCTGCAGATCCTTACCATCACACCATCGGCCCTGCTGCCACCTACAGCATTGGCACCATGGTAAGAGCGGCTCCTTTCATCCTGATCTTAGCGTGTGTGTTTGCGTGGGGTGTAGGAAACATGCCTGCTTGGGGTCAGTTGAGCCCCTTAGAGTCAAGGGGATGGTATCGGGATGCCTCTGGGAGTGCCCTGCCCTCATTCTGCAGTTGCTCCCTCATGGTCTGGGCTCCACCAGGGAAGAAAAGCAAAGGAGTGCAGGAGTGAAAACCCCAAAGAGGAAAAACTTGCAAACAGGGCCTGACGCAGACCCTTCACAGCCTTCACAGCCCAGTGGGAAAAGCACTCAGAGACGCACACTTGGAGGCACTCAGGCCACTTAAGCTGGCTTCTTAGAAACTAGCTGCCTTGCTCCATAGGAAATTGCCTGGCCACTTGTTTAGGTGGATATGATAATTTGCTCAGGAACATGTGTCTTCTTTTCCCCTAAGGAGCAGGTAATTCTTATCTAGAGAACTGCAGTAGGTTACGTGTGCATGTACATGCGAATGCACACAGATGAACAACCAGTGTCTTCTCTCGCCCTTCCCGATCTTGCACACATTGTCCCACCCAAGTTCTTGCAGTGATGCCTCCTTGCAAGCAGCTATAGACACAGCATCAAAGAGGAGAAACATCCAAGCCATCCTGCAATCATTTTTTGCTCTTACAAATCTTCCTCAGTGCCTTTCCTGGGATCACCCACTAGTCCTCTCATTGGTCTCAGTGCCTTCCTGTGGATAAACCAAAAAAATAACATGTAGCAGTAATCCCAGAGGCTTATCAGTTGGGTTCAACTGTCATTGCTTTGGTTGGGGGACCCTGGGGAGAGGGGAAGGATTCTGGGCTGCATTAGAGGAAACCAAGTCTTGAATGCCAGCCATCTGTCCTGTAATGGTCTGCAGGAAACAGGTAGATGTCTGTTTTGAAACTTTTTTCCCCTAAGAAATTATTTTGGCACTGGGATTCATCCGTCATTATCTGGAATTCCTTTGAATGCTGGCCTGAAGCAGCTGTGCATGCTAAGCATTCAGTCCAGGGGAGGTGGGTTGCTCCCACTCTTCTCCCACTTGGCCACCAACCCAAAATTGGGCCTCTGCCAGCCTGGGGTCCTGAGGGACCACTCCACTGGCCAAAATGACAGGGCAGGGATGGGCTGTGCCTCTCCTTTATACTGATTGGCTTTTTCTCCGTCTTTGATGTTGCAGGCTAGTCTATACCGAGGAGGGTACAGCCGCTTCACTCCCTACTAGCAAGACAGACCCAGGCCCTCCTCACAATAATAACACTGACTGCTCCTTAGAAACCAAACCAAAATCAAATGGACATGGGGCGCCCTGCCCCATGCTGCTGGCTCTCAGCAGCCTAAACCACATATTTCTTTACCTCAAGCCGCCTTCCCACGCCTCACATCCCAACGGCCTCTGATGGTGTACAGCCAAGTTTTGTTTCCATTTCCAAAGCAACCAGCCAGGGGGTTGGGACAGGTACCGCCTTTCACCAGACAAAGCCACCAGCAAGCAGAACCTCAAAGAGGACATTCCCAGAGCCCGTCCTGCTTTCCTGTCACACCCCATTCTAGGAGTCCTTGGTGGGACAAGGTTGCACTCAAGACAGCCCCACCTCACCCAGTAAACCATCCTGCATTGTGCTGGGTGTTTCAGTCTTACACATCTCAAGAGACAGGGAGAGGATGTAGTCCAAAAGACCTCAGGATCTTATCCCTCTCAGACAGACATTGCCCGTTCTCTTCACTCACCCCTGAGGGGGAACATCAGTGCTGCTAGCATTAGGTTAGGCCAGGTGGGCAGGGCCGTAGGCCATCCTAGAATACTCAGCTGCACAGGCATTACATGCTTAGGTGTGCTCAGTCTCTGAATGAGCAGCAGGGAGGCCCTTTCCCACCCTCATCCAGGAGTGGCGTCTTCAGGAGGGATGGGAGACGGGGCGGGACTTTTGCCACTAAGCATGCCTTGGTGGGGGCCAGAGAGCATCCTGTGTCCCCTGGGATTAATGTCACCCAGAAGCAATAGCCCAGGGGAAGGGCTCCTTCCTAGGTTCAGCAAAGGGTTCAACAGCAAAATGAAGGAGCTGGCTGGGAACAGCCTCTGAGTGGGCTGAATGATCCCGGCTCCTTTTTCAGTGCTGTAGGGGAGGTGGATCACGCCCACTCTTCTAGACAAGACCAGCACAGGCTTTTTGCACAGCAGGGGAACTGGAGGGGAGGGCTTTTGTGCAGAGATAGGAGGTGGGCCATGGTGGAGGATCAGAGGGGCTGAGTGCCAGCGCTCCACTTCCCAGTTCTGTCACTATGGACCAGCACGCACCAGAGAGCACCAGGCTCTCCCCCACCTCCTGCTGCAGCACTCTCCCCCCGCCCCCCCAAGGCCACTGCCTGCAGGTTGCTCCATGGAACGTTCTGCCTTTGTTTTCTGTTGTAGTGAAACCTTCAGCTGTTTCCTTCTGGGACCAGGAAGGGCACAAAACATTTTTTTTAAGCAAAGCAACAAAACAATTACAAAACTAACGAGCCAAGCGACTGAGTGAAAGCCCCCTTCTGTCCACACATGCGCCCCAAGCGACAGGCCTTCCGGAGCGCAAGCACCGACCGACCCAACTGGACGGAGGGACGGCAGCTGCCCACATACTCTGCAAAGCTGTCCACGCCGGGAGATCCGTGCCCTGCTCCCCTGCTGCGGACCATGGGGCCAGGAGGGAGAGGTGCTGACACAGACTGGACTCCGCAGGCCCCAAGGCCACCATGTCTTCCTTCCAGCCCTCCTGAAGAACTGTGGCTCTCCCATGCTGCAGATTATGCCACGAGTGCACCTGCAGGGCTAACAATCCTGCTTCTTGCTTCCCAATGCTTTTTGTGCTTTGCTGGTTCATCCATTTGTCAAAGTGGCAAGGCCTTGGATTCCCCAGGCTGGGCAGGGCCGGGCCAGGGGCTCTTGGGGAGCAGCCACCCTGTGCCAGTGGGGAGGGGTTCTTTGAAGAGATTGCACTTTGCCCTCTCTCCACCTGAGGCTCCCAGCTGGTCTCGACCAAGATCATCCATGCCTTGCCCCTGGACCCCACATCTGCCAGGAGACTCCACGTCTGGTCTCGAGGGCCACGAGGTGCCATGTGCCCTTTTGCAGTGCCTGGGGCAAGCACATCCTGAAGGACCGAGCCAGGGCCCCCTGGTGGTGGCAGGAAGTGAGGCAGGCCAGGGCGCTAAGAGAAAGAACTACTTGCTGCACAAACAAAGCAAACGTCTGCTAGCGCGAGTCCCCACTTGCTGCTGCCACTGGCACTCCGCTCATCAGTGTCCTTCCTGCTGGGGGCTTTAGTGGGAGGAGGAGCGCATGCCCTGTGGCCCATTGCCCCCCTCCGCCCCCCAAGCCAGATGGACTCAGGGCCTCCCCCTTGCCCCTGACCCCACCTCGGCTTCTTCATTTCATCAAACCTCACTTTCTATTCAGCATTAAAGCTCCTGACACGCCAGCAACCAGATGATCCTCCTTTTCTATTCCCGTTGTACATAGCCCCCTCCTTCCCCGTCCCCCCCTGCCCTTGTACAAAGCCCCTCCCATTTGCTGTGCGGACTCCCACCCCCGGGAGCATCGGCCACCCGCCCCATTCTGTATGCTTCTAAGGTGTGACCGTTCGAATAAAACAGTATTATGGTTAATTATTATTTATTGATTATTAAGATTATTAATAAAGGTTTCTTTCTTCAACCAGGATGGCTCAAGAGTGTGATTTGGGCGCTGCGGAAGATACAGGTTATAGATGGGGCGCAGCTTGGGAATGCGATCCCCAAGTCGAAACTTGTTGAAGCGCAGGGCCTCCTTGCCCAGCGTTGTCTTAAACAAAAGCCAGTGCACAGAGAGATGTTGTGCCTGCGCCTCATGCAGACCAATGACCCCTGTTGAGGTTCTTCTTCATCTTGGGCTTGCGTTGTGCATCTGGTGGCTCTCTCTCTCCTGCACACAACCCACCCCTCCCGTATGGACGCCTGCCACCAAGCCAATGGGCGGGGCTGTGTTCCTGTGCAGGCCGGCTGTGTAGATGCAGCCCTTATCGCCTTTGCCACCTTCTGCAGCAGGTAAACATCGTGCCTCGTTTTATCTGGGTGGGTTTTAAACCACTGGCTAAGAAGTCTGTTAAAATATTTACTGTGTTAAGAAAAAGGAGGGGAGGGACAGTGGCTCAGTGGTAGAGCATTGCTTGGTAAGCAGAAGGTCCCAGGTTCAATCCCTGGCATCTCCAAAAAGGGTCCAGGCAAATAGGTGTGAAAAGCCTCAGCTTGAGACCCTGGAGAGCCGCTGCCAGTCTGAGAAGACAATACTGACTTTGATGGACCAAAGGTCTGATTCAGTATAAGGCAGCTTCATATGTTCATATGTTCAAAGGGTTTTAAAAATTCTCCATTCGCTATTCCCTCACCCTTGGATCACTTACGTCATGGAATTTCCCTCTTCACGGGTTCCAGTTTTGCTCTTCAGTGACTCAGGCCAACAATTCCCCCTTTACACAGCCCTCAAGGCAATATACTCTAGGTGCAGGATACATACACACACACAGAGAGCAGTTGTGCAGAAACACCTCCTGTATTTTGTCCTCCATCCCTTTCAAATAATGTTTCTGCAAGCATGGGTCAGAACAGGAAACATGGAACTGTAAGAACAATTTTGGGGGCTGTAAAAGACAGGGCTGAAGACGATGGCTGCAACAGTGATAGGAACTCAGGGTGAACACACACCACATATACACACTCTCCAACACCACTTAAAGCTAAAGGTGAACGTTTCGTGATTAAAGCCACGTGCCAGGCCTTGCATTTTTCACAATGTTGGTTTGTTGATCTTGTAATCATGCCCACCTAAGCAGCAACGGCAGTGTAAATGTCGACATATCAATTTCCTCAGCTTCAAGCCACTGCTGTGTGTATAGACAGGGCCCAGGCAGCGAAGGAGCCTCTGCATGCCATTCTTGGCCAAACTCCCTGCTGCTAATTGTCTGCATGCCAGACTGCGAAGGAATAATTGCCATTATCAATTCTATTGCCAGCTCTGCATCACAGGTTCCGGGAGGGGTGTGTGCATGCAGGAGAGAAAGGGTGATGGTCGAAATGATGCAAAAAGCAAGGCAGTAGGATTGCCTCTACTCACACAGAGGCAATAGCTCTCTCCTGTGAAGGGACAGGGTACTGTCACCACCTTTCTAGGCTAGTGCTGGGCAGAGATGAACTGGAAAAGAGAAACTTACAAATGGGGGAGAGGGTGAGCTACAGCTCTAAGCTAGTCCCTTCCTCTTCTGTTTCTCCATCAGGTTTTGCTGTGCAACAACATCCACTCCCTGCACTCTGGGTTTTATTTCCCTGCGCTATTCTGTAGAACACACTCACTTGGTCTGCAAGCCAGGAGGACTCTATGTCAACTGTCTATCATGGTCACGAATCTTTATTCTCCGCAAAAGCCTGCAGAATTCTCCTAGCCCCAAACACAGGCATTTATTTAAATATTTATTAGCCATTTTTCTTCCTTATGGGGCTTAAGATAAAACACATTAAAAATACAAAATCAAAAATTTAAAATCACTATTAAGGACTGCTACCAAGCTCAACCAAATGTAGTCCAAAATGAAGCCATCTTCAGCCGCCTCCTGAAGAGTGGAACCCCTGTGGAGGTTGTTCTGCAATCATGGGGCTGCCACTGAAAAGGCCTTCTCTTTTCTACTTGCCAAATGAGCTCTGATTGATGAGAAAGTCTCCCTGTGATCTTAATTCCCAAGCAGAAACGTATTAGAGAAGACAGTCCTTCAGCTACCAGTCCCAAGCCATGTAGGGCTTTAAAAGGGCAAAGTGGGCTTAGCTAGAGCTTCAAAAAAATCACTCCGTGGGAGGAGAGGACAGATAGCAAAAACAAAGGCCAGTGTTCTAGAACAGGGGTCCCCAACCCCCAGGCTGCGGACCGGTACCAGTCCATGGCCTGTTAGCAACCAGGCCGTGGGGCAAGGCAGAGGCACTGCACCACCCCTTTCTCGGGAGGCAGCCTTGGAATGAGGCAGGGCAGCCCTGCCACCCCTTCTGCCCACCCGCAACCCAGGCAGACGAAAGAGGCTGCACAGCCTCACTCCAGAGCACCACCTCTTCCATCCACCTGGCTCCCGGGCAGGCAGAAGGGGCAGCGACCTTTGCCTACTCCTCATGTAAAGACCCCCGGATGAGCAGCCTGGGGTGGCAAAAACCCCAGCACCACCACCACCACCACCGCCGCCAGTCCGTGGAAAAATCGTCTTCCATGAAACCGGTCCCTGGTGCCAAAAAACAGTGGGAACCACTGTTTTAGAAGACAGAAACAAACGAGGGAACCTGAAATAGTCACAGCAGTTTTATGTTACTTGCTTAGGAGGAGATGAGAAGGCTGACGCGGCCACTTGATTCTGGCTTTTCATGGCGGTGGGGAGGTGGTCCGCTTGCGCTCCCAAGATATCAAGTGCACCTGTATACACATGCTCAACAAAAAGAGCCATAAAACACGTGCAAGCCAGTCCCATTAAAAACCATCATAATTTATTGGTTTCTTATGACAACGAGTGCTCAGGCCGGAATTAGTGGCACAGAATTGAGCCAGATTCTGGACCAGGAAAGACGGGTTTGGTCTTAATTCTCCTCAGTACTTCAGCATAAGAGAAGACACAGGGCCCCACAACAGCACTCTGCTGCCACCGGGTGGTCCTTGTTGGGAACTGCACCACCATTCTCTTCCTGGTTGTATTCCCAAAATTGAATTATATCCCATCTCAGTCACCTTGTAAAGGGCCTACAAGCCCCTCCTGAGTGCAATTTGAAGAAACTAGAGAGGTGAAGTCTCATCTAGACTTTTGGCTACTCTTAGTTGGAATTCAGAAACATGCATAAATTCATTTTTTTTTATGTTCTGGGTTTTGGGGAGGCAATTACAACTGTTAAATTAATATCTTGGTAGTAAAGCCAAGAGAACTTTCATTATGAATTTATTAGAGGCTGCAGAGAAATAAAGTAGCAAAATGATGAAAAATTTCTGCATGGCTGCGACTTGTACAGTTGCATAAGTTTATGATAGGAGTGCTGATTTTAATGGCATGTGACCCAGAATTTTACCTGTAGCTGGGGTGCTTGATTATGGAGAATAAGAAGAAGATGATATTGGATTTATATCCCGCCCTCCACTCCGAAGAGTCTCAGAGTGGCTCACAATCTCCTTTACCTTCCTCCCCCACAACAGACACCCTGTGAGGTGGGTGGGGCTAAGAGAGCTCTTACAGCAGCTGCCCTTTCAAGGACAACCTCTGCCAGGGCTATGGCTAACCCAAGGCCATTCCAGCAGGTGCAAGTGGAGGAGTGGGGAATCAAACCCGGTTCTCCCAGATAAGAGTCCGCACACTTAACCACTACACCAAACTGGCCTGCTTTCAGATCCTTGCAGTCATACAACTCACTGGGTGACCTTGGGTCAGTCACTCCTCTCAAGGTTGTTGTGAGAAAAATAAAGGGGAAGGGAGAACTAACGATATGCCACCCTGAATTCCAGGGAGCAGAATGAATGGATAGGGACGGCCACATTTAAAACAATCTGCTTTTGATTTTGTAAAACGTAAAGTAAGCTAAGGATCAAGCAGGGCTTAAGAGTGCAGCAAGAGTCAGAGAGCTTTAATTTCTCAAAAGTTTCCATCCCGGAAACCTTGCTGGTTCTGCAGGTGCTCCTGGGCTTGAATCTTGCTCTTCGACTGCAGACCAACACGGCTACCCACTTGACACTGCCGGCGGTGCCCTCCTGTGATCATGAATGGACAAAGGAGGAGAAAACAGAACTTAGATGGTCATCACTGGGTTTTATCACCATCTTGAGGGTTTAAAAAGGCTATTGATTCCATCCAAAGAGCTACAGCCTTCCTACCAGACGATGTACAGACATGGAGATTATGAAAAGTCATACGCTGACAGCTTCCCTTGTATTTCTTAGCAAATGATAAATGCCGCATTGCCTCTGCATAGTAGTCTGATGGAAGGAGCATGCTCAGTCCAAGCAACACGTATCAGTTTGCAACACTGCGTGTAATACATTTTAAAGTTTAACAGCATGTTGTGGGGTTCAAGAAATCTGTTCTGTGCAATTTTGTATCCTGACTAGCATAGTTACCTCACACCAACAGATAACCAACTCTGTAATACATACGTTAAAAGATGGGCATGCAATTTCCTGAGGAACTCACTTAGCTGGTTTGCACAAGCTTACAAGAGGATGCCCCTTTTTGCTCTGTTTGTGGTCAAAATGTGTGATTTTGCACCGTGTCTTCTAAGGACACTGTCACACTCTTTGCCAGCATTTATTTCCCCCAAAATCTCACTTCCGGTATAGCATAAATATAACACTGGGCCACTGACTCAATCGAAAGGTATCTTTAGGTACCTGATGTCAGCACCAGAGACATTGCATTTTTGAAGCCTGAGAACAGGAATAATAGTGCTAGTGCATTGAGTATCACAGCTCTAGGATCTCACCCACCAGACATTAAAATTAAAAAGTTACAGTAATTACAAGGCATTAGTCCCACCACCAGTGTTGGGTAGCTTTGGGTTAGAGTACACAAAGAACAGTTTTCCCCATTGGGCAGCAGCTACCTGGACCCCATTATGGGGCACTGGTTCCACAAGGAACTCCACGCGGCAGGAAGCCTCCGACTGAGCACTAGGCACCCTCAGATCAGATACACGGTACAAGGGTGCATGAGCTTCTCCAATCAGGAGCGGAGGGGGTTCAGGATCAGTAACGCATGACCCGCTTCGGTAGTGCACACGAAAGCACTTGGCCTCGCTAGGAGGATAGGTCCACTGCAAGGTAAGGCTGACAGAGAGCTCCTCTGAGGAAGGGCGATGCCACTGGACGTGGGCAACTTCAATGGGTGAGACTGGACTGGCAGCTGCAGTGGACAGTGATGAGCGCAGGTGGGCACCATCCATCACCTATGGAAATTCAGGCACCAGGTTATTGTTGGGAAGAGCACAAAAGGAGGAAAGTGCCTATTGCAGGCAAGAAGCAGAGTTACATAAAGTGGCCCCAAAGAGCAGGCACAATTGAGCCATGATTATTTTCAAAAGGTAGGCTAGAGAGATGTCCCTGGGCAGAGAACCGAGCGTAGGGGGGGGGGGGGGAATGAATTTAGAGCAAGTCCCATCTTGGAAAACAGGACTGAACTGCAGCCACTTCAGCCTTTCTAGAGCCATGTGATTTGCACCTAGGACTCTCTCAGGGAGAAGTGTTTCCGGGATTAGGGATTAGTGGGGAAAGCCAATGTAATCTCTGCATTACTCTCTCCCCTGGTGAGTCAAATCACATCACAGGGGAAAGGAGTCTTAACAAAGACCAAAGACTGGCTTGAAGTCTTGTCAGGATTAGGATGCTCGAGAACACATGCCAAAGTCTAGCAGTTCCTAGGCAGAAAAGAACTTGCAGAGTTCCCTGCCTCTTGGGAAACTCTGTAAAACAGTATGGTTACCAATCTTTCCACTGCTAGCTGTAACCACGATGTGAACTATACTTTTCATCACTCATTTACACCAGTTTGCCTATGCTGCGCACAGAAACTGGGAACTGCTTCTTTTAAAAAAAAATAAAGGAGAGCCCAGCTTGAATGGTGATCTTATAGTTTGCCTTTGTGCCTTTCGTAGCTGTTTGATATGCAGAAACAGGAGATGATCATTTATTTTATCTCCATGGTGTGAAAAACCTCACTGTTGACTTCTATACATGGGGCTGTTAAAGCACCAGGATATGGCAAGCATGTTTCTTCTGACCAGTTGGCAACAGAGCAATAGATCCATTGTAGTTGGGGAGGAAACAAAAATCTTGCCAGAAAACCAAAAACATAACTGCAAGAAGGGGTCATTTTGTAGAAAAATAGGTGGTGGAGCTCATTAGCATAACTCATTAGTATATGCTGCCCCCTACCAGCAACCCGACACAAGAAAGGAGAGCCCCGGGTGAGCGAGACCTGCTTCGGCTGGTTAGAGATCCAGAGCCTCACTCACCTGGGGCTCTACTTGGTTCCCCCCCCCAACAGTCAAAAGGCCAGCAAGCCACCCACCCACCAAAATCACATAAGAAGTGCAGAAAGGGTGGTGTGGGCTTCTTCAGAGGTTAATGAGGGCTGCTGGGGGTGTGGCAAAGCTCCTGGTGGCTGGCTGCCCGCCCGCTCTCTTAATCCAGGGAGCTGCACCTACTATTCAATGGACAAGGTAGATAGGTGGGGAGGGGCTGTCAGAAAGACTCAGGAGCTGTGCGCCTTTGAGCTCCTGCTGAATTCAAGACCTGACTGCAAGACTCCAATCTCCTTACTGCTCACACTCAGCCTTCCAACAAGGTTGAAGAAAGGCTACTTATTTCTTTTCCAGTGAGACTGTATGTGGTGAGTACCTGAGTGCTTGGAGAGGCAATGAGGATGTTTCCTTTGGGAATTTAGTAGAGTTAGGTGACTCTTTGGCCTTAACTCTTCCTCTTGTTATAAACAGAGAAAACCTTATTCTGAGACAGAGAACTCTGTTTATTTTAAGGTAACAGTTCCTTTAAGGATTATTTAATGTCAGTGTGATGCAGCAGTTACAGCATCAAGCTAAGCCAAACTACAAGGGACAAAAAGCACAAATCCCTTCCATGGACACCCAACACCATTTTAAAAGTATCTGTAGTTCTTTAAAAATTGCCCTGAAGTCCAGTTCAGGCACGTGGCACGGTGGTGGGCAGGCAGCACAGTGGCCACAGAAGGTCTTGTTCCCACTCCCATGCCTTTACAGAAACAGGCATTTGAAAATGCGAGGGGGTGGGAAACAAGTTTCTGAGGCCACCGTGCCACATCCAGATCTTGGCTTCATGGCAATTTTTAAAGAACTACAAATGCTTTTAAAATGACATTGGCAGCCACAGGATAGATCTATGCCCTCCCTCTGTTGTAGTTTGGCCCTAAGACCTTTGGGAAATCAGGTTCAAATCCCCAGTCTGCCATGCCCTTTGGCCAGACGCTCTTTCCCAGACTGACCAATCTTACAAGGTTAGCGGGAAGATAAAATGGAGGAGAGAATACTTTAAAAGAAGAAGAAGAAGATATTGGATTTATATCCCGCCCTCCACTCCGAAGAGTCTCAGAGCGGCTCACAACCTCCTTTACCTTCCTCCCCCACAACAGTCACCCTGTGAGGTGGGTGGGGCTGGAGAGGGCTCTCACAGCAGCTGCCCTTTCAAGGACAACCTCTGCCAGAGCTATGGCTGACCCAAGGCCATGCTAGCAGGTGCAAGTGGAGGAGTGGGGAATCAAACCCGGTTCTCCCAGATAAGAGTCCGCACACTTAACCACTACACCAAACTAGTCCTCCTAGCCACTGGAAGTTCCCACCGAGGAGGAAAATTAAGTCTAAATAAATAAAAATCAAAAAGGTCAGGTGTGTTTCAAGGCCCAGCTCAAACAGGAGGCCAGCAGCAGGGCCACAGGAAATCCTGCCTGAACCAGGGCTGCTGAAAAGGTGACTCCACCTGTTCCTATTCCCACAACCATTCCAGATTGGTCACCAATACTCCCCACTGTTCCCTCACCCAGATCTCTCCCAGGCAGTAGGAGAAGGGCACTTCATCCTGGCCACTATGCCGGCGGGAGACAGCAACCGAAAGGTCATTCAGGACACAGTTCTGGAGCTCCAACTCATAGCATCTGGGAATAAGAGGAAGCCAGGCGTCAGGGTTTGGCCAGCTGCAAAAGTGCTGCGAAGTCCCTACTGAAAAATGTTCACAACTCTTTTTATTAGGAAACACAAAAGGCATCCTCACAAAGGCCAGTGTGTAGGCTACTGAGACCAGGTAAGAAATAAGCTGTTTGCATGAGAAACTTATTACGGAATGATGCTTTCTGCTATTCACCATTCACTCACCGACCCTGCCAACCAGAATCCCCACGCTGTCCACACCCTCTCAGTAACTGGGCCAGGTGGAGAGGAGGCTCGAGAAGAAGTGAGGGCTTATGCCGAGTTGCTTCTACAGGAGAAAAGAGAACAATCAGAAAGGCAGCAGACAGAACAGGCAAGGGTTGCGGGGAGAAGAGGAGGAGATTGGATTTATACCCCACCCTTCACTACTTGAAGGAATCTCCTTTCCCTTCCCTTCCCTACAACAGACACCCTGTGAGGTAGGTGGGGTTGAGAGAGTTCTGACAGAAACTGCTCTTGAGAGGAACAGCTCTGCAAGAACTTAGGACTGACTCCAGGTCACACAAGCAGCTGAATGTGGAGGAGTGGGGGAATCAAACCCAGTTCTCCCAGATAAGAGTCCGTGCACTTAACCACTACACCAATCTGGCAAGTCTCTCGAGACTGAAGACACTAGCCATTCAGACTAGAGCTGCCATTGTTTGTCTACTCCATTTTAATAGACAATTCAGAAGGCACCCCTTGTAGCCAGTTACATTCCAGTGTTTTCTGGGTTGGTTTTTTATTTTCTTTTTCCAGATCGAACTTACGGACATTTTTTTAAAATTAAAATACAGTTTCAGCACCTGAGTGACTCAGATGCACAACGGAAGAACTCATGAAGTTTGTCAGGGCTACTCTCCCTTTAAATTTTCTCCCCTCCCTTATCTTGCCCAGCTTAACTATTTATTTCCTGTTCGTCTTATCAACTGACTGACTCTCACATGAACCAATTGTAAATAAGCAATGTTTGTACCAGCGTTTGTGTTTGTGTGTTAATACTGCTTTTATTCTGCAGCCAGCCCAAACCATTGTTTTTTTAAAAAAAATCTTATCACTATTTATTACTGTAACCATATAAAAATGCAGTAATGTCTGATTTTTTAAAAAGAAAGAGCAGTGATTTTGGCTGGCTAGGATGTGAAAATAAATACTTAAGACCCTCCCCCACCTCCTCAAATGAACCAAGAAATTATTACCTTGCTTATGGGGCCATATTTTAAGGTAGAAGCTGAGAAGTCCTTACCGGGCCGGGCGAACACATCGACAGCATAGCAAGTGTGCGATTCCTGTGTCGTCAACTCCGGTGCAATTGTCACTTCTTGAGATGGGTCTTCATGTTTATAAATTATGACAAGGTATAGTCTACGAGGTGCCGGCATCTGAAAGGAAAACAGCCTGGTGACAGCCCCCCAACCCCCAGGCAGACAGGGAGAGAGACAGAGAGAGGACACCATCACTGCCAGCCACTGGCATAAGGCTTCCAAAAGCAGTGAGCTAGAACTTCCAGCTACATGCACCTTGGTCAAGACAGTACACAAGCAATGTCAGGACTCAGCAAGTTCTAGCTGTCTGAAAGAGGCCCAAAGGATCTCAGACCTTCCCAGAGGCCTCTAGGCCCCATCATATGCCTACGGACATTACTAGTATTTGTGACAGGATACGGTGACACAGATCTAGTCAGCCTCCGCTCATAACAACCGTGTCCATGAAAGCATCTATCCCCTGAAGTTCTTTCTCTATCCTTGGTTTCTATATCCCCATATTGTCCCTTGCATGAAGAATACCACTACTAGGACCAATTCAGTTATTCATTCCCCACGCCTTTGGTCAAATCCACATCTAGATCCCTGCAGAGAGAAACGAAGTCACTGGCTTCATTCCACTTTTTGCAGGCCAAGGACCCAGGCAGAGAGCAGGTTCATTAGTAAACCAGCAGGAGAACGAATTTAATCCAGGATGAAGTTTTGACCAATAAATTTGGGGGGAGACAAAAGAATGGAAGGCGAGCCTGAGGCACAGTGCAGAGCATCTCAAGAGTCTTCATCTAGTTGCTCAACGAAATACTCTTTGTAATGAAACAATTCTGTTCAGAACAATCTCTTCTTCCCAGCGCGGTGGCATTTTAAGCTCTTAGTTCAGCTGCTTGACTTCATATAGAGAGACGGACAGAGTTTCACTCACTAGTAGTTTGTTTTCAGTACAGACACAAAGATCTAAAGGCAGACCTGGTGTGGCCTCAAAAAAAAGCTGAAAAGGTAAGAATTAATAGCCTCTTGCCAACTTTTAGTTCTTTACTGCCTTAATTCTAACCATGTTAAACCAGAAGTAAATGAGTTCAATATGCCAGCTACGCTACAATAACAGCATTATTCATGCATAGTACTGGCATCAGCAAGGTTTATTACGCCATGTAAGAATATGCATTTGATTATTTGCCAAGTGCATAGGCAACTTCTAGTTTACTGCAAGATGGGAGCACAGAAAAATCACATTTTTAAAAAAGATACAAAGACTGCCGAGTGTATGCAAGACAGCAAAAGAAAAACAACAACGAAGTGTTTGGCTACAGTTGCAAGCTGCCAGAAGGAAAAGAAGCCCTGGCCTTTCAACGGAGGTTTAATAGGATGGTTTCTAGTAGGTGATGCCATGAAAAGCTTCAGCTGCCGTCTCCACAAATTAAGCCTTTATTGAAGGGACAGAACATTTTTCTCCAGGGCTGTTGGCAACCCCTTGGCTAGCATAACAATGAAGAAAAGCAGCAAGAATTTTGTTATGAACAAACTGAAGGGGTGGAAGTTTCTTTTAAAAAAAAAAATAGATGAAAGGAGTGAAGAACAGGGACACTATGATCTGTATATACTTTCTGCCTGTACAAATGCTAGGCAACAGTGGCCAAAGAAAGTTAAAGATCCTTCTCCAGTGGAAGGGTGAGAAACAGGGATGCTGACCAGATCTCATTTCAGCTGAGAAAACCTAGAAAATGCACAGATTCAACTGAACAACCACTGAAGTCCATTCGAACCCTCATTCGCTATTAGGGGTGTGCATTCGGTTCGGCCAAACCGAATAAGCTGCCGAATCACCACTGATTCGGCTGTATATGGAATCGGCTGCAGCCGATTCCAATCGGGGACCATTATGCGGCAGCCGAATACGGCTCACCATATTCTTCCGAATAGATATTTGGAAGTATACGGAATTCAATGCAAAAGGCGGGAAAGGGGCTTCTGCAGCCTCAGGGGAGCTGCTTGCTTCCTTTCCCACCTGTGGTAGCCTTTTCCTGCCTCTCCCATAGCCTTCCTGGAATCAGGAAGGGGGAATGGGGAAGAGGAGCCCCAGCAGCCAATCCAAAGCATGCATTTGCAAAGCATGCATCTGTTGTGTAGCTGATGGCCCAGCCATGAGCAACATTGTTGTTCTTTTGATCTTTTGCTTACTTGGGTGTTCTGTGGCAGGGAAGCTGGCACCAGGGTGAAAGACCCAGAGCCAGCATGCTTGTTGTGGCTCGCCAGCTCTCCCCGTGTTCTTTGGGGCAGGGCTAGAGAGCTGGCATCTGTAGATTGTGTGTTCTATGGCAGGGAAGCTGGCACCTGGGTGCAGTCTTTTTGGGCCAGGGGGGTTTCATGCTGGGGAGTCCCCTGAAGCTGCCCTGCAGTTTTGGGGCCTCTCCCTCAAACCCCACTCTGGCCAGAACCACTTTCCCCACAGCAATTGTAGTGGAGGAAGTGGCTAATTGGGCTTTCCCTATCATTGTTGGCAACAGGCCTTTTGGGGAGCCCAAAGACAGGGACCCCCTGCCCCAATCTTTTTGGGACTTGGGGGTTTTGTAGGGGAGAGTCCCCTGCGGGTTCCCTGAGGTTTTTGGGGCTCTCCCTCAACCCCCCTGCCCCCCCAGTAGCCACTAATTATGCCCTATGTTGCCATTGATTTCAATGGCCCATAGGGTATAATGGTGCAATAGGAATGGGATCCCCTGGCCCAATCTTTTTGGGACTTGGGGGGGTTTGCAGGGGAGAGTGCCCTGCAAATTTGGGGTCTCTCCCTCAAACTCCCTTCCCTCCAAGCGGCTTCAAATATACCCTATTTGCCATTAATTTCAATGGCCCATAGGGTATAATGGGGCCGTATATTCGGAAATAGCCGCGCATCTACCGTATATGCGGCTATTCCGAATACGGTATTCAGTAGTATACGGGATTCCGAATTTTTTCCCCCGTATACTTTCGAATCCGTGTAATTCCGAATTTTTTTTTTTTGCACATCCCTATTCGCTATCCCACATGGGCCTGCATGATGGTGAGCAGCCACGATACACATTACAAATGCAAACACAAGCGTTGTCAGCACAGAACGTGGATTGTGCACTGCAGGGTCTCCTCTCCTTCCCCTGCTAGAAGTCAGTGTTTCTTAGGTGCAACTTCCTCTTCTTGGCACAGCATCTTCTGTATAGCCAGACAAGTTTCTGCACCCTCAGCTGGCACTCACCTTGCTGTGACGTGATTAGCACTGGGTGGGATTGCCCCCTCCAGCAGAAGGGAGCTTCCCCCACACCAGGCATCCTGCAAGCAGCAGCGGGTCCGCAGCCAGCCACCAGTGGGCAGTCGGTGGCTTGTGTACAGGGGCTGGACCTCCTGAGCACTCAAGTTGTACCATGGCTTAGTCCCATTCTCCTGATTTAAAAAAAAAAATCATTTACAGTCCTATTACTTACAAGTGATCATTCTTGTACTCCCTGTCTTAAATAGACATACACACTCTTCTCGAGAGCACTTCAGTGAAGTTTGCATTTGCCTGTTTCATGCAAACTGTCCATTTACCATCTGAAAGTATCAAGTCTCTCGCTCTACAAAGGTCAGTCTAGTATGAGTTTCTTTCTAGCTAATTAGTGAGTGCATTTCTTCCTGCAAAATAATTCAAAGTTTTCCTTCTAATCAGCAAACACTTGCAGACCCTTCCTGCTGAGACGAAGCGGATATTCCAAAAGGTCATTCCATTGTTATATTCATGAAGAGCAGCACTAAGTAATTAAGTTTCTCCGCAGCAGATCTAAGTCACTATTGTTCAACAAAAGAGCTTCATAAAGAAACTCCAGGGTGAAACTACTGGACTAGAGTTTAGCTCCAGATTTGATAGCATTCATCTCAGTCTTAACTGAAATCAGGAGTCTCTCACCCACTTCATGCATTAATTCATTTACAATAAAAAAAATCACCATAATTTATCATTTAATATGTGGTGGGGAAATTGGTAGCACAATACCAATGAAACAAAGTATGCTATTCCTACATCTGCTGAAATGCTTGCATGAACAATTGTTTTCATCTGCCTACAGATGTTCAGATTCAATGGATCACTTTTTGGAAGGAGTCCCACAACTGAGGACACCTTGTTATGTGCCCTCACAAATCATAGATAGAAGATGATATTGGATTTATATCTCGCCCTCCACTCCGAAGAGTCTCAGAGTGGCTCACAATCTCCTTTACCTTCCTCCCCCACAACAGACACCCTGTGAGGTGGGTGGGGCTGGAGAGGGCTCTCACAGCAGCTGCCCTTTCAAGGACAACCTCTGCCAGAGCTATGGCTGACCCAAGGCCATTCCAGCAGGTGCAAGTGAGGGAGTGGGGAATCAAACCCGGTTCTCCCAGAGAAGAGTCTGCACACTTAACCACTACACCAAACTGGCTCATCATACCATAATGAGATGTGACCCAGAGTAAGCCTTTGTCACCAGAAGCAGGGTTGAATTAGAACAGGGAAAACGTGGGTTTAAATCCCTACTTAGACATTAAGTTAATATTTATTTATTTATTTATTTATTTATTACTTTCAATTTATATCCCGCCCTCTCCACAAGCGGACTCAGGGCGGCTTACAACATCATAAAATACAATCAATCCAATAAAACATATAAAACCATAATTTACTTATATCAATTTTAAAACCATTCTATAGCGCTGTTTCAGTACAGTATAGGCGGCATTGAATTCTCGACCGTGATCGCCAGCATTTTACAAGATGTCCAGTGGCAGCCCTTTTTCAGTCAAACAGCAAAGGCCTGTTTAAACAATTCGGTCTTACAGGCCCTGCGGAACGCAGACAAATCCCGCAGGGCCCTTATGGCTTCTGGAAGGGTGTTCCAAAGTTCTGGTGCTGCCACCGAAAAACCGGGCTACCTTTGGCCACTTACTCTCTGTCACCCTTACCTACTGCATACGGCTGTTGTGAGGGAAAAATGGAGGGAATTGGATCCATGAAAGGTTGCCAGCTAGCCCCAGAGATTGCACTAGAACTTCAGAGCAGTTGCACTGCCATCTCTATCATTTTAGGCGCAGCAGCACTTAGCATGGCAGCAGCAGCTATGTAACTTTCCAGCTATGTGATAGGACTAAGAGAAAAGAGAAGAAGTGGGGAGGTCCTCTGTTACTTCCAGGTTACTGCTTTTCTGTTTCCTTCACAAGAGTGCAGTTGGAATTCTCACTGAGGGTGGGGACTGCATGGAAAGTGGTGAGTTTGCAGCGTTCAGCCTGCCTGCCAGTATTCCTTTGTAAATCACCCCCCCTAGTGACTGCTTAGCTGTAGTAACGTGGTGCCTTGAGTCTAGAACAGGGGTCCTCAACCTTTTTAAATAGGGGGCCAGTTCACTGTCCCTCAGACTGTTGGAGGGCCGGACTGTTGTGGTGGCTGCCATTACTGTACAAGGCCGCGGGCCATCAGTTCTCCGTCTTCTGCATCTCTCTCCCTTCCCCACACCACACACCCCAGCCTGGGAACTCACCTCACCTCGGTATCACCTCACACTCTGTCTCCGCCGCCTCAGCCCAGTGCCGGAAGTGTGCGTTGCTAACGCGAGTTTAGGTCGAACGTCACTTCCGGTCTGATTTTGCCATAACCCGGCGGGCCGCATAAACGCCCTCAGCGGGCCGCATCTGGCCCACGGGCCGTAGGTTGAGGACCCCTGGTCTAGAACCATGACAATGAGATTCAACAGCTTTGATATGTCGCAACAGAACCTGCACTTGCAGCAAAGACCAGCACAGTCTTAGGAAGGGTCCTGCCTTAAAAGGATGCCTTTGTGGTTAATGATCCAAGTGAAGGAAGCCATAGGATGCAAAAAGGCTTCTTTTAGTAAGTGGAATGTTGTCCCCAATGAGGTGAACCAAAGGGAGTCCAGGATGTGGCAAAAGAAGTGTGAGTTAATCATTAGGCAAGCAAAAGGAAAAATTGACGAGTGGGATTGCTAAAAGCCTCAAGGCAAACAATAAGCATTTCTTTAAACACATCCAGAGCAGGAATGGGCCCTGATGGCATACATCCAAGGGCTCTTAGAGAACTCAAATGCAGAATTATTGATTTACTAACTAGTATATGTTAACTTGCCACTGAAGTCATCCACTGAACCAAAAAACTGGAATAGCAAATGTTAGACCCATTTTTAAAAAGGGGTCCAAAGGGGAAACAGAAAATTATAGGCCAATTAGCCCAATGCATGTTCCAGGCAAATTAGTAGAAACTGTAGTTATTAAGTACATCGCGGAACAAAAATCTGCAGAGAAAAAATCAGCATGGCTTTTGCCAGACCAGCCTTCTGGAGTTTCTTCTGGAGAAAATGAACAAGCTTGTACATAAGGTGGCCTAGCAGACATTATATATTTGAACTCTGAAAAAGGTTTTGACAAGATACCTCTCCAAAGACTCCTGAGTAAACTTACCAGTCAGGGGATGAGACTATCAGCCCTTTTATGCATTAAAAAAACTGGCTAAACAATTTGAAGCAGAGAGTAGGAATAAATGGACAGTTCTCTCAATGGAAACGTGTAAACAGTGGGGCCCCACGAGGATTGGTATTGGGGTTGATGCTATTTAATTTGTTCATAAATAGTCTGGGACTGGGGGGGGGGGACAATGTAGCAGCCGAGTCTGCAGATAACACAAAATTACTCAGGATGGTGAAAACCCAAAATGGACTGTGAAGAGCTCCAGGAGGACCTCTACACAATGAGTGGGCAACAGTAGGGAAAATGAAATGTAGGTAAGTGTAAGGTGAGGCACACTAGAACAAAGAATCCCAACTTTAAGTATATACGAACGGGATGTGGACTTGCTGAGTCTAAGAAAAGAGACCTTGAGGTCACAGTGGAAAACTCAATGAAAACGTCAACTGAAATGTGCTGCAGCACTGAAAGATGTAAACACTTTGTTGTGGATCATTAGGAAAGGGGTTGAAAATCAAACAGCCAATATTATAATGCCCTTATATTGATCTATGTTACTGCCTAATTTGGAATAGTGTGTGCAGTACTGGCCAACCTATCTCAAAAAGGACATTGCAGACATGGAAAGAGTGTAGAAGATGGTAACCAACATTTTTAAAGGGTTGGAGCACCTTTCCTATGAGGAAAGGCAGAACACTCTGGCACTTTTCACTTTAGAAAAGAGACTACTAAGCAAGGGTCATGATGTAGTAGTGGTGGACAGTTCTGCCAAATTGCAGCTGACATGGCAACTCTGCGGGTTTTCAAGACAGGGGACAAACAGGGGTAGTTTGACATTGCCCGCCTCTGCATAGAGACCCCCTCGACTTTCTTGATCTCCCATCCAAGAACTAGCCAGAGCCATCCAGGTCAGGGTAGGGGCATAATGGTGGTTTATAAAATTATGCACAGGGCAGAAGGGAGTGGACAGAGAACTTTTTCTTCCTCTCACAAAAATGCTAGAACTCACGCACGTACAATGAAGTTGATAGGCAGTAGATTCAGGACAGAGAAAAGGAAATATTTCTTTACATGACAAGTGATTCAAATGTGGAATTCACTGCCAGGAGGTAATAATGGCCCCCAACATAGATTGGATTAAAGGGGGCGCAGACAGATACAAGGAGAATAGGTCTGTCAGGAGCTACTAGCCATGGTGACTAAAGAGAACTTCCACATGCAGAGGCAGTAAACCTCTGAATCCCAGTGCCAGGAGGTAACATTAGGGGGAGGCCTCAGCCTCTGTGCCCTGCTGTTGGCCCTCCAGAGTAACTGGCTGACCACTCTAACTCTGAGAGGCAGGATGCTGGACCAGATGGACAACTGGCCTGATCCAGAAGGGCTTTTTTGCGTTCTTATGCAGTCTTAGTTAGGAAGACAGCTAGTCTGCCACAGAAAAGACCTGAAGGGGAAAAAGTCCATCCCCAAAAAAGCCATGAGCTAAACTGGAAATGGAGAACATGTGCTTTTCCTTCCCTTGGGCCTCAATGCCTAAAGGATCTTGTTTTTTTGCTTTTTAAATGGAGCTTGGGGTTCAAGAAGCCTAGTGCAGCCACAGGAAAAACAGCTCGGAAGACCAATGCCCTAGAATGGAACAGCTGGAAACCCACCTAGTCACTGGTATTCCCTGCAGAGCAACTGACTGGACAGCTATTCATTTATTCTCTTCATTTATACTCTACTTCTCTCTCCGGTGAGAACCCAAAGTGGCTTTCAACATTTCCCCTTCCTCCATTTCATCCTCACAGCAATCCTACAAGGCAGTTTAGGCTGGAAGAGTGTTACTGGCCCAAAGTTCCCCAGCAAGTTTCCATACCAGAGTGAGGATTCAAACCTGGACTTCCCAGAACCTAGTCTAACACCATGCTGGCGAATAGCCAAAGCTAACGAATGACAACTAATGACTCAAGATTATACCTGGAAAAATACCATGAATGAATTATATTAGAATGAATTATATTATAAAACTATGAATGAATTATATTAGAACCATGGAATCAAAGAGATGGAAGGGACCTCCAGGGTCATCTAGTCCACTAAGACCTCCCAGATCCTTTTCACACATATGACCGTCAAGACATGTATTCCCCCATCCTAAAATGATGCATTGGATTTTTTCCTACCTAAATGCAAAACTTTACATTTATCCCTGTAAAAATGAATGTATTAGTCCACTTTTCCAGCCTGTGAAGCTCATCCATCCTGTTTCCTGACTCTGTCTTCTACTGTATTTGTGACACCACCCAATTTAGTATCATCTGCACATTTAATAAGCATTCCCTCTATTCCTTCATCCAAATCATTTATAAAGATGATGAACAAAACAGGTCCCAGGTCAGATCCTTGAGGCACTCCACTTGTCACTCCTCTCCAAGAGGATGAGGAACCATTCACAAGCACTCATTGGGTGTGACCTGTCAACCAGTTACAGATCCACCTAACAGTAACAGGATCCAAACCACATTTTACCAACTTGTCAACAAGAATAGTATGTGGAACCTTATCAAAAGGCTTACTGAAATCAAGATAAACTACACATTCTCCTGGCCCAGGGTGGTAGTAACTTTCTCAAAAAAAAGAGATCAAGTTAGTCTGACATGACTTGTTCTTGAGAAACCCATGCTGACTTTTAATAATCACAGTCATCTTTTCTAAATGTTCAAGAACTGTTTATTATTTGTTCTAAAACTTTTCCAGGTATAGACATCAAGCTGATGGGTTGGTAGTTACCCAGATCCTCCTTTTTCCCTTTCTTGAAGATGGGGACAATATTTACCTACCTCCAATCTTCTGGCACGTCAACTGTTCTCCAAAAATTCTCAAAAATAATGGCCAGAGGCTCAGAAATTATGTCTGCAAGTTCTTTTAGTACCCTTGGATGCAGTTCATCTGGCCCTGAAGATTTAGTTTCATTTAAATAAACTAGGTGTTTATGTATGACCCCTATGCTGATCCTAGGCTGCAACTCCCTTCCCTCCTCATGTGTTCTGTTTTGCACTATTTCCCTCACAAGAGAAGACAGAGGAAAAGTAGGAACTGAGCACTTCTGCCCTTTCTTCTTCACCTGTTACAATTTCACTTCCTTGTCCTCACAATGGGCCTACCATGCCCTTTCTCTTTTTCTCACTTTGTAAATAAGAAAAGAACCCTTTTTTGTTGTTTTTAGTATCTCTCGCTAGCCTAAGCTCATGCTGAGCTTTAGCCTTCCTAATTCTTTCTCTACAAGCACTGGTTATTTGTTTATATTCATCCTTGGTTATAAGACCCTCTATTTCCTAAATGAGTCTTTTTGTTTCTCAAGTCTTTAGAGACCTGTATATTGGTCTTCTTTATGCTCCTCCCATTTTCCCTTCTCATAGGAATCGTTTGTGATTGTGTTTTCAATAGTTTGCTTTTAAGGAATTCCTACTATTCTTGAGCTCCCTTCTCCTTAAGTATTTCTGACCATGAGATTTTGCCCAGCATCACTCTTAAGTTTGTCAAAATTTGTTTTCCTGAAGTCCAACCTATACATTTGACTACGTACAGCTTTTCCCTTCCCCAAGACTGTACATTCCAAAATCACATCGTCACTGCTACTGAGGGTGCCCGCTACTTCCACCTCATCAACCAGTTTTTCCCTGTTGGTGAGAATCAAATCCAAGATAGCAGATCCCCTTGTTTCCTTCTCCACTTTCTGGAAAAGAAGTTGTCAGCAAGACGAGTCAGGAATTTATTTGACCTTCGGTTTTTAGCAGAGTTGGACTTCCGACAGATGCTCAGGTAACTGCAATCTCCCATGATCACTGCATCCCATCTGTTTGAGAACTTTGTAATCTGTTCTAGGAGTGTTTCATCCAAGCCATCTGCCTAGCTTGGTGGTCTACAGCAGACCTCTACCATAATACACTGTTATTCCTTACTCCTTTTAATTTTACCCAGAGACTCTCAACTGAACTTCCATGCTCAGATTCATGTATTTCCTCACAAGTATATACTTCCTTCACATATAATCCACCCTTCCTTATTTGTCTGTCTCTTTTAAATAAATTGTACCCCTCAATCCTAATATTCCAATTGTGTCATCCACCAAGTTTCAGTAATGCCTATTAGGTCACAATCCCCTTCCAGTGTTAGGACTTCCAGTTCCTCCTGCTTATTTATTATTCAAACATCCAATTCATACAAATCTGAACAAATATTGTTATAACAATTTGTCTAAGCCCATATAATATATATCCAAATTCAGAGTTCAGTCCATGGTTCAATTTACATCCAGATTTCTCAGTAGATTAAAGTGCTTGCGCTGTAGAATTCATTCCAGTTCATCAAATTTCAAGACGCAGAACTTGGATAGTTGAAAGGACACTTCTGTTCCTGCTCTAACAGAGCCTGCCAGCCTTTAATTCTGTTTCCACAAACTTTTTCAAAGAGGGGACAGAACATCCCCCTATGCATCCATTCCTTTCAACCCAGCTAGAAACTGTCAACGTATTCCACAAGCACAATGGATTTAGACAAAGGAATAGACTTATACAAATTGTTATAAAATGTATTGGGATCTGTATGAATTGGATGTTTGAAGGGGATTGGCTTACAATGGTTCTCCTCCTTTCTCCACAGCCAGGAACAGAGGGCGGCACTTGGCGAGTAGATCTCCTTGCAACACTCACTTGAATGTGGTGTGCTGCAGGAGGCAATTCTCTCGCTAATGACGTTTCGCATCTATATGTACCCTCTCGCCCACCGAGCCTGGGTGTTTGGGCTGGGTTCTCACCAATATGTGGATGGCACTCAGCTCTATCTGTTGATGAACAGCTGCCCAGATTCCGCTCTGGACTATCTGGCTGAGGCACTGGGAGCTGTGGCTGGGTGGTTGCAACAGAGCCGGCTGAAGCTTAACTCAACAAAGACAGAGGTCCTGTACTTGAGCCAGGGCAGAGTTGAATCAAGTATCAGGCTCCCAGCCCTGGACGGCGCACCACTTCTGCCGGCCCAGAAGGGTGAAGAGCCTGGGAGTGATCCTGGATGCCTCACTCAATATGGAAGCCCAGGTTTCTGCAGTTGCCAGGTCAGCCTTTTACTATCTTCCAGGCCTGTAGCCGAGGGGGAAGGGGGGCTAAAGGCCTGGAAGATAGTAAAAGGCAGTGCTAGAGGCAAGGGTGGCAGTGGTTTTTCCATGGGTCGCTCGCTGCTGCTGCCCCCAGCGCTGATCATGAGTGCGCCAGAGGGGCATAGGAGCCAAGCGACCAGCCTTCTGTGCTGGTATTCCCACCGATCAGCTGATTGGTGGGGGGGCCCACCTTTTAAAGAGCCTGGAGCAGTGCTTCACTGCCCCTTCCCTGGGCCTTAAAAGTGTAAAGAAGGGAGGGAGGAGACGCTGTGGCGGGAGTGGAGGTGCAAAAGAGATAGGGGGGTGGCAGCTGTTGCAGCAGCCTTTTATGTCCTCCCCCATCTAAAAATGTATCTGCTGGCTCCCCCCCAACCAAAATTTTTCTGGCTACGGGCCTGCTATCTTCGGCAGATCAGGCAGCTGGACCCTACCTCTTCCCTCAGGATTTACCTACAGTGACCCGTGAAATGGTCACTTCCAGGCTGGATTACTGCAACTCAGTCTATGTGGGCTTGCCCTTGGGGCTAATCTGGTGCAAAACACAGTGGTGCTTCTGCTAACTGCATTGCCTTTATGGCCGTGCATTCGGCCAGAGCTATGCTATTTGCGCAGGCTACCTATTGAGTACTGGATTCACCTCAAGCTTTTGGTATTGACCTTAAAAGCCCTGCGTGGCCTAGGACCAACATACCTAAGGGACTGCCTCTCCTCATATGTGCCCTGAAGGACTTTATGCTTAGTAAACCAACATCTGCTAGTTGTCCCCAACCTGCCTCACCTCAACTAGGGCCAGGGCTTTCTCTGCTCTAGCCCCAGCCTGGTGGAACATACTCCTATTAGAGATTAGGGCCTTACCAGATTTGTTATAACAATTTGATCTTCTTCGTGGTCTCTGTGCATTCACACATATGGGTATTCCGCAGGATAGGCCCTGACCTCGGAGAGTTCAAAAGCAATCTTGATCGTAGATCTGGCGCGCCTCCCACTCGTCCTGGGGAGGAGGCAGCTACTGCGCATGCCTGGACGAGGGGGAGGTGCTTAGCCACTCAGTTTCTTCCTTACCGCCGACCGGATCGCACCTCCCTCGTTGATCTCCAACTTCTTCACTGCAATCTTCACAATCCAGCCTCCTCTTCATTTCATCCTCGTCTTCCACACTTCTCCTGGTATCGTATTAAAAAAAAAAAAAACCCTCTTTCTACTACTTTCCGGACTTTCTCCCTCCCCCCCCCCCCCGGGCGGATGGAAGGAAGGGACAAAATAACTTTCAAACGCTGCACCCGCTGCTCCTCTAAAATCCCTTCGTCCGATGGCCACTCTCTCTGTCTGTTTTGTCTCGGGGAGGCCCATCGTATAGACTCCTGCGTGCACTGCAGCCAATTTGGCAAACAGGCCCGTAAAAACCGCGCCGCGAGGCTCAGGAGCCATCTTATGGAAACCTCCCTCCGACCGACCATGCCGCATGGCGGTCAACAACAACTCGCGCCATCTTCCCCACTTCTCGCGGGAGAGACGCAGTCGGCAGCTTCCGTGGCTCAAGGGCCCTGCAAGCCTAAGTCCGGCAAACACACCAAGAAGTCGGATGACTCAAAAAAGCGCCACCGATCAGATTCCGCCCACGCGGACCCGACGGGCTCGGCTAGCTCAAAGAAGCCTAAGACCGGACACTCGAGTTCGAACCCGGCCACGGGCTCGACAACAACCAAACTGAAGGCATCGAACCCGACCACAAGCGGCTCCGGCTCGATACCGAAAACCCCGGCATCGAAGTCGACCACAACACCGCCGATTACACCACTAGAAATCGTGCGCATCTCATCCAGGTCCCCGTCGATCCCGAACACACCACCGGACCAGATACTGGAGACCCACTCTCCGATCTCCACCAAGAGCTGCCCTCTCGACCCTCGCCAATTTGTGGATCTTTCGCAACCGCTGGATGCCCACGCGCTGACCAGAGAACCCTCGACTCCGAGAGTTCTCCCAACCAGACCAAGGTCCCGCAGTCGCCGACGGTCCCACAGCCGACGCAGGGGGAGATACTACTACTACTCCCCATCGAGGTCCAGATCTCCGTCCCCACGGGACCGAAGAAGGTACCGACGATCGCCATCCTCCGGCGCCTACTACGCGGACCCGAGAGACCGCCACTATCGCAGCTACCACAAATCTCCTCGATACCGAGATCGCGACGACAGACATGACCACAGTCGATACCGTGACATCTCTCCGCGCAGACACCACCCTGATCTACAGAGACCTCTCCGGCCCCGCGACGACCCCGTGCGCCCCACCACCGAACCGGAACTTCCTTCACCACTCGAACCCGGACAAGCTGCTCCCAACAAACAACCGGCACTTCAAACCCAACCGGAATCTCACCAAGGATCCGATGTCGACTCCGAGGCGGAACTCTCCGACTCCGACCACTCCTCGGGTTCGGACCTACAATCTCCAGACTCCGACATAGCCAAACCAGCAGACCTATCACCGTCAGAGGGTCCCAAGTCCTACCTCAACCTCGTCTCGAATATGGCAAACTCTCTGAACCTCAAACTGAACACAGACGCACCCAGAGTCTCGGACGTTGTATTCGACCTAGTGCATGCGGACCTCCCATCGAGTTCCTCTCTTCCCATGCTCCCTGTCCTCCTCGAAACGCTTAAAGAAGCATGGGACAAGCCAGCATCGGTACCACCGACATCCAAGAAGGTTGAAGCACTATACAAAATACACGCACCAGACTCCAAGTTCCTATTTACCCACCCGGCTCCGAACTCGATCATCGTCCACTCCTCCTCGAAGTCGAAGCAAACGAGACACCCAGTGCCCCCAGAACGAGAGGGCAAGAAGCTCGACACTATCGGGAGGAAGATATACTCCCTCACTACGGCCACGACTAAAATACACAATTATATGGCGTGCTTCTCAGCATACGCCTACAACCTCACTACCTCCCTCAACGCATTGATCCCCTCGCTGCCTGAGACATCCCAGAAGACAGCGACCACTGCTCTACAGGAATTGGCCAGAGTGAGCAAGCAGCAGATCAATACAGCTCGTCACGCTGCACAGTGCTCCTCCAAAATCCTGGCCTCAGCCATAGCCCTACGCAGGCACGCGTGGCTTAGATCCTCATCCCTCCAACCTGACATCAAATACAAGGTTGAGGACCTACCCTTCGATGGTCTTGGGCTATTCAACACAACAACAGACGACATCCTCACATCTGTAGACGATGGGAGAAAAAGGGCGAAACGACTGGGAGTCTCGCAACACCAAGGTCAATTCAATAGACAGAGGAGTTGGAGACCCAGCCACTACAAAGGAACCAGGTCTCCAAGACAACAGGAACCATGGAGACGTAAACCACAATCCAAACCCTCCTTCCAGCAGAGGTCACGCCCTCAAACGACCAAGAAAACCGCAGCTACCTCCAAGCCGTCTCTTTGACCACCCTGCCCCGAGTCGTCCAGTTTCCCCCCATCAGCCAAACCATCACATACACACTCGACTGCACCCTTTCTACCCTGCCTGGAGGACCATAACATCGGACTCCTGGGTCCTCGCCGTCATACAAAGGGGCTACCTAATAGAGTTCACATCCTCTCCGAAACACCACAGATTCCTCACCACACCTCCGTCCACACCCCTACAGACGGAAATCGCATCCCTGCTAGCATGGATGGCCTCCATAGACCTTCAGGATGCCTATTTCCACATTACAATCAATCACCACCACAGAAGGTTCCTCAGGTTCGCCATCGGGGAGCAGCACTTCCAGTTCTGTTCTCTCCCATTCGGCCTCTCCACAGCCCCAAGGGTATTCACCAAGTGTATGGCAGTGGTAGCCGCCACACTACGACAGCAACACATATCAATTTACCCGTACATAGACGACTGGCTGATCGTCGCCCATTCAAAAGAACAACTGCAACTGGACGTCTCCACTACCCTCTCTCTCCTGGCCACCCTGGGCCTCCAAGTCAACCTATCAAAGTCCAAACTGGTTCCCACCCAAAGAATCCAGTTCATAGGAGCAGACATCTCCACGGTCTCTCAAACAGCTTCCCTACCTCAGGACAGAGTACGCAGCATACAGTCTCTGGCCAACGCCATCATCGCCCAGCGCTCCCAAACAGCTCTGACATTTCAGAGGATGCTAGGCCTCATGGCAGCAACCACCGCAGTCCTACCTTTCGCAAAGCTGCACATGCGACCCCTGCAAATGTGGTTCGTCAGGACCTTCCGGCCTCACACACAGCACCAGTCCACTCTACTCACCCTTCCACTACACATCGTGACATCCCTCAAATGGTGGACAAGGGAACATCACCTCCACAGGGGCATGCCGTTCAAACAGCTACCCCCTTCGGTGATTGTCACCACAGACGCCTCCAAGTGGGGATGGGGAGCCCACTTGGGAACCCTCACGGTGCAGGGCCAATGGTCAGACTATGAACGCTCTCTCCACATAAACTGCCTAGAGCTCCTCGCAGTACACAAGGCTCTACGCTCCTTCCTCCCATCGCTGAGACACAAACACGTTCAGGTCACCTCCGACAACATCGCCACGGTCTTCTACATCAACAGGCAGGGAGGCACCGCCTCCATCAGACTCTGCAAGAGGGCTCTGGCGTTGTGGCACTGGAGCATAAGCCAGGGCATCTTCCTCACGGCTGTTCACCTACCAGGAGCCGAGAACACCCAGGCAGACGCCCTGAGTCGCCACTCGACCAACAACCACGAGTGGTCCATCAACAGCCGCTACATCCGACAGATCTTCAACTTCTTCGGAACTCCGCAAATAGATGTATTTGCCTCACCATCAAATGCCCAATGCACCCACTTCTACATGAGAGGCCCTCCATCCCAACGCTCCAAGGGGGACGCTTTTCTCCAAACCTGGAACAGGGCACTTCACTACCTCTTCCCCCCCATTCCACTCATCACCAGAGTTCTGCAGAAGATTCAGCTGGACCACACGGACTGCATTCTAATAACTCCGTGGTGGCCCCGCCAACCATGGTTTACAACCTTACTGCTTCTGTCGAACAACACATTCCTTCAACTTCCTCAAACACAGGACCTCCTCTCCCAGCAGGACGGCAGGGTCCTTCATCACAACCCAGCATCATTCAGACTGACAGCCTGGAGGATCAGTTCCTAGAGTTTCCCCCTGATGTCCGCCAGGTCTTAATAAACTCCAGAAAACCATCCACTAGAAAATCCTATCTCCTTAAGTGGAAACGCTTCTCTCACTATGCCTCCCAACACAACTTCGACCCTGGCTGCGCCACCATACCCCAGGTGCTAACTTACACCCTAACACTCTCCAGGGCGGGACTCTCATATTCCTCGCTAAAAGTACACCTGGCAGCCATCTCTGCCTTCCACCCCCGTATTGGGGGCACGACAGTTTTTTCTCACCACGCTACAAGAGCCTTCCTAAAGGGCATCATCCGCCTACACCCACCAATCAAGCAAATCCTCCCTACCTGGAGCCTTTCTCTCGTCCTCAGCCAGCTCATGAAACCACCTTTTGAGCCCATGGCCTCTATTCCACTACACCTGCTATCGTGGAAAACAGCGCTGCTCACAGCTCTTACCACAGGTAAGAGGGCCAGCGACATCTGTGCACTCAGGGCGGACCCTCCATACACGATCTTTCATAACAGCACGGTGGTACTCCGACCCGACCCGACCTTCCTGCCAAAGGTCGTATCTCCCTTCCACCTGGGAAGACAATCAACCATACCAGCCTTCTTCCAGCACCCCGTGGATGCAGGGCAGAGGGCGCTCCACAACTTGGACGCACGTAGGGCCCTAGCATTCTACATAGACAGGACCCGACAGTTCCGTAAGGACCCCAGACTCTTCGTCACTTACGCCGCCCACAATAAGGGCAGCAAAATATCTACTCAGAGACTTTCCAAATGGCTCGTTGCCGCCATCGAACTCTGCTACCAACTGGCAAAACAGCCAGTCCCCCAACACATACGAGCTCACTCGACCAGAGCCGTCGCTACCTCATCGGCCTTCATGAAAGGCATCCCTATAGAGGACATCTGCGCTGCCGCCGTCTGGTCCTCGACATCTACCTTCGCCTCGCACTACGCTCTTGACGTCCGTGCACGGCGTGATGCCTCCTTCGGACAAGCAGTGCTGCGCTCCATCTTCGATTAACCACTGTGAGTACTATACTCATTACGTTCCTTTTTCATTCTAACCATACATATTCTTACAGATCCAGCACCCACCTCCGAAAGAATAGCTCGCTAATCACCCATATGTGTGAATGCACAGAGACCACGAAGAAGATGGACAGGTTTCTTACCTGTAACTGGTGATCTTCGAGTGGTCATCTGTGCAATCACACAGACCCACCCAGCCTTCCCCGCTGCTGGACGCTAGTCTAGCTCATTTATTTCCACCTGTCCGGCGGCGGGAAGAAACTGAGTGGCTAAGCACCTCCCCCTCGTCCAGGCATGCGCAGTAGCTGCCTCCTCCCCAGGACGAGTGGGAGGCGCGCCAGATCTACGATCAAGATTGCTTTTGAACTCTCCGAGGTCAGGGCCTATCCTGCGGAATACCCATATGTGTGATTGCACAGATGACCACTCGAAGATCACCAGTTACAGGTAAGAAACCTGTCCTTACCTTTTCACAGGCCCTGCAAAGTGGAGCTGTTCCACCAGACCAAGTGAGACTGTGGGCATTCAAAGTAAACTGAAGTGGCCTCCTTTGCTGCAATATTCCATCTTCAGTTGGGCCTACCGATGGCATCTTTATGAGCTATCGGTCTCAGTTTGAAAATGGTTTGTAATGTAACTAATTTGGTCTTCCACTCTGAAATTGAGTGGTTTTAATTGTTTTAGTGTTATTTTATTGATTTTGTTTGATCTCGTTGTACCCCACCCTGAACCCATTTGCAGGACACGGCGGAATAAAAAATCAACTAAATTAATAACAATAAATAAAATAATTCATTTATAGTTATTTATTTATGGTATTTTTCCTGGTATAAACTAATGACTCAAGGCATAACATGGCAGTTTCCCCTCCTTTTTCTACCTCTTGCCCAATGTGCTTACCTGTCCCTTGTTGAAATGCTTCTTGCCCATGCCTAGACTGAAGCTAGTGCCAAAGGGAAGGGAGCCAACACTATGAGTGGGCAGCCATTCAGATAACAGGCCCCAGAATCTAAAAACAGAATGAAGGTCGTTACCAGGCAATCTTTCTCCTGCACCACCAAAGGCTGCATAATGCCAGGACGTTTGGCAGAGAAGGGATAGTCTTGGCACCCCAGAGTGTTTGCAAGCCTCTTCATATCTGGCTGTAGGGCCTGATGAGCCCCAGGTGTTTAGGGGAAGCCAGTCAGACAGATCCTACTCATTGCACAGAGCCTACCCCACTGCTCATCGATTCCTCAGAAGACTGGCTGGGGAAACCCACCCACCCCGTCCACTTCCCATGGTTGTTCTCACTTGTTCTCATTGTGCAGGAAGTCCGTTGGGCCCAAGTGCTCATACACCCAGCCAGGTGCAAAGATGGCCACAGAAAGGCCATGATGACGAATCAAGCGCAGAGACTGTAGGGACACAAGGAAAACAAAGTGAGCACTGCTTTCCAGATGTTACCCCAAAGCACTGGTGACTGTGGGGTTCAAGGACATTGAAAGATGTTGCATGTTATTTTTTCTATTATTAAAAAAAAAAATTAAAAGTTTTTTTTAAAAAGGACATTGACTTCATTACAGGGATGACAACTCCCTCTGTACAGAAATGGTAAAGACACCAGGGCTGGATGTCTAAAAAGACTGACTCTTCCCTTTGCAAAATAAAGTGCTCAATTTATTAATGTAACTATTACGTTTGCACCCCGAGCTGCAAAATGCTGTGGCTCTTGGTCACAATACTGAATCCAGTTTAGCCCTCTGTGGCTTGGTACAACCGTACCCAAGCAGAAGGTCCCAGGTTCAATCCCTGGCATCTCCAAAAAAGGGTCCAGGCAAATAGGTGTCAAAATCCTCAGCTTGAGACCCTGGAGAGCCGCTGCCAGTCTGAGAAGATAATACTGACTTTGATGGACCGAGGGTCTGATTCAGTATAAGGCAGCTTCATATGTTCATATGTTCATATGTACCCATTTATGTAGAGGACAGGTCCCAGTGCTCACAATGCCCACTCACCTTATTAGAATCAAAGCCACCACTGACGACATCACCACGGCCGAACACATCAACCCCCACATAGATGTCATGCTGACGCTCGCCTGCCATCTCTCTTGTTTGCAGCAGTTGCTCGTCCTTCCAGTTGTAGTTAGTAAAGAACCCATCGCAAGCATTAAAGTAAACCCTGCAGAGGCACGAACAAAAGATGGAAGCCACAAAACTTTAAGCTTTGCAGATATTTTGACCCTCTTGGCTTCTGAGATGGATCTAGCTGTAAGAATTCCTTCAACCAATCTTTGCTGACCTGCCTGGCTAAGAAGAATCAGTGCACACTGTGTGATTTGCACAGCCAACTTCCCATTATGAGCACTGGGATGGAAAAAGTACCTGCCCTTTCCATATTTCTGGTTGGGTAACCTTTGTATCTAGCAGCCAAAACAGCCCACCTTATCCTGAGCTTCTCAGAAATTAGGAACTACACAGGGCTGGCCACAGTCATTACTTGGATGGGAGACCACCAAGGAATACTGAGGTTGCTATGCAGAGGAAGGCAATGGAAAACACTTCTGTTTCCTGAAACACCCTGTCTTTGGGGTCACCATAGGTTGTTTGCAACTCAACAGCACATTCTTATTCTTTAATTATTATCTCTAAAAGCCAGCAGCAGGCAATCTGTGCAGATTTTAAAAATCCACACAATGGGACCAGTCAAGGCTACCATTCTGGACTCTGCAAACTCGAGAAAACCCCAGTTTTTGCAGGAAAATATTGTTCTTTAAATAAAAGATGGGAAGAATTAAACAAAATCACCAAAGTTAAGATTAATGTCTGCACATGCATCAATACTGCAAAAAAAAAAATTAAACTGGTGTCTGGGTGGGATTTTGTGTTGCTGTTAACAACCTAATATGGTGTCCAACATGGCGACAGTACAGCTGGGTCAACAGCTGCTAATTTTTGACTGCTTGTTGATCCTTTGCTAAAGAAGGCCTATTTACATTTCAATCATATTTCTATATTGCCTTAATTTATTTAGATACATATACTCCACTTTTCTCTCTGATGGGGACCTAAAGCAGCTCATAACGGCATTCTCCCTGCCTCTGTTTTATCTTCACAACAAGCTGTGAGGAATGACCTGCCCAAGGTAGCCAGAGAGCTTGATGACACAATGGGGCTTAGAAACCGGGTGTCTCGAATCCTAACCTTTACACCATATTGGCTCCCCGCGAAGGAGCTTGGGGCAGAATACATGGCTTGTCCCATGTTGTCCTCACAGCAATCCTGCGAACATGCTCAAAACTGGGCACAGATCTGAATCCAAGACTGCCCTGTCAAACTGAGGTATGCCCTTCTGGTTTTGTATGCCGGCATCAAGAACCCTTTTGTTTTGTCCACCTTTGTTGCAGGGCATCCCAGTTCAGTTGTTTATTGGCATTTATATGCCATTAACACCAAAAATAAGCATCATTATAACAGTAATCATTCACCAGACTTCATGAGTATGGTCAGGGAATGCGAAGACACCCACAATTGCATCCTCAGCTGGAAAAAAACCATGTCACAAACTGCGATTTTCAAACTGAAAACATGTGCTCATGCAAACAGATAGCACCTCTAGTCCAAATCTGCTCTAGTTTTCACACTGGCACACCCTCATCAACATAGGGCTCAATCCCAAAATGTAACAAGAAGATACAATAGGATAAGGACGCGGCCTCCATGGGACAGTAAAAATAACCTTTCATTTGGGAGAGTTGCTTTTCTTACTCTGCCCTTCTGAGCAAGACCCTCTACCTCTGGATTTCTTTGGCAGGGGGAAGTAGGAGGGCGCGTGTCACTCACTGATTGTTATCGTTGAGTTCATTCTGCCACCTGAGCTCTCCACTCTTCAGGACGCTGTCATACCACAGCACCTTTCCTCCTGGCACAGCTTGATGCACCCGGTCTGTCAGGTATTGCAAGAAGTGGGGCATATTCCGTGCAGCTGTCACCTGACATGAAAGAACTGCATAATCACCCTGTGGAAAGGGTCCTTTCGAAGATCCAGTCATCCTGTTGCTCACCCTCCCCTCCCCAGGCACAATGTTATTGTCTTGTTCATGTCCTTGAAGTTCTACCAAGAGTTCACTCAACAATAATGGAAATGCTGCACATCCATGTGCAAACTTACTTTCCCATGCAGTTTTTTTGCTAACTGGTTTTGAATTTTCCTGGAGGTGGGGAAGGTGATGAATGAGTTACTTCAATTGAATCTAGATGGAGAGCTTGAAAAACTAAAGACGACAAACAGCACACCTGAAGCACAGGCAAGGGGGGGGGGGGTGACAGATAGATCTCTGAAGCAGGATTCAATTAGCTGCAAAGTAATTTATAAAATGGAGGGGGGAGAGAGTAACAGCTAATTCTGCCAGAGGATTTTAAGGAAGCCTGGACGCACCCCTATTAATTTTACCAAGATGCCCCACATGGCTCAGCATAAGCAGTAACAAAATCACTAATATACTAGCAAGTTAGTATGACAAGCAAAATGCAGACTATTTTTACACATCAGGAAGCTGGTATGCCTCCACCTCAGCATGCTCCTTCCTTTCAGTCTTTTCCTTTGGATTAGTCTTTCCCACCCCTTCCCATTTCTTAAAATTCTTCCCTACTGATATATGCCCCACAGTAGGTGGAACCTCAAAATCCCACCACTTCGGTAGAGTTCTGAATAAGGAGGTATGGAGATCACCATAAGTGTTATATTCCAAATACTTCAGCCAGACAACATTAGACGAAAAAGTTCCAGTGCTATAGTTCAGAAGATAGTAATCGTATTATATTTTTGTAGAAGCTGGAGGAAAGGCAGGTTGGTTGTTGTGAAACAGAGGAAGTGCTGTCGTCAGGAAGATTGTCACCTACGGCAGGAAGAGAAAGTAGGTGGACAGGATTTCTAAACCGCTGTTACTTCCAGCCTCCTTTCCTAATTATCCAGTATGCTGAAGCTTTCTTTTATGATATTCTGCAGCAACAGGAATTTTCCACAGAAATACTGTCCAATTACATTTCCTGTACTTAAGGGACTTTATTTGCCATGATAAGCAGTGCACCTCTAGGATGCCTACACAACATCACACCTTTTTATTTCAAATTAATCTGGAAAATCTAATACTCCTTAATGTGTATTAGAAGTCATCATGCAGATTAGTATCATCAATCCACAAAGAAGAGAACAGACAAAACCAGCCTTCTCCTGCCTGTTAATCACCCTAATAAGAGGTAATGAAGCTGCATCATGAAACTGAGTGTGCCCACAGACACAGTTTCGGCTTCCCTTGAGCCCCAGAAGATTTCTCAAGCACAACCAGGGACTTTAAGGAACAGCAGAAGGAACAGATGAGTAGGCTCACGCATATACACACGTACAGCAAGGGAAGATGATCTTGAACTTCAGCCAAGGGGCCATGTGTCTGTGCATGGAGGGAGCAGTAAGAGAGTTGGGAAGGGTTTCAAAGGGGGGGGGGGGGGTATTGCTCACACTCAAAGAATTCTCAATGTTGACCAGCCAGCCATCGAAACGATAGAACTGCGTAATTGCAGCTAGCTGCTCAGCCACAGAACGGTATGCTTCCTCGCATGCCAGAAATGACTCACAGATCTTTGCACCATCCGTCCACTCTGTGATGAATGTTCCTGAGAGCAGGGGGAGAGAGAGATGCAGAGAGAACATCAATCTCTTGCCTCCTGCCTTATCCAGAACCTCTTTGCAGCAGAAGAAAAGCAGACAGGGAAGTGCTGGTTCTGAAGGACCCGCAGGAGAAAACGAGGAGTCGTCAAACACATGAAATGCCGGAGTAATTTCTGATTCCTCTCCCACTAAGGAATGCTGTAAAGTGACGAACTGCTGCAAGAGCTGTTTGCAGGAACTCGCAGCGTATTTCAGAACAAGAATGTGATACCTAATGAGCAAGAGCTCACATCAACATGAGCCATTTCAGAATGTTTTGGAATGATGCAAGTATTAGGATGAAAATGCATCCTTATTAGGGTTGCCGGGCCTGTGTTGGAAAATACCTGGAGACTTTGGGGGTGGAGCCAGGAGAGGGCGGGGTTTGGGGAGGGGTGGGGCCTCAGCATGGTACAGTGCCCTAGAGTCCACCCTTCAAAGCAGCCATTTTCTCCAGGGGAGCTGATCTCTGCCAGCTGGAGATCAGCTGTAAAAGCAGGAGATCTCCAGGCCCCACATGAAGTCTGGCAACCCTAAAAGGAAGACCCATTCTGTCGCAGTGTATCAAACTTAGATCAGCTTGGAGAAATGCAGAAAGAATGACTTTGTCCTATTTACTCATTCCTCTTCCACATCTACTGAAAACAGAATTAAAATGTGGTTCACTATGGCACTTTATCTGGCACTCCTTCCCAATCCTGCAATATTCTTCCCTAAGGGAATATTTACCTGGAAGTGAATTCTATTCAGCAAAAGTGACCTCTCCTTGTGACTGCCACTTTCAATATCGCTTCTTTGTTTTCAGGTAATTCTGCTTAATTTCTGCTTAACCACAGTAGCAGTGGTATTCCTCAACAGATCTGTAATTATCAGTATTTGGTTCAAGGAAGGCAGGAGTGAGCTTTAATTACTTATTTACTTTTCGCAGCCAGAGGAACAGGGTTTTTTTTAATTATGGTAGTTTTATAACAGCGCAATAATTATTACAAAATAAAGGGTATAAATTAATAACCATGTGCCACTGCTGAACAGAGACAAGAAATAATGCCCCACCGCTACCAGGAATAAGATATAACTAAGGACCAATTCAGGAATGCTGCATCCACTGTGGGAAAAGTAACTAATTGAGCAGAGAATAAGTGGCTGTAAAACAAAGCAGCAAAATTTAAAGGGACAGTATTCTAAAGAAACCTCGACAGCACTTTGCTGTCCACGTTAATACTGCAATTGCATTTTAAGTTTTGTTTAAATTGCCACACATCAGATCTGAACAAATATGGGAGGACAACAGAGAATGGTGACAACCGTGTCATCAAAATGTAATGAATGATGTTCATTACAGACTAAATGCTAAGAACAACCACTCTGAGTAGTCCTTTAAAGCAGGCCCCACACAGTGTTGGCATCACATGCTCCGGAATGCTCCACTCCTCCCAAAACTCACCCAGCATAAGGACACCATTACGATGAGCTGCATTGGTCCAGACCACTGGTGGAATGGTAACTGTGTGATGGCTGAAGTATACAAAGATGTCGATGTAGCACCAGTGGTAGAACACAAAAGGGTCATGGATCTCTGACCCCTGGATGAACCTGTCCACAGTAAAAAGAGAGACTTTGTCAGGAATAAGTAATTAGTAAGGACTGGTATCATATACAGCCAAGTACAGCTTCAAAGTACAAAGTATGAAGCAAGGACATGTTATCCCAGTGTTCAACACAGCTGATGTTAACAACCCCTGAAGCTAGAGTGGCACAGAGCCAGTCTTTCTCAAGAGACTCTATAATAAAAACTGGAGTTTCCCGGACACTTACAGAAATTAAATGTACCCCTCCATTTTCCCTGTAAAGAGAGCGTCCATAAGCCAGTTTTTCAGGCTTTTAGTTCCTTGCTTCTAAGCTAAACTGGGACTGCAGGATCCAAATGAAGCAAGGATTTGCAAAAGCAGGCTCCTTCTACCATGGACTCACACCAAGCCAGCTGCTAAATTACAACCTCCACAGGCTACGCTGGTTCTGCAGGAAGTGTGAACCAGGAAATTCCCAGTTCCTAATTCACTTAAATCATGCAAGCAGCTATTTGCTCAGTTCCCTGCCCCCTCTCTCTGCATCAGCCTCAATATGATGACAATAACAGGGCCAGTGCATGGGACCGGGAGTTCATTTATATAAAACACTTAAGACTCTTTTCACAACTATATGAAATGACCCAAGGCTCCCTCAAATGTCCCACCAAGACTAGCTTGTGGCAGATCTGGCTACTTTTGGCGATGGTTTCCAAATTTGGAAGCTTCCCCTTTTCAGCCTCTATTCCAGATCCCAACAAGTCCCAACCTGTCTTCAAGGTAGCCACCCTTCATATCATGGCACACCAGAGTGCGGGGCCTGTTGCTGTCAAGCAGAGGCTGCCGTTTAGCTAATGGCTCAATAGATACGTTGAAAGCATCATCAGTGGTGGATTTCCAAGACAGCAGCTCCTCCAAGCCTGAGAGGTAGAAGCTGATGGGCTCAGTGGTGTGTCTGTCATACTGCCTGGCTGGGAAGATGGAAACAAGTGGTTAATATTGTAAGCTGATGATAATAGTAGCTCCCACAAAGATGGAGATGCACTCTCCCAAAGTAATCCTTACCAGGGAGAGGATCAGGGGCAAAACTGACCACCTTATGGAGGACGGAAGTTCTTTGGCTCTCCGTACCAAGCTGCAAACTGAAAACAAGAGAATGGTTCAGAAAAAAGGACCCTATTTGGGTGCACCAGAACGGCAGTTGCTCCAGAATGGTCCTGCTGAGCTCACACTCCATTCTCTGCCTTTTTCTCTGAACCCCTAAGTTCAAGGAACTTAGTTTAACGACTGCTAAATCTCCCTCTGCCATTAATTTACCCTACCAGCTTCCATGAGTTGAACAAAACATCTGCTATGGTGGTTCATTACAAATCAATTTCCAGTAATCACTCTCAGCATTCACCAAGACTGCTTCCACATGAAGCTGATTTAGCTAATCACAGCTCTTATTGCCACTGCAAATGCTGCAGTAGCAATGCAGCATCCCCAGTTTTCCTCACACTTTTCTTGCCTCAGCCCCCATGTTTCCCCTCCCTCTACTGTGGGGACTTTTAAAACAATGGGTAAGTAACATGTCACTACAGCATTAATGTGATGTCATAAACTTCTTCAACAATGTACCGTTTCTCAGCTCTCTTTTTTAAAACAATAAGCCTCTAGCCATTTTTGTTGCAGAGCTATAAGGGGAAATGTGCAGTAGGTACCTTTCCCACATAGTCCCACGTAGAGACTCAAAAGATCTGGTATATTGTTGCAGTAGATCCTTATAATGTCACTACATAATAGCAATCTGTCATTTCTTGATTTTTTTTTTAAAGTGCTTCAGTGGAAGGAGGGGGAAATAGTGGGGACTTAAATAAGAAAAATCTTCCCATTTCACACAGCATCTAAAGGCACTTGTACTGATCTTTTCTTTAAAAATAACAACACCATGTTTGAGAAACAGCACAGCAAGCAAAAACACAGGACAATATCCTGGGTTTGTTCCTGGAAACAGCAGTGCTGTAAAGAAGCCAAGGCAAAGTAAAACATCCGTAATTGACTCTTTGCCTGTGTGAAAGCTCCCTTGGACAATATGCATGTCTAGCAAGAAGTAAAGGAGCAGTAATCCTCCATGCTGCTTAAGGGAGTGTGGCATCTGAAAGACAGCTGAGACGGGGGTAATGATAGGGGCAATGATTCACCAAGCTATTCCAGCTTGAAACCATAGGCTTTGGCTAGAGGAACTGTGCACATGATTGCGCTGCAAACCTCCAGGCAGAGGCTAGACTTTTGCTAACTGGGTCAGTTTAAAGGAGAAAGCTTTATCTGTTACTCCCTACTCTTTTACTCTGTAGGGAGTAACAGATAAAGTGCTGGAATCAACACAACATCTTGTTCAACAAGTGTCCTTTCCCTGCATGACATCTCCATATCTCACTGGAAACAACGTCGGGTGGCACTGTCCAGCCTACTGATCTAGGCTACAGCTAGGCCATAGAGGGGAAGAGAGGTGCTGTACAAAGAAGATGGAGACCAAGCTATGTTCACCTCCATTCAGCCCAGACTGTACAGCTACAGCTGAACCCATGTTATTTCTCAGAAGTGCTCTTTGTCATTTCCCCCACCACACGCACACACAGGCTGTCCAGCAGCCCCACTCCTCCACTGAGCCCTCTTATTCATATGCTTAATTCAATCTGCAGTTCACAAGTCTAAACCCTCACGAACCCTTTAAAAGTTCATGAGGGGCACATGTGTGTTTCTCTTGAGAGCTCCGGCACCTCTCCCCCCCCCCCAAAAAAAAAGCCCTGCTCAGCCCCAGTGCTAGGGAGCAATTATGAAATCTACAGAGAATGGCTTTGGATGTTAACAGAACGTTTTATGCTCATCTCCGAATAACACAATCCCGTCCTCAGCCCCAAGACTAACGTTCAGACAGGGAGTTCATCCCTGAAACAAAGTTTTCCAGGGCAGACTGAAGCCCAGCCCAGTATTGCACCAGCAATGGTCCACAGGACATCAGGGACTGAAGGCAGCATCGAGTTCTTTCCCGTTGCCAGACCCCTTTCAAAGGACCTATCCACTCCTAACGCAGCAATGGCCCCTAGGAATAGAGAATTCAGAGCATGTGCAGAGTGCCTTCGCATCACTACTGAGTTACCACAGCCAATCTTCACAGGAGCAGATGATGAGGGGAGGGACAGTGGCTCAGTGGTAGAGCATCTGCTTGGGAAGCAGAAGGTCCCAGGTTCAATCCCTGACATCTCCAAAAAAAGGGTCCAGGCAAATAGGTGTGAAAAACCTCAGCTTGAGACCCTGGAGAGCAGCTGCCAGTCTGAGAAGACAATACTGACTTTGCTGGACCAAGGGTCTGATTCAGTAGAAGGCAGCTTCATATGTTCATATGTTTTAGGGGAGGGACAGTGGCTCAGTGGTAGAGCATCTGCTTGGGAAGCAGGAGGTCCCAGGTTCAATCCCTGACATCTCCAAAAAAGGCTCCAGGCAAATAGGTGTGAAAAAACCTCAACTTGAGACCCTGGAGAGCCGCTGCCAGTCTGAGAAGACAATACTGACTTTGATGGACCAAGGGTCTGATTCAGTAGAAGGCAGCTTCATATGTTCATATGTTTTAGGGGAGGGACAGTGGCTCAGTGGTAGAGCATCTGCTTGGGAAGCAGAAGGTCCCAGGTTCAATCCCTGACATCTCCAAAAAAGGCTCCAGGCAAATAGGTGTGAAAAAACCTCAGCTTGAGACCCTGGAGAGCCGCTGCCAGTCTGAGAAGACAATACTGACTTTGATGGACCAAAGGTCTGATTCAGTAGAAGGCAGCTTCATCTGTTCAAAGGTCAATCCCGTGAAATGTCTTCTGGCTTATGCCGGCCTTCCGTTTCCTCCCCGGATCGCCCAACCTGTGACACCTTCGTGACATTTCTCTCCCCCCCCCCCCCCGGGTTTATTCAATCTCACCGCCGTTCTACAATCCCGGGAATCCCTTACCCCAGGCCGGGCCTGAAACGGCCCTTCGCTGGGCGCCGCTCTTCACTTCCGTCATCGCGCCAGGCTCCCCCTTCCCCTTCCTCTCCCTCCGCCTGGGCTTGCTTGGCCCCTCGCCTCGCTCCGTCCTGCTCGCTCCCCTCCATCTCTCGCGCCTTCCTTCCCCGCCCGGTCACGTGGAGGCAGAGGAGGGCTGAACTGCAGCCAATCCGGGCAGCGGCAGCGACTCGGTTCCGCCAGGAGAGCTGGAGAGAGCCCCGGGCAGCCCGGGCGTCGCAGGGAGGGACGCTGGTCCCGGCTGCTGTTGCCAAGCCCTCCCCTCCCGCGCTCTCTCCGGCCTGAGAAAAGCGCGGCCTCTCTTCGGCCCCATATCTTGTGTGCAAAGCCTCAAGGACTGTTGGTGGTTAGTGAGGAGGAGCGGATGTTCTCACAAGCAGCCTTATAATTGCATAAGGCTCTTTTAGGAAGCAAGTCCTGCACGCAGGGGAAGAGAGAAGAAGAAGAAGATATTGGATTTATATCCCGCCCAACACTCTGAATCTCAGCGTCTCAGAGCGGCTCACAATCTCCTTTACCTTCCTCCCCCACAACAGACACCCTGTGAGGTGGGTGGGGCTGAGAGGGCTCTCACAGCAGCTGCCCTTTCAAGGACAGAGTCTCAGAGCGGCTCACAATCTCCTTTCCCTTCCTCCCCCACAACAGACACCCTGTGAGGTGGGTGGGGCTGAGAGGGCTCTCACAGCAGCTGCCCTTTCAAGGACAGAGTCTCAGAGCGGCTCACAATCTCCTTTACCTTCCTCCCCCACAACAGACACCCTGTGAGGTGGGTGGGGCTGAGAGGGCTCTCACAGCAGCTGCCCTTTCAAGGACAGGGTCTCAGAGCGGCTCACAATCTCCTTTACCTTCCACCCCCACAACAGACACCCTGTGAGGTGGGTGGGGCTGAGAGGGCTCTCACAGCAGCTGCCCTTTCAAGGACAGGGTCTCAGAGTGGCTCACAATCTCCTTTACCGTCCTCCCCCACAACAGACACCCTGTGAGGTGGGTGGAGCTGAGAGGGCTCTCACAGCAGCTGCCCTTTCAAGGACAGGGTCTCAGAGCGGCTCACAATCTCCTTTACCTTCCACCCCCACAACAGACACCCTGTGAGGTGGGTGGGGCTGAGAGGGCTCTCACAGCAGCTGCCCTTTCAAGGACAGAGTCTCAGAGCGGCTCACAATCTCCTTTCCCTTCCTCCCCCACAACAGACACCCTGTGAGGTGGGTGGGGCTGGAGAGGGCTCTCACAGCAGCTGCCCTTTCAAGGACAACTCCTACCAGAACTATGGCTGACCCAAGGCCATGCTAGCAGGTGCAATTGGAGGAGTGGGGAATCAAACCTGGCTCTCCCAGATAAGAGTCCACACACTTAATCACTACACCAAACTGGCTCTCCAGAGAGAATACAGCTTTCGAGTCCCTGCCTTGGGCCTCTTTATTTTCCGCTTCTAGGGTCGGTTTTAATTTTCATCCGGTCCTTTTCAAGGAAGTAGGGTTGCCAAGTCCAATTCAAGAAATAGCTGGGGACTTGGGGGTGGAGCCAGGAGCAAGGGTGTGACAAGCACAATTGAACTCCAAAGGGAGTTCTGGCCATCACATTTCAAGGGACCGAACACCTTTTAAATGCCTTCCTTCCATGGGAAATAATGAAGGATAGGGGCACCTTTTTGGGGGGGGGCACATAGAATTGGACCCCCTGGTCCAATCTTTTTGAAACTTGGAGGGTATTTTGGGGAGAGGCACCAGATGCTACGCTGCAAATTTGGGGCCTCTACCTCAAAAAACAGCACCCCCCCCCCAGAGCCTCAGGTGCCTGCAGATCCATTCTCCATTATTTCCTATGGGAATACATCTCCATAGGGAATAATAAAGTTCCCAGCAGATATTTCCCTTCCCTTCCCCCCGCTTTCTGATGACCCTGAAGCGGGGGGAAGGCCTCCAAACCGGGGGATCCCCTGCCCCCACCTGGGGATTGGCAACCCTACAAGGAAGTGAGGACAAACTTTCTTCCTATTCAGTCAGTAGACCTCTTTCGTCGAGCGTCACAGCTGTGGGCTGCTCAGGAGTGTGTATGTAGTAATACCACACTGTCACACTGATACAGCTCAAGAACTTTGGCACTGGGACTTTTAAGAAATAATTCCATGCCTGAGTCAAGGAGTCCATATGACTTCTGTGATGAGTCATGGCTACTGAACAAGATGCTCTAACAGCTGAACCAGCATCTAGCAAACAGGCAGTGCTGGATACAGTGAAATCCCTCTTGATAAGAATGAGCAAAGTTAGCAGCATATTACACTTCTACAGACCTACCTTACAAAACAGTCCTTCAAATTAACAGAAATGTGATTGGCACATATACACTGTGATTGGACACGTTTCCATCTCCGTCTCTCCTCCTTTTATTGTCTCAAATTTTAGATTGTGAGTCTCTGTGGGACAGGGAACTTTCTTCTATTTTAAATAAATAAATTCCTTTATAAGGGGTAAAACATACAAAACTAAGGCTCTTGGAGTCTCCCTGCAAGATTGGCGGGGGGGGGGGGGCAGCCTCAAATAATATACTCTGGGCTGAAAATATTTACGTCACTGACACAGCAACAGAGACTGTTTGTATGGAAATGTCCCATTACTAGATTGCAGTATGTAAGCATAACTACATCCTCCTAAATTCATTTACTTCAGTGCATTTAGACAGGTGTTACTGCACTTAGGATAGCACTGTGTTATAGACCATGAGCTTAACTTATTGTAAGTGTGAGAAGGATTGCCCAGTTCTTAAGTGTGATAAACACAGGCAACCTTGGATGGCTGTATGTTATTCTGTGGTTAATAAATAATAATTCTACATATTTCTTCATATAACACTGAAGCATTTTGTAACTGTTTCTTGGTTTATGGAGATAGATAGTTACTCTTCTCATAGTGTTGAAATTGGTTTCAAATACATATGTTTTGCTGTCTTTTTGTAAGGTTAATGAAAAATTGTTTGAAAGCAATAGCTAAAATTCTTTGTGTGTAAGTACCAATGAATTAAAAACAATCACACACCAAATGGAAAAAAAGAAAACTAACAAAATCTGCAAATACCTAAAGTTGGAGTCCAGTGGCACCTTTTAAGACCAACAAAATTTTATTCAAGGTATAAGCTTTTGTGTGCAAGCATATTCCTCAAATAAAATTGGGTACATATCTAACGTACCCCAAAATACTACCATATGGTAAATTAGTTGTCTGTATTTTCTCACTTAGGAGCCCCATGGTGCAGAGTGGTAAACTGCAGTACTGTAGTCCAAGCTGTGTTCACAACCTGAGTTCAATCCCAGCAGAGGCCAGGTTCAGATCACCGTCTCAAGGTCGACTCAGCCTTCCATCTTTCCAAGGTCAGTAAATGACTCAGTGCTTGCACAGGGGACTACCTTTACCTTTATTTGCTCACTGAGTACTTTTTAATGTTAAGGCAATGGATATAAGCAGACTGCAAATGAGAAAAAAAAAACCCAAGAAGAGCAGCAGACAGCATTTAGAAAAGATTGATGAGTAGCAGTAGGTATGAACCAGCTCACAAATGTAAGCTTGTGACAAATTTTAGCTGATTTGCAAACTGAAGAACCACCATGAACTTCTAAGAATTTTAAGGCAGTTCATGGCAGTTTATGAAGAGCAGAAAGCAGGAGATTAAATGCCTCAGAGCCATTTAAACCCCTTTCTGCTCCTTGCAAAAAACAGCTGTGTGACTCCCTGTCACTCAGCTGATTTTAGCTGGGACCAGAAAGCGGAAGGCTAAATACCTCTGAGCCACTTAGCCCCTGCTTTCTGCTCCCTGCCACTTTTGGCAGAGAGCAGAAAATGGGTCACGAACACGTTCAGTTTGTGAACCAGCCTCCAGGTTTGTATTGGTTCATGGTTCAGTCACAAATCAAGAACCCCTAAAATGTGGTTTGTGCCCATTCCTATTGATTAATCTCTCATACTATGCATAGAGGAGGTGCAAGATACTCCCTCCATATTTATAAATATACATGTTGAAAAAACAAGAACAGTGGTCTAGATACCTCCTGCATAGGACTGTCATTCATCTGTTATCTGACTCTGTTCTAAATATTAACTTTCTACTCTATTGACATTGTTAATTTCACTGCCAGTTTATCCTGTCTTTCTTTCCTGCATGCTATCATTCAGTTGTTATTCCATACTAGACCCTACCATTCAACTGTCTTTCATTCAGCACAGCTTTTTCCGGCTGTGAATTGTCATTCCATAGTTATTTTCTCTTTTAAAGACAGCCATTACAGTGTTCATCAGATCTGCACAATTCTGAGAAGTGTTATTATATTCTAGACAATTAATTTCCTTTTCTCCCCTGGTGATTTCAATATCATTCTGCTTCCATGTGTACAAAAAAAAAAAGAGCTGTATTGATCCATAGCAAAACCAAAAGTAATGTAATACATTTTATGAAGACTAATCAAGCATTCGAGTTGTCTAGAACTGATCATCAGGAATTTTATCTATTTAAAATATTTATACACTCACCTTTCTCCTGAGCATCTCAAGACCAAAGGTGAAAGATTCTTCATCAGATGGGTTATAGAGAACTCAAAAGTTTGCAAAATGCATTTTGGTTGGTCTTAGTAATGGGCTTTTCATTTAAGATGTTCCCATGTGTCTGTATGTTAACACATTCCCCTGCCTGTTCTAACCACATCAGGGGTAACAACAGAACATATTTATTTATTTATTTATTTATTTAATGATTTATATCCCGCCCTTCCCAACAAGTGGCTCAGGGCGGCTCACAACACAAAGTTTCATATAAATAAGATTTAAGCATAAAACAGTTAAAATGATTAATACATTTAAAATTTTAAGACATTAAAACCATTTAAAACATTAGGGACAGCAGAATTCTAGTATAACCACTCTTGGTTTCTTGTACCAGCTAGTTATAGGCCAGCCGGAAGAGGGTTGTCTTACAGGCCCTGCGGAACTGAGCAAGGTCCCGCAGGGCCCTCACCTCTTCCAGCAGCTGGTTCCACCAGGAAGGGGCCATAACCGAGAAGGCCCGGTCCCTGGTAGATTTTAAACGGGCTTCTTTTGGCCCGGGGATAACTAGGAGATTTTGAGTTCCCGATCTCAGTACTCTCTGGGGAACGTGAGAGTACTGAGTACAGAACATACCATTCTGTGGCTGTCCTAAACAAACACGCACACATTCTGCTTTCTTCTAGTGTAACGTTACCCCAGGCTCATTGAGCTCTTAACATCTCTTCATGAGATATCTGTATCATGTCTACTATCCTCTTGGCAGTCCTATTCACTCCTAATGTGATTGGTTACACTTTTCTGCCATTCAGTTTAACATCGGCTTTACCACTGTTTGCCTTTGTTATGGCAAGTAAAGTATCTTTCATGTGTGAGAGAAAGTCATCCTTCCAGGCCACCACCATCCCCAACAACATCACAAACCACTGATCACAAACCCACTTTCCTTCATCCTTTGATGAATCTGGGGTGGGTCAATATTATCTCTAGTGAATTTTCTCCAGAACAGCCTGATTTAAACCGCATGGATGTTAACTAACCTGAGAGGGGCCCCCACTGTGCTGTCCCCTGTAATACAATAATAGACCATAGACTGGATCCCTTCCCCTCATCCTTAAAAAGAATGCAAAAACTTCTAACAAATGGTCACTGCACTGAGCTGAAGCACCAGTTTACTGCATATCTCCATTAGAGTTATGGGGGTCCCATCCTAGCCTCCCACCCTGTCACATTACCTCTTTTTTTTGCTGACTCTTCCAGCTGCAGAGAGAAAGAGTCCCCACTGTGAGCACTACACCTGATCACACCCAGAGGCAAGGTCTCTTAAATCTAGTGTGGGTGGAAGAGAGGGGAGAAGGAAAGGAGGAGGGAGTCCTTTTGAATACTCTCTAAATACCTTTTCTAACTTGCACTTGATATGTGAAGGGGAGTTAAAACAAGTTAGTATCTTTAGTCTGTAATTCCTAGAAATAAAACTTTTGTTGTATATTTTTCCGCTTCCCTAATTACAAAACTCTTTAATTTCTAGTTTCTGAAAAAAAAAATTATATTGTAAGCCTGAGTACCTTGAAGCTCTGGAGAGAGTCTGATGTAATTATATTCATCTCACTACACTGCCTATGCAAATTCCATAATTACAGAAAGATACCTGTGCTAGTTTTAAGTCAGTAGTTGGTGTATCAGTATTGTATTATGACAAAGTTTTGCCAGTGGCAGGCACAAGGGGATGCTGTAAGAAAAAAATGTTAGGTGTGTGCAGGGAGATCCACACAATAGGCAAACCCACTTGGAGTACATTTTTTTGGAGAAAATTCTACAAAACCGAGTTGGGAAGAAAAACTGTGAAGCAGGGAGGACCCAGAGAGCGGACAACTGCAACACCATATCATGCAGAAGCTTTTTAAAATACCCCCAAGATAGGCTGTTTCAAAACAAAATTCAGTCCAAAGAATAATAATCTCACTTAGCATGGGTTTGAAATATTCCCAACCACGATTAGCTAGAGCAGTGAGGTTGCTTAAAATTTGGCACAGAGTAAGGGTCCCACATGCTTAGTGACATAAAAGAGAGAGTAGTATACAGCCCTTGTAATAGAATACCAAACTGTAAGGGGCCAGAAGCAAAGAGTGATAGAAAGTGCTGTTACCAAGGGCAACAGCCCTCCAACCTGAGGTGGTCTTTTCCCGACAGCAGAGACACCCCAGCACCCTGAAAAAACTATGGGCCTTCACAGCAGTGCTACCATTGCAGCCTGGTGTGGCGTCAAAGGTGAGCATGTAAGGAGCCATTGCTTAGACATGAGAGAAAAATTCCCTAGACTTTATGCGCAAATGGCGTCCCTTTATTGATAAAGTCTCGAAGGACAGCAGGAACCCTAATGACTCATACCATGCTATTTTGATGTCATGTCAACTAATGTTGTCATTAGCCTTTAATAGCTAATGTTGTATGTTTCCATTTCCCTATTTTATATTGGTGCATGCTACACATCTGTTGATGTCTCATCACTATTGTACCTTGAACTTTATATTAATAAAGCTTTTCAAAATTTTTAAAAAAAAAAAGAAATACATTTTTTTTAAAAAGTAAAGGTAGTCCCCTGTGTAAGCACCAGTTGTTTCCGACTCTGGAGTGACGTTGCTTTCTACAGGTGCCCAAAACAGGGTTGGTTGCCACATTCCTATGTGCAGCTCCCCACTCCCTCCGGGCCACTGGTTATTGTCTGACAGCAAGTATAGACAAAAGATCATGCCTCTAGCCCATCTCCATTGGTATGAATGGATTATGACTGATACCGGTCTTCTTGCAGCATTACAAATGATCTTGAGACTACGAAGATCAGTTCCCCCTGGAGGAAACAGTAGCTTTGGAGACTGGAATCTGGGGCACCATATTCCCGCCAAGCTCCCTCATCCCTTAGGCACTGCCAAGAAATCCTCAGGAATTTCCAAAGCCAGAGTTGGCAACCCTAATAAGGGGACGGCTGACTGAAAATTGGGAAAGGGCTGTGGACAGGCAGTCTGGAGGCCTTTGCAGACAGAGAGGGGCCACACCTGCAGCAACAGAAGTCAGTATTCCTGCCCTAAGGGTAGCTAGGAGCAAATTTTCACTTCTAACACAGACAGGTGGGCTACCCCATGGCTTGAGAAAGGGTGCAACAGCCAGGGCAGGAACAGCAGGACTGGGGAGAAGGACCCAGATGGGGAAAGCAGCCCTGGAAGCAGGGTGTGAACAAGTGGAGGTGAGGAGATTGGGCCACACAGCTTTTGTTGATTTCTGGAATTGGTATTGCAAAGGAATCCAGCCGTTAACATACAGTGTAGGAGAGGATGTGTTAGGCTTCCCAATCCCCAGGTCCCAGCGGGGGATCCCCTGGTTTTACAGGCTTCCCCCCTCCCCCAGCCAGCTGGCCGGCAGGGGAAGCTCCACCCCCACAGCCATTATGCACCTCCAGGAACGATTCCCATAGGGAATGATGGGAAATTGATCCGCGGGTGTCAGGGGCTCTGGGGAGGCTGTTTTTTGAGGTAGAGGTGCCAAATTTTCTGTATAGCATCTAGTGCCTCTCCCCAAAATACCTCCCAAGTTTCAAAAGGATTGGACCAGGGGGTCCAATTCTATGAGCCCCAAAAGAAGGTGCCCCTATCTTTCATTATTTTCTATGGAAGGAAGGCATTCTAAAAGGTGTGCTGTCCCTTTAAATGTGATGGCCAGAACTCCCTTGGAGTTCAATTATGCTTGTCACACCTTTGCCCCTGGCTCCGCCCCCAAATGTCTCCTGGCTCCACCCCCAAAGTCCCCAGATATTTCTTGAATTGGACTTGGCAACCCTAGGATGTGTCCCCTAGAGGCTTCACAGAGCTGGAGCTGAAGTTTTCTTATGCTTGACAGCGATGTTCCCTCTAAGCTGTGAAGTCATGTGACGAGTAAAAAATTCTGCTTTGTGAGCTACTGGCATTAAAGTTGTAGTTTGCTCCGGGGGCATTTTTCCTGAGCTAAGACAAAAATGTGCGAGCTGAGGGGCTAAAAGACTGAGCTAGCTCACACTAACTCAGCTTAGAGGGAAGACTGCTTGACAGCTAGGGCTGCCAACTCTAGATTGGGAAATTCTAGGAGATTTGGCTGTGGAGCCTGGGGAGGGTGGGATTTGGGAAGAGAAGGGACCTCAGCAGGATAAGATGCAATAGAACCCACCTTCCAAAGCAAGTGTTTTCTCCAGGGTAACTGATCTCTGTAGCCTGGAGATCAGTTCTAGTTCTAGGAGATCTCCAGGCCTCACCTGAAGGTTAGCAACCCTTGTACTTGTGTGGACCCATCAGGGAATGCCTAGCAGAGAAAGTGTATGGAAACCTTCAGCTTCTCTTCACCTGATCTCCAAATCATGCTTGTACTGTTTGGTCCAGTTTTCCCCTTTAAAACCATTGCAAATCTCTGCACCATGGATCAGTGCTCAGTTGCAGCTTTTGTTCATGTTAAAAGAGATGGGCAAGCCTTTCAGAGGATTTTGTAGCTGAATAAAAAAAAAAGTGACATCACGGGCAAGGTGCCTTCATCAGTGCTTGCAGCCACAGGTAAATGCTGGGGCCACTTGAAACTTGGAGCTGAAAAGTCGTTAAAGACAGAGGGAGATCTCATGCTATCAATATCACTCAGTTTTATGGTGTCCTAATGCAAGTTGCACATGCGTCTGGGACAGATTGGTTCTTACGAAGTTGACTTTGGGGGACTACCCAGGTGATAGCAAATACAGGTGAAGCACGTTCTGCTTGTTTCTTTCGTTGTGTGGCCCCTGTCACAACCTATTGATTCTGAAGAGCTAATATGATGACACTGCAGGTGATGGATTAGTGGGATTTACCTTGTAAACTTTTCCTGGGTACGCTCCTAGCAGGTGAGAAACAGGAAAGGGGTAGAGTTGCATGCATTTGGGATGCCTATTCTTGAGTGGTATAATGAAATCCAAGGCAGCCTTTGCTGCCTACACTTCCCCCGTCCCCTCCCTTAGTATTGGAAAGGTTCTGGTAGGCTTTACAGAGTCTTTTTTTTACCACGGAAGCATGAGGACTCTGTTTATAATAACCTTTTGTATATACAAATGGGTTAGTATGAAGGGGATCTATGAGTACAGTGGCTTGAGGGCTGAATCTACTGTCAGACGTTGGGGTCAGACTAGGTTTCAGATCATTAAAATATGACAATGGTGACTTATTTCTCACAGCTTTTAAGAACATAAAAACATAAGAGAAGCCATGTTAGGCCAATGGCCCATCCAGTCCAACACTCTGTATCACACAGTGGCAAAAAATGTGTATATATATATATATATATATATATATATATATATATATATATATATATATATATATATATATATATATATATATATATATATATATATACACACACACACACTGTGGCTAATAGCCACTGATGGACCTCTGCTCCATATTTTTATCTAAACTCCTCTTGAAGGTGGCCATGCTTGTGGCCGCCACCACCTCCTGTGGCAGTGAATTGTTTTATGAGAACAAAATAAATACGACAAAGTGCTTTGTAGGTTAGTTATATGAATTATAGTACTTCAAGCTTTATACGTTGAGCATAGTGTGGCAAATATGTTACTGTGCCAGTAGTATTTGTGTGACCATAGCATCACCCTATTCTAGCCATCCTACCACATTTCTTACTGGTTGGTACTTGAAAACCAGTAGACAAATAAAATAAAAAAAGAACTCTGTGATCTGTTTGTCAAAGTACTAGCTAAAAATGGCAAGAGAACCTGGAAGGCATAGGCTCTGGAAAAAGGCAAAGCCCTTGTTAGTCCAAATTATCAATTTGCATGATTATAAAAACTGTTTGGAGGGTGAAGGGTCACAAGACGACATCCAGATAAAAGCCCTAGGCAATGGTAATAATTGCTGGTAAATGCTGCATCATTTGTACTGAAATAATTGGAAACTCAAGAGCAATCTGAAGTTGGTCCAAATGTTCTTTCCAAGATCATATTGGTGGTAAGAAAAATTAGCACCTGTCTGGGAAAATCTCGTTTCTCAGTTTGTTGCCAATAGTGGAAGATGACTTAAAAAACCAGAAACCCAGCACCTTCTGGGAATAAGAACAGTCAATGCTATTCCATAGACAGAAAATACATATATGTAGTTTAATTTTTGCTTGTGTTTTGATTCTTAACAAGCACCTGATTAGCTGTCCTGAAGATTTTAATGGAGTGGTAGGATATAAATATTTATAAATATTTAAACACATAAATAAGAGTATATGAGGAGGTAGAAGATTAGCTTTGCATTCATTCTTCTTGTTGTGATTTATAAGATGGCAGGCCCTCTGAATACAGAGAGAGAGAGAGAGAGAGAGAGAGAGAGAGAGAAACAGCCTTGGCCAGCCCTGGCTGATTCCCTGTTAATTTGAGAAGCAATACAAAAGAGAACATATTCATTATGCACTGCAAGAAACATGCCCACTTAAGACAGCAGAAAGTGCATCAATGAAAAATGACTTATCAGGACAACAATCCGCCCCCCCCCCCCCCAAAAAAAAACCTTTGGCAGGAGGTGAAGACGACCTGAAATTAGACATAATTTTTTAGTTATTCCAGCTGGAAATTCTGCTGCACTGAAGTGACTTCTACTAGAGATCCTACACCTCATACCAAGGAGATCCATGTCAGAATTGTGCTTAAGTGTAAACAAACATTAATATTCAAAGATTTCAGGTTTTCACGGCTGGTAACATCATTAGGGTTTGTAGAATCTTTTGGGCTCAAGTGCCGTGTTCTACTGGAACAGCAGAACACGGCACTTGAGCCCGAAAGATTCTACAAACCCTAATTAACATTAATATTGTTTGAACTGTAGGTAAATATAAGTGTATCTCAAAGTATAAGATATTTTAAGCTAGGGATACCAGCCTCCAGTGGAATCTGGGGATCCCCCAGATTTACAGCTCATCTCCAGACTAAAAAGATATCTTTGTCTGAAGAAATGGCTACTTTGGAAGGTAGACTCTGTGGCATTGTACCCCACTGGCTTTCCTGTCATCCCCAGGCTCCATCTCCAAATCTCCAGGATTTCCCGCCCTGGAGCTGGCAGCCCTTCTTCCCAGTGTGCAGTTCTAATAGCTCAAAAGAAACGTTGCAGCTTCAGATAATGCATGCCAGTGGTGTACTGCTAGAAAAGCAGGATTTTAGAAAACACCTCTTAACTAGAAACATGTGTCACTTCTCTGATAAGCCTCTTGCTAAGTCTGGCAATCAGGGAAAGCTCATCCTTGGGCAGGTCTGTAGCCAGAAAAAATTTGATGGGCCCAGCGGATAAATTTTAGGTTGGGGGGGGGGAGAGTTAAATGCTGTTGCAGCAGCTGCTGCCCTCCCTCCCTTCCCCTGCTGCTCTGCAGCCCCCCCACGCCTCCTCCTCCTCCCTCCTACGCACTTTTAAGGCGCAGGAAAGGGGCGGTGAAGTGCTGCTCAGGCTCTTTAAAAGGCAACCCCCCTTTCCCGCAGATCAGCTGATTAGTGGGAATACCAGCACAGAAGGCTGGCCGCTTGGCTCCTATGCCCCTCTGATGCGCTCACGATCAGCGCTGGGGGCAGCAGCAGCGAGTGACCCGCCCCCAGCGCTAATTGTGAGCACACCAGAGGGGCATAGAAGCCTTTTAAAGAGCCCGAGCAGTGCTTCGCCGCCCCTTCCCTAGGCCTTAAAAGCGTCAAGGAGGGGGTATGGCAGGCGGCAGAGCCACGGGGGGGGGGGGGGGGATGGCAGCTGCAGCAGCGTTTTACCTGCTGATCGGCAGGAGCGCAGCTGCCTGGGGTCTTGACTCAACGGAGAGGCCTTGGAGATTGAATGGGGGGGGGCTGTTCCCCTCCACCCCTCGTAGCTACGGGCCTGTCCTTGGGGTTTTCCCAGCCTACCGCATAGGATACAAGACCTGTCCACTTTGCTCTAATGGAGGCCAGATTACAGTTTGTTTGCTTATTCCCCCACAGCAGCCATCCACCGTGTGGCATGCAGAAGGAGAGGGAGAGCACCATCTTTCTTCTAGGACCAAATGCCTCATGGTCCTTGGCTAGAGCTGAAGTCAGCAGCCAGCTACTCCAACTGGTAGAAGGAGTGAAAGCCAACGAGGCCTAAGGCCAGCCCTACCATTAGGCACTAAGCTGAATGAATCAGAGCCCTCAGGTAACAGTCTTTGGGTACTGTTAACGGGTGGCTAATAGGCAGCTATTTATTATATTTTTTAAATGCTAAATGGCCTTGTGTGGATTTTTCCATCTCAGGTGTCAAATCATCTTTGCCAAACTCAAGTGGGATCTTTTTCATTTGGCTGTTTTGACCCGTGCATGTGACTTGAGTAGGAAAAAGAAAGGCAGGCAATAAATATTTAAAAAAATATATAAATTCCCATAACTGCTTGCTTCATTTATTTTATGCAATAGGATGGTTCATTGGGGACTGCTTTTTAACTTTTTATCTGCTTTTGGGGAAGGTACACTTCGTACATTTATGACTCCAAAGGGTTTGACAGCAAGCCAGTCCAAATCAGTAGGAAGAAGGGGTGGGTATTAATTAAAAGGGGGTCAGCCTTTGTAAAAACAGCCTGTGGGGAAATTATATTACTAAGCTAATGAGAAGCGCATGTTGGGAAGTAATTTTGTAAGAAAATTAGAAGCAAGTTCAGACAAAGCAGTTTCCCATTAATAGAAGCAGCTGATTTAACAGGAAAATGGGAACTCGGAGTTTTTCTGTCATAGAAGTGGAGAAGAAATTATCCTCATGTGAAAAACAAGCATTGGCTGCATATTTAGTGGTGTCAAAAAGGCGCTCTTCAGTAAGTGGCTGAAACAACAAAACAGTCTAGGCCAAAAGTGTTGAACTCATTTCTTACAAGGGCCAGATCAGACATGAATGTCACTTTGTTGGATGGGCCAGAGATACAAACTTTTAAAAGGTGATTTCAGATATTGAATGGCAATAGCAAGTGAAGGACAATAGCATTAGATGAATTAGATGTGATATGCAGAGGGGTAGTAGGTGTGGAGATATCAATATTGGTAATGAGACAATATTGGTAATGGTAAGGAAACTTAGGTTTCAGTTCCATCCAGGAGGATTCAGTTCGGGAGGATGCAAAGAATAAATGGACATAAGTCTGACATTAGAAATCGCAACATTCAGTTGCTGATCTAAGAACAGCAGTCTCTTACAAAGGAATTCCAAAGGGAGAGTAGAAAAAGAGACTGTTGAATTGCAATTGATAATGAAGCTCAAGAGAATGCATCCTCCTGGGCTGAACTGAGAGCTAGTTTTCCTGTTTCATTACCAATGTGTGCTATTATTTTTTAATTTGTATTTTAAATGTTTCAATCTGAAGTTGTCTAATTTATCATGTTGTAAGCCGCCCTGAGACACTTAGGTGAGAAGGGCGGGGTATAAATCTTAATATAAATAAATAAATAAATAAATAAATAAATAAATATTATCATTTGGCATCTGAATGACTCCACTCTCTAGCCTTGGAAAAGGAAGAAGCAGGAGAAGGAAGTTGCTCAGGGGCCAGATTTAAGGCCTGCGCAGGCTGTATGCATCCCATGGGCCTCATGTTTGACACCTCTGATCTAGGCTGTAAAGAATTTCATTCGATGCTCCTACCTGCCTGAAATCTTTGCTCAAGTTATTTTGGGACATTAGCATTGGCTACTTTCATTACCAGCCTGCAATCAAGATGGTCAGTTGAATGTCCCAGGTAGGTAATGTGTGTGAAAAGAGATAGGATGACCTGTTAGAATCAGTACTAAGAAATTAGTCACATGACCGTTAGTGGGGCAGCCCAAGATGTTCCCATACTTGAGCTGGGAATTCTAAACGGCACCCATCCCAATTAATGCTCTTTTATTTTTACTTTGTTTTATTAAAATACTTCATAACCCATCTTTCCTCATAGCTCCAAGTGGTTTACAAATCACCATTTAAAATATCGAGAACAAGATGTGGGGACCAACTATATTCACAGGGATAATTCCTTTCCTCATTGTAATTATCCCTCCATTATTGCAGAAAAATCTATTTACCCTCCCAATAAGTATCCGCACATAGGGGGCACAGTTGGGAATTAGATATATAGATTATCTGATCATCTCCTGCCTTGAAAACCATAGGGGAGTCACCATAACTCAGTTGTGACTGGACAGGAAAATGGGGAGACTTAGTGTTTGCTTAAAAAGAAAAGGATTACTAAGAGATAAAAGGGAGAGTTACATTGGAATTGAAAAATAATAAAGCTTAAGCAGACTAGCTAGCTTCTGTTGATCTAAACTCCATCTTGGCTAAAACTCTTGTGGTCTCTAGAATAAAGAAAACAAAAGTCCTCCAAAACTGCCTACATGACCAAAAGCAGATAATTGTCTCTAAATTATTAATTAATCAGTAGGGAAACTTAGATCCCCTTATTTACAGTACCACCTCCTCTTTCTCTAGTGGGAAAATCTATACAATGTCTAACTACTGGTTGTAAACACAAACAGATTAATTCTTGGAGGCACTTGTATATTCCAACAATTAATAATCATGAAATAAAATGAATAAAAATAATGGCCAGAAAATAGATTCAGGTAGGCAGTCATGTTGGCCTGAAGCGGCAGAACAAAGCTCGTCCTTAAAGATGCCGCTGGATCTGATCTTTGTATTCAGTGGCCAGTAAATTATGCCAGTAAATAAAGCTCAGATTCCAACACGCTATTCCATCATGAGAGGCAGGGCACTATAGTGCTGCGTTGGAGTAGAAGAAGATGAAGAAGAAGATATTGGATTTATATCCCACCCTCCACTCCGAAGAGTCTCAGAGCGGCTCACAATCTCCTTTACCTTCCTCCCCCACAACAGACGCCCTGTGAGGTAGATGAAGATATTGGATTTATATCCCGCCCTCCACTCCGAAGAGTCTCAGAGCGGCTCACAATCTCCTTTACCTTCCTCCCCCACAACAGACGCCCTGTGAGGTAGATGAAGATATTGGATTTATATCCCGCCCTCCACTCCGAAGAGTCTCAGAGCGGCTCACAATCTCCTTTACCTTCCTCCCCCACAACAGACGCCCTGTGAGGTAGATGAAGATATTGGATTTATATCCCGCCCTCCACTCCGAAGAGTCTCAGAGCGGCTCACAATCTCCTTTACCTTCCTCCCCCACAACAAACACCCTGTGAGGTAGATGAAGATATTGGATTTATATCCCACCCTCCACTCTGAAGAGTCTCAGAGCGGCTCACAATCTCCTTTACCTTTCTCCCCCACAACAGACGCCCTGTGAGGTGGGTGGGGCTGGAGAGGGCTCTCACAGCAGCTGCCCTTTCAAGGACAACCTCTGCCAGAGCTATGGCTGACCCAAGGCCATGCTAGCAGGTTCAAGTGGAGGAGTGGGGAATCAAACCTGGTTCTCCCAGATAAGAGTCCACACACTTAACCACTACACCAAACTGGCTCTCCAGTAGGATCTGGGAAATCCAGGTTTGAATCCCCATTCGTGCCATGGAAACTTGCTGGGTGACCTTGGGCCAGTCACATTACTCTCGGCCTATCCCTGACCTGGATAGCCCCAAAATAGACTGATCTCATCAGTTCTCAGAAGCTAAGCAGAGCCAATATGGAGTCAGGCAAAGGCAAACCCTCTCCTAATGTTTCTTGCCTTGAAAACCCTAGAGGGTGGCCATAAGTCAACTGTGACTTGACAGGGCAGGGGGATTCCATTACATCATGTTCTGAGAAGGCACTTGGGAGGGTTTCTGTTCTCCATTTTAAAGCCTAACATCTGACCATCCCAAACATCTGCATGGCACTTTTTACAGCTAGGAGTCTGCCTTTGTACTTTTACTAGCGAACATTAGCCAAAGCATCACAAAATAGTGATAATAAGTTTCACCAGGCTGCACGTGAAGAAGTACACTAACCCTCCAAAGAAGTTGCCCCCATCTCCCATTGTTTCCAAAGGACTAAATTCAAACCAGAGAATCTCAGCAGTGAAAACTGAAGAGGGGGCATTTTTGCACCCCAGCAGAATCAGCACAATGTACAGAGTACTCAGCATAATATTAACAAAGGTTTGATACTATACTACTATTAATCTTTGCGTCCGGGATCTCGGTGGACGATATCGCAGTAGAGGCGGTGCCATGGTCGGACCACCTAGCCCTCAAGGCTCGTATGGGTGCGCCTCCTCAACCCTGTATAGGCGGCGAGCCTATTTTGGCTCGCCCGCGGAGTCAGATGGACCCTGAGCGGTTCCAGAGGGCTCTGCGGGACCCCTGGCCCCCTAGCAACTCCCTTGATGACCTGGTAGATACCTGGCATGACAGGTTATCCAGGGCCATCAACGAAATTGCACCCCGGCGTTTTCTGCGCCCTCAAAGTAGGCTGGCTCCTTGGTACACCCCGGAGCTACGCCAACTGAAACAGGGTCTCAGACGACTAGAGAGGCGGTGGCGGCATACTCGTGACGAAGCGACGAGAACATCCTATAGAACGTTTATGAAGTCTTATGAGATGGCAGTCAAAGCCGCAAAGAAGGATTACTTTGCGGCTAGGATTGCATCTGCAAATTCGCGCCCAGCACAATTATTTAAGATAATTGAAAATCTGACCACTCTGCCCCAAGGCAGACCAAACATGAGAGAATTGGAAATAGGCTGTGAGGCTTTTGCGAAATTTTTTGCAGATAAAATCTCATCGCTCCGCCAGGACTTTTCTGCCACATTGAATGCAGTAGATGAACCCGGGGCTCCGTGCCTGTCTCCTGAGGTTATCTTGGATCACTTTGACGCGCTTAGTCTTGGGGAAGTCGACGAAGTCCTCTCAACTGTACGCCCTACAACTTGCGACCTTGACCCATGCCCCTCCTGGCTAATTAAATCTTGCCAGAGGGAGCTTAGATATCCTATACGGGATATCGTAAATAGATCCCTCTTGGAAGGGCAATTTCCAACATCTTTGAAAGAGGCCATGGTCCGCCCTCTCCTAAAAAAGAGTAAAGCAGATCCGGCCGAATTGGCAAATTATCGACCGGTCTCGATAATTTTTAGGTAAGGTTTATAGGTAAGGTTATAGAGAGGGCAGTGGTGTTACAGTTGCAGAGTTTTTTTTTGGATGACACTTCTGCCTTAGACCCTCACCAGTCCGGCTTTCGTCCTGGTTATGGGACGGAGACAGTGCTGGTCGCCTTGGTGGATGACCTCCAGCGGCATCTGGATCGAGGCGGCGTGGCGGTGCTGATATTGCTGGACCTGTCGGCCGCATTTGATACGGTCGATCATCAGCTACTGGCCCGCCGGCTCACCGACGCGGGGATTGGAGGATTGGCCTTACAGTGGCTTTCCTCCTTCCTCGAAGGACGGGGACAAAGGGTGGCCATTGGGGGGGAACGGTCCCGGAGGCACCCGCTAGTATGTGGGGTGCCACAAGGGGCAGTTCTCTCCCCGATGTTGTTTAACATCTATATGCGCCCCCTTGCCCAGATTGCCCGGAGGTTTGGGCTTGGGTGCCATCAATACGCTGATGACACCCAGCTCTATCTACTAATGGATGGCCGGCCTGGCTCCGTCCCAGAAAGCCTGGACCTAGCATTACAAGCCGTGGCAGGTTGGCTCAGACTAAGCGGGCTGAAGTTGAATCCAACGAAGACAGAGGTCCTTTGCTTGGGTCGCGGTGCCCTGGGAAGGGAAATCCCCCTGCCGGTTCTTGTCGGTGTGCAGCTTAAAGCGGCACATAAGGTCAGGAGCCTGGGGGTTCTTCTGGGGCCTTCATTATCAATGGAGGCACAGATAGCGGCCGCTGCCAAGTCCGCGTTCTTTCATCTTCGACGGGCGAAGCAGTTGGCCCCCTTCCTGGAGCGCCGTGACCTAGCAATGGTGATCCATGCTACGGTCACCTCGAGACTGGACTACTGCAATGCCCTCTACATGGGGCTGCCCTTGTGCCGAACTCGGCGGCTGCAGCTGGTGCAGAACGCGGCGGCTAGGCTGTTGTTGGGGCTCCCAAGATGGGAGCACATACAGCCGGGGCTGACCGGGCTACACTGGCTGCCAGTGGTATACCGAGTTCGCTACAAAGTGCTGGTTATTACCTTTAAAGCCCTATATGGCCGAGGACCTACCTACCTGAGGGACCGTCTCTCCCCATATGAGCCCCAGAGGGCACTGAGGTCATCTGGGAAAAACCAGTTGAATATCCCTGGGCCAAGGGAGGCCAGACTGAAGGCCACCCGGGATCGGGCCTTCTCTGTCACCGCTCCACTATTATGGAACCAACTTCCTGAGGAAGTGAGGGCCCTAAGATGTTTAGATCAATTTCGTAGGGCCTGTAAGACCCACCTTTTCAAGATGGCCTTCAACTAGTGACAGAACCACTGACAAAGCTAAGCATGCTGCTGGAAATGTTTTAATGTTGTATTCTTGGAAGTCTACCAAAAACCTAATGTTTATAACGCCATATTGTTATGTTAATTTTAATAATTTATAACTGTTTTAACGATGTTTTATAATGTAAAACCGATGTGATGTGTATTTTATGTTGTGAGCCGCCCTGAGCCCGCTTTGGCGGGGAGGGAGGGATAGAAATAAAAAATTATTATTATATATATTATTATATTAAATACATTCTGTCACCAAGCAGGATAGGGATGAGGTCTTGAGACCAAGAAGTGAAAATAAAGTGTGAGGGGGACACAGAAATGAATGGGAAATGTGTGGAAAAGAGGGTGAGAAATTAAGAGAGGGAAAGGTTGTTTTATCTTGCTGCAACGCCCTAACTACTGCTTTGCAAGATCTGGTTGAGCTGGGTGCAAAGAAAGGGAGAGGGAAAGGCTGGACTATTGAAGAAAATGACCTGCAGCTTGGCTGTTACTGTAGCAGCTCTCAGTGGAAACTTTTAAGGACGTTTGCTTGAGTCTTAGAAGCAGAAGCAGCAGAAAAGGAGGAGATTGGATTTATACCCTGCCCTCCACTCAGAGTCACAGAGTGGCTTACATTCTCCATTCCCCTCCTCTCCCCGCAACAGACACCCTGTGAGGTAGGTGGGCCTGAGAGAATTCTCAGAGAACTGCTCTTGAGAGAACAGCTCTATTGAGAATTTGTGGCTGACCCAAGGTCACACCAGCAGCTGCATGTGGAGGAGTGGGGAATCAAACCCAGTTCTCCCAGATTAGAGTCCATACATTTAACCACTACACCAAGCTGGTTCTCGCATTAAAAAAAAGGGAAGCTTGGTCGATTCTACAGCTTTTTGCCATGTTCAGACTTCCCTGCACCTCTAATGGCTGCAGTCAGAACTGTATTTTAAAAATAAAAGGGAAAATGTTCGGCTGGAGGCAGAAGGAAGATGCTGACTTCGAGGGCTGCCTTCAAAGGCCTTCCTTAATCTGCATTCAGGGCAAACCACTCTCCTTGGTATGCCACTGCTCCTAGGTGAAATTCCTGGTTATTCACTATTAACAGAACACATTGTACAGATAAAAGATCACCTGTTGTGAATTGTATAAATGCAATGGAAAAGGATAGTCAAACGGGCTTGCTTGTATATGCATATATTTGTTAAGGTAGGTGTTTGCTGAGGTGGATGTTGTTTCATGAGGTAGTTGTATTACAAAGCAGATGTTCTTTCATGAGGTAGGTTTTGTGTTATGAGGTTATGTTGTTTCATGAAGTAGGTGTTGGGTGAGGGTGATTTTCTTTGGAGGATAAACATAGAGGGGGGGTATTCAGGGGTTTTCTCAGTGGGGGAATTTCTCGCTGGGGTGGCAACATGATTAGGTGAAGCCTTTGCAGGTGCCTGCGGAGGATGGAGGTCAAGTGTTGGGGGTTTGTGTCCCTCCGGACATGGGTGTGACAAATCTGGCACTCTGCTACTGGGGAAGGTACAGAGATGTTTCCAAACTGTGGGCTGGAAATTAAGTCCCAGGACTGGAGAAGGTGGAAGGCACAGCTGCTTTCTGGCATTGCACTGGGAGATTGAGTGACTCAGAGCACTCAGTCCACCTGAAACCCAAACCCCACTATGGGAGAAGCTTTGTTATGGGCCAGCCAGCCACCACCACCATCTCTCCTTCTCAGAATCATTAGAGTTATGCCCTGCATTGGTGGAATACCCACCTGAGCAACTGGGTCAAGAAACAGACCCAGTAGGGGAAGCATCAGGAAGTGAGAGCACTTCCCAGTCATGGGCAAGACTGCTTATTCTAGCAGGAGAAGAAAGAGATGACACAGAGGCCGGGGCCTCACTTGCCACCAGTTTCTCCTGAACCAGCAGAGTATAGAAGGAGAGAGAGGTTGACAGCTCTAGAGAGAACAGGAAGCACCTGCCTGATCACCCAGCAGTGATCATTGTTAATTCTTGGAGTGGAGTCTTTACAGGACCAGGATTGACAGGCTGATTGGGAAACAGTAAAGACCTGCACCTAGATGATGATGATGAACCCTATGGTAGGAAGCAACACCTGGGTTTTGGGGGATGAGACAGCAAAAGAGGGAAAGATAAGGAACATGCTGAGCAAGGGTTGGTGTGGGAGCAAGTGTGTATATCACACCCCTCTGTGAGTTGACCTGCTTGGGGAACAGAGCTCTACATTGGCTTGCTACCTTGTACTCTGTCTTTATTAGCCTTGATTGTTCCTATAGCATGAGACCCAGACCTTGTATCCTGTGCTGGTTCCCAAGCCCTGGACTTTCTTTCCCCTGAGCCCGGACCTTTGGATCTCTGACTCCAGACTGGATTGCAGCCCTTGCTCTTGTATCTTGCTTTATTTGTTGTCATTATATTTGTGCATCCTGGAAATCTTGGGTTGAATAAAAATGCCAGGCTTTGCCTTCAACATGACAGGTGCTTCCAACCATAAGAGTGGAGAATTCCAAACTTCCCCCCACTGCTTTGAGGTTTGGTAAACATTTCAGTTGAGAGGAGACTGTCAGAAAATGTATCCATTCCATTCACAAACTGCTTGAACATAAGTGGAAAGTTAGTGTTGTAACATAAGAACGCCCAAATTTAGGGTCCAAGAACCCTGTCTCAGACCCAAGTCAAAACCTAGCTTAGGAATTAAAAACTCAGAAGGTATAGATGGCAAAAAGGAAGATTTCCAGCTATAAAGAGGCATGTGTGTCCAACTGGTCATTCCTAAACACAGTTATACCCTTATGTAGTCAATGCCTGGACCTGGGTAGCCCAGTCTGGCCCAACATTGTCAGATCTTGGAAGCTAAGCAGGGTTAGCCCTGGCTAGCATTTGGATGGGAGACCTCCAAGGAATACTGATGCAGAGGAAGGTGTTGCAAATCACTTCTGAACATCTCTTGTCTACAGGTTGCCATAACTCAGCTGTGACTTGATAATGTTTTTCACCACCACTATCTAGTCCATGGAGGCTCAGAGCAATTCAGAGAGCAACATACTGTCCCAAGAAACCAAGCCTGTTTCTGCAGTCTCTGTTAGGGATGGGCATGAACCAGATTAGAAACTGAAGTTCATCGTGAATTTTGGCCAGTTTGTTGTTTGCAAAAACAATGTTCATGAACTGAAGAACAGCCACAAACTTCCACAAATTTTGATGTAGTTTGTGGCAGTTTGTGGAGAGCAGAAATTAGGGTTTTAAATGGCCCTAAGCTATTTAAACCCTGCTTTCTGCTCCCCGTTAACTGCCACGGAGCAGCAGACAGGGATTTAAATGGCTCCAGGCCATTTAACTCCCTACTTTCTGCTCCCTGATGCATTTGGTGGGGAGCAGAATGCAGGTGATTAAATTACTCCATTTAACCCCCTGCTTTCTGCTCCCTGCCAAAAAACAGTGATGAGCAAAAAAAAAAGGGGGGGGGTAAAATAGCACAGAACCTTTTTACGCCCAGCTTTCTGCTTCCCTCTACTTTTCTGCAGGGAGCTGAAAAAAGGGGCCTATATGGCTCATTAACAAATACAAACTGGTGCAGTTCACAAACCATGAACTGAAGCAAACTGCAAAAATGTTGCTCAAACCATGAACTGAACCAAACTGCAAAAAATGTTGCTCAAGCCCACCCCTATATTCTGGTCACAGCAATAGGCATAACTATGGGGTCTATTTTCCACCTTGGTGTCCCTGAGAATACCAGATGTGGCTTCTGCTTTTGAAGTGGCTGGCTAGCAGCTCCGTCACTTCAGATGGTATCAGTTCTTGTGGCTGAGGTAATATGGTGTGTTTGTACACTTTTACTTGATTATTTGCTGCTGCTACTGTAGCGTGCTATGGTGCTTAATAAATTGGTTTCATTTGTAAATCTAAGCTGGTGTATGTGTGGTTGATCTTGCTCTTGCCAGAATTCTGAAAAGAGGCTGCAGCAGTACAGCCTACTCAGCAGAGCTGAGCACAACGGTGTATTGTGTAGAAAAATATAGGCATTTGGTTGAAAACAGTCCCATTTTATTAAGCGGAGTTTATAGTACAAGAAAGCACAAAGGATTACCTAGATTTTATTCACGAAGATAAAAATGTATTTCTAACCCATACAGTCCTTCAAAGTTTTCTGGCCTGCACCTCATTAGACACATATAGCAATCATGTACACAGAGTGTGTGTCCTGGTATGTGAATATACAAGTGGCTAATATTTATTTGGGGATGCTGCCTGTCAACTGAACTGTTCTTATAACAGCTTGCTGCAGTATATTTCCAAAGTGGCCAAAAGGATGTTAGGATGACACTTGGCAGAATCAACACCAGTTTGAGGCATTGTTCTTTCCCAGTATGTACTCTCTGTGCCCACATCTATGAGGTCTAAAGTCTTTGCATGCCCCCCCCCCCCAGCTTTGCCCAATATCAAGCCATAAGGGCTGTCGCTGGAACACACAGCTTCCCACTGCAACGTCTTGAGGCTTTTATGTATCACTGTTTGGAATGCAAGTTGTCTTTACACATATTCCTACACAATTACCAGCATGGCAACTGGAAGGCTGGACAGTTGAACAACAAAAATGCAATATTTGCTCTTATCTGGGATCTCTCTTTACGCACCAGGAGTTTCACTGGCCGATCTTTGGACCCTTAAAAGATGCTGCATTACTAGTTTATGGAACTCTGCTAGCTACAAAAGCTAAGATCTGAACTATTACTTTGCATTTCACATTCCATGATATAAGCTAGTTCCCCCTGTTCTTAAGCGGTCTGGTAGCTCTCCCATCATACCTGCCCCTAGCCCTGTTGTGTATGATGAAGATGAATGCTACTTGATGTTCAGTATTCACTTTCTGCTCCTTTTTAACTTATATTAAATATTTTAGCACATTAAAAAAATGCTTGTCAAATAATCAGGCCCTAAGCAGAATTTCTTTGGGCCTGGTAGAAATTATAACACTAACCCCTGCACTTGCATGATCTCATCCCTTATGTACAATGTCATAGGTCATGAAAGGAAAGTCTCTTTTATTTCTAAAATGTCACAAGTAGACCATAGTAATAAGTTTGCAGACTGGGCTGGATCTTCGTGGAGCCTGGTAAAGCTTACTTCCACCCCACATACTTGGGCCCTACAAACAAAATGCCTTCCTGATAATCAGGTTCACAGAGTTCCTATGAATTGTTTGACATCTTATTGTATGTCATGGTATTACAGAAGCATTTTTAGAATAATCATACACTGGTGCATGTTGCTGATATTAGGATTACTGCCAGGAAGGAAAATGTCCTGTCTCTTTAATTGAGGCTTAATTAGATGCTATTTACTAGGTGATGCTTTTCTCCATGTCATGAAAGTCTTTGACTCCCAAATAAGATTCTGTTAAAGGGGAAAGACATTTTCCCCCTTCCATGTTGCAGGCTGGGATTCTCAACTCTTACCTGTGATTTCTGTCCAGCTTGTTTGCTATTTGGAAAACTAATTTCAAAGTAAGTTGCCCAGACATAGAACAATAAAAAGTCACCCATGGTCACTAAACAATATAGCAAGGGAGTCTACAAGGATTTAATGGCATATTCTCATAAATTCAGTTTTAAAGGACCAATTGAACCACCTGTTGCCAGAGATTTGCCCTGGGACTTGGAAGATTCAGGTGGGCAGTGAGACCCTTTCTATTTGCACTGAGAAATTTTTTTGGAACATCTCAGAAGCACCCGCTTCAGATTAAGCACAGTTTGTTTTCACAAAAAGAGGCCTAGATTTGAGTTGGCATGGTCTCTTTAAATGCAAACAATGGTTCTCAGAAGGAAGTTTATTTATTTTTATCAGTCTCCATGGAAACTTCTTTGCTGGGTGGAGGAAGTTAAAAGAGGAACAATATATGAAGATTAAACACACTCAAATATAATCTGGAGGCAAATACCATAACTCTGTGTGTGTCCTGAGAGCTTGGTTTGTATGTACATATTTGCAGACAACAACATTGTCTAAAGCCACTTCCTGCTAAAGCACTTGCTTAAAAAACAGAGCTCTGCTAGACCCCATGTGCCTTGTAGGTTATAAATTACTGGTTTCTCCTTTAAAATATATTGTAACTAACATATTTCATGCTTTATTACATTTAAATAATCTAAGCTTTAGTTTTGTTATTTTCTAGCATGTGTTGTACGTTCACAGTTAAAGAGAGTAGCCCTGTTCTGTGGTTGTTCGCCTGTAAAATACTACATGGAAAAAGATGCTGGAGCGATCCCTGAGGGAATCCTTGCTGATCTGGAGAGTAAAGAAGAGAGCTGGTTACAGGGCTATTGCTTCTGACATTCATGCTGTTTCACACATGACATTTTTTAAAAAGAATCTCATGGATGCTGAGGTATGTGAAAACTGAATACAACAGTTTTGTGATATATACAGATGCTGGAAAGCTGAAGATTACACTGGGTTTCCGTCATGCATGCACATTAAAGCGTGAGCAATTAACACACATAACAGTAACATTACATTTGGTCAGGACCATTAAATGGCTCATCACAATAGATGACTATTTGCTTTTTTTCCAAATGGATGGGGGAAAATGTCCTGTCCCTTTAACACACATTGAATGAGTGGAAATGGGCAATTTAAGCTTTCCAAAGAATGGAGCTAAATGACATCACCTGATCATCACTTCATACAGATATTTGAAGGACCAGTTTACAAGCTGCCAGCCTTACTGGTTCCTACTAGGCCTAAGCATTGGTAAGGTCAGGCTGAAATAAAACCCCAGACAAGTCTATTTAGAAGAGAAGCTGCTTGGAAAATGTTCTTGATTCATGGAACATACAGCATGAGCACCTGTAAATTATCAGTGAAGCTGTCTGCCACCCAAATGCATGACTCCATCTTTTTGTTACTTTACCTTACCACCAGTGTTCCCTCTAAACTGAGTTAGCATGAGCTAGCTCACAGATTTCTAGCCTCCAGCTCACACATTTTTGTCTTAGCTCAGGAAAATTGACCCCAGAGCACAATAATTTATGCAGTAGCTCACAACTTTAATGCCAATAGCGCACAACTTTGATACCAGTAGCTCACAAAGTAGAGTTTTTGCTCACAAGACTCTGCAGCTTAGAGGGAACATTGCTTACCTCTGCAAATAATAGCCTCAGTACATCACCTCAGCGGTCTTTTCCTTCTCCATCTCTCTCTACTTTGCAACTCTAAATTTCCACACTTGAGGTGGCCAGAGCTGCTGACACATAGAAGGACAGAGCTTGATTGCATCTTTGGTTGGAACAAGAGTTGGGTTAAAGCAGGGTGTGGGGGGAGTGGGTGTGAGGAGACCTAGCCTGTAACTGAAAAACACTGAAGCATGAGGTACAGTTTCAAACAATGTGTGAACATGTTCCTTTAAAGAAGAAGCTTTAAAGAACACCAGAAAGGACAATCAGTATGAGATTCTCAGTATGAGAACTGACCTCAGAAACAGGGTAAGATTTCTTTTAGGATGCAAATCTCTGAAGTAAAGCAGCTGGCCTTGGTTTATTTCTCCACTTTGTCATAGACTCCTTCCTTGGGCAAACAACTTTAAAAAGATTAAGGTTTTTATCCTCATATATAAAACAGCAGTCTTCCAGAAAGAGAACAGGCACAATGTGTGTAGAAATGGAAGTCTATAGAGAGACTTCTACCCAGTGACCTTAAGTCCCAGACATACATAGAGAAAGAGCCAAGCAGAAGGAAAAGGTTTGGCAAGAGCATGGTTAGTGGGCCTAATGGCTTTGCATATTTTATATAAAAAACAGTGAGCTCCACAGAACCCACACATCATCTATCCCTCAAGTCCGAGGCCTGATCAGCAGATCTAACGAAGAAAAAAAACAGGCCTAGATGACTGCAGGCCACTGTAGTTTCCTGCTAAACACAAGGGAAGGGACAGAGGCTGTTAGCAATGGAAACTATGTGACTGAGCAACCTCAGAAATCAGTGCTAAAGTCTGAGGTCAAAACAGCTGCTGGACTTATCCAACAAGCATCCCTGCACTAGGACCCAGTTGTTCACAAAGGCATTTGGTATCAGTGGAATGCAACAGCAAGGGGGGAGGGGTGTGGAACCTCCTCCAAGTTAAAGTATAGCTGCTGTGCTTCATGACAGTAAATGCTGAAGATCAAGAACAGCCTCTTGTGTGCCCTTCATGCACAAAATCGTTTCAAAACTAAGGATACTGGCGCCCTCTTCCGACAAGGTGAGAAAGGCAGGATATTGTAAGTTATCCCTATCCAGCAGGGCAGATTTAGCACCAACTTTTCTGCATAGCATCAGCCTTTGCCTATCTCACTCCCTGTGTATGGAGCTCAGTGCTGCTGGGGATGTAGCTTGGAGAGGCCGTGATTGGTTCCTCAGTGCTGGGATATTTGGAAAATGCATATGTGGACAGAAGAACATGATGCTCCAGTATGAAATTGTTATCCAAGAGTGCCCAGTTTCCAACAGGATGGGGAAATCCTTGCCTCTTTTGCATCCAGTAGCACCTCATATTCCAAATCTGCTTAGCTAATAATATAGGGTTTTTACGCATTACCATGCAAAGACTGAATAGTGCCTAGATAATTTTTTCTGGTTAGGAGGCATCTAGATAACATCCCTCTGGACAGATACACTGAAAAGGACAAGGATAGACCAGACTGGGGTGGGAAAGGATCAGGTAACACAATCTGTTCTTGGACATGGAAAATAAAGATGTACTACTCAGTACTCCACTAAGCAACTAAGGGAAGCCTGATGTACTGGACACAGAGAAACTCCTTGCTCAGCTGCTGAAGTGAGAGATGGGGACTGGTAGGCAGACTGCAGAGAAGTCAGGAGTTATTTCAGGGAATGTGACTGAACAGAGGAGATAGGAGCATTGAGCTGGCTTCAGCTAATTAAGGTAGGCAATCACCTTAGGGTTGTGAAGTCACCTCAAAGGCAAAAATGAACTCAGAAATCAGGGCAGCGGTGAACAGAGGTCACAAAGTCATTATTTCAAACGCTGAAGAAGAATTCCATGGCTGAGAATAAAAAAGGAGCAGAATCAGACATCATTGTGGAGAGCCAGTTTGGTGTAGTAGTTAAGTGTGCGGACTCTTATCTGGGAGAACCGGGTTTGATTCCCCACTCCTCCACTTGCACCTGCCACGAACTGCCTTAAAATTCTTAGAAGTTAATGGTGGCTCTTCAGTTTGCAAATCAGCTAAAATTTGTCACAAGCTTACATTTGTGAGCTGGTTCATACCTACTGCTACTCATCAATCTTTTCTAAATGCTGTCTGCTGCTTGGAGAGCCGGTTTGGTGTAGTGGTTAAGTGTGCGGACTCTTATCTGGGAGAACCGGGTTTGATTCCCCACTCCTCCACTTGCACCTGCTGGAATGGCCTTGGGTCAGCCATAGCTCTGGCAGAGGTTGTTCTTGAAAGGGCAGCTGCTGTGAGAGCCCTCTCCAGCCCCACCCACCTCACAGGGTGTCTGTTGTGGGGGAGGAAGGTAAAGGAGATTGTGAGCCGCTCTGAGACTCTTCAGAGTGGAGGGCGGAATATAAATCCAATATCTTCTTCATCTTCTATTATAAATGTAGGGCTAGGAGGAGTCATATTGGTCCCTGAGGAAGTTTTGCACAGAAGAAGGGCAATTACAGATTAAAATGAAAGGAGAGTGGAATTGTAGGTTATGGATAGTCATGTCAGCAGGGCGAGCCCTAGACTGTCTGGCACCCTAGGCGAGGCTAATTTTTGGTGCCCCCCCCCGCACTGATAATGTCACTGTCACATGGGAGGCACCTAATTTGATGTCCCTAGAAGGCCAGCGCCCTAGGCAATTGTCTAGTTTGCCTAGTGGCAGAGCCGGCCTTGCCTGTCAGCAGAAGTGCTGTGTTGTTATGTTTGTGAATGTATATGGCAAGGCTTAAAGCTGTGGACAGAGGAGAAAAGACCAAAGGGCCAGTGGTTGATAAAGAAAGATCTGTTCAGGAGAAGTCAGGTCAGTTTTATGGGAGTGATGAACCAAGGAGTATTTTAGTATTGTGGTGAGTCCCAAAGGATGAAATATAGGATCAGAAATCAATAAAGAAGAAACCAGAAGGATGGAACAAGGTGAAGTTCTTATAAGAACGTTGTCCATCTGCCTGCAGATTCAGGGCTCTGAGCTGGGCTTAATTAGGTATCCACTGAAAGTAACATACGTATCAAATTCATCACTGAAAATAGCGTTATCACGTTCTCCTTTGAAGAGTCGTATCCAGACTTCATCCTGGTCCTGCAGATCTAACATGAGACTCTGGCTCTGCATTATGCTTCTATCACTCGCCTGAGCATACAAGATGGCAACTTCAGCCCCGTTGTGCATTATGTGCAGGTAGGTTTCCTTCTGGTTCCAAGTGTGCACATTGAGGCTGAAGAAGTACACACCAGGCACATAGCAGTAGAATTTGCCCATGAACATGTTGAAGTGTCCATAGAGGTTCACAAACTCGGTGTCAAAGATCAGTGTCTGGTAGTAGTCATTGCTGTGCAGGGATTTCTTACGGCCCACCGAAAAGGCAGCATAGGTGGTCTTGTACCGCTCTCCTGGAGCCCCCAAGCTGCCTTTTTGACCTTTGAGGCCTATCTGGCCCTTCATCCCTGGAGAACCAGCTTTGCCCAACTTTCCTTGGAAGCCCCGTTCTCCATGGTCCCCTTTCTCACCTAAATAACAGAGAGGTTATAATTGAGCACCACCTCTACTAAGCCTTGGAATTTATACACATCTCAAGGGCAATATCCCAGAGGGTGTTCATGAATTCCAACTCAGGGGAAATTATTCTAATGAACATAGTGTAATCATTCTTTGGGTGAATACAGATAATTATTAAGCAAGTCTTATGCCCACTCTCATAGTAAAGAGGCTTTTGCCATATATGGCATCCCTACTTCCCTGGGTTTCACAATGGGTGTAAAAACATGGTAAAATTCTCATCATTAAGTCAGGCATAGGGTTGCCAAGTCCAAGTTAAGAAATATCTGGGGACTTTGGGGGTGGAGCCAGGAGACATTGGGGTGAAGCTAAGATCAAGGCTGTGACAAGCATAATTGAACTCCAAAGGGAGTTCTGGCCATCACATTTCAAGGGACGGCACACCTTTTCAATGCCTTCCTTCCATAGGAAATAATGAAGGATAGGGGCACCTTCTTTTGGGGCTCATAGAATTGGACCCCCTGGTCCAATCGTTTTGAAACTTGGGGGATATTTTGGGGAGAAGCACTAGATGCTGTACTGAAAATTTGGTGCCTCTACCTCAAAAAACAGCCCCCCCCAGAGCCCCAGATACCCGTGGATCCATTCTCCATTATTTTCTATGGGAATAAATCTCTATAGGGAATAACAGAGTTCCCAGCAGACATTTCCTTCCCCTCCCCCCGCTTTCTGACAACCCTGAAGCGGGGGGAGGGTCTCCAAACCGGGGCATCCCCTGCCCCCACCTGGGGGTTGGCAACCCTAGTCAGGCACCAGAGATGTGTGCCCATCATGGCTCATTGCCACTTGGGAAATGACTATCTGTTTCAAACAGATTTTCATCATAAGCAAATTTCAGGGCAAAATTAGAAGTCCCTGCTTGAGCAAAATGTCGGAATCTTGAAAGAAGGTTAAAGAGATTTAGTAAGAGGTTTCTGGGAGAAGGGCAAGTCTAGGCATTCCTGTGTCTATCCACTGTGGCCTCTGCTCTGATCACCCGTCCTCTCTCATGGAAAGTCTCATACCTATGAGGACGGTACATTAAGACTTGAGTCTGCAGTATCAGGGCTCAAATCTGTCCTCAAGTCTACAGGCATTCCTGGACAACACTTTTCTTTTATGATACTTTAACTTCAATTTGTCATCTTGACAGTGTGATGTAGTGGTTAGCATATAAGACTTGGACTTGGGGTCAAATCCACTGACTGTCATGAGACAGCTTAGTTTTACCCTACTGACGATGTGTTGTTTTCAAATTCACCATGTCTGGAAGTGCACTGGGTGAGCGTGAGCTGGTTATTCAGTCCTGATCTATTTCATTGGGTTGCAGTGAAGAGGAAATGCACAAGGAGAGAGGTATGTGTGCCACACTGATCTCCTTGGCGGGATCAAAATGAGATGACAGACATCTATGTCTTATTCCACGAAGCTGTTGTAAAATGAATGAGGCAAGGATTGTAAAGCAATCTGCACACAGCTGTAATGCATGTGCTGTGGACACAAATCTGCTTTCTGGGAATCTGCTATTCTTGGCTCAGTTGGCAGCTTTCTTCAGCCTTGACACCTCTTCCTCCCTGAAGGCTAATCTGTTTCCCTGCCACATTTTGATCTTAGATACTACCTTGTATCTTGTTCTTATTCTGAGCCATTTCATTAGTGATATTATAATCTAGTTTTTTCTTGTTTGCTGAGGCTGCCTCAACATTCTTTTTACTGGTAAGTTTTACAAGAGCTGCGTCACTACTTTCAAGAGCTCTTCCCTTGTTTTGCTAGGGTAAACCATATAAGTTTTCAGTAATAGTCAAGTTTATTGTATATGCCAATCGGCCGTTACAAGTTAAAACATACCAGGATTTTAAAATAGAACCTCTGTCTTTAAATATTCACATTCACACTCAAATATACTAATTACCTTGAATTTTAAAATACAGACATCCATCTCCAAAGATTCCCAGTTAGATTAAAGAAAAACAAATTACATCTCAGGACATTACATTTCATTTACATTCTTTCATGAGAACCACCTTTGCTTTGACTTTCCTAGCCGCTAATGCAAAAAATACCACCTTATTAGAAACAAAGGAGTCCCGGTCTGACAGCAAAAATATTAATTTATCTATGTCAGGAAAATTATACAGTTAATCTGTTATTCTGGTCAAAAATTTATTTCTAAATTCTGAGTACAATGGGCAGACCGTAACATAATGAAAAAGATTTTCCACAGAATTTCTGCAAGCACAGATGCATTGTTCCTGCAGTATTTTTAGGTATTGTCCAATGTGTAGTTCCTTTGGCATAGCCTGCAAGTGTAATGTTGTAGACTATTCTAAGATTGTGTGTAGTGATGTCTGCCAAATATGAAACTTGTAAATTGTCAAATATGAAACTTGTAAACAGATTTCATCTGGACAATTAACAAATAGTTGATTAAGTCATCCCCATTATACACCTGGTCTTAAAAAACATGATTGTTCCCTGATGGTTGAAGTACGTCATCTGGGACTGTATAGTGAGAAATAATATTGTTTTAAAAGCCAGAGTGAGTGTTGACCTTACTTAGTAACAAGCGAAAGCTTGTTTTATTAAGTGATTCAGTTTCTGACAGGTAATATTTCTTCCATGATTTTAAAACTGCAACATGGACAGAAGTTCTAATTTAAGGAAGACCAAGTTCTGCCCGTAACAGAGCTGGTGGCAACCCCTTTGGCAGTGCCAAAATGCATCTCAAACAAAGGTTCTGAATTACCTTCAGACTAGTGGGTGTTTGTTCCTTCCAGCCCCAGAGTTCAATGCTATATAGTAGATGGGAAATAGCTTTGCTGACAAAAAGTTTAAGGGCTAGATCTACTAGGAAGCCTCCCTTAGTGTAATAGAATCTCAGTATCACTCCAGTGATCTTAGTTGCTGAGGATTTTATGGAGGCCATATGGGCATTCCAGTTCAGGATTACACTAAATATTAGGCTTAAATATTTATAGAAGAAGAAGAAGAAGAAGAAGAAGAAGAAGAAGAAGAAGAAGAAGAAGAAGAAGAAGAATTGCAGATTTATACCCCGCCCTTCTCTCTGAATCAGAGACTCAGAGCGGCTTACAATCTCTCATATCTTCTCCCCCCACAACAGACACCCTGTGAGGTGGGTGGAGCTGAGAGGGCTCTCACAGCAGCTGCCCTTTCAAGGACAATCTCTGCCAGAGCTATGGCTGACCCAAGGCCATTCCAGCAGGTGCAAGTGGAGGAGTGGGGAATCAAACCCGGTTCTCCCAGATAAGAGTCCACGCACTTAACCACTACACCAAACTGGCTCTCTTATAGATTTTACACTGTTCTGTTGGGATACCATTTCTACTCCACGAGAACTTTTTGGGCCTCTTCCAAAAGATAACTACTTTTGTTTTCATATAATTGATGGTAAGATTATCTTCTGTACAATAATCACCCAGGGCATCCAAATGCCTCTTTAAGCCAATTTGGGTTAAGGAGAATAGGACCACATCATCTCCATACAAAAAACATTGGAATTTTCTGTTGGCCTACTGTGGGCAGAACAAATTCCGAACCGGACAATCTCAGGACATTATCGTTTATATAAAAATTAAATAGTAAAAAGGCCAATGCACAACCCTGTTTAACTCCCTTACCTATCGTGATTTCACTAGTCAAAGAAGTGTCCTGAGGTACCCACTCTGATCTTTGCATACGAGTCAGAATGCAACTAATGTATAAAGAACAACAATTTATCAATATTGATCTTTTTCAATTTGTCCTAAAGTTGATCTCTGTCAATTCCATCAAAAGCAGTGGTCAAATTGACAAACACTTTATATAGAGCTTGTTGGTCTGTTCATAGGTGAATAAGCCACATTGTACAAAGTTTGACAGTGATGAAGAAAGTCCCTTGAACTTTTCTGAATCCTGCTTGTTGGGGATATATGATGTTATTATGAATGACCCAATCCTCCAGTTTTTGCAGAAGATATTTCCCATAAAGTTTTGAAGCTTTGTCAAGAAGACTTATGGGGTGATAATTTTGGGGGTTCATTTTGTCCCGTTTTTTATGGATGGGAACTACAATACTAGTTTTCTATCCTACTGGAAATATATCCAAATTACTTATCTGGTGAAAGTTTGACTCGTATCATGGTCCATCACCTGGGGAGTTTTTAACAGATCTGGAGGAATCAGGTCCTCTCCAGGGGATTTACCAGAAGCCAAGGTTATAGTAAGGGTTTCAACTTTGGACTCTCACTGAGGCCCACTTTGATAACAATTGCATTTCAATAGCAGAAGCCTGTTCCCCTGTTTCTGTTAACTTTGACACAGAAAAGATGGATTCATAAGCTATAAGCTTTCTGATCTACCCAAATTTTCTGTCAGCTTGAATCCTGAAATCCCACAGTATGAACATATCTTCAACAGGTTTGCTTTTAATATAGCAAAAGGATGGATGGATTCTAATGTTAATATTTGGTCATTTGTTTTGTTGTCTTTATTACAGGGTAGGGGACCGAGATGGTTACTGGGGGCAGGGAAAGAAATATGAAGCAATCCAAAGCCACCTCCTGTTTTCCTAGTTGTAGTACTAGGGTTGCCAGATCCCCCTGATGACTGGTGAGAGATGGGAGGTAGGGTTGCCAAATCCAGATTGGGAAACTTTTAGGGATGGAGCCTGGGGAAGACTGGGCCCTCAGTGTGGTATAATGCCATAGAGTCCACCCTTCAAAGCATCCATTTTCTCCAGAGGAGCCATCTCTGTAGCCTGGAGATTATCTATAATTCCAGGGGTCTCCAGGCCCCACCTAGAGGCTGGCATCCCTAAATTACACCCACTCCTATTGATTCATGAGGAGGCACCAAGAGGTTCAGCCATATAAGAGACTGATGTCTCACTTTCACAGCTTTCTCATTCTTCAAGCCAAGTCAGGCTATGTCCTAATGCAACCTCTAGACTCCTCGTTTTGGATCAAGATTAATTTGGCTGTTTCTCCTGGCCTGTGTAAAGAAGAAGCTTGGAGGAGACTATCATAACAACTTCTTCAGGCCAGGGAATTTATTTAGCTCACATAATTTCTCCCGAACTGGCCTCTCTGGAATGAAAAGAACCAAAAGGTTTATCCAAAAGGCAGTAACCCCACCCTTATGACAAAAGCATGGGAATAAAAAGCCAACTTGCCACACTTTATAGAAACCTTCTGCTTTGCTGTTAGCTGCTAAATGCATCTGGTTCTGCTGAGGTCATCAGGTATTTCTGACAATAAGCCAGAAGCAGCCACATGTCCCAAGCAGTTAGCCACAATTACAGCATAGGATTACATAGGGTTGCCAGCCTCCAGGAGGTGGCTGGAGATCTGCTATTATTACAAGACACTAATAGGTGACAGAGATCAGTTCACTTGAAGAAAATAGTCACTTTGGCATTATACCCCACTGAAGTCCCTTCTCATGTTCTACCCCCTCCCCAGATCTCCAGGTATTTTCCATTCCAGAGCTGGCAACTCTAACAGCATGGCATACAGTGTTGTCAGACTGTAAACCCAGAATTGTACTCTGTACCTCCAAATTACCAGCACATCCGGAGATAATAAGCAGCAGCAACATCTTTTAGTTCATTCCTCTCCTGGTTCTGTTCTTGCCTGGTCTTTTAGTTCATTCCTGCCTGGTCCTTTACTGCCCATAATAATCAGATCCCTGTAGGCACCGCCCTGCTGGTAGGCAAGTGGCAGACAACAGGACCATGTTGTGGGAGAACCATGACAGCAAAATCTCAGAATACAGGATGTTTACAAAATGGCTCTCTGGGATGACATGTGATGGTTCCTACACTGTTATAATTATCTGCAAGTGTTAAGTCTTGGACCAGTGAACAAACCAGGAGTCAGGAACAGCAGTTTTCACAGCCAGTCAGAGGAATACCCAGTTTAGAACCTCTCATTGTACTCCAGGGTCTCTATCCAAAGTCCGTATAGCCCTTACCTTTCAAGATGGTAATGTTGATCTGAGGCAAAGGCTGGTAGTACACAGGATGTGGTGATAAGTGCTCCGGAGGATCACAACAGCGTACACACTCAAAGCCTCGAAGCCGCTTGTTGTATTTCTCATAGTCTTTCTCAGCCCTGGAAAGGCAGAAACAGCACAGACACAGATCAGCAGAAACTGAAAAAAATAACCCTGCTTTCCTTGGATAATTTGCAATGTTCAGCCTCTGTTCTGTGATCACGAAATCACAGTTTTCTTAGTTATCGTTTCACAAAACGTACCCAGAAGGAAGGATTTAAAAACAGTTGATGGGGATTATCCTAGAGCCTAGGTATTGAGAGGGCACAGAATTTCCACAGTGTCAAGTAAACAATCACTCGCTCCATTTTTTCCCGCCTCTGTTTAAGGCAGGGCGGGCCCTTCACTTGGTGGCCTGGGATCTTTGCCCCACTGTAATGTACTGAGAACCAAGATGGTTTGAAGGCAACATACTTTATTCAGAGCACATTACAAGAGAGAGAACACGCGGGCCAGGTCCCGCTTATATACATCACCCAGAACTGCCCCCTCGTCTGACCAGGCCGATCCTGGTCAGTCAAAACTTCCCGCCGCAGATCTTGGTGGGCAGGGCGTATGGCGAGCTACATCTGGGGACCCGGGGGTCGCCTTCTATAGGGATCACCATGCGGTACACAGCTCATGTCAATACATAACACCCACACTTGCGGTGTCACCTGAACGTTGTCCCATCACTTCACCTCTCCAACTGGCATCTGCAGAAAGATCCAGATGCAGGTGATGCCCCTTCCATGGAATAAGGTTGCCTAGCAATAACCACCACTCAGGTTGGATTTGAATTTGCACCTAGTAAGCAATAGCAGACTGACCAAGAGAGCCAGATCTGAGGAAGGGAAAGAGGAAGGTGGGAAGCAGCAGCCCCCCCCCCCACCTCCCACCTCTGGTATTCCCCAGATAAGCATAGGGATATACGTGCTTGAAACCCCTCCCCTGTTCTCACATGTGAGCTGGATTTGTCCTGTAGGCTTCTGATGGAGGGTGTATTAGTAAACAGAATATAAAAGAAGAAGAAGAAGAAGAAGAAGAAGAAGAAGAAGAAGAAGAAGAAGAAGAAGATATTGGATTTCTATCCCGCCCTCCACTCCGAAGAGTCTCAGAGTGGCTCACAATCTCCTTTACCTTCCTCCCCCACAACAGACACCCTGTGAGGTAGATGAAGATATTGGATTTATATCCCGCCCTCCACTCCGAAGAGTCTCAGAGCGGCTCACAATCTCCTTTACCTTCCTCCCCCACAACAGACACCCTGTGAGGTGGGTGGGGCTGAGGGGGCTCTCACAGCAGCTGCCCTTTCAAGGACAGAGTCTCAGAGCGGCTCACAATCTCCTTTCCCTTCCTCCCCCACAACAGACACCCTTTGAGGTGGGTGGGGCTGGAGAGGGCTCTCACAGCAGCTGCCCTTTCAAGGACAACCTCTGCCAGAGCTATGGCTGACCCAAGGCCATGCTAGCAGGTGCAAGTGGAGGAGTGGGGAATCAAACCCGGTTCTCCCAGATAAGAGTCCGCACACTTCACCACTACACCAAACTGGCTCTAGGTCTTGCTATAACTTCACCTGCCTCAACCAACCTCAAGACTGTTTAATCTCACGGTGGATCTGGTGTCATTATTATTCTTGATTCAAATATATCCAAAAATATTTATTGTCTGAATAAACTTAAATTAATGATTTAACTGAAGCATTCTAATGCACAGGGCAGTCAGGACAGGCCTGTTAGAGATATGCAAAGTGGGAGTGCCAGTCACCAGGTGGGGCTTGAAGAACTCTTAGAATTGCAACTGAACTTCAGACAACAAAAATCCATCCCCCTGGGGAAAGTGGCTGCCTTGCAGGGTGGACTCTACCTCGTTATGCCATGCTGAGGTGACCCCACCCCTCTCAAAACCTCACCCTCCCCAGCTCCACCTCCACCTATAGTAGATACCATAAGAGACATGGAGACATTCTACAGCATTGTTATGAAGGTAATTTTTTTACCCTGCTCTTCAGTTTATCAAGGAGACTGGGTCCAAGAGCAGGCAAACAACAAGCCTACAGCTACGTCTCTTTTTCATGCCTGAACATCCATGTGTCTGAACTGACCTTGTCACAAATCCATACCCCATTTATATTTAACTGCATGAGGGAAGACATTCTATGGAGTGGGGTGGAGATCTAGAAGGAGATCTCTAGAGTGAAGAGAGTTCAAGAACATCTAAATCTTTAAGTGGAGTAACAGCAGCTAAGACACCGTGGGAACAAAGTCTCCTTCACTCATTCACTCCTTCACTAGTGAGAACAACATGCCTTCCAGCTGTGTCGCTTAAATAAGTACTGTGCCTTTCTTTTTTGTTATGAGTAGAAATAAATTATTTTAACCAAATTTGTAAGTACATTTTTGGACTATTATTGGAACAGTATAGATTGGGCAAATTGTCACAGCTTCAGGAAGTTGCCCATGCCCATTAGCTTTGGCAATGATGGAACGCATGGCTTGGGCAATATCTTTAACTGTGCTTCCAGTTTGTGTTTTAGCACAGACCCCCATTATTCCTAAGGAGGCTTCTGTCTGAAATCCTAACATGGCAGTGGATTTGCAGCTTCTACAGGACATGGAGAGAGAGGAACATTCAGACTGAAGCCAACATTTAAAATCATGTGTTTGTCTGGAGGGGGAGGGGCTGCGACAGAATTGTGAAGCACTTTGAAACCACTTGCTCTCTTAGAACCTAAGCAAATCTTCATTGATTTAAAGCAGTGATACTTACTCGGAGGCTTGTGAGCCACCTTTGACTCTTCTGAGCATAATCTCTGGGGTACCACCTCCCCAACTTTAAGGAAATTGTAATAATTTCATTGTTTCTGTGGGCCCAAAATAAAACTGTTTCATTTTGAAAACGCCACACAACTTGGCCATATATATAAAGGTTGTGCAGATGTAGGAGTTCTGTATATGAAGCTAGGTCAACATATGAAACATATGCAACGAGGTGGTAGAACTGGGCATACCTCTGTTAAATGCTGACACATAAAACCAAACACTAAGTAATAGGAAAGACAACCTTAGCTGCTCAGAGGTAAAGGGTTATATTCTAGTTCTTTGTTTGTTTGTTTGAGGGGTGGGGTATGCAAGGCATACTATAGTCACATGCCTCTTTTGCTTGATGAGAATTTTGAATGTGGCTCTCCATGTCTGCAGAATATAACTGATCTAACATTAGAGAGAAGTAGGGTTATTTATAGATTTGAGGAAGGCACGACAGAAGCCACTGAATAATCAGGATTGTATATTTTCCCTTACAGTTGGAGAGGCAAAAATATCAGGGATACCTCTGCTCCCCAGACCCTCCTTTCACATTCCAGTGAACAGATTAGATGCAAATTGGTTGACGCTGACGGCATGGATCGTTCTTGTTTCCAAGAGAGAAACCGAGAGGAGCGCAGCCCACTGCATTACAAAGATACATTGTGGAATGCTCACTCTGGTTATTGGAAACTAAATTTTATGCCTCTGAAATACCCAGCAAGGCCCTCTTTTGCAATCATTTACACCTCCTCTAGAGCCATTATCATCACCCACCAGCCTCTGGCTTCCTTCAAAGTGAGTCAGAGCAATAGAACTAATTGTGCATTAACTGCACACTGAAGATGCACATTAATGGAGTTAACTGGGCATTGAAGTACAACATGAAGTGATTTCTTTAAAACATGACAGCTGGGGAGGAGAGATTCTGAGTTCAGGTACACTCTGCATGGCTCATCAGGGCCAGAGTGATAACGCCCGTTGTGTGGCTTGATTGGCTTCAGATCATCTTCCACAGCTGGAGGGTAAAGTTGTTGCTTTTGAGATCTCCTGTCACATGACAAATTCACTGTCACAACCTACCTGGTAGTGTGATGCTGATGTGGTGCTTGTGTCGGTGTTCCAGTCCTCTGTTCTGGCTCACTGCAATAAGCCCAGGAGAGCAGGCAGATAAGCCAAAGGGCACTTGGTGCTAGACGTCCCTTCATCATGCTGTACCCTGCCAGAGAGGACAGAGTCAGGAAAGGAGTGCCGGTGGGGCGGGCAGGCAAAAGAGATCTTGCTAAAGCTGTACAAGAACCTGGGGGCTGGTCCTGGAAGAGAAAGAACAAAGCTGTAGTCCTCCAGGGAGACTTTAAGGAGGCTGAATGTCTGATTTGAGTTCTCCATAGCAGGCAGGATTTCCATCTGTCTGCTGGGTGTCTGGGGTCAAGAAGTAGGTCATCCCTCCCTTGACCAGAATACAGAATGGACATCAGAGTCTTTCAGAGCAACCACAGAATCAGAGCAAGGCAATGCTAGGGTATCTGGCCCTTGCACTACACTGCTGGGTTGCAGTGTTGATCCACCAGGATTTGTCACAATAAAGGCTAAAGGGAAGACACATATCTCCAGAAACACAGTAGACATGCAACAGGGAGATATGGTCAGTTCTTCTGCTCCCCAAATACACTCCTCTCTTCACACTCCAGTATCACAGCAAATGAATATGGAACACAGGCAGATTCAGACTGCTGTATAAAGTCCAATTTCTGAGGCAGCTCAAAATTGACTCCTGGTACAGAAGTTCAAAAAAGAGGCAAGTGACGATTAACTATGATTCCATGTTTCCTTCCACGTTTGCATTGGGCATGTTCTTTCTCACACTTTTGTAAAACTGAATCCTGGGCTGAAGATTTGCAGTGGAGGAATTTAAGTCCTCATCTTCATCACCTCCTGAGCCACCTGACAATTTTATTATGATCAGCAAAGAAATATTTACCCTTTCAGCAACAGACACAGTCTGGCTGTTTCTTCTGCACTGGTTTGGGAGGGCAAGAAAGCTATTTGCAAGGGAGGAGGTTGTTTAAACCCCTTCTTCTTCTCACCCTAGCATAGCTGCAACTCACACTGGGGATCTCAGGTAGGTGTTTGTTGCATCAAGAAGAAGAAGAAGAAGAAGATATTGGATTTATATCCCGCCCTCCACTCCGAAGAGTCTCAGAGCGGCTCACAATCTCCTTTGCCTTCCTCCCCCACAACAGACACCCTGTGAGGTGGGTGGGGCTGGAGAGGGCTCTCACAGCAGCTGCCCTTTCAAGGACAACCTCTGCCAGAGCTATGGCTGACCCAAGGCCATTCTAGCAGGTGCAAGTGGAGGAGTGGGGAATCAAACCCGGTTCTCCCAGATAAGAGTCTGCACACTTAACCACTACACCAAACTGGCTCATCCTCTCAAGAGGATGAAAGTATCTGGTAGCAGTGAGGAAGGATTAAGAACACCTGTGCTCATTGCTTTCTTATTTCTAATCACCCATGGAGAAGTAACTACAAGGATTTCTAGACCTGTGTATACCAACAAGGGCGTAGATTGGCTTTTAACAGAATTAGAAGATCCAGAGAAAAGCAAAGTGGACCTGTTTTCCTTATACATTATTTTTTGCCTCAGTGATGATTGCTGAAGAGGCTAGTGGTGAAACCAGGAAGGGGGAGGCTGTCCCTGCAATACTACACTGATACTGTGATTTGGTTCCATATAAGTGCCTTTGAGCAGCCCGCAAAGTGCATGGTAGAGCAGCAGTCCCATGAATTTGTTCCTGGGACAGACTGCATGTACATACGCAGAGTTTGGAAGTTTGCCCTACCCTTGCCCTATAATAAGGCAAGGCAGTACAGTGCCAAGCAAAACCGGGCAGTTCTCCTAAAATCTGTGTGGTTATCTAGCCTCTGGAGAGATAGCATTTCTTAGGGAACAAGCCACTTAGCTGGGACAAAATTCATAACAAGGAGAATTTCATGGAAGTATTACTGACAGAACAGAATGAGACAACACATGAGCCAAAGGGCGCAACGATGTCCCAAGTGTGAGTAAATCTGTGTACCTCCACACCCAAAGCTCATGTACACTCAGAGTAAGCTGCTGTTGTAGTGTACATGGATGTATGGGCATCTGCATGCTATGTGAGGACCCTAAGTGTGGTTCATCTCAATACTTAAATTACTTCCTCCAAGAATCACTGGGAATTGTAGTTTTCTGAGGATGACCGCATGTTTGCAGAAAAACTACAGTTAGGAAGAAGCCATGACAATCCGGCTTAAAGTTTTAGTGAAGAAAGACTGTGCACTGGAAGCAACATTCAAATTCTCAATGATTAATTGTACTTGCACAGAACTCACGTACACTTACTATACAGTGAATGATAGCTTACACATCCTGCTGTGCATTGCACATATCCCTCCCTCCTAGGGTTGCTAGGTCCCCCCCCGGGTCGGGGGGTAGGGTTGGCAGCTGTAGGCAGGAATAGGCCAGGTTCACAACTGCCTAGGGCACCACTTGACCTACAGGAGTGCTGAGCACCCCCTCCCACTATGCTACTGCACTGCTCTCACCTTCCCAAGTCTGCGCAGACCCAAAAAGATGAAAGCGGCAGGGCTTGGCGGCTCCTGCACTCTTGCAAGGGAAGGCAGCCTCAGAAGAGGTGCCACCCAGCTGCTTTCTCCTTCCTGGATCTGGCGGGGGCAGGGCCTAGGGTGCCAGAACTTGTGGCACCAGCCCTGGCTGTAGGTTGGGAAATTCTTGGAGATTTGGGGGTGGAGCCTGGGGTGGACAGGGACCTGAATAGGGTACAATGCTATAGAGTCTGTGCTCCAAAGCATTCATTTTCTCCAGGGGAATGGATCACTGTATTCTGGAGATGAGCTATAATTCCAAGAGATCTCCAGGCCCCACTTGGAGGCTGGCATTCCTCCTCTTCCTCCTCCTCCTCCATGTACTTGTTGCATAACATACAAACATATGCATACTCACCATGCATAGCTCAACCACTCAACACATGAATTCAATGAACATGCCTTCTTCCCATATTTGTCACAGACTGGCATACCTTAGCGTACAAATATAAATAGGTAGGTATAGTTTGTATGCATCAATGTGTGAAAATGTCAGCAGTGGGGTAAAATTAGGAAATCGGGTATCCCACACAATTGAGGGGGAGGGGAACTAGTCTCAAAAGCATGTGACTATATGTTTGGAAACATTGTGGCCCTAGGTCTTCTTCAACATATGCCATATATTGATGGGAGCTTCATGTAGAAGAAGAAACATGTTTCTTGTGGCTGCCCCACAACTGTGGAATTACCTTCCATTGGAGACTCAGCATAAGCATTTTCAAAAGGACTGTACAACCTTTTTGTATGGGCAGATTTTGTACAGATAGTGTTAAACTAGTATGCAATATTTTTAATTTATCCACATTTAGAAGGTGGTTTATTCAATTTTAATTCCTGTTTCTAAAGCACTGTTATTTGGGGTTGAGAAAGACAAGTAATTAAGGGGATTAATTATCATGTTTTCATCATTTATAAATCATAAAAACTCTACTAAGCATTCTAGAAAAATTAAGATGACTAAGATCCTTCCTGCCAGCTCAGAACTAATTGTTTCATCCCTGTACACAAACCCACTACACAAAAAAACACAATAAATGAGGCAGGCTTCTCTCCACAAAGAGGCTTATCATAACTCTTCAAGGATACTGGCAGAGACTGGACACACAAACGTGAACTACCATAGAATAACATGGAGACAAAAACATGGGCACATCCAGCAATATACACTCTGAGAGAGTGCATTTGTTTTTTCCGGTTCATGCTGGCCACTCTCCATCTCTGCAGGGCCTGATATAACAGCCTTTAATGCCTGGGAATGTAAAGTCCCCACATCCTGGGGGAAAATCTCACCACGTTGGAAACCCAGATGCACAGAAATCCACCTCAGTCATAGCAGAAATAAAAAGGACATTGGGGTGATGAGGAGACAGAGTACCAGAATTCCTGCTTTCACCTCTGCTGTCTTGGATGTGCAGTGAGGAACACAAGAAAGCCATTCCTGGATTGGTCCAGCCAGGATAGGAATGGGCAGGAGCAGTGTCCCATGCTTCACTTCTTGCTCTACTCACTGCTGTTGCCTCCCCTCCCTTACCTCTGTCATACCCATGCAAAAGTGCTGATATAGCAGGGATTTTGGTGGAGCCCCCATGGCCCACCTACCCCCTTGCCCAAATGAGTTGTGCTGTAATAGCCTTCAGTTGTTCATAGCATGATGCCACAGTTTGTCAGAACCACTAGTGACAAGCACCCCAGCAAACTGAGGGTGGGAGTCTCTGTTCCACCTTCCCCATGCCTGGGTAATGGTACACCAGTCACATGCCTCATACCACTTGTCCTCTGGTGATACTTCCTCAAGAGCACAGTGCTTTAGCAGTGGCAGCGGGGGCCGAAGATGGGGGCTGAAGAAACAAGTCCTGCTACACTCTGTTGGATCATTTTGCATGATGATGTATAGACCGGTGCCTAGCAGGGCTGGATAAGTAATCTCCCTGTTACAGTAATGGAAGGATACCACATGAGGACGATTCTGTCTCATCTTCCAAAGCATTAAACATACCAACAGTCTGAGTCTTCACTGTGCCTCTGGGTAAAGGACATTTGTACAAGATCCCAGGCAGCCTTGGATTGCTATACCCCTGCCACCCACTCCCCCAGCCATGTGTAATTCCGCACAGATCTGAGCACCTGGCTCCAGAACTCTACCCAGCTGGCTGGCACCTACCTTTGGGGCAGGATTACAGGCTGAAAGAGCCACTGCTTGTCTTTACCTTTAATCTTCTAGAGCATCCACTTCTGAGGAAACCCTTCCAATCCCTGGTAGGGAAGAGGAGAGCAGGGCAGTTCTGCTTCTAGCCTTCAGATCTCAGGCTTTAAGCAGAAAGGCACTTTATGGAAAATCCAGAGAGAAAGAGAGGAGAGAGAAAGAAAGGGGCAGCCTCTGCAAGTCGGCCCTCCTCCCTTGGATGGGAACACAGCTGCCGTTAACCATATGTATGCCCAGCACCCACAGCTGAGACAGAGAAGGCAGGTTGCTTCTGCCAAAAAATATCTCCAGATGTTGGGATCTAGAGCCAAGAAGGGAAGGAGGGAGGGAGGGAGGGAGGGAGGGAAGGAGGGAGGGAAATGACAGATACTGCCCACAGCAGTGGAGATCAGATTGGCAGCAAAGAGGCAGCTCTAAAGAAACCTGTATCAGGCTGGCACAGAAACTCATTGCCAGTTTCCCTCTGACTTCTCAGGGATTGTCCCTTTGTATGAAGCCCAGACCCACAATACCGTAGGACTACAAACATGTTTCCCAAGCAATATAAAGACCTAGAGAATGTGCTCCCCTCCTAGTGCAGACCAGTTCTGACTTCTGTCACAGTGCAAAGGGATCCCACTATAAAGTGTGTGTAAAAATCTGAAATTGTTAGCAGTTGGCGTGCGGCGAGCTGGAATGTGAATGAAAAAATAAGTCAGGCAGTAGGCTTTCTTGTAGCATATTGGTCTTTGCCAGCTTAGCCCTTAAAGAAATCTCTGGTTAAATGTTCAAAGTGAACTTTGAGCTCTTTTCATTTGGCCTCACGGAAGTATCAATTAACTTGCCCCATGGAATTCTGTAGTAGCCTGACCCTGGTACTATATTGCCCCCAACAGAAGGTCTAGAACCAAAATTAATATTTACTTTTTTATATATATAATTTCCAGCATTGTATCAAATTTTACTGTTCAATTGCTAAATATGAAAATTAGTTTTACTTCAGCGTTCATGCACTTTGAAGCTGCTGGTATCTCTTGATTGCTTTTATTTTGGCTGTCATCAAAAGTAAACATCATTGCATGTCATCTATCAATACATTTTTGTCCTGCTCTTTCTCCAAGGCACTTAGGGTGCTGGAAGTGGCATTCCCTTCTCCTATCAAAGATTGTCAGGGTTCCATAGCACATCATATCAAATGCTACCCGCACCGGGCTACATCTACAGTGGAGTGCAAAAACAACCACAGCAGCAGCTGCAAACAGGATAGGAATGGGCAGGAGCAGTATCCCATGCTTCACTTCTTGCTCTACTCACTGCTGTTGCCTCCCCTCCCTTACCTCTGTCATACCTATGCAAAAGTGCTGATATAGCAGGGATTTTGGTGGAGCCCCCATGGCCCACCTACCCCCTTGCCCAAATGAGTTGTGCTGTAATAGAACAGCACAGCTTGACAGGGAAAGGGAAATCCCTTTGAAGGACTAAAAGAGGGAGGAGGCAGAATTTAGCCTCCCCATGAGTATCCACATGGATGCTCCACCCATAGCCTTTTGAGCCATTAAAATGACATTTGTATTTTTGTTTGGCTCAAGAGTAAAATGAGAAGCCACAAGAACTGTGGCCATCTTTGGCACAGTACTTCCACTTATTGCAGGGGCAGGGACTTTTAACAGCTCATGCAAGAAAAAAATGCAGGAAAGCCAGAGGTGTAGCCAGAAAATCTGGGGTGACAGGGTGTAGGGGAGCTGAAGGTGGGGGGGAGAGAGGGGGAAGCTGTCAACAGAATGGCTCCCCCACCTGCAGCCCTCATGGCTCTACTGGCTTCCTCATCTACATAAGTCAGGGAGGGGGAAATCTCTGACTCTCTCTTTTGCATTCTGCAATTTTATTTTATTTTTTGCGATTTTATTTTACTATATTTGGGTTTGCATTTTTTTTTTTAAAAAACTATTTATTTCCTGCTCAGCGGGGAAAAAATGAGACTGAAACTCCCCTGACTGTGCTTGGGGTCATTTTGGAAACCTCCCATGCATCTTGCATTTTTTAAAACTAATAATAATTTGGTTTTTTTTTTTAATTGCATTCGTCTGTGGAGGTGGCAGTCATCCATGGGGCATGGCCCCCAAATGCCCGCATGGCTACATGCCTGGCAGAAGCAACCCTAAATATGGATTGAATGCATTCCAATCTGGTTTCAGGTTTGGCTATGGGACTGAAACAGCCTTAGTCATTTAAGTGGAAAGACTTCTCCTCCGTTAATGTCTGACTCCCTTTTAAAGTCGTTTGTGTTGATGATCGTCACTACCTCCACAGGGCAGTGAATTCCACAGTTTAATTACTTGTTGAGTGAAGTATTTACTTTTGTTTGTTTTGAATCTATTTCCCAACAATTTCATTGGGTGTCCCTGAGATCTAGTATTATGGGAATGTGAGAAAAAGCTCCCTCTATTCACTGCATCCATAATTATATAATCTTCTGCCATGAATCTTTTCTAGACTGAAGTCTAGGGTTGCCAAGTCCAATTCAAGAAATATCTGGGGACTTTGGGGGTGGAGCCAGGAGACATTAGGGGTGGAGCCAAGATCAAGGCTGTGACAAGCATAATTGAACTCCAAGGGAGGTCTGGCCATCACATTTAAAGGGACGGCACACCTTTTCAATCCCTTCCTTCCATAGGAAATAATGAAGGATAGGGGCACCTTCTTTTGAGGCTCATAGAATTGGACCCCCTGGTCCAATCTTTTTGAAACTTGGAGGGTATTTTGGGGAGAGGCACCAGATGCTATACTGAAAATTTGGTGCCTCTACCCCCAAAAAACAGCCCCCCCCAAGCCCCAGATACCCGCGGATCAATTCTCCATGATTTTCTATGGGAATAAATCTCCCTAGGGAATAATAGAGTTTCCAGCAGACATTTCCCTCCCCTCCCCCCGCTTTCTGATGACCCTGAAGCGGGGGGAGGGTCTCCAAACTGGGGGATCCCCTGCCCCCACCTGGGGATTGGCAACCCTACTGAAGTTTCAGTCTCTAGGAAGGGTGTTCCAACCCCTTAATCATCTTGGCTGCCATCAGGGCTTTTTTTCAGCAGGAACGCACAGGAACACAGTTCCAGCTGGCTAGGTGTCAGGGGTGTTGCCTAATATGCAAATGAGGCCCTGGTGTGCTTTCCCTACAAAAATGTCCCAAGTGAAACAACGGTGATGTCAGGGGGTATGGCCTAATATGCAAATGAGCTCATGCTAGACTTTTTCTACCAAAAAAAAGCCCTGGGTGCCATCCTTTATATTTTTGCCGGTTCTGAAATACGGTAACCAGGATTTCACACAGTGTTCCAAATGAAGCCACACCATAGTTTTCTACAAGAGCATGACAATATTGGCTGTTTTATTAATCCCTTTCTTAATAATTCCTAGCGTGGAGTCTGCCTTTTTCATTGCTGCCACACATTATTTTCGCTGAGCTTTCCACAGCTCCAAAGACTTCTTTCAAACTCAACCATGATTTTAAAAATTCCGGTATGGATCATTTTATGCTTACCCTTGTTGATCTTCATTTGCCACGTGACTCTCTACTCACCCAATTTAGAGAGGTCCTCCTGTAACTCTCCACCTTGATTTTCACCATCCTGAATAATTATCATTTGGTATCACCTGCTAACTTACTTTTAGACGGCTCAACCTCAATGTCAAGTCATTTATGAACAAATTAAACAGGCAGTAGTCCAAAAACCAATCATTCTCACAATCTCCATTGTGAGAACTGGCCTTTTTTTCCCTTTTTTCTTTTTCCTGCCATATAACCAAATTTTAATTCATGAGAAAACCACTCCTCTTACCCCATTATTGCTATGCTTATCCAGGAGTCTTTGGTGAAGTACCTTCTGGATGTCCAAGGATATGATGCCTACTGGATTGTCCTTATCCACATGCTTCATAACTTGCTCAAAAAAACTAAAGGAGTTTGGTGAGGCAAGGCTTCCATTCGCAGAAGTCAGGCTGATTTTCCTTCAGTAGATTTGTTCCTCAATGCGTTTAATAATTCTCTCTTTAATAACAGTTTCTACTAATTTACCTGAAACAGATGTTAGACTAACTAGCCAGTAATTTCCTAGATCCCCTCTGGACCCCTTTTTAGAACATTGGGTTGATATTTACTATTTTCCAGTCATCCAGCGCAGAGGCTAATTTTAACAATGTCACATATAGTTAGTTCTTTAAGAAACCTCAGGAGTATGCCATTTGAACCAGCAGATTTATTAGTTTACTGTTTGCTTAGTAGTCCTAGAACTTTATCTAGTTCTTTATTGCAGTTCTTAAGATGCCTGTTGCAAAAAAAAACAAAAAACAGTGACTCCAGCATGTGCCCTAGATTTCCCCAGTGAAAGAGATGCAAACAATACATTCAGTCTCCCATCTTCTTTAAGCAATCCTTTTATTCTTTTGTCATCTAAAGGACAAACTGCCTCCATAGCTGATTTCCTTTCCTGATATATTTGAAGAAATGCTCGTGGTTTGTTTTATGTTCATATACTCCTCAAATTAACTTTTTACTTGCCTTAGGCCTATTATGCACTCACAACAATGCCAATTTTCCCTGGTCAAATCAGTTGGGTTGTGTATACTGGATAGTGTCATGGCACCAAAATTCCTTTTGTTGTTGTTGTTGTTGTGTGGTTGGTCTCTCCTTATTGGTCAGTTTTGTGTATTTAAAAGTGACTTCAGACTTTTCCCCCCTAGAAGTTAACTGGCTCATGTGGAGATAAGACAAACCTATTATCCTGAGTTGAAATGAGATAAACTATGTAAAGCACTTAGCATGCTCAAAAGCACTGTATGAATGCTGTCAAGTGGATACACTTGGAACCAAAACAGAGAGAAAGATAAGGCAGGGAAAATGTTTTGGGAGAGGGCCAGAATTAAAAAAGAGCCCCATGGCGCAGAGTGTTAAAAGCTGCAGTATTGCAGTCCTAAGCTCTGCTCACAACCTGAGTTCGATCCCCAGTGGAAGCTGGGTTTTCAGGTAGCCGGCTCGAGGTTGACTCAGCCTTCCATCCTTCCGAGGTTGGTAAAATGAGTACCCAGCTTGATAGGGGGGGGGAAGTGTAGATGACTGGGGAAGGCAATGACAAACCACCCCGTAAAAAGCCTGCCGTGAAAATGTTGTGAAAGCAACGTCACCCCAGAGTCAGAAACGACTGGTGTTTGCACAGGGGACCTTTCCTTTCCCAGAATTATAAAGCTGGAAGATGGGCTGAGTATAGCACCCTTTTCCTGCAGAGAGCAGTAGGAGAGCAGTGCTGTAGCAATGGCGTAATGTGGAAGCAAGCATCTATAAAGGGTGTGGCAGGAAAGTGGACATGCTGTACACACGTGCTCAGGTATCTACCCTCTGAGCCTTATTTTCCCACCTGTCTAGAACACTATCCCCTTGTACATAAAAGCTCTATATGTTTGTATGGGGGAATCAGAAGAAAGATGCCCTTAAATATATTTCCTCTGAGCTAAATTTAACTAAACAAACCTTTGAAGCTATGAGGTCAACTACCCTTTGCACTGGAGAGTAAGAAAAAAATACAGTACGATTTTCTTTCACATCCCTACGTATTCAGACTTCAAACCCAAATATACAGTGGAGAAATGTGAGAATTTTCAGGAGCAAATTCAGGAGAATTTTAAGGAATATCAAGGCTTCCCAGCTGAAGAAAACAAGTTCTTTCTTAGGAGCTGTACTGTGAATGTGTGGGGTTGAAAGTGACTCTGGGTATATCCGTAGGTTTGTTATCTCTGAGACTTGGCTTCATTAGACTATGTGCTATTTGTTTGGGGAAATCTTTTTTATTCTGAGCCAGAACAGATTTCATCGTCCTGTGGCCCTGCTCTGTTAGACACATGGTTCCATTCCCAGAATCAGCAAAAACACAGAATACCAAAATATTGTATCTGTAACATTCAGAGGGATGAAGAAAGAAGTACTCTTGCAACAGACCGCATGTGTGCTGCCCAGAAGGTTGGAGATAAATGCTTTCCCCTCCCACCAAATTTTGTTGCATAACTCCACATTTTGTGGGCTTTTTGTAGTTTTCTTTAGACCAGCTCTTGCCTGGGTCAAACTAGGACCTGGGACAACTAGGGTTAAATCCCCACTTTACCACAGAAGGTGACCTTGAGCCTGCCCAATATCTTAAGCAAACCTCACAGGGTTGTTGTTGCTGCAGCATAAAATGGAGGCGGGGAGAAGAGTGTAATAAGCCTTTCTGTGTCACATGGGGATAAAAGCAGGATATTAAAACAAACAGACAAATGTCTATCCTTCATCCAGACCAACAACAATAGAGACAGCCCTGGATATTTCCCAGGCAGACGTCACACTACTCTAGCAGGCAAACTGTGGAAACTGCATCTCGGGGAAGGGACCAGACTCCTCAAACAAGAAGGTTTTTTAGTTCTTTCTCCAACTGTAGTAGCAACTAGCTAGTGAATTGGACTCTGAAGAGCGATGTTTTAGCAGTCCTTTCTAATGAACTTTTAATCATTTTTGAAATCATACTGTCAGATGTTTAGAGCTGTTCAGTGATGGGCACTGAGAATATGGGCTATATAGGAGATATGTAGACCAACTCCCTTGTTCATCTGGAAGCTCAGTGACAAACAAACCCATTGATGGAGAAAAAACATCTGGAAACTTCATGGTATATTTATAGGGAAAGGGATGTCAGCTGGCCATCGCAGGCAAAGCGATCCTGAGTTGTGTCTGTGCTGTGGCAGCTGGCCATGGTGCAGCTGTGGTGGTACTGGAGCTCCCCTAAGGAAATAGGTACACAGAGGCTGAATGGAAGAAAAGGAGCCTCAACATTGTCAACAAGCGCAGCGACAGAAATGTCTGTGGTGATGCCATTGCAGGGTCCCATTCAGATGTTGTTGTGAAGTAGGGTCGGGATAGCATGATAGGGCAGGAAGGACCAATGGAAGCCATGAGTCCAGGAGGTTGAGCCAAGTATCTGTCACAGAGAGCAGAGAGGGGCAGGTCCACAGGAGAAACACTTCTCCTCTGCTGCACACACACCCTTAAAGAGACCAGCAACCATAAAAGGCCCTGGCCACCTGTCAGTGGGGAGGAGAACATCACCCATCGCCTGCTCCTGCTTGATTGCTGCCCCCGTAGAGGAAAAGGTCAGTGGGATGGGCTGTGCTGGATGTAGGCCCCATGCCTGGGGAGCAGGCAAGGGGCCATATCCCCTCATTACTCCAGGCCACCAGCAGCCATGACACCTAAGCCAGAGGCACCTGCCCATCTCTATCCGCCAGGGCAGGGCCTCTGGTATCCAAAGATGACAAGTCCTCCCTCTGCGTCACCTCCTCAGGTGCCAGGGCCAGGGATCAGCAGGACAACATAAGCTGTCATTGCCATGTGCCTCCTCAGGGTAAGGTGCATAGTTGGTCCACAACATCAACAGTGAATGTCGGAGAAAAGACACCTGGACGCAGAGAGGAAACACAGCAGTCAGTCCACAGGAGCTCCCAGGCAACTGCAGAGCCCTTGGACCTCAGCACATTACCTCAAGAGCCACTTCTCCTCTCTCTACTCCCAGCCGTGGAGGTGCCTTGATCTTCCTCCCCCTCACTCAGCTCCATCTCCTCCTTGTTAGAGATGTGGGGGTGGGGTCCTTGGCAAGAGGTCCCAGGGGTGTCTTAAAGAGTACACTGGCTGTGGAGATGGGGACATGATGATGACAAAGTCATCCTCCCCCATGGGGGCAGGGGTTGGTACCCAGCTGCTCTGGCTTCTACTGCATCCTGGACCCTCCTTGCCACCCTCAGAGAACGGGCCCACAGCAACATTGCCACCCTGCGAGTTGTCAGTGGGGTGGAGGGACATTGGTCAGGACAATGGGGGCTGATGGGAGGCAGCAGGTGACAGGCCTTGGCCCACACAGTTGGGGCAGATGTTAGCTCAGACCATGACACTCACCACGCAAGACCTCAATGCCATAGCCATCCACCACGATGGCCTTAATGATGGATTCTGCTCCCAGTAGACCCTCCTCCACCACCCACTTGTAAGGTACACCTTTGGCCATGAGGGCTCAGACATGCTTCCGAATGGGGATGAAGGAATCATTCCAGTGCTTCAGAGTGGACATCTCCATCCAGGCAGCATGCAAGGGCAATGCTTGCATGCTCCATCACCAACCTGTACAGCAGTGCCTTCTTGGCCTTAAGCCGGTTTAGCTGGTGATGGCCATTCCCAGCCACCGTATGTTCCAGCAGCCATGCTTCCACACACAAGGGGATTTGGAGGTGAGCCACTCCATTGTGGGAATTGAGCATGGGACTTGGATGCTAAACTCTGGGACTGTTTCAGTCATATGAAATAATTGTATATATGTGGCCCCATTAGGGTCTGGTATAACGGTTGGCCACAAGCTACATGGTGATATTGAAAATTATACATTTGAAGTGTACATGATATATTCAAATTGTATATGTATAAATATGAACATTACAGATTTATATGTACACATAATCACTGTGACATGCAGATATGAAATATATATTTTATTATAAATCAGTACAAGGAAGAGCTTAATTCGTGCCATTCATGTTCTACTAATCTTGGGTGCAGGAGATGCCATGTCGTTTGGTTTGATGCCATGGTTGTTGGCCAAGGGAAGGAGCAGGGTTTGGAAAGGGGCGCCTTGTTTATCTGTTCCTGTGTGGCTGCCCCTTGGGATCCTGGCAGACAAGCTGCTGAACCTGTCAGGCCTGACATATGAGAGAGCTCAGCCAGAGTGTGGACTTGCTCTCCCAGAGATGTATTCCCACAAGTGTTTGCCCAACAGTGCTAGGTGCCCTGTCTGTGTGTATTGCCTGTCACTAAGGTGCAAGTGCACTAGCTCCAAGTCTGCACTGCAAGGTGTCATCAGACAGCTTTCCATGTCACATGCCCTACCTCTGGAGTAGTGAGGCATTTGTAGGGTGGGGCAGGCTGCTAGGGAAGGGTGGGGCTGGCATTGGGGGTGCTCTGATTGGGTGTAAATTTGGTTGGTATCCTGAGCGCTTGGGTTCCTGAGGGCATTGCCACAGTTGGCTGGGGGGAGTGCATTGGGAGTTACCATGGCTACAAATGGGCTGCACCAGCATTTTTATTGGTGCAATTGAAGTACTTCTTCACCCAAAGGGTGATTAACATGTGGAATTCACTGCCACAGGAGGTGGTGACGGCCACAAGTATAGCCACCTTCAAGAGGGGTTTAGATAAAAATATGGAGCACAGGTCCATCAGTGGCTATTAGCCACAGCGTGTGTGTATATATAAATTTTTTTGCCACTGTGTGACACAGAGTGTTGGACTGGATGGGCCGTTGGCCTGATCCAACATGGCTTCTCTTATGTTCTTATGTTCTTAATTTTGCCTGTTCTCGGGGGCATTCCCATGTTGAAACTGCTTTGGCAGCTGACTAGCTGGCAACACACCCCTTGGAACACCCACATTTCTGCCAGCACCCACATTTGCACCATCACTTTGCTGGCATGCAGCGGCTGAGAAGCTGTGCTGGTGGAAGTGCCCATGCTACATCACTTGCATCAGTGTAAATGCCCCTTACACCAGCATAAATCCGCATCATGCCAGCATAGGGGTCAATTGGCTCCTTATTCCCATTCCCCTCCCCCTTGGAATTGCTCTGTTAATCACTACAACAGGACACTTCTCTTATTTAAATCCCTTCTTAAGACACAAAAGTCACTTTTCTATCATATCATAGCTGGTCAACTTGAAGCATAAATGTAAAAGATGAAATGATATGATTATGTCTGAGTCTGATAACAACACAGACCTCCTGGGACCATTGGATGGCCAGCTGACTAGAATACATTAGAGTGACGAACTCTAGATCGAGAAATACCTGGATATGTGGGGGGGGGGGTGGAGCACTGCCAGGGAAGGGTTCAGGGAGGGACAGGACTTCAGCGGGGTATAATGCCAGAGTCCATTTTCAAAACTGCCATTTTCTCCAGAAGAACTGATCTCTGTCATTCTGGGAGAGCTCCAGGCCTACCTGGAGGTTGGCAACCCTACAATAAAAGTCCTGTCTTGCTCCTGTGTCCTCTATACACAGCCACCGAAGTGGCAGAAATTTGTTAAATAAATGTTATCACTCAATAATATGTGCAGATCAAATTGAAGTTGGGGGAGGGACGGCGGTGGCTCAGCGGTAGAGCATCTGCTTGGGAAGCAGAAGGTCCCAGGTTCAATCCCTGGCATCTCCAAAAAAGGCTCCAGGCAAATAGGTGTGAAAATCCTCAGCTTGAGACCCTGGAGAGCCGCTGCCAGTCTGAGAAGACAATCCTGACTTTGATGGACCAAGGGTCTGATTCAGTAAAAGGCAGCTTCATATGTATGTTCATGAACTTAAAGATACTGGAGAAGGACCTGGTTAAAAAGCTGGCAACATGAACCCAGGGCTGGCGTGCGGGAGTCGGTGAGGTAGCATTGCAGGGCTGGGCACGGGGTGGCCCGAGCCAAGCATTCTTAGGGCTGGGCACAAGGGTTCGTACTTTGCACGCCCCAATGGTGTCACTTCTGGTGATGTCATCAGGCTGCTTGTGCTTTAGTAGAGCTCTGGGGGGGGGGTTCAGCCTGGGGCACCAGAACCCCTAGCGCAGGGCCTGCATCAACCATATCTAGACTCCTAACAATATGCATAGGATACACGTGAGCACCTTTCTTAAGCAGATAGTAACTCCAAAGGCAAGCAGCTGGGAGAGGGGGGGATACCCAGTGCCTTAGGATGGATTCTATGGAAGGTTTCAGGGAAACATAATGTGCATGCTCTTTCAATTGCATCCATTTGAATATTTTGATTATTCCCTATCGGCCACGAGGGCATGGAACTCAAGTAATTATATACTGCGCTGACCGGGATGGCCCAGGCAAGTCCCTCTCATCAGATCTTGGAAGGCTAAGCAGAGGCAGGCAATGGCAGAACCACCTCTGAATGTCTCTTGCCTTGAAAATCCTATTATGGTGCGATTAGTCAGTTGCAGCTTGATAGCACTGGCCACTCCACAACCAATTATATACATGTTATATTTCTTTTAAGATGTTACTGCGGTCTGTGGCTTTTATTGTAGCAGGAACTGCTTTGCATATTAGGCCACACCCCCTGATGTAGCCAATCGGGGAGGGACAGTGGCTCAGTGGTAGAGCATCTGCTTGGGAAGCAGAAGGTCCCAGGTTCAATCCCTGGCATCTCCAAAAAAGGGTCCAGGCAACTAGGTGTGAAAAACCTCCGCTTGAGACCCTGGAGAGCCGCTGCCAGTCTGAGAAGACAATACTGACTTTGATGGACCCAGGGTCTGATTCAGTATAAGGCAGCTTCATATGTTCATGGGGAGGGATGGTGGCTCAGTGGTAGAGCATCTGCTTGGGAAGCAGAAGGTCCCAGGTTCAATCCCTGCTTGGGAAGCAGAAGGTCCCAGGTTCAATCCCTGACATCTCCAAAAAAAGGGCCCAGGCAAATAGGTGTGAAAAACCTCAGCTTGAGACCCTGGAGAGCCGCTGCCAGTCTGAGAAGACAATACTGACTTTGATGGACCAAGGGTCTGATTCAGTATAAGGCAGCTTCATATGTCCAATCCTCCAAGAATTTACAGGGCTCTTAGTACAGGGTCTACTGTAAGCCCCAGGATGACTGGTTACATCAGGGGTGCGTGGCCTAATATGCAAATTGGTTCTTGCTGCGGTCTAAACAAGATGCCCTCTTTTTAAAAACGTTTCAGAGGCGTTAGCAACTTGCCATATTCGCGCGCCAAAGGCTGCAGCATCCTATCAGTACAGTCTGCTGGTTAGAGTGCCAGATTAGGGTCTGAGATAATCATTCCACCCCGACGTTCGCTGGCAGACCTTCAACGCCCCCCCTTCTCCAACTCACGCACTACATCACAAGTCTGTCGTGAGGTCAAAATGAGAGAGGGGGCGCCACGTGCACTACGCTGCGCTTCTTGCGCAAAGGACAAGGCTGGTAGGGTTCCTGTTGGAAACTCTGCTCTCGCATGAATCAAACTGGCAACTCAAAGGGGCTCACTCCAACAAAGAAAACGAGATGGCAAATGCGCGGCCCCAACTCGCTCCGACTTTCGTCATATAACCCAGGAAATGCCTCTCCCTCACCCACCCCCTTCAGAGTTTTCCTGTCTTGCGCTTCCTTCTTTTCAACCGCGCGGGATGTTAAACCATGCAGTAGTGGGTTGTTTTTTTCCCCCCTCGCGCGATGCATGTCGGAATTTGTAGTCCTCTCCAAAGAGGAGGGAGCCCTGCGAGAGGCCCTTCCCTCCCTCTGGTGGTTCCCGGCGCGGGGAGGAGCCCGGTCGGTGAGTGGTTGCCTGGAAGGAAGCGGGGGTATTTTTGTCCGTCGCCTGGGTTCCCGGGCTACGCATTGGTTGGGGAGTGGAGTTGCCAGCGTCTTGAAGGGTCCCCTTTATTGACCTCAGTCCCACGCTGGCATGGACGGGCGATAGGTCGGGTACTGCCGGCCTGGCTCCCACCCTGGGTGGCTCTGACCGTTCGTTGCACTGCAGCGGAGATTCCGGAAAGATCATGGGCCGGTTGGTCCCCCTAGTCAGTCCTTTGGCGCGCCTTCCGTGGTGCAACTGAAGCGTAATGTAGCTGGGTCGGGGGAAGCCCTTTGCTGTAGGAAACTTGGGTGCCTTCCCTGTGGGCCTAAAGGCGGTGCAGGGATTACAGTAGCTTTTCCCTCCCCTCCCCGGAAAAATTCAGGCGCTATTGAAGGGTGGGGTGGGGGGGTTTAGATGCAAAAGACATTATTTGCACACTGTAATCCATCTGAAATGTATGCCAACGGTGCCAGAACTTTTAACACTTCTCCCCCGTGGGGGAGTAAGGATACTTTCCCTCCCAACCCTCCCTCGTGTGCCCAAACTGGTTAAGACGTAGCTGAAGCAGAGAGGTGTCTTGTACTCTTTTGTAACACTGTGGAATTCCTATGAGTGTTGAGTAAAAGGACAGAAATGCTCCTTGTAGTAGGGCATGTGGCTTGTCACAGGATGTCACCATGTCTATGCGGTTCTTGGTGGTGATGGAAAGTGTCATCAAGTCGCAACCCCTCATGGAGTTTTCAAGGCAGGAGATGTTCACAGGTGACTTGCTATTGCTGCCTTTGTGTAACAACCCAAGTATTCTTTGGTGGCAGGCCCATAAGCAGGAATCTTTTGGCAGGGGGGATGGGAGCCACTGGAGGGGTGTGATGTCACTGCTGATGTCAGAAAAAATAAAATAAAAACTCACACGCAGGCTGGCTGGCCCCTGCCCTGGCATTCTGAGCACTTCCCTGGCATTCCGATGCAGCCATCAAAGAGGCCTTCTGGAGGTTTTGCCTGGAATGAGTGAAGCTGCACCTCTGACCCTTGTGGTGAAGGAGAGAGTGGCGAAGCTCCAGGATGTCTCCTCCATGGTGGGCCATGCAGCTGGTGCTGAGCTCGCTGGCTCTGGTGCTGCACCACCAAGAGTAGAACAAGGCTGGTTGCAATGAGGTGACCAGTGCAACTGTCTTCCCGGCATTCCCATGCAGCCTGCTTGACAGCTGCAGCAGCACCTACACCCATGCAAGCCTGACAGCCATTGGCAGGACCATGGCCTATTAGCTACCTGTGGCCAGTCTGCACATGGCCAGGTGAGGAAGTGTGTGCACCGCACATGATTGGCTGGCTGGCTAGCAAGCAGCGGTGTTTTCTCAGAAGGAAAAGGGAGGTGCCTCTTCTCTTGGCAGCCTACTTAAGTGCTGCACCAGGCAGGCAGCCAGCCCCACCAAGTGCTGCCCTGGCTTGGCAAGAATCCCCATGTGCAGAAGGAAGGGCCAGGCAACCTCCAGCGCTTGACTCTCCCTCTTGTCTAACTGCTGGGGTGGAGACTGGAGAGAGAAGAAAAGCCTGGCAGGTGAGGCAAGGCTTTCCCAGTCTTCTGCCCCCTCTGTCTGAGACAGGCAGGACAGTGGGCTGCGTACTTTGGAGGAAGGCAGCAGCACCCGCTTCAGGCTCTCTCCTCAGCCAAGGATGTTCGAGCTGGCGCAGTGGGGGCATTGCAAATCCGAAAGGGGGCACCACCCTCAATGCCCCCCCACTGGTTATGGCCCCTCTTGATGGTCTTCCATCCAAGTACTGACCAGGACCAACCCTGTTTAAGCTTCCGAGGTCTGACAAAATCAGGCTAGCTTCGGCTATTCTGGTCAGGTCTTCTGCAATTTTTTTTAAATGTTCCTGTTTATCTTTTTAAAAAAATAGGCCTATCACCCAGTTGTGCCCTCTGGGGCTTGTGTTGTTCAGGGAAGTTGTAGTCAGGCATACCAGGGTTGCCCTCTGGTCACTGGCAGGGGATGGAGGGGTCGGGTTGCCAGATGCAGGTTGGAAAACTAGAGATTTGAGAATGGAGCCTGGGAAGGACAGGGGTTTCCGTGGGATACAATGCAAGAGTTCACCCTCCAAAGCATCCGTTTTCTCCAGGGGAATTGATCTCGGTAGTCTGGAGATGAGCTGTAATTCTGGGGGATCCTCAGTTCCCACCTAGAGGCTAGCATCCCTAAATCATAGGCTTTTGTGTGCATGCATACAAAAGCTTATACCCAGAATTAAACTTTGTTGGTCTTAAAGGTGCCACTTGATTCAAAGTTCTGTTGCTCCAGAGCAACATGGCTACCCTAAGGCATATTGGCTATGCTGAGTGAAGAACATCAGTACAAAATGCTTTTTTTTTTTCTTTTTACAGGCCCCGGCATATGCTTTCTCAGCTAAGGCTGGCAAACAAGGGCCCTAGAGAATTGTTCTGGGAATTTAGGCATCTGTGGCTCTCACAGGTTTTCAGGAGAGGTGTATTTGCTTCATCTGTATCCCCACCTTTCTCCTCAGCGGGCTTAAGGGATTTTCCTCTCCTCCGTTGTCCCCTCACAGCAATGATAACATTAGGGTGAGAGTATGTGATCAGCCCAAGGCCACCCAGCAAGCTTCCGTGAAAGACTGGAGATTGGAGCCTAGGCCGCCCAGATCATAGTCTCTGACACACCGATTTCTAAATAAACAGGATCAGTTGAATGGCGGTACACTTCTAAGCTGTGAATGTAAGACCATCCATTTCCATGCTAGAAGTTTTCCAATAAATAGCTATTTTCTCATATTTTTGAGGCCCGCTGGTGGTGAAGCCGATGCCGGCATGGTGTAGGGAGACAACTGGGAAAGCTGTCACCGTGTGGGGTTATAGAAGCACTGCCATTCTTGCAGAATCTTTCAGTCTGCATCAAGCAGAACAGGGAGGAAGGAAGGCCTATTATTTCTTTAAGCAGAATGGGTTGGGCAAGGCAAGGACTTTGACTTGGTGGCAGTTGCTGTAGTTCCTGGTTTCTGTCTGGGGAGGAGCTGAGTTTTGCCACCTGTCACAGTCCTGCAGGTGTGGCATGTCCCCAGAGCTGCCAGCAAGATATGAATTGGGAACAGTCAAGCAATGCTGGAAGAGCAGGGAGCCCAGCATAATTGCTATCAAGATCATGTAAACGGCCAGTTTTCTGAGGTGGGAGAATCACTATGGGTCTGAGGATCCTTATCAGCCGGTGAGAGGTTAAGATTTCTGAGTTCTCGGGGATAAGAATGCTTGCCGGAGAGGGTCTGGTTCACAACCTTAGAAAAACCTGCTTGAGAGAGAAGTTGGGTCTAGGATGTGGCCGCTGGGATGTTGGGTCTAGGATGTGGCCTAGGACTCTTGGATTGTGCCTTTAGATTTAGAAAGGGAGGATGACCTCTGCACTCTATTTCATGATCTTTCATCAGCTCCCTTCCTGCATCTTTTTTGCTTTTATCAAGATAATTAGTAGGTTAATCAGCTAAAGCTCTACTTGGTTTATTGATGGGGGGGTAAGTTAAGTTGACCCTTGTTAAATTTGCTTCTGCTGTCTTAAATACTAAATCCAGGGCAGTAGCTGTGTTGGTATTTTGCAGCAAATGCTTATGCTGAGATAAAATCTTGACTTAAAGATCTCACAATACTCTTGTTTGTTTACGTATTAAAGATTCCCTTCCAAGAGAATGATCAGTATAGAGCAGAGTTGGCCAAAGTTGCTTAATGTAAGAGCCACATAGAATAAACATCAGGTGTTTGAGCGCCGTAAGACATGAACATCAGTTGTTTGAGAACTGGAGGGGAGGGGAGAGGACGGAAGGAAGGAAGGAAGGAAGGAAGGAAGGAAGGAAGGAAGGAAGGAAGGAAGGAAGGAAAATAGATGGGTGGAGGGATGGAAAGAAAGCAACTTTAAATGCACTCTTCAAGTTGCTGACTGGCTTGGCTTGGAGAAGTGATTTAAAGAGCAAAATGTCTTCTCCAAGCCAGTCAACGGGGTGGTTGCGGCTTTTAAGAGCCACACACTATGTGTGAAAGAGCCACATGTGGCTCCTGAGCCATAGTTTGGCCACCCCGACATAGTAATTTTTATATATTCTAATTTTAACTTAATCAGCTAATCAGTTAAAAGGGACACTGTTAATCAAAATAAATATTTCAGCCATTTGATGGCCTTAGATGTTGAGCACCCTTTTCTCTCGTGCAATGAGAAACCAGTTTCCCCTAGAAGGAATCCTTCTAGACATATTGCTTGACTGGACTACAGCTTGTCCTGCCTCTCTGCCTGTTCTACTGCTGAGTCCCTGGCCCAATTGCCTGGCTTCCCTCTGCTGCTGCAGCCAATATCTATTGTTGACTCCTTTCCCTTTTTAACTAGCATCTCCCTTCTACCATTGGCTTGAACAAGCATCAGGAATCCTGTCTCTGCTGCTCTCCTCTCCCTCTATGCCATCTTGAGAGCTTCCCCTCAGCCTCCTGCACTCCTTAACTTGTCGATACTGACCCTGTTTTTTCCTTCCCCAGGTTCCCAGGAACCTCAGGCTCATGCCAGTCCCACTCCGCCCACGCCTGCAATGGGATGAGTCTCTGAGTCCCTTGCGGATTAGCGTGGGCAGCCTCCCAGTGCTGGCGTCGATGACCAAGGCAGCTGATCCTCGCTTCCGCCTGCGCTGGAAGGCCATTGTGGCAACTTCTCTGGCCTTGGCCCTTGTGCTGCTACTACTCTGCTTCCAGCGTACACCCTCAGTAGGCAGGCCAGTGCCTGCCAATGCTCATAACTGGCGGATCAGTGTGCTGCCCAGTGAACGGTACAATGACACATACCCTCTGTCACCAGCCCAGCGGATCCCTGAAGGTGTGAGATATCGCATCGGACTCATTGCTGACCTGGACACAAACTCCAAGGCCCCCAGTGAGCATACCTGGTTCAGCTACCTGAAAAAGGGTTACCTGACACTGTCAGCCAGTGGAGATCATGTCTCTGTGGAGTGGGATACCAAGGATCATGTATTGGAGTCACACCTGGCTGAGAAGGGACGTGGCATGGAGCTCTCTGAACTGGTAGTCTTTAATGGCAAGCTGTACGCTGTGGATGATCGTACAGGAGTTGTCTACCAAATTGATGGCACCAAGGTGGTACCTTGGGTGATCTTGTCAGATGGAGATGGCAGCATTGGCAAGGGTGAGCTGTTTTTGTGTTGGGGAATGCCTTAACAGCCAGACGATGGTCCCAGTTTTATTTCCCCCAGTATGGCTATGGCCACCTCAAATCTTTTGGCAATCAGCAAATAATAGATGTTCGCTACCGTAGAATGGCAGTATCCCCACTGCAGTGTTCTTTTGCTGTAGGCTCCAAGACAAATACAGTGGAATCATGCTGGCATGCTGTTCCATTGTGCTTTGTACAGGGCGTGGAAGTAAATATTCCCTGCCACCTCACCTTCTCCTTCATATGGTGCATACTTTGACTAGAAATGTCACTTTCAGAAGCATTATATGTCTTATCTTATGCCATGAACTATGTCCTGTTTTGCTCAGGTTTTAAAGCAGAATGGTTGGCAGTGAAGGATGAACATCTGTATGTAGGAGGCCTGGGCAAAGACTGGACAACAGCCACAGGGGAGGTGCTCAACCAGAATCCTGAATGGGTGAAAGTCATTGGCTACAAAGGTGATGTGGCTCATGAGAACTGGGTGGCAAATTATAATGCACTCAGGGCGGCAGCCGGGATCAAACCCCCAGGTAAGTATGGGCAGATTCTTGGATTGCAAAGTGACCATGTTGGCATCTGTTGACTCCATGTGATTCTGCTTCCAAGATGTTGAGTTTTTGAGATTGTATGGTTTTATTGAGGACTGGACTGGTTAAACAGAAGAAAGGAAGGCAAGGAAGCCGTGGAGTTTAGGAAGGCAGGACTCAGCAGTGCTTAGGGGTGGGTGGGTAAGGAATTGTTTCTTTATTCTTGGCAGCCTTGCCAAGACATATGCACTAGTTCTATTCACCATTGATTCCCAGTGCTTTGTTGTAGCCACTTCCTGAGTCTTGCTGAGAATATTTCCCATAGGTCTGTCCTTGTGTTTAGGCCTTCTGGGACTGCACTGTTTTTATCCCTGGCCCTGCACTCACCAGTGTCTACTTTTGTTCCATCTCTCCCAGGTTACTTGATCCATGAATCTGCCTCCTGGAGTGAAACACTCCAGCGCTGGTTCTTCCTGCCTCGCAGGGCTAGTCATAAACGTTACAATGAACAGGAGGATGAACATCGTGGCACCAATTTACTTCTTAGTTCAACACCAAACTTTGCCGATATCACTGTGAGCCATATTGGTGATATCACTCCCACCCATGGCTTCTCCTCCTTCAAGTTTGTTCCTGGCACCGATGACCAGATCATTGTGGCGCTGAAGTCTGAGGAGGATGCCGGACGCGTGGCTACCTACATCACAGCCTTCACCCTGGATGGGCGTTCCCTAATGCCTGAGACCCACATTGGTTCTGTGAAATATGAGGGCATTGAGTTTATTTAGTTGAGAGGATGGACATTTCGAGATAGAACAAGTGGACTAAGGGAGCATGGGGGGGTGGTCTCTCTTGGGTATCTTCCTCTAATTGCAGAGCATGATGGGATTAGGCAGTGGCATAGTTTTCATCACCATAAAAGCAACTTTCTTACTGCACATGTGGCCTGGCTGTTTCTGTGCCACCGCCTAGTGGTGCAACCTGGGCAGTGCCTCTGCAGTTTACTTTTCTCTGCTTCATGGCATCCTCCAAGGAATTTGTCTGGCTTCCATCTGTTTCCCTGCTTTGCTCAACTAGTCAGGTGGGCATATGTGAGGAAGAATGGGCTTGGTTTTCTTCCTACCCTGCTCCATCTCCCTCAGCTCTTATTTACTATGATTCACATGTGCCTTGCTGGGAAGGGGAGGTTTTGGCACCTGATTCTTCAGCAAGGTGATTATCCAGTTACTGAGATTATCCAGTTACTACCTTCATCCTCCCCACCTCATCCCACAATCGTGTTGATATTGATTGGATAGGTGTTTTTCTGATGGGACTAGGCTTCTGATTTGGGAACAGGCCCTCCCTCAGTAGGGAGGGGATAACTGCATAACTGGGCCTTGTTGTGCTGGAGCTAGGGGGTATTGGTCTGAGGCAGAAGGATATTTGATGCACTTTGTGTCATTTGTAATTTTGGGAAATGATATTCTAAAACACTGCATGCACGTGCTCAAAATGCCATAAGCTATCTTTTAGAGTGAATTCAGTGACCCTAAATACTTCAGAAGATAGGTGTAGGAACAATCGATCCTCTGTTGTTTGGAAGTCATTATTAGAGAAGTCTGCTCTCCGTAATCATGCTCCTGTTTTAATGTCATATTTTTCAAAAAGGGGTAGGGTGGGATTTAGGGACAGGAAGCCAAAATACTATATTGAAATTAGAATAAATGGAATGCATTTTTTTGAATGTGTGTGTTCCTTGGTCTCATTGTGCAATGGGAAGGGGGAACACAGCTCTGTGGTCTTTTTCCTGGGCAGGGTCCCTGAAAGCAGCCCAAGTATGGTGTGTACTCCTTACAGTCCATTATCAATGACCTTTTCCAGTCCAAGAGCCTGTGATACCTTGCTGTTCTAATGGCTTCTTGTTTGGGCCACAAGTCCTAATTTTACAGGAAATGTACTTATTTCTTGCCAAGTAGACTTTTCTATGTGTGTATGAGACTTATGAATCCACTTGGGAGGAATTTAGGCTATCAACTATCCCAAAAGTACTTTTAGTTTATATGATAACATACATTTTTGTAGAAATGTTCTGTTGCAAAATAATGTTCTGTTGCAAAATAAGTGACATCAGCATTGCTCACCCAAGTCAGATATTCTCAAAATGCTCTCCACCCCATTCATTTGGTTTATCTGTACCTAGCTGCTGAATCAGTTATGGGATTGTGTTAAGAAAGATAAACCGCTAGATGGCAGCACTCAGTTGTTGCACAGTCAGGTGGTTGTTTCTCAGCTCCTTCAACCTTCCCTGCAAAGATGGGGGGGAGAAGGAGTGTCGCAGTGTTTACATCAGCTATGTCAAGCCAGATCAATGTGTTCTGTTAGTTTTTACTGTTAAATATTAATAACATTCAAATAACACTGTAAAATATAAAGCTTAATTCAGGATAAAAAATAAATGAGTTTGGCATTCAAAATTTAATAACCGCACTGTTTGTTTTGGATGGAGAGTGTTATTGTGTCAGTAAAATAGAGCAGGCCTATTGTTGCTGCAGCTCAACAGTATTCTAAACAGGCAAAAATGGCTGCAGAGTCGCTTCTGCCTACACAAGTCAGATGTCAGGCTGGGAGGTGCAGTCAGAGTGGAATAGCAGTGAGTACCATTAATCAATGATCTCACATTTGTACTCATTGCTTAAGTTTTGTGATTACAGTTGCTAATATGAACATACATTTGAAAGAGCAGAAAAAACAGTAATATATAGTTTTACTCTGATGGAAACCTGAGCTAATCTGCATCGTCAAGGATCAAGACCTTATGGATCTGTGCTAACGACGTCTGTGAAGCTGGCCTTGCATTGCATAGACAACTTAGCAATAGTTCTTCAAGAGCAGAAAAACAGGATGAAAAGTACCAAGTTGCAATAAGCCCCCCATACATACCACCCCCACTATAGAGTTTGCTCTCTCTTTTGAAGAATAGGAACTTGCTGCCACAGCTGTAAGTTGATCTTTTTTGTTAAGTGCAGTTCTGAAAGAATGTGGATGATTATTTTTTCAAGATCTTTCCTTCGAAACTGCCCCGTCAAGATCTTAAAGGGCATAATCAGACATGACATTATCCTGTAACTTTTCCTTGGTGCACATGTACCATTTTTTATGCACATAAGAGATGGGCTGTCTCACCCACATTTGGAGGTCCTGTCATGTTCTGTTTTAGAGTGCCAGCATGGGAGTTTTATATCACAGACCGCTATTCCCTGATGCCTCACAGTTTGAGCATGCTCCTTATCTCCTTTAAAATAAGGGGCTTGTTATTTTTACTGTTGCCAGATGGCCACAAGGTGGCATCAATTAAAATATCCACTGTGGTGTGGTTGAGTTGAATCCTACATTGCTGGTTGCTGATTTTGACTGGTTTAAGCCTGAGCTTGTATGTGCAAGCATTCAAGAAAAAGATTGTGCTTAATGTATGTGTGCATCTGTTACCCACTGCAAAAAAAAAAAAAGATATTAACCAATCATATCAGGTACAAGTTATATAGCAACTGGGGATCATTGGCTTTAATTGTACTCTTTTTAGCCATTTGTCCACTAACATGAGACTGTGGTCTTGCCTACTATCAATTACTTTGTTTTCCACTGCCACTATTTCCCCATAAAGGTAAAATTCTCTTTTTTATTTAAACTTCAGTAAATAATTCTGCTGCCCTGCCCTGGATTGGCCAGGCTAATCCCATCTCGTCAGATCTTGGAAGACTTCAAGCCCAAACTGCCAAACCAGGGCAGGAGTCTTTTATAGGGGCTGACCAAGTGAGATAAACAACCAAAAAAGGCTGAATCCTCACACCTCAGAGTAGTTCTGCAACCAGTCCCCTTCTACTATTCAAACAGCCAGAGACCGAAGTCTTATGCCTTCCTGGAATTAAAGTCAAGAGAGTCACCCTTGCAAGATAGGACACATTCAAGGTGAGTTTTACAAACAATTACTCTGGTAGCTGTAGCCAATGAGGGCTGAAGTACTGGATTCAGACTTAATCATCCTGAATTCAGTAACTCCACAAGAATATAATTAAAGTGATTTATTTAAAATTCTGCAGAAATAAAGCAGAGCGATGAACAGTGAGGATAAAATAATAAAACTAAATCTAAACACTTTTACAAACAGTGGTTCAATGTTTCAGATACTACCCAACAGCAGACTGAAGTCTTCATGGTTCCAAGCTTCAAAGTCCAAAGCGATGTTTCCAATCAGTAAGACCCACCAAACAAGACAGCAGCTAGGCTCATCCAAGCACAGGGCCAGTCAAAAGCAAACACCTGAGGCAGTGGTTTGTGGCCCAGCATAGTGGCTAAGACCCAAATGGCTGAACGCAGCTCCTGGCTGGTAGCCCAACACTTCTGGTATATCCCAACGCACTTCTGGTTTGTATCCCAACACAACCCAGGACTGGTGTTGGCCTGATTCTAATGAGCCAGTCAGGTGTAGGGCAAATGATGTAACCTAAGTACCAAGCCTGTTGCTAAGGTGGTGATCTGACCAATCAGAGGGACTTATCAGTCAGACATTCTGCAGCTGCATTAGTTTCAACTAGGGTTGCCAGACCACTCAGTCCCCAACTGTCAGGCCCCACCTCTCCACTGCTGATCAGCTAATGAGCAGGGAACTTACCCCTAAGAAAAGAAAGAACACCCAATGTTTCAGCAACATGCCTATATGACTTCAGCCTGACCCAGAAGTGATAGAGGCAGGTTGTGGATGTCAGGATGATGCTCTGGTTTTGGGACAAAAACTCTATGATAGAAGCTAATTCTACCATAAAGTTTTTGCCCAAAAACCAGAGTGTCACTAAAGTAGTAGTATTAGTAATATTTATGTTTTAAAACCAGATGGTAATTAATCCCAGTTCAGACTGCTGGCTACTTTACAGGCAGGGGGAGGAGGCAAAACATCTAGAGAACGGAGAAGAGTGCTAGCCAAGATGCTAGCCATCATTGTCCTCAACCAATTCAACATTGTTATGCCAGTATGTATTCTGATTGTTTCATTAATGCAACTAAAAGAAGCAGCAGTCCCTATGCTAGCTCTCCTTAATAAAATGAAGAGGTCATTTCCCTTTCTCTGTCCCTCCACCCAAGCTAGGGCTTGCAGAGCTTTTCTTGTGGTGCTCTGAAGTCTCAAGGTCAATTCTTCCTTAGCTTGTTCTCTATTTTGAAGGCACTGGCACTTGTACAAAGCTACTGATTTCTCTTGAGTCAGCACTGCTCACTGAAGATGCTGGCATAAGGATACCAAGGTGCTGCACTTGGAAGACTCCACCAGTTGTACAGCTGACCCGCTTAGCTGCAGCTTCTGTCTTCCTTCCTCTTCCAGATCACAGGCAGCTTCCTTCATACAGATCTTTCTCAGCTCCATCTGTTGTTTCCACCAGCAGTTGCTAAATCTTCCACTTCACACTTCCGGAGTGACCTGTCAACTTAAATCTTTTGAGGCTGACCTTTTATTCTCTTCAACTTGAACCAGTTAAAGTTCACTACTTCTCAGGCCCTGGCTTCGTGGGCTTCAAGATAAAAGACAATGAAAATGGTTAAATTTTCCACTAACTGACCATTCATAAATGTGACCAATCAGAAGTCATACATTTTGAATCCTTCTCTCCTGTAGAAATATGAAATGGACTCACAGAAAACCTGAGAGAAAACCACTCCTTTGGTAATAATAATGAACCATCATATCCACAGCTTGACAGGACGGCCAGAGGCCGACAAACTGTTTTAGTTTTACCTTCCTCATAAACACAAAATCACTAGATTTACCTCAGAACTAAACCCATGTTTTTATACAGAACTATTAGTTGTTGTTTTTTTGATAGCCAATATTTTTATCTTAAGTTGCATAACATGCATTGTACATTTTAATGTAAACAGAGCTCTTAGTTGTACTGTTTATATATACAATAGCTTTCTAAACAGGATTTCAGCTGTTTCTCCACATGACAAAACATAAAGATACTGGCACGTAGCACTTCCCTGTGATGTTCCTTGTGAATGCAAACATGGTGGACATAAAGCATAGATTGGCCAGCATAAACCTTAACCTATGATCAACATACTGTGCCGCTGCCTTGGAGGAATACAAGCGCCACACATGTATAGACAATCATACTAACAAGGGGGACATGAGAATTGAGAGGAAGCGCATTTAAGAGGAAGGATGACATGAACATTAGTTTGCAGGAATGTGGTTACCTGTCAGAATACATGATAATTTCAAGTCTGGTTAGGCAGTTAAAACCCAAATCTGACCATTCGGCTTGAAATACAAAAGGGTGACTGTAGTTGCACAAAAATTTGAGTTTTGAATCATGAAATGTAAAGTTGCATTCAGATATCACATTTCATCTTGGTAAAAAACATATGTGCAGGAACCCAGTTTATTTCCAGGTTCCTGCTTACTTCACTCCTTCCCCTTCTTTTCTTGCGTCAGCAACTGTACTTTTTAATTAATTCCAGTAGCCCATGAATGAAGGCACATGGGTTAACTGGAAATAGTTGGTCTGTCCCACCGACAGCCAGGATTCGAATCCTATATTAAATTCTGGTTTAGAATCCTGGGTAGTGTGTATATATTGGAGAGGGAGCACTAACCCAACCTTTCCACATGTGTTTCAGTAACCAGAGCTCATGTTTCATTATCAGCCTCTATGCACAAGAGAGGAAGATAAGTGGGTTACATGAGAGCTCAGCCTGGTTTGTGAATATTTTTCCTTCACCAAAGGTAACCTCCAAACGAAGCCTCTGTCTCCCTACTAAATATCTGAGGTGTTAACTGAGGTCACTGATAAAACTGCAAACTGTGATGAGAAGGACTCCATTTGGAGAGCCAGTTTGGTGTACTGGTTAAGTGTGTGGACTCTTATCTGGGAGAACCGGGTTTGATTCCCCACTCCTCCACTTGCACCTGCTGGAATGGCCTTGGGTCAGCCATAGCTCTGGCAGAAGTTGTCCTTGAAAGGGCAGCTGCTGTGAAAGCCCTCTCCAGCCCCACCCACCTCACAGGGTGTTTGTTGTGGGGGAGGAAGGTAAAGGAGATTGTGAGCCGCTCTGAGACTCTTCGGAGTGGAGGGCGGGATATAAATCCAATATCTTCTTCTTCTTCATTTGCAAAATGATAGTTACCGTATATATTTTGATGTGAAGCTGCATTGAAAATTCACAAATTCTAATATGGTGGCCATATAAAAATTGTGACCTCAAAAATATTTTTAGTGTTGAAATGTTTCTGTGTGGTACATGAAAATATATTCAGGGCTGCTGCTGTGTGTTTTGTGGTCTAGGAAGCCACTTGAAAATGAAAAATACATTAAGAGTAAAACAAGAAACAGGTTTATAGGTATGTGATTATTTTAATACATTATGTTATTTCTGCACAGTAAGTTATACAATGAACAGTTACCTTATTAAAATAATCGGAAAGGAAGTGTTAGATAAGTAAATCATTTAAGGTGTAGAAGAACCCATTCAAAGCAGAGTATATATACATTTCAGTCTCCTACAGTAGGTTATAATGTACACAATAATAGATCAAATCTGAATACACACACACACACACTGAAGACATTTGTAATTCTATTTTCCGCAATCTGTATCATGGCTTTGTACTTGACAAAAAAGGGGAATAGATGTACAAATTAAAACCCACAGTCGTCTTTTCAGTTTGCACACACATCATCATACAAGGCAGGTAATAACTTGATCACAGGCTTTGGTTGTCCACTTAAACACACACATACACAGTGCAATAGTTTATGACATGCATCCCAGATCTTGACCCTTTCCGTTGCTATGACTGATCTTCCAAAAGCCATCCAGCATCCTTGTTTCCCAGATATGGAGAAACTACTATCCCAGCAACTTCAAAGAGTCCACTGTCAAAACAAGACCTTGACCAGTTTCCATAAATGGATCATCAAACAGTTTGAAGCTATGTCCCACTGTGTACACTTTTGCTTTGAGTTTAGTCTAGAATAACTAGTGCTGTTCTTGGGGATGGCTGCAAAGTTTTAATGTTCCTGACTGAATATCACTATTGAATTGCTCAGTTAATTTGTGCCAGCCATCTAGCTTTCTCTGTGCTGAAAAATCTCAGCTCTGTTGCGCCATCATCACCTTTGACTGGCACTATTTTCATCATTTGGTCTAAATTTATTGCTGAGAAAAGACTATTTAGGGTTTGTAGAATCTTTCGGGCTCAAGTGCCGTGTTCTACTGGAGAAAGTTTTCCTTCCAGACGTTTCGTTCTCGGCTGCGGAGAACATCCTCAGTGGCGTTGCAGCCGGAGCAGGTGCTCTGACCTTCTTGGCTGCTGTGCATTGAGTGAGCTATTTTATGAATATCTGATCAAAATTGAATGCACTATAAATATCTCACAACCTAGTGACTAGTCTGTTCTCCGCAGCACTTGTAGATGAACTATTAGCCATTGTGCATAGTAATCATTGTAAAGGAGAAAAAATCTAGGACGGAGCATCTCAGAATGTCATTATATGAGCAATAATTACATTATTTGAGGAAATGGAAGGAAAACAGGATGTGCTTCAAGATTCAGGCAAGTCATTCAGGATTTGAACATGGCTTCTAGAACACCATAAACGTTGCACTGTCTTTTAAATATATTTCATTCAGAACTGGTAAACTGCCAAAGGTGTTGTCATTTTGCTTTTGGTGACTACATTCAGGCAAGTATCTGCATTACCTATTCTAGCACTTTTAACATCACACTGAAAATCACTTGTCCCCAGTGCCCAACAACTCAACGGAAAATTTGCACTGTAAAAAAAGTACCAAACTTTCTGAGAAATTAATTTTCTTAATTCATTTCAGGCCAATTCAATTTTATCAATTTTGCCTAGGAGTACAATGATCTTTTGCAATTACTGGAATGTGGGTTCCATTATAACAGTGTGAGATTTAATGATTTCTACTGTACATCCCAGCTCTTGAAGATGAGTCTTCAGAAACAGAGGCACAAAGCAATTGATTGCTGGCATAAAATCTGTGATGGTTCTTTAGCTACTGCCATGGGATCTTGTCCATGAAATGCTATCAGGGATATTGACTGAAACATGGATTTAATTGACCATTCATCCATTCTTCTCCTTTTCTGGCAGTTATAGCAATGTCTCATATCTCTGCTACTTATACAGAACTGAAGCAAGCAGATCTGTAACTAGAGAAAATGATCAAAGACGTTATCGTAGGAAGAGGAAAGTATACTTTTTTGCTGTTTATAATAAGTAATGTAAATTATATTAAATAATGGTATATAGGCTCAATTCACCCTTCACAAAATTTCACTCATTACCTGTTTGTTGCATCATGTTCCTCCATTGGAAACTGCAACTGCAGGGATTGGGGGTGGAAAGAAAATAAACACAAAGACATTTTGCATTTTAAGATAAAACAGGAAGATATGTTGCCAGTTTATGTGGCACATCATATTTTCCTTGCGTGATTAATGCCAAAGGTGCCTTTACTCTCCTGTATCTAAGCACTGAATCTCCATGCTTTGTTGGTGCCCCTCAACCTAGAAAGTTCGATTGTACAAAGAACTAGCACCTGGGGCTAGTGCTCATCTTAGATTGCAAATGTGGTGATGTGCTAATCAATAGGCCCAAGGTTATGGCACATAGCTTTGGGGTAAAATCTTAATCAGTTACGAGATTAGCTTGGAGGTGGGGACCCCTCAACAGCAAGTCTTGCTGCCAACTGCTATTAGGAGGCCTGTCTATGTCCCATTTTCCAGAGCAGATGATTTACCAGTGAACCACAGCTTCTTTTTAAAGATGGCCCTTGTTGCTTCTATTTATTCAGATGTTGTTCTTGTCATATTTTCCAGTCTACCTTTTGTTTTTTGTAATTGTTGATCATACTTTTATTCTCCCCCTTCCACCAGTTTCATATTATACATCATTTGTGTGTAATTGATGAAAAAATAAACTGAAAGAGAGTTAATTTTAATGGGGGGGGGGGGAATTGGTGTCAGGAAAAGAAACTGGTCAGAAAAGAAAGACTAATGTGTTTTGTTTCTCACAATGGAGAAACTGGTCGAAAAAGAAAGACTAATGGGTTTTGTTTCTCCCAATGGAGAAATGAACTCTGAAAGAGGAAATGTTAAAATTGGATGAGACAGCTTTCTTTCATTATTTACGCAAATAACTTTAATACCACCCTATTTTTCCACCCTGACATAACAGCTATTGCAGCCAAAAAAAGAAAATTCTTCCACCAATGTAATACCAGCTAGCAGAGACACTGAAGATGTGAAAAAAGCACTGGAAGCTATCACTGGCTGAATCCGTAATCTCTCAGAGAGACCAACAGCACAGAGTCAAACAAATATGAGATAAAGTTACAATCATGCAGCATCCACAAAGGCATCACTCAATCTTTTATTTAGTGCACCCATCAATCATTGTAAAACACCATACTTACCTTGTGCATCGATCAATATGACTACGGGTCCCACCTCTGCATCCTCTGTTAACTGTGGGAGAGCTGCGAGGAAACACAAATGTTGATCCAAGTGATCAAAACACACACAAGATTGGGGAACATGCACCTGAAAATCACATTGGCATCCAAGAGACTGGCATAAAATTTCCCACACACAGTGCATTCCCCCCTCCCCACCTCATTGTATGATTCCTGACTAGAGGACGGGGTGTCTTGTTGACTCTCCACATTTCTCATTGGGCCATTGAACATCTCCTAAGACCCCTGAGTGACCTACTGCTCTCTACTCTCACCTGCAGTGTTCACTCTCAGCATTCTGTTGCTAGACATATGTGGAGATGTCAGGAGTTCCCTGTTGTTATTATGCACCACTGAATGCTTGTATTCCTTCCTGAGATACTTTGTTTTGGTGCAGCACTCTACAGTGTTACAACAATGCCCCTTTTTCGACATCTCAGTAGATATGCTCTGATAAACATCAATGTTGCGATGCAAGGTGCTTAGTGACTTCTGAACCTTCTGTTCGCCCCATATTGCAATTAGGTCTAGCATCTCATGTTCTCTCCAGGACACCCCACACACCCTGTGTGTCTGCTTTTCAGAGGCAGGCATTTACAAAGCTTATTGTATTGAACCCATTAGGAGAGGGCAGGATATAAATTTGATAAAAAAAAAAAATTGCATTTCCCTGCGGAAACAAAAGTTGTGCGCTGGTGCCATAACATATGTGACCACGGGGAAAGTAGAGCAGAGATGGATACTGTTATGTATGTGCCTTAAAATATGTGATTCCTGCCGACTCATTGGAGCCAGGAGACAGAGCTTGAGGACTGGAGAACAATGGGGAGTGGGATCCAAATACCTGCTGCCCTACACCAATCACAGACCCCAATGTGAAATTGACCACCCAATGCTAGCTGCTGAGCTAGGCCCAGTTTCTACAAGAACTTGTAGGTGGGGCTCCTCATTTTTCCATGCGATTTCCTCTTTTCCCCCTCCTGCTATGCCCCATATTAGCACTGTTCCTTTCTTCTTTCTCTCCTTCCTACCCACCAACTACCCTACCTTTTCTGCTCCTCCCAGCATTAGCTGTATATTTATGATTTACTTACTTCGCTTATATCCTTCATTTGTCCCAATGGAAACCAAAATATTATACCATTATCCTCTCCTCCACTTTATCCTCACAATAAGCCTGTGAGGCTGAAAATTTATAACTGGCCCAAGGTTACCCAGTGAGCTTCAATGACAGGGTGGTGATTTAAACTTGGGTCTCCCAGATCCCAGTCTGAGATCCTGGTCTAAAACTCTGTTACATCACACTAGCTTTTGTCAGGAATGAGGCTGCTTTTGAACAGCAGCAAGCAGCCAATTCGGATGAGTCATGCAACTTGCACAGTATTGAGACACTGGCGATTGATAGCAGATCTGAACCTGATGAGTCCTCAAAGCCAAAACAGCCCTGGAGAGGACACTGTCCTTTCCACCTGCCTTTTACAGATAGAAACCCAACCTGAAATCCTGGCAAATCTGTTGTGGTTGCCTAGCAACAGTTACTGAGGGTATCTATTCCTTAAAACTACAGGTACTTTTGTATCATTATGCATTTAAAATCTGCCTCCAATAGTTTCTTTTAAATTAAAGAGTTCAGATTTTTCTGCAAACTTGGGGCTTTCCACTGGACCTCTTGACAGGACCTGCATTTTGGCCCCTGTGTGATACAGAGACCAGTTTTGCACTCACCTTACACTGCTTTCATGTTCATCTTCTCAGCATGGCAAGTAAAAACCAGAAGCTGTTTTTTTGCAGTTTCTGGTTGCTTTGCGAAAACGCCGATCCTTGCTGCAGCCCCGGGGCTGATAGTGGGAAATCGGAAGAAAGCCCGCTGAGAAGACAAACATGAGAGCGGAGTAAGGTGAGTGCGAAATCAGTCAGAGTGTTGGACTAGATGGGCCATTGGCCTGATTAAGCATTGCTTAGGTTCTTATGTTCCTCAGGTTTATACAAAAATCTGTCAATTCAGGGCTCCAATACCTGGATTTAAGTATCTTCAGATGTGGCCAGCTTGAGAATTAGATTGATTATAGTGATTTAATAATTTGTTTTAAGTTGAATTGTGGAATATTTTGTGTCTTAGAGCAAAAACTTTTTTCTTGGTCCAAATATTAGCAATGATTTTTGTTGGCCCATGAGATATAGACTGTGATCCCCAAAAGGAACATATAAGTGTATGAAGATTCACACCTGACTCCCTGGGACAGTGTTAATGTCTAATCAGATCAATATTTGTTAAGACTTTTGCTAATAATATTATGTTTCAAGGCTGCAGTCTAGAAGACACCTATGTCTGTTCTTCATTTAAAATAAAATAAACATTTACAACAGAATTTTGCCACTCACCTTGGTATATCAGCACACTAACCAAAACTATGGTAGTGGTACATTGTGATGTGGATAAAACACATCTGAATATCCTGAATGACCAAACATCCATGTAGTGCAGTAGTGTCCAGGGAGCACCTCCCATTTATATCCTATTTGTTCATTTCCATTAATGAAACTGACTAGAGCAGCTGTGAAACTCTCTTTTCTTATTTCCAAGCTCTAGTGCAGGGGTGTCAAATGTCTGGCCCGTGGGCCAGAATCAGCCTGCCCAAGGCTTTAACCAGTCCCACAGCTCTTTTATCCACCCCTCTTCCCCATCCTGTCCTCACCCTTTGACGCTCCAAGGCTGCCGAAGTTCCCAGCTCCTTCAGCCTTGTCTTTGTTGCCTGCAGCAGGAAGCTCTTCTGGGCTTGCAAAGCTGCAAAGAAAATGCAGAATGGATTTTCCATTAAAGTCTCTGTGCTCAGACAGATAGCCTTATCTGGGCCCAGAGACCTTAATGGAAAATCCATTCCACTTTTTCCTTGCAACTTTGTGCTGCAATGTGTTTCAGTGGAGTGGAGCTCAGTTTCACTTTCCAGCATTCCTATGGCCAACTGAAGCTGTTGCTTCCTGGAGTTATGTCCTTGCAAATAAAGGGCTGGTGCTTTGAGCCAGTTTGTCTCTGCTGAATGAACCTGAGAACTGGTGCCTAGTGAGTACTCTAACCTGGGAACCCACAGCTATTGCCAATCTGAGTAGACTGGGGGGGCGGGTGGAGAGAAGTTTTCAATGCCCAGTCATTTCATGTTTTCCTAGGCTCAGAGCATTTTATAGTTTTAGTTTCTGCTGTGATCCTTGTGCTTTTTCTTGATGTTTTATTTTAAAAATTGCATTGCTAAATCCCACTATTCACTCACCTTTACATTTTACACAAAATAGTTTGAGGGTTTTAAGCATGTTTGTATTTTAAATTTCAAAATGTCTTTAATTGTGTTTGTGTCCTTTATAAAGTTTATATCCCCACTGCCTAACATTATATCCTTTGGCCCAGCCCCACAAAGTCCCATTTATGTCATATCCATCCCTCATAACAAATTAGTTCGACACTCCTGCATTGTCTATTTTGTCATCGACCAATGCAGAAAACGTGAAAGGAGCAACCCAATGACAGTCTCCCCCCCCCCCTCCACAGACCTGTCAATTTCATTCTGTGCTGATGACGCCCCTTTTGTTTTTAGTCAGTACAGAAACTGTACACTGATGAAAGGAAGAGGATAGCCGCTGAGCAGATGCTTGGGTACGCCCAGCTTGGAGTGGTGGACAGGCAGGTGAGAGAAGGGAGGACAAGGCAAGCTGAGGAGGAGAAGCTGACTCAGGGAAACCACCACCAACTTGGCTGAGTGCATATGTGAGGGAGGGGGCACACTGTAGCCTCCCCTTTCTCTCCTGTCCTTTCCACTCCCCCACTTTCTTTGCCTTGCCACTGCTGGGCTTCTCCAGGTGACCCATAGAGGGATGCGAGCTCAGCTGGCTGGTCTGTTGGTTTGTACTTTGGCGGCAGCAACCTTGATGTGAGTGGTGGAGTGACCTCCAAGATGCAGCTGGGCATGGTGGGCAAAGGTAAATCCCTCATGCAAGCCTCTGCACATGCACAAGACCTGCTCCAGGGAGAAACAGGGCAGCCTGCACTGAATTAAGGAAGTCCCGGGATAAGTTTTTGAAGCCACGTGATTTTGGTAGAGAAATACCTCTGCCTCAACTTCTTTTAAAATGCCAGTTCCAGAATTCTGTCTCTTATATCTCCCTGGGTCAATGATGTCTCTTCTAGTAACTCGCATCTTCCAGGGTAAGTTCAAGGAGAAATGTGTTGGAAGAGTGAGTGAGTACAAAATGGTATACATAATTGGCAGGGTGGGAGATATACACCTATTCATGGATTTTTCTGTTTTCTTTGTCCTGGTGTGCAATATTAACCACTGGTTATGAGTAGGAACCTCCTTGGACTTCTTGTAGTGCTTTCATGACCTAGAGATAGTATACTGAGAGAAACGTTAAGCTTTGACCTTCCTCTTATATGTCAGAGCACTAAACCCAAGAGCATAGGAAATCCCTGGGGATAAGCTTCCTGGTAAATCAGGAAAGAGCACACCATGCTGGAATGTATAACTGCTGGAGACTGTAGTTTAACTTTGTTTTATTATCTCACCATATCTACAAATTGGCTAATGTGTTGGGATATCTAAAAATTGGCTAATGTGTTGGTCCAAAACAGCATGAGAAAGATATGTCTATGGAAAAGTAATTCTCTTCCATCTACCAGTATATTTATGCATGAACTTTAACTACTGGTCTGAATTGAAATCATTCTGCTGGAACAGACCATTTTATGGATAAACAAATGTATTACATTAGGGTTTGTAGAATCTTTCGGGCTCAAGTGCCGTGTTCTACTGGAGAAAGTTTTTCTTCCAGATGTTTCGTTCTCGGCTGCGGAGAACATCCTCAGTGGCGTTGCAGCCGGAGCAGGCGCTCTGACCTTCTTGGCTGCTGTGCACAGAGCGCCTGCTCCGGCTGCAACACCACTGAGGATGTTCTCCGCAGCCGAGAACGAAACGTCTGGAAGAAAAACTTTCTCCAGTAGAACACGGCACTTGAGCCCGAAAGATTCTACAAACCCTAATGATGATGCCAGCCGTGAAAACCTGAAATCTTTGATAAATGTAATACAGTAATACTTAAATTGCATCATATGGTTCACCACTATTTGGGTTCTCTTGTTTTCACTGTGTTCCTACTGCATTTTCTTCCTTTAATAGCTGAATGGTTGCCACATGGAGGCTCCTTAAAAGGATTCAAAATACAAACTCAGTTCCTTCTGCGCTATGTTACGGTGGAAATGAATTAGCAGGGCAAGGAGGAACTTTGCTAGAGTTGCTTGTCATGGAGATTTTTGTTTAAGAAACTACTCAGAGCTCGTTCCAGTGTTTTCTCTTTGATTATTCAACTGCAGCTTTTTCTTGGAATGGACTTACCTATCTCTAGCATTTTGCCCCTCCACAATTAAAGGAGGCAGTGTTGAACATGCCTGCCCCCAGGTGTGACAGCTCTGCACTGTTTTAAGTCGCAGGAAGTCAAGTTGCAGTGGAGTCCTGTGGAAGATGAATATGCAGCTCTGAAGGAAAGATGAGGTGGTGAGAGGAATCAGATGAAACTTGGCAAGGTGAATGGCCTGAGTATATGAGGGGGAAAGGATTTGGTGAGGTTCTTCTCAAAGACGTCACAGTCAGTTCCTGTGCCATTAGCTCCGCTTCCATTGTTGGAAAGCAAGCTATGAACATTTCAGACATTATAGAGTTAGCTGTTATTTACCAGAAAACATGGATGTGATGTATTGTAACATGCTACGGTCACCTCGAGGTTGGACTACTGTAATGCCCTCTACATGGGGCTGCCCCTGTCCCGAACTCGGAAATTACAGCTGGTGCAGAATGCCGCGGCCCGGCTGTTACTGGGTCTCCCAAAGTGGGGACACATTCAGCCGGGCCTTCGGACCCTGCACTGGCTTCCAGTGATATACCGAGTCCGGTACAAGGTGCTGGTTATCACCTTTAAAGCCCTATATGGCTTGGGACCTGTCTACCTGAAGGACCGTCTTTCCCCGCATGTTCCCCAGAGAGTACTGAGGTCGGGAACACAAAATCTCCTTACTGTCCCTGGGCCGAAAGAAGCCCGCTTGAAATCCACCAGAGAAAGGGCTTTCTCTGTTATGGCCCCTACATGGTGGAATCAGCTGCCGGAAGAGGTGAGGGCCCTGCGGGACCTTGTCCAGTTCCGCAGGGCCTGTAAGACGACCCTCTTCCGGCTAGCCTATACCTAGCTTGAGAACTTAATGTACTTGCCAGATCTCTTTTATATACATATGGATTATTTATTAATTTTAAGGTTTTATCTGTATTATCTGTTTTAAATGTTTAACCCTTTACATGCCTAAATATTGTTTAATTTTTATGTTGGATTCATTATTGGAAGCCGCCCTGAGCCATTCGTGGGAAGGGCGGGATATAAATTCTAAATAAATAAATAAACCCGATTAGGATCTGCCTCTTCTAAGCCCGGGAAAATTGTAAACGCTGTATTGGTCAGCTAGCAACTTGAGTGTGAGAAGCTTTGATCTTGTATGCAAGTTGAATTGTCCTATTTCCTGTCTCAACGTTCCCTGCGAACAAGAAGCCAGGAGACAAAGAGTCATAAACTATCCATGTAGCAGTTAGGACATAGATGCAGCATGCAGAATGCAGTGTTTATTTCTTTTTATTCCCAAGTACCTTTTCCTGATGTTTTATGTTAGTAAACTTTGTTTCTTTTGATAAGCAATGGTCTTTTACTCCTTTATGCAAACTCCTCGCCTCTAATTTAAAACAAATATCCCAATATCCATCCTCACTGCAAAGAACACTCCTGAAGGGTAAAGAATCAGAGTATACCAGAAATGTGGGTTACTAGATTGTGTGCTAGTTAATGGTGAGTCCTTCCACCCCAATCAAAGAAGAAGATGAAGAAGAAGATGATATTGGATTTATATCCTGCCCTCCACTCTGAAGAGTCTCAGAGCGGTTCACAATCTCCTTTACCTTCCTCCCCCACAACAGACACCCTGTGAGGTGGGTGGGGCTGAGAGGGCTCTCACAGCAGCTGCCCTTTCAATGACAACTCTACCAAAGCTATGGCTGACCCAAGGCCATCTCAGCAGGTGCAAGTGGAGGAGTGGAGAATCAAACCCGGTTCTCCCAGATAAGAATCCGCACACCTAACCACTACACCAAACTGGTTCTCCAAACTAAACTGTCTCACCAAACTAAAGCATTAGTTTAACAGATGTTGCCAGGTTCACTTATTTTATTTCTTTATTTACTTCATTTATATCCTGCCTTTCTCCCTAATGGGGGCCCAAAGTGACTTACATCAGTCTCCCCGCCTCCATTTTATCCTCACAATAAACCTGTGAGGTAGATTAGGTCGTGAGTGTGTGACACCCTGCAAACCTCTGCAGCAGAGGGGAGGGGTAAGTAGAGCATCTGTTTGGCATTCAGAACATCCCCCTTTCAGTCCCCAGCATCTCTGTTTAAAGGACCAGGTAACAGAGTAAAGTTAGAGTCCAGTAGCACATTTAAGACCAACTATTCTTTTATCCAAAGTATAAGCTTTTGTGTGTACACACACACTTCTTCAGATACCAGGCAGTGGGTGATGTGAAAGTCTTGTGCCTGATAGGCTGGAGAAATGCTGCCAGTCTGAATAGGCAGTATTGACATTCAGGGCTTTTTTGGTACAGCAGGGACTCATTTGCATGTTAGGCCACACCCCTGACATCACCATTGTTTCACATAGGGCTTTAAAAAGAAACAATCCATCAGAAACTCATTTGCATATTAGGCCACACCCCCTGATGCCGAGCCAGCCGGAACTGCGTTCCTGTGCGTTCCTGCTAAAAAAAAAAAAAAAGTTATGCTGACACTGATAGACCAAGGGTCTGATTCAGATAAGGCAGCTTCATGTATATATATGAGATCCAAGTCTGACACTAACACCACTGCACAACCCTGGGTCCAAATTATGGCTGTATGTTCCCCAAAGATAAACCAAAGCATCTGGAAAGTGACATGAGAGCATGTGAAGACCTAGTAAAACTTCTCATTCTCCTCATTCTGTGCTATTACATGCTAATTAATACAATGGGCTCTAGAAGGAGGCTCAGGGTGAGTGCCCCTCGCCCTTGCTGTCTTCCCACCCACCCACTCAAGTGAAGGCATTCACTCCCCCCCCCCCATATCAAGGGGAGCTGATATAATTCTGAGTGATCTCCAGCCCTCACCTGGAGATTGGCAACAGTAGTTGCCCAGGAGGAAATGGCTCTGTACCTGTCTGAGGTCCCACCCTTCCTCAAACCTCAACCTCTCCAGGACCCACCTCTTAAATCTCCAGGAAATGGAGTTGGCAACCTTCTCTCCTTCCCTCTATCTGCCCCCTCTGACTTCAGCTTTCCATTGCCTTCCCCCTCTCTGCAGCCTTTATATAGGAAAAGGACAGGCTTTCTCCACAGTGGAGGGGAGGGGGACCAAACCAGTTTACATCATTCTCCTCTCCCCCCTTTCATCTGAACAACAACCCTGTGAGGCAACTTAGGCTAGAAGTATGTGACCCAGTCAGCTTCCACAGCAAAGAACCTGTGTCTGGCACACCCCACTCTGAAGCTCTAACTCATATGCTTTCCTCAAGCTCCACCCCAGAATATCCAGGAATTTCCCACCAACCTGGAACTGGCAGCCGTAGTTAAGACTGGTTCCAATGTGTTCTGCCTCAGAGGCCTTTAGTGATACCTTTCAGACCAACAGTCTGTTGCTGATAAAGTTGTTGGTCTTAAGCAGAGGACTTCAATTTCTTTCTGTGTCTCTCTTTCCCTCCATATCTTTTTTTCTGTATCTGGTCTGTTGCTACAGGATGCCATTTTTTCTCCTTTCCTGAGGAGGAGAGGGAGGAGTCCTCAGCCAATCAAGGGAAGCCTTTCTCTGACAGTTTCCCTCCTCCTCCAGCCAGTCAAGGGAAAGATTCCTCTCTCTCCTCTGTGAATCAGTGTGACAGGTGGTTCAGCCAATGTAAGAGCAGGGAGAGCCAGTAACTGCCAGCATTGAGGTTGGTTGCCTTTAGTGACAGAATCAGTTTTGCTGCCTAGAAACAGCCACTTGAGTGGGAGAGAGAAGTGGTCTCAACCAATGGCACACAAGTATGCTTGATTGATAGTTTAACGGGCCAAAGGTGGATGCACCACAGTCTCACCCAACCAATCAGGTTGTTCGGTTTTGCCAAGACTATCATGATCCCGAGGCCTGCAGGCCCCAGGGAAGCCTGCTTAGGAGTTAATGGGAAAAGCCTACGTCTCTCAGGAGCCCCTCTGATTGGGTAGCGAGGGCTTTGGAGGGAAACAGGCTTGGGGGGGGGGGGCTCTGGGAAGAGAATATATAAAGGCCAAATCCAGGAAGTGGGGGTTCTTTTCCTAGGAGGCATAGCTGAGGAGGAGTTGCTGCCAGGAAGAGACCCTCGCCCTGTGAGGTAGGGTGAGACAGTAGGGACAGTAAGCTCAGACACATTAGACCATTTGTTTATTTTCCCTTCACCCTTTTACTGTTTTATTGCACCTTGTTAATTTATATTGCACTGCAATAAACCCTTTTGTTGTTCACTTTGCCTGGTCCTCATGCCTATTATTTGGCTTAAGCTACAGGAGGCCTGAAGGGCTTGGGAGGGTACTGTGGGCCTTCTCAAGGGGAACTCTTAACCCAAAGTGGTGGCAGCACTTGGTAAGACCCGCCCCCCCCCAGTCGTGACAAAGACAAAAGGGGTTTTATTAGATTATAGAATAGATACATAAATGTGAATTGAAAAAATATTGTTTATAATTAGATGATTGAAAGTAGAGAAGTAGTGATGGGAAAGTTCTTTCCTTGCTGTGGAGCAGAGGGAAATGAGGTTATAATAGGTACATTTCTGCTTGCTTCTACATTCTCTCTCTCTCTCTCTCAATGCACGGTAGAGGCGAGGTGGTAGTGAATCATCAGCTCTTTATTGATTACAGCATCTTGAGGCATACACATAAGACTGGCTAACTGGGCCCACAGGGCCAACTATATACACTCGTGTTCCTGCGCAAGCGTTTGATTGGACCATTCAAACCAGCAGGGGGCCCATGATTGGAGCAGGGCGGCAGGGTTTTGGATCCTGCTGCCCATTGTTCCCAAGTCCCCAAGCTCTGGCCCTCTGGCTCCAATGAGTCCGGCAGAAGCACGCTTTCAGTTCTCACTTGAGTCCGCATACATTACACCTTCCCTTCCCTCCCCTTTCCTTCCTTTTCGGGGCTTGAATTTGGTTTTCTGGATTGACTGTCAGCCATGCAGGCATGTTGATGTACCATTTAATTTTGCTTTAATTTACACTTTACAATAAATTTACATTCTGGAATTTTTTTTAAGGACTCATATGAGGAATATGTGGCCATATGATGCAAATTTACTGGGCAAAATTGCATATTATTGATTCTCAGTTTTACTTACCCTCGCTCCTGTTCCCCATCAATTTCCCTATCTCCAAACCAATCTAATTTCTTCAGAATGAGGAATTAAGCTGAAATCATCCCCTTGTGTTGGACTGAACTTTTACACGTACTTTAAATGCTGGTCATCCATGACATGCCTGGCCCTACCTGCTTGTCCAATGTTGTGTTATTTTTCATCAGGTTGGTTGCACAGGACTCTGTCTGGACTGCTAATGCTCAGTCTGCTTTTGCTGTGGCCAGGCTTAACTGACTCACTGGGTAAGTTAGGCTGCTCATGTTCTTGAACAGTGACACCTTGTCAAGAAGGACCAGCTTCTGTAGTAAGCAGGGCCTAGCCACTGTTGGAAGTGAAGGTGCTGTCCCCTCTTTCAGCATCCAGGTCTTGTGGCATCTAGATAGCTAGATTGACTTTTCCTTCCTGTGTTTACTCTTCTGCCACTATCCCCTTTGAAGTGTAGATTGTGTTCTCAGGGAACAACTTCCACTCACTCTCTCACACAGTGCCCTTCTCCCTGCACACACCAAGAGGAACAACATGCTGTCCTCTCTTGGCACCATGAGGGAGATGGCCCTCTTGCCATCTGCTTCCATCCTTAGCTAACAAGTGAGTTCCATCCTTAGCTAACAAGTTTATCCTATCTGTCCTCTCTTCTATCTAAAAGTATACTTCTCAAATAAAGAGAGAAGTATTTCTCCTTTAAACGTGGCTCTGTGTAGCTCTGTAAACTGAATAACCTGGTAAAGTGATGCTCCTGTGTTTGTAGCTTTATTTAAGCACCCCGCTAACTAGTAGTAACTGAACTAACTATACCAGTTAATCCCCACAGCCACAACTGAGGATGAGGTTCCTACATCTTTGCCTTATGACTAGAGATTTCATGGGGGAAACCAGACAGCTCTGCTTCTCTTACACTTCCCCAAATGCTGTATTAACCAGACCATGCAACATGAACAGCTAAGGTTTTCCTCTAATACTTCTGGCAATTTAAAGGTGCACTTGGTTTTTGTTTGCTGTTCTGTTAACCAAACAATTATTTACCAAAGAATTTAGTAGAACAATACACTTTCATAATTAAACTAGTAATATGCAACAGTGCATACTGTGTTCAATTAACTTTCTGCAGTATGCATATTAGGGCTGTCAACTCGGTTGGAAATTCCTGGAGAGCCAGTTTGGTGTAGTGGTTAAGTGTGCGGACTCTTATCTGGGAGAACCGGGTTTGATTCCCCACTCCTCCACTTGCACCTGCTGGAATGGCCTTGGGTCAGCCATAGCTCTGGCAGAAGTTGTCCTTGAAAGGGCAGTTGCTGTGAGAGCCCTCTCCAGCCCCACCCACCTCACAGGGTGTTTGTTGTGGGGGAGGAAGGTAAAGGAGATTGTGAGCCGCTCTGAGACTCTTCGGAGTGGAGGGCGGGATATAAATCCAATATCTTCTCTTCTCTTCTCTCTATTTGGGGATGGTGGGGTTTGAGAAGGGGAGGGACTTCAGCAGAGTATAGTGTCATGGATTCTACCTTTCAAAGCAGCCATTTTTGCAGGGGAGCTGATGTCTGTTGGCTGGGAATCAGTTGTAATTCCAGAAAATCTCCAGTCAACACCTGGAGTTTGGCAACTTTATTGGGCAAGCCAGCAAGAAGTGTGAAAACAACCTTAAATGGAGAGTGTATTCTATTTATCTCTGTTTTGAACATGGGAACAGATCAAAACATCCAAGAGGCTCCAATTCAGGGACACCAACCTTTCAGGGATCTAGAGCCCAGAGCTGTCTCAGAGAGGAATGTGGTCTATGTTACAAGAGCCCTGAAGCAAGTCAAGTGGGTTCAGCCCATCCAGTTCAGGATTCTGTTTCCTGCAGTGCAGCTACCCACATATCCTTGGAAGGCTCACATCAGAGGCACAATGGCCAAACCTTTTCTCTGTTGCTATTCTCTCCCCTCCAGCATTTTGCATTCATAGTTACCATACCCATACCAAACCTTTAATGGCATAATAGATTCAGATAAAAATACACAGAATATAAAAATTTAAACATTGGAGATAAAATCAAAATAAAACCGAGCTTACAGATACATTCAAACATGGTCAGAATTAAATTTAAGGATGTCAGCCAGAAATTTTGCCACAGCCTCACTAACCACCCCCTCAGTATCACTCAATAAATAATAACAGGGTGGCAGAATAGACAAATCTGGAGAAAAAGAAAGCTTGCCAAATAAATCTTTACGGAGGTTATGGTAAAAAGAACAATCAAGCAATATATGCTGGATTGAGTCAGGGGTATTCGCTCCACAGGAGCAAAGTCTGTCGGCTAAAGGGACTCGCTGATATCTCCCTTGTAAAACTTTGGAGGGAAACGCGTTTAGTCTGGCCAACATAAATGCCCTGCGATGACTTGGAGTGGTTAGGTCTGATAGATAATTGGGCATTTTGCCACAAAAAGCATAAAGACCTAAGGAAGCTGGAGAGCAAGTATACGGGAGAGTTGGCCGTAATTTCGTTTCCTCCAATTCCCACAGTCTCAGTTTAATACATCTGAAGATATATGACTCTTCAGAGGTAGAAAAATCATCTACCTCTAACCCCAATTGATTGAGTTTAGACAGAAGCACTGCTGTCCAGGACGAAATATATGGGTCTCTTTTCATACAATCAAGAAGGCTGTTGGGATCTGTTCTAAAATGAATTTTGAGCCAGAATTTAAACACTGCAATCCAGGCTTTTGTCTCCACCAAAGACTGACCCACTTCAGAGCAGAGAGCAAAGTAGGACACACATTTTGGCAAACCAAGAATTTGTCTAAAGAATGAGGCTTGAATGCCCTCCACTTTCCTGGTAAAAGCTGAGATCCATATAGGGATACCATAGAGGATTTGGGCAAGCGTTTTGGCTTTGAATACTTTAATAGCTGCTGGAACTAATTGGTTGCCCCTTGCAAAGAAAAACTGTTTAATTTGAGCAGCTGAACACTTAGCCAAGTTGATGGTGTTGTTACGATGTGAAACCCAGCTTAACTTGTGGTTAAAAGTGATCCCCAAGTATTTAAAATTTTTTGTTTGCTCGATTGTTGAATTGCCAATAAACCATCTCTGTGGGCCCCAGCATTCATAGTTATACTGTCTGAGCATAAGAGTCCCATTTAGATGCCATAGCTAATAGCCATTTTAAGATAAAACCTCAGGGGTGTGTGGCCCAATTCATACTCCATGAATTCGCTTACATCCCCTTTAAAGCCATCTAAGCTAGTGGACATCATCTCATCAAGGGGAGCAGTGAGTTCCACAAGTTAATTGTGTATTTGTAAAGTAATTTGTCCTGAAATTATTGTCCATCAGTCTCATTATGTGCTCCTCAATTCCAGACTTTTGGGAGAGGGAGGGGGAAAGGTTCCTCTATCTACTTTCTTAGCACCATGCATAATTTTAGAAAGTTCTATCATTTTAAAGTTATATAAGCCTCTGTTGTGCTGGTATTTTGTCACTATGTGCTTTTATTATGTTTCTTTTTTGCATCTACAGCTATCCACAACAGAGATGTGCGGTTGGTCAATGGAAACTCCTTCAGTGAGGGCCGTGTGGAGATCTACTATGATGGACAGTGGGGGACAATATGTGATGATGACTGGGACATGGCAGATGCACATGTTGTCTGCCGCTCTCTGGGCTTCCAAGGTGCCACAGAAGTAAAGACAAGTGCAGCATTTGGGGAAGGTACAATAGAACAGAATACAGAAGCATGCATTTGTCCTCTTTACTACGACACAATAGTTCCTGGCCCAAATCTTAATGCATTTGGAGACACTAACCACATTGACTGGGTAAACATGTGCTGGAGGCATGTTGTAGAAAAAAAGATTCCTAGAAATCATAAATGACTGTGCACTGGAATACTTGGTCATAGAGCCAGATATCAAGACATGGTGAGAGATGTAGAGATTATTGCACCAACTGGGAACAGTGACAACAATGCTATTAAGTTCAGCATTCAGGTCAATGGAACATTATTCCTAAAGTCCAGCTTTGATTTCAAAAGAGGGGACTTTTGAGGGGAATAGGAAAAAGGATGCTGAAAGAGAAACATGAAGGTCAATTCCCTAGAGGATGCTTGGATGTTGTTTTAAAACCACACTAAGTGAAGTCCAAATAGAACGCATTCCATAGGTTAGAAAAGGCAATGGAAAATCCCAAATAATCCCTGCATGGTTAACAATGCAAGTCAAGGAATTTATAAAAAGTAAGAGGCTTCTTTTAAAAAGTAGAAGGTCTGCCCCAAAGAATTGAACAGGAGTGACTACAGGCTCTGGCAAAAGAAATCTTAGTCAATAATTAGGCACTGAAAAAGAGATTTTGAGGAGCAGATTGCTAAAAGCATCAAAGACAAACCATAAACATTTACTTAAATACTAGGAATAAGGCCCATTGTGAACAAAAATACGAGCTCTAGAAAGAGGCTCTGGGTGAGTGCCCCCCCACCCTTGCTGTCTTCCCACCCACCCAAGTGAAGGCACATCAAGGGGAGCTGGTCTCTGCCATCTGGCAAGCAGTTGTAATTCTGAGTGATCTTGGAGATTCACTTGGAGATTGTCAACAGTAGTTCCCTAGGAGGAGATGGCTGGTTTGGAGAGTGGAGTCTATGGGATTGTACCTGTCTGAGGTTCTACCCCTTATGAAACCCACCCTCTCCAGGCTCTACCCCTCAAATCTCCAGGAATTTGCCAACTTGGAGTTGGCAACTGCTAAGTCACAGTGGCTTTAATGGGAGGCTGCTGCTGAACAGTAGCAAGCAGCCAGGCCTAGTTAAGTCATGCCAGTCAGGTGACATCAAGTCACCCAGAGGGTGTTGTCAGGCATAGGGTAGCCAACCTCCAGATGGATCCTGAAGATCTCCTGGGATCACAACTGAACACCAGACAACAGATCTCTCTCCCCATCCTGGAAAAAATAACTGCTTTGGAGTGTGGACTGTATCCCATTCTGTTCACCTGAGGTCTCTCCCTTTACTGACAGAAGTTGGTTGCCTAGCAACAGCCTCTGGTTAGGGGTGAGGCTGAGGGGAGGAAGGAGAGAGGGAGTGACAGGAAAGAGCCATAGCCTGTGAGGAAACGCTCCCTATGGTGCCAGACCTTGCCACCAAGTTGCAATAAGTTGGCAGCTCCCTTGCTATTTCTGCGGCCTCCACAGGCTGTGTGTGCTGGGAGGCCATCTGTGTGGGCTCTTGATGGGGTGGTAGAGGTCTGTTGCTAGCAATGCTTTTCATGACAATGCTTGCTGGCAACACTTTTCATGGTTGACAGCAATGTTCCCTCTAAGCTGTGGAGCCTTGTGAGCAAAAATTCTACTTTGTGAGCTGCTGGCATTAAAGTTGTGAGCTACAACTTTAGGGGAGGGATGGCAGCTCAGTGGTAGAGCATCTGCTTGATAAGCAGAAGGTCTCAGGTTCAATCCCCGGCATTTCCATTTTCAGGCCTGCGGTAGGCGGGGGCAGGGGAGTCAGCCAATGTGAGGCCAGAGATGCTGACTGAGCCGTGATGAGCCAATGGTTTATGAAGCTTGTAGAGCCAATGCTGCCTTGATAGAGTGGGTGGGGCTGGCTGAGGCCCAGAGTGTGCCACAGCTTCGCTCCTTACCAGACAAAGTGGTCTAGACAAAGTGAAGCTGGCTGGGCAGGGGGAACCTCTTGTGCATTCAGGCAACCCTTTGAGGAGGGTGGGGAGCAGTCATTTGATTGTGACACATCCCCCCCTCTCTGCAAGAATAAGGAGCGCTTAATAATTTAATTAGCAAGCCCCAGCGCCCCTTCAGAAAAAATTCCTGGCTACAGGACTTTTTGTGAAGAGCTCCAAGAGGAACTTCATACAGTTAGATCAATTCCCAGCTGCCTTGAGGCACATACTCTTTGGCAGCTGTCCCTAGCCTTTTTGGCACCAGGGACCAGTTCTGTAGAAAAAAATTTTCCCACGGACCAGGGCGGGGGGGTGGGGGTGGTTTCAGGATGATACAATTGTGCACTTTATCTCTATTAATTTGGTGTGGTGGTTAAGTGCATGGACTCTTATCTGGGAGAACCGGGTTTGATTCCCCACTCCTCCACTTGCAACTGCTGGAATCTCCTCGAGTTAGCCATAGCTCTCGCAGAGCTGTCCTTGAAAGGGCAGCTTCTGGGGAGAGCTCTCTCAGCCCCACCCACTTCACAGGGTGTCTGTTATAGGGGGGAGAAGGTAAAGGAGATTGTGAGCTGTTCTGAGACTCTGAGATTTGGAGTGGAGAGCAGGATATAAATCCAATCTATTATTATTATTATTACTACTACTACACTGTGATATATAATTAAATAATTATACAACTCACGGCCTGATTGCTCACAGGTGACACACCGGTACCGCTCTGGGTTTGATTCCCCACTCCTCCTCTTGCAGCTGCTGGAATCTCCTTGGGTTAGCCATAGCTCTCGCAGAGCTGTCCTTGAAAGGACTGCTACTGGGGAGAGCTCTCTCAGCCCCACCCACCTCACAGGGTGTCTGTTGTGGGGGAGGAAGGTAAAGGAGATTGTGAGCTGCTCTGAGACTCTGAGTTTTGGAGTGGAGGGCAGGATATAAATCCAATCTATTATTACTACTACTACTACTACTACTACTACTACTACTACTACTACTACTACTACTACTACTACAACATTGTGATATATAACGAAATAATTATACAACTCATGGCCCCGTTGCTCACAGGTCACGGACCGGTACCAGTCCATGCACCGGAGGTTGGGGACCCCTGCTCTATGGTATACCATAACACAACCATGCCAGGACAAAAAAACCCAGCTCACACCACAAGCTCATGCTGATGCTAAACACTGCAAGGCTGAATATGATAGGAAAAGGTGCAACAATGCACTGCAAACAAAAGGAATTCTAAGCTTCAGCATCTTGTCATCCCCCTCCTGCCCCCTCAAAAATTATTCTTCCCTATCTCTATTCTGGGCCTCTTTCAGGGCTTTGAGCCACCACAGACACGGAGACACACACATGTGGGGGGAGGGAGCCAGCATCTGTTTCAGCTGTGGGGTGGGTGTGAAGACAGTAAGGGTAGGGGAGTAGTACAGTGCCAATGGTGCAGGGGTAATTGAGAGGATGAGGTGGTTGGGGGATGGGTGGTAGTTGTAGGGGGGTGGGAAGACACCAGGGGTGGTGGGAAGTGAATGCCTTTAACTGGGTGAGTGGGAAGACAGCAAGGGGGGGACTTGCCAAGAGCCTCTTTCTAGAGCCCATTGCATTATGCCTCACAAGGGGCCTTATTTCTAGTGTTCTTATGAAACAGAAACAGATCAGAACTAAATTTTCCATATAAGCACCAGCTGCCAGTGACCTGGGAATGGTGTGCCTGTGAGAAAGGATGAAAGCAGGAAGAGCTGTAGCATCTGACTTTTAAAATGTCTCTAAGAATACATGTAAATGTGGGGCACACATTGAACTGAGAGAAATTGTTCAGGAAGGTGATGTAATTTTCATTCAAATGTTGAAGCATTTCCACAAGTATGGTCATACTGCCAGGTTGGCATGGCAGGGCAGAACTTGCCTTGCTATAACATCAAACATTCTTAGCATTACTTGTGTCTTGTTGAAAGAAAGGATTTTAGCATTACCTGTGTCTTGTTGAAAGAAAGGATTTTGTGCTGTCTCCTGCCTCAGAGTTCAGGGGAAGATTACAAGAGAGTTAGAGAAAGAGGTCAGAACACAGAACATCCTTCCTTTCTGTTGTCCAACACTTTCCTTTGAAGTCTAGATTGCTATTCTCAGGAACTGTTTCCTTCCTTCCGGTTTGACACCTCTCTCACACACATTGCCAAACTCTCCATCTTGACATCATGGATGCAGGACGTGCATTCTGCATCCATCCTAGTTAGCTAGATTAGATCTCTATCCTCTCTCTATTTCATTCTGTCTAGAATGGAGTTCCAAAAGATGCTCCATGTTACTTTTGTTTCTTTACCAGCACACACACACACACACACACACACTTTTGCTGTGTGCTAAGCCGTTGTGCACTCTGCTAAGTTATGAATGATTCCTGACTATACCAAACCAGAGAATATAACACGTCAATAGTCAGCAGATCCTGCTCTAAGATGCACCGTTCTTTCCTGGATTGGGGCCCATAATTATATAGAATATTGAGTAGAGAGGGGAGATAGAAGATCCTTTCAGTTTGGCTTGTCGAGCTGATGTTTTAATTGGGTTTTATCAGTTTGGTTTTAACAGGCCTTATCATTTTATACTTTTATACTTGTATTTATTTATTATATTTTAAATGCTGCCCCAAGTTGCCTGTAGGAAGTTGGTGAAAGGTAGATTAACTCAATAAATTGACCAACCAAGTGCCCATTTTTCTCATGATGTTCTAGGAATATTTCCACGCTGACATCAATAATTTTGCAGGGAAGATCAATACATGCTACTTTTTGAAGAAGGTGTTGGCTGAAAAACTGGTATATAAAACTGAGTATCCAAATCTTTTGCAATCAGAATTTGGGCACAGAAACAAATTCTTTAGGTACAAGGATTTGCCTTTTCCTCTAAAGTGTCATGCATAGTAATGCTGGTATATAACAACAATGCCTTCCATATCTGGAGTTTCAACATACTGTATATCACTTAATTGTATTCAGGTCTCCAGCCTTCCTGGAAAGGCTTGCTGTGAACTTCTGAAATCCAGACTGGCAACTGGAATAATTCAGCCCCTTAACATTACAAGTGCAGGAGAACCAGCTTCGTATTCCAGTATGACTGGCTGTATGTTTGCTTTCTGCATAGGATCAGGACCCATTGTTAGATGACGTCAACTGCATCGGGACAGAGACATCTCTCACACAGTGTGGTTCTGCAGGATGGTTCAACAACAACTGTGGACATGGAGAGGATGCAGGGGTGGTGTGCATCAACAGTGAGTCTCCAGTGAGCTGTTGTTAGCTGTGTCATCAACATTGTGTTTTGTCTATTTGGTTTCTTCCAGTCACTGATGTATATGTCAGAAGGATCAAGCTGCCCAATTTCAGATTGTGAGATACCTTAGGGAACTCTCTGTCTTGCTCTCCTTGTCTAAGATCTCACCAAACCAATATTTCTCTCCCAATCCCTCATTTATAATTTTCCAGATGATTCTTGCAGATCTTATTTTCACTCTCCTCTAATTTTCAAGCACTCTTTTATAAAGCTGGGGCCTTAGATCTAGACTAATTCCATTGACTTTTGTATATTGAAATAAAACTGTTTCTCCAGTGGCTTCAGATTTTCTCCTTAATCATCACAGAAGTGGTTATTTCCTGCTGTTGTTTCAGTTATGCTATCTTTTACTCTGTTGGGCATATCTGTTGCAGGACCTTAAATTCATAGTAATTAGTTTATCTATTTAGGCCTGTTATACCATTTTGGATTCAGTGTTGGACCTCTCATTTCAGGAGCTGTATACAATCCTGGGACTTTTCTTTTGAATCATTCTGGAAATTTTGCTGAGGACCTTGGTAAATTATATGACAGCCAGCAAGATTGCGACATCAACATCACAGTCATTACAGCAGCAAGCAACTCAGAGTCCCGTAGTCGGGTGTGCGCACATAGCCTGGTTCTCCGTACAAACAGTGAGGCCAGCATTCTGCTGCAGCAAAATAATAACTCATACAAATTGCTGGTGGAAGAGGAGTGTTTGCCTAGTGTGAACAGCTTTCTCAGGTAAGACATATATGTGGCATACTAAATCCAACTTGTTCTCATGATTTGTAGTGCATCGCCTGCCCTCTCCTCCAGCACCGGAATCCAGTGAACCTTCCTGAAAGTTAGGGCTGCCTCCTCTGTGTTGGGATCTTCTAAAGCAAATATGAAATGCATAGGGAGTCTCAGAATTGATTAAACTTAATTTTCCCACTACACCAGCCGTCTCTTGTTTTTTGTTCCATGCTTGGTATGACCCTTCTTTTCTTGCCTCCTGTCCCTGTGGCAGCCATTTCCTTCCCATGCCACTGAGGGGGCCTTTTTTTTTTTTTTTAATGGCACTCGAATAGCATCCATTCCTTTTTCTTGTGGGGAAATGCATATCTTCACTAGGCAAGGGGCTAGATACTTTTTATTTTTTAAATGAAAGTTGGGAATTCAGAAAACTTGCTACAATTGTTGCTACCGCGGTACATCGATATAATGATATTCTAAGTGCTGACTTTTAAAAGATTGAAAAAGCCTCAGGGACAGTGTGACCTGGCCGTTTAACTGAGAGGAAGCCTGTCGTGTAGGCCAGCCTTAGACTGTGTGGCACCCTCGGCATGGCTAACTTCTGTTGCCCTGCCCTTGCACTGACAACATCAACGAGTCACATGGGGAGCACCCAATTCAGTGCCCCCAGAAGGCTGGTGCCCTAGGTGGTCGCCTAGTTTGCCTAGTGGCAGGGTTGGACCTGCTGTCATGTGGAAGCCCTTTTGCTGCTGTGCCCTAGGGTTGCCAAGTCCAATTCAAGAAATATCTGGGGACTTTGGGGGTGGAGCCAGGAGACATCAGGGGCGGGGCCAGGAGCAAGAGTGTGACAAGCATGATTGAACTCCAAGGGAGTTCCAGGCATCACATTTAAAGGGACGGCACACCTTTTCAATTCCTTCCTTCCATAGGAAATAATGAAGGATAGGGGCACCTTCTTTTAGGGCTCATAGAATTGGACCCCCTGGTCCAATCTTTTTGAAACTTGGGGGGTATTTTTGGGAGAGGCACTAGATGCTATACTGAAAATTTGGTGCCTCTACCCCAAAAAACAGAGCCCCAGATACCCGCAGATCAATTCTCCATGATTTTCTATGGGAATAAATCTCCATAGGGAATAATAGAGTTCCCAGCAGACATTTCCCTCCCCTCCCCCCGCTTTCTGATGACTCTGAAGCGGGGGGATGGTCTCCAAACAGGGGGATCCCCTGCCCCCACCTGGGAATTGGCAACCCTAGTTGGCCCTGCTGTCATGTGGAAGCCCTTTTGCTGCTGTGCTTCATCTGCAGCCATACCAGCACCAGGGAAGCCACCAAATCCCATCCCTGTGTGGAAGCCACTCTCATCTCACCTATAAGAAGGAAATAACTGTCCCTGGGATATAGTTTGATAAGTTATTTGTTTCTATAGCAATCCTCCCCCCACCATTAAGACTACCCTTAACTTTATGAAAAAAGGCACTTGCTTTACCTCAGAACATTGGTTTGTTCACCTCCAATTTACATATTTTATGAATTCTCAGACTCAGTTCATCCGTGACACAAAACCATTGTTTATTTTAACTGCAGTTACTTTATAACCCAGGATGTGGCTCACAGATGACCATTCAACGAACAGAGGTTTCGTTGCCTTTCCTCATTCTTTCCTCTCTCCAACAAAGATCCAGTTAATATCCCAGTGAGCTTTGCAGCAAGGGCAATGCCAAGGAACAAGCCAGGATTAAATCAGGATTCTGCTACTGTATAGCATGCAAAACCATAGTTAAGACCAGGGCTTTTTTTTATAGTAGGAACTCCTTTGCATATTGAGCCACACACCCCTGATGTAACCAGTCCTCCTGGAGCTTACAGTAGACCCTGCAATAAGAGCTCTGTAAGCTCCAGGAGGATTGGCTACCTCAGGGGTGTGTGGCCCAATATGCAAAGGAGTTCCTGCTACAAAAAAAAGCCCGGTTAAGACTATCTGTGTTTAATAAACCAACCTCCAACTAGGGTTTTATATTTGACCATGGCCTTTTTTTTTAATAGAAAAACCCAGCAGGAACTTATATTCATATTAGGCCACATCCCTGACATCACCATTATTTCACACAGGGCTTTTTTGTAGAAAAAAGCCCAGCAAGAATCAGTCCCATAGTCATGTGTGTTCCTGTGCGTTCCTGCTAAAAAAAAGCTCCGCATTTGACAGATTATAACTAAATATAATGGCCTGCATTTGAACAATCGCATTAACCACAGTTAGTTTAATGAAACTATGGATCTCATCAGATCTCAGAAGCCAAGCAGGGTCAGTCTCAATTAGTATTTGGATGGGAGACCACCAAGGAATATCATGATTGTGATGTGAGGCAGTCAATGCAGGCAATGGCAAACCACCTCTGTTTTTTGCTTCAAAAACCCTATGAGGTTGTCATACCTTTGCTGTAACTTGACAGCAAAAGTGGGGGGGGGGGGGGCTTCACATGACATCTGAACCAATTCAGAGTTAAGGGATCTCCAGGTTCATTTTGTTTTGCCCCTCAAACGTACCTTCCTAGTGGAGATAACCTGCATGGGGTGGAGAGAGTTGACAAATAATTGTTTCTCCCTCTCCTAAAACACTAGAACTCATGGGCATCCAAATGAAGCTGGTGAGCAGTAGGTTCAGGACGAGCAAAAGGAAGTACTACTTTACACAGAGTGATGAAAATGTGGCCAGAGAGGATATAGTGCTGGACACAGGAATAAACAGTCTTAAAGGTGGATTGGATTGATTCTTGAAGGACAAGTCTATCAATGGCTACTAGCCCTGGTGACTGAGGGGAGTGCCATATCCAGAGGCATTAGAAGAAGATACTGGATTTATATCCTGCCCTGAATCTCAGAGTGGCTCACAATCTCCTTTATCTGCCTCCCCCCCGCAACAGACACCCTGTGAGGTGGGCGAGGCTGAAAGAGCTCTCACGGAAGCTGCTCTTTCAAGGACAGCTCTGCCAGAGCTATGACTGACCCAAGGCAATTCCAGCAGCTGCAAGCGGTGGAGTGAGGAATCAAACCCAGTTCTCCCAGAAAGAGCCCATGCACTTAATTACTACACCAAACTGGCTCTCATTAAACTTCTGAATCCTGGAACCAGGAGGCAACCTCAGGGGAGGGCCTCAGCCCTGTTGTTGGCTCCCCAGGGTAGGGCCGGCCCTAGACTGTCTGGCACCCTAGGCAAGGCTAATTTCTGATGCCCCCCCCCCGGCACTGAGAATGTCACCAAGTTACATGGGGGGCATCCAATTTGGTGCCCCCCAAAGGCTAGTGCCCTAGGCAGTCACCTACGTAGTTTGCTTAGTGGTAGGGCCAGCCCTGCTCCAGAAGAACCGGTTTGGAACAAATATGTTGAACTGAGAGAAGTGACCAGGAGAAAGGCAAGAACTGAAGGGAGGCTGTTTTAATCAGCAGAAAGGGTTAAACGTTCTCCCTTTATCTTCATCTGCTCAAAACTGTAGCCTTCTGAGGCTGCTTTTTTCCCCAAAGAAAAGTCACAACTTCTTGCATGTAACATGTGGTTTGCCTCTGAAAGTGAACCCAGTTCAATTAAGTGAAGGCTTAATCGTCATCCATTCAACTATACCGACTCTTGCTTATATGTGTATTAATGCATGGAAGGTCCTGGAAACTGAGCGACTTATTAAAGCCTCACTTTGTTGTTTCAGGTTTTGGGCAAAACAAAAAGTTTCACTTGAAGATCATTCCAAAACCTTCGCAATGTTATTTAGAATTGGGATGTTCAATAGCAGCTCACTCTTTTCTTTTCTTTTCTTTTCGTCTACTCAGATACTTCTACTCCAGGCAAATTGAAATCACCTTGGATTCAGTAAAGTGCATCCACAAGTTGGCTTCAGCCTATCGGGTGCCAGGTCTGCAAGCTTACTGCCGGCAGGTCTTCTCATATATTCTTCCATTGGACCCCTACTTTCATGGCCCGCTGCAGCTGTATGAACATAGCCTATCTAGTGGCGATAGGACCTTGCAGCGGCTCGTCCTGCAGTACATGGCCTGGAACTGTGAGGACCTGTCCCACACTGAGGCCTGGTTGGGCCTCAAACCAGATGATATGGAGGTTCTGCTCTCTCGTACTGATTTGGTGATTGAGAGTGAGTGGTCACTGTTGAAAGCTCTTGGCCGCTGGGCTCAGGCCAATGGGCCAGGTAAAATAACAGAAAGACTTTTGGAAAAGATCAGATTTCCTATGCTTGTCCCAGAACAGCTGTTTAAACTGCATTTCAACCTGACATTGTACGAAGACTATAATTATGTCTTCCAGAGGAAGATTCTGGAGGCCCTTGAATTCCACACAGTGCCATTCGAAGTCTTTAGGCAACACAAACCCCAAGAACTCAAAAGTGATGCATATGTCCCTCGTTGTTATTTTGCTTCCGCTTGGACCAGGTACCTAACACATGAACTCTTGACACAGCACAATGGATCTAGTGCCTTCCAGTCATTTAAAACCTCCAAACACCCTAGTTTTCTTTTCAACACCCAAAACATATCCTGGTCCTTCACTTACCATGACATTGTACAGGGCTGCCAAAATGATCCCTTCTGCTCCTCAGACACTTTCCCCACTCTCCACCTTGCACCGACAGGTTCCCAAGATGACACCATCTGGTATGAGAACAAAGCACTTGTGGTCTGCCAGGATTTCTATATCATAGATATCCTTGACCTTAAAAATGGTACAGCTGTAGTCCCCAAGGCCAACATGTTTGGCTTCCCTTGCCCAACTGGCTACACAGGCTTCCTGGCTCTGGTGCGTCCTGGTTACAAGCTGAATGCGTAAAGAGGTAGGTATTTCCTTCTTAGTGAGGTAGGATCTGAGAAGAGCAGAAATCTTTCTCTTGTGGCACATCTGCTAACATCCCTGCTTCTATCGTTTTTCTGGTTTCCACACCTGTTCTAGATCCAGAACTGTAACTTGATTGCAATGCTCACTTAAAGCATAACTCTTAAAGGTTCAGAATTTTTGTTCCAATAGCAATAGTGAGAGAAATTCAACACCTGTCCATGTGCCAATAGGATCTCAAGATTCTACAGCATTTTTGCATTTGGCTGTGTGATACTTCTGTGTATTATTTGGTTTCAATTTGGATTGCTTCATGTATGTTAAGCTCTACCTCTTCTGCAAATAATTTTTTGGATTTTTAAAGCATTTTGGACTAGTTATCTTACAACAATCACACAAGCCGGTTTCAAACTTTTAAGAACTGCAGTCATTGGTGGGGGGAGGTCTGAGGCTATACAAAGGGGATGTACAAGTGTGCTAGGGTAGTCAGCTCCAGTTTGGGGTGATGTCACATCATGATGTTTTCTTACAGGATGGAAGGCTGAGTCAACCTTGAGCTGGCTACCTGAACCCAGCTTCCACCAGGATCGAACTCTGGTCATGAGCAGAGCTCGGACTGCAGTACTGCAGCTTACCACTCTGTGCCCCCAACCTCTCCTAACTACCATCCACTCAACCACCTCTTCCTCTCAACCACCCTTGTACCCTTGGCACTCTACTACTGCCCCCACCCATGACATTCACTCACCCCAACCCTAGCTGTCTTACCACACACTCACCCACCAACCCTTGGCCTTCATTCAGCCCCCCCACACACTCGCTGACTTCCCACCCACCCCCAACACATTCAACAATTGTCTTAGTTTGAAAGCTTAACCTTTTGGTGTTAACAAGATTGATAACACCAAATACAGAACAAAACACCAAACTCACAACCTATACAGATATGGCCTTGTATATCTTTTGCAAGTTTATGGGGGAAATGCTATATGATGGGATGGTGAGAAGCAGCAGGGAATGGCTCATAATACCTTATTCAACTGAAAGGAAGATTCAGTTTTCCTCTACATGTGCCATTATGAAAAGAAGGGGACATCTTAAATTTGCATGCAAATTACAGTTATGTACAATTTAAAATACATTTTTTGAATACAACCTTTTAAAAGGTAAATTGTCCTACATTCGGGGTTGTCTTCCTTTTGGGTAAATATGGTAATTATAATCTATGAGAGGATTTGTAAAAGGAGTGAGGCCAGCAACTCTAAATAAGTGAGGGAACACAGACTGCAAGGTTTCTGGGGTGGATATAAGACAGGGGAAGTTGCCTAAGATGAAGCAAGACAATAAAACAGTCCTGCTCTTTCTGACATAGACATACTCCATGGAAAGCAAGATCTCCCTCATGCCATGGGTGGAGGGCTTGCACATGGCTTCATGGAAACTTCCACCCTCTCTCCAAGGCATGGAGAGACTCATGCAATATGCATTGGATGTTGTTAGTACACAAAGAAACCTGGAAGACACCCTGTGAATTTGATGTATCATAGTAAATGAAGAATAAATTGCCACTAATTTTCAAGTAATTTGTGCACAAACAAGAGAAAACAACCATTTTTGTTAGGTGGGAGGCAGAAGAATATCAGGCTGTTCCATTTTAGCTCTCTTAATAAAACTTTTTCCTCTAATAATATATTAATTTGACCAAGATTTCTAGCTTTGGTTTGATACCAATCTAGGTATGGAATACAATATCCCTGGCTTCCCAGTTTCCTCTAGATCAGGGTTTCCCAAACTTTTCTTTCCCGTGGCCCGGTTATTTTTACACTTCTCCTTCATGGCCCAGTAAAATTTGGGGGTGGAGCCAGGAGACTTTGGGGGTGGAGCTGGGAGACAGGAATTATGTCATTTCCTGTGGTGTCAAGGACCAAGTGATGTCACTTCCAGGCAAAACTCCACCTTTTCCTGTGATGTCACTTCCAGGGCACTCCCCCAAACCTGCCTCTTCTTCGGAAGTAAATTCATTTTCAGAAAAATCTCTCTGAAACTCATGCTGAGCCAAAATGGGGGTGGAAAGTGGGCAGTCGTCTTTTCACCCCCACACCTGCATGCACTTATCTGTTTGTGTATTCTTCTCCAGCTTGCAAGCACTCCTAATGCCCATTTTCAATGCCCACCTACACATTCCTTCCTCAACAGCACTGGCCAATGTATGCAATTGGGAGTGCTGTTGCCATTGCCATCAGGAATGCCAGCACTGTGTACCACCCACACGGCCCTGGCAGCTGCTGTACCTCAAAATATACTGACACATTTAGTAGGCCCTTCCTTCAGCTGCTACTACAGGAACCCTGCCTCAAGCTACAACCAAGCTTGCTTGGTTTCAAGAAAATCTTTCAACAGCTATTTTTCATACTTTTCTTTGGTTGAAACATGGGGAAATTGCTGTGAAGGGTAGCAGAGAATTGTATTGCAATTAATGAATTTCAAGTTATATGAAGTTCATACAAGTTTTTCTGCAGTTATCCCAAAAAGGATATTTAAGAGGGGCTTGCAGCTTTTTACTGGCTGTGTTTCCCATGACTTTAAAAGCAACCTGTTGTGCAGATACTTAGCCAGTGAACTACTTTCATCCTTTTTAATAGCTACAGGAGGAGTTTAATTTTGGTGTCAGACAACTGTTAAAAGCAGGACCAGTAAAATGGTGCCAAGTTCATAGTACCATCTCTTCCAGCGCTGTTGAGCTATACTGCAGTAATCTCCAATAATCTCTTTCTGCCCCACACCCCTTACTCTCGCTCACTTGTACAGAAATCTCATAGAAGGCCACCTGGCTACAACTGGGGTGCCAACATTTCATTGGCAGAGCTCCTATGTCTGCAATAACAGTATGATGAACAGAAAAGTTTAATCCAGTAAAAATGGAAGGAAAGAAAGAAAGAGAAAGGGAAAGAATGAAATGGAAGGAAAGGAAAAGAAAGACATGGAAAGAAAGAACACAAACATAAGAGGAGCAATGTTGGATCAGGCCAGTGGACTATCCAGTCCAAAATTCCCTCATACAATGCCCAAAAAGCACCAGGATATCCACCAGTGGGGCCAGGGCACTAGAAGCCCTCCCACTGTTGCTTCCCCACTCCAAGCACCAAGAATACAGACAGAGCGTCACTTGCAGCGGAAGAAAGAAGGAGGGGGGCAAAGAAAAAAAAAAGCCTTCCTCACCATCAGATGACCCCAGTCAGCAAAAATTCTGCCCAGGGGTTGTTTGGTCAAAAAAAAAAAAAAAAGCTACTGGAATGCCCACTCCCCGCCCCTCCCGGCTGAAAAAAACACACACACCCTTCTTTGCCGCCCAGGCCTCCCGGGGAAATCTCCCCAAAAGAACATACTGCAAGGCACATGAAAGCTCATACCTTGAAGAATACTTAATGGGTCTAAAGCACCAGTGGATGCCAGCTTTTCTCTCAAACACTGGGAGTGGGGGAGAAGGAAGGAGAGGCAGCCCTGCTCCTTTCTGCACAACATAGAGATGGGGCAGGGCTAGCTTTGCTGGGGGCAGGGCTAGCTTTGGCTTTTCTTGTGACCCGCTAGTGAGGCTTCTGTGGCCCAGTACCGCGTCATGACCCTGCAAATGGGAAACACTGCTCTAGATCATTGTTTAGAATCTTTACTTACTGAGTTAAATTACAATCCACACATGAATTAATACAAGCTAGTATTTGGTCTTCAGAATGATTCAAATGCAGATTTATGTAAAAACTCCTAATTGCATAATTAAGAAAAATATGTAGTCCTATTACACTTCAGTAAACGTTCCAAAGCTATAATCCTTAATATGCTTGACAGTCTCAGTCAGTTCTGAACCATGATTAAAACCAGACACATATTTAGTAGGGCATAGGGATAGCTCATTTTAGAAAGCATTAGTAAAAAACGGAGACAATCCTAATTATGGCATACACATATGAGATATGCACCAGCACTGGGATTCAGAATACAAATATGGAATTATGACCCTTCAGATTTGGAATTTTAAAAAGTAGGAATTCCTGAATATTTGGAATTCTAAGTCAATAAGAAAAGCAAAATGTTTTGAGAAAGTTTATCTCACTCCCTTGGTCGTTTCCTTGTACCTATGCCAATCCCAAGGAGCTGAGTAGATGTGGTGAATGCACAGCAACAACTAGGCATGCTGAGAACTTTGTGGAGAACATCCTTCTCACCTGTTGTTTGGACTCCTTTGATTACTTCAAGGTGCACTGCTGATTGGTTCATTTCAATGTTCCCTAATACAGTATACTTGAGCACAGTGCCATGCTGAGGAGCTTTGCACCTGCATAGTTCCTGCTTGCTCAGTAATGTTTGCAGCTTTGATGCTCACCGAAATCTATGTCACAGGGCTGTTGAGATGATAAAATGGAGAAAGGGAAAAAAACCATCTAGGTAGCCCTGAGGTCCATGGATGAAAAGTGGGATAAACATGCTGCAGAGTATTGTCATATCACATTGTAGGGTTGCCTAGGGTATTGCATTGTTGTTTTGAGAAACACAAACCAGCCAGAAATCCAGAAAATAATGCCATATTTTGAAAATTTAAAAAAATTCCAAACCTGAATTTTGTAATTCCAGATATTAAAATTTCTGATGATCCCTACTGCTTGTGAACCAACACGTCTGTGCCATGAGGGTAAAAATGGGTGCAAAGGGTGCTTATCATGAGGGGAAGAAGTCCTCCATTCCCCCTTACCATAAACCCCCCACCCCCAGGCATCAAACCTATCCATTCTCCTCAGTGGGAACCCAAAGCAGCTTACCTAATCCTCCACTCCTCCATTTATCTTCATGACAACTTTGTGGAAAAGGTTAGGCTCCGAGTATGTGACTATCCCAAGGTCACCCAGCGAATTTGCAAGGAAGAGTGGGAATTTTAACCCAGGTCTCGCATATTGTAAAACAGCACTCCATTCACTATATTTGTTTCAGTTGGAAGTGCTTTCTCACCCCCGACTCTCTCATCTATTCACTTAATTAGGGCGACATTCTGAGTACTTAAGAAGAGACTCTTTCTTAAAGTTCTGGCAGATAAATCATTCTAGACGCCATGAAAGATATAACACATCTCCAGATCTTCTCTTGCAATCTAGTTGGGATAAAATTCTTTGTGATTGTAAACCCCACCAAGGGGATTCTCCCTGCTCAATAGCAGATAGAAAAGACAAAGCACTCCTGTTTCATAGTCCATTAAATTTCTCCCTTGCAGAATGGGCATGCAAAGCTGGCAGTTATTTCTTTCCATATTTTTCCCTCCAATGCCAGGATCCTGATGAAGAGGAGGATTATTTTGAAACAGAAAAAACAAGCAGCACCAAACTCTGCACAACTACGCTAAGGTCCATTGATTTCAGGATGTTTCCTCAAGCCAGTGTCTTGCTTGGCTTGGATAACATAGTGCTAAAACACGGGAGAGCAGGAGCTTCACCTACCTTTGCCCAAATTCTCTAAGCAAACAATCCTCACACCAATTCCCATTTTACCTGTGAAAGTACATCCTTCCTAAGCCAGTCAACCAGCTGTGTAATTGGGGGAGATCTCTCTGTTTCTACTGAGTCGCTGTCTCTCCTCCCTTTCGCGACCCTCAGGAAATAGTTATGAAAACTGAATGGAAGCACAGTGCATCTGTGGACATTGCAGCATTATCAGAATAGTAGCCAGTACTAACTAATTGGATGGAGTCTGAAAGTCATAGGCAACTTCATTTAGATTAGTCAGGCTTCCAAGGTTAAATATCAGAATGTTTTCAACTCAGGTTCTGATCAGTTACTCTCCAAATGCATTTATCTAGTGGGTGATGATCTCATGACTCCTTGACAAGCTGTGTTGCTGTGGGTGGGGTGGTTGAGTCTTAATTTCTAGAGAAATGTCCATCTCTGCCTCAATCAGACTGTTTGTACCACGCAGAGGAGAAATTTGTCATTTCCTGAGCAAGATCAGCATTTTAAGAGCTGATTGCATTGTTCAGCTGTGAAGCTACACATGAGCATCATCAGCACTTCAGGCTGAAAAGCAATATCGCAACCACTGTAGGCTCTATATGCTGAATTCCTTTGAATGCCTTGCAAAGAAGCAAAACAAGAATAGCTGTGTTTGTGCCATACAAGGAACATAGAAGAGGTCCGTCTGCCATTTATTCTGGCAACATAGGCTGCCTCAGCATATGATTCCCATCTTATGAATAACAAGGTAACAAGGAGCTATCCTATGTCTTTCAAGCACAGCCACACAGTCCAGCCTCTTAGAGTCTCTAATTGTATTCCATTCATGTTTTCTGTGCTTAGTGTGCTCCTACAGGTATGTGTTATTTAAGTTTTCTGTAGTACAAATATTTCTTTTTAAAACTATACAAATTTAGCAAGATTAAAAGTGTTTTTGAGTCTCCAAGAGATCTGAATCAAACTAACTTATTGTAGTGTATCAGCTAGAGGCATGTTTCTGTACCGTACACAGAGCTGATTAGAAATTCCCTATGACAGAATTGCTCGATTTTGTCCTGTTGTAAAAATTTACCTATTGGATTTTGTGTAGGAAGAAAATCAGGTGAATTACACCAGTGTAATATCCAGTGTGAATCCAGTGTAAGGTTGCATTTACAAAGCAACAGTTCTTTCATGATACTTCAAATATCTCCATTTGAATCAGTAATGGAGTGTCCACATGACAGATTGAAAAGTGAATTCCCCCTCTGCTCCAGCCATCTTGCAGCTTCCCCTTCCTATTCCTTTCCAGACAATGTAGACAAAAGCTACCTGTACCTTTCCTCTTATATCGTCAACAATGTACCTTAAAAATAATGAAAGTTGGGAATTCAGAGGAACTAACAGATTGTGGCAATAGGTTGCATTGCACAATAATGCAATAGTAATTACATTTTTAAAGTTTTCATAAAAGCATTTGGTGGCACAGCAGGGAAAATGAGGGCTGCAAAAAGCTAACAGAAGGAAAATGGCACTGATGTGGGTAGGCCCTTTGGAAACGCACCCTCTCCCCACCCATATAGTGTGCAAATGTGCTAGGACTGCTCCTTTTAAAAAATTGTAGCTAAGGTATTGGAAAAGAGCAAAGAAAAACACAGAAAAATCTAGAAATTGGAGGATTAGATGACAACATTTTGAGAATACTCAAAACAAGCATGCTTCAGGCTGGAAGGAAAACCAGCAAAACATCTATGAGGAAGTGGACTGTGACCACTTTGAATATGGATTTCTTCTTTCTAACTTGTGTGGCACTTCTGGCACTGACTGTATGTATGGGATTTATTTTTATTTACTTCATTTATTTCATTTGTATCCCACCTTTCTCCCCACTGAGGGCTCCAAGTGGCTTATATTGTTCTATTTTTTTCCATTTTATCTTTACAATGACCCTGTGAGGTAGGTCAGATTGAATGAGCTTCCATGACAGAGCGGAAATTTGAACCTGGGTTTCCCAAGTCCTAGTCCAACTACTATACCACATTGGCTCTAACACTGGTAGAAAAGCAAAAGGCTGAACACCTGATAACACAGAGACATCACAGACACCTGATAACACATTGACAACATAGACATGATTTTTCTCCAAAGAATCCTGGGAATTGTAGTTTGATGCAACTACTGAAAAATCTGTTAGAAGATACCACTCTCCTTCCTCATGGAGTTACACTTCCCAAGATTTCCCAACAAAAGGAAATTGTAATTATCAGTTTAAATTTGTACTCAAATATATCCAATGATCAGCACAAGAATTTCCAAACAGAAAAGTTCTAGAGAGAATCTACTGTGCAGGGGACACGCACCACTGAAACACAGTCCGGCCAATTCAACTCTTAGTACACTGATACTGGCTTCTGGGTGTATATAGCTTCTTCATATTCTGTATGACACTCATTCCTTTTTTTTTTTTAATTAAACCCAACATGGACTGAAATCAGTCTCTTTGATGCAAGTAACCTGGCCTCAACTGCTCCAAACATGTGTTTAATTTTGTACCCAACAAAGACATTTTGTGTAGTCATCTAGTGAGAAAGCTATAGATCTAAAGCACAACTGCCTAGGAATGGGCAGTTGCAGCTGCGATAGAAGAGAGAGGGTTGGAAAGGAGATAGCTCATGTTCATGCTTTACTCTGCCAGCTCTCAAAAACAATAGCCATGACCACACAGAGGATTTCTAAAGGATATTACTTGCCTCAGTACAGTGTGAATGCCATCTCTCTGCAGAACTTATGTATAAGAGAATCACTATGATTTTGATTGCCAGTCTTCTAAAAGTTCTTGGCATAAGAAGTGGAACAGAACCTGGGTTTAGCTAAGTTTGTCCATTAGCAGAGGGGAAAAGTATATTGATTCCCTCCTAGAAATGCTTTGGGTCGAAATAGAGGGCCCAAAAGGAAATTTAACTATGGGAGTTTGTTATCGCCCACCAAATCAAAAGATAGAGGATGATTATAATATGATGGAAGGATTAAAGATAGCGGCTAAATGTAAAAACTGTGTTGTAATAGGTGATTTTAACTATCCACAGATTGATTGGGTCAATATGTGTTCAGGTCAAGAGAAAGAGATTGAGTTTCTAGATGCTCTCAATGACTGTGCTATGGAGCAGATGGTCACAGAACCTACCAGGAGTGGGGCAATCCTGGATTTGGTCCTAAGTAATGCCCAAGACTTGGTGAGAAATGTAAAAGTGATCACACCACTTGGGAGCAGTGACCATAACGTTATTGATTTCACCATTTGTATAAATAGGGAGTTGCCCCAAAAGACCGGCACAACCATGTTTAACTTTAAAAGGGGTAAATTCTCTGAGATTAGGAGGCATGTGAAGAGGAAACTGAAAGGAAATGTAAATACAGTCAAAACCCTTGGGGAAGCTTGGAGGCTATTTAAAACTACAATCCTAGAAGCTCAGATAAAATATATACCACAAGTTAGGAAAGGCACAAACAGGTATAAGAAAAGGCCTGCATGGTTAACAAACAAAGTAATGGAAGCTATAAAAGGTAAGAAGGACTCATTTAAGCGGTGGAAAGCTAGTCCAAGTGAGATTAATAAAAGGGAACACAGGCTGTGGCAAATCAAATGCAAGACTGTGATCAGGCAGGCAAAAAGGGACTATGAGCAGCATATTGCAAAAAGCATAAAGACCAACAATAAAAATTTCTTCAAATATATTAGAAGCAGGAAACCAGCCAGGGAGGCAGTGGGGCCCTTGGATGACCAAGGGGTAAAAGGATTACTGAAGGAGGCTAGGGAAATGGCTGAGAAGCTGAATGCATTTTCCCCCTCCGTTTTCACCGTGGAAGACGAGAAGTGTTTGCCCGCTCCAGAACCACTAATTTTGGAAGGGGTGTTGAAAGACCTGAGTCAGATTGAGGTGACAAGAGAGGAGGTCCTACAACTGATAGACAAATTAAAAAGTCACCAGTCACTGAAAGAACTCAAAGTTGAACTTGTGGATCTCCTGACAAAAATATGTAATCTTTCATTGACATCTGCCTCCATTCCTGAGGACTGGAAGGTAGCAAATGTCACCCCCATCTTTAAAAAGGGTTCCAGAGGTGATCCGGGAAATTACAGGCCAGTCAGTCTGACTTCAATACCAGGAAAGTTGGTAGAAGCCATTATCAAGGACAGAATGAGTAGGCACATTGCTGAACACAAGTTATTGAGGAATACTCAGCATGGGTTCTGTAAGAGAAGATCTTGCTTCACTAACCTGTTACATTTCTTTTAGGGGGTGAGCAAACATGTGGACAAAGAGGACCCAATAAATGTTGTTTACCTTGACTTCCAGAAAGCTTTTGATAAAGTTCCTCATCAAAGGCTCCTTAGTAAACTCGAGTAATGGAGTAAAAGGACAGGTCCTCTTGTGGATCAAAAACTGGCTAATTAATAGGAAGCAGAGAGTGAGTATAAATGGGCAGTCTTTGCAGTGGAGGATGGTAAGCAGTGGGGTGCCGCAGGGCTCAGTACTGGGTCCCATGCTCTTTAACTTGTTCATTAATGATCTGGAGTTGGGAGTAAGCAGTGAAGTGGCCAAGTTTGCAGATGACACTAAATTAATCAGGGTGGTGAGAACCAGAGAGGATTGTGAGGCACTCCAAAGGGATTAGATGACAACCTTTTGAGGCTGGGTGAGTGGGTGTCAACTTGGCAGATGAGGGTAAATGTGGCCAAGTGCAAAGCAATGCACATTGGGGCCAAGAATCCCAGCTACAAATACAAGTTGATGGGGTGTGAACTGGCAGAGACTGACCAAGGGAGAGATCCTGGGGTCGTGGTAGATAACTCACTGAAAATGTCAAGATAGTGTGCGACTGCAATAAAAAAGGCCAACGCCATGCTAGGAATTATTAGGAAGGGAATTGAAAACAAATCAGCCAGTATCATAATGCCCCTGTATAAATCAATGGTGCGGTTTCATTTGGAATACTGTGTACAATTCTGGTCACCACACCTCAAAAAGGATATTATAGCATTGGAAAAAGTCCAGAAAAGGGCAACTAGAATGGTTAAAGGGTTGGAACACTTTCTCTATGAAGAAAGGTTAAAACACTTGGGGCTCTTTAGCTTGGAGAAACGTTGACTGTGGGGTGACATGATAGAGGTTTACAAGATTATGCATGGGATGGAGAAAGTAGAGAAATAAGTACTTTTCTCCCTTTCTCACAATATAGGAACTCATGGGCATTCAATGAAATTGCTGAGCAGTCAGGTTAAAACGGATAAAAGGAAGTACTTCTTCACCCAAAGGGTGATTAACATGTGCAATTCACTGCCACAGGAGGCAGTGGCGGCTACAAGCACAGCCAGCTTTAAGAGGGGATTGGATAAAAATATGGAGCAGAGGTCCATCAGTGGCTATTAGCCACAGTGTATATAGATATATATGTGTGTGTATATACACACACACACACATATATTGTCCACTGTGTGACACAGAGTGTTCAACTGGATGGGCCACTGGCCTGATCCAACATGGTTTCTCTTATGTTCTTATGATTCACAATTTACAAATTGATTTAGAAATGTACTGTATTGATTTACAAGGTCACAGATTTAATAAAAATAAAACAACCACAACAACAATAGAAGTGTCTCAAAACCAAATATTGTCAGTTACTAAAGTTCAGCGTTGGAATGACTCATGGGATTACCCCATAGCTGCAGGTCGTTTCCCAACACAGGATTTGCAGTAGGATATGTGCAGAACACATAGTTATAAACTGGACTGGCACAGGGTGAAGCCATTGTTGGAATCTGGGCATAAAGCAGCACGCCTCGGCAGGGATAATAATGGGTGTAAGAAGTGCTAACCAACTTGTGGATCATCTGCTTGAACCATCCCTGGGCTTGTGTTTACCAAGTATCCATGTTTTATATGCTATGAGCAATAAAACCAGCAAATGGTTGCACATGTGTTTCATTTAACTCCAAGAGCCATGACTCACTGCTAGGCATTCGGCCGGCTCCACTCCCTAGCTGTCAGCAGGACTCGCCTCCATCTTGGCTTCCTGACCCTAGCACTGACAAAACACTAATTTGGATATTTCTGTGCCTATAGCAAATCTCTGCACATCACCAAGGAATGTTAAAGGTGTCTACTATCACCTGTTTCTCAGCATCTGGGTCTGAGTTCAGACTCAGAACTTGTAAGAGGGGGGAATGCTACCATAAGAGTACAGAGATGGATGGAGTGGGTGGGCAGCAAGAGTCAGTGCCTGGATGAAAGTCCACGGGAGGACAGAGGAGTAAGGATACAGAAAGTTTTTAAAAGGAAGAAGGCCTCCAAAGGAGCTCTGAGCATTTCATCTCAATAGTGAATACCAAAGTATGGAGGAAACAAAGGTAACAGAACAAGGGGCAATTATAAGAACAAGTGTTTTCTTCCATAGAATGTTCTCATCAACAGTGTATTGTCAAGCTTAATGCCCAAGCTTCCCATCAGGACAGGAGCTATGGCCCCTGCTGCAAAGCACAGGTAACAAACAGGATATGGTGGTGGACGGAAAGTTAGTTGACTTAGGGTGACTCCACAGGGTTTTCAAGGCAAGAGACGTTCAGAGGTGGTTTGTCATTACCTGCCTCTGTGTTGCTACTCTGGACTTCCTCGGTGGTCTCCCAACCAAATACTAACCAGAGCCAACCCAGCTTAGTTGCTGAGATCTAATGAGGTCAGGGCTAAAACAGGATATAGGGTATTCTTTTTATGTTTTTGGGGGGACACCACATTTGTTTTTTTGAAGTGTCTAAAAATAAACAATAATCTCACCTTCTGAAACTCATATTACTCCTTCAGCACACTCAAAACAGAGAATTTTTAACTTTTCCCCCTTTTCTTGGGAGTTTAGGATTCACTGATAGTCAACATATATGAAGAATTATAGCACTTGATACGACTAGGAAAATCAGTTCAGCAGAACCAAACTGGGATGCTTGGGAAGGACTGTGACAGAAGAAGCTCCTAAGATTTTTAATTCTAAATAAACGGAAATGCAGATCTGTGGTTCTCAACTCCTTAACAGCCTGCAAATCCTGGTTAGATTCTGGTCAGGAGTGAGAAATAGGGAAAGTATATTGGAAGCTGATATTGTGTAAACTTCTGCCTTGTGGTCAAGAGCTTAAACCTTTTCTTTGTATTGCTATTTATTAAAACATTTATATCTCTCCTTTCCTCTTGGTTCAAGGCAGCTTACTATAACACTGAAACATCCCCAGCTAATGCCAAAGATAAAATAGCAAGCCCAATACCCGGCATAGCAGTGGTAGGAACTAATCATGTTTGATCTATGAATGACAATGACAACAGTTTCCAGGGAGCCAGGACTCACTGGGGTTTAGCCCTGGGAATTGTTTTTAATGTCATGCTTCTGCCCCCAAATATGTGATGTAATAATAAATGGGAATGATCCTCTCTCACCAGTCTCTCTCTCTCTCGGCTTGGCTTCGCGAACGAAGATTTAAGAAGGGTGCAATAGCCCACGTTTGCTGCAGGCTCGCTGGTGGCTGACAAGACCAATGTGGGACAGGCAGGTCCGGCCACAGCGGCTGCAGGGAAAAGTCTGATTTGGGGTTGGTGCTGTAGCAGTGCGATTCTTCCTCAATCTCCTTTTGTCCTCAAGACCAGCTATGCGTGCGTTCTCAAAGGAAGAGACAGCCTGGTGGATGGTGTGCCTCCATGCTTTGCGATCTGAGGCTAGGTCAGACCACTGGTGATGGTTGATGTGACAGGTGCTAAGGGATTTCTTCAAGGAGTCCTTGTACCAGTATAGCCAACATAAAGCCTCTAAATATCTGGGATGAGAATACTGATAAAAGAAGTTATAGGGAAATAACATGCAACCCAGATAAATCACATTGGTGCATCAACACCAGGAGTTCTAGAAAGCTACATATTTCACTAGGTCGGAGAGAAAAGCTTTCAAGTCAGAGGGCAAAAGTTCTAGGCAAATTTACTGTCTGGTAATTTTTATGCTTTACCTGTTTAATTTTTATACTCACTTGTGCTCTGGTATGCCTAGGGGATTTACAGTGCAATCCTAAGGAATGTTACACTCTTCTAAGCCCACTGAAGTCAACTCTACTCAGGCCTGTGCTGTCAACTTGTGGAATTCACTTTCACAAGATGTAGGGATGACGCTAAAGTTGTCTTTAAAAGGAGAGGACAGGTCCAACAACACTAAATGGAACCTCCACGTTCAGAGGCTGTAACCTTCCAAATGTCAGCACTGGGGAGGGTAACAAGAGGTGGAGACTTTGGCCTCCATGCCCTGCTTGTAGCTCTTCCAGGGGCATCTTGCTGGCCAACTGTGTGTGAAACAGAACCCAGTGTACCACTCTGACCCAGTTTGGCTGCTGCTGGGACGCATTTCAGGCTAAGCATGTCCAAAAGGCGCTTGTTCCAAGGCCTGCATTCTTCCCAACACTATCCCTTCAGGAATGTCTACTGGAGCTCTCGCCTCCATTCCTAACTTGCAAACAGTCGTCTCTTGAGGGATCCCGGCAGATACCCAACGCCACAACCTTAGATTGGTAGCAGATCCTTGCTAATTGCTTGGCAAGTGCGCACGCATGATCCTGGAAGCCGGGGACGGGGAGCTGCTTTTCGCTCAGAGCAGAGGAAAAACAGCCGTATGCAGGCCAGGTTTGCCGACAGATATTATGGGACGGTTTCGTGAGATGGGCGGGCTGCAATAAGCAAGTTGATGCGGGTCAGCGGCAGACTGGCGTCGCCGCTTCTTTGCCGAGAGTTCAGCACGCAGAGTATTTGTTCGGGGTGGGTGGGGGGGGAGGCCACGTCACGACGCGGTGCTTCCTTTCGTCACACTCCTAAACTACTATCCCTCTGAAGCATTTCCCACCCAGTCCGTCTCTCATCAATCTTCCCCTAATGTCTGTCCGCGGGCTTGGCGCTGCACAACCCCAAGCAGGCCACACTCTCCCCACCCCGCCCCGCGCGCGCCTGGGCTTTGCCTGCAGTTAAGCCCGAGGCAGCTGTCAAGCGAAGGAAGCCCGCGCAAAGCAGCAGCAGCCGAGCCTGCCCGGGGCCGGAGGCGAAGGAAGCGAGAGCGGCGCAAGAGCGCTGCCGGGAGTAGGCGAGCCGCCCGCTCTGGCCCCGTGCCACCGAGAGGAGGGGCAGCGAATCCCCAGAGCCCATTAAAAAGCCAGGCTTTAACAGAAGCCAGGCGAAGCAAACACCTCCATAGAAGGCAACGGAGCAGCCGCGGCTACCGGGAGCGCCTTCCCCAGCGGCCGGATCTTGCTTTCCCTCCGCAGCCGAGCGAGAGGCCCGCGACGAGTCCAACTGGAAGGGCTTCGCCTGCTGAAACCCCCGAGCTTCCGCCCTCCCCTCGCCAGGGTCGCCGCAGACGCAGAGCCCAGCAGCGATCGAGCGGGTGCGCGCGCGCGCGCGCCTGGATGAAGCGGCTGGAGCGGTGAGCAGCGAATCTCGCGCGCCCGCCCGCCCTCCCTCCCCCTGCAAGATGAGTGCTGCGCTCCCCAGCCTTGTGGCCTGGCTGGCCCTTTTGCTCCTGGGAAGGACGGACCGCCTCGCCGACGCCTGCAGCTGCTCTCCGGTGCATCCGCAACAGGCGTTTTGCAATGCAGATGTAGGTAAGGAAAGGACGCCCGCCCACCCGCCCTTCTCTGCGGCTCCCCTAGTGGTTTCTTTTCGTGGCGTGAGCCAACCCCGTATGTCTTTCTCCAGCGGGAGCTGCCTTGTCTCGCCCTGCAAACTCACTTGTTAACAGCCAAAACAACCCCACCCCTTTATCCTTGCAAAGAAAAGGGGGGAAAAAGAACCACGGGGATGCGGGGAGGGGAGCGAGGGGAGGATTATTCCATTCCCGGACAAATCCTGCTAGCTTCTATTGTTAAACGAGGGCTTCGTCAGATTGCCCTTCCGCCCAGTGACACCCCCCCCCCCCGGTTTATAAAACACTATCCTTCCCCCCACCCTTTTTCTTTTAACCTCCTTCCCCACGCCCAAACACGCTTCCTCTGACCCGATCCACAGGAATTCACTTGAAAGCACAAAGGCAACCACGGACTCAAATTCCTTTTTTTTTTTCTGGCGACGGCTCTCTGCCTGCAAGACCTACGAGGCTGCCAAAAGCTGGTGGAAAGTGGAAGGGAAGCGATTCCGTAATCAAAACTTCACAGAAAACTAGGAATACCTTCCAACAGACACAGACAGGGGAAGAATGCTACTTTCCACTTTACATAGCTTAATTATGTAAACAAATACACATTTAAGAGGAGTTATTTCTTTACTGGAGGGGGAGGCATCCCCATATCTCACCTTGGCCCACCAAACCTACCGGTTGGCCATCCATGTGTTCAGGTTGCTGGACTGTTCTAGTTTAAATTGGCATGTGCACAAAAAGTTTTTTTATTTATCTCTCTTGAAGTCAAGGTGCAGATTGCCGCTATCCCTGTTTTGGGATTCTCGTACACATGCACATCCTGAAGCTAGGCAGTTCCCTTTAAGCAGATCTATTTGGAGAAACCTCAGAATGAAATGCTGTTTCAGCCTTTCCATCCTGGTAGCCCGCAGAGGCCTGGGGTGGAGGCCTTTGACCTACAGAGTGGAGGAAACCAGAGAGACATATGGAGGGAGGCATGGAAGGATATGAGTCTACTGCTCGGCTGATGGTAACAGCAGAGGCTGCGGGATATGAGCAAGCTGGGTTGGCACAAAGCGGAAGCTCTTTTCTCATCTCCTTACTGCACATAAATATCTTCTGTCTCTTAAGAGTCGGTCTCCCAGGAGCAGTTTAGCCTTGTTGCCATTTTTGCTGCATTCATGCCAGCCTGCTTTTGCTTTCAGGTGCATTCAGCAAACCCCTGGATGCATTCTTATTGTAGCCAAAAGGCTTCTTCTTGCCTCATCAGCATATCCTTCCTGTGCAGCGAGTCCCATGTTGCTTAAAAGAAAACCCCTCGTTTTTCGTCATGTCCAGGGCCCCTATTTATTGGTTATTCTCTCTCCTGGGAAAAAGCTTCAGCTATACTGTGAGGAGAGGCATAACGTCAAGACAGTATTCCTCCATATAAGAACTCTACCTATTGCAAAAGTTTGCTTCGTAAGAGCCTGTGACGGACAGGGTACCTGCTTTGCACTCGTGTAAATGGATTTTACTTTAGAATCCATTATTTTGGAGAAAGCGGAGAAATAGGTGTGATACCCTCTCGTCTTCCAAGCATCTTGTGTCTGATCATGTTGTCCAGATAGGATGTAACTTGAGACTGGTCTCTTCAAGCCCACATAACCTGTTTTCAGGTGTACTCTTAGAAGATACGATGTTTCAATCATGAGGAAAGTGCCTCTGAGCATATGTCTTTCCCTAATGCACTGGGTAGGTGGGGTTGATCCCCAAACATCTTGTCCTTTAAGAAATTAAGCAGTGCAACTCAATTGATATTTATGGCTCAAAAGAAGAGAGCCTGTGTTCAACTCTGGTAATGTTCTGAACAAAGACTGTTTTGGGGAGGCTGAATAACTCTTCCTTCTACCTGCTGCCTTGAATAGCTTTGAGAAATACAGGGTTTTGGAGACTCCCTCCTAAGCTGCTCCTGGGAGACAGACTCTTAAGAGACAGAAGAGAGCCCGTTTGGTGTAGTGGTTATGTGTGTGGACTCTTATCTGGGAGAAACAGGGTTGATTCCCCACTCCTCCACTTGCACCTTCTGGAATGGCCTTGGGTCAGCCAGAGCTCTGGCAGAGCTTGTCCTTGAAAGGGCAGCTTCCGAGAGAGACTCTCTGCCAGGCTGGTAGCTAACCAGGGGCCCACGGGGCCTGGCCCCCTGACAGTTTGGGGGGTCCCCTCACACCAGGCTGCCCCTCTTTTCTGTGCAATTTAAATTGGGTGGGAGGGGCACCCAGGAACAGCTGCTGCCCCTCCCCTGCCATTTAAAGGGCCCACAAATCAGCTGATTGGTGGGGTCCAAATAGCATGGGATGGGTGGCAGGAGCAGTCACCAGCCTCCTGAATTATTTAAATGGTCCCCTCCCCCTGCAGCCCCGCCATGGCCCCCTCCCCTCATGGCCCCTAGCTACGGGGCTGCTCTCAGCCCCACCCACCTCACAGGTTGGGGAGGAAGATAAAGGCGATTGTGAGCCACTCTGAGATTCAGAGTGGAGGGCGGGATATAAATCCAATGTTGTCTTTTTCATTTCTTGCAATTTAACATAATGCATCTTGAGTACTATCTTTTGATTGTAAATGGAGAGATGTCTTTACTGTGGCCTCCAGCCCAGCATGGCTGAGCCTCTGATGAAACAAATTAGCATTGCATGTTTCCATCTTGATTCAATCAAAGCCTTCATCTGCCGGCTCAGCAAAATGCTGAAAGGAGTGTTTAATCATTCCTTTTTGTGATGTCATTGTGCATCCCTTTGCACTGGGCAATTGGCAGAGAGAACTGAAGAGAGTGAGGCTGCTTTGCCCTTCTAGCTTGGCCACTTTGTGCTGGGTCACTCACCAGTTGCTTTTTATTTGTAGGCGTTGTCCTCCTTCCTTCCCAATTTGCTCAACTTGGAAGCTGCTAAAAGGCAGGGGCTGGCAGGGGCTGGGACTCAAATTCCTTTTTCCATGAATAATCCCCTTATTAAATCCTAACATATTAAGCAAACAGCCCTGGCCCTAGCTTCCAGATCTCACTCCAGAGATGGAATTTGGAAATACTTTGGCAGTGCACCCCACTCTGCTACAATGATGGTGTCAATTAGAAGATCCAGACTCTCTCTCTCTGTCCCAAACTGCCTTCGCAGATGTTCAGAAAATGGAGCAGCTGTTGTCAGCAGCAGCTGTCTGCGGTTTCATTTTGCTTTCCAATATCTTTTCCTTCCATGGGAGTAGACATTTCTGAGATATGAAAATAAGCTATTTGCATTCTCCCTTGTGAACACATTCCGAACATACGACATCTTGTATGTGGCTCTTATGATAGCTCCTTTGATCCCTAGATCCGCATTGGGGCTCCTCTGATCCCTGAAGGCAGCAGGGGTGAGCCCTCTTTGTGAGCACATTGGTTTTTGGACACTGGCCCTAGCTAACCAAAGATCACCTAGCAGGCTTCCATAGTGGAGAGAGGATCTGGACCTGAATCCTCCAGATTCTATAGTGTGATACTGTAACCATTGTTACAGCTGGCAGCAGTGAGCCAGGACAATCTGAGTCCTCAATACTCTTCCAGATGTGGAATCAGAGCATGCAATTTAACCTGTTTACTCCTTGGCTGTTTTCGCACTGACCTTTTACTGGCGCGAGCACCCTCTTCACACCGGAGGATCTGCCCGGATTTCGCACAAGAAGCGCCGGCGCACCCAAAAGAGCCGGCTACTTCCGTCGCGAAACCCGCTCAAACGGAAACCGCCAAGAAGCAGGAAAACGTTTGAGCGGGTTTTGCGACGGAAGTAGCCGGCTCTTTTGGGTGCGCCGGCGCTTCTTGTGCGAAATCTGGGCAGATCCTCCGGTGTGAAGAGGGTGCTCGCGCCAGTAAAAGGTCAGTGCGAAAACAGCCCTTCTCTTTTGTATCCTTTGAATTGCATACTACAGACGAATTTATAGCAATGTAAACCAAATGTTTAGTGAGGAAAATAAATATCCTAATAGCATCCGGAGATTAGAGAGAAACAATATTGGTTATCCATAAAATATAAAACAAAACATTTATCACAGGAACTCTCATAAGATTTCTTCCTCTTACAAGAGTCTGGCCACCATTTTTGTTGTCTGGGGGCAGGCAACAAGAAATGGGAGCTGAATTCTCGTGAGAAGAGCAAATCTTTCAGAACTGGGGAAGTGGAACATGGCTGTTTGCCACACTGCTTTTAAAGAGTCCTGAGGCAACAAAGAGGTAAGGATAATTATCTTTGGTGGCTGCAAGGCAAGAGTGGCCAATGAACAGGTCTCAAGTAGGCAGGCAGGCAACATGTGGGAGAAGAGGCAAACCCCCAAATCTGCTGCCTCGGGCAACAACCTCAAATCACCTCATTGTAAAGTTAGTCCTGTCAACTGGAATGCAGGATATGAGGTTGCCTTTGGATACAGTTGATAAGGAGACATCTTGCTGGCTTCTTTTGTGAAGGGACCTCCCCTTTATTATGTCGTTAAATAATATTTTCACATAGTATCCTACTGATAGCTGCTGCTGGGGTTTCCTTCCAAAATTCATAGAAGAGCTGCCCAAGACAGACATAGAGGCTCATGTCATCATGGCTTAATAGGAGGGTCCCTTGATACCTTACCTGAGAAAAAGGGAAGGAAACATCCCAGAATGGGTGCCATCCATGGAAAAAGAACCAGACAGGAAATGTAAGTCACAGTAGGAACCAGTGTATGAGGAACAACTGACATAAAAATTCTTGGTAAAAGGTTAAAAAAATATATACAGCAACATATACCTGAAAATTCTAGTTTTATGTTTGTAGTAGGGGGATGGAGGGGGGTAGCTAACTAGCCATGTGAGCACCAGTGTTGGAGAAGAATAAAACCCTTTTGTCTCTCATCACTGAGCAGGTAGGCAGTCTGTTGGCTTTCTGGGACCACAAAAGATAGTGCAGGGATGAGGAGCAGTGAAGGTCAGATGTTTTGTCTCTTCTGTCTTTACTGCCCAAATTCCATTCTTGCAAACCATACTTTGTGATAAAAAGTTCCTATTCCTACCCTCGTACATCTTCCCATAGAACTGGCTGCTGCAAGGCTCTCATTTTATAGGTGACTGCTGTTCGCAGCCAGTTTCTGAAGACCCTAGTGGAAGGGTGTTTACTCTGTGAACAGAAGCATCGAAGTGGCAGTGAATGATCTAGAAATAAATGTAGGTTGGCAAGAAACACTGATGGGAAAGAGCCAGCATAACCACTGAAGGGTCTGTCTATGCCAATCTATATGTTGAGCTCTCTAACTTGGGTGCATGTAAGATTTTGCAGGGTTTTTTTAAACTGGGGAATGAGTAGACATGATGGAGGGAAAAATAAATGAAATGGTATATAGCACTTTCCCTTGTCTCTGCTGCTTGCCTCCTGCATTGCTGTTTCTGAGTGGACAGGTGGGCAATCTGATACGTTGTGTTTTACCAAGGGGTGTCATTGCCGGTATCAAATTGTTGTGACCCAGCGGGTTAGGCTTAGAGCCACACAGATTTTTTTTAAACACATGGCTGTTGTTTTTAAAAATGATTTGGTCGCTTAAAAGGAAGATGAGATGCATTTGTGGGTCATAGGTCTGTTAATGGTCATTAATCATGATAGCCGAATGGAAATTGCATGTTTAAAGGCACGCTGCTTCTGAGCTCAAGACTCTGGCAACAAATGACTAGGGGTGGACATCACCTTTCCACTGAGCCATGTGACTTCCCTAGAAGATCTTGCAGGTTGCTGTTAGAAACAGAGTGCTGTACAAGATGGTCTGATCCAGGAAGACGACTCATGTGCCTCTATGTCATTCTTTCTCACATATTTGAGCATATGCCAGTACATAGACATGCGCACTGTTGGGTTGTTTTCACTTCCTTTGGCTGACTTGGTCCACGAAGAACCAACAGATGGTCTCTTTATTTGCATTCTATTGCACCGGCTTGTAGTAGTGCCTGTAGAAAACAACAATTGTTCTAATATATATATTCTTTTTGACATTGCTTTTCATGTCATCATCAGAGAGCACTGGACCATAGGGTGGCATAATCTCCAGGCTGTGTTCCAAATCTAGAATTTGTAGCAGAAACTTTATGCTGTACCAGACAGCTGGTGCTTGTATGGCTATCTGTTTCCTCCCAGGCCTTCTGATTGCTTTGGAACTCTCCCAGTTCATTGCCTGTCATGTCAGATAAGTATAGAAAGCCGTATCCACATCTAGCCTCAGCTCATGCATCACTTCCAAATTCATAAAGCATATAGATATGGGACTATAGGTTGCACTGGCTGTTCTTGGAGCCCCTTCTTCCCTCCAGCTCCACCTTAGCCTGTGAAAATTTCAAGCTGAAGGCACTCATAACTTTTTTAGAGCAGTGAGGCTGCTATGGAAGTGCTCTTACAATCCCCAGTAAAAATATACTTTCCTCTCCAATGCCAAAAACCAAAAAAGGTCTGTAAGTGTGAAGCAGAAACCAGCTGTGAAGCACCAATTGGCTGGCCTGTGACATCTAAAAACAAAAACAAAACCCTCTTCTTCCCTTTAACCTCTAGAGTAGTTTTTCATTTTTAAATAAGGTGACAAATGAGCAGATAAATACATAAAACAGTATTATAAAAAAACCCAACAAAACAGGCAATATGCACAATGCATACAGAGAGGGGGCAAGATTGATAGTTGACTGGAGTTTGGTTTGCTAACATGCATGTCTGTCATTGTATTTGGGAAGCTGGGTTTGTACTGCAGTTGAAGAATTAGCTGCGAGCTCTGTTTTTGTATTACATCTTTTTTCATCCACACCCTTCCATCCACATACATACACCCCTAGCGTCAGTGCCTGGATTCTGTTCCCAGAATACCAAGGTTTGGCTCTAGTTCTTTCTGTCTCTGTTCTTTCTGAGGGCAGAGCATCCTGGTAGATGTCCTAGTTGTTAGTTGTTCACTCTTGCTATTCGGGGGAGGGCAGATTAGAAACTGAACATAATAATAATAATGAATTGATTTCTCAGGACTTCACTGTGATAACCTACATTGATGCTGTCAATGCAAATAGTTTGCAGCACAGAAACAGTGAACAAGTCTATAGGTTTCTGCTGTGGAGCCTAAGGTCATAAAATATGCGTATGTGCATATACATAAGATTTCTGCACTTTGACGGTCCATGTTCTTGCAATGGAATATTCAGATTATGGAATCAGAATAATATGAACTGATTTGTTTTTATGTTGGCATTCCTAATATATGATTGTTGCAAAAGGGTGACTTTTCAGAATGTAAAAAGGTGATGTAGAGACTGGAGTATGCATAGGATTCAGAGAAGCAATGTGCATGAAGGGAAATGCGTGGATGGTGCAGAAAGATTACAGCATTCAAATATTCTGCCACTTGGTTAGTGGAAACATCTTGCTAGTGACATTAACAGGCCTGGCCCAAACATTTTCAAGGTTCTTTTCCACAGCGATGAGGGCTAGAGTGTGTTCCTGTTAATACTTGAAAAGAAATGTGTGTGTGCCATCAGAAGCTCCAGTGACCAGATGTGTTCCTGTTAATACTTGAAAAGGAATGTGTGTGTGCCATCAGAAGCTCCAGTGACCAGATAGATTCCACATTGTACAACAGAATTGCAGCCACACTGATTTCTAAATTCTCTGGTCGTAAAAAGATCATTTCAGAGTTGACCCGTGTCTGTTCTGTACATCTCCTAGATCAAGCGGAGCTGTAAATCTCAGGCTGTTGTTTAGGCACCTGCTTGCCTTGTTTGTAGTCAGGCCTTTATCTAGGATTTTTTTTCTGGAGGGGGCGCCAGGGGATGCTAATTAAATTAACAAAGCATAAACAAGAGGAGAGGGGGTCAGGGGACCAGGAGAGGGTGTGTCTGGCAGATTTGGGAGGGGGCGCTACCCCCACAGTCCCCACCTAGTTATGGCCCTGGTTGGAATGCAGAAGCCAAATGAATGCTACTGGGCATTTTCCATTCTGAAAACCTGACTTGCCCATGTTGCTTTCACTTGCCTCTGGCAGAGCCATAGCAGGGGCCAGTCCAGCTCTGGCTGGTTGCCATGTTGGTGAGGCTGCTATCCTCGTCTCTTAGGAAAGCTTTCCTAGTGGTCAGTTTAATTGCATAGGAAACATAAAGGCTGCCTCCTTTAATCTTTCCAAGCTGAGGATTTTCCATCTCAGCACTCACTGTTTCCATCATTTTGCTTCAGACGACTCGGTACTGCCGCATTATAAAACCCACCTTTCTGCGGCTCTGTTGGGAAGCTGGGTTCGTGCTACATCCCTCTCTGTAATTAAAAGACATTGTTTGGACTGCACAAACCCGTCTCCCTCCGTTGTTCTAAATTTAATTCTCCTGGACTGCTGTCCTCTGCATTCATCCTGACTGCAGCCCTTGGGTACAAAATAGGTTTTAATTTTCTGTTACCCCCTTTCTCTTTGTAATATAAATTATTTTTGTTGTTCGTGCACCATTTCGGATTTCTGTGTGTGTACGTCTGTGTGTGTGGGGTGGGGGAATAATTCACTATAAGTTTCAGAGACCTACTCATGGATAGATTCAACATTTGACTGAAAACAAACAATGTCTCTTTATGAGTTTTTGTTACTATTACTGCTCACAATTTCCTAATAAGAGCAAGGTTATCAATATAGGGCAGTCACACACCTTCCCCCCCCCTTTTTTTTCTTGAATAGGAGGAAAGACTGAAAAGGGGAGGGAGGGTACCTGACAACTAATTGTTGTCGGGTATGGCAATATGGCTAGCGTACCACTTCTTTTTCTTAGAGGTCAAGAACACCGAAATGTTACAGTACAGGAGCTCAATTAATTCACTGTACAATATTTATTTAGTGCATTTTTATCCTGCCCTTCCTCTAAGGAGCTAAGAGAAACATACATGGATCTGTCTTTGTCCATTTTATCCTCACAGCAGCCATGCAAGGTAGGTCAGACTGAGAGAGAATGGCTGGCCTAGATTACCCAGTAAGTTCCTTAGTAAGCAGGGAACTGAACATACAGTCCTGATTTCTCAGGACTTCACTGTGATAACCTACATTGATGCTGTCAATGCAAATAGTTTGCAGCACAGAAACAGTGAACAAGTCTATAGGTTTCTGCTGTGGAGCCTAAGGTCATAAAATATGCGTATGTGCATATACATAAGATTTCTGCACTTTGACGGTCCATGTTCTTGCAATGGAATATTCAGGTTATGGAATCAGAATAATATGAACTGATTTGTTTTTATGTTGGCATTCCTAATATGTATAGTAACATGTATAATTACCTTATGATACTTGTTCCACAAAATATGGTGATGTATACCAGCTGAGATGTTTTTTTAAAGGTGGTCACACAAATATATATAGGATACGTCCGTAAGCAATTGTTAGCTATGACATTCAAATGGAACCTCCATGTTCAGAGGCAATGTGTCTCAGTAATAGTGCAAAGGTAGTCAGGGAGCTGCCTTCATATTCTGCTTAAGTATAAAGCTGACTTTTCAGGGAAAGTATGCTTGGCTAGATGGGTCCCTAATCTAATCCAGCTGGGTTTTTTCTTATGTAGAGTGCTGATGGGAAAGGCATAACTATGACCGGAATCTAGTGGGGTTTGCCTGAGAGCTCGAAGAAAAAGGGTATCCAAGTGAAATCAAAGTTGGAAACTGTAGCAGACTGCACAGATATCCAAAGGGACACCAGAGTGACCGGAAATGTCTCACAGGAAATGTGTTGTAGGTGGTGCAAGCAAACTGACTTCTTAGTTGTACAGCTTGGGCTCTCCTGGTCCTAATTCCAAAAGAGCACCTGACTGATTTTCTTTTTTTTTGTCTCCATCGGCTGACTGATTTTCTCCATTGGCTATATAAGCTGCATATTTGGCATTTGGAGGTGGTTTAGGGTGAATCATAAGTCTTTTCCAGAGCAACAGGCCCTGACAGCACTAGCAGCCTTGCTATGGTAACCAATAGGCATGCAAGTGGCACCATCTCAGGATTTAGTAACTAATGCGGGGGGGAGCTCAGACAATTCAGATCAAACCAGAGGTAGTGAATATATAGTTCATCTATGATCCTGTGTTTATTTTATTTTATTTTTGTAGATTTTTAGATTTATATCCCACCCTTCTTACAAGCGGGCTCTGGGCGGGTCCCATCATATGTTAGTAGCATAACAATCACATAAAATATCTAAAGACTCAGCATAGTAATCAGTGCCTCAACATAGACCGCCAACAAATACGATGGTCGTTTCAGGGCCCTCGGTCTTAGGGGGAGGCTGAACAGCGAGGAGACGAGACGCCTGCTGCCTCAGCTAAAGGCCTGGCAGAAGAGCTTCATTTTACAGGCCCTGCGGAACTGTAAAGAAGAAGAAGAAGATATTGGATTTATATCCCGCCCTCCACTCCGAAGAGTCTCAGAGCAGCTCACAATCTCCTTTACTTTCCTCCCCCACAGCAGACACCCTGTGAGGTAGATGAAGATATTGGATTTATATCCCGCCCTCCACTCCGAAGAGTCTCAGAGCGGCTCACAATCTCCTTTCCCTTCCTCCCCCACAACAGACACCCTGTGAGGTAGATGAAGATATTGGATTAATATCCCGCCCTCCACTCCGAAGAGTCTCAGAGCGGCTCACAATCTCCTTTCCCTTCCTCCCCCACAACAGACACCCTGTGAGGTAGATGAAGATATTGGATTAATATCCCGCCCTCCACTCCGAAGAGTCTCAGAGCGGCTCACAATCTCCTTTCCCTTCCTCCCCCACAACAGACACCCTGTGAGGTAGATGAAGATATTGAATTTATATCCCGCCCTCCACTCCAAAGAGTCTCAGAGCGGCTCACAATATCCTTTACCTTCCTCCCCCACAACAGACACCCTGTGAGGTGGGTGGGGCTGAGAGGGCTCTCACAGCAGCTGCCTTTTCAAGGGCAACCTCTGCCAGAGCTATGGCTGACCCAAGGCCATCTCAGCAGGTGCAAGTGGAGGAGTGGGGAATCAAACCCGGTTCTCCCAGATAAGAGTCCGCACACTTAACCACTACACCAAACTGGTAATAGGTCCGGCAGGACCCTGATTTCTGCTGGAAACTCATTCCCCCAGCCAGGGGCCAGGGCTGAAAAAGCCCCGGCCGTAGTCAAGGCAAGTCAGAAGTCCCTGGGGCTGGGGAACACCCAGAGTTGCTGGTTCTCTGGTTGTAGGGTTCTGTGGGGCTCATATGGGGAGAGGTAATCAAGAAGATATACTAGCCCCTGGCCATATAGGGCTTAAATTATTCTGTATTGGTGGGAGTAGAGAGCTCATTAGCAACTAGAATTTTGATCCACAGCAAAATCTTGAGAAAGACCAGACTTTGAATTGAGCAAATGCTGAATGTATAGAGCTGTGAGTTAGAGACATTGCCGGCAATGTTCCCTCTTAAGCTGTGGAGTCTTGTGAGCAAAAATTCTGCTTTGTGAAGTACTGCGTAAAATAGCTTGCTTTAAGGCCATTTTCCTTGAGCTAAGATAAAAATATATGAGCCGGGGGCTAAAAAACTGAGCTGGCTCGCACTGACTCATCTTAGGGGGAACACTGATTGCTGGCTATTTACACTGAGTGACATTGGGTTACCAATTCATACTGGGAAGGAGGGGAATCAAGATTCTAATGCCTATGAGTCTTATGGAATATAGTAGTCAAGATGCACCCTAAGGAATGTCATTGGGACCAAGGTCATTGCTGGGGGCCAGATTAAAGCTTTGGACTGCTATTTGTCTACTTCTGCATTAGAATGATAACAGAAATGTTGCCAGCTGACTCGTGTGGGATTTAGAAAGAGAATCTGATGAGTTACAGTGCAATCCCGAACAGTTATATCCTTCTCTGTTACAACCCAACTCTGCTTTGGTTGGGTTACAAAGCTGTTGAGAGAAATCAGTGAAATTCCGTTGCATCTTCTGTTTTGTTTCTTTTTAGGATAGGTCTGGTCACTCCTTTGGCTCAGTTTTGTATTTTCTTTCAATCAGTCCAGTATCATTGCCCCTGTTCCCCAGTGTTAGCGAGAGGAAAATTTGAAAATAAAACTCAAAATTACAAACAAATAGATAAATAAACACATCGTGCTGTAATATGAATTGTTCTAATATTTTTGGCTCAAGTCAGATGTGATGGCAGCTGATCTGGGGTCTGCTGGAAAAACTTATAAAGCAAAGGGTGGGGATCTATTGACTTCTTTTTCTTCTTCTTATTCCTCCCATGGTTTGGTGGTGGTGGGAAATGTCATCACATTTCCCAGCCAATTTATGGTGTCATTACAAGTTGTAGCTGACTTGTGACCACATAGGGTTTTCAAGGCAAGCGACAAACTGAGGTGGTTTGCCATTGTCTGCCTTTGTATAGCAACCCTGGACTTCCCTGGTGATCTCCCATCCATGTATTAACCAGGGTCAACCCAACTTGGCTTCTGAGATCTGACAAGGTCAGGCCATCCTGGGCCACCCAGGTTAGGGCTGTCATGCCTTATCTGCATGCAGTTCCTTCTCCCTGGATACTTTCCCCCAGTTTTGCTCACTTGTGACAATTGAGCCAGGCACGGGGTGTGTGGGGGGTGGTGGTGGAATGGGAGAATGAAGCTGTAGGTTATAAGGTGGAGGAAGTGTGTGTGGGTCTAGCACCCATTACACATGTACCTCATTGGCTCTTAAAAACAGCCCCTCCCCTTTTATAAGAGACAGATGATGGTGTAAACAAGCTTCATACCATGTGAGTCATGGACATCCTGTTTTGTTCCCCCCTCCCAACATGATTCCAGTTCAGTGTTTGGAAAGTTAACTGTACTGATTTAATTTTATCTAGAGGACCATGCCAAGACAGGGCTCGCTGTTGGGGCTTGTTTTGCATGGCAGTTTATGGAAGAGATTGGTGGGTCAGCCCAGCAACTGAATCTTGTGCTAAGCACACCAGGATGCTGGGAAAGGGTAAAGTGGAGCAACAGATGATTGCAGACTGAGAAAGGGCGCAGCGAAGTGCAAAATTTCCATATCTAAATGTACAGAATGGAGAGTCAACTCTTAATCAAGATCCCATTATGGGGCCTCCTTAAAAAAAACCAATACAAGTTATCAGTTATGTATCTTCTTTTCGCATGGGTCAGTCTTTACTCATACTTTAGTCTGAGAATCTCTCTGGGACATCTGCCAGGGAATCCATTTAAACCTCGTTATTATTGTGTGTTGTATTGCCAGTGCTTCTCTCTAGATCTCAACTGGGATCGCATTACTGTTATTACTTTTTAGACCTTTTTGTCTTCTGTTTACACACATCCTGCAGTTTCTCAAAGTGCTGCTGGCATTTTCCATCTGCATTAAAACTAAATGTGTTGTGGCTGGGTTAAGTTTCATATGTGCCTTTTTGACATCAGTTCGTTCAGACTTCTAAATAAATCTGTAAGTAGCATAGAGAGCCTTGGCAAAGACATTTCCCCTAGTTCTCAAACACTGAAGGTGGACCATCTGGTGCATCTGGATAGGGTGAGAGTTCATCTTACCCCATAATATGTATTTGAGTGTGTTTGGATTATTTAGGTTTGTACCGCTGACTCTATTTCTTGCCTAGGGCCAAAATAGATGAGACATTGGGAGTTCTGAGTCTGGAGCTCCAGGTGTTTTTACAGTGCTGTTATCAAGTACTTGATTGTCTGATTCAAAGGGGGACTGCAGTGCAAGGGTAGGGGATGTTTAAGCCTCTGTGTTTTTCTTCTGATCTAAAATGACCCCAGAGAGATTCTGTTTATTCCTTGGGGAAAACATACAAGTAACCCATATTTGTAATCGCATGTTATTCCTACAAAGCAAATAGTGTCTCCCTGGAGCCATTTTAGATCAGGAAAATGGCATGGAGAAAGGGTTGAAATGAAGAATTAAGTGCTGAACAAACTGGCATAGCTTTGAAGATGTGTCATATTTGTCACCTTCCTGCTTCAATCCCATAATTGCTAAAGAAATGATCCCACTTCCCAGTGAGTTAAACTATTCCCTTTCTCTTTCAAGAAATCCCTGTGGGCAGTCTGGAGTGCTGCTTATAAAGATCCCAGCTAGGTCGCTGACTCCCGGAGCAGCTTTTTTCATGTATGATAAGTGAGGTACACAAATAGTAAAATTCTTGCCCTCCAAAGCACATGATAAATCTGTTAGTCTTTAAGGTGCTGCAAAAGGCCTGTTTTATCTGAGTGAGTTAGGTCCAGAGTCTGTACCTGTGGCTGTGTTGATAGTGCTGTGAAGTAACATCTCCTACAGCAGAATATAGCTTTTGAAAAAGAAATTACGGTATGTGGCATGGGACAAACTTTGCACCAACCTTCCAACTGACACAATGCAGAACAGGTCATGTGGATTGGTTGCCTATCTGGTTCAGAGTTAGCCTATGGAAAAGACTCTGCCTACATGGCTCTGAGGTACTAAACATTGGGAACTGGTTGGTCTAGATGGAATTGATTCTCTTTGGCTTGGCCCTCCCTGCCAAGGCTAGGAGCCTTTGTCAATATTGGATTGGAGCCATGTGTAACTTCAGATATAGAAGAAATGAGAGTGAGTTGTCTGGTCTGTTCTAGATTGATGGTCTCAGTTGTCCATTCTCTTAAAATCTCAGAAGCTATTTGTCACATTGCCCATGTATCTCATGCACTATTTCTTCCAAAGTGTAAGGTGGAAGAATAAAGATAAGGAACAATTATGCTCTAGAATCTTGATTTAGAAGAAGAAGACCGCAGATTTATACCCCGCCCTTCTCTTTGAATCAGAGTCTCAGAGTGGCTTATAATCTCCTCCCCCCCCCCTTTTCTCCTTCCTGTGAGGTGGGTTGGGCTGAGAGAGTTCTCACAGCAGCTGCCCTTTCAAGGACAACTCCTACAAAAGCTATGGCTAACTCAAGGCCATCCCAGCAGGTGCAAATGGAGGAGTGGGGAATCAAACCTGGTCCTCCCAGATAAGAGTCTGCACACTTAACCACTATACCAAACTGGCACTATTTAAATTTAAATTCTGATAGTGATTATGCAATATATGGGAAGGAGATTATAATCATGCTTTGTTTAATTCTTTGACATCATGCTGAAGAGTACAGAATAAATCTGGGCATGAGTCAATGCTTCTTTGAAAAATGGGGAGGTTCCATCCACCTTGACAAGTCATGAAGCATATCCTGAAGAAGCCAGCCTTGGCCTCAGCTTGTTAATGGCAATCTGAAGGAGGGTGCATGCACACCAAAGCTTGTTGGTCTTAAAGGTGCCTCTGAATTCACACTTGCACATTTATCCTTTTTGGACTGAGGGTATGGACTTTCATATTTTCTTGGATGACAAGAATTGTTTAAAATGATTTCAGTGTGGCTTCATGCCCAGTTTTGAAACTGAATCTGTCTTGACTGATGACCTCTGCCGGGGGAGACATATAGTGTAACCCTTTTCATTCTCCTGGTCCTCTTGGTGATTTCCAGTACTATCTACCGTGTAGTACACTTTTGCACGGCCTGTCTGAGGTGGGTATCTGTAGCACTCTGCTAATTGTATTCCAAAGTTAAATGCTAGAGCCAGACTTCTGGAGTTTAATTCCCACAGAGACAGTTCCTGGCCTTTGAAAGACAGGGCAGACTGGGATGCCAAATGACCTTGGCAGCCTGTCCCTGCCATACCTTTGGCAAAGAGAGGATTTATCCAAGCCAGCTGGTTCCGGAAAGTGTTACTGGGGAACTGTTGCTTGACTCCATGGCCCTTGTGCTGTGGTGTCCTGCAGGTTTCCATTTTGTCCCCATCCTGGCTAGCATAACATAACATGGTTAACTATTAGATGCTCACACAAGACTGTTCCGATTGTCAAACCAGAGTTCATTAGTAGGTTGATGAGAACTGTTTCTGTGTGGCCTCAGGCTTTCTCGGGGCCACTCCTGTTCTATGAAATGGATTTCCTGAGGATGTGAGGAAAGATTTCAGAGAGACTGTAAGGCAGAATTGAGGAGACAGCCTGTTCTAAATGGAGCAGATTTGCAACATCTAAAGTTAGGTTTGCCAAGTCCACTTCAAGAAATATCTTGATTTTGGGGGTGGAGCCAGGAGACATTGGGGGTGGAGCCAGGAGCAAGGGTGCGACCGTCTTAATTGAACTCCAAAGGGTGTTCTGGCCATCACATTTAAAGGGACCGCACACCTTTTAAATGCCTTCTTTGGGGGCTCAAAGAGTTGGACCCCCTGGTTCAATCTTTTTGAAACTTGGAGGGTGTTTTGAGGAGAGGCTATGCTGCAAATGTGGTGCCTCTACCTCAAAAGACAGCCCCCCTGAGCCCAAGATACACACAGATCAATTCTCCATTATCCCCTATGGGAATCGCTCTCTATAGGGAACAATGGAGTGCCCAACAGACATTTCCCTCCCCTCCCCCTGCTTTCTGATGACCCTGAAGCGGAGGGAGGGCCTCCAAACCGGAGGATCCCCTGCCCCCACCTGGGGATTGGCAACCCTAACTAATGTGCCTTTTGATCTGTGGCTTCAGATTAGTCCTCCAAATATGATCTGCAGTAATTTGCCAGCTGCAGCCCTTCTATTAAAAAAAAAAAATCTAATCTGGTGACAGTACTAAGCTCTTGTCCCATCCAGATCAGATTACTGCAATGTATGGGGCTGCCTTTGAAGAGTGTTCAGAAACGGCAAGACTGCTCATTGGTACGGATTATTAGGAACATGCTTCTCTTGAACGTGAAGGAACTTGACTGCCAGTTTTGTTTCAGGTAAAAATCAAAATTTAAAACCGTAAACAGGCTTCTACCAGGATATCTGTTTTGCTCCCATAAAATAAAAAACCTCTCACATTTTTGCCAGAAGTCGCAGGCAGTGTGCATCCATCTTCAGAAATGAGGTAGGTGGCTACCCGGACAAATCAACTCCCCCCCGCCGCCACCCCAGCCACTGTTCTTGTGCTCTTATATATTGGTGCATTTTACTCTTGTTGCCTTCTGTTGCTGGATGAATAAGCATTTGTGGTTACAACTTAATCACTTTTGTCAGTAGTGCATTCTGTGCACATTGCTGCATAGTGAGATGTGTACTTTATGTCTTCTGCAAGGATGTTGACTGTAGTCTTCGTTCTTTTTGCAGTTGCTGCAGTTCTGTTGACAACACAGTTTCTGCTGTGTTTGGGCTGCCTCTTGATTGTAGATACTACTGTTTCTTGTGGTAGCAAATTGCATTAAGAATTGTTTTCTTTTCTCTGTCCTGACTCTACTGTTGATTAATCTCATTGGGTGACTCTGAGCTGTTGTATTGTAGGAGAGGGAGAAAAATTCCTATGCAATTCCTCCAAACCATTACTAAATTTATTTTCAAAAATCTCTGATATTCCCCTCCTAGGGTTACCAACTACCTGGACAAAAGAAGTTCCTGTCACTTTAATAGAGGCTTAATAGGATTTTTATCACGTGATGTTATTTACCTCCATGCCATGAACAGCTTCAGATGACTATTTCCATATATTAACCTTGTATTAAAGAGACAGGTCATTTGCTCCAGACCTATTGGTAACTGTATCCCATCCCCGGGCTTCTTTTCTAGGTTTAAAAGACTTAGGTGCTTTTGACTTCCTTTTCAAGGGAAGTACTCCAACCTCTTGATCTTTTTGGTTCTTTTTTTGTACCATTTCTTTTTGAGTCTGGATAGAGTAGTATAGCATATTCCAAATATACTGGATATTTTATTTACAAACCCTTTCCTAATAATTGATAGGATTGAATTTGCCTTTTTTCAGTGTAGACATTTTTTGTTGAGCTATCCGACTTGACGTCTTTCTTGGTCAATGCCCATTCAGACTCAATCACTGTGTCTGTGCGTGTGTGTGAGAAATTAGGATTATTTGCTCAGTGAGCATTACTCACAACATTTCAAGATAGTTTACCCATCTTCTTCTGCCCTGACGGGGATAGCCCAGGCTAGCCTGCTTTAGTCAGATCTTGGAGACTCAGTAAGGCTGACCTTACCTTTGATGGGTGACCTCCAAGGAATACCAACGTCATGATGCAAAGGCAGACAATGGCAAACCACCTCTGAAACGTCTCTTGCTTAAAAACTAAGTCTAACTTGCCACCTAGTGGTGCATAACGCTAAAAGAGCTAGAACTCCTGGCTGTCAGACAATCTTAAGATCTCCTAACTGTACTACACACAAAACCATACAATAATGATGATAATAATAACAGTAACAATAATACCAATCTTCAGAAAGGTTTAAGAGGAAGGGAGTTGATTACCATCTCATACACAATGGCAATAAGTTAATGCCCCAGAACTAAAATTATTGCTTCTTCCTACTTTCTTCAGAGTCTTTGTTTTAGGGGAGGAGTGAGATCTCTCAGTTTCTCCCTCTATGGGGAGACCCACAGTAATCCTTCTGCTCCTGTTAAATGATTCCTGGCTCCAGTGGATATAATAGTTTTTAGTGGACAAATGGTGTGTGAAAGTTTCCTACGCTTTCTGAATCTGAAGTAGCATATGGAGTGTGTTAAAACTGAAAAGGGAAGAGAGAGTTGGCCTTGTGTCTGAGGCCAGTCCCCTGTGTCTGTCAAATTGCAAGGAGCAAACCCCCTTTCAGAAGCCTATGCAGAAGAAGAAAATTGTATTAGAAAGATGTTATGCTTGAAGGCTGAGACTAGTTTCCTCCCTTCCCCTAGATTCAGTGCTCACAACAACAGTCAAGTCGACCCCTTTAGCTTAACACCTACCTAAGGTGATTTATTTCTTTTTTATTTAACCTATCCTATATATATATATTTCCAGCTCTCCTGTTGGCTGTGGTGCATACCAATCAGCCATTGGCACATCAACCACCAGTCAACTGTACTTACCTCCCATTGGTTGTCTGCTGCTCTCCTGCCTGCTGGGCCACTGGGGAAGCTGTTAGGCAGTGGCTAGGCAACCAAGTTTGCTTCTGTCAGTAAAAGCCAACCAAACTTGGTTTTGTCAGTAACAGGTGGGGGTTGGAGGCCCTTTCTAGGCCTATTTTGGCCCTTGAGGGAGAACTCATTGGGTCCAGTCCTGACTAGGGCTGCCAGCTCCAGGCTGGTGGGAAATTCTTGGAGATTTTGTGGTGGAATCTAAGGAAGCCAGAGTTTGAGAAGGGGAGAGGCCTCAGTTGAATATAATGCCATATACTCCACCCTCTAAAGCAATTATTTCCTCCAGGGGGAGACAGATCTGTTGTCTGGAGTTCAGTTGTGATACCAGGAGATCTTCAGGCTCTATCTGGAGGTTGGCTATCCTAGGCCTAGCTGTTTCCTACTGTTCAGCTGCCGTCCCTGCCCCTCCCCCCATGACAGCCAGTGTGACATGCTTCAGACAATGGTCTCCCAGACACAGGTTCTTGCTGTGGAAGTTGGCTAGGTGATTTTGGACCAGTCACAAACTTTCAGCCTACCTCACAGGGTTGTTGTACAGACTGAAAGGGGGAAGAGGAGAATTTTGTAAACTGCTTTGGTCCCCATGGTAGGAAAAGATTGCACTTTTCCTAGGTAGAGGCTGCAAGGAGGGGGAGGAGATGGAAAGCTGAACTCAGGGGGACTGATAAAGGTAGGTTGATAGTTGGCTGGAAAGGAGATAGGGTTGCCAACTTCAGGTTGGGAAATTATTGGAGATTTGAGGGGTGGAGCCTTGACAGGATGAGGTTTGAGGGAGGGGGTACAATGCCATAGACTCTACTCTCCAAACCAGCTATTTCTGCCTGGAGAACCATTGTTGCCAATCTCCAGGTGAAGGCTGGAGATCACTCAGAATTGCAACTGCTCTCCAGATGGCAGAGATCAGCTCCCCTGGAGAAAATGCCTTGAGGCACATACTCTATGGTATACCATAACACAACCAGGCCAGCCCACAAAAAAACCAGATCACCCCACAAATTCACACTGATGCTAAACATCAAAAGGCTGAATATAACAGGAAAGGTGGCAGCAATGCAGTGCAAACAAAAGGAATGTTGAGCTTTAGTGTCTGTGTGACCATCGTCATGGTCCCCCAGCAGACCCCATAATTATTTTTCCTTCCCTCAATTCTGGGTCTGTTTCAGAGTTTTGAGCCACCCCATACACAGGAACACACATGTGGGGTGGGGTGGGGGAGCTGGCATCTGTTTCAGCTGCGGGGTGGGTGGGAAGACAGCAAGGGGAGGGTGAGTGAATGCCAAGCGTTGGGGGTGGGCAGGAAGGCAGCAAGGGTGAAGAGTGAGTGAAAGTCATGAGGTGGGAGTAGTAGAGTGCCAAGGGTGCAGGTGTAGTTGAGAGGAAGAGATGGTTGGGGGTGGGGAGGAAGATATCAAGGGTGAGGAGGAGTCAGTGTTTTGTCTTGGGTTGATGGGTGGGAAGACAGCAAGGGGGGCACTCACCCAGAGCCTCTTTCTAGAACCCATTGTATTTTTCTTCACAATGGGCCTTTTTCTTAGTTTAAAATACTTATTAGCTGCATTTCTCCTTTGTGTCAGTTGCTTATACAGTATGTTTTAAACATTATAAAAACACTATAAAACACTGGTTGTAAAACTCATTAAAACAATTAAAATTTAATGGTGTGAGGGTTTGGGCCTACATACTGTTCTCTAATGAATCAGGGCAGCAGATTTTGACCTTCACCATTTTTGGAGTTCTGAATACCAAGATTCTGACTGTATTTTTGTTTCATTTATTTGACAGAATTTATATACCCCCTTTCTTCCACTAAAGCAGCTAACGTATTAAAACATACATAAATAAAACCACATTTTAAAACCAACCAAATACACATCATTCAAAGAATTGAAAGTTGAACTAAAATACACACAAAAACATAAAAGCAACAATGAAAACATTTGTCAGGCTCAAAGGGAGGATCACTAAGGGAATGCCAAATGAAATGAACAACAACAAAAACTATTCACCTGCTGGTGCGAGATAGTAACAGAAGGGGACACACAAATACCTCTGGGGAGAAACTTCTGAAGTTTTGCTGCAACTAAGAAGAACCTGTCCCAAGTTGCTACCTGCCTGATCTCAGAAGGCAGGGGCTTATGAAACTGCCTCTGAAGATGATCATAGTGCACAGGCAGTTTCATTAGGAAACAGGTAGGCTTTCAGGTATGTAGTCTTTCAAGTACGTGGTCCCAAACCATGTGGGACTTTAAAGTTCAACACCAGCACCTTGAATTGTGCACAGAAAGAAACTGGGAGGTCATGTAGGTGGGCCAAGACTGGAATACGGTCCCTGTGACTGACTCCAGTCAACATCCTAGTGGTGGCATTCTGAACCAATTGAAGTTTCCAAACATTTCTCAAGGGCAGCCCTACCTAATGCACATTGTAGTAATTTAATCTAGATACAGCCAGGGCATGTATCACCGTGGCCAGATCTTTTTTGCCCTGGGAAGGTCACAGCTGATTAACCATTTGAAGCTGGTGAACGGCATAGTTGGCCACAGCTGCCACCTGCTTATCCAGCAGTAGGACTTGGTCCAAGAGGACCCCCAGACTATGGACCTGTTCCTTCAAGGGGAGTGCAATCCCATCCTGAACAGGTGACCCCTTAAATCCCAGGTCAGACTTTCCATTTCATTCACCAGTAGCACAGTTGTTTTGTTTGATCTGAACGTGCATCTGAACAATTCATGAAGTATTCTTTCAGTTTTACCTGGTGAAATTCCCGGTAGTATAGTCTCTGGTTTCATTTTAAAATTAAATTTTGAAACTTTCTGAATCTCTTCATGTATATCTTTCCAAAATTTAACATCTGGCTTGTCTCTTGATAGGGTATTTGTGTCTTTCAGAGTAACATACTATAATTGTTGGCTCAGAGTATAAACCTCTGCTTCAATATAGCTTCATCTGTAATCATTCCCTTTAACAAAATAAAATGGGTAATTTATAAGCTATAAGAGGGTACAAGGATAGCTTTCGGTACCATCAATCATAGCATCTTTCTGGACCACTTTCTAAACTGGGATTGAAAGGCATTGTTCTGCAGTGGTTCCTGTCCTACATAGAGGATAGCTTTAAAAAGGTGGTCTGGGGGACTTCTTGACTTATAGGGTCCCACAAGGTTCCATCTTATCCCCTATGCTCTTTAACAGGGGCAATACACATGTGGCCTGTGGGCCATCCCCACAGGGCTTGTATACAGCCTGCAAGCAACTCACTGTCATCTGCTTCCTTTTCCCTCTCTCTTGCTTTCTTCTGTGTCACAGCTTGCTTTGCCAGGCTCTCTCTATTGCACAGGAGCTACAGAGCAAGGGAGCTGGCTTTGCTAGGCTCTCTCAATCATACAGGATTTATGGAGAAAGAGATCTTGCTTTGGCAGGCTCTTTCAGTTGCACAAAAGAGCTACTGAGCCAAGCCTTTCCTGCCCTTCATCGGCTGAGGCTCCTCCCATCCTTGTCCTCTAGGGAGGGAGGGAAAGAGTGAGAGCTTACTTTGCCCAGATCCCTCAGTTGCACAGGAGAGAGACAAAGAAAACACCTTTAAGACCAACTAAGTTTTATTTTCAAGGTATGAGCTTTTTGCCTTGCTAGAGAGAGAGAGATAATGTTCTGTTAGGCTGTTATGCCAGGGTGCAACTGGGTTCCCCTTCTGTTTTTCACTGTATTCATGCACTCATGATCCTGTCTTTCTCAGTAGGAAAGCAATGTGAGCTATTTAGATGAGGAATAACAAGCCAGTGAAGTGGATTAGGCTGAGAGTATGTGTTCAGACCAAGTTCACCCAGCATATTTCCTTCACAGAATGGGGGTTTTGAACTTAGACTTCCCAGATTGTAGGCTGATGCAGACTACTATATATGGCGGTCTCTCTATTCTTGCACAACCACATAGGAGTTGTCATTATTTCTCTAGGGAAGACTATATTTTTGTACATAGCCCACATAGCCCTCAGTCTGTGTCATGGTCCCTCCACATGTTCTTGACCAGCACAAGAAGCAACTTATATACATAAGGCTCACAATGCCCAGCCATCTGGTTTTTAGGCTCAAAGCATTGACCATGAGAATTCTGTAATGAATGTCAATAAATCAAAAGTAGGTTTGCAGCTTACAGATACACACCTGAATAGCATACTCAAGATTGCTGCAGCACGGACACTGTCTCTAGTTTTGATGCAATAATTCAGAGCACGTTATCAAAAACTGTTAAATAAACTATTGCAAGAGTGCTAATGTTTAAGCATGTTTTATTTTAAGTTTTAAAATATTTAATTGTGTTTGTATGTGTCCTTTATAAAATTTACTTCCCTACTACCTGGCATTACATTTTATGACACACATGGCCCAGCCCAACAAGGTCTCATTTATGTCAGATCCATCCCTCATAACAAATGAGGTAGACGCCCCTACTTCTACATGGAACCACTGGGTGAGATCATCTGGAGATCTGGGCTGCACTGTCACCAATATACAGATGACACTCAGCTCTATCTCCTCCTTTCAGCTGATGAGGCTGCAGAAGCCCTGAATTGGTACTTGAAAGCAGTTCTGGAATGGATGCCAAACTAATTATATAAATAGAAGACTGGTCAAAAAATATGAAATATGGGGAAATTACCATGCTTAGTATAAGTAAGGATGAAAAATGAATTATTTGTATTAGCTACTGAAGTGCTTTTTATTATTTCAATTATTAGTATAAAGTTAGTATAGGCATTAATATAACTATTAATATAATTTAGGTTGTTACACGTATTATAATGGCATAAATGTAAATATTTTTGCAACAACGTTATACTTTATGAAATAATGATACAGTTAAGATTACAAATGTTAACTTTTATGTACATATGAATTTTATTGTTCTCTTTCTACATTTTTAGAAATGTGTTTTAAAATACTCTCAGATTTAAATTTAACTATGATGACTGTGATAATGTATTAGGATGTATTACTACTGTGATAATACTAGGATGTATTAAAATATATAACTTTCAGATTTCACTTTAAGCAAAGAAGCCTGTTACAGCAAGAAACAATGAATGTTTCATAGTAACTTATGAAAATAAATCTTAGGTTTTAGCAACATAGTATGTAGAAATACTGAATATTAGGTATCTTAAATACTTATGTTTTATATTTACTCTGATTCTGTTTGTCCTTATGATGAACAAATAAGAGATAAATATGATTCCCCCCCTTCCTTCCTTCTTTCATTTCTGTACCCCTATTTCAATTTATTATAATAATACAAATTATTTTTTGGGGGGAGAGACAAGCCAAATATTATGATGTATGGAAATGTAATATTGGAAGGGTAATATGGAGGGTTTTGTATGCTCTGGACAAAAAAAAAATTCTGCATCTAGGCCATCCTGTTGCTCTCCTAAGAAAATAAATCTTTAGTTATGCAAATTATGCTAATTAGCTAATTATGCTAATTAGTGTATCTGCATAATTTACCTAATGTTGCATAAGTCTATATTTTTACTGCCATCCACCAAAATTAGCTGTGATTGGGGTGTCTATTTTGCTTTGTACTGATGATGCTGTGATCTTGTCCCACACTAGGGTTGCACTGTAAAGTGCCTGTCAATTTTTTTGTAAGTTTTGCTCTCAAGAAAGCCTGGGGATTAACTCTTTGATATCTAAAATCCTGGTTTTCATCAAGACCAGAAAATAGAACCTGTCTCAATGGGTCCGTTATTGAACCAGTCAAGGCCTTCTCCTATTTGGGGATTTTGTTTTCAGCAGAACTGTCTTGGACCCTTCAATTTAGAACAGCACTTAATAAAGCTAAACCATGCACAAATTTCATAGATTCTTTCATAAGGGGGGGGGGCAGTATATTCCTGGAGTGGTGCAAGCCTTTAATTTGAAAGTGGTTCCCCTCATCCTTTACGGCTCAGCTATTTGTATTAAAGCTATCTCTGATAGCATCGACCAACCGTTAGCCCAGTTTTTAAGGAAATATTGAATCTCCCCTGCTGTGTCAAACATTGATGGCAGGCAGAATTTGGACAGATACCCTTGGAAACCAGAGCTTGGCTTTATGCCTTTAAACTGAGATTAAAACAGCTCTGCGATGAATATGATCTGTTAGCTGCTCTAAATTGCGATACCCACAAATCAATTTGGATGAAAGCCCTGGATGAGAAACTGATGATAGCTGGAATGTCAATTAATGATATTTTTGAGATGGGCAAATTCAAAGCATTTTCCCCAATCAAAAGGCATGTCCTAGAAATCAATTATAGTAGTCTGATCTTGAGAGCCCACAGAGTTTGTTTACCCCTATCTTTTGGTCTGTCTTTCCCTAGATATTTACCTCCCTGTATATGTACTATCTTACCATCCCATGTTACTGTAGAGCATTTTTGTTCACAAGATTGAATATTTTTATCTACAGTGATCTTACAGGTGAGATTTTTGAATAGGCCCTATTCTGACAAAATCTGCCCTTGTGGCCTTAATAGGATAGAAACATCCTTCCATGCCCTGCTTGAATGCAGGTTCTTTGAGAATATAGGAAAAGGAAAGGTCCCCTGTGCAAGCACCAATCGTTTCCGACTCTGGGGTGACGCTGCTTTCACAACGTTTTCACCGCAGACTTTTTACGGAGTGGTTTGCCATTGCCTTCTCCAGTCATCTACGCTTTCCCCCCAGCAAGCTGGGTACTCATTTTACCGACCTCAGAAGGATGGAAGGGATCACTATATTAAGCCTTTAATCTACCAATCATCCCCCTGCACTCTGGAAACCATAGGTCTTTTGCTCAGTGATATTAAGGACCCTAGCAACAGCAGCAGCAGAAGATGCTGAAGAAGAAGTCTTCTCTTCTTCAAGAAATGTGAATCAATGAGCTTCTAAGGGCATAAAAGGAAAGGAAAGTCTGTATTTTTTCCTGTTTTGCTTAATTTGAGTTTGTTAGTCAAGGGAGAGGCATAGTCACTGAAACTTCACCCTCAACCACTGAAAATCTTACTCAGCAGCAGTGTTCTCTTCAAGCTGAGTGAGCATGAGCTAGCACTAGGGTTGCCAATCCCCAGGTGGGGGCAGGGGATCCCCCGGTTTGGAGGCCCTCCCCCCGCTTCAGGGTCGTCAGAAAGCAGGGGGAGGGGAGGGAAATGTCTGCTGGGAACTCTGTTATTCCCTATGGAAATTTATTCCCATAGAAAATCATGGAGAATTGATCCCTGGGGCTCTGGGGGAGCTGTTTTTTGGGTTAGAGGCACCAAATTTTCAGTATAACATCTAGTGCCTCTCCCCAAAGTACCCACCAAGTTTCAAAAAGTTTGGACCAGGGGGTCCAATTCTATGAGCCCCCAAAGAAGGTGCCCCTATCCTTCATTATTTCCTATGGAAGGAAGGCATTAAAAAGGTGTGCTGTCCCTTTAAATGTGATGGCCAGAACTCCCTTTGGAGTTCAATGATGCTTGTCACAGCCTTGATCTTGGCTCCACCCCAATGTCTCCTGGCTCCACCCCCAAAGTCTCCTGGCTCCACCCCCAAAGTCCCCAGATATTTCTTGAATTGGACTTGGCAACCCTAGCTAGCACACAGATTTTTACACCCCAACTCACACATTTTTGTCGTAGCTCAGGAAGGATGACCTCAGAGCACACTAATTTATGCAGTAGCTCACAACTTTAATGCCACTAGCTCACAAAGTAGAATTTTTGCTCACAAGACTTTGCCCCTTAGAGGGAACATTGCTCAGCAGTTCCTCTGATTTTTCTCTCTATTTCAGCAGGGATTTGCTATGCATTTTCAAGCATATCATTATAGTAATAAGGTCTCTAAACCTGGGATTCTCAGGAAGTTGACTCTTATGCCTACTACCATCTTATATTTATGATATTTGTATTTTCTCTGCAGACTCAATGTGGCTAATATGGTCTAAAAACTTGATTAAAAAACAACTTTGTATTCTCAGGCAGCTGAATCTTATGCCAACTACTAAATCCTTACATTTATTTATTTGTATGTTGCCTTTCTCCAAGACTCAAGGTGGCTAATAATTTGCCAAATGTCAGAATTACAGTTAAATCACTGCAACAACCCACTGCATACCCCAGACCAGTTAATCAGAATTTAACAACCAATAGCCCCATCAAAAACTTTAGAAACAAAGCTGTCTTTATTAAATCCTCTTGATCTTGCTGGCCTTTCATAAAACAGGCAACCATGGTGCCCTGAATTCTTTGAGTAAGCCTGGCTTGAACAGAGATGGAATATACAGATTTATGAGAGGAATGGATACCCAGAAAATCAATTGTGCAGAGAAGCATAACTGAAGTGTGGTTTGTGCCCTTTTTCTATACCCTTGTGCAACTTTGCCCTACACAGAGCCTAGTACCGTTTGTGTGTGTAAAGAAGGAAAAGGAGGAGCTAAATTAATTACATTTAATCCAGTATAAAGTACTCTTTCTTTATCTCACCCACAGATACCTTGTTTCATTTGAAAAAGTCAGTCATATTAATTTGCCCTGGAACTTATATAGTGCTTCCTCTTGTTACTAGAAGACCTGTCTTCTGCAATAACTATATGTTGTAATATTCACAAGACTATCCAATCCCCCCCCTCCATTTACACTATTTATCATCCTCAGTCTTTTTAAAAGGTCAGTTTTGTATCTGTTTCTCCTCAAACTATAGTTGTCAAAGGGATAATTCTAGTTTCTTGTTAAATCTGCTCCTATCTGAAAACCTGCGGGCACAAAGACAAGGCTTGGGACAAGGCTGGGCTGTGTGGACACTGGAAATTTACTGACAGAATAGTGACACCATGAAACAGCTCACACTGGGTGTGTGAGGGGGAAGATAGACCTCTAATAAGTAAATACTGTCCCATGTGACTAATGTAAATACCTTTTTTGACTCATTATAAGTGGGTGTGGAAGAAGTGAGTAGTTAATGGGAGAGGATCTAAGGTGTGTTGGTCAACTGTTGGTATTACAAAAGTAGCATTTCTTTCCTATTACTTCTGTTGCACTTCTAAGTGGATATGGGTTTGTCCCCCCCTCCCAACACACACACACAAAAGAGCCACCTTTTAATAGCATTTATTAAGACCAACAAAACCAAACCATGTGCAAGTTCTGGGAAGGCATTTCCTGGGTTTATCAGGGAGTAAAGTTCTAAGAGCTTGTGTGTTATCTTGGAGCACCTAGGGTCAGCCTGGTTCAGAGGAGGGCAGGTGGAATCAAGGAGTAGTGGAGTTTGCCTGGACTTTGGGTATTGCAGAGGCTTAGGATACCTCATTGTGGTTCTTTTCTCTTCTCTCTCCCATTACTTAGTATAGTGGGACACCCAGTTCAAATCCTCATTGTTCCATGGAAACTTGCTGGGTGACCTTAGGCCTGTCACTCTCTTCACCTACCCTACCTCTTGGGGTTGTCATGAGGATAAAATGGTAAGACTTATGTAAGTCACTTTGAGTCCCCATTCAGGATAAAGGCAGTGTATACATGAAATAAATAAAATACATAAGATAGATTAGGGGCCTTTCCATACCTAGGTTATCTATTGTTCCTGTCTCTCCTGTGTAGAGGTTTCCTGTCTTCGCATGCTGTGCAGTTTGGCAACCTCTGTGCTAAAGCTAGCACTGAGGAGAAAAGGAAGGTCAGCTAGCAAAAGAGGGGGTGGGAGAAGGAGGGCTTCCCACAACTCAGTCTTTCAGCTTTCAGAGGAATGACTTCCGTTGGCTGGAACAGATTATGCAGGTGAAACCCAACCCTCAGTGATTCAGCTCTTTCACTGTCCATCCAGTGGGAAGAAGGGTGAGGGGTTTTTGGTATAAGCAGGCTGCTTGTCTAGAGTTTGTCCTGAACCAGAAATGTTGATATAGATGAAGTTTATAAGATGCTCCACCTTCACCTTATATGTGTAAAATATGTTAAATTTCTTTGTCATTTTTGGCTCCTTTTTGTCAGTTTCAACACAGAGACCTATATGGCATCTTGATGGGTTAAGTATTAGAACAGCCATGAACATCCCTGTTGCTTCCTATATTTATTTAGTTCATTTATACCCTGCCTTTCTCCCAATGGGACCCAAAGTGGCTTACATCATTCTTTTCCTTTTTTCTTTTACAAAAACACTGTGGGGTATATCAGGGCTGAGAGTGTGTGACTGCCCTAAGGCCACATAGCAAGTTTTCATCAAAGAATTAAGATTCTAACCTGAAGATCCTAGCCCGACACTCTAGCTGCTACACCACACTGCCTCTTTATATGTGGAGAGATCTGCTAAAGCAGTCTTACCTGGAGCTCTTGGAAATGGGCCTGAAGTTTGTTGACCTGTCAGGAGAAGCAAAAGGGACAATAAACAGGGTGCACACACCTGCAGGAGTTGTGAGAAGATTATTTCCTGTATCAGATCCAGTTTATGGGTACCATGGTTGGGGGCTTAGGGCAGTGCATCAGAGCAATTTTAAAAAGTCACTGAAAGGATACTTTTGGAGTGACATTAATATAATTTCTGGTTGGTATGTTTGGAAGAGAGAAGACTACTTTATGTGTCTCTGTGAGTTCTTGTTACAAACCAGTGATCTACATTTGCAACCTCTGACATGTTTGAAACAGCTATGAACTTCTTCTAAAACCATGTGCACCCATGACCTGGATTGTCTCAGATGAATGCAAATTTCTCAGAGAGGGAGGAATTCTGTGCTCAAATGAGATCTTTAGAGCAAGCACCCTTTTCTGGGGGTAGGGGGGGGTGGCTATAAAAGGAAGACAGCACATAAAATTTCCTTTCCTCTCTTTTGTTTTCCTGGGATCCATATATGTATGTAACCTCATGCATATACTCTTGCTGTATATCCCTGGTCCCTGGCTTGGCTGAACTTCTGGATGCTTGGCTTAGAAAGTGCAAAGCAGCAGTTCCCTCTACAAAGCCGCACTGTTCAGAACAAAAATCCTCCTCCGACGAGGTTGCATTTTTTGCCAGTGATTCAGCAGCACGTGAGTGGAAAAGCCTGGAGCCATAACTATTAACTAGGCCTAAAAACTCTGAGCCGCTGTCACACAATCATCTCAGCCAGGCCAGAAGCATTCAAGCCAGGCCACAGGCAGTTCGCTTCAAACTGAATTGAAAGAAGGTTGTGAAACTGAGCCGGATGATGAATGTACCATATGTGCATTATGCTGGGATAGGACTCTGCAAACAGAGATGTATCCTTCCCTGTTCAGTTATGCTGGAAACTTCTGGCTAGGACTCGCAGAGAAGGAAAACGTAAGTGATTCAGAATCAGATTCAAAATTGACTTCCAAGGTCCTTCTGTCCACAGCTCTCTGTACTGAATGATGCAGTCCCTCCAGAATCACAAATTCAATAAAATGACCCCTCTGTTAGGATTAGTTGGTGTGCATAATGTAATAAGCTTTTAAAGTTATACAGAACACTTCCTCAGTTTGGATGCTTGCAAAAATAAATTTTTAGAGGGGGAGGAGAACAGATGTGTTTCAGTGAGGGTGTGGAGCACACATCGTGTTGTCTTGACAAACAACCGGGAGATTTCATAGTTTTCTTGAAAGCTTTTTGCAGTTGTCCAGTTGCCTTCCTGAAGAGGTTCCCCCATTAATATTCCTATGTGCAAAAAGTGTTTCCAAATTTTCAGGTAAAGGGAACCACCAAAAATGTTTGGAATTTGCTTTCTTATTCAGCCATAGAAGTTGCCCTGGTTAGGCTTTTGGATCAGGATCCACTGTGAAGAGATAAGCACACCATTTATGCTCCAATAGGCCACTATTTGAGAATGTAAAACTCCATCTTTCTAAACGTTTATTGCAAAGGTAATCAAGTGCTTTGTATTTTATTTGTGGCTGTCTTTAGTGCATCCCCTTTAATTTTCTGTATTCTGAATGTGGCCATTTGGTTTGAGACTTGCTTTATTGAGAGACGTTTTGTCTGAAGTAGGAGAAGCACCTCCTAGATAAGTCTCTTCTTAGGAAGACTGAGATAGATGCTGATGAAGCGTATTCCAGATCCCTTGTTGTTCACGACAACCAAGAATGTAGTATGGATATGATAAGCTATATTTAAAGTAGTGGTCTGTGTAGCTAGTGGAGCTCCCAAACAAAGAACTCTGTTCAGGCCTCTGCTCTTTCACATCTATTTGCTGATTAGCTGATGCTTCTGCAGCTTCATGATAAGTTCTGTGCTAAAAATTTATCCATTAATTTAAATAAATGTCGTTATGCATGGCCCTGTTCACATAGGGCCTGTTCTGCAGAATCTGTGGTGCACATAAGAACATAAGAGAAGCCATGTTAGATCAGGCCAATGGCCCATCCAGTCCAACACTCTGTGTCACACAGTGGCAAAAAATTTTTATATATATATATATATATATATATATATATATATATATATACACACACACATGCACACACACATACTGTGACTAATAGCCACTGATGGACCTCTGCTCCATATTTTTATCTAACCCCCTCTTGAAGGTGGCTATGCTTGTGGCCGCCACCACCTCCTGTGGCAGAGAATTCCACATGTTAATCACCCTTTGGGTGAAGAAGGACTTCCTTTTATCCGTTTTAACCTGTCTGCTCAGCAATTTCATCGAATGCCCATGAGTTCTTGTATTGTGAGAAAGGGAGAAAAGTACTTCTTTCTCTACTTTCTCCATCCCATGCATTATCTTGTAAACCTCTATCATGTCACCCCGCAGTCGACGTTTATGTTTATGTAAAGTCAGTTCTGTCACATATGGCTGGAGAGCTAATTGGGGGCCCATCTGCTTTGAAAAAATTAATAAGATAGGCCCCTTTATTTCTTTCTCCTCCTTATTCTCATTAGCTTAAGTTAAAAATTACAGGTCAGTATGAAGGCCAACTCCAAGCAAAAGCTCTGTGAAATACATAGGGGGCTGACTAAAAATCACGCTAAAACTTTTCCTGCCTCTTTTGCAATTAAAATACTTGCAGAAGTCTTCTGTGAAAGCCAATTTCAGAATTGCCTATGCTATCCAATATGGAATTGCACAACCAGAAAAGCCCAAAGCTCTTGGCTGATCATATGTTTATTTATTTCATGAGATTTCTATCCCGCCATCCCCCACAAGCAGACTCAGAACAGGTTACAATGCACCAATAAAGCAACAACAGTTACACATAAATTCAATAAATATAATCCAGTAGTATGTTTTGTATGGAAAATATTTCATGTTCAGTCCCCAGCATTTTCAGTGACAAAGTAGCTCTAGTAAAAGGGTTAGGAAAGTTCTCTCAGCTTGTGGCCTTAGAAAGTCCCTGCCATTCAGCCTGGCCATAATGGGTCATTGGACTGTGCTGACATAATGCAGTTTCATATTTTCGTAGGTGGACTCTGCTTGGTAAACAGGATGTTGAGTCAGACTTGTGCCCTTCTTAGCATCAGAGGGAAAAGTCATTCACTCTCAAAACACCAAAACTTTATTCTAGGGAAATTGATGGGCAACATGTGTATGGCAAACAGAAGGAAGTAACATAGCAAACATAGTGCATAGTTGACTGAGGGAATATATTGCTGCAGGATGTTTCACAGATCTGATAAAAAACCTTATTTTCTCAGTTGTCGCACTGAATTTTAGTTTGAAACACCACCTCCACTTCTAAGCTGTCATTTTTAAAGTTCTGGTCTCTGGATCCATAATTTCCTTCCTTCCTTCCCCTCCCCTCCGCTCCCTGGTAGAGTACAAGTGAGAAAAGAAACAATTCCTTCCTCCCAGCCCTTTTGGTGCATGTTTCTTAGAAGCAAGCAAACTCAATTTCTAAACAATTTACAGTGTGTGTGCATATGTGTGTAATTTTGTTACACCTTTTATTGTGTGGCTTACCTCACATGCTGTTCATGCACTTAGGTGTGGTGGACCTGGTTAGTTCCTGCTTTGTTTGAGGCACTGTGTGGTCTATAGTGTGTGGGAGTTTAATATGCAGGGATTTGCAAGGGACCTTGTGATGGTCTTTTAAAAAAAACATCTTTCGGTTGAAGGGGGTAAACTGTTGCTTGTTCGCAGAGTTAGTTCTTAGAGGTTTTTGTATCAGTGTTATTAATAAAAACAGCTTGTGCTAGAATGGGAGTGTGTGAAGGGATTTCAAGGCATTATTTGAACTCTGGGTTTTGCCAGCCCTGGGCACTACAGTTTGAGAGGCAGTAATGATAAGAGGATGCCTTTACTCATGAGCTTAGACCTGGAATATATTTTCTGTGCAACAGTTCTGTCCCCAGTTTTATGTGAAGGAAATCAGATGAGCAAGGTACTTTTTCCTTATTGCTGAGAAGGTTCAGGGATGGGGCCATATGGAACAGATTTAAATTGATCTCTTTCCAAATGTTGGCACAGAATGTGTGATTATTGTTGAAAAGGATATGATAGTGGGTAGAACAATGGGTGGAGGACACATTGGTATCTCCTAGTGCAGTAGTAAGAGGCATAGACTCCATGTTCGGAGCTAGCGTAATGAAGTCTAACAATAGCTAATATTGCCTTTGTGCCCAGCTTGTAAGCTTTCCTGTAATGCTTGGATGGCAGAAGAATGATTGTTGAGATAGGTATGTCTGGACCCACAGTGGGAATTTCAGTGTTCATTTATTTGGTGAAATCATTCAGGTTTAAATAATAGATATTATATTGCTTCATTTGTGTATCTTGTCCTTAAGGATCAACATGACAATAGGTCTCTATAATAAGGCCAAAGATTTACTTGGAGACGTTTCAGTGAGTAAAATTGAACAGCTTCCCTAAATATAACTTACCAGATGCGTGGCCTGAATATTAACAGGGACAGCTACTCACTGCTAATTGTTGTTAACAAGCAGTCTATCAGTGTTCCGGTTGCTTCAGTTACAACAACCCACCCCTTCTTGGAATCAGGGTTCACAGTAAAAATTTGAGCACACCCACTGCCCCTGGTGAGCCTGTCCCATACATACAATCTCATCTATCATGAAAAGAAAAATATCTACATTATTTCTGAAATGATGTAATGGAACATATCATCATCAGCCTGCGACCTGAGCTGGTCTCTCCAGGACCCGGGAAAGTGTTTCTGTTCCACTCACCACCCCTCATGCCCCTCCCAAGCATGCTACGTAAACTGCCCCCTGAAAAATATACAAGGACAAGAGAGAACCCACAATTCTCCACCTCCCCCATCACTGCCGGTTTCCCCCACACATGGTGCAGTGGGAAGGACGGGAAAGACTCGGGGAGGGAAATCCCATATCCTCCATCGCCAAGCCAAGTGTGACTCCATGCTGCACCACCTACTTTTGGGTTGGTGTCCTTCTTTGTTGTGACCGAGCCTGGAGCGGCAGGCGGTGTCCTCTGCAGCAACTGTCAGTGTCTCTGCTGCTGCAGGCCTGGAGTGGCTGCCGATATCTGCCAGTGAGCCTGTTTGAAACTGCTCTGGTCTGCTCTGGTCTGTCTGTGCATGTGCAGACGATGCAACTGCATTTTTTTGGAGATTAAACCTTCTCATATATTTTTTTTATTTCAGTTTTTTTTCTGCAAACACGGGAAGCCCCTCAAGTTTGTTGAAAAATCTATTTAACATCAATTTGACCCACAGAGTTTGGTATCTACAGATGGGGGCACATGCTGCTAATAGTATATAGACAAGGGGGGGCCTGCAAGACTCATGGAGGGGAATCCCATCCCTCCACTCTCTTGCCAGGCCCAGTGCAGCCCCTGAGCTATCCAGCTGTTGTCATTGGGTTCAGTGTGGACCCCTGAGCTGTACGGCATCAGTTGCCAGGCCCAGCATGGCTCCCATGCTCTCCCTGGGCTGCACAGCTATTGCTGAGCCCAATGTGGCTCCTGGGCTGTGATGCCACCAGTAGCATGCCGGTACAGCTCCCAGGCTCTGGCAGCATGCCCAGTGTGGCTTTTGGGTGGGATGGCTGCCACCAGGCCCAGCACGGCTCCACTGTAGTGTGGCTGCTGTTACTAAATCCAGTGTGGGCCACCGCTGGACTAAGCACAGAGCCACAGGCTGTGCAGCTGCTGACCATCTGAAGGAGCTGTGTTATGAACATATGAAGCTGCCTTATACTGAATCAGACCCTCGGTCCTTCAAAGTCAGTATTGTCTACTCAGACTGGCAGCGGCTCTCCAGGGTCTCAAGCTGAGGTTTTTCACATCTATTTGCCTGGACCCCTTTTTTAGTTGGAGATGCCGGGGATTGAACCTGGGACCTTCTGCTTCCCAAGCAGATGCTCTACCACTGAGCCACTGTCCCTCCCTATTTGTTCTCTCTATTGAGGGGGGGGGGGATTAGCCTCCCATTTTCTTTCCATTTTCAAATTTTTCTGCAAACTTGGGGAGTGCCCCAAGTTTGCTAAAAAAAATCTGTTTAGCCTCTACCTGGCCCTGATCAGTGTATTTAGCTATCCGCAGATTGGGGCCTAACAGCTTTAGGCCTGTCTGCTGGTACAGTTGTTGGGTGTGGGGTGTGATGAGCAGTGAGAGTCACTGTAGCTAGGACAATAATAAGCCTCAGAAGGCTTAGAGGGAGCACTGGTGTTACATGTGTCCACTAATTTCCTCTGTGTCTTTGTATTTTCAGTGATCAGAGCAAAAGCTGTTTCTGCGAGAGAGGTAGACTCTGGTAATGACATCTATGGAAATCCCATCAAACGTATCCAGTATGAGATCAAGCAGATAAAGGTAATTATAGCATCTCATTTACATGGGATTAAAAAACAACAGTTGAAAAAAATTAAGAGGAACACAATATAATACCAAGGATTAAAAAAATACAAAGACCCTACCAGCATGTTACCTTTGTGTTGTTCTAGCTGGTGGGGCAATACAGTTGATTTGTTAACAGAAGGAATGGTGCCAAAAAAGGGCTCTGAAGATTTTTAGTTACCACTGATATCTTATAGGTGATGATGTCTCTTTCACTCCTGTTTCTTAAATGCCAAAGCTTGGAACAACAGAAGGAATCCACAACTTGGGACTCAGATAGCACTGTGATAATATTAATAAAGCCTGTTTCATGGTAAAATAAGGCCCTCATACACCCTAGAGTTAGAACCCAGGAATCCTATCAGTCCACAGTGAATTTGGGATATGGAAGTAGGCATAGTCTTATTAAGGAATGGTGATTTCTCAAAAAGATGAACACACATATCCCTTTAGAACATCTGGACTTCGGATTACCTTGCATCTCTCTGGCTAAAACACTGATTGAGCCGAGGGGGAAAAGACCATGACAACTATTGATCACAAACCTTGTCTTTAACTACTTTTCTGGAAGAACTTGGATTGGCACTTCTACTTCTGACACAAGCTTCATATTCTAAAAATAGCTTCAGCCATAATCAATTAAGCTGCAAAATATTAATAGCTACTAATATTAATAGCCAGTTTGGTGTGGGAGAGCCAGTTTGGTGTAGTGGTTAAGTGTGCAAACTCTTATCTGGGAGAACCGGGTTTGATTCCCCACTCCTCCACTTGCACCTGCTAGCATGGCCTTGGGTCAGCCATAGCTCTGGCAGAGGTTGTCCTTGAAAGGACAGCTGCTTGAGAGCCCTCTTAGCCCCACCCACCTCACAGGGTGTCTGTTGTGGGGGAGGAAGGGAAAGGAGATTGTGAGCCGCTCTGAGACTCTTCGGAGTGGAGGGCGGGATATAAATCCAATATCTTCTTCTTCTTCTACTACAAAATGTCTGTCATTATGACAAGTAAGAACTTGTATAGTACAAAGACCTTGGAGAGTGCAGTGCATCCTTTCATGATTTACGTGCAGCAGTAGCAGTGCCAATGAAGCTCAGGCCACTGAGTGACAGTGCAGCATTCTATCTTGCTTTGTCATTATGTAGGAGGTGTTAAACGTATTGTCATTGGCTTTGCCAGACTTTGGGGCCTGGGAGTAGAGCTAGTATCACTAGTCAAGTTGTTTGCATGCTTTTAGTTTGGCTCAAATACTTTGGAGGAGGCTTGTTATGACAACATGTTGGAACTCCTTTTCTAAGACATCGCAACTCAGTAGAATACAATGGATGCGTCTTATTTCAGAGCATGACTTTTATCTTCAAAGCATACACAACTGTCCATACCCACTGACCCTTACTTGATCTTGCAAGCCTGCATTAGGCAACCTTAATCTCACCCACTTCTGTAGCATATTTCCATGTACTAAATACATTGATGTCTGTGATTAGAGACAAAAAAACTGAAGATGCAGGAGCCCTGTAGATTGCTCTTAGGGAAAAAGAGCTCTTTTGTTTGAGGCAAGATGCTTGGTGGCAGAGGTTTTTCACTCTAACGTGTCTTACAGAATAAGCAGCGTTCAGCTGGAATGGGGGTTTTGGGGAGGGGTGAATAGGAAAGAGTGAACTGGCTTGAAGAATCCTTGTGATAAAAGCAGACTGGCATTTTATAGTCCCTGTGATGCTCAGTGCTTGGGCTTCCTAGGGCATTGTCTACCTCCCTCCTCCAAAATCAAACTTGGATTGCTGCCTCCTGCTTATGTTCTGGGAAGTGTGTGTTCAACTGCTGTGTTTGGGTTGACGAATACACTGTAGTGGTAAACAATCTGGTCAAATACTTGCTGTTGTGGGGGCAGGCATGCCTGTCACTTGTCATCACCACACTCAGGGCTTTTTTTGTAGCAGGAACTCTTCTGCATGTTAGACCACACACCCCTAATGTAGCCAATCCTTCAAGAGCTTACAGTAGGCCCTGTAATAACAGCCCTGTAAGCTCTTGGAGGATTGGCTACATCGGGTGTGTGTGTCCTAATATGCAAAGGAGTTCCTGCTACAAAAAAAGCCCTGACCACACTCCAAAATGAGCCAAAAGGCTGCAGTTGGAAAGGCTGAACATCACCAAACACCTGGCTAGACGCGCCCCTAGCTGGCACCATGAATGGATATCCAATTTATCCCAAGACTGCTGCTGGCTTGAACCCAACAGCACCTTGTCTTGTGCTCTCTAGATTACCTACATCACAGAAATACTGACACTGGTGTTTCCTGTACTTGGCCTCACCAACCTTTTCCCTTCTAGATGTTCAAAGGACCTGACCAGGACATTGAATTCATCTACACTGCTCCTTCATCAGCAGTATGTGGGGTGACACTGGATGTTGGCGGCAAAAAGGAATATCTCATTGCGGGTAAGGAATACCTCCAACAAGTGTTCCTTCCTAGCTGAGTTAGAGCAAACTGACAAAAAGACGGCTCTCTTCCAGCAGGCCTTCAACCTATCGTAGGAGATTTCTGGAATAACCACCATCCTGGAACGATGAGGAACATCTAACGTGTTAGCACCAAACTGTATATTGTTTTAATTTATGAGTTTTAACTTATCTATTTAAATTGTCATTCTTTTGTGACGGTGATCATAGCATGCTATGACTCAGATGTAAGCCGCCCTGAGCCGGAGGGTGGGGTATAAATCGAATTAAACATTAGTGTGAGCTAGCTAACCGTTTTTTAGCCTCTGGCTCACGCATTTTTGTCTTAGTGCAGGAAAAATGGCCCCAGAGCAAATTAATTTATGCAGTAGCTCATAACTTTGATGCCAGTAGCTCACAAATTAGGATTTTTGCTCACAAGACTCCACAGCTTAGAGGGACCATTGCTTCCAACCCAGAATCACCGTCACCCCCCGAAAGGCCAGGGAGAAGGAAGAGAACAACTATACTGCATCTGGAAGATGTTATTTTGGGTGTCCAGATTCAGACCTGTACTTCACTATGAAACACTGTCCCTCAGCCTAAACTACCTCATTGATCTGTTGTGAAAACTCTGCCTTTTGAACTTCTCAGAGAAAGAATGGGATGCGGATATAATGAATTCCTTGGAACATAATAAAGCAATTATTTCCCTTATGTCCTGTGCTGGCTACCAGGTGTCACTAGGATTATATGTGCTTCCCACTGAAATAAATGCAATATCCCTCGACTCTTGGGGCAGACGGAGCTTTTGATCTATGATACTCGGCTGTGCTGATGTCAGAGTGAGGAGCTGCAACTGGAGCCTTTGAGCTGCTCTTGCTTTTAAATTATAGGCACAGAGCTTTGCCAAGCGCCACCTACTGGCATTTTCATGCAAGGATCACCAAAATCCTTTCTGCTGCCTACTATATTTCAGCAAAACTCGGGGGGGGGGGGCTGTAATGAGGCACGCCACGCAGCGATCTTCAAGGCACAGTTGCCAGCCTCCAGGTGGGGCCTGGGGATCTCCTGGGATTACAATTGATCACCAGACCACAGAGATTAGTTTTCTTGGAGAAACTTTGCTATTTTAGAGGGTGGACTACTGCGGTACCTTCCCTACCCAAACATTACCCAGTCCGGGCTCCACTCTTGACTGTACTGGTCTTGGTATCAATAGATCCTTTTTGCAGCCCATACTGATATAGTTGGCACTTCTTGGGGAAGGTGAGACACCTGCAAGTGGATAAGCTGACTGGGAGCTGATTAAGAAGATATTTGATACCTTGGTGTGATACATCCCAATTAAAATTTTTTGTTTGTTCTGCTAGGAAAATCTGAGGGCAACGGCAACATGCACATTACACTGTGTGACTTCATTGTCCCTTGGGATTCCCTCAGCGCTACTCAGAAGAAGAGTCTAAACCAGCGATACCAAATGGGCTGTGAGTGCAAGGTAAATCTAAATATGAACATCTTTGATTTTGGACTTCCTCCTACTTTATAGGAAGATCCTGAATTTCAGGCTGAGGTGTCTGGCCCTTGTTAGGAAACATTTTAGACCAGGGGTGTGGGACTCATTTGTTGTGAGGGCCAAATCTGACAAGAAATGAGACTTTGTCAGGCCAGGCCATGCGTGTCATAAAATGTAATGCCCGGTAGTGGAGATGTAAACTTTATAAAGGGCACAAACACAATTAAAGATTTAAAAAAATAATAAAACATGCTTAAAACGTTAGCACCCTTACAATATTTTATTTAACAGTCTCTGATAACTGACACCACTTGCTCTGAATTATTGCATCAAAATCTGGATACAATGTCTGTGCTGTAGCAATCTTGAGTGGATTTTGAATTTTTTGTCAGGTCGTTCACAAAGGGTTAAAATGGATGGATATATTTCCTCCGCGAAGATCTTAAATACTGGCACCCCTCAGGGATGTGTCTTGAGTCCACTTCTTTTCACTATTTACACGTCTGATTGTGTTTCTAGCAGTCTGAGTAACAAAATCATTAAGTATGCAGATGATACAACGTTGGTAGGGCTCATCTCTGAGGATGATGAGTCTGCGTACAGGAGGGAAGTTCAACAGCTGTCCCTTTGGTGTAAAGTAAATAATCTTATTTTAAATATAAATAAGACAAAGGAAATTATAGTGGATTACAGGAAGAGTAGTTTGGACACCCAGCCGTTGTTTATTGATGGTGTTATGGTAGAACAGGTGACAGAATGGAAGTTTCTGGGAATTACCATGAAACAGGATCTAACATGGGGGGCAAATACTTTAGCTCTAGAGAAGAAGGCCCAGCAACGACTATACTACTTAAGACTCTTAAGATCACTACAATTGTCAGGGAGTCTGCTGGTTGCCTTTTATCGTAGTTCCATTGAGAGCATTTTATCTTATTGCCTCTGCGCGTGGTTTGGGAGCTGCACGGAAGCAGAGAGAAGGGTGCTCCAAAGAGTGACGAGAAGAGCACAAAAGATTTGTGGATGTTCTCTCCCCTCATTGGTGGATCTGTATAATATGGCATGTAAAAGGAAGATACAAATGATCCTAAGGGACCATACACATCTGGGCCATTTGCTTTTTGAGATCTTACCGTCAGGTAGACGATATAGAGTGTTGAAGGCTAGGACAAACAGATTTAAGGACAGTTTCTATCCAAGTGCTGTGGTTAGGTTAAATGCAGGGTTATGAAGGATTATCTGTTTTAGATGTATTTAATGGTTTAAATGGTTTTAATGGTTTTATGAATGTTTAATGGTTTTATGAATGTTTATTTAATGGTTTAAATGGTTTTAATGGTTTTATGAATGTTTATCCGTTTTAGATGTATTTAAATGGTTTTAATGGTTTAAATGGTTTAATGGTTTTAGATGTATTTAAATGGTTTATGAATATGTGTGTTTGATGTGTTGGTATGTTTGTGGAAGAGCACCTCATTTCGTTGCTCTCTTTTTGTTGAGAACAATGACAATAAATTCATCTATCTATCTATCTATCTTGAGTATGCTGTTCAGGTGTTGTTCAGGTGTGTATCTCTAAGTTGCAAACCTACATCTGATTTATTGTCATTCATTATAGAAATCTCATGGCCAATGCTCTGTGCCCTAGGACCCAGGGGAAATCATGAAATGGCTGGGCACTGTGAGCTTTTGTACATAAGTTGCTTTGTATGCTGGTCAAGAACATGTGAAGGTACTACAAAGCTATCGTCTTCCCCCCCAAAATAACTGTAACTCCTATGAGGCAGTGCAAGAATAGACATACGGCAATGTATAGTGGTCAGTATCAGCCTACTATCTGGAAAGCCTAAATTCAAAATCTGCGGTCTCCACGTCGCTGGCTTGTTATTCCTCATCTAAACAGTTCATATTGCTTTCCTACTGAGACAAATTGGATCAGGAAAGCATGAATACGGTGAAAAGGAGGAGGAAACTCAGTTGCACCCAGGAAAGCCCCGGCAAAAGAGAGAGAGAGACAGAGAGACAGAGAGACAGAAGCAAGGCAAAAAACTCTTACTTACCTTGAATAAAACTGTATTGGTCTTAAAGGTGCTTTTTGTATTTCTTCCATGGGATTGAGGCAGCTGAGCATAGCTGTGTCTCTCTCTTCCCCAAGGGAGATGGAGGGAGGGAGAACCTCGGCCAATGGAGGAGCTTGGCTCTGTAGCTCTGTTGTGTGATTGAGAGAGCTCTAGCTATGCCAGGCTCTCTCAGTCACTCAGTAGAGCTATAGTGCCAAGCTCCTCCATTGGCTGAGGCTCTCCCTCCCTCTCCCTTGGTGAAGAGGGAGGGGGAAGAGGGAAAGAGCAAGGAGAGGCAGCTTTGCTCAGCTGCCTCAATCCCTTGGAGAAAAACAAAAATGGTGACAATAGATGCAGGAGAGAGGGAGAAGGAAGCAAACCATAGCGGCCCAAATAGAAGCCCTTTGGGGGCTGGATCAGGCCTGCGGGATGGATGTTTGACACCCATGTTTTAGACACTTGCTTAAGGTAACAAGAATGTGTCCAAGTTAATGATTGATGGGAATATTTTGTAGCCATAACATGAGACTGAAGCACTTTCAGTCCGTCAATTTGAACAGTAATGGGGACTATTCCTTCACCTTTTATTAGTGGTAAATATTGAAAATGATTTGCCATTGCTCATTTCCCCAGCCTTTTTGAGCCTGAAGGCATTCTTGGAATTCTGACATAGCATGGTGGGCACAGCCGTAGGAGGACATTCTCATAAGCTCTGCTGTGTAACGATGAAATGGAAACTCAAGAGATTCAAATACTTGGAGTATGCTTGAAGGTTATTTAAAACCACACTAGTTGAGGCACAGATAGTATGCATTCCCCGGGTTAGGAAAGGTCCTGTCAACTCTAAAAGGATGCCTTTGTGGTTTACGATCCAAGTCAGGGGAGCCATAAGATGTAAAAAGGCTTCTTTTAGGAAGTGGAATGTCTGCCCTACTGAAATGAAGCAAAGGGAGCCCAGGATCTGGCAAAAGAAGTGCGAGTTAATTATTAGGCAAGCAAAAGGAGAATTTGATTAGTGGGATTGCTAAAAGCCTCAAGACAAACAATAAGCATTTCTTTAAACACTTCCAGAGCAAAGAAACTGGCCAGAGAGGCAGATGAGCATTTTAATGACAAAGGAATAAAAGGCTTGCTAAAGGAAGATGTTAAGATGGGAGAGAAGCTAAATGAATTCTTTGCATTTGTGTAAACTGTGGAACATTTGGGGCACGTACCCAGACCAGAGTAACTGTTTTCAGGAAGGGGGCCTGAAGAACTAAGTCAAGCTGAGTTGATGAGAGATGGTAATTCTAGACCAGAGTCTCCAACGGGGTGTCATGGCCACCATGGCACTCAGCAGCACTTTTCCTGGTGCCCACCAAGTGTTTTTAGAAAGAGGGCGGGGTTCTGTGAGGCTTTGTCCCAGCAAAGCTTCTGATTGGGCACTGGAGATTTGATCACTTGGGAAGGTTTTTAAAACATCGCTTTGGTAGCAGAAGGATCTTCAGTGTGTGACTGAAGGTAAGCTGCAGGGGCCATTTTGTGGCTGGCTCCACCTCCTATGGCTGTGCCCACCATGCTGTGTCAGAATTCCAAAAGTGGGGGCGTGGCGTCGCACGCATAGGGAATGGACGCCTGAAAACAGAGCTCCTTACTTACCCCTGCCAAATCCACTTAAGCAAGCGCCCAGCGTTGTTGTTTGTTTTCTTTTTTTTCTTTAATTAGTATGGGAACAGTAGATGGTCAAAAATCCAGATCAAAAAGAAACTCAAGGAACTCTGTTAAAGACTATTTTCCCAAAAAGCCTAAGGCTAAGGCCTCAGGAAAAGCAAGCAGCCCTGCAAGCAAGATGGCGTCGGGAGAAGGGGAAAACACAGCAGCAGACCTAGCTTCATTTCGTTCTGAGGTAATGGAGGCTTTTCAAAAACTGGAAAAAAATATGACTGACAAAATATCTGCCATGATCCAGCCCCTTTCTGCTCAGTTGGAGGGTTTCAAAACGTCCTTAGAGAAGGTGGCAGAGACTGCAGATTCTGCTTTTAACATGGCATGTGCTGTGCAGGAGGACACTCAGTATTTTTATAAAAGAGATGAATGGGCCACTGATAAAATTATTGCACTTGAGAACCAACTGAAAATGGGGAATGTTAAAATTCGCGGGCTCCCCGAGAACTCTGCCTCTCCCTCTGACCTAAAATCTCTTATAGCCTCCTGGCTATCAAAGGCATTGGGTTTTTCTGAATCTGATCTTTGTGCCCTGGAGGCTGCATATAGAATTGGCCCTTTGCGCACACAGAAAACTTCGTTGCCTAGGGACATTTTAGTCCGTTTCTCTTCTGCCTCAGTTAAATCCAAGCTGCTGCAAAAAGCCCGGGCTATAAATCCACTTCTGCTAGGAGATTACAACATCCAAATTCTACAGGATTTGTCTTCTGAAACCTTGCAAAGGCGGAAAATTTTGAAGCCAATTATTGAAATCCTGAACAGGGAAAACATCAGATATCGATGGGTTGCTTCGTACAAGCTGCAAGTTACTGTACAGGATCGGTCGTTTGTCGCTGGAGGCCTTGACTCAGGCCTAAGCATGCTGAGAGATTTGAATCTTCCTGTTCCCACCGGCCTTATAGAAGCAGTTTCACATGTTCACTCAATAACTTCAGACACTAGATGGCGTCGTGTGCCTATGAACCGTCCTGATCGGCCTGTTTCTCCTAGAAGCTAAACACTGGAACTGTTGCTATGCAGAAATCTTCCCTTTTTTGTGTGGATTCTTGACGTCCCCCCCCTTTTTTTTTTTTTTTTTCCTGACATATAAGCTTTGCCTACTGAACTGCTGACTTATAAGCTTTGCCTACGTGTAACTCTGTCACGGCTTAGAAATATGCTGATGATTGTTTCGTGCCTATGAAGCAATGTTTATATACGAAATTGGGGGGTCCCCCCCCTTTTTTTTTTGGTTATTTATATCTTTTGAACACAATGTTATGAATGTGAGGGAGTTATTAATTCAAATCAACTCATTAAAGGAAATCTTCTTGGTTGATTGGGTATGCATGATTGGAAGAATGGGGTGACTTGGAATATATGGTTTGAGTAGGAGCTGGAATGGGGAGGCTGGGTGTTGAGTGAGGGAGTGGGAGAGAGGGAGGGAGAGAGAGTGAGTGAGGGGGGGGGTAGATCAGAGTGAGAAACTTGAATAGTATGATTAGGGTTTTATATCAATATATTTCTTTCTACTATGAGTTAATGAATTGTCAGGACCTTTTCCCTTCCTGTGTGAATTGTTGAATGGAAATGAATCTGTGAGACAGAGGGTGGGTAGGGAATGTATGTGTGTTTCAGTTTGTGCCTTATGCTACTATGAAGGTTTGGAAACTTGTTTCCCTCACCATCATATCTCCCTACATAGGCTTATAAGTGGCTGAAGGATAGTTGGTGGGGAGTGTTTGGGGAGACCAGTATTTAATAGCGTTCATAGTTCTGTTTAAAGTTTCATTGTATTTTTATCATAGTGTCTTAAGTCTTACAATAACTTTGTGATCGAGATCTGATGCTGTTACACATGGTATATTAGTTTGCCTGTAATTATCTTTAATTCACTAACCTGAGTTGGTAAAAGGCACAGGTTTTATTATATGTGGCTTTCTAGGCATTTTAGCCTTGACTCGATCAGCTTTGTTTGGCCTTTCATTATAAACTTTCTATACATTCGGCTCTGTTATTCTGTTTATAAATTTTATTTTTGCTGGGTTGATAGTGTTAAATATAAGCATTTTTGGCAGAGAGGGAGAATGGAGAACTTCAGTTTTTTTTAATTAGCTCCATTTGGTAGTTGTTGCTAGTTGTGTGGTGTCTTCAGTAACGAAGACTTCCGCTTCAAATTTATCCTTTTAAGTAAATAGTTGTTGTTTTCCCAAGTTTGGGTTAACAGAGTTGGAGGGTGAGTTAGTGGCTAGTGTCTGTTAATGCTAGACCACTGGTGTTGGTTATGGTTTTTTGTTTGTGTTACGGGCAGCATAACTGTATTGAATTATTATGGATTTAGTTGGAAGTTTTTTAAAGCCTTTAATCTGAAATCTGTCCTCATACCTTTGAAATTTGATCTACAGGATTCGCCTCTAGCTATCCTGGTGGCACCTGGGTTCAAAGCTATGAATTGCAATAATTTTGATAACCTTGGTTATTTCCTCTTTCAATTATGGCAGAGTGCCACTTGAAATTTCTATCTCTAAACTGTAATGGGCTAAATAATTTAATTAAGAAAAAACGGGTTGCCTCTGCCATCTCTCATCAGAAACCAGATATAGTTTTTTTGCAAGAAACTCACCTTAAGGGTAACCAGCCCAAGGTCTTCCAGTCAAAATTTTTTGCTCATCAATTTCAAGCTTACGGGTCCTCCAAAGCAAGAGGTGTGGCCATCTTAATAGGTAAATCAGTCCAATTCACTTTTGAAAATTCCTCAATTGACCCTAGGGGTCGGTATATTTTTATCAATGGGGTCTTTAATGGTAGCCCTTATACTCTGGCATCGGTGTATGCTCCAAATGATGGACAAATTGCATTTATTAAAGATACGTTGTCACAACTTCAAACTTTTCATAAAGGGCCCATTATTTTGGGAGGAGATCTCAACTATGTTGTCAATCCTTCTTTAGATAGATCTCAAAAAAGCCTGCTACCTCTATCTGCCAATAAATGGTCTCAATCAAAAGATTCGAATGGCCAAAATGATTTAGCTCAAATCTTTCAATCCTATAATCTGTCAGACATTTGGAGAAGCAGGCATCCAAAAGAAAGAGACTATACCTTCTTTTCTTCTCGTCATCAAACTTATTCCAGAATAGATTTTCTTTTAGTTTCGGATTCTATTTCTAACCTTTTTTTTAAAGTAGACATTGGCCCAATGATTTGGTCTGATCATGCATGGTTGGAAGGTTATATGTCAGGAATCACTGAAAGATCTTTTTCTTTTAATTGGAGATTGGATAGTAAACTTCTGTCTATGAAATCGGTTACAGATTCCATTGAAAAAGACATTAAAGAATTTTTTCAATTCAATACTGAGTGTGGAGTACCTCAGCATATAGTTTGGGACTCGTTTAAAGCTGTAATTCGTGGCAGATTTTTGGCTATTGCCTCTTCGTATAAAAAAGAAAAAGACAAAATTAGATCAGATTTGGTTGCCAACATTACCAAATTGGAAGAGAAATTTAAAAAATTTGGTAGCAAAAAAACTTATTCAAAACTTCTTATAGAAAGGAAAAAATTAGAATCTTTTGACGTCTCCAAGATTCAAAAACAAATGGCTTATATAAAACAAAAATATTGGTTTCGAACTCCTCAATCCCTTAAACTCCTATCATGGAAGGTTAAAAAGAGAATATCCTCAATGGCTATTTCTTCCATTCGTTCTAAATCCGGTACCTTGAAACATTCCACTAAGGATATTGTAGGAGTTTTTAAAAAATACTATTCATCTTTATATTCCTCCCAGCATCCAGCATCAGACCTTATTTCATCTTTTTTAGACACTCACTCAGTTATTAAGCCTGTTTCTCCTGAGGTTAAATCCCTTTTGGACAAACCTTTTACTGCACTTGAAATACAGGAGACTATCAAGTCTATGAAATCCAATAAATCTCCAGGCCGAGATGGCTTTATACCAGAATTTTATAAATTTTTTAATACTTTGTTGGCTCCCATCTTGGCGGACGCCTGTAATCAGTTTGTACAGTCTGGTTCTTTTCCAGCTACTTGGTCACAGGCAAAAATCATTCTTCTTCCAAAGAAAGACAAAGACTTGCTAGACCCTAGTTCATACAGGCCGATATCGCTCCTTAATTGCGATTACAAGATTTTTACAGCAGCCCTGGTGGCTAGGCTTAATACTTTTATAGGGAACTACATTCATCCTGACCAATCGGGCTTTATCCCACACCGTGAGTTAACGGACAATACTAGAATGGTCCTTGATGTTATTCAATACTGCCGGAAATTTAATATTGAGTCTTCCTTTATCTTGTCTATTGATTTTGAAAAAGCCTTTGATTCCGTTGAAGTTTCTTATCTTACAACCTTACTGCAGAAAATGAATTTTGGCCCGAATTTTCTGAAGATAATCCATTCTTTATATAAGTCGCCTTCTGCTATTCTTTCTATTAATAATTTGGATTCTGAAGAATTTAATCTTTTCAGAGGGACGAGGCAAGGTTGCCCCTTGTCTCCTCTGCTTTTTGCAATCGCAATTGAACCTCTTGCTAATGCTATCCGTAATACCAATATTATTGCTGGTATCCCTATTAGAAAGAAACAAATTAAGGTGTCTTTGTTTGCAGATGACCTAGTGCTTTTTGTTACAAAACCTAAGACTTCTTTACCAGCTGTCTTTGATTTATTATCTGTATTTTCTTCTATATCGGGTCTTCGAGTAAACCCATCTAAAACCATTCTTTATCCCATCACAATTTCAGATGCTCTCCAAGATTCCATCTACTCAAATTATCACTTCAAAAAAATGGATAGATATTGGACATATTTGGGGATCAATATACCTTTAAAATTGGGAGATATTTTTAAAGTCAATCATCATTTATTGATTAAGGACATTCTTACTATGCAAAAGAATAAAAATTCTTCACTCATTCCCTGGAATGAAAAAATTCAGATTATTAAATCTTTTATTTTTCCCAAATTTCTGTTTTTATTTCGAGCCATTCCTATTCTTATTCCTGAGGACTTATTTGTGGGTTGGCGTCGTTCGTTCTTAAGATACATTTGGAACAAGGGCTTATCTAGAATAGGGTATGCAACTCTTATTCGTTCTAAATCCTCAGGTGGTCTGGCTCTTCTGGATCTGCATAAATTTTATGAAGCTGCCATTTTAGGAGGCCTTGTCAGATACCATGATGCTGATTTAAATTCAGGCTGGAAGGTCCTAGAAGATACCTATCTAAATAACAAATCGTTTCAATCTACATTATGGGAATTTCCAAAGAAGAGACCTCCTAATATCTCCTCCAACCTTTTCCTTAAAGCCATTTTTCAGATTTGGGACAAACGCCGCCTCTTTTTAGCCCCTCCTATGTCTCCACTATCTCATTTTATGGATGTTTCTTGGTTTCAACCGGGGTTTTTTTACAAGTCTTTTCCAATTTGGAAAAAATATAATCTTTATAGGTTTGTGGATATTTTGTCCAATGGAAAAGTGCTCGACAAAAAATCTTTAGAAGAGAAAACTGGTGGGACAAAAATCCCATGGTTTGAATACTTGCAAATCAACAACTTGGTGACATCACTCTCAAAGAAATACAATTTCAATCGACCTCTTACTTTCTTTGAATCCTTGCTACAATCTCCATTTTTAAAGCGGAAGGGACTGATTTCATTTATCTATAAGGGTTTGCTAGACATTGATGATGTTGATTTGTTATCCTATCAAGAAATTTGGCAAAGGAATAGTTCAATTAATTTTCAGGAGGATGTTTGGCAACAAATCTGGTCATCTCCTTCGTTTGTTTCAAAATCATTGAATATACAATTACAAACTCAAAAAATTTTGTTCCGGTGGTATTTAACACCTCAGAGATTAAGCCATATGGCGATAAATCAATCCTCCAAATGTTGGAAAAATTGTGGAGAGGTGGGCACATTTATACACTGCTGGTGGTCTTGCCCGAGGGTGCAGTCGTTTTGGGCAGTAATTGTGGCAAAAATCAAGGATATCACGGGCTATAGTTTACCCTTAAGATTGGAACTCATTTTGCTTGACTGTTGGAAAGGTATTTCTATTACTTCTCTCAATAAATCCCTGATATCCCTTTTACTAGCTGCTGCTAAAATGGTGTTAGCCCAATTTTGGAAATCTCCCAATATTCCTCCAGTTAAAGCCTGGTATGCTAAAATCTGGGAGGTCTATGCTATGGACAAGATAGCAGATAGTTTATGCAATATAAATAATTCAGAAGGTAACGATTCTCTGATGTACAAGTGGCTTCCATTTCTTAAATTTTCTTTTAGTCCTGTAGATCAGATGCGTACATGTATTCCTGGTAGATATTATGACATTATTAATTTGATGTAATTAACATATGGACAGAGTACTTATTTTTTAATTCAGCTGCCAAGTATGTATGTATGTGTGAATGTATGTATGTGTTGTTTTGTTTGTATTTTGTGTATATATATATATTCTGTTTTCTGCTGGTATGCTATGCTTATACACAAAGAATGATTGCAGATACAGTCATTGATTGCTTTATTTGTATGTTTACTAAATTCAATAAAAAAGTTTTTGGACATTAAAAAAAAAAAAAAAAAAAGAATTCCAAAAGTGCCTTCAGGCTCGAAAAGGCTGGGGAAAATTAAAAACCAGTAAGTCTCGGGGTTCTGATGGCATACAACTCCATATGTGAAATTGTTGATCTACTAAGCAGTGTATGTAACTTGTCACTAAAATTAGCCACCGTATCAGAAGACCAGAGAGTAGCAATTACACTGTTGTTTTGTGTGTTTTTTTAAAACAAGGGATGCAGAGGAGAACCAGGAAATTACAGGCCAGTTAGCTGAGCATACCTTCCAGACAAACTAGTGGCAATAGTAATCAGAGACAGAATTATTAGGCACACAGAGAAACAAAATCCACTGAGGGAAAATCGTCATGGTTTCTGCCTAACCAGACCTCTGGAGTTCTTTGAGAAAGTGAATAAAGTAGTAGACAATGGTGACCCAGTAGGCAGTGGCGGACTGGCCAGGGTGTCAGCTTGCCTGATTGCATGTGGGACCCCTTAAACATTAGACAAGATATTAAAAATGTTAATGACCTTTTAGTAGCTTGAAAATGGAATAGAAGTTCCAGAATTATTACTGTAATGTAGCTAAAAATTACGTTGTATTTAGGGTTGCCAGCCTCCAGGTGGGGCCTGGGGCATCTCTCGCTTTTACAACTGATCTCCAGCTGGCAGAGATCAGCTCCCCTGGAGAGAAAATGCAATCTGTACTTACATTTAGTATCTGCTGTATACTGCCAGTAATATGTACAATATATGTACACTGTATTTACTAAAATATATATATTTATTTTGCAAAAGTTTTAATTATACCTTTTTTCCCACTGGCACATTTTTTGAAAATTTTATTTCTTACAAAAATGCAATGATAACCTTATCGTTGTGGGTGGGCCCCTCTGTCTCCTGACAACAAGTATTTTTAGACCCAGTCCGCCACTGCCAGTAGGCATTATATACTTGTAATTTGAAAAAGGTTTTGACAAGGTACCTCACCAAAGATTCCTGAGCAAGTTTAGCAATCATGGGATGAGAGGATGGGTGCTTTTATAGATTAAAAACTGGCTAACAATTTGAAGCAGAAAGCAGGAATAAATGGACAGTCACTTTCGTGGAAGGAAGTACACAGCGGGGTCCCACAAGGATTGGTACTGGGGTTGGTGCTATTTAATTTGTTCATACATAGTCTGGAACTGGGGGTGAGAAGTATAGTGGCCAAATCGGCAGATGACACAAAATTATTCAGGATGGTGAAAACTGTGGACTGTAAAGACCTCCGGGACAATCTGGAGGATGGTGTGGAGTTGATTTCTCTTGCTCCAGAAGGCTGGAACAGAACCAACAGATTGAGATTAAAGCAAAAGAGTTTTTGGCTAAACATCAGGAAAATGTCCTGACAGAGCAGTTCCTCAGTGGAACAAGTTTCCTTGGGAGGTGATGGGCTCTCCTTCTTTGGAGGTTTTCAAACAGAAACAAGATGGCCATCTGACAGCAATGTTTATTCTGTGAATTTAGACAGATAATGAGAGGGAGGGCAGGAAGGGTTGCATCAGTTCTTATTGCCTTTACACACCCAGAGAAATGCTGATCACAACTTTGGAGTCAGGAAGCAGTTTTCTCTAGGACAGTTTGGCCAGGGATCCTGGAGGGTTTGGGGGGGGGGGTTGCCATCTTTTGGGCATGGAGCAGGGGTAACTGGGGGTGAGAGGTGAGGCATTGTCAAGCATGGTAAAATTCCAATGGTAATTAATAGTTTAATAGCCCTCCATAAAACTGGTCTGAGAAGTATCATGGAGGACTGAAGTAGTTTGACTCTGTTATTCTTACCCCTCCCCCTTTCCTGCTTATTGCTGTGAAGTAGAGTAGAAAGAAACAAAGCTAACAAAGATAAAGAGTATTTGCACCTTCCCATGCATTCCTGGTTGGGAGTGTGAAACATCTGGGGGAAAGCAAGGACAAGATACTGATAACATTGTTAGAATGTAGACATTTATGATAGTTTATGTGTTAGAGAGCATTCCTAGCCCCCACCTTTGGGAACCCTTTGAAGTGTGCCTTAAAAGAACTGTATCAATGTACTATCTGTATCACTCTCAAGAACCTGCCTTAAGAAAGCATATCAGTCTATCAATAAACGTAGTTTTGTATCCACTTGACTCGTCATTGAAACTGCATGCTTGACAGTCATTTGCGAATTTTCTGCATTGTGAAAGGGTTGGACTAGATGACTCTGGTGATTCCTTCCAACTCTTTGATTCTGTGATCTCTACAAAATGGGTGAGTGGGCAACAATGTGGCAAATAAAATTTAGCATAAGTATAAACTGATGCACACTGGAACAAAAAAATCCTAGCTTGAACTATATGTTAATAGAGTATGAACTGACTGAGAGGGAAAGAGACTTTGGGACTGTAGTGGATAGTTTAATGAAAATATGGACCTAGTATACCACAGCAGTGAAAAAGGCAAACTCAGTGTAGGGGATTATTAGGAAAAAGGACTGGAAATAAAATGGAAATTACAATGTCCCTATATAGAGCTATGGTGCAGCCTCATTTGGGATAATGTGTATAATTCTGGTCACTGTATCTCAAAAAGGACATTGCAGTGCTGGAAAATGCACAGAAGAGGGCAACAAAGATGACTAAGGGATTGGAACACTTTCCCTGCGAGGAAAGGCTGAATACTTTGGGAGTTTTTAGAAGAGACAGCTAAGGGGGGGCATGAGAGGTTTACAAAATTATGCACAGGGTAGAGAAAGTAGACAGAGAGAACTTTTCTTCTTCTCCCAAAATACTAGAACTTGGGAGGCACCTAATGAAATTGACGGACAGTACATTTAGGACAGACAAAATGAAATACTTCTTTATTCCACAAATGGTTAAATTCACTGCCAAAGGATATAGTGATGGCCACAGGCACTAATGTCTTTAAAAGGGGATTAGACAGATTCATGGAGGATAGTCCTGTCAGTGGTTACTAGCTATGTTGGCTAAAGGGATCGTTTTCCACATTCAGAGGCAACAAACCTCTGAACATTAGTGCCATGAGGCAACATCAGGGAGAAGGCTTTGGCCTCTCTACCCTGTTGTTGGCTGTCCTGAGGAACTGGTTGGCCACAGTGTGAGGCAAGATGCTGGATTAGATGGATCACAGGTCTAATCCAGCAAGGCTTTTCTTATTTTAGGCTATGGTGGTTCATTGGGAAAGAAATAAATTCTGTATATGCCACTGGGAACCCTCTTTTTATGACTGCAACTGAAGGACTAGCTGGATGTGAAATTCCAAGTTGACATTTGGAGGAAAAATGCAACCAAAATGCTAGCAGGAAAGGGTGAAAGGTGTGGAAAGCCCAGCACTGAGTGACAATAATTATCTGGAAGGGCTATGTTTAGTTTGCTTTTAATCACATCCTTCATGTTTTGAAGGAAATTTAGGTCCTGGATAAGCCTAAAGAATGGCTTGATGACTTGTATGCTTGCTGCTGAGCAGCTGAAGAGACTGGCTCTAACTGTGGCTGTGGAGGCCCTTAGTTGCTCAAAGCAATAACTCCTGCCTGGTTTGATACCAAGGTTGCACCTATTCTCAGCTTTAGGAGAAATGTGCTTGTACAAGAAACTTCACTCTCCCCTAGAGCTGAGGAATGTACACTAGCAATTGAAATGGTTGTTTAGTTTATTGATGGTTGTCTTTTCTCTCTACAGATCTCCCGCTGCCCCTCCATCCCTTGCTATGTCTCTGCTCAGGATGAATGTCTGTGGACTGACTGGGTGACTGAGAAGAACATCAATGGGCGGCAGGCAAAGCACTATGCCTGCATCAAGCGAAGTGATGGTTCGTGTGCATGGTACCGTGGAGTGGCCCCACCTAAGCAAGAGTTTCTTGACATTGAGGACCCCTGAGTCCCCAGCGCCATGGCAGTCCAGTAGCAACAAAGCCTGCAAGAAATTAGACTGGTCCACCTCTGACATCATTTCCTGGAAACAGCATGAAAACAAGGTCTCCTGGGCAGGCACTGTGGTGATGGAGGGGAGGGGCAAAAGGAGATGTCTAAGCCACTTATAGGTTGGTTTGTTAGCTTCCTCCCCTGTGTTGGGTCAACAAATGGTTTCTTATAACTGGGATCACAGTTATCAACATGCGAAGGCATAATCGGGGGGGAACCAGAATGAACAGTACGAATGGCTGAGAAGTATTCCCTCTGATTCTGTGTAGCAGGCCTACCAGGTTCTTATTGTTTTGAGAGAGGGCAGCCACCACTCTGGGGACAGCTCCCATCCCAACCCTACTGGCTTCTGCTTGTGTAAAATGCTATCTTCCCCTTTATATACACACATGCACACACAGAGCACAAATTGAACTCCACCCTCAGTGCTTCAGAATCATTCCCTTCTCTGCCACATGCACACACAGCTAATGGACTGAGAGCAAATCTAGCCCCCCAACGCAAAAGAGGATTGATTTGCCACAATACTGGTGAGCACTGCATTCCCCTTTCTATTGCAAAGCATCCTGCTCCTGAGTGCTGCAAGAACAAAGGGGCATTCCCTACTTTTAAGAACAATATTTTGGTGACTAGTTGGGTCACAAAGTTAGTTAATGGATATTAAACCGCTGCTGTGTGTATGGGATAGCTGTGTGCAGATTTTAGTACTGCACTCTCAAGTAAAAAGCTTTAATAAAAGAATATTCATGTGGGAAGCTGGGTTACCTATCAGGTCTCTCAATCAACCATTTGCTGTATCTACTTCCTACAGCATGCTTGTGCCATAAATGTAAATCTAGTGCCAAAGCCCTTTCCAATCAGTGGAAAGACTCACGGTTCCTTTTTAGTATTGGTAGATCAAAGGGGCCCTTCTTCTCCCCCTACCTGAAATGTCATGCTATTTTACCATGACCATGCGTCAAGCTCTTTAGCCTGCACAGTACAGAAGTGAACCTTTGTGGAAAGAACTGCCCTAGAAGTGAGAGTTTGTGTCCCCCTCCCAAAAATGTGATCACGGGAGCCAGAAAGTCGAGGCACACCTATCTAAACTGTGATTATAAATTTTCCTTTGGAGTCACAAAATGAACACTGGCTGCCTGCAAAGTAATCACATCATCCAGCTCTGTTTCCAGATTTTCTGAGCCAGCTTTGTTTCTTTGCTGTGGCTCCCAAGCTCTTCTTAGCCATCCCCATTTGCAAGACCCCAAAATCAACTGGGAGGGTGCCCAGAAGTACTTTCAGCCAGATCTGCCTCCCCATGGCCTTTTCATGCTGTTCATCAAGGTAACTTTTAAAAAGATGTCATATTGGACCAGTCTGTTTGATTTTCAGTATATTTAAAAAAAGAAAAAAAATCTGTTCAATCCAATATAAGACTCCTGTTTTTGCCTCCTGTATGGTTATATCATATGTGACATTTACCTCTCTCTGCTGATACTCTTTGATTGTAATGTTTTCCATTTGTTTTTGCAATCAGATGTATCATTCCTGTGCTCTATTATTATTATTATTATTATTTTAAATTTCCTTGTTTAGCTGTTAGATTTGCACTTACTATTTTTAAAGGGGTTCTGCATTGGAAGCTTTCAACATACAGTGGGAAGAATGTTAAAATGTATGGAGGATAGAGACCTCCAGTTATGTTGAAATGCCAGTGGCGGTAGTATTTCTCCTTCTGTCTTCCTCCTCCTGCCCCTACAACAGGCACAGACTTTTTCCAAAGGTTGGAGGCTGGCTGTGATGTATGACTGCTTCTTGCTAGCCAAATTGCAGTCCTAGAACCTGCCAGGGAATAAGATCAACTTGCCATTCCAGTAGCTGTATGAAAAGCATCCATTGTTTAAAAATCTATTTATGGAAAAAGCAGTTATCAAAGGCTCTTCATTTGGCTTAATTTATCACTTGGCTTCTGGTGCCACTCTGAACCTTCACGGAAACACATAAGAACACACAAATATACAGGTTCCCCTTCTTCCTCATGCCGGCAACTCAAAATATTTAAAAGAAAGTTTACATTATTTTCAAATCTTTGCTTAGTAAGTATGGAAAATAAGTATCTAACTTGCAGCCATAATTTAAAGCTTATTGGGGAGCTGGGATGTTGTTTGGTGGGTGAAGTAATATTGGGGGGTGGGGGGATCTTTTTTTTTTCTGTTGGATTCTGAAAGCTGAGATTTTCTTGTGCTGGGAACACATGAAAGTTGTTGAATAGACAAGCAGACTGTGCATGTCTCAGACGCTTTGTATAATTCATAAGTGGACATTTGAGTCTTCGGACAATAAACAGTATTATCAAATAAAATGGGAACAGTCTCTCCTTATCTGGAGAATAGTTTGAATCTACAAAAGGGCAGTAATTGGAAATGAGCACACACAGCCCTGAGAAGGGATCTGTATTGCCATCTAGGCCTTTTGACTGCTGTGAACCATGTAACAAAATTGTCATGGCATAAAGCTGAGCTAAGCTAAGGAGTCTAAGTTTCCTCTAGGTGGACTTTCTTTCTCTTTCTTTCTTTCTTTCTTTCTTTCTTTCTTTCTTTCTTTCTTTCTTTCTTTCTTTCTTTCTTTCTTTCTTTCTTTCTCTCTTTTTTCCCTTCCTTCCTTGGCATAAACTGAACTGTGATTCCAACAATGGAGATGGTTGGTTTGCTGTTCCTAAGGTTATTTCTAAAGTTCTTTCAGTTCCTGTGCTGATGCCTTCTATGACCTCCAGGGCAGACACCAAGAGGCTGAAAAGTAATTACGTCATGGATTTCACATGTAGTGATGGACTGTACTTAATCTGGCTTTGAAAAGGGTTAGATAAATGCATGGAGGATAGGCTCATCAATGAAACCTCCATGTTCAGAGGTAGTAACATTCTGAATACTAGTGATGGAGAACAACAAGAAGGGGAGGCTTCAGCCTAGTTTATAGCCCTTCATGGGAACATCTGATCGGTGTGAAATAGGATGGACCAGATGGGCCATTGGTCTGGTCCAGCATGGCTGGTTTTACATCCTTATGAACAGTGTGCTTGTAAGGAAAGGGCTCTCCTCAAAAGCAGTTATTTCATTGGCGTGATTTATCCAAATCAGATTCTGTATCAAACACCTTTAGCTACTTTATTGAAGGAATTTAACAGGTATCAAGAATCTCGTTCTGACATTACAGAAAGTATCTCTGACTTTTCATGAGGTCCCAGTTAATCTGGCAATCAGTTGGGTCCAAAGTGTCTTAATTTGTCAACAAGGGTGTTTCTTGCTTTTCTACTTGACATACACCTGGAGTTCTGTAGGAATGACAGACAGAGAGAGAATTATCTAGAAGTTTAGAAAAACAAAGAAGATAAAACTGAGATAGGATCATAGCAGAGTTGCCAGGTCCAATTTAGGAAATATCTGGGGACTTTGGGAGTGGAGCCAGGAGACTTTGGAGGCGGAGCCAGGGGCATGGTTGCAACAAGCACAGTTGAACTTTGAAGGGAGTTCTGGCCATCACATTTAAAGGGACCACATTCTTATAAAATGCTTTCCTCGTTGGAAATAATGGAGGATAGGAGCACCTTCTTTTGGAGCTCATAGAATTAGACCCCCTGGTCCAATCTTTTTTTATTTGGAAGGGGGGGTGCTGAGCAGAGGGACCATATTAAAAAAAAAAAAGGTAAAGGTAGTCCCCTGTGCTAGCACCAGTCATTTCTGACTCTGAGGTGATGTTGCTTTCACAACGTTTTCACGGCAGACTTTTTATGGGGTGGTTTTCCATTGCCTTCCCCAGTCATATACACTTTCCCCCCAGCAAGCTGGGTACTCATTTTACTGACCTCGGAAGAATGGAAGGCTGAGTCAACCTCAAGCCGGCTACCTGAACCCAGCTTCCACCAGGATCGAACTCAGGTCGTGAGCAGAGCTTAGGACTGCAGTACTGCAGCTTTACTACACCAGATACTATGCTGCAAATTTGGTGCCTCTACCTCAAAAAACAGCCCCACTCCCAGAGCCCCAGATACCCACAGATCAATTCTCCATTATACCCTATGGGAACCAGTCTTCATAGGGTGTGTCCAGCAGACATTTGGAGTGTCCAGCAGACACTCGCTTTCTGAACTCTGAAGTGGGGGAGGGCCTCCAAACCAGGGGATCCCCTGCCCCCAACTGCGGACTGGCAATCGTAGATCATAGACTACCATTTCAGTCCATTTCTCCCACTCTGAAGATGTTTCATGGCTAGATTAATATATTTAACTAGCCGAGTTTGGATACTTTATTTGCAGCCCCTTAACACAGAGACTTTGGCTACAAAGCATTAAGGTACCATTGGCATCTGCTTTGCTACAACAGACAAACATGGCTACCCTTCTACAATTCACAAAACATTTTGTCTTCCCTGTGCTCTGTTTTTATTATTATTATTATTTTAAATGTCCTTGTTTAGCAGTAGATTTATGCTTTATATTTCAAAAGGGGTTCTGCATTGGAAGCTATCAACATACAGTGGGAAGAATGTTAAAACGTATGGAGGGTAGAGATCTCCGGTTATTTTATAATGTCAATGGTGGTAGTACTGATCATATGCCTATCTGGGGTGAACATGTCATTTCTCTAATGGGATGGATCTATGGAAAACCTAATCTTGCAGATGTGTAATGACAGCATTCCAAGGGTTCTATACCCTGAAAGAACATATCATTGTAATGGATGTTGCACTATGTCACGGCAGATCATTGTTTTAGTCACCAGCTCTATGATAGAGTATATGCTTTATGTGCAGATAGCTCCTGGGACAATTCCTACCATTTCCAATTAAAATATTCGCAGGTATAAAAAACAGGAATAGCCTTTGCTTGAGAAACTGGAAAACTGCTTCATATCAGATTAAGTAGCACTGACCATGGCAGACAAATGGTCTGATTCAATGTTAAGTAGTTTGATCTGAAAATCAGCTATTGCATACCACTGAAAAAAACTCTTTAAGTGTAATGACAGACCACTGATTTTGGCATGCCCAATGAAGGGATTGCTTATGTCAGATATCATAATCATAGGCTAGGGTTGCAAGATGCACGCAAATACTATTGCTAGGATGTTGCTGTTTTTGTTCAGTCGCACTGTCGAGTCTGACTCTTTGCGACCCCAGGCCCTCCTGTCTTCCACCATCCTCCGAAGTCTGCTCAAATTCGTGTTTGTTACATCAGTAACGCTGTCCAGCCATCTCATCTTTTGCCGTCCCCTTCTTCTTTTGCCTTCTGTCTTTCCCACCTTTTCCTGATCTCTTCTGCTTTTGTTAGGTCCCTACTGTTTTTGTCCTTTATCATGGCCATCTTTGTACAAAACGTTCCCTTGATGTTTCCAATTTTCTTGAAGAGATCTCTTGTTCTTCCCATTCTGTTATTTTCCTCTATTGCTTTGCATTGTTCCTTCAGGAAGATCTCCTTATCTCTCTTTGCTGTTCTCTGAAAATCTGCATTCAGTTGGGTGAATCTGTACAATGTCACGAACCTCCGTCCATAGTTCTTCAGGCACTCTGTCTATGAACTCTAGTTTCTTAAACCTATTCTTCACCTCCACTGTATATTCATAAGGGATGTGATCAAGATCAAACCTGAATGGCTTCCCCAGTTTTCTTCAGTGTAAGCCTGAATTTTGCAATGAGTAGCTCATGATCTGAGCCGCAGTCAGCTCCAGGTCTTGTTTTTGCTGACCGTAAAGATAGTTAGTTGCAGCCTAAAGAGGATGGCAGGGAACAATGGTCAAAAGGAAATTGTAGCAGGATTTGTTGCTGCTCACTCTGGACTTGATGCCTCTGAGCCCCAGAAGAGGGTCTCTAGAATTGTCCTGGCAATCAGTTCTTCCATTCACATTGGAGTGAAAGCGATGTTAGCCATTTTACCATGCAGTCCTATGTTATGTGAAACCTTTGTATGTCCCTTTAAGGCAATGGAAGTAGAAGGGTGTACTGCTGCTTAGGATTGTACTATTATATAGGCCAGAGTCAAAGTGCTAAGCCATTTAATATGCATTCTGATCGAACTTTCTGAAACAAAGAACCAGTTATACATGACCTTTCCATACCAAAATTCTAGTCCTGCAAGGGATAGGATAACATCAATTTCCTGCTACTTAAGCATTATTATCCTATTCAGAGAGCAGAATAATTGCAGCTGGATAGCCGTTAGCTAAATAAATCCAATGACATCTCGAAGACTAAAAAAATCATTCCAGCACAAGCTTTTGTGACTCAGAGTTCAGTTCCTCAGATATATGAGGTGTATGCTCAAAGCAACAGAAAGGAGGGGGGAGATGTTATAAAGAAAGGCCAGTTAAAGACAATCACCAATCAAAAGACAGATTAATCTATTCAGTGGTGTGAGGAACACTCCCAATTGCTGATTGACAGTCAGAGTAAATCAGAGATAATCAAGGAAGGAGCAGCTGTGAAATCAGGTAAGTAGATCCAATCAAAGCGGGCAGTACAAAGTGTTTGTAAAACTACAGTTGAACAAATTCACAGCCACAAAAGGGTGGGTCATGCTAAGCTATTAACACCTATAGTGTGTAAGGAAACTCATGTTCTTATTTGGAGGAGGAGGACCTTGAATCAGAGGGGGTTAGTTTTGCTTCTGAGAGATATCCTTACTATATAGGGAAAGCCTGTTTATTCATTTATTTATTTTTGCAAAAATTTGCACTCTACTGCTGGACAGTGAGAACTCTCAGCTCAGTTTGGAATGTGTTTAATAATCATGAGTTTCTCTCCTGATTTATGATGAAGAAAGAAAAAATGGGGGGGGGGATTTCATGTGGGCAGTTAAAATAGTGGTGCTTAGTAGTTCTGGAAAGCCCAGGGCAGCCCAGTCTTGGTAGAAACTAAGCAGGTCAGACCTGGTTAGTCCTTGGATGGAAGACCACCAAGGAAGCCCAGGGTTACTACTGATGGCACCTTCTACCAAGTGTAGGATGCATGTTGGTGCAGCAGCAGGAAACCACAGATAAAAGGCCAATTAGAGGGCACTCTTTTGATTAGGGCTACAAGCCTTTTCTGGATATACTGGATAATGAAAAGCACCCCGTTCAAGATGCATAGAATGACTAATGTACTATTTATAACACTATCTGTTGTGTGCCGATAAGGTACTGATCTGAACAGAACCTGTTTTCTCAGTCTTTCTAAAAAGCGATGTTCAGAACACTATATCCCCCCCCATGGGAGTCTATAAATTCTACGCTTTTCTATTTAATCTTCACAACAACCACCCTGCGAGGTAGGGAAGGCTGAGAGAGAGCGACCAGCCCAAAGTTGCCCAGGAAACGTCTATTACAGCATGGAGATTTGAATCTGTGTTTCCCAAATCTTAGTCTGATGCGCTAACTGCTACATGACTATGGGATTTGCTTTGCCTTCTAGGAGAGTGACCTCTTGATATCTGTGTTAGTAGTAGCTGCCTTTCCCCTCTACTTTCCTTCCTTCTCCCAACATGCACATATTCTTTTTCTCCATCATTGCCAAGGATACCATTACCAGGGACAGGGCAGTAGCTCAATAGTAGGGACAGGGCAGTAGCTCAATAGTAGAGCATCAACTTTGCAAGCAGAATATCTCCTATTAAAGCGCCGGCATCCTCAGTTGAAAATTTCTTGTAGGCGACGATATGAAAGGCTACTGCCAAACAGCAGTAGACAACACTGACATTCCGATGTATTCCCGACATTCAGTAGCTCTGAGCAGGGGACTTCTCCTCCTCCCGTTCACTCAGCGCTGGGAGAGGAAGGCGATCATCCAGGAGGTCGCCCTGCCTCCGCCCGATCGCCGGCTTACCAGTGCAGTGCCGTGGCGCAGAGAAAGGGCACGGGAGCAACTCTCGCTCCTGCCCGCTCTTCATCTCCCCTGCGCTGGTTCAATGTACAGAGGGGTCGTCGTATGCTGAGGTGGGCTAAGGCAGTTCGACGTGAGGACTTTGCTGCCTAGCTGTTCACCGTGTCTTTAAACTGGAAAACCGAAGGAAAAGCCAATTAAGCGACATAACTCGGTCATTTTTTCTCCTCTCGCGCGTTCCTGCCGAAGTGAACTCTCCTCTACTTTTCCCGACCTAAAATATACTCCTCCCTCGAGCACGTGGCAGGAAGCCCTTCCTAGCCAGCTGCTGCGGGACGCTGCGCCTTCTGGATTCTGGACATGCTTCTCCTCCTGTCCTGCGTCATTGCCCTTGCTTCATATATCACATATGCATCTAGGCAGTGTAACAGAAATAGGCCGGGGGGCCGGTAGCACGGCGAGCACATCCCCTCCTGCTGCTGCTGCTGCTGCTGCTGCACAAAGTGTGACGGGCTGCCTTACTCGCCAGAGGGGGTGACGTTCCGGCGAAGGCGCTGCGGCACCAGGCGGCGCTACCTTCCCGAAAGCTGCAGGCAGGCGGCCTTGGTGGCGTCAGAGGGGACGGGCGGAGCGCCCGGCTTCCTCCGCCCCTTTAGGGTGAGGATTGGGCCCTGCGCGGCGGCCTAGCATCGGCCGGGGCCGTGCTCTTGCCTTCTCTCAACGCCGCGGGGACACGTGTGTGGATGAGCGCGCACGCGGGGCGAGGGCAGGGACCCCCTATGGTGAGTGTGGCAAAGGGCAGGGCAGGGCGCTTGGAAGAGTTGCAAGATAGCCAAGCCTTCCCTCGCCGGCTTGTGACCTCCTGCTCAGTCCCAGTGTTGGGGGGAAGCCGGGAGCGAGGTAGGTTCAGCTTTACGGGTGGGGTGGGGTTGGGGGGCTTGAGCGGTTCTAACCCTTGGCCGAGTCAATGCGCCTCCTTTTCGTCTCTCTGTTCTCCCCGCCGCCCCGGGGCCCTGCTAGTGAGGCCAGTCTGGCCGATTGGGTTGTAATCCTCACTCTGTCTCGCCGCCCGGCTTGCCGAGCAGATTGCCTGGACCCCTGGGCTTGAGAAAAGAAATACAATAAAACAAGGCAAGAGGCGGGATGTTTGGTGAGAAAGCCCCTGGGTCAGAGGCTTCTTCTACCGCCCGCTTGCGACGTTATTTGCGAGGAGGCGAGATGGGTGATTGGTGGCAGGGGGGTTCTTTGCACCAATGCAGAATGCTGCTTGGGAAGCTGCTGGCCCTGACAGGCTCGCCTGTGGCTAGGGGAGAGAGGCATCCTTGAGTCTGACTTGGGGGGACCGCGTTTGGCTTTCGTCCTGTGCGCAGCGGCACCCGTTTGTCGTGCGAAGGTGGCAGGTCGAATGTGCGTTCCGGCGTTGGAGAAGGAGGGAAAGCGCGGGGGGCAGACCGCCTCGGGTAGACAGAACGGAAGTGGCGGAATCGCTCTTACAGCCAGGCCATGCTGAATACCATTGCATCTTCCTTCCTGCTACGTTGTAGTAGGGCTGGTCTAGATATGCAGGTATTCCCCAAAACCGGCGCAGCCCGTTTTGGGTTCTACCCTGTACCTTTGTGTGCTGTGCTAGTTATTGGAAATTATTAAAGTGAGGGGATGCTGAACAGTGTAATCCCTCACCTACGGTCTGAAGTATTCTAGACTATCACGTCAGTTCTTCTTCCACCTTGTTCGGACACAGGCACAGATTGGGTTTGAGCCTCCACGTCCTGCATGTTTGTTCACAGAGGAACCTTCATTATAGTTCTTATCCCCATCTGAGCTGTAGAGGATATGTTCGCTGCATGTGACCAAACACTTCTGGTGAGCGCCTTGATCTCAAGGATGAATCTGTGTTCCTGTCTTTGCTTTGATGCCTGTTTTGCTGAATTGCATTTCAGGCCCAAAAGTGCCCAGAGCGGTGTCCCTCCTCCCCTGGTTGTTCTCTTCTTCCTGTTTGAGCCCAGTATCCCTTGGCTGTTGGGTTAGATGCTGCTGCTGTGGCAAGAGGCAAGGGTGTCATAGCACTGAGCAGCTGGCCACATGGATAACAGTCTATCCCTAGAACACGTCTTTTGCTTACCAAATGAGAACATGCTGGCTGAGTGTAGAAAATTAAGAGCAAGGAAGCCTGTTCCAAAATTTCTTACTTGAAAGAATAACCAGCCGAAGCATACCTCCATGCTACCATATGTAGGGTGATGCTGGTAATAAAGGACCTGTTTTCTTTTGGAAGCATATAAAATGCCATTGTGCTACTCTGATGGGATGTGGCGCTCTATGGTGTTCATGAGCTCAGGTTTGTATGTGATGGAATTAGTTTGATTACTACTGAAAACTGATCCTGTGTGCTGAGGATTTCAGGTAGTGGTTATAACATATGGAAATGCTTGCCAGGTGGCTAAATTCCCTGTGCCAATGGTTCCCAAGCAGGTGTGGTATTTACAGAGGAAATTGCTTATTTCTGTTTCTGCCCTGCCCCCTTCTCCAGATGCCAGTACAAATATTTTTGGATAGCAATTGTAACACCAGTGCTAAGCATCTCAGAGCTTTTCAAGAGCAGTTGCAGGCTTTCTGTTGGTTTTGTGATAATTGTAGGGGATTATTATTATTATTATTATTATTATTCAGATAAACCTCTCTTTTCCAAGAATCAGGTACAGCCTTGTCTTCCAGGAAGGCCTATTGCATTTACAGTTTAAAACAAAAATTCTCCATCAGCAGAGACACCTGGGGTTTCTGGATGGCATGTTGTTTTTCTTCCATTGCTACGACAACCTTGGAGCAGTCCAAGCAGTGTCAAGTGATATAGTAGACTCTTTGTTTACACGCTGCTATTAACCTGCCTACCTGAAGATGTGGCAAATCTCAAGCCTGATAATAAAAGACCTTGATGTGAATTGTTTGCTGCAAAGCGAAGCTGCCTTGTGGCTGAGATTGCTACAGAATGAAAGCATTATATCTGCATCTTCCAAAACAAATTCAAAATGCATCGTTCTTCTTTAGTAAACTGTTTCTGAATAGATGCGGAACATATTGAGAACTAATTTAGGAACACCTTGTTTGTTAAAGAGCTTAATGTGGGAGAACATGTAGTCATCCGTGGCCACCCATCTCAGAGCCTTACTCTCTGTCGGGAGTAGAAGATGTCAGACCTGCGGAGTGTGGATGCCGAGAAGTGTTTTGGGTTGCTTAGATACCTACATTGCCATGATTGTGACACACAAGTCGGGCTGCCTAGAATGGAATCTTCAAATTCATTCCTTTTGTAATTTCTGTACTACGCTATTGTATTTTGGCTTTTCGAAAAGTGAGTTTCTAACCTTCATGGTGAGAAAATGTTGGAAATACTGGAGGAAGGTCTGTTGCTGCAAAACCAATTAAGGTATTGCAGGTTTTCTAGTAAATATAAGGCAAGATTCGTGTGGTGCTCCCACGAACTCCTCCTTAAAAATTCACAATTTGTGACTGAAACACATCAGAAAAAAAATGACCTGACCTTTTTCCCGGAAAAGAAATGGAGGAATGGTGCTAAAGAATGTTGGGTTAAGTGTATATTCTCTGGAAATAATATTGTTGAAATAAATTTCATAGTAATGGTTTTTAATTTCTTCTTAACAGACACCACTGAGAATTAACCTGCCAGTTTCTCTTTCCTTTTTTCTTTGTCCTGTAGAGCAGTTCCCTTGCTAGCAGGGCAGTTCTTGCCACCACATGGTGACGCACCATGCCCATAGTGGACAAGCTGAAAGAAGCCCTAAAGTCTGGGCGGAAAGACTCTGCTGATGATGGTGAGCTGGGCAAGCTGCTGGCTGCTTCTGCCAAGAAGGTCTTGCTGCAAAAGATTGAGTTTGAACCAGCCTCCAAAAGCTTTTCATACCAGCTGGAGAGCCTCAAAAGCAAATACGTTCTGCTAAATCCAAAGACAGAAAACTCTAGTAGGCATAAAGGCAATGAAGAAGGATCCATTCGGAAACAAGGTGCCTCCTGCTGTACCCATGTTTGAAGAATTTGGCTGTGTTCCTGTCTTGGCTAAGTTTGCTGACCTCTTTCTCTCTTCTCTCTGGCAGGCACTGAGCTTTTACTGGGAGGTGATGGTGTGCCAGCCCCACAGAAGGTCCTCTTTCCTGTAGAGCGTCTCTCTTTGAAATGGGAGCGGGTGTACCGTGTTGGAGCTGGTCTCCACAACCTCGGCAACACTTGTTTCCTCAACTCCACTTTGCAATGTCTGACGTATACGCCTCCTCTAGCCAATTATCTGCTTTCCAAGGAGCATAGCCGTACTTGTGAGTACAAAAATGGGGCTTTGGAGTGTTCTTTTCTTTCTAGGGTGAGGCCCCACTTGATGCCCCGACACAAAGCACACGTGATTTGACACTTGAGATTCTGTAGGGCAAAAGCTGCTGTATTCATTCTCTACATCAGGGGTCCTCAAACTTTTTAAATAGGGGGCCAGTTCACTGTCCCTCAGACTGTTAGAGGGCCGGACTGCCATTACTGTACAAGGCCGCGGGCCGTCAGTTCTCCGTCTTCTGCATCTCTCTCCCTTCCCCACACCACACACCCCGGCCTGGGAACTCACCTCACCTCGGTATCACCTCACACTCTGTCTCTGCCGCCTCAGCCCAGTGCCGGAAGTGTGCGTTGCTAACGCGAGTTTAGGTCGAACGTCACTTCCGGTCTGATTTTGCCATAACTCGGCGGGCCGCATAAACGTCCTCAGCGGGCCGCATCTGGCCCGCGGGCAGTAGTTTGAGGACCCCTGCTCTACATCCAAGAGCACTTTCTATGAGTGGGGGGGGGCGTGGAACCTGGAGCAGCTCTGCAGTAAAAAAATAATATTTAGTAGTATAACTGTTTTGTGAAGCACTCGTAATATCTTCTTGTATAAAAGAATCAAGTCTTACTGACTTCAGTCCAGTGTGTTTTGATCAGTAATGTGAGTTTTCTGGAAGGCTTTGAATTGGGAAATGTTCCCTGCAGCCTGAACTGCTTGGGATTGGATATGACATGTTTGCTTGATTTAGATTAGATAATGAAACTAAAGTATGCTTTACTAATACAGTTTAGATATAAATACCTCAAAATAGTTTTCTGGGCAAAACTGATAGAGCTCTGAAATATTGGATTGGGGGAAAACAATAAATTGTATGTGGTGTAAATATGATGTTCACATTCATTTACTTCCTAGGAATACTCATCTGGAATGTGCTAATTGCAGATTTGGATTTGCCCGGTTTGGCTAGTTATCCATACAAATGCCACCCCGCTTCTTTGGGGAGGGTGGGTGCCTGTCTTATCCCAGAGTTACTGTCTGGGATCTCTTATTCCTCTTCATTTCAGACGCCACCCCACTTCTGAGGGGGGGGCAGGTTGCCTGCCTGATCCTAAAATTACTGCTTGGGGTGCCTTCCCTTGACTCCCCTCCATTTCCACCCCATTTTTCCTTTGGGTCTGATCTGTGTGGGTGCCTGCCTGGTTCCAGAGTTACTGCCTGGGGTACCTTGCTCCTCTTCATTTCAGACACCACCCCACTTCTCCTGGGGGTGGGGTTTGCCAGCCTGATTCCTGAGTTGCTGAATGAGGTCCCTTAACAACTTTTCATTTCAAACCTCATTCCACTTCTTTGGGTCTGATTTGTGTGGGTGCCTGCCTGGTTCCAGAAGGTGAGCCATATGGGGAGGGAGAGTGGCTCCAAGGCCCCGGGCAAGGCAGGAGGGTTGGTCCTGCCCAGCAGTTACTGTGCCAGTGGAGGGCAGGCCCAGAGAGAAACAGCCACCTACAACCCTGTGGGTGAGTCCTGGGCCCCGGGGAGCCAAGAGGGTTTGCCTAGCCCAACTATCACCTTGACCGTAAGGTGAGCCATATGGTGAGGGGAGTCCCAGGGAGACACAGCCCCGGTGGGCCCAGGGTGACATGATCACCTGCTCTGCGAGTGGCTCTCAGGCTCCAGGCAGTGTAGGAGAGTTGGCCCTGCCCAGTTATCACATTGCTCGTATGGCCAGCAATATGACGTGGGAGGGTGGGTCCAGGGAGACAGAGCCACCCGCTCTGGAAGTGGCTTCTGGGCTCTGAGGAGAAATAGCACCTGCAAGTATGTAAGTAGCTCCCAGGCCCTGGGCAGGGGGTGGGATGGTTGTCCCTGCCCCATAAGAACTTTGACAGTCTGCGGAGGGAGGGAGGGTGGGTCCAGGTAGAAACAGGCACTCACAAGCATGTGGGCGATGCCCAGGCAGGATGGATGGGCTTGTCCTGCTCACTGATCACATTTTCAGTTGGACGGGGGGGGGGGGGTGTCTATGCACTCCTGAAGCCGCAACTGGCATCTTTCCAAAAAGTGCTTTCCTGAGAGTACATGTGAGGATCTGTAACTCTGACACAGTTCAACCCACATGTAACTGTGGAGGGACATCCTGGGGAAGTATGCAATGGGTTGGATGCCTCTAGCTCAACCTATACACTTCTGAACCCGCGCATTACATCTCCCCAAAAAGCGCTTTCTTGTGGTGCTTTGTTTGGGGTTCTGTAACTCGAACTCCCAAAGTCCAGTCTTCACCAAACCTGGTGGGCAGATAGAGAAGAGTCAGCTAGAGATTCCTTGTAATTTTGGAGCCCCTAGGACCCAGTGGGGGGCACCTCTCACATGAACTGCTTCACGAACCAGGCCAGTTTGGGTCCATGAACTGCGCCAGGGGTTCCCGGTTCATGCCCACCCCTACTAGCAGTAAAGAATGTCATACTTTGCTGCCTTCTCAGTGAGACTTAAATCATTCAGGATTATTTAGCTCTTGGTTGCATGTTATTTGAAGTACTTCAACAAAACTATATGATTGAAGTACTTCGGGTACTCTGCTGCAGTGGTAGTAATGGACTTGCAATATTTTGGAAGATTGAAGGAAGGAGGAGGGCTACTAGTTAGGTAGCTGGGAATAAAGAGGTGGCAGGGGGCATGGTTCCAAGGACAGCTTGCAGGCCATGCAGCTTGTTTCTTAATGAACAGTGTTTTGTGCCAAGTGGCTGCTTTATGGGCCATGCATTCATCCTTCCAGGGAGGGTCTGGCAGCCTGTGCAAACAGCTGCAAAGGAGCAGAGCCGGCACATGGTTGCATGAGAATTGCTGCTCTCAGCACCCATCCTGCCCTGCTAATAGTGTTGACTGCTGGTTGGGAGAGTGAATGTGAATAGCTGGGGTGAGATGTGGATAAACAAAAGCTACTGCTAAGGGAACTATTTGGTGGAAAAGTGTAGGTTGCGTTACACCTGTCAAAATTGCACATCTGCTTAATGTGCAGACGTCATCAACTTCGACCACTGCCTAGCTTTTGGTCCCTTGAGCTGCTCAGCGGAAAGGATTGCATTGGATTGATATTTATGCTCTGCTTCTTGACCAAATTGACTCCCAAAGTGGTTTTCAGTTCAAACTGATACCGGTGTCAAATACAAAAAATGGCATCTGCTGTTGAAGCACTTTGCAGAAATCCATATTAGGAGAAGTAGCAGTTTTTCTTATAGAAAGCAGAGAAACGTGTGTTGGAGAAATTGTGTTTTGGAGTGATGATTATGTTAGAAAGTTGGGAACAAGTGATTAGGATTGGTGGCTCAGTGGTAGAGCATCTGCTTGGGAAGCAGAAGGTCCCAGGTTCAATCCCCAGCATCTCCAAAAAAGGGTCCAGGCAAATAGGTGTGAAAATCCTCAGCTTGAGACCCTGGAGAGCCACTGCCTGTCTGAGTAGACAATACTGACTTTGATGGACCGAGGTTCTGATTCAGTATAAGGCAGCTTCATATGTTCATATGTTCATATGTTCATGCCTTGGATTGCTTTTAGGGGAGGGACGGCGGCTCAGTGGTACAGCATCTGCTTGGGAAGCAGAAGGTCCCAGGTTCAATCCCCAGCATCTCCAAAAAAGGGTCCAGGCAAATAGGTGTGAAAAACCTCAGCTTGAGACCCTGGAGAGCCGCTGCCAGTCTGAGAAGACAATACTGACTTTGATGGACCAAGGGTCTGATTCAGTATAAGGCAGCTTCATATGTTCATAGGAATGGCAACTTGGTTCTTGTTCTGAACATAAAGTGTTCATTTCTAGTTCTTTCCAGAAACTTCCAGCTGCCCTACTTGTTGTAGCAATGGCTGCAGTCATATCCTCTCAGTCTTGACAGCCTCGAGGAAAATGCTCTGCCCACCTCATGTTGACTCTTAGTGGTGGGTTTTCCTCAGTCAGGCTAAGCGTTGACTTGCAACCTTGTTTGCAACTCATGCATAAACTCATTTTTACTATTAAATAACATGTACTTTATGACTCACTTCAGTTATATATGCTAACTCTTTGGTTATGAAATTTGAAAAGTACAAATTCCTTATTTTAATGTAAGTAGGATTTTAAGTTCACTGAATGCTAAAGAGAAAGTAAATGGCAAATTACTGTACCCACTGCTACTTTAGCATGTATGTCTTAGCTTTTGCCATCTGAGAGGTAGGAAAAATAAGTTGGAGTAACAGAATGAAGTGTGTTCCTTGGACAAAAACAGGCTCATACAGTTGTAATAGGACTAGCAGCACATTTGGATATAGAACTTTATAGCACTGAAAACTTTATAGCATTGAAAACACTGTTCTATATATGGTTATCGGACAGGCATATTGACAGGTCAAACATACTGATACAAACATATTCCTTAAATACTAGCATTGCCTACAGAAAGGCATGGCAATAAGCAGATTGTTCCAATTTGTGGGTGCATGGTCTTTTAGGAGAAAACTCCAGACCATGAAGGTCTAGAGCAGAGGTTCCCAAACCCCGGGTCCCGAACCGGGATCGGTCCGCGGCCTGTAAGCAGCCGGGCCCCCACTCCCTGCCCTCCGACACCCTCCTTCGCTGCCGCCGCCCCCCCACCTTTTGGAGCACCGCCGCCACTCAGTCACCCCCCCACATGACGAGCCTTGGCTTGCCGCCACCACCAGGGCCTGTCCCCAGCGCCCAAGCTGTGCTCCACCCCCCTCCCATGCAATCAGAGGGAGGCCCTACCCACTTCAACAGGGACCAGCCTGATTTGACATTCTTGGAAGAGCAGGCTGGAGGAGGAGGAGCTTTGCCCCTCTCTCCCTTCTGGAAGGGGAGGGGGAGAAGCCTCCTTCGGCGTGCTAGAATCAGCCCGGTCCTGCTGTATCGGCCCTAGCCTCCTCGTGGCTTCCCTCTGATCAGGCACGGGGTGGGGGTGAGGGAGAGGCTGGCTTTGGGGCTTGGCTCTAGCCTCTGCAGCAGCGGTGCCCTTTTGGGATTGGGTTGGTTCCTGCTGCCACTGGCCTGCCCGGGTGCTAAGTGAAGTCAGCGCCACTTTCCTCTCTGATCAGGTGATCGACGGGGGTGGGGGGTTCCCTTTACACATCCCAGAGTGGAGCCCTTCCAGACATTGAAATTGACCTGTGCTGGGGAAGGGAGGGACGAGGAGGGGGGCAAGCTAGGCAGGACACTGGGTTTCCTCCCAATTATGGAGGTTTCCTCCCAAACACCTAGTTCAGGGTAAGAGCTCCTATTAGTTCCATCAAGCTGGAACCACACCAGTCAGTTCACAAACAAAGAAGGGTCTACCTGCTTCTCTCTTAGTGTAAGAACACAGTTTGGATTTTATTGTTGTCTATATCCACAGTGTACATAGGAATTAATCCTATAATGTTGTAGGTTGTTGTTCTAAATAAAAATTATCATAATGTACATTTAAAACATGGTCTTAAGGAAATATTTAATTCACTCCAAAAGACACAATATTTCACAGGTGGGGTTTTTCCCCCAAATGCACCCCCAAATTCCCAATGTTTTTATTTGGATGAATTGAAAAAGTAGTTTCACATATGTAGTGTGCAGCTATTGCTATATGTGAGGTTTTGCCAAGTAACACTCAGATAGGCTTATAAAAGCGTAGGTGAAGCTTTATTAACATGTTACTAGTTCAGACCTTCCTCTACAGAGGTCTTGCCAGGAGTTAAATAAAACCTACAAACAGCAAACTAAACTAAAACCCACGAACAGTAATTTAAGAAAAGTGCGGCTTCCTCCTCCCCCCAACTTCAAAGTCATAATTCTTCAGGCAGCAATTCATAGTGCACTCATCTACAGAGACACAGAGGACATTCCCAGCCTTTACCTCCAGATGATGTAAAGGAAGAAGGTTGAGGAGGCCCTGCGTCCCCAAGCAGCTACTAACAGTCTCAGTGTGAAACACAAAACAGCCTTGCACAAACTACAAACAGTGATAGTTATGTTGTAGGTAAAACCAGCCAGGAAGAAGAAGAGCACATGACAGGAGACATACTATGGATCCTGACACTATAGATGACTAAAGCAAGTATAGCACTTGCATCAAAATGTGCCTTTTCCTTTTTTTTGCTTTCTTCAGTAACAGTTGGCAAAACAAGTATGTAGTATTAGCTAGCCAATTGTTTTCTCCTCAGGCTGAAGCAAGACTGTTGTAGAAATGTGAAGGTTTCAGAAAAATGCGTGCGGGGGGGGGGGGCAGGGTGGAACCTGTTTGATTTTTCATTTGTGGGTAGCACTGAAAACAAACTCCTATGAAATGATCTTATAGGATGAGTAAAATGCTTCTTAAATCAAGATTTTTCACAGTCAAAATAGGATTTTTGTAGTGGAAATCCTAGTGTAGTCTAAGATTTTTGTAGTGGAAAAATTGGAGTGTGCTGGGAAAAAAACTTTTATGAAATAATTTGGTTTTGAGTGAGGAAAATCTTGTTTTACAAAGCACTTCATTCATTCTAAATGTACAGCATGAAAAGTTCCTAGTTTTTCCAGGGGAAAACCTGGGGAAATTTGATGGAGAACTAGGGAAAAACACTCTTTTAGTGTATACATGTACAACATTTTCAAGAATTTTTTGTTTAAATAAAAATAATGTTGACACCAATTAATTTACTACAATGTGTTTACTGGTGATATATTATTAAAGAGTTTGGTATTTTAGTGTCTTATAACATTTAGCAGCATCCAAACATGCTGACCGGTCCCACCTACTGTGACATTATAAGAGATCCTCCATTCAAATACTATAAATTTGTTTTCTGCTTTCACCTTTTATTTTTCCTACCTATCAGATGGTAAAAATGTATTTGCCCTGTGGTAGCATCGAGTGCAGTGGTCTGCTAGTCTTTCTCTAGTATACCTACACTTTTTCTTACAGAAAAAGAAACTATTTGTACTTTTGAATTGCATAAATATGGCCTAATAATACAATTTATTTGCTATGTTATAAAGTACGTATTTTATGTTGTTCAATCAGAAAAAGAAGCTTAGATTTTACTGGAAAGCATCACATGTATTTCAGTTCCACCCCCCACCCCCCATTTCTGTTTTCCCATAGTAAAAAAGAAGATTTCCCCCCTCCCCCCCCATGGACATTTCTGGAAATTTGAAATCAAGAGGCTTTTGGGATCCTTTCAGGGACGTTCTTTGAACCTGTGGGTTCTCTCCACCATTTCAATGCTTGCTGCAGTCCTTAAGATAGATGTGTTATTCTGAAGTGTGTGAGATCATTCTTGCTTTCCTCTTTTCCAGGCCACCAGGGAGGCTTCTGCATGATGTGCATTATGCAGAATCACATGATTCAGGCTTTTGCTAACAGTGGCAATGCCATCAAGCCAGTGTCCTTCATCCGAGACCTTAAAAGTAAGTATTGGAGGGAAGCTCTGGAGGCCTTTGTAGATCATTTCCAGCTTTAGGTGTGAATACTTATGTGAGAGTAATGCGTGAACATTCTATTAAGGGCAGTGATCAGAAACCTCATTATTTAAAGCCCTAGGTATGGTATATCTTCGCCATGTGTGCATATCCTGTCATGTATGCACAATAGGGAATGCTGAGAATATTGGCTTCAACAGGTTTCTGGTCAGAAGGAATCTTCAAAGCATGACACCAATGAGTGGGGGAGGCATGAACTAGTGATATGTGAGTCCTCACATTCTTTCAGCTCCCTCTGTTGTAGCCAGTACCATTTTAACCCCCCTCCTCACATATTATATGTAAGTAGTGCTGGTTGTAATTTTGCTTAGTTATATTGAGTAAAGAACTGGAATTTTCTTGCTGTGGGAATTGGATTTTTACGGGGGTGGGGTGTGTGGAGCTTCCATGGACAGTTTCTCATTTTCCTTCACTCCAGTGTAAGTTGTGTATTTCTGGCACTGTGGGGCAGTTGTTAAGTGGCACAGGAGGCAAAATCTGTTTCTTTTTCCTTCACCCTAACAGAGATTGCTCGACACTTCCGTTTTGGCAGTCAGGAGGACGCACATGAGTTCTTGCGCTACACCATTGATGCCATGCAGAAGGCCTGTCTCAATGGTTACACCAAGTATGGACGACTCTTTATGTCTGGTTGGAATTTTCACTGAGCTTGGGCATGTTGAATAGCCTGAGTTTTTAATCCCTCCCCCCTTACAGAGTGTTTAGTGGAAGATTAAATCCTGATATTTTGTTGGGTAGGATATGGACAGGGGATGTGGGCTTATTGCTTTGTAAAGAACTGTTCAGCTGTTGGGTTCTTTTCTTTACCCAGGGAGGAATGAACCTGTGTATTGAGCTAGTAATTCTACCAAGGAGGAAAGCCTTTGCCTTAGACTGCCCATGCGCCCAAGTTGTTGTACTGAATTGGTCTTGACACACATCACTTAGGAAATGTGCTCTGGTGTGTTTTAATGCGCCATCATTTGTGTCTTCAGGTTGGATCGTCAGACTCAGGCTACTACGTTGGTGCATCAGATCTTTGGTGGCTACCTCCGATCACGAGGTGAGGAATGTAGTTTAGCAAGTATCTTTGAAGGTGTTATGCATACCAGGACCTGCTCATTTTGAATCCTTGGTGAGAGTCTACTGGGAGATCCCCTTACCACCCTACAACTGTTTCAACATTTGTGCAGCTGCAGCATTGAGTCCATTTATAACAATTATAATTCTTTCTTTCATTGCAGTGAAGTGCTCTGTATGCAAGAGTGTTTCTGACACTTATGACCCCTACCTGGACGTGGCTTTGGAGATCAGGGTATGGCAGTTATTCATTTGTGGCAGAAATACCTTGGTGGTCAAAGAAAAAGATGCTAAAATGTGTGGATCTTTGTATATGAATTGGTCTCTAGTAGATTTTGACTGGTCTCTTCTGCATTATCAGCAGGTATAGGAAGATGCTTTATACATTGCGGAATGTAATAAGCAGATTTGGTCCCTTGTAGAAAATAAAGAGGACAAAATAACAATGGAGAAGGTTATCTGGGGAAATGGATGATGAAATGTGGATCTCAAAGGAGTGAACACGCAGGGTGATGTTACCTTCACATGCACTGATACAAAAAGTCCACACTCAGCTTGAAAGTTCTCATTTCTGAAACCTTTGCAGAAGAAACTCATATCCTTCCATAGTGAAACAAACGTCTAGCGGCACCGTAAAGTCACCTGACATTTATTTCATTATGAGCTTTCAGTGACGCTAGACCTCACTTCTTCCCTAATGCCATTGTTGCAGTAAATCTTGGAGTAGTAAAATTCTAGGCACGGAATCCAAGTGGAAGGAAAATCTGTGAACTTGCTGGGGTTACTAACATAATCTGACCTTTGCATACTGTATTTGAATTTGTTTAGTTCTTGGGATCTTCTAAGAATCTTAAGAATTAAGGTTTGTAGAATCTTTCGGGATCAAGTGCCGTGTTCTACTGAAGAAAGTTTTCCTTCCAGACGTTTCGTTCTCAGCTGCGGAGAACATCCTCAGTGGCGTTGCAGCCGGAGCAGGCGCTCAAACCTTCTTGGCTGCTGTGCATTGAGTGGGGCCAGGGCTGCTGGAGAGCTGCAGCCAGTTTCCTTATCACTATCCTTCCAGGAAGCCCCACCAAACAATGGGCACATCCACAAACCAATTGCCCTTTCATCACGCCCCCTCCAGCCTACAAATAGCAGCTCTCCAGCAGCCCTGGCCCCACTCAATGCACAGCAGCCAAGAAGGTCTGAGCGCCTGCTCTGGCTGCAACGCCACTGAGGATGTTCTCCACAGCTGAGAACGAAACGTCTGGAAGGAAAACTTTCTCCAGTAGAACACGGCACTTGATCCCGAAAGATTCTACAAACCTTAATACTGTTACCAGCCGTGAAAACCTGAAATCTTTGATAATCTTAAGAATCTCACATTAAATCTTAAGGATTTCACATTAAAAATGAAAACCTTTTAGAATTTGTTGAGGGGAGCTTGAGAACTATTTGGTAGTACTATATGTTAAAGATACAGAAATTGGATGTCTGAGCACACCTCATGGTTAATCTTTCAATAATAGATTTGTATATGGACTTTGGATTTTGTGGCATGATTCCTTCCTTTATGAATTGTCATACTAATTGTTTGTGAGTCCTTTAGGCGACCCTAGGAAACATGTTATCTTAATCTGTCTTATGTTGTTACGTTATGGATATTGTATCTTTAAGTATTTTATATCGTAGTACGTTATGCTTATCACTTTAAATATATAGTAATCACACTAGTAAAGTTTGGTATAAAAATGTTTATTGGTTTCTTGTCTATGCCATGGGTGTCAAACTCATTTGTTAGGAGGGCCAGATCTGATATAAATGGGACTTCATTTTCTGTTCACCTTTGCGCTGTCCAGAAGCCAGAGAGGGAAATCCATTCCGCATTTTCTTTGCAGCTTGCTTTCAGCTTTAGCCTCTGCAAAGAGAAGGCAGAGTGAGCTGGGAACATTGCCATAGCCTTTGGAGCTTCACAGGGTGAGGACAGGAAGGGGAGGGGGGAGAAGAGAGCCCTGCGGGCCTGATTGAAGCCTTAGGTGGGCTGGTTTGACCCGCGGGCCACATGTTTGACATCCTGGTCTATGCCATGGATTTAATTTTCTTGCCCCTCAAGCAGCAGTCATCACCCCTCCCCTGGGCCACTGGGGCCTGTTCAGTTTTTTTTTAAAACAGCAGTTGAATATCTTTATGCTATTATAACAACGTGTTATATTGATATAACAATATTCAGTTGGCAATAAAAAACCAAAAAAACATGGTGAAGGGAAGAAATAACTACCAGTGTGTGGTGAGGAGTGACAGAGGAAAATCCAAACATCCCCACCCACAGAGCAGCCATCCAGGTTCTGCTGTTATCTTTACCAAAATTTCACAGCAAAGCAGATTTGAGAAATAGAGCAGAATGTTGGTGGAACCCTTGGAGGTTCATGATTATGCCATGATGCTGTAAGGAAGGAGGAAAAAGACAACAGCTTCCCCATGGCATTGAAAACTGAGACAGATAACCTGTGCGGACATGGCCTTTGGTTTTATGATTATTTCACATTGTGGGTTCTTTGTGTTGAACTCTTAACCAAGTGAAGCCAAAATAATACCTAATACGCTGTATTCGCTTTCTGTTGTGACCTCCTGCTTAGAAGAAGCTTAATCCTTATCCTTAGGCTAGGGTTTGGAAACTTTCTTTTAAAATATGGGATTCTTGTGACACGAGGTGCAAACCTCAGGGTCCAGGAGAACTGGTTAGTATTAAGGCCATCTTCTAAAGCAGGGGTCCTCAACCTACGGCCCGCGGGCCACATGCGGCCCGCTGAGGACGTTTATGCGGCCCGCCGGGTTATGGCAAAATCAGACCGGAAGTGATGTTCGACCTAAACTTGCGTTAGCAACGCACACTTCTGGCACTGGGCTGAGGCGGCGGAGACAGAGTGTGAGGTGATACCGAGGTGAGGTGAGTTCCCAGGCCAGGGTGTGTGGTTTGGGGAAGGGAGAGAGATGCAGAAGACGGAGAACTGTACAAGGCCCGCGGCCTTGTACAGTAACAGCAGCCCGGCCCTCCAACAGTCTGAGGGACAGTGAACTGGCCCCCTATTTAAAAAGGTTGAGGACCCCTGTTCTAAAGGGTGATGTGACATGGGATTTATCTCTCTGACATTCAGCTGTTGCCACTTACCTAGGGTAAGAAGGACTACTGTCTGTATAGGAAGGTGGGGGATCCAATGTAAACTGAATTTCATGGATACTGGTGGAAGGTATAATGCCCCTTCCAAAGAGCCAGGCCTGATTAAGCTGGGAAGAGGCCCCAACCCTTCTTTAAGGCTTATGTCCCAAAGAGTTGGGGGTAGTGTTCAGCTGAGTAAGGAGCAATCTCAGCTTCTGTGTAAGCCTGTTCTTTGGCTGGTTTTGTAGGAGATCCCTCTGAATGAATCTTTTTTTCCTTTTTATTAACAGCAGGCTGCCAACATTGTTCGAGCATTGGAGTTGTTTGTGAAGGCAGATGTGTTGAGTGGAGAGAATGCTTACATGTGTGCCAAGTAAGTTTTAATGTAGGCTTACACTCCACCTACTTGTGTTCACCATGTGCTTTTCTCCCCCCCCGCCCCCCAGTAAAGATAACTTGTGCATTTTAAATAGAAGTATATGTCTAGTACCAGAGTCTTGCCTCAAACAGTTGAGCAGATGTGTTCTGCTTATTGAAAATAGAGGCTGTAGAAGCAAAAGGGGGCAATGGAGGGACGGTGGCTCAGTGGTCGAGCATCTGCTTGGGAAGCAGAAGGTCCCAGGTTCAATCCCTGGCATCTCCAAAAAAGGGTCCAGGCAAATAGGTGTGAAAAACCTCAGCTTGAGACCCTGGAGAGCCGCTGCCAGTCTGAGAAGACAATACTGACTTTGATGGACCAAGGGTCTGATTCAGTATAAGGCAGCTTCATATGTTCATATGTTCAATGGAGGGGATGTTCACCAAACCCTGGGCAAAACAATGGAGGGGATGCAAATGATTAGGAGGAGAAGTAGTTATGTTATGTTGGTACATCCACCTTCTACTTGACATCAAATTATTCCACTGGAAGTTTAGAGACTGCATGTAGCACAGATGGAGCTGGACAAGGGCGCACGCCCTTTTTTGTGTTTGTGAGGGGCAGTTGCATAGCCAAAGAACAATTATGAGCATCTGGGGCATTCTCTACTTAACTCTCTGGATTCTGCATTAAGGATCTGCATGGCTGTCTGCAAAACATTGCCTTTCCTCTTTTCTGTGCAGGTGCAAAAAAAAGGTGCCAGCTACCAAGCGCTTCACCATCCATCGTGCATCGAATGTACTCACAATCTCCCTCAAGCGTTTTGCCAATTTTAGTGGAGGCAAAATCACCAAGGTGCGGAGATCTGGAAGCAGGAAGAGTACCTGAAATGATCCCTTCTTAAGAAAATTTGGAAGAACTGAAGTGGCCAGTGGCTTGGTTCAAACCCTGGGTCACTTACACAATCCCTTTTGCGCCCTTTATTTCTTGCCTTTTGATCACTAGACACATCCTGGGTGCATACATACGTATATCCGAAATGGCAAACTCAGCCTTGCGCTTGCCCTTGCAAACTCCGATTTAAAATTGGAAACATGCCATTGTTACATCAGAATGAAATGAAACAGTATTGCAGCAGCAAGCTATGGCTTGCTGCAAATTGTTTATATAGTTTATGGTATAAATTAGACATGGGCATGAACCAGTCCACAGATTGTGATTCGTGCGCTAATCCGGTTGATTTAGGGTTGCCAGGTCCAATTCAAGAAATATCTGGGGACTTTGGGGGTGGAGCCAGGAGCAAGGTTGTGACGAGCACAACTGAACTCCAAAGGGAGTTCTGGCAATCACATTTAAAGGGACCGCACACCTTTAAAATGCCTTCCCTCCATTAGAAATAATGGATGGGGGCACCTTCTTTGGGGGCTCATAGAATTGATCCCCCTGGTCCAATCCTTTTGAAACTTGGAGGGTGTTTTGAGGAGAGGCATCGGATGCTATGCTGAAATTTCAGTGCCTCTATCTCAAAAAAACCCCAGCCCCCCCTAGAGCCCCAGATACCCGCGGATCAATTCTCCGTTATACCCTATGGGAATCAGTCTCCATAGGGAATAATGGAGTGCCTAGCAGACATTCCCCCCCTCCACTTTCTGATTACCCTGAAGAGGGGGGAGGCCTCCAAACCAGGGGATCCCCTGCCCCCACCTGGGGATTGGCAACCCTAGGTCGATTTGTGGTTTATTCCAAACCGGTTCAGACCTTAGTACTTCATTTCTTTTGTTTTTGGAGTTCGTTTTCCCAGGCAGCCTGGCGCTGATTCATTCAATTCCTAGGCAATGCTGGGGGGCGGACTTCTGAGAGCCCTAGAGGCACCCATAACAGTTGTCCATAGCTTGGTGTTGTGGTTAAGTATGCAGACTCTTATCTGGGTGAACCGGGATTGATTCCCCACTCCACATACACCTGCTGATGTGACCTTGAGTCAGCCACAAGTTCTCTCAGAACTGTTCTGCTCAAGTGCAGTTCTGGGAGAGCTCTCTCAGTTTCACATACCTCACAGGGTGTCTGTTGTGGGGAGGGGAAGGGGAAGGAGATTTGTAAGCCGCTCTGAGACTTCTTTGGTTAGTGAAGGGCAGGGTATAAATCCAATCTCCTCCTTCCTCTTCCTCTTGATTGGCAGCTCTGGGAGCCAGTCATGGAGCTCCCATTCTGCAACACAAAGAAGAGTTAGTTGTCGTGAGAGTTGAAGTTGAGCTTTCCTGGGGGCACCTGGTTGGGGTGGGGGGGAGCTGTAACTCGGACATTCCAAATCCAGTCTTCTCCAAACTTGGAAGGTGGATGGGGGGAGAGTCTGCTAAAGACTCCTGGTGAGTTGTACACCTCCCAAATGAACCACAAACTGCTTCAGAAATCAAACAAATCCGAACCACCATTTATCCAGTTAATGCCCATGCCTGGAATAAATGTTATCGTACAGCTCCTTCCGGGCCTGTTTTTGTAGTGAACCAAGCCACTATCTTTCTGAACACGGACATGTCATGATGCTGACTCCTGTTGGAGTAGGTGCCTCATGTGGTTTGCAGAAGCTATAAATCCTGGTTGACTGTCTCACATGCAGCGGATCTCCTGGCACTTGTGCTTGCCTGTATGGCCACTAAAGAGCTATTTCACGTGAGTTGGGACTAGTTGCCCATGAATACCAAACTCTGTCTCCCTCCTTGCAGGATGTGGGCTATCCTGAGTTCCTGAATATCCGTCCTTATATGTCACAGAGCAGTGGTGAGCCTGTCATGTACGGTCTCTATGCCGTGCTTGTGCATTCAGGATACAGCTGCCATGCAGGGCATTACTACTGCTATGTCAAGGTGAGTCCTTTACCTGTTGGAACTAAGCAAGGAGTTGCAGTGGTTGTAGTGTTGTATGGGAAGGGATAACTTGCACTCAAGGCTGTGAGGAGATAATTTGCAGCTTCTGCAAGGATATTTCTGGTGTATATCTGTTCTCCCTTTAACCTGTTCTAACCCAACAGGTCAGCAATTTCATCGAATGCCCATGAGTTCTTGTATTGTGAGAAAGAAGAAAAGTGCTCTTTCTCTAACTTCTCTATCCCATGCATAATCTTGTAAACCTCTATCATATCACGCCTCAGTCGACTCACCCCTAAGACTAGACAGCACCCAGCCAGTGTTCCCTCTAAGCTGAGTTAGCGTGAGCTAGCTCACAGATTTTTTTAGCCTCCAGCTCACACATTTTTGTCTTAGCTCAGGAAGGATGACCCTAGAGGACAATAATTTATGCAGTGGCTCACAACTTCAATGCCAGTAGCTCACAGTTTGAATACCAGTTTGCATGAATGCCCCTTCAACACCCGACTGTGCTTGAATGTGGTTGGATGTCTCTCATTCACTGCTATTTCAAGTTTCACTCTGCACTTTTAATCTCACCACGTTCAGGGATTTAACTGCAAGAGTAAGTGGTTGCTGCAGAATATGCAGTTTCTAAAACTCCTTAGTGTTGAAAGTGAAGGGTTGACTGGAAGTAGCAGCAGGCAGATGATAGATAAATAAGCTGTTTTTTCATATAGCTTAAGCATTGGAGAAGGACTCATGTTTGAGTAGGCTTTTGAGAAGCCAGTTTGATGTAGTGGTTAAGTGTGCGGACTCTTATCTGGGAGAACCGGGTTTGATTCCCCACTCCTCCACTTGCACCTGCTAGCATGTCCTTGGGTCCACCATAGTTCTGGCAGAGGTTGTCCTTGAAAGGGCAGCTGCTGTGAGAGCATTCTCCAGCCCCACCCACCTCACAGGGTGTTTGTTGTGGGGGAGGAAGGGAAAGGAGATTGTGAGCTGCTCTGAGACTCTTCGGAGTGGAGGGCAGGATATAAATCCAATATCTTCTTCATCTTCCTGAGAACAGAACTGGCAAATAACTCAGCCTTTTCAGAGCTCCATTCCAAGCTCATAATGATTCAGGAGAGTCAGCTCTTCCCTCCATTCTTCCTCTGCTGACTTTGTAGAGCTGGTAATGGCTGACTGAGTAGGCTGCTGACAGGTGATCAAAAGGTTGAACGTCAGGCACTCCAAATACTCCATTCCCCAGGATGTCCTGAGCATGGCTTAGAGAGTGCTGGAACAGCATTCAGGGCACAGGAAGGAGAGAGGGTGGAGGATACAAAAGAGAGAAATGAGTGGCTGTTTTGCCAGTAGGGTTGCCACTCAATTGAAATTCCTGGAGATTTGGGGGTGGAGTCTGGGGAGGGAGAGGTTTGGGGACTTTAGCAGGGGGTAAAGCCATAGAAAGCAACCCCATGGTGCAGAGTGGTAAGCTGCAGTACTGCAGTCCTAAGCTCTGCTCAGGATCTGAGTTTGTTCCCAGCAGAAGCTGGGTTCAGGTAGCCAGCTCCTGGTTGACTCAGCCTTCCATCCTTCCGAGGTCAGTAAAATGATTACCCAGCTTGCTGTGGGGGGAAAGTGTAGATGACTGGGAAAGGCAATGGCAAACCACTCTGTAAAAAAAGTCTGCCGTGAAAACGTCATGATTCAATATCACCCCAGAGTCGAAAACTACTGGTTCTTGCATAGGGGATCACCTTTACCTTTTAAAAGCCATAGACTCCACCTTTCAAAGAAGTAGTTTTCTCCAGGAGAACTGACCTCTGTCATCTGGAGATGAGCTGTAACTCCAGGAGATCTCATGCCCCACCTGGAGATTGGCAAGTGATACCAAAGATTTCAGGTTTTCACGGCTGGTAACATCATTAGGGTTTGTAGAATCTTTCGGGATCAAGTGCCGTGTTCTACTGGAGAAAGTTTTCCTTCCAGACGTTTCGTTCTCAGCTGCGGAGAACATCCTCAGTGGTGTTGCAGCCGGAGCAGGCGCTCTGACCTTCTTGGCTGCTGTGCATTGAGTGGGGCCAGGGCTGCTGGAGAGCTGCTATTTGTAGGCTGGAGGGGGTGTGGTGAAAGGGCAATGGTCACATTCAACAGCCAGTTTCCTTATCACTCCCCTTCCAGGAAGCCCCACCAAACAATGGGCACATCCACAAACCAACTGCCCTTTCATCACACCCCCTCCAGCCTAGAAATAGCAGCTCTCCAGCAGCCCTGGCCCCACTCAATGCACAGCAGCCAAGAAGGTCAGAGCGCCTGCTCCGGCTGCAACGCCACTGAGGATGTTCTCCGCAGCTGAGAACGAAATGTCTGGAAGGAAAACTTTCTCCAGTAGAACATGACACTTGATCCCGAAAGATTCTACAAACCCTAATTGGCAAGTGAATTTACCAGCCTGCATGTAGTCTGTTGCTGCCTATACCATAGCCACAAGCGGAGAGGGGAGGAAAGGGGAGTTATTTTCTGGCTCAGATAGATAATCCAAGCCACAGAAAAATGTGAAGCTGCAATATATACTTCTGCATAGTAGGTGAGCATTACAAGCTGCTGAGGCTTGCAATCCCTATGCATGGTTTTTGGCAGCAAAACGGTTGTGAACAACTAGGGACCTGATCTAGTTCAGTATAATATTTTAACAGTAGTAGTCCATCACAAGTCAGGAGAGCAGTTCTGAAGGAGTGAGGTGGGGCTGACATTATCCATCTCCTGGGATAGTCTTCAGCATCTGGTTGTCTTGGTATTGCTCTCAGAAAATACTGATATTACTTTTCTGGCTGCCATGATTGAGAGACCTCTGTTTCTTGAATTTATCCTGTTGTGTGTTCAGTGATGTCAGCCTTTGAAGTGCTAGTAACTTTTGCCTGACTGTCAGTGCAGGGAGTGAGTTACAAATCCTCCTTTCTTTCTCCCATGTTCAGGCAAGCAATGGTCAATGGTACCAGATGAATGACTCTTTGGTACACTCAAGCAACATCAAAGTTGTTCTCAATCAGCAGGCCTATGTGTTGTTCTATCTTAGGTAAGTGGGGTGTCTGTGGTATCAGCTACCGGCAGAAGTCTTCTTAGCCATTTTTGTTGTTTCTCAAGGAAACCTTGTTGCCTATGCATGCTTAGTCTGTTCACCAGATGGGGTGGAAGAGGAGTGAAGGGTCAGTTTGAAAATGGAGAGCTGAACTGACTTAATAACATATGGGGGATGATGATAAAACTCTTTGTCAGTGCAAGCCTGTATTCTTGGCTAGCAGCTCTTAATCTGTCACTGTTCTCTGATGGTCTCAAGAGTTCTACCATCCAAGGTAGTTTTAACCCGTCATGCTGTGTGTTAGTCCTGGATTCCGGGTTACATCCAGGCTAACTTTTCTGCTTAACATAAGAACATAAGAGAAGCCATGTTGGATCAGGCCAACGGCCCATCCAGTCCAACACTCTGTGTCACACAGTGGTAAAAAATTTTATATATACACATACACTGTGGCTAATAGCCACGGATGGACCTGTGCTCCATATTTTTATCTAAACCCCTCTTGAAGCTGGCTATGCTTGTGGCCGCCACCACCTCCTGTGGCAGTGAATTCCACATGTTAATCACCCTTTGGGTGAAGAAGGGCTTCCTTTTATCCGTTTTAACCTGTCTGCTCAGCAATTTCATCGAATGCCCACAAGTTCTTGTATTGTGAGAAAGGGAGAAAAGTACTTCTTTCTCTACTTTCTCCATCCCATGCATTATCTTGTAAACCTCTATCACGTCACCCCGCAGTCGACGTTTCTCCAAGCTAAAGAGTCCCAAGCATTTCAACCTTTCTTCATAGGGAAAGTGCTCCAGCCCTTTAATCATTCTAGTTGCCTTTTTCTGGACTTTCTCCAATGCTATAATATCCTTTTTGAGGTGCGGCGACCAGAACTGCACACAGTACTCCAAATGAGACCGCACCATCGATTTATACATCGATTTATATGCTTCTGGAAAGCACTTCTGTCAGTGGATTAGAACATTTCTCCCCAACCTCAGCAACTCACAGATCTCCCCAAAATGCTCCTTGGGGATCAGGGAACTCTCATCAGTTGCACGGGGGAAGGTGAATCAGGGGTCTGCAGCAGGAAGAGAGAATTAGTGGAAATTACTTCACTCTTTCCATTAGCAAAACATTTGGTTTTGATCTCATCCTCTGTTGTGTAAATGTCCTTTGGAGCAAGACTCCAGTGAGATGTCATTTCATGTATTTCCTTCTTTCCTTCCAAGGATCCCAAGCACTAGGAAGAGTCCTGAAGGGTCTATCTCCAAGACCAACTGCCCTGTGTCAAACCGAGCAAGCATTGTCTCTGACCATATGAAGAGAAGCACGACCAATGGTGCCCTTGCATCACCACTGATCAGCAGAGTGAGTTTCTGCTTAGTTAGCTCACCTTATCTCCAGAATCAGCTACTTTTTAAGAACTATTTATTCCCAGTCTGAAATTAACTAAATATTGCAATCAGGCAGTCCAAATTCTGGGCCTTGTGTTTATTTATTTATTTGACCAATGATCAGTACAATGGGCCCTATATAACTTGTTCCAGTGCAGCAAAATTACATAACGACTTTGCATAATTCTGATTTTGCTAGTCCTGAGAGAGACTCAAGGCTGTAGAAATCCAGTGTCTGATTGCTGAAAATTTTATTCACTCACATTTCTGACTTTTAAGGTTCCAGCAGGTTGTGCCCCGTGCTATATCTTCACAGCTATAGAGACTGGAATCTTGGTTTTCAAAAAGATATAGTGCTTGAGATTTTCAGGAAGCAGCGTCCTTTTATTGTACCTTTCCCTGCAGGCACCCAGGAAGCTCTGCCCCACCCCCCACCCACCCCCACTGCAAGATGCAACCTCCACCTCCCTAACTAAGATAGCTGCAGCTAGCAGTGAGGTTGCTCTCAGCCAGTTAGTTGGGTGGAGATGAGGGATGGAGGAACATCCAGTGCAAAACCTGGATTTTTATTTGGATAGGAGCCAGTTCTCTTCTCCAATATGTTTGTAGACAAGCATGGTAGCAACTTAAAAGTGAACTTTAGTTACAGTACCATAAGTGTTCCTGTGGTTGAGGCATTGTGTATTGGAACTAGCTCTCACTTAGGTGTTAAGCTTCTGCCTGAGCTGTACCACTTTAGATGTGGAGGGATGTCAAATGATTTGAGTATTCCTTCATATAAAATGCTCTGCTCACAAAACCCTGGATATCTGGGAGAACTGTTTTTGTATGCTATGAGTGGGGGGGAGGAAGAGGTAAAGACACATTTATCTATAATCTCAGTTGACACAGGTTTACTGCTTCACCTGCAGTTTTGGAGAACATGGCTCAAAATTTGTAATATTGATTCATTCCTTAATAGCATGGGGGGGGGGGAGATCTCCCTACCAACCTTCGACGGTGCGTCACTGATTCCAGTGCGCAGAGTCAAGAGTTTGGGAGTGCTACTGGAGCCTTCCTTGACAATGGAGGTCCAGATAGCTGCCACCGCTAAATCCGCCTTCTTCCATCTTAGGAGGGCGAGGCAGTTGGCCCCCTTCCTGGAACACAGAGACCTGGCAACTGTGATCCATGCAACGGTCACTTCGAGGCTAGACTACTGTAATGCTGCCCTCTACATGGGGCTGCCTTTATACCGAACGCGGAAACTGCAGCTAGTGTAGAATGCGGCGGCCAGGCTGTTGGTGGGACTACCTCGGTGGGAACATGTGCAGCCTAGGCTGCGGGACCTGCACTGGCTGCCGATTGTGTACCGAGTTCGCTATAAGGTGCTGGTTATTACCTTTAAAGCCCTATATGGCCGAGGACCTGCCTACCTTAAAGACCGCCTCTCCCCATAGGTTCCTCAGAGAGCACTGAGATCTAGCTCTCAAAAACTTTTAAAAGTCCCTGGACCAAGGGAGGTTAGATTGAAAACAACAAGGGAGCAAGCCTTCTCAACAATGGCTCCCCAGTGGTGGAATCAACTACCAGAAGAGGTGCGAGCCCTGCGAGACCTAAATCAGTTTCACAGGGCTTGCAAAACGGCCCTCTTTCAGCTCGCATTAAGATGAAACCCGGGAAATGACATCTAGCCATCCTATACATAGTTTGAACTGTAGTACCGAAATCTATAACTTACAATGGTTTAACTGTTTATCTAATTTTAACTTAACTTATGAATGTAATTTTATCTATTTTAATTGTTTAATTGTTTTGTAGTAATGATTGTATTTTACTGTAATCATGGTGCATACCATGTCGTGTTAGCTGCCCTGAGCCCGCCTTTGGCGGGGGAGGACGGGATATAAAAATAAATTTATTATTATTATATTATTATTATGTTTTGGGAGAATCTCGATGTTTATAGGACAATATTCAATGCGATTAATCATTTTAATGCTTTTGGTGGGCTGGTTTGAGAGTATATGTATCAGCAGATTCTGAGACTGTAGTTGTCTTTATTACATGGATGCTATCTTCCTGTGAAATTGGGCTCAATACTCCATGCTGTTGACTCTGCATCTCTCTCCAGTGTCTGTGTCTTTCCTCTCTGCAGAGGCCAGATGTGACTCAGGCCAAGAAAACCCTGGAGCCTGAGGAGTGTGGCGTTTCTGTGGCCCGCAGCTCCTTTGCTCTCAACTCCAAACCTCAGAATGGGACTGGTCCTTCTCCCAAGCTCTTCCCTACTGCTGGCTTCTTGTCACCAAAACTCCCCAGCAAGCCAACTTTCCTAGATGACTTAAGCAAGAGATCCAAGAAGCAGCCTCTCCTCAAAACATCTCAGGACTACAGTGGTGGTGTCAGGGTGGAGATGTGCAAGCAGAATTCCTGGGAAGACAAGGGCTTGACACCCTCTTCCCAGCTGCTACAGAGTCCTGCAGAAGACTTTGAGGGCAAAGTTCGTGAAGAAAGCGTGGAGCTGCCAAGCAAGGACTCCTCATCCTTAACCTCTTCTTCATCTTCGAGCAGCTCCTCTTCCTCCAGTCCAGCACATCACTCGATCAAGGGGCTCCCACAGACCACGATGGGCATCAATGGCTACTGCTCCTCTCAGGAAACAGACTGTGCCTCTGGAAAACCTGTTTCCGAGGTCTCCAAATTTGCCAAGTTAAAATCACCGTTGCTGGCTACTGTGACCAATCTAGAGCTGGGAAGCACCATGTCACCCCCACCTGCAAAGAAACTGGCGCTCTCTGCCAGGAAGGTGCGTTTGGGGGGGCTCTCCCAGTTGAGGAGAAAATGGTGGGGTGAGGGAGGTGAAAGGAAGGTGGAGTGTACAGAATTGTAACCCTAATCCATTGGTAGCACTTTTAGGCTTAGTACTGTGCTGATAATAGCCCAAATAAAATTCTAACCTGGCCCAACTTACTAGTTTGGAAGGCCAGGTATTAGCAGACTGTTCCTGCCTCCAGTTGTATACCTGGAGCAGAATTTTTGAAGGAAAACTGCTTGCCTCAAGCTCTCACTCATTATTGTGGGAGCTGCGTTCCCATTCTCTAAAGGTGACCCTTGGGCCAAAAGAAGCATTTGAGGCCTGTGTAGAGCTGATGTCCCCTAATTCTTACCCCCAGTTGTTTTGCGTGGACAGGGTGTGTCCAGAAAGGGGTGTGGTCTGGCCTGGCTTCAGATGTAGAACTCAGATGCCCAGACTAGTGCTCCTGGGGCGAGCGCTCATGCTAACACTGTTCTGTCTTCTTACATGTCCTTCCTCTTCTTTTGTTTCTAACAACAAACACTTTTCTGATTCTTCTTCCTCTCCTTGTCCCCACCCCCACCTCTTTTTGTTTTTGTCCCCTCCCTCTCTTCTTACTCCACCCCCTGCTCCCTTGGGTCATGGAAACCTTTTTTAGACCACCAAGTTTTTATTTATGTCGATAACTACAGGGCAACAACACACTGCAGAAAGTGAGCGGCAGTGAGCGTCGGGCACCGCCCTACTCCCCACCAGCCGCCACAAACACCACCCACCCTGTCTGCGCCGCTGTACTTGGCTATCCCAGGTAAGCTATCCCCAGATAGTCTTCTGGGTGATAATGCTTGGCATCATCAGGAAATTCTCCTTGCTATGTAACTGTCTTAGTTGATGTAGTACAATTGAAGTACTTAGGAAAGGTGCTAAGAGCTCAGAGCACTTCATAGGTGGATTGAGTTGGTTTTAGTGCTGGGATCCCTAGTAAGTTTGGCTGTCTGTTGGCATTCACCAGCTGCTGACTGTTGCTTCTTCAGATGCTTCTATTGTACTTCTGCTGATATGGTCTAGAATCAACAGCCTCCCAGTCGGGCTGAGAGTCCTTACCATGCTTCATCACAATGCTTGAAAAACACAATCTAGCTATATAACTTCACACAACAGTACAGATTGTTCTTCCCTCCTTCTTGTGTGTGCCCTCCATTCTTTGCTAGTCCTCAGCAGGCTGCTCCCTTCCTTGGGACCTGATAATCTCAGCATGATTTATCTAAGTTCCCCAGGAACAAATAGTACCTCTTCGCTCAGGGCTTCCATATACTTCTGCCTCTCCAAAGACACAGTTACATTGCTTAATAACAATTAGTTTTCATGCTGTGTTCAATGTCCTTTGTGCTTTGCAGTGAAAGTATCTAAATTCTACACTCCTAACTTGTTTGTTTAGCATAAACTGGTTGAATTTGCATGCTTTATCTGCATAAAACAAGAAGCAGTGTGCTAGCAGGAGGAGCACTAAAAATCAATAAGATGTTTAGGATTTGGAATTTTTTACCTGAAGAATTGTCCTAAAGAGAAACAACTCTGGATATCAGCGATACTCCTTATGTTAGTAAGATTTAACACTAAACACCAGCAAGTCTTCAGAGAGTGTGTTTTGAATGCAGTCACAAAACTTCCTTCCTTCTTGTGTGTGCCCTCCATTGTGTGTGCCCTCCATGCTGTGTTTTGAGTGCAGTCACAAAACTTGAACCCCTTTTGTGTGGAATCAGATCACTGATCCATCTAGCTCAATACTGGCAACACTTGAATAGCACTGGCTTGCTAGGGTCTCAGGCAGAGAAGTCTTTTTCCAGCACCTGTTAACCAGGATACTTGAGCTGGAGAAGGCTGAGATTGGACCTAGGATTGATTTATTACATATACTTAGCCAAATTTGGGTTTTCAAAAGGACCTTCTGCATTTCCTTTGCTACTGAGCCACAGCCTTTATAAATTCCGTGATTTAGATTATAATTCTGTATGCACACACAAAAGTTGCATGCCTGTTTTGTAAAAATGTGTGGAGAGACAATCCTGCTTGGTGGCAATTGTGATAGCTGTATTTGAAAAGGCTGTGCTAGCAAGCTTGGACAGGGATGGAAGTGGAGCCTTTAAAGAAATGTCACATGTTGGAAGTTAGAGGGGGCTGGAAAATTAGTTAAAGTGTTTATGTTTATTTTGATTTATACCCTGTCCTCCCTGCCAAGGCGGGCTCAGTGATTCCTGAATCTGATGTCGTACCACTCTACAGAGCATGAGACTGGAAACAGCCTGTGCATTCTAATGCCTGGTAAAAGTCTATGTAGGCACATGTGCATGGGGCTTACATGTTTGACAATGGTGGGATAGATGGCTGCAAGTCTTATGTAGTCAAGCCGAAAGTATTTTATTAGTATTTATCAGGTATTTTCTCAGCCAGTTACTGAGTGGGCTGCTGATTCAACTATCCAAAAATGGCCATCCCCAAAATATTCGGGATTTTCAGAGGTGCCAGAAAGCTGGTGTTTAAAAGGATTGCCTTTCCTTTAAGCAGTGAACTCTTGAATGGTGAGTCCTCCATGCTGCAAATTTGGTACCTTTGCCTCCAAACAGCCTCATCCCAGATACCTCTGGCTCGGTTCTAAACTATAGCCTAGGACCCAGATGTCCCTGGCCATTGACTATAATGGTCCCCATATAATGGATCTGGAAAAAATTTGCTAATCCCAAATATTTCCTGAATTTGGGAATATCAGGAAATACTGATATTTTTTCAGGTTCAATATACATGAACCCCTAGTAGAAAATATAGTGACTTTCTGTAGCAACATTTACAATGGCAGAATGTGCTGGGTTTTAAGCTCTGTGTATGCCTCTTTCTCCAGGGTGCTCTCACCTGCTTCCAAATCTTCAGCACCTCCGCACTCAGCCAACAGCACCTCTGTCATCTTTACACCCTCATCCAGCTTCAAATCATGCTGCCCCTCTGCTGCCCTTCCGTCACCACCTGCTATGCCCAAAGGGGCATGGAGCCACTTGAACTCAGATAAGGCCAAGGGCCCTTTCTTTGCCAGCTCCAAGAAAAGAAAAAGAAAGCATAGCCTTCCAGGGGAGGAACAAGGTACACCTTGCAGCCCAGGCATGGCATTAGACAATGCTGACAGGACCTGCCTCACCAAACCTCCCAAGAAGAAGAGGCAACTGAAGGAAAATGGCAGCATGTCTTCTTTACAGGCAAAGGTGGCAGCCAGGAAGGGAGAAGAGGCAGAAATGGCTGAGGACCAGACAGCACATGGTTTGAGTCTAACCAGTTCCATCCCGAAAAAAAAGAGAAAAAGGAGGCTGCAGCAGAGAGAGGAAGACTGCCAACCTTTGCTGTCCCCTGTGAACAGGTAAGAGTTTGCTGCCCCCACTCCTTGGGGTGTTGGGTGACTCACAGCAGCATTGGCACAAATTGCTAGTATAGCTGAACAGAGCCCACAAACCTTCTCGACATGCAGGGCCTTTTCTTCATGCTGACATAACAGCCCTGGCTATTCCTTTATGGGGGCCTGCATTCCTAGGCAGAGGTCTCCTTCGCACTAGTTTAGGATGCCAGTGGCCTCTCCTCTTATAATAACCTTTTGAACCCAATGCTGCCAAGTGCAGATTGTGCTTTTGAGCTGTTGCTTCCTGGTGCTCTTCTGGCACAGATTTGACAGGATGCATCGGCAATCAGGTTGGATTTTTAAAACCACGTCTACATCTCCTGTATATTCTGAGTGAGCATTTGTGTTAATATTGGTGCTATAACTGTTTTTAAAAATCTTTTCACAATTAAATACTGAGCCGCTCATTGCAAATAATTGCGGAATTTTGTACGCCATAATTTAGAACTGGTTAGAGAAGTAAGTTGTGAGATTTAGAATTTCTGCCTGGTTCAATTTATGTACGTGATCACTGAGTGAGGCTGTTTAGCAGGAGTAAGTGCCCAGAACTTTCTGGAAATATTGGCTTGGATCCTGCCTAGGATTTCCATGGGGAAGGGGGAAGTTGCCTATTTCCCCTCCCCTATGCTTCTCTCAGTTTGGTGTAGTGGTTAAGTGTGCAGACTCTTATCTGGGAGAACCGGATTTGATTCCCCACTCCTCCACTTGCACCTGCTGGAATGGCCTTGGGTCAGCCATAGCTCTGGCAGAGGTTGTCCTTGAAAGGGCAGCTGCTGTGAGAGCCCTCTCCAGCCCCACCCACCTCACAGGGTGTCTGTTGTGGGGGAGGAAGGTAAAGGAGATTGTAGGCCGCTCTGAAGCTGTGTCCTTGAAAGGGCAGCTGCTGTGAGAGCCCTCTCCAGCCCCACCCACCTCACAGGGTGTCTGTTGTGGGGGAGGAAGGTAAAGGAGATTGTAGGCCGCTCTGAAGCTGTGTCCTTGAAAGGGCAGCTGCTGTGAGAGCCCTCTCCAGCCCCACCCACCTCACAGGGTGTCTGTTGTGGGGGAGGAAGGGAAAGGAGATTGTGAGCCGCTCTGAGACTCTTAGGAGTGGAGGGCGGGATATAAATCCAATATCTTCAACTACCTCACAGGGTGTCTGTTGTGGGGGAGGAAGGGAAAGGAGATTGTGAGCCGCTCTGAGACTCTTCGGAGTGGAGGGAGGGATATAAATCCAATATCTTCAACTACCTCACAGGGTGTCTGTTGTGGGGGAGGAAGGGAAAGGAGATTGTGAGCCGCTCTGAGACTCTTAGGAGTGGAGGGCGGGATATAAATCCAATATCTTCTTCTTCTTCTTCTTCTCATCGAAACAGCATTTTCAGAGGGAGTTTTGTCTGCTGTGGGAGCGGGACATTGGCAGAAATTGTCCCCTCCTTTGCATTTGCAGAAATTGTAGGCAGGATTGAAGGCGCTGTCTGGCTATGACTGAGACATGGGAAGTAAATGTCCCTATGTTTTTTCACCACCCCAGGCATTTGGAATTGACACAGTAATAAAAGTATAAATAGGACCCATTGTGCTGTACTTAAGGTATTTGCCCGGAAGTTGGATATTTCCCCCCTAGTTCATTTCTTTATATTGAATTCTGTGAGTATGCATCATGGATTCAGTTTTATGTGGTTGAGTATAAACTTTCTATATTTGCAGCTGCCCTCCACAGTATGAGGCAGAGATTTGTGTAGAACATGTGTCTACAAAAGAGTCCTGCTGCCTGAAGAAGAGAAAGAAGAAAAAGCAGCTGTCTTTACCAGGTTTAGACAAAGGTGGCACTGCTGCAGAGAGTGAGCATCGCAAGCAGAAGAGGCGGGAGAAACTGGGTGGTTCTACTTCTGAGGTCGTCAGCCCCTCAGAAGAGCTAAGTGAGAATGGCCTTTGCTCAGCCAGGGTTGGCTCTCCAGGTATGGCAGAACTGTCTGCATTAAGAGTGGTTTGGGTTTATGTGGGTGTAAAATGGCCTGGGATCTGTGGTTCATACTCCCTTGGTAGTCTAAGCCAGGCCAGTCTCACTGCTTCCCAGAACCAAACTGTGACTTGGTTGTTATGCATAATTATTTATTTATTTATTTATTTTATCTGGGATTTGTATCCCGCCCTTCCCACCGAGTGGCTCAGGGCGGGATATAAATCCCAGATAAATAGCTGCTTAGTCAACCTGCCTTTATTTTACTAAGGACAAATGGTGCTGTAGCTACAGTTCTTCAAAGTTCCTAACTATTTACTTTCATATTATTTAGCATCTCTAACCCATATTCAAAGAACTTGAATTGTTGCCATACCTCCCGATAAAAAGAATTAACTAGTACTGACTTACATAGTTTCAGGAACTTAGAGAGGAGGGGGTTTTTTAGCAGCAAATCTACTTTTAGTATTATATTTCATTCTTGTTCTCAAATTCTCCAGGAATTTTCCAACCTTGAGCAGGCACCCATAGCCAGGCCTGGCCCCAATGAGTGCTCCCTCAAAGGCCAAAATATGGCTGGAAGGCACCCTCCCTCTGCCTTCTTACTTCCAGAAACTGAACGCTGCAATACTGCGGTTGCTTAGCAACAGCCACTGAGGTAGTCCATTGCTTAAAGCTACAAGTGCTTCTTTTATATTTTCAGATTTTTTAAGCTGCACAGTGTACCTTTTTTTAAAGATTTCACTTTTCTTTTCTTTTTTGCACAACTGGGACCATGTTGAAAGAGCTGTCTTGCTCCTTCACAGATCCAGTCACTAGATTTAAGTATCCGAAAGATATCCTGATTTTTGTATTAGAATATAAGATATGGCTGTGACCTACCCCCCCCCCCCCAAACAAACAAAAAAACCCCTCATGGTTTGTCTCCAGGTTTGATTTCCTCTTTGGGGGTTGGCTGGAGTTAGGCATCAGTCATTGTAGTACAAGTGCTCCAGAAGTGGTTCTGGGTTCAGTTCAAATAGGCAGGCAACTCATATCCACTACAGTTCCTAGCATAGACATGTGGAGTTTATGGTAATGTTCAGACTAAACAGAACTTTGTGACTAGTCCTGTGTGGATTAAACAGTATTATTGTTTAGTGGACTGTTTGGCATTGGCAATTCTGTATAGAAATGCTTATTTGTATGTTGATGGATTTTTTTTTTGAGGGGAGAAATGTTCCCTTGCAGATGACTTTTTAAAAAACTTAGCTGGTACTCAGGACAACTGAAAATTAAAAGCCCAGTGCTGCACTTGCATCTCTTATTTATGTGCTCAAATGTTTCTCTGTCTGCTACCGCGTTCTTTACACAGCAGCATTAAGCTGGGACAGCCAGCTTAAACACTGGGACAAGAGCCCCTCAAATGTCCTGAGTCCAAGAAAGGAAGTGGCTCAGCACAAGCGTGGGCAGTCTGATGTGGTCCAGGAACTGCTGAAGGATTCTTTGGATAAAGCTTATGGAAAAGAAGGTAATGAATGCAGACTTTTCAGTGGCCATCTGTAGGCAGATGAAGCCTTTATATGCTAGGAGAACTTTGTGAAGTTAATTTACAAGATAATGCATGGGATGGAGAAAGTAGAGAAAGAAGTACTTTTCTCCCTTTCTCACAATACAAGAACTCGTGGGCATTCGATGAAATTGCTGAGCAGACAGGTTAAAACGGATAAAAGGAAGTCCTTCTTCACCCAAAGGGTGATTAACTTGTGGAATTCACTGCCACAGGAGGTGGTGGCGGCCACAAGCATAGCCACCTTCAAGAGGGGTTTAGATAAAAATATGGAGCACAGGTCCATCAGTGGCTATTAGCCACAGTGTGTGTGTATATATAAAAATTTTTGCCACTGTGTGACACAGAGTGTTAGACTGGATGGGCCATTGGCCTGATCCAACATGGCTTCTCTTATGTTCTTATGTGACACAGAGTGTTGGACTGGATGGGCCATTGGCCTGATCCAACATGGCTTCTCTTATGTTCTTATGTAATTTAAAAACAGTTTAATCTTCCCTGGCTTGTGGTTTTGTGTGTGCTGCTGCGACTTGCAACGAAGAAATAGTAGGCTAAGTGGTTGGGTTAAATAAAGCATCTTTAAATCTACTCAGTAAGCGTATACCTAGTCTGTATCTCATGCTTTTTGCCAGTGGAGGCATAGTGTGGTGGATATTACCGAAGTAAGCAAAAGCAACATGTGTCAGAAGCATAGAACTTGGTGGATATGTGGAAATGATGCTCCATGCACACTTCCTTTTCTTTTTGAGTCTTCAGCAATTGCAGGTGTCATGCATGAGCTGGAATTTAAGTCTGAGGAAATTCACACGGCAAAAAGGGAGGGGGGAACCAGCACTGTTTGAAATGATCGTAGTGCTTCAGAGAGAGCTCATTTATGGAAGGAAAGCAAAGTCCACAGGACACCAAGTTTCCACGGTTTCTGAGTTCTTCTAATTTGTTCCACAGTATTGACGTGGGATGGTGAAGTGTCAGCTGTCAGCCAGGATGCCGTGCGTGATACTGTGTGTTTCCAGAGCCAAACAGTCCTTGATGATTGGGATGAAGAGTTTGACAGTGGGAAGGTGAGCCTCTGTGAACTGCTCCAGGTAGACTGAAAATGCAGTTTCATTTTAAAAACAATATATTGCCTGAACAAACATACATTTTTGGTTGCTATGGCAGTTTAAACATATTGATTTGCCACTAAACAGCCGTTATTTTATCTGGGAAAATAATCAGAAATCTTTGTTCATGCAGCACGTGTCCACTAGCAAAATTAAGTCTGGTTAGAGACAAAAGATGTTTGTGTTTGCCTCCACAAACATCCAAGGATAGCAAGCAACAAGCGTTTATTGCAAGGTTAGGGTTACAATTCTGCAAACGCTTATTTGGAAGAAAATCCCATTGAACAAGATGGTATGTGTAGGGTATGAACAGACATAATGGGACCATGGATCCTCAATTGCCTGTAAAAGGTAAATTTATTAAAATAATGTGGGACTATACACAATCCTGGTTTGGATCAGGTCTGTAGGAAGAGGAAAGGGGGCTTAACTTTTCATTCTCTGAGTGGTTTCACTAATGTGTACTGTTGGATATTTTAAAGGGAAAAATGTGCTCTTTAAAGCCCATTTTTTATTGGCTTCGATTAGCCCAGCATTGGCTTCGATTAGCAAAACTGACACATAACTCCAGTACGTCTCTGTGTGTGCACAATTGGACTTTTACAGACAGACAGAAATCCACAATCTATTTTTGTGTTTGCTTTCAAATGTGCATATGCAGGATTGGGCTGCAAGTATTTTGTATAATCTAGGGCTGCTTACTCATATAGAGTTTCTCCAGGGAATGGAGAGTAGATGCCGATGTTGTTAGTAATATCCTAAATACTCATCACTTGTGAACAAAACACATAGCAGAATTCAGATAGCTGCAAAGGATAAAATACGAGTACAGAGTCACCAGGAGACAATGTATGGATTATCTGTGGTAATGTATCAGAAGGCATATTCTTTATCCTAGGGCATGCATTGGCTGACTGGTCTCTAAGGCTGGTAGGAAGACACAACAGTAAGTGTAGTTAGAATCAAGTCCATTAGCACCAAGTCCAACAAGTTCTTCTGATACAAGCTTTTGAGACCCAGCACTTCAGGAGCTTCTATCTGGAAAATCTTGTTAGTGTCGAAAGTTCTCCTGGACTTGAATTTTAATTGTAGATCAACATGGCTGCCCTCTTGAAGTACATGATTTTTAAATTCTTATCCTTCGTCCACCGTAAAAGTGACTTAGCTAACTGCATAAAGGCCTTCCGTTTTATCCTGCTCTTTGAGGGGGTGGCTGCTTGAATGTTAGAAATATCCACCAGCTCTTCTTATCTTACCCACAGATGAAGAAAAGCAAAAAAATCAAACGTGAGCGGAGGAGAAACTTCAATGCCTTCCAGAAGTTGCAAAGTCGTCGTAATTTCTGGGCTATCACACACCCAGCTAAGGTGGCTAGTCTGAGCTATCGACTCTGAGACGGTGAGGAAGTTGTATATTCAGGGGATTATTCACTTGCAAGGATGAGGGTTCTTGGCATAGGCTGAGAGAAAACCCAGGATGGAAGAGCAAAGGGACTGTGTACTAGAGGTCAAAAGATGCTTTTAATTCTACAATAACAAATGTGAAAATGTGCAACAAAATTATCCAAAACCCAACTTCCTTTATTGATTTTTGGTTATCCTGCCATGCAATTTCTGTATCCAGAATAATGCAGAATCTGACTAGACAAATCCCAACATTTATGGCAAACAAAAAAATGAGATTCCAGGGTCTGTTTTGAAATCTGAGTGGGAAGGTCTTTTTAAGAATTCTGCAGTGTACAAACACTGTATATACAAGTGAGTATGATGCAATCAGAAAAGGTTTTCCTATGGTGCTAAGCTGTTCTTTCTTAACCTCACAGATGAATTCTTGGCTCCAACAATTCTCTGATGGATTCCTGTATGTTGGAGCATAATGTCATCAACACAGTTGAAAGCTGCCCAACTCTACAGGAGAGGTCCTCTTCTCGTCCTGAGCAGGATGCTTCCATCACTGAGGACTGGTTCTTTTATGCAGGATCTGGGGAAGTAGGCATTGGGCTTTGAGGAGCTGTTTCTCTGGAAGGCAGTAGTAGTGGAACTGTTTGTCCTAGCCTGGGTTGACCAGACCCTTGGAATAAAAGCCGTCTGTTGCTTCTGCCCCCAGAAGCCTGGTTTTGGTGAGCCATAGCCCCCTTCTGCCTTTCCTGCCAGGAGGAAATGAAGAGAGCTATGTCCAGCTCCAGGGAGCTGGTGATTGCCTTGCCTGATGTGGCAGTTGCCCCTTTCTGTCATCCCTGGTGATGTTGTCATTAAGACAAGGTTACTGATGTGGCTATTCTCCATTCTTCATGCATCCTGCCTCTGGTTTCTACCCTTTCAGACACATTTCCCCCAAAACTTCTCCAGATCCCATTCTTGCTGTGTGGAGCTTTTTGGAGCTGAGATCTGCACAGCAAGGAAAACTGTTAGTGGGTTTTTGACTGCCCTCAATATTTTTTTCAGAGAAGGTGTTAGGAACCCTCAAATTGCTGCTCAACCCATGACAACTGCTCAGTGGTACCCTATACATGAGTTGCACACCAGTGAGGTTGTGGTACATCTCTTGTTGGGTTGAACATCTGGAGGTGGGGAGTCAGATAGTCAAATGCTCCTGCATGTTATTCAGACATTCCATTCCTTGCCTGGGGTCTGAGCTGAGTAGAGTCCAGTGACTGGGGGATGTTGATCAAGTATGTTGTCATCTCAAATCAAGGCTGCAGGAATGAGGCAAAGCTGTCTCTCTTGGCTCTTCCAGCACACTTCTGCCCTTTTGCTAATTCATTTCTGCTGGCTGTCATTCCACAGTTTGCTTGATGGAAGCTGTGGATTCAAGAGGACCCAACTCCGGACAGCAGCAGGTTTTCACCTAAATTTGTATTGAAGAAGTTGGCAGATTGGCCTGATCCCTACCAGAAGAGACCCAACTGTTCCTTGCCAAGCTGAGCTTTCCCAGTGTGGTGGCACTCTTGCCAAGCTCAAAGGGGTTGTGCTTCGCCAGAACTGTGGACTGGTCTTCTCTTTTGTTCCTAATGTTGGGCTGCTGTTGTCTAGCCTCCATGGCTCTCCTAAATGAGCAGCCATAACCTGCAACTTCCCAAATCTGCATGATCAGTTCCAGGGGCAGGTCATTGTGCATCCATCCCGTTAATTCTCACACCCTTGCATTGTCCATATTGTTGCCCATTCAACTCTGGCACCCATCTCCTCTTATTTGCATAGTGGGTGCATGAGTTGAATATGAGCCTAATTCACTCCAGCATGAAAACATTGAAACAATTATCAAAATAGTTTTGACCCTTTAATTTATTTTGAGCTAACAGTTTTTTTCCCTAGTGGGGAGGGGGACATTGAGACACTTCACTCTCTCAGTAGGGGGGAGGGAGCCAAGTCTCACCCACTTGCCCTTTTTGCAGTGCCCTTTTACAATCTCCTGCCAAACAAGTCTAAAATACCTGTGTAGATACCCTTGATGGGGGGGTATATTTTGCACCTTGTGCTGGGGTTTATTGCAAATAACCCTGGCTGTAGCAAAGGTTCATGGTGCAATAAAAGGAATGTTTTGTGTATGTCTTCTCGTTGTTTAGTCTGTCACTCAACCTCTAGTGTTTGGCTACTAACACACTCATGCAGTTGAGAGTTGTGCCACTGTTGAATGGTGATGACTAGAGATGGGCACAAACCTTGTCAGGAACCTAAGCTTGTCACGAAAGTCACTCAGTTTGTGAGCTGCAGTTCACATTATCATGTCTCCCACAAACCTTTCATGAACCGCCATGTTTTTAACAGGTTCATGTGGTTTATGTCAGCAGTTCATGAGACAGACACGATGGCACCAGTCAATAGTCAAGCAACGGCGGGGGGGGGGGGGAGGCGGGAATGGGCTGCAGCCCTGGAAACACCAGTAGTGGCCCTCCAAAGCTTGACAGGCAGTACTGGCTGCCAACAAGATGGCAGCAGAATGAATATATACCCTCAGCTCAAACACAGCTTTTTTTACTTGGGAGCAGGCAGTTAAGGCAGAGAGGGAAGGGAACTGCAAGTCATTCCTCAGCACTGTGAACACGAGTTGGGGATGTCTGGTGGGCTTAGGGCTCCGAGCCACCACCTGTTCCTCTCCTCAAGCCACTGAAAAAAACAGCAAACTCTCTCCATTTACAAAGTCATACAGTATAATTAAACAGTCGTCTTCAATTTCCAAATAGGTTTTAAAGATACAATACAACAATGCACTTGAAAGACCATCCGGTGCACAACATAGCTACTGCCTACAAATCATAATAATAAAGTCCAACGATAAAAGAACCAGTCCAATTTCATTTCAGATATACTATCCTACTTCAAGAGACCGTCTTGTCATGTTCATGCGTTCAGTAGACTTGGAAGGCCTCTGCCAGTTTCTATCCATCAGCGTTCAGTTTTGGGTTGAAATGTGATTTAAATTACATGGGAGGCTTACCCAGGAGTAGCCACTGACCCTCCCACACCATTTAAAGGGCCAGGAGGAACAGCGGCTGCTCCTAGGTATCCCTCCTGTGCAATTTAAATCATGGAGAGAGGGAAAGGGCCAGCCCCAGTCTCTCAGCGTTCACTCTCATGACAGTGGCGGGGGGAAGGAGCAAAGGTCAGGGCATCTGAATTGGAGCACCCAAGAGGAAGTCAAGAGGTAGGGCCCCACAGGTCCCCCTGTAGCTATGGGCCTGCCTGGAAGATACCCTCAGCCCCCACAGCTCAAGTCTGGACACGGCCCTGGTGGATGAGTTGGCCCTCCTCATGGTCAACCACCCCCCTGGTGGGCTTACCCCTCTCTGGACCTTGAGGAATAAAGATCCAGGACCCCTGTCTCTACCCCACATCAACCTCTTCACAATTTCTGTTCCCCCAAGAACTGGAGCTTCCAGTCTCTTCCCCCCACACATGTCTCTTCACCATATCCGTACCACCAATAATTGTCACTTCCAGCCTTGCCCTACCCACATCTGCCTTCTCATGAGCTATGTCCCCCCAAGAATCATCCCTTCCAGCCTCCGCTATCCACATGTGTTTCCTCACAACCTGTGTCCTACCAAGAATGGGAGCTTCCAGCCTCCCCCCACCCCAATACATATCTGCCTCCTAATAACTTGTGTCCCACTAAGAATTGGTATTTCCTGCTATGTCCTGGATAGCCCAGGCAAGCCTGATCTCGTCAGATCTCAGAAGCTAAGCAGGGTCAATGCTGGCAAGTACTTAGATGGAAGACCTCCTTGAAATACCAAATTGGGAGGACAGCCACCTCTCCAAACATGTTTATTCCAGTCTCCCCCTGTCCATGCAGCTTCACCATATCCGTCCCTACACCATGAATTGGTGCTTCCAGCCTACCCCCCAACACACACACATCCAACTCTTCAGTTTGGTGTAGTGGTTAAGTGCGTGGACAGTTTGTGGAAGTGGTTAAGTGCGTGGACTCTTATCTGGGAGAACCAGGTATGATTCCCCACTCCTCCACTTGCACCTGCTGGAATGGCCTTGGGTTAGCCATAGCTCTGGCAGAGGTTGTCCTTGAAAGGGCAGCTGCTGTGAGAGTCCTCTCAGCCCCACCCACCTCACAGGGTGTCTATTGTGGGGGGAGAAGATATAGGAGATTGTAAGCCTCTCTGATTCAGAGAGAAAGGTGGGTATATAAATCTTCAATTCTTCACTATTACCTCTCCCCTGCCACAAAGAATTGGCAGTTACAACTTCCCCTATGTCCACATCCTCATATCTCCAGCTTGCCTCACTCACTGAGGACCTCGTGGCTGTAGATAAGCATTCCATCTCAGCAGTGTTTTGGGTTCACACACCTGCCTCTGCGGGGTGGGCAGGACCAACACAACCCAAACAACATTCACGTAATATCAGAATATCTACTTATACCTAATGGACCAATATCTACCTTACAGCGTAACATCCACCTCATGAACCAAGATTTACCTAATAGTGCAATACCCACTTCATGGACTGACATCCACCTATACAAGCTTCTACCTCATCAAACATCCACCCATACAAGTTAGGAGGTGACTGCCTCCCAACCTCTGTTACCAGGAAAAGGCAGGTAGGTGACCACCTCCTGGGCCTGAGGGGAACGGTTGCTACTACCAGAATCCATCTCCACAATGAGAAGGTGTACAGATGGCTTCCTCCCAAACCTGAGAGGCAGCAAGGAAGGTCAATCCCCCCCCCCAAACCCTGTCACCAGGAGGAGGTGAGCAGTTGACCACCTCCCAGGCCTGAGGGGGAGTGCGCCAGGCCACCCTCAAAAAAACCCTGCCATAAGAGGAAGGTGGGCGGATGACTGCCTTCTGGGTCCAAGGAGGAGGATTATCCATCTGCAGCAACAATGTCTACAATTAGGATGTGAGCAGTACTCGCCCTCCCCAAGCAAATAGTCAACAAACTTGAGGGCAGGTAGAGAGACATTCTGGGTAGGTCTGTGAGTTCGATGCCTCTAGCTTACACACTTCAACACACTCAGTCTGAACCTGTGGCGGAGATTTCGTCAGTACTTTCCTTGCTTGCTACACCCCCAGCCAATCCTCACCAAGCTTGGAGAGCAGGTAGAGAGACATCCTGGGGAGGTCCTCTGCAAGTTCAGTGCCTGCAGCTTGCAGTGGGTCTGTTTGACACACTCCTGAACCTGCAGTTGTGATTTCCTCAGAAAAGTGTTTTCTGGGGGGCCCTAACTTGCCCTCCCAATCCAATCACTAAATATTGTATACTGCGTTCTGTGCATGGAGGATAAGCTCTTTAATAGGTGTAACATAGTATAAGGCTGCATTACAACATTGGGGACGGGGCCAAACTTATATACACCTCTGGATTCCCACACAAGCACATTATTGGGTCATTCAAACCATTGGGAGCTTGTGATCGAAGAAGAAGAAGATATTAGATTTATATCCCACCCTCCACTCTGAAGAGTCTCAGAGCAGCTCACAATCTCCTTTACTTTCCTTCCCCACAACAGGCACCCTGTGAGGTGGGTGGGGCTGGAGAGGGCTCTCACAGCAGCTCCGCTTTCAAGAACAACCTCTGCCAGAGCTATGGCTGACCCAAGGCCATGCCAGCAGGTGCAAGTGGAGGGGTGGGGAATCAAATCCGGTTCTTCCAGATAAGAGTCCGCACATTTAACCACTACACCAAATTGGTCTAGGGCTGCAGAGATTTGAATCCTGCAGCCCTTTGTTCCCAAGTCCCCAAGCTTAGTCCATATGGCTCCAATGAGCCTGGCAGGAACACCCAAAGTCTTCCCTTGAGACCACATACATAACATCCTTCCCCCCCTTAGTTTGTAAGCCCTTAATGGACATAGTCTTTTAGGTACGCAGACTTGCAACACTCTCACGTCAACCGCCTGAGCGCTGGCGTGAGTGCAGGCGCAGCGAGTGGAGGGCCTGGTGCTGAGGGGAGCTCGGCCGGCTGGTCTCTGGCTCTAATGGTAATTCTGGCAGCTCTGCTGTCTCGGGCGCCGGCAGGAGTGTTGCTGCCGGCCTCTCTGCTTCCTCCGGCTCGTGAATCGTTGCGTCTGGTGCGGCTGCCGGACTTTCAGCGCTCTCATCTTTGTCTTCATCTCCAGGCGCCTCGCATGCCCATACTTGGTCAATGTACCACCTCATTTTGAAAGCCCCCTCGGAGGTGACCTCGTACATGATGGCACCTAATACTCTGGATACAAGTGCTGGTATCCATGCTGCCCCCCCCCCCTAAGTTTTCGGCAAACACTGAGTCCCTGTATTGAAACCCTGGGGAGCCTGGACTGCTTCTGGCACCTCTTGTAGGTCTGGGACCTGGTCAAGCAGGGTTGTCAACTGCCGGCCCACGAGAAGCTCGGCTGGGCTGCGGCCGGTGACGGTGCTGGGGGTGGAATGTTGTGCTGGGAGGCACTCAGCTAGATGGGCTACCCACTCCCCATATATGATGTGGTGGAGCGTTTCCTTCATAGCCCGCACCATCCTTTCTGCTTGGCCGTTGGTGGCTGGGTGAAAGGGGGCTGACTTTATGTGCTTTATTAAGTTTTGGCCGCAGAAATCCTGAAATTCGGCCAAGGTGAAAGCCGTCCAGTTATCTGATACCATCGTATCGGGGAGGCTATGTGTGGCGAAAACCCTGCAGAGAGCCCCCAATGCAACCCGGGATGATACTACCTCCATCCACTTAGAGTAGGAGTCCACAATAAGAAAGAATATCTGCCCCAGGAAAGGCCCTGCGTTGAGGTGCAAGCGGGACCAGGGGTTGCGGGTGGACTCCCATTTTGGGCTGGGGTGCGGGGCGGCGCTGGACAGGTCTCCTGACATGGCTGACATCGGGCCACCCAGGACTCAATGGTGTCATCTATTCCCAGCCACCATACATAGATGCAGGCCAGTGCCTTCATGCACACAATCCCCGGATGGGTTTCATGCAGCACTGTTAGGACTTGCTGCTGCAGTACCGGGGCACCACCACCCTACTTCCCCACAACAAACACCCTTTATGTACCGACAGTTCGCCCCGGTGGGACGCAAACACCAAGAATTCTGAGCCAACCTGGCCCTCAGGCCACCCCCTCCACACCCGGTCCAGAACCCAGGAGAGGGTTTTGTCCTTCGAGGAGCAGCAGGCAATGTCCTTGGCGTGCACCAGACAGTCTGGGAGGGACTCCAACGACATGATTTGGAATGCCGGGGCTGGATCAGGGTCCGTTGAGGGCAGTGGCAGGCGGCTTAGAGCATTAGCGTGACCCATCGCCTTCCCCGGGTGGTACTTGAGGTCATACAGGTACCCCGCAAGGAAGATGGACCACCTCAACACCTGCAGTGAAAGCATTTGTTGGTCAGGGGCAAACAGGCCCAGCAGGGGCTTGTGGTCCGTCAAGATGGTGAAGGGCCAGCCATACAGGTAATCATGGAATTTTTTAACCCCTGCCATGATGGCCAAGCCCTCTTTGTCAATCTGAGCGTAGTTTCGCTCTGGTTTCTGTAAAGTCCTAGAATAATATGCTACCAGAACCATAGGCGTAACCTACCCAGGGGCTGCGGGGCTTTGAGCCCCTCTTGGATTTTCCCAGCAGGGGCTGAGCCCCCGCCAGACAAGGATCATTATCTTCAAAGGCATGAATGGTGTGGTAGAGTCTGTGTGATTTTCCCTCTGGGCTCTGCGAAGAAGTCAGAGGTGTAAATGACTTTACAACCTCAGCTTAGAAATGCTAATTGAGCTGAAACAATAAAACCTTGTTGGTCTTAAAGGTGTTATTGGACTCAAACTTTTGTTTAACTAGTTAATGGAGAAGAAATTGGGGGGAAGAATTGCTATGTATTGCTATGTTGCATACATATTGCTATAGTATTTGGGGGTTCTTTTGTATCTTCTTCAAGCCTGTTTACATTCATTTAAGTGGATACTGAACCAGTTGCTTTTGAAAATTAATGGCCCCAGCAAGTCTTTTTTCTACTTCTCAAAATGACTACATTCTTAAAGACTTGATCAAGTAGGTGTGTATTGACAATTGTTCACCACCTAGGCATAGGGTTGCCAATCCCCAGTTGGGGGCAGGGGATCCCTCAGTTTGGAGGCCCTCCCCCTGCTTCGGGGTCATCAGAAAACAGCGGGGGGGAAGGGAAATGTCTGCTGGACACTCCATTATTCCCTATGGAGATCGATTCCCATAGGGTATAATGGTGAATTGATCTGTGGGTATCTGGAGCTCTGGAGGGACTGTTTTTTGAGGTAGAGGCACCAAATTTTCAGCATAGCATCCAGTGCCTCTCTTCAAAACACCATCCAAGTTTAAAAAGTTTAAAAAACATTGGACCAGGGGATCCAGTTCTGTGAGCACATGATATGTATATTTGCAGATCTTAAAGTGACTATTCTAAAAGTGAATTTCAGAAACAGGACACAGCAAGAGACCTCTGAGATACTACTATAACCACTGGCAAACTCCCACCTTTTCCCATTCCATGGGCATTGCTGGGGGGGGTGCTCACTAAATTTATGGGGAGGGAGCTTCTCCATAAATTCATAGATAGTGATAATGGAGGCCCCTCCCTGTGATGTCACTGGCTCCTCCCTATGATGTCACTAGATCAAATGCCTCTGGCTGGGCCCCAGCCCCCCCCCCCCGGGAAATTGAAAAGTCTATGCCCCTGACCAGAACCTCGTGGCCATCCAGTAATGTGGCCAACACAGCGCCCACCCCATTGGGCGAAGCATCGCACGGTAAAATGACAGGCAGCCGCTCGTCAAAGTGCGCCAGCAAGCTGTTTGAAGTTAAAATGTCCTTTACTGCCCGGAAGGCAGCGGCTTGCCGGTGACCCCAAGTTACCACAAGGATCTATGGCTTGAGGTTTAATATTCAGTATGGAAGGGGTCTTTAAATCCTTATTTATTTAAACCATTTATCAGCCACCTTTCTTCCTTACAGAGCTTAGTGGTTTACAACATAGATGCAACACAGAAAATACATCTAAAACATTTTTTAAATTAAATTTAAAATCACAATTTAGGACTGCTAGTAAACTTTATTTTTTTTAATTTTGTTCGATTTATATCCCGGCCTACCCCACCAAAGCGGGCTCAACTTAACCAAATATAGTCTGAAATAAAAAAGTATTCAGCTGCCTCCTAAAGATTGAACATGTGGGGACCAGGCATGCCTCCCTGGGGAGATAGTTTCATACTTGTGGGGCTGCTACTGAAAAGGTCTTCCTTCATGAACCCAACAAATGCGCTTCTTTTACTGCTTACTCCCTGTGATCTTAATTCCTGGGCAGGAACATATGAGAGAAGATGGTCCTTCATAAACCCTGGTTCCAAGCCATCCAGGGTTTTAAAGGTCAAAACCAATACCTTTAATTGGACTTTGGAGCAGATCAGTAGCCAGTGTAATTGCTGCAATATTGGGGTCACAGATTCCTGATAGCTGGCCATGACAAGAAGTCTAGCCACAGTGTTCTGCAATAGCTGCAAAATGTTTTTTCTCTGGTTCATCCTTGGACCAGGGATCTCCAACAGGTAACTCATACATTTACTGTCTGCTATGGGGTAGCTTGTGTACCCCCCAGGAAAAGACTGTGAGAAGCTTTAGCTCTTTGTTTTCTTTGTGCTGCTTAGCTGATAGTTTCATCCTTCCTAAACAGTATTTTGCTTCTGGGACAGAACAAAACTTGGCAACGTGCTGGTGTGGAGCAGTAGATCAGGATATCTTTCATTACTCAGTAGTTCTCATGGGACCTTAAAAGTATCTTAGACATACACTTAATGGTGAGGAAAATGTAGTTTTCCCATGTTGCAGTGAAAGAAAATTGAGAAGAGTGCTGCATTTAGAAAGCTCTGCTAGCTAACACCTATATCCCGAGTCTTAAAGGTAAAGGTAATCCCCTGTGCAAGCACCAGTTGTTTCAGACTCTGGGATGACATTGCTTTCACAACGTTTTCATAGCAGACTTTTTACGGGGTGGTTTGCCATTGCCTTCCCCAGTCATCTACACTTTCCCCCCAGCAAGCTGGGTACTTATTTTACCGACCTCGGAAGGATGGAAGGTTGAGTCAACCTGAAGCCGGCTACCTGAACTCAGCTTCCACCAGGATCGAACTCAAGATTGTGAGCAGAGCTTGGGCTCCAGTACTGCAGCTTACCACTCTGTGCCACGGGGCTCTTCCATTCCTAGTCTATTTTTTTTTAAATGAAACCACTTTGATTTTAAACTTAAGGTAGTGAAGGGGAGCAATTGGTATAAGGAAGTTGGGGACACATTATTGGATCCCTGTTACTGGATGCCCTGTTACTGGATACTACTTTTGTAGTGGCATGCAGTTCTTACTTGCAGAAAGCCATGTCTACAGTCCCATCAACCAAAAGTGCCACATCACAACTGCATGCCCTGCTCATTAGCTTGCCGCACATACACAATATAATAAGTATATCGCTATTAATATAACTAGGGCCTATTTTCTAGAAAAAGAGTGGTGGAACAGTTAACCGGTTTCGGGGCCACAGCCCTGAAACCCAGAACAATTTAACCAGGCAGAGACTTTTTGCTCAAAATCCAAAGGTTTATTTGTAGAACTCTTGAGGGGAAATTAAGGAGAAACACACAGGTGCCCCTCGTGAACTTTTAAACATAAGAGAAGCCATGTTGGATCAGGCCAACGGCCCATCCAGTCCAACACTCTGTATCACACAGTGGCCAATAATTTATATATATATACATACATATACACACATATATATACACACTGTGGCTAATAGCCACTGATGGACCTCTGCTCCATATTTTTATCTAACCCCTACTTGAAGCTGGCTATGCCTGTAGCCGCCACCACCTCCTTAAACATTTTTTTAAATATAATTTTGTTTCCATGAATGGGTTCTGGAACTTCATCCTGATGTGTTCCTCCAGAACAAAAACCTCTGAATATAACCAAATCATTTTTCAATATGACAAACACTTGTTTATCGCATGCCTTTATGTTTGGGCATGTGGTCAGAGGTGTGGAGAAAACCTCAAGGAACTGAAACCTGAAGAAGACCTGGAGGTGGCATCTGGAAGAGCAACAGCATGAATGCCACTGTGTTATTGTAATGGCATTTAGGAGAGCAGAAGGATTTACTTGGACTGTTAGATTGCTTGTTCATCTGGGTATGCTTTAAGCTCTAGCACTGAGCCTGTCAAGACATTCAGCCAGGGCTTTTTTTGGTAGAAAAAAACCAGCAGAAACTCATTTGCCTATTAGCCCACACCCCCTGACATCACGCCAGCTGGAACTGCATATGTGTGTGCTCCCGCTCAAGAAAAGCCCTGCATTCAGCACTGAATTTACTGTTATCACAGCCAATGGAATAGCCCTTACTTCAGCAGTGGCATTTCTCTTGCAGTTTCCATAATAATTCTGGTTTATAAGCACCGGCTATGCTAGAAAAAAAGATGCTGTACTTCTGAGCTGAGGCCCAGGCTCTCAAAACTCTCTTCAGGAGTGCTATTAAGGTTAGAAGGCTATAATATAGGACACGGCTGTCTTCAGCCATCTCTCATGTTAACCAGAACTACATACAACTTGCACTGTTGAAGAGGTAGAGATGTTCTGCCTGTGGATTTGACAGAGGGACAGAAATGTTGACCGCTCTGATATTCTTTTGTACATTATTTTTTAAAAGCCTCTTTACCCTTTGAGAAGCAGTTTCAAGAGACCCATCAGGAGTCCAAGTCCATTATAACAGTGGTGCCATAGCGGTGAAGGGCAGATGCTACCCAAGGTAGAAAGGCTGTGCAAGGATTTTCTGCCATTCAGTTCTAGCAAATGCTGTGCTTAAATTTAGGGAGTGAGAATGTGTTGAAATAAATCTGGATTATTTGACCCGATAGTTTTCAATATTCTTGTGTTTTCTGCATAACTTGCATCCCTGTTCCACAAGCCAATTATCCTGTGAACCATATTCTTTTTTTTTTTATCTTAAACTGCCTGGTTGTGTCTCATTCCAAGAGCCACCATGACCCAACCAAGGGAATGTATTAAGTTCCGTGTGGTTGCCCTGTGAACAAGGTTTTACTTTTCCAAAGATACCAGGACTATTGTTCATTATGCTTGCCTAAGCTCTGGCCAGTTTGGTTAGAGAGTTGGAATGACTGGCTCTCCAGCCTTGGAGCATTCTCATATCCCTAACACAGCTAATACCTTGGTCAGTATGATATCTAGTTTAGTTTCCCTTGAAGACATGAATGAGAAGCAAGAGGTGTACACAGACTAGTCCTCTCTTGTAGAGCCAGCACTCCCCCAAACTCTTGATCTTTTTTTTGTTTAGCTTAGCCTGGGCGCTAGCATTACTATGTAGCAGCTGTGTCTCTTGATAGTGAGTGGGTGAAGCTTTTGTGAAAGGAGGTAGTCATGTGCAGACATTGCATCTTTTCTAAAGCTAGAGAGGACTGCAGAAATGTGGAGAAAACCACAAAAGAGTTGGCTTGTTGGGCAATGATTTTTGTTTTGTTTTTGCTGCTTAAGTATTTTTAAAGTACCTTTTGCGGCTGCTGAGCAGTATCTAAATAATCCCCCCCTCCCGAAATTGCATTGTTTTGCTTCTGTTCTCATTCCCACTGTCCAATAGATCAGATTCGGCCAGCCAACTTCAACCGCCCTCCACCCTACCCTTTTGCATCGGAATTGCTGTGTTGATTTCTCCTTTTTGGAAATCCAGGACGTTTCAGTGCCGGTAAACCACAGAAAAAGCGATTTCCGCATTAGACAAAACGAAGCCGCCGATTCTCTCCCGATCTTCCTATAACAATTAACGACTGCGCGTTTATGGTGTGAACTCATTGGGAAATATGCGCTCGCCGTCCCTTTTGTAAACTCTGAAGGCTATGGAGAGGACGAGCTCGTTTGGGTAGACTGGTCGTATTCTACTTCGGCGGGGTTGTATCAAGGCAAAAGACAACGGGCCCTCGTTTGCCCCTCCTTCGTACAGAACAGAAGCCACCTAACATCCCCCCCCTCCCAATCAGTGGTGCCCTTCCAGTCCGCTCTTCTTTCCACTTTTCTGCCTGCCTCAAACAGGCTCGAGGCGACCTGCTCCCCCTTTCTTTCCGGATTAGCATTCCCAGCAGCAGCGCCCACGTTATAAAGAGCCGCGCCCGTCCAAATCCACTGAAATGAATGAACCTGCAGGGTGTAACCGTTTAGCGAGCAGCATGGATTTGTTGCCCCTCGATGCCTTTTAAAGTGCTTGTCGCCATGCAATTAGGGTAGTTAAGGCGTGGTAAAAGGGGTGACGCTTTCTCTCCCCCCACCCAGCCTTTGGGGTGGTTGCAGTAGCAATTCTCGTGAATCTAAAGCCAGAGTTATTTCGGATTAAGCGACGCATAGCATGCGGCGGGCCGCTATTTGGCGCGGGTCGCTGCAACCGGCGCCCGCAGTAAGTCGTGCAATCACGTGGCGCAAGCCCCACGCCTCTTTCCAGGCCGGGGTGGCAGAGGTCCCGCCCCTCCTGGCTCCGTCACGTGTGCTCGGTGGTGGGAAGGAACTCGCTGAGTAGCGGCAGGAGCCTCGCATATCCTGCAGCGGCAGCCGCGCGGGGCTCTGGTTGGTAACATGGAGGAAGAGGATGAGAGCGGCTACGGTGAGCGAGCGAATGAATTAAACGCTTGCACGGGGGTGGCCTGTTGGGGGAGGCGGGCGGGCGACTGGAGTGGGAGTGGCCCTTAGGTGCATCGCAAACTGTTCGTCGACTGTGTTGCAGCAGGGATCAAACTGTCTACAAAAAGAATCGGGGGGCGGGCGGGCTGGCTTTCGCCTTGGGTTTTTTGAAGAAGGTGGGAAAGTGCTGCATTGCATTGAAAGACCTACCAGTAAAAGTCGCGAGCTGCCGTTAAGGAATGCGGGAGTGGACGTCAAGGAGAGCCCGCTGTTTGCAGCCTGGAATCCACGGTGCAAAAGGGTCGTCGGTGCTGGGCCCCGGCATGTGTGGTGCGAAGCAGCGGGGTGAGGGGGGGAGGGTGTTGGCTGCAGCTGTTGCGGGGTGCTGAGGCTCTCTCCAGCCCGAGCTCGCTTCGGAGGGCAGTTGCCCCATTGCCAGAGGGGAGGCTACTAGACAGCTGTTGTGCTGGGCGGTCACAGGGCAAGGACAGCTGTTCCATTTCTGGGAGAAGGGGAGGGTTGCGCGTGGAGTTGACTGGAGCGGCGTTTGGCAGAATCAGTTCAGGGAATTGCTGCATCTTGCGAGCGGCGGCAAACGGGCGACGGGGAAGGGAAGGGGAGGGCCGCGGGCCGAGCGGTGAGGAGAGGGTTAATGAGAGACAGCTGGGCTGCGTGCCTTGGTCGGGGACTTTCTGCTGGCGTTTATGCGCTGGACTGTGCGGGGATGTAAAGTGGGTAGAGAAGCGTAAACTCTGCCTGGGAAGGGGGATGGCTACAGGGCAGCAACAGCTGCGTGGGTAGTTGATGTCCCCTCCTTTTTCCTGCCTGCTCTCTGTCCTCCCCCAGGCAGACTGGGGGCTGCTTATGTAGATAGGGATGGCTGGAATTCTTTGGGAGGCCGAGTGCTGTCAGATTAGTGCCTGTCTTTGGGGCTAGAACAGACCTCTTGCTGTGTTTGGTTGGTGCACCCCACTGTCTGCTCACTCGTTGATGACAGCCGAGGCCTAGGAGGGTCTGGTGGGTGACTTCTGGTTGATTGGCCCGTCCAGTGCCTTGGGTGACTCGTAGAAAAAAAAAGCCCTGAGCCAGGCGGTGTTCTTAGCCAAATCACCGCCATAGGTATACCTCTTCCGAAGCACCAGTAGGAATGCATGCAATGCTCCCAAAATGGTCAAAGTTCAGAGGGTGTACTTTTTAACCCCAGTGGAGCTGAAATGGGTGTGAGAGGAAGCAATAGACCCAGACCTGGAAGACTAAAGACAAACCTCTTGAATCCTCCAGGCACAAAGAGCTGGAATAAATTCAGAAATGCTACCATTTATATAGTAAGCAATACAAGAGGGACTCAATTTCTAAGCGTTGGTTTCTTCTCCCCCCCCCCTCCCAATCTGACAAAGCTCGTGAAAGCTTGCACTGCAATTATTTCAGGAGTTTGAAATACTTCTTCTTTTTTTCTGAGAAGTTGTACCCGGAAGAAATGAACAAGCTAAGTCTATTTATGAGCCAGATTCTCTATCACTTGCCGTTGCTGTGTGGTCTAGACCGGGTAGTCAGGATACTATAGCATGGTGTAGTGGTTAAGTGTGCAGACTCTTATCTGGGAGAACCGGGTTTGATTCCCCACTCCTCCACTTGCACCTGCTGGAATAGCCTTGAGTCAGCCATAGCTCTGGCAGAAGTTGTCCTTGAAAGGGCAGCTGCTGTGAGAGCCCTCTCCAGTCCCACCCACCTCACAGGGTGTCTGTTGTGGGGGAGGAAGGTAAAGGAGATTGTGAGCCGCTCTGAGACTCTTCGGAGTGGAGGGCGGGATATAAATCCAATATCTTCATCTACCTCACAGGGTGTCTGTTGTGAGGGAGGAAGGTAAAGGAGATTGTGAGCTGCTCTGAGACTCTTTGGAGCGGAGGGCGGGATATAAATCCAATATCTTTAATCTTTATCTTTCAAAATCAAAGACCTGGTCATGAGAAAAAGGAGAAAGGGTATGAAATCTACGTATTGATTCAAGATTTAAGTTTGCTGAAGTAGTTTGAGTGGCGACATTCTTTGAATCATATACTCTGTTCTCTAGGCTTTCTAGCTCAATGGCTGTTACAGTGTATGCTGAAAGCAGCTTTCTTGGTACATGTTGGGTCATAACTGAGGGATATGGTTGGAGATCCCCCACCACCAAACGGCCTTCTACTTACTCAGCTTGGTGTGTATGACGCTGCAACTGTGGAAATTCCCCCTCCTGCTTTAAGAATTTCTCATTTGTGCCGTTCCTCAGTCCTTCTGAGCTCTGTAATATTGGGAGCCTCACTGCAGTGTGGTCGCAGCAAGAGAATGAATCAATACGTATGACCCATTTATGGACTTAGAGGCTTCCCCCAGTGGAGCTGGGAACTCAGCCTTGGTTTAGCGGCTGTGACGCATGCTTAGGGTGAAAAGACCTGCTCAGTTTATTCCCCCTCTTGCATATCCTGTTATGAAAAGGACACCCTGGGCTTTCTCTGCCCAGGATGACTGACGGAACCAGATGCCCTTTGATGTTGCTGTGCTGTGCTGTTGTGTGGATTTGGCACACGTTATCTTTGAACCTTGGTTGGCTTGAATGCACCGATGTTTAATCATAGATACCCCGTGCCAGAGATGAAAGCCATAGCTGTAGGGTTATGCTCGAGAGGCAAGAAGCGCTTTCCAGCAGCCCGTGCGTATATCCCTGCTGTCAGCATACCTGCCTCTAGTATAGTAGGGTGAATAGCCCAGCTCTGTTGCTTCCTCCTTGCTGTGATTCCCCAAGTCTGGCAAACGTGGGATGATGCTAAGCTTTGATGAATGCAGCTGCTTTCTCATTGATGAGTGCTGGATTAAGCGTACAGTGCTAATCTCCCTTTCAGGCAAGTGACAGGCTGCCCAACTCTGCTCATCATGTTGTGGAGGCCTGTGTGTCTGAGTGCTCCACCTGGAGAGTGCTGCCCAGTCACATGGGGGGGGGGCGGGTTCCTGTGTTTTCATCAGTTGAGGTGACCTGGGGACAGCAGCAGCTCCAGGGACAGAAGCTCTCCACCATCATCACCCTCCCTCTCAGTGTCAGCCAGTGGCTCCCAGGATGGGCTGGAAGATTAAGGCTTTCTGAAGCTCAGCTGCCTCTTGGTTTTCACTAACATAGATATTTTATCAGAGTCATGCCTCTGCTATAAAACAGCTTGTGATTATGGCTGCTCTGTGGTAGCAGAAAGTTGGAGAATACTTTTTTAGTTGTTTGAACTATCAGATGCTTGGGATTTTTACAGACCATGTCTAATGTCCGCCTCCCACAGCACATTTCCATTTAAATAGCTGCAAGATTGTTTGTGCTTTTACTGTGGTTCTGCTCAGAACTTTTCATATAGGGATATTTTAAAAAACCAAACTGTCTTGCTCATCCAGAAGGAACTGGTAAAGATGGGGAGATAATTCAGACCTTTGGGGGGGACTCTTCTAGAACTGCACTACACAGGAGAAACTGTATCTGCTTTTATCAAAGATTTCAGGTTTTCACGGCTGGTAACATCATTAGGGTTTGTAGAATCTTTCGGGCTCAAGTGCCGTGTTCTACTGGAGAAAGTTTTCCTTCCAGACGTTTCGTTCTCAGCTGCGGAGAACATCCTCAGTGGTGTTGCAGCCAGAGCAGGCGCTCTGACCTTCTTGGCTGCTGTGCATTGAGTGAGGCCAGGGCTGCTGGAGAGCTGCTATTTCTAGGCTGGAGGGGGTGTGGTGAAAGAGCAGTTGGTTTGTGGATGTGCCCATTGTTTGGTGGGGCTTCCTGGAAGGGTAGTGATAAGGAAACTGGCTGTTGAATGTGACCATTGCCCTTTCACCACACCCCCTCCAGCCTAGAAATAGCAGCTCTCCAGCAGCCCTGGCCCCACTCAATGCACAGCAGCCAAGAAGGTCAGAGCGCCTGCTCCGGCTGCAACGCCCCTGAGGATGTTCTCCGCAGCTGAGAACGAAACGTCTGGAAGGAAAACTTTCTCCAGTAGAACACGGCACTTGAGCCCAAAAGATTCTACAAACCCTAATGTATCTGCTTTCTTTCCCCCCCCCCAATATTCTCCCCACTTCTGGTTAGCCATAGCTTCTGAGGTGCTCCTTTGCCTGTTACAGCTCACCAGTGTGCTTGTTGCCTCTCTGCTCTAGCAGTTGTAGGACAGCACTGAGTGCCATCACCTTGTGGAGGCAGGGAGCTGGCTCTGGTGTGTTGGCCTATTTGTTTACAGGGCAGCTAAATATATCTGGATTTGCATGGGAGTTGTCAGGTTGTTCCAGCTGGAGAGGACGCAAAGGGCACCCTTGCCAATGGCCGTAATTCTCCTCTCATGGTAAGAGTCTGTCCACGAGGGGCATCCCTGAAATACAAGGTATTCCTTGAATTGTTTCCATTGATTGAATGCAGCAAGCCGTTAGGGACAGTAGGTGGGAGTAGTTGAGTTGTTCTGATGGTTGGGCACATGTCAGGCTACTGGCGAAATATCTGCAGCTTTGAGCCCCATGCAGAGAGCAAGGTCTGAAACTGTTAGCAGATACGTTCTTCTGCCTTATCCTGCATGACATCTGAGAACAGAGAGAAAAACTGCTGTGCGTGCACTCATGCGTTGAATACCACATCCTCTGTAGCACATCTTTCCTCATAACAGGCTCTTGCCCCACATCTCTGTTCCTCTTCTTGAGAGTAATGGGTGCTCAACTTGCCTCTATATCTTTGGCTTCACTTTCTTCTGCCGGTTTTATCCAGACCCCCTTCCTGCCTTGTTCCTACTGTCTGCTGCTTTGTCTTTGGGGTTGGAGAGAGCTAACCACTCAAGTTTATTTTAAAAAAATAGGACTTGTATAGTATGTGTGCCCTCTTAAACTCTACCTTGTTTTTAGTCACACAATTTCCTGGACTCTTCTGTTTTGCACTGGCAACAGTCTCTCTTCTAGACTGGTGGGGATATATCTTGCAGATTTTCACTCTGTTTTTTTTTGTTTGCATGCAGCTGGCATATCCTCTTATGCTGGGCTGGTAATGAAATCTTTGGGTCTGTGACGCAAACAGGGCAGATGCTAGGCCTGTGTTACGTTGCCTTGTTCTAGCTACACACAGCCATTGCCTGCAGAGTTTGTAAGTTCAGGGAGGCAAGGATGCCCCTGATCAGCTGTTAAATGCAAAAGTGGCAGAGGAGTCTTATAGGGCAACAATGGGGTGTGGTTCTACAGTCTGCAAATAGACTTCTCTGAACACCCTAAGTAACAGTTTCAATTTTTCTTGGAGCCTCATGGGAAAACAGGCTGCTGTTGATGCTCCTATAGGCTTGCTTTTCTTGCTAACAAAGGAATATTCCCTCAGACTTCCACTCAGTGAGGTTGGGCTGCCCAGTTCTCTTTGAGAGACTTCTTTCAGGTTAATATGACTGTCCAGGAAGCTCCGAAATGATGCTGTAGAACCAGCAGGTGGCGCTGTTTCATTGAAATCTTCTATTTCTAATTGTACATCAGTGTCCAAATTGGATTTTCAGTGGTCCTGTGTGTGTGTGTTGCCCAGTAATGTGTATCTTTCTCTTGCTGCTGTTTATTATTCTGTCCCAAGGATTGCTGAGTTGATAGCCTGATTTTGCTGAGCCAAACTGCTTGAATATCTGCCTAAGGAAAGGTGATATGCATTACTCCTTCTCTGAGAGACCTTAGGCTTTCTTGTGGTTCTTGGATTTTACATGGCCAGAACAAAGGCTTTACATCACATGAGGACTTGGTTGCCAAACGTTAAGTGCTGTCCTTCTGCAAACTAGAGATACAAACAGCACATACTTTGAGCATCTCATGCAATGTTAACAGATTCCACTTTTCAGGTTTGTGTTTAGGGGAGATGCAGAATTTAAAATCTTCTTGTATAACTCCGACTGCGGAGGAAATTCATGAAGGACTAATGGGTGCCAGAAAAAGGGATGTAGGGTATTGTGAAGTGTAGACACTTTACTTTTGGGTGATTAGAAAGCACCTTGCAGTTGTCCTCTGGCTTCTGAGCTGTGGTGAGGTCAGCACATTTGCAGAAATGTATAGGTAACTGCAAGGAATGGATTTAAAAAAAACCAAAGCATTGTGATTTCAGGCTTCTGTGTGAGATTCCTAAAACCCAGAATGACAGCATGGCCTGTGCACAACCAGGGTTCATTTCATTTTTATAAAAGACTTGCTATAAGGTAGCTATCCCGCTGTCTGTAGCAACACTGTAAATATGCTGTCCCGTGGGAAATGGTTTGCTCACAGAGAACTGGCAGTTTTGCGGGGACGAGTCACTTCAGAACAAAATCTACTTGCCCAGTCAGCAGATTTCACAACGGAACTTGCTCTGGAAAACAAACAGATGTGCATATAATGTGCTCTGGCTTTTTTGGGGGGGGGAGGGGTGGTTCTACTGGTGGAATGTTGCTGAGGATGCAACTTCTGTCTTGTCTCTTTTGATTCTGATCACAAGGGAAATGGGGAGTTGAATTGGTGTAGCATGGTGTATGTAACAAGCCATTGCTTGATCAGGGAGGGGGGAGGGGAGCATGGATTTGGAATACCATTTCTCTTTTCTTTGAGGCCTCAACTGATTGCCTCACCTTTCACTGAAAATGCTTCAGGAGTCTTCCATTTCCTCTCATGTTTGGTAACGCCAGCTCTTCCAGTACAATATTGCTAAACTTGGGTATTCCTCACTTCAGAGGAAGTTGCATTTCTGTGCACTAAATCTAAGCAGACTGCTGAAGTACTGGAAAGATCCCAAAATGTATTTGTGACTGTGAGTAGATAAAGCTTAGGAAGTCTCTTTAAGATACCGTAATTGGTATCTAGACTTTTCACTAAATCTCTGTTCTGCTATTAGCAAAAGTATCTTTGTTTCCCTGACACTTTTATTTATTTATTTAACTGAAAAGCAGCCTTCTAGTCTCCATGATGGTAGAAAGAACCGAGGCAGTATCCGTTAAGGACTTCAACTGAAGTGGTGCAGGGGACCACGGTGGACTGAGAGGAGGACCGTACTTAGACAGTAAGGACAATTCCTGTGTTGCATTTCCCTTTTTTCTTTGGTCTTGGGCAGAGCAAAGGGGGCAAGCCTTACATGTTTAACAGCACCTCACCAGTCTTTTTATCTTCCCCATCCCAGCCTGCTAGAGACAGTCTTCTCCAAAGATTTTGGATTCAGTAAATGATGGAGATAGGGAAACGCAAGTGAAGTTGACGCAGCCTTCTAAAATGTATTTTTGTAACAAAGCAGATGTAAGCTGTAGGGGTGTTGAACTCATTTGTTATGAGGGGCGGATCTGACATAAATGAGACCTTGTTGGGCCAGGCCACGTGTGTCATAAAATGCAATACCAGGTAACGGAGATGAAAGCCAATGAAAAAAACAGAGGCTTTGCTATGTAGCTCCTGTGCAGTTGAGAAAGCCTGGCAAAGCGGGCTGTGATGCAGAAGGAAGCAGATGACAGTGAATTGCTCATGGGCCTCTGGGGGCTTGATTCAGCCCTTGGGCCACACATTTGTCACCTAGGGTTGCCAATCCCCTGGTGGGGGCAGGGGATCCCCCGGTTTGGAGGCCCTCCCCCCACTTCAGGGTCGTCAGAAAGCGGGGGGAGGGGAGGGAAATGTCTGCTGGGAACTCTGTTATTCCCTATGGAGATTTATTCCCATAGAAAATCATGGAGACTTGATCTGCGGGTATCCGGGGCTCTGGGGGGGGCTGTTTTTTGGGGTAGAGGCACCAAATTTTCAGTATAGCATCTAGTGCCTCTCCCCAAAATACCCACCAAGTTTCAAAAAGATTGGACCAGGGGTTCCAATTCTATGAGCCCCAAAAGAAGGTGCCCCTATCCTTCATGATTTCCTATGGAAGGAAGGGATTGAAAAGGTGTGCCGTCCCTTTAAATGTGACGGCCAGAACTCCCTTTGGAGTTCAATGATGCTTGTCACAGCCTTGATCTTGGCTCCACCCCTCATGGCTCCTGGTTCCACCCCCAAAGTTCCCAGATATTTCTTGAATTGGACTTGGCAACCCCATTGTCACCCCTGCTGTAGGGTGCATGTGTATTAAAATGACTACACATTGTTTCTTGGGCTGGCTATTACCTTGCAAGTCCTAAACAGCTAGAAACAGGGATACTTAAAGGAGCGCTATCTCTTTTACTAAGTTCATCTGAGGAGGCCCTGTTCTCTGTGCAGCCACCTTCTGAAGAAGACTGTGTGGTCACTGCAGACAGGACCTTCTCTAGTGTGGCCCCTTTATAGAGGGAATCCTCTCTGCTGCTGAGGCTTAACTTGTTGTCCTCCTCCCCCCATATTGTTTGCTGGCACACCAACACTTTCACAGGTGGGCATTGCATTCTCCCCAGGACTTTGGCCATGTAAAGGCTGCTTGTTTTGTCAGGTGCATAATGTCTGACAAAGGGGGCTGTAACCCATAGACGTTTATGCCAGAATAAGAATTTGTTAATCTTTTCAGGATTCCTCCCCCCCCCCAACAGCAGACAAATGTTCTCTGCAGTAGACTAAAGTTGGAAATAAAACTTGATTTCTGCACATCACTGAAGTCTCTACTGTGTTTATGCTTAATAGTGCCTCCTTTTCTCTCCCCCCAAGCACTGAGCATTGGTGCCAGTCAAGGTCTTGAAGGCGGAGGGCATAGTGTGGAGTCCAGGCCCTTCAGGATTATAGGACAGAGGCGTGTGGAGTATTGTATGAGGCACGTGTTGCTTCTACTTTGCTGGAGGAGGGTTAACCTTTTATTTTTCTGGCTCCCCAAAGTAGTGGCCTTATCCCCCCCCCCCCCGCCCTCCAGGTGGTGGGTTTGAATTCCTGTGCTTCCTTGTCTCTGTCTGAAACAGATTGGCCCTGGCATTAATCCTGCTGTGTGGAGGATTATCAGACCCCAGGATTAAAGGATTTTGGTACAAAGAGCTGGGGAGGGACAGGGGGGATGGGGCCTGCATGGGAACTGGGAAGGAGTGGGTGGCTGACTGACTAGGAGAAGTGGGAGGTTCTTGCTATCAAAGGGAATGCATTGCTGCTCTCTAGAGGTGGAAGGGCAACAAAGCCAGCCCCAGTACTCACTGGAGATAGTTCTTACACCACTAGCTGGGGAATATATATTCAAGCAATATATCTGAGGTCCCCAGCTACATGTTTCTGTCGCTTATTCTAACCTGATGGGGGGACATATGGAGAAGAGACTAAAATTATCAGAGGGAATGCTTAACCTGCCCCCCCAATTGTAGCACAGAATCCTTTTTATATATATAAAAACAAATTCATTAGACATTTCACAGGAATCCAGTAACTTTTCTATTTTGACGTTTGCCTCCTCCGCAGACATTTTCATAGGGGTACCATTGATTAGTCTCTTTAATGGCTTCCATCCAATCAAACATAACCACAGCCTTCTGCCAGGATTCCTTCAGTTGGTATTACAACTCCAGAGTCTTTTCTAAATATCCTGCATCAGCTCTTGCAAGCTGAATAATGAGAGCAGCTGAGCAAGTGAGCGCATGCCTCAGATTTCTATAATCGGGGGCTTAAAGAGGACTCCAGAGGATATGTTCTCTGTTGGAACCCATTGAAATGATAGAAGAACCGGAAAGTTACTAGTCTGATCACAGTGTATTTGGTCATTTACATGCAGTTTTATAATGATTTATAATTCTTTTTAAAGGTTATATGTAAAATGAGGATTATATACTACATTTGTGCAGTTGTGCTTAGTAGCATTTGCAACTGCTGTCCCTCATTTCTGGTTAACCTTTTCCCATGCTCACATATTGTGTTCTGCAGATGTGCCTCTCAGAGGGTTCTTAAATGCTTTTCTCCCAGTTGGGATCCAAAATGAAGTAAACCCAGGAAGAAAGTGATATGATTGGAGGCGGGGGAGTGAACAGAACAACTTCTCTGTCTCCCAAAATGCTGGAACTGTGGGGCATCCAGTGAAGCCAATGAGTAGTAGATTCAGGACAAACAAAAAACCCCTACTTTACGCAGAGTGATTAAAATGTAGAACTCATTGCCAGAGACTGACCAAGAGAAAGATCTTGGGGTCGTGGTAGATAACTCACTGAAAATGTCAAGACAGTGTGTGTTTGCAATAAAAAAGGCCAACGCCATGCTGGGAATTATTAGGGAGGGAATTGAAAACAAATCAGCCAGTATCATAATGCCCCTGTATAAATCGATGGTGCGGTCTCATTTGGAGTACTGTGTGCAGTTCTGGTCGCCGCACCTCAAAAAGGATATTATAGCATTGGAAAAAGTCCAGAAAAGGGCAACTAGAATGATTAAAGGGCTGGAACACTTTCCCTATGAAGAAAGGTTGAAACGCTTGGGACTCTTTAGCTTGGAGAAACGTCGACTGCAGGGTGACATGATAGAGGTTTACAAGATAATGCATGGGATGGAGAAAGTAGAGAAAGAGGTACTTTTCTCCCTTTCTCACAATACAAGAACTCGTGGGGATTCGATGAAATTGCTGAGCAGACAGGTTAAAATGGATAAAAGGAAGTACTTCTTCACCCAAAGGGTGATTAACATGTGGAATTCACTGCCACAGGAGGTGGTGGCGGCCACAAGCATAGCCACCTTCAAGAGGGGTTTAGATAAAAATATGGAGCAGAGGTCCATCAGTGGCTATTAGCCACAGTGTGTGTGTGTGTGTGTGTGTGTGTGTATATATATATATATAATTTTTTTTTTGCTACTGTGTGACACAGTGTTGGACTGGATGGGCCATTGGCCTGATCCAACATGGCTTCTCTTATGTTCTTATGATGTATTGATGGCCACAGGCATAGATGGCTTTTAAAAGGGGATTAGACGGTTGCAAGGAAGATAGATCTCCTAGTGGCTACTAGCTGTGGTGACTGAAGGGTACCTCCTTGTCCAGAGTAACTTCTTAATACCAGTGCTAGGAGGCAACATCAAGGGAACGCTTCGGTCTTTATGCCCTGTTGTTCGCCCTCCAGAGGAACTTGTTGGCTGCTGTATGAGCAGAATGCTAGACTGAATGCAGGGCCAGAGTAAGGCCAACCGATGGCCTAAGCGTAGCCCAGCAGTGGTGCCCCTCGGCCCTTCCGGTGCTTAACTGACAAGACATGAAGATGCTGTAAGTGTGAAGGTGAAATTAAGAGATTAAACATTCAGGTTTTTTCCCAGGCCAGATTCTACAACTACATTAAATATAAACTTTATTCTTATTTCTTTAACACTAAATAGCAGTATGCAATATAAAATGTTATTTACTTATAATTAGGGCAACAGGAAAAAATGCAAATTTTCAGAACTTCCAAATACATTTTTAAATAAAGTTATAAGGGGAAATGCAATAATAAAGGGGAAAATGCAAATGTAAAAATTTATTGAAAACTATTTTTAATCACCTTTCCAAAGATTATAAAGGAAGCTATGATCTGATATTATCTCTATTGAAAGTACGTGATCTTGACAGCATACTTTTCCATTCTGAAAATCCTCTTTCTATAGAAATCAATGTCGGTGGACAATTTTAAAAAAACATATTCTAAGGCGAAATCGTTATTTGTATGAAACAAAAACGTCTTTTATTCCATTGTTTTCTAACCTTGATGATATATAGCATTTCAATGAACATGGATCAAAAAATGTAAAATTATTTCTTATTGTTGCCTATTTATAACCGTATTTATACTTTAAAAAGTTTTCTCCTACATTTTTAATTGCAACGTCGAGTCCTCAAAACAAATCTGGCATAACAGATCCAGGGCCCAGGGGGAACAAGACATTTTTTCCAGGGCTCCTTTCTCAGAGAGGTCAGTTTCCCAAGACCTTCAGGATTTTGAACTTTGCCAAAAGATCTGGTCAAAGCCAAAGCTACTCAGCTGATGCCCTTAGCACACCTCCTTGACCTTACAATCTCCTGTATCTTCTCCCCCCCCCCCCACAACAGGCACCCTGTGAGGTGGGTAGGGCTGAGACGGCTCTCACAGCAGCTGCCCTTTCAAGGACAACTCCTGCAATAGCAATGGCTGACCCAAGGCCATTCCAGTAGCTGCAAGCGGAGGAGTGGGGAATCAAACTTGGTTTTCCCAGATAAGAGTCCACACAATCACTACACCAAACTGGTTCAATACTACATGGGAAAGAACCTTCTTGAGGTGATGCCAATGCGAGCATGCCAACCCCCTCAACCCTGGCATGAGGCTTTTCATTTAAGAATACAAATGTCCATCCTGGGTTACCAGGTAGCAACTGTTGCCACAATCCTACTTTATATAGTTGACATCTCTTGACTAGACATCATCATATCTTCTGCTTTCTCTAAGGGGTCGCACAGATCAACCCTACTGTGATCCACAGATAGCCTTCATGGAGAATGCATGATCCTACCAGATCCTGCCTTTATCACCCAGGTGAATTAAACTTTTTACAGGAGTCAGGAGATTCTCCTCCGTTCCTTCTGCCCATATCCTAACCACCCCAGGGGGAGAGAGTAACAGACCTCCTGAGGGCCCTCAGAATCCACCCCCAGTGTACAAAACCCATCAGAAAAATGTACAGTCGTTTCATTTTGTAAACAGCCCCAAATAAAGGAAGATGCTGTCCAGCTTGACCATCAGCTGCACCATTCAACAGTGCATATCCCATACCTGCAAAGCAAGCAACTTTCTGGTTCCAGCAGGTATCATGGCCCACTCAGTGAGAAGTGCGGCCACTACCATAACCTTTGGTCATCAAACCTTAGTGGAAGAAATATGCAAGGTGGCAACATGGTCTTCAGCCTTGACATTCATTATACACTACAAACTTAATTCTTTCTCATCAGCTGACACTTTGGATGTAGAGTGGCACAGAATGTGGTGGAAAACCATCAATTTCCACTTGTCCCTGGGACCCTGCTATTGAAAGTCGCATTCCAAGATGACCTCCTCCTCGATGTGAGAACGGAACTTTGAATATTCACTGTGAGGATTCCTTCTGTTCTGCGATTAGGAGGGCATCTTGACCCCTACCAACCCAGTAAGAATGTCTAGAAAAGCAGGATCCTGAGTCTGACTAATCCACTGGGATCTAACTGAAGGGAAGATGCCTGGTGGCTGTAATCCCCCTGTCACAAGCGGGACCAGGAAGGGCCTACTGGCTGCTACCACTCTGGTAAGGGTCTATCTGGGAGGACCCAGATCACCACCCAACCTGTGTCTTCCTTAATAAAACACCGTCTATCTGTGACTGAAGAGACATGAGGACCCAAGCAGTATAACAATAAGTTTATTGCAAGTGCTCAGAACAAGTGGTTTTTATTCTTGGTGCAACTGTGGAAATGAAAAAAACTATAGAAGTGGTGCAAAGAAATAAGAAAAGCCCTAAGCAACTACCGTAGCTAGACATTCCCTTCCTCTAATGCTGATAGACTGACCATTCCTTGGTTGAGGGAACCCTCCTGCTGCAGCCTTTTCAGAGAGAACACCCTGACTTGCAGCCTTTCCTGGGAGAGCAACCCTTCCTCTGTAGCTGGGTCTTTTATTTCCTTCCTTTCAGGTCCCACCCCTCTGGGCAAGTTTTCCCTCCAAAATTACTGCCCACCCAACCAGAGGGACACAAGGAGTCCTGGGAAATGTAGGCTCAGTTATTACTCCAATACAGGCTTCCCTGGAGCCTGCAGGCTACACTAGGCCTAGGACCATGACACCCCCATTCATGTATTTTCTCTGGTTATCATCTGTTATGCTTCTCACAGTGAGCTCAGTTCTGGTTGTTCTGTTCTGTTCCTTTCTGTTGTTGGAATAATTAGCTTGTGAAGTGACCACTCTGATCCAGGGTGACTCCCATTCCAAGATGCCCTCCTAATAGGGTTGCCAAGTCTTACCTGGCAGCTGGCAAGGGATCTTCCTCGTGTGTACAGCGTAATACGTCACCTGGAAGTGATGCTACCATGCTCAGCATGTCACAGGGGTGCTGTGGCACTAGGGGAGAAACTCTATGGTTATCATAGAGCTTTCCCCCAAGTGCTAGAGTGTCCCCCCCCCCCTTGTGATGTGCCTGGTAGGATAACCTCATTTCTGGGTGATGTCATTGGGTCGGGCATGTTGCTGCACACCAGTGCTCTTTGAGATGGGTTCTATCCGCTGGCCAGTTCTGTGGCGGTGGGTTGGAGGCTCTGAAATTGGAGGAAATTTGTCCCCCAGTGGGAGGCTGGGAACCATATCTCCAAATGTCAAAGCAGAAGGAACCCTCACAGTGAGTATCCAAGGTTCTGTTTTGTGAAACAACCGATAGAGATGAGGGGAAGAAATCCAGTGTTTCTGCAACTTCATATATGTTTAAATAACGTTGAAGGATGGAGCGCTTTCTTTCTGCAGCTTTTTCTATTGCCCATCAGTGCTCCTGATGCCATTGACTTTGTGGTAGCCTTCAGTTATCTTGCTCCCCAGTTCAGTGATTTGGGGAAGGTAGCCTTTTTCCTTGCCCAGGTGGCCAAGAAGTATGAATTTTTGTGATGCAAAGGAGTTAGGGGAGTTACACCGTGAATTAACAGCAGTTGGCATTATTTGTACTGAGCTGTCTCATGTGGATTTCAGATTCTTTGCAGAAGCTTTTAAAATTACTGCTTTCTTTTACTTAGCAGACTAAAACATTCTCTTTCAACTAAGGGATTTTATCTCTTAAATGTTTTTTGATCTGTTTCTGGCCCGAGGTCAACTTTAATTTAGACTGCTTGATTGTGATTGTATGGTGGTGTTATGCCCTGTCTAAATGGCATTGGCTTCTGTTTTTTAGTGACTTCTTTTAGTGGTTTTCTCAGTAACAGCTTTATTTTGTTTTTGTTTTTAGTTGAAAATTGATTCAGACTGGTATTTGAGGAGGTGGTCTGTATGTTTTCTAAATAATATTTTAAATATCATTGTATAATTTAATGTATTGATTATGTTGTTAGCCGCCCTGAGCCTGCTCCGGCGGGGAGGGTGGGATATAAATAAAATGATGATGATGATGATGGTGAAATAAACAAAATATAATAGAAAGTCCTTCTTGTGAAGGGATGCAGAGGTTACACCTGTTGTATGATTTCTCAGCAAGTTAGCCAGCAGTTGTGACAGAGGAAACTGGTAGGCAGACCCGTCTTCTTTTTACCCGAGCTATGATCTAATATCCCTGTTACTATGAGGGCTAGAAACTTTAAAAGAGGCAATCTAATATCACACAGTAAAATGCCACATTTGCCTCAGCAGAGCACAGTTGCATGCAACCTTTTGAATGGGAGGAGGCCAGGTATAGCTTACCAGTCTTGCCTTCCTAGGTGGGTGATGCAGCCTAGAGAAAAGGGTCGTGTTGCCCACTGCTTAGAGAAGTGGTCTCGAACTGTGTCTGTCAGAAAGATTCATGGGTGCTGGTTCTAATTCCCGTTTATAGAGTTGGGCAAAAGGAAGCAAGAGTCCTGCTGGCTTCCTCATTCTACCTCTGCAGCCCGGCTGCTTTTTTGCATTTTCCATACACATACACAACAGTCTTTGGCTTCTGTATACACTATACTTTCATACACCTTCCTCTTATGCAGCAACTGTTGCTATGCAACAGCCCAGCTTGCTAGATGCTTAAAGCTCTAATAATGCAGCCTGATAAAACCAGCCTAAAAATACCCCTTGTCCAAACCTCCCCTGGGCAGCTGGGAGAAGTGGCTGGGATGGAGCCGGGGGGAACCTAGGAAAAAGTTCTCAAACTGAATTGGCCTGTGAAATGGCTTTGCGCGTCTCGTCAGCTGTACAGTATACTAGTAATAATTTCCTGGCAGGGTGCTGGGATTGGCCAGGCTCAGTGCGTGGGAGACTCTACTGTTCCTTCTGCTCCAGCCGGACTGGGGATCCCTCCATTGGTGTCTCTCCCCTGCCTCCCACTAGGAAGAGGAGGCGACGGCAGCTGCTGCTGCTGCTTGCAGAGTTGCTTGGTGCTGCAGATCTGGCCCTCCAGAGGCTCCAGCCTCTTAGCTATACCTTCTGGCTGCTGGCTGTGTCCTAGGCCCATTCTGTCTACATTATGGGCACAGTCAGTGAGCTTTGTGCTTCCAGTTTCCAAGCCTTCCTCCTCTGTCCCTCTGCCTTAGCCAGTAAGTCAGGTAAGTGCTTGATAAATCCTTTTCAGGTGATGCTTGCTGATGGCAAGAAAATTTGAGTTACAGGAAGGGGGGAAAGAAAGTGCATGTATGGGAGAGGGTTAGTTGTCTTTTGTGATTACCTTTCTCCTCCCCCCCCCCTTTTTTTTCCCTGGTACTGAGTTCTTTTGCAAGGTGAGTCATGGTAGGAATAGTTTGCTGGTGTCTCCTGAGTCATGGTTGCTGGTGGGAAGGGGTCTGGACCACAGCTTTTTTGCATTTTAGCTGTGTGTAGCTTCCCTCTGCATCTTGCTGAGATTCAGTTCCTGATGGTCTTGTGTTGTCTGAGAGCTTATAAACTCAAAAGGGGCATTGGTGCCTTTGGTTGGGAAGCTTGGGTAGTCTGTTCTTAAGGGCCTATGTAATCTCTCGAGTAAAAGTGCAGTGAAGATGAATTCATGTTTAGTTACAAGCCGTATGGTGGCTCAGTGGTAGAGCATCTGCTTGGTAAGCAGAAGGTCCCAGGTTCAATCCCTGGCATCTCCAACTAAAAAGGGTCCAGGCAAGTAGGCATAAAAAAACCTCAGCTTGAGACCCTGGAGAGCCGCTGCCGGTCTGAGTAGACAATACTGACTGATGGACCGGGGGTCTGATTCAATATAAGGCAGCTTCATATGTTCATATCTGCTTTGGATTCTGGGTGAGAATGTTATCTCATGCACAGGGGAGACTTATGCTGGATGCAAACTTTGGCCCACATTACAAGTGACGTTTTCCTTATTCATACTTCCGGTTGTACACTTCTCTGTATATATTTGTGTGTGCATTATTATTGTTTAAAAAAAAGGTCCCTTGTGCTGTCTTCACACATGAATCTGTACATTTTTTTCTTCTTTTTGTGTAGGTAATTGAAGTAACCCTTGTGAATTGTGTAAAGAGATAGTTCTCCCACTGACTTAGTTGGATTTCTGTCTGTGGGACTGTGGCTGTGACCTCTTTCTTGACCTCTCTAGGGACCATGTACACTCTCCAACCTCATGTGTGCTGTAATGGGCCATGAACTCTGGCTGAGCAATTTGGGGTTTGCTTTATGGAGTATGAGGGATAAACTGGGATTATATTAAATAGAATCTGCTTCTTGGGTCTTAGCCTCTCTCCATTCTTAGCCTGTCCTTTATTTTTAAAATGTATTAGCTAGCTCACCACAGGGAGATGGTTTACAATAAAATCAGTGGTGTGCCTCCAGTCACACAGTTCCAAAGGCTTAATGGTGCTTTAGTTTTTGGAAGAGGGGCTCTTTGGAAGATTTCTTTCCCTCTTTGTAGACCTCTGCTTTGCCGCAGTGCTGATCCTGAGGGTCTGCTGAGGCACAGAAATTTGGGGGGGGGGGGGGCTCAGTGGACTGTAGTGGGAGGGGAGAGGGAAAGTTCCTCCTTCACAAAATCTGCCATGAGTGCTATATTGCAGTAATATACGGTAAAGTGCTGTACAGAGAAGACAGAACGAACAGTATAATGGTATACCCTGTCTGAATTGTCAGGAGGAAGGGCTGCTTCTGAGTTGGCTGGCTACATGGCTACAGTTTGGTGATTGATGAAAATTCACCTGATAATTTGCTGCCTGTCTGTATAGAGCTTAGAATCAGGTGGGTAGCTGTGTCGTTCTGAAGCAACAGAACATAGTTTGAATCCAGTGGTATTTTTGAGACCAACAAAGTTTAACAAAGATCAAACTTTGTTGATCTTAAAGGTGCCACTGGACTCGGGGACTTCGTTGTATAGAGCTTGTGCCAGTACAAATAACTGAACAGACAGCATTGGGTTTGCCTCTGTCACACAGAAAGAAAACCGGATGGGTGGAGGGGACTGGTTTGGCTGACAGTGTTTGTGGTTTGTTTGTGTGAATGTGTGGAAACCACACACACACACACACACCCAAGTTGTTTCAGTTATAGTTAGAGGATTCTTTGCCAAGCCTCCTAAAGTAAGGTCAACTTAGATGGCTGAGATTCATACCCACTGCAAATTGTTTAGAACAGCTAGGGACTCTTCCGTGATCCTTAGCACCCGGTTCTTAACTTTTTAAAGAAGAGTAAGTCCTGGTCTCTCTCGTCTCTATAAGAAAGTGTTTTAAAAGAATGATTTCTGGTTATGACTTTAGGAACCATAGTTGGTCTCGCTGCCAAGAGGTGTTGATGCTTCTTTCCGGGTCTCTCCCGTCGTCACCTTAACTCCCCTGCCATTTAGACCACCACCCCTCCCACCACGTTTTGAGCCATCTTCCACTTTCCTCAACAGATGTAAGATCTGGTCCTCCCAACTACTTTTTTTGTAAATAGCAGGAATCCAGGATCCTGATTTGGAGTAGGCTCATGACTGAGTGTGCGTGTGTAAAAGCATTTTCCCTGTGCAATTTTTTTTTAACCTGCAATGACACAAAAGAACCGTTGCTTTCTTTCTTAGGGCAAATGTGTAGGCACTATTACTTATATATTTGGCTTAGACAAAACCAGTCGCACCTGTACAGGGCTACTTAAGGGTTGGAAAGTGGCTCATTACCCCCCCCCCCCCCCGAATATTGTAATCTGAATTGGATTGCTATGAGTTGCTCTTGGTGTCAAGTCTGTTTGGCCCCGACATTCTGGCAGATTGAAAGAACGTCCAGTTCATTTCCTAAAGAAAATGAAATCAGAATTCTGCAGTCCAAATGAAGCATGCCAGTATGAGAGCCGGTGTGATGTGGTACTTAGAATGTTGGACAATGATCTGGGAGGCCAAGGTTCAAATCCCCGCTCTGCCATGTAAACTTGCTGGACCAGTCATACTCTCTCAGCCTTACCTACCTCACAGGGTTGTTGTGAGGTTAAAATGGAAGAGAGAAAAAATTATGTAAGCCACCTTGAGTTCTCCATTGGGGAGACAGTTTGGATATAAATGAAATAAAAACGTGTACTGCTTTTATTGACGTTACCCACCTTCCTTGGGTCCCAGTTTTGGGGAGAAAGTTGGGTTTATACTTGTTTTAAATGAATATGTCAATCCACCCTTTCGATAAGAAGTTGCTTGCAGAAGTGTGGAACCCTGTTGTAGATTATCTGAGTGAATATAAATTTTTGCCTAGAAATAATGAATATAGATTGTGGCTTATGTTGTAATGGTGTGTTCTTCCTTCTCACGTGATTTATTTATACTGTTGATACTTTATATGTTGTGCATATGTAGAGTCATGAAGTACCCTGATCAACTAGATCATGGTGCTGGTATTAGAGATCAGGCTCCCATCCTTTGATGGGACTCCATTGATGCCCACATCAAAGGTGAAGAGCTTGGGGGTATTTCAGGATGCCTCTCTAACTATGGAGGCCCAGGTTACCACCACTGCCAGATCGGCCTTTTTCCATCTGAGGCGGGTCAGACAGTTGGTCCCATATCTCATCCCTCCCGACCTGGCCACAGTAACCCATGCAATGGTCACTTCCAGGTTAGATTATTGTAACTCTCTCTACGTGGGGCTGCCCTTGACCCTCCTCCGGAAACTCCAGTTGGTGCAGAATGTGGCTGTTGACTTCGTCGCCTGTACGGGCACGGATCCATCTTGTGCTTGGTGAACTGCACTGGCTGCCCATTGAGTACCAGATCCGGTTCGAGGTGTTGGTACTTATCTTTAAAGCCCTAGACAGCCAGGGGCCAGCATACTTCAGGACTGCCTCTCCCTGTATGAGCCCCGTAGGTCCTTATGATCAGCAAACCAACAACTTTTGGTAATACCCGGCCCCGGAGACGTCCATCTGGCCTCAACAAGGGCCAGGGCCTTTTCAGCCCTGGCCCCTGCCTGGTGGAATTAGCTCCCCGTGGAGATCCGGGCCCTGCGGAATCTGCTTCAGTTCTGCAGGGCCTGTAAAACAGAGCTCTTTTGCCAGGCTTTCAGCTGAGGCAGTGGCTGTCACTCGTCACAGGCCTCTCCCCCTCATTCCATCCCAGCGCTACAATATTCTGGATCTGGACAATAGGTCACATCTGTGAGGGAGAATTCTCCCACCTTAGTCTTTGTAATCTTAGATTTTTATATTTTTAAATTGGTCTTTTACTGTTTTTACTGTTGACTGTTTTTATGACATAACCCACCCTGAGCCTGTTCTACGGGAAGGGCAGGCTAAAAACGGAAATAAATAAATAAATAAATGTTCTCTTTTTCAACAAGATTTTTAGTGTTTGTAGTTTTTCTTTTTAGTCTTTAGATTATGCTTCTCCTCTCTCTTTTGTATTTGTAATGGAAAAATTCTCTCAATAAAAATTATTATGCAAAAAAAAAAGTCTCGCTATCTTTTCATTCAGTCTGATAAAATACTTTTTGTGATTCCTGCTCACAGACGCCTACATTTACAGATATAGATTGAGTAAAACATTGCCTACATTTAAAAATATTAATTCTGTGACACCGACATTGCAACCACTGTCTCAGCTGAAGCTTGCAGCCTGGCAATACTGTGGAACTGGCCAATGGCTGGCATGCTAGACTAGGAGAAGACTGTCATCCTCCAGTGGCTTGGAAAGAGGGCACAGCTGGCATTTCTCATGAAGGAGGTAAGGGGGAAATCCAAATGGCTGATTTGCTCTGTTCTCCTTACCTCCGCAGATGTCGGGGAGATCCATTTCCCAGACGGTTAGCTAGCTGCATCCCCAGCGGTGAAACAGAAGGGGATTCTGACTGGGCAGGAACTGTGGAAAGCTGAAGCCAGATGGTGTCCATGGAAACCAGGCCTCTAATTTGCACAACCAAGAAGATCCAGGCAAAGCATGATATAGGTCATGTCTCAGCTGTAATTGAATGGGAGGGGGACAATGGGCATTTCTTTGTGTACCCTCCACCTTAGAGAAGTTGGGGCTTGGGAGCAGAAGGTGCTGCTGCTAAAGGGGTTGGCCTGAGTGGGTACCTTCTGGCATGAAATTTGCTGGTTGCGTGAGGCAATAGCAACAGGCGGCTGTCATCAGGAAAACAGGATGCGGTAGGCACAGCAGCCGAAGGCAGGAAGTTGTAGTAGGGCATTTTAAACCTTGCGCTGATTAAAAAAAAAAAAATAACTGGAAACCCTGAATGTGTGTCTGACAATGTTTTAAACTGGGGAGTGATCCAGAGCTCTTTCCAGAGTCATCCTTGCTTTTTAATCGCTCCTTTTAAAAATTCAAGCTTTTTGTAGGTCCTCAGCTCAGCTTGCAGTTAGAGAGAATTTATGTCTTAACAGCCTTCCAGGCTACATCCACATGGGCGGTTTTCTCTAATGGGGTTTGCAAACCGCAGCTGGGATTTTTCTGAGAGCATCTACACAACCTTACATCTTTTTAGGCTTTTCTCCATCCCCAGTGTGTTATTTCTTAAGCCTGGTTTAGTACCATTTTCCTGGAAATAATATAGCTCAAGTCTGTTTCTTTTCTTGGTCTGCCTGGAAGCAGTTCTGAATGATTCAGTAGCTGCACATGGTTTCCACAAACATATTTTGATTTTTGTACTGAGGCTGATTACCTATTTAGCTGCTCTCTAGCCACCTATAAGAAAGGTGTTGGTTGTAGTTGTGGCCAGGGAAGAAGAAATGGAAGGGGAGGGACGGTGGCTCAGTGGTAGAGCATCTGCTTGGGAAGCAGAAGGTCCCAGGTTCAATCCCTGGCATCTCCAAAAAAGGGTCCAGGCAAATAGGTGTGAAAAACCTCAGCTTGAGACCCTGGAGAGCCGCTGCCAGTCTGAGAAGACAATGCTGACTTTGATGGACCGAGGGTCTGATTCAGTATAAGGCAGCTTCATATGTTCATATGTGTTCATATGTACCCATTGAATGCCCAATAACGGGAAAAGAACAGAATCTTTTTTAAAAGGTTCATAGGTGCAGGCTTATGTACAAGGATACTGCAAATATGTTTCCTTGACTTTTTATCAGTGACATCTAGAGTCATGGCTTTCTTTAATTTTCTTTCAAATAACTTTTTGATCTGGGTGCCCTGCTGTCTGTCTTTGGGCTGCTGTCAGGATGTGATGCTCATAGGCTGAGTAAGAATTTGGCACTAGATCAGCCAGAATCACAGGGTGAGTCCAGAATGATTCACATGTATGTCCTTCCAGAAGTCCTAGAGAAGAAAGAGTACCCTGAAGGTGAACTCAACATTTCCCATAAAAATAAATGTGTAATACATTTTGCCAACAGAATGCATTATAGGAGTTATGCTAGCACATGCCTTTGTTCTAAGGAAGGAGCTTCTTCCGTATGCTTTCCTCTGCTGATTGTGTGTGTTTTGTGTGATAGAGTAACAATGCCATTCTCTGTCCAGCAGAGGGCCAACTTTCCCTTGTATGCCGCTTTTGCTTGCCTTGAGTTTGAATTGCAGGTCAGTCCGTAGATATCCTGGAAACGTCTTAAGTACATGATACAGTGTACTTATCTGAATGGTCTACCTTCATACATAATTAGGAGTGGGAGAGCTGTTGGTTCTTAGTTCTCCTTATTTTTGAAAATCTTGGAACACTTTGTGTATTGCCTCACTAGCCATAAGTGCATCTGTCTGATATTGCTCACAAATAGGGTTGCCAATTTCCAGGTGGTGGCTGGAGGTCTCCCTTTATTACAGCTGATCTCCCTGTGTCAGGGATTGGTTTCACGTAGAGAAAATAGCCATTTTGGAAGGAGGGCTCTATGGCATTACATCCCATTGAAGTCCCTCCCCAAACCCCTCCCTCCTCAGGCTCTGCTCCAAAAATCTCCTGATATTTGCTAACCAGGAGCTGGCAGTCCTACTCACAAACCATTATATTGCCATCCATGCTTTTCCTGTTATGTACTGTATGTGTGTTGTGGTGGTTTTCTTGGCTTTAAATGGGATTGCTTAACAATACTTGTACAGGTGGAATGGCAAAGTGCTTTTGTACTATCTGAAGAGGAGTTTTCTGTGATGTGAGTGCTGATTTGGCTGCTGACTTTTCCCACTTTTTGCTTCCTTCTTGCATTACACACCTGCACCTCCAGCATTACGTTTCTTGCAGCATAGCTTCTTCTGCTGTATTAGAACTTGCTTTTCAATTTTTTTCTCAGAACTGCTGTATTTTCTCAAAAGGAAGACGAACCTGAATATAAGAAAAGCACTGTAAAAAATGTTACACACACACACACATTATTGCACCTAAGTGTAACTTGTAAGCAACTGTAAAATAACCTCTGGCATACCAGGAGGGGGGAATTAATCTTGCATTTGGATAAATGCTGTATGATAGCATAGAACAATTATTATGAATGTGTCAAAACAGCTATGTATTAATGACAAACTTTTTGCTGCATTGGTTGCCAGCTGCAAACATTTGTTAGGTTTGGGATGTAGTGACTGCAAGCTGTGGCTGTATATAGCATAATTGGAATTCTGCTGGGTACATGGCATATTCTAATACATTTCCCAAGTTGTAATTCCGCTGTTCAGATTTTTGTAAAGGACAAGAACTTTTATGACAGCGGTGCTTGTGTGTATGTGAGCAGACCTCAGATTCAGTGGGAGCTCACAGGAGTGCAGCTCCTGCACCTTTCTGAGAGTTCCTCCCCGTCCTTCTGAGAGTTCCACCTCCTTGTCCATTGAATAGTATGTGCAGCTGCATAACAGTCCCTGGATGAGCTCCACCACCTGTTTTTCTACAAAATGCTGTATGTGAGTAACAATAAATGCAGGAGTTGGGCTTAACTGCCTTCATATTTTGTTGGATATGCTTATCAGTACTGTTTGTATTATACACAAATAGTTCATTTGTGGAAACACATTTATACTTCTGTACTGGCCATCTGTGGATGAGTATTGACTGTGAAGTATGGGAATAGTTATAAGACTGGAGGTTGCCAACTAGTTTGATCCAGTAGGTACTCTTGGTTTTTTGAGAATCGGTAATGGTTTACCACCACAAAATGTCTGGCATGGGGGCATGGGGCAGTCACAGCCAGGTTCTTGGGGTGGGGGTGAGTTAGGCTCACGTAGTCCATTGCTCCTCATGATGAAGGATAGTGGAAGCAAGGGGCCCCAGCGGATAAGAAAAGCTGCACTGTGGTTGGCTGCCCTTATTTATCTATGGAAGAATGTGCAAAGTCTGGTTCCTTCCGTCAGCCCCTCTCCCCTGAACCTTTAGAGCCATCTGTACAAACAAGATATCCTCCAAATTAAATTGACATTTCAGTTCCTAGTCGGACACTGACACACCTTCATTCCTAAGCTTTCCTTTAATAGCTGGTTATTTTCCTATCCTGTTTATTGTCCAAACAAATGCTGTACATTTGTGGGATAATAATTCTGAGCTTGTAGGTTAAAGTACTTATCAGTCTCAAGGTATGCTGTAATGATCAGTATCCAGCATCCTTATTCTTTTGCTCTCAACTTTGTGAGAAGTGGCGCTTTCTGCTGCTGTGGAGCTTCCAGACAGGGCAGCTCTTGTCCACTTGCATTTGCTTTAATCGGACTATAGTTTTTCCTCTCTGGCCTTGAGCATGAGGGGTTAACTGCTGTCTAAAGCAATAGGGGATCAGCACAGGAACAGGGCGTTGCTGGTTATCTCAGTTGCTGTTTGGGTTGTAATGACGCCTGTCCCTATCCGGCCCAGGCAAGGGCTGCTGATTGGCTGGGATAAACCTGACTCATTCCAGGAAGCAGCAGTCAGTAAGCTAGACTCAGGTGTCTATCCAGCTAAGCTGTACTACCGCTGAACAGACAACCATCAGTGGTCCTCGGTCTCTTGGTGCTGCTGGCAGCATGGTGCTTAGAATGGAGAATGGTGAGCTTGTGTTGGGGGGAACTTCCATGCTTCCTCACTGGGCAAGGAGAGTCCTTTGAAACATTTGTTTGCCTAGGGTGGTGGGGACTCTAAAGTCTATCCTGGTGCTGTACGGAGGATCGCTTCTTTTGAAGGGCTTACCCTATATCCTATGCCTTGTGTGTGTATGTGTTTTAGTCCTACCGCGAATGGTACCCTAATGTACTGTTGGTAGAAAAGTTCTTTGAGACTCTGACTAATAACTGGCTGTGTGTTCCATTTTCACATTATGCTGGCTGGGGATGGGGAGGGGGACTGCTTTTCAGAGCTGCTGCACAAAAATGGAAGAGGGGTTACAATTTAAATGTGGACAGGACTGCCAACTGATCCCATGAAACTAGCTGTGGATTAGATTATGAGGGATTTCACCCTTCTCTTGCATGTGTGGGATGAGCCAAGATTTTCACTGTACTTGAAGGGTGAGAGTTTCTGTTGGCAGCTCTTGAGCTGCATGCTCTGGCGTGTCTCTGGTACAAGACACTGCCTGCCTGTTCTGGTTACACCTCAGCCCTCAGGCATCAAGAGGCTGCTGGGAGTTGAGCAGGTGGGCAAGTAAAGCAACATGTTTCTTCTCATGTATTTGGGGGCTGGACTTCTGCTTCTTTAGCTCCACAGCTTGTGTGCACAGGGTGATAATGTGACTGCCACACAAGCACATAATCAGGGCTTTTTTTTTTTTAGCAGGAACGCACAGGAACTAGGCTTCCCAACCCTCCCGCCCTGGCGGGGGACCTCAGGATTTCCACCCTCTTCCCCCTCTCCCCCAAAAAATGGAAGCGGGGGAGGGGGGGAAACGGCGCCAGGGAGCATGGCGAGCCGCCCCATCCTGGAGCGGGCGAGGCCGCCGCGCCGCTGCCGCCCCCTCCCCGCCCACCGCAGCTGCTCCTCCGAGATGGGCCCAGGTTGAGCCCATTTGGAGGAGCAGCCAAGAGACGGCAGCAGCACAGGCAAAACCAGAGAAGGGAGGGCGGAGGCAGGCCAGGAGCATGGCGAGCCGTGAATCCGGGCCCTTCTAGGACCCGGATTCATGGCTCGCCACGCCCCCGGCCCGCCTCCACCCCCCCTCCGATTCCACCCCAGAGGCGGAGCGGAGCAGGCGAGGCCGCCGTGCTGCTGCTGCCTCTTCTCCGCTCGCCGTGGCTGCTCCTCCGAGATGGGCTCAGGCTGAGCCCATTTCCGAGGAGCAGCCATGGCGAGCGGAGAAGTGGCGGCAGCGGCGCGGCGGCATCGCCCGCTTCGAGACGGGGCGGCTCTCCACGCTCCCTGGCGCCGTTCCCCCCCCTCCCCTAGCTCCACCCCAGTGTCTCCTGGCTCCACCCCCAAAGTCTCCTGGCTCCACCCCCAAAGTCCCCAGATATTTCTGGGGTTGGACTTGGCAACCCTAACAGGAACGCAGCTCCGGCTGGCTTGGCATCGGAGTGTGGCCTAGTTTGCAAATGAGTTCCTGCTGGACTTTTTCTACAAAAGCCCTGTGTGAAACAATGATGAAGTTGGGGGTGTGGCCTAATATCCAAATGAGTTCCTGCTGGGCTTTTTCTACAAAAAACCCCTGCACATAATGAAATCTTTAAAGTAACACTGTAAGAAACTAGTGCAGTAACTAGCATTTTGCAGACTACACAGTGGCAGGGGGAAACCTGGGAGATATCATGAGCCTTGGAAATAGATATTGTGCAAGTCTGGGAGCCCCACAAAATTCTGACCTACAGATCAGAGTGGGCAACCCTGTGGCAAATGAAGTTCACTGTTGGTCAGTGTAACATGATGCTCAGTGGGACAAATAATCCCAATTTCAAGTATAGGCTAATGGGATCTGAACTTGCTGAGACTGACAGGGGGAAAGATCTTGGGGTCGTAGTAGATGGCTCAGTGGAAGTGTCAACCCAGTGGTGAAAAAGGCCAACTCTGTGTTGGAGATTATTAGGGAAGGGATTGAGAATAAAACGGCCTATATTGTAATGCCCCTATATAGATCTGTGGTGCAGCCTCATTTGAAATACTTTGTACAGTTCTGGTCACCATGTCTCAAAACGGACATTGCAGAGCTGGAAAGAAGTACACAGGAGAGCACCCAAAATGATTAGGGGGTTGGAGCACCTTCCCTATGAGGAAACGCTGAACAGTCTGGGGCTTTTCAGTTTAGATAGGTGACTAAGGGGGGACATGAATCATGATAGAGGTTTGTGAAATTATGCACAGGGTAAATAGCATTGAGAAAGAGAAATTTTTTGCCCTCTCCCAAAATACTAGAACTCAAGGACATCCGATGAAGCTGATGGGCAGTAGATTCAGGACAGACAAAAGGGAATCCTACTTTACACAGAGAGTGATTAAAATGTGGAATTGGCTGCCAGAGGATGTCATGAGGGCCATAGGAATAAATTGCTTTAAATATGGATTGGATAGATTCATGGAGGAGAAGTCTTTCAAGGTTTTTAAAGGAACTGCAGTCCTTAGGGTTTATAGAATCTTTCGGGATCAAGTGCCGTGTTCTACTGGAGAAAGTTTTCCTTCCAGATGTTTCGTTCTCAGCTGCGGAGAACTGCAGACCCTTTGAACAGCTACCCAGCACTCCCCAAAATCCAGAATATTTTCAGGATATTTGGGACTCGGTTATTTTAGATAGCTGAAAAAATACTGAGATCTGTATCCAGCTGAAAGGATAGCTGGAAAATACCCAGAAGGTATTTTTTTTGGCTTTTTTTTTCAGTTTGGATATAACCGAATGCACACTCCTAAAATCAGTCATGTTAGATGTGCTAAATTTGGGTTATTAAACATGGGCTTATACATGGTTCAGGCTCATATTTGTACATTTGTCTTTCCTAACAGTATTTAATATTTACATTTTCTAGGGGGAGAGATCAGTTTCAGTATTCTTTGAAAACCCATAGCACTGCTTTCATATGTGCCTGCTTATGTGCAATGAGTTTCTGCTTACCTGTATTTGGTTGGATTTCATTGGTTGGATTTCTTGTTTCATTGGTTGGATTTCTATTCCACCCTCCCCACAAGTGGGCTTAGGACAGATCACAACGTACAAATACTAACAAAAGATTAATCAGCTTTAAAAACTCTAAAAACAACCATTCCGGATCACCTGATAAACAAAATGGCATTCCAAAAACCTGTGGTGTCCTGGGCCTGTTTCCATCAGAGTGAATGTGGAACCTGCTTGATATGGGTTCTCAGAATGGTAAATTCGCTGCCATCAAGATCAAGGGCGGCTTGAGCAGGAGGGGCTGAATCGGTTGGACATCAGCTGCCTTAACTAAAGGCCTGGTGGAATGAACGCCTGGTGGAACAGGACTTTCTGGCTTGCAGTCTCTGTCCTGACCCCAATTCTGTGCAGAGCATGGGATACTGACACCAGTAAGGAAAGGAAAGGTCCCCTGTGGAAGCACCAGTCATTTCCGACTCTGGGGTGATGTTGCTTTCACAACGTTTTCACGGCGGACTTTTTACGGGGTGGTTTGCCATTGCCTTCCCCAGTCTTTTACACTTTCCCCCCAGCAAGCTAGGTACTCATTTTACCGACCTCGGAAGGATGGAAGACCGAGTCAACCTTGGGCCGACTACCTGAATCCAGCTTCCGCTGGAATCAAACTCAGGTCGTGAACAGAGAGTTCAGACCACAGTACTGCAGTACTGCTGCTTTACCACTCTGCGCCACGGGGCCGCTACACCAGTAAGACCTATCTGAAAAGGAAAAAAACCAAATGTCTAGGGTTCAGCACGAAGCACCTGTTGAATTACCCAACGGTGCTGCATTTGTATTCCTCTGCAGTGATACCTGGGTGCTTGAGAACTTGGCTCCCTAGAATCAAGGTGAGAAGGAGCTTGTTTGCTTCAGTTGATCCACCCTTGTAAAACAAGCACAGACCTTTGTTAGAATGGACATGATGTTCGTGAGAATGGGTCATTATTATTTGCAGTGTCTAGAACGTGACAGCATAGATCTGGCCTTACTCTTTGAGCTTCTGCCACCACGATTCCTGGTGCCCACTTGCTTGTTTAGCTTTTGGGCTAAAGTCAAAATGTCTTGAACAGGAAATGAAATTACGAAACGCGGAGTTCAGGGTTGTTCCTTAACACAGTTGATTGGGCGGTGGAAGCTGAGCTGGTCACAGGCAGATGTATCACAACTAATACAGCTATATATATTTATTTTCTTATGTTTCTGGGTTCGGGAATTCCTCCTTGTGGGTATGTAGGAAGTATGTCCTCCCCTTTCTTTGGAAACTAAAACCAAACAGCATCTTGGTCCTGCAGCAAACATTTGATCTTCATTTTCCACAATCTCTTGGTTCAGAAGGTGCTTCATACAAGCTCAGTGTAGGCTTTTGCCTTTTGCATCAATTAGGAGCATCCATTCAGTTTCCTCCACTGTAGGACAGCTGGCTTGGAACTTTCCAACATCTGGTGATTAGCTGTTCGGTGGCAGCCATTTTGCATTGGCACCATTACTCTCTTTCCAAATCCTTACAGGCTCAACAAGGTTAGGGGCCCTTATAAATGCTGACTTTTCACTCTCTAATCCATATAAATTTGCCTTGTGTTTGCCTGGTAGAACCAGTTGGATCAGATGTCTTCTACAAATTGCCATTTTATGTGACTTATGAATCAGTTAATCCTATGTGTTCCTTGCAACCCTTGTCTAGTATTTGGTGGGGACTAGCACACTCGCTTTTGAGCTGCTTGGGTTTGTGTATTTTGGTTGGGGCGGGCGTCGGGAGTTGAATGCTGCCTGGACTGGATGAAGGGAAACCAGCCCCATATCTAATAATAATAATAATAAATTTATACCCCACCCTCCTCGCCGCGGCAGGCTCAGGGCAGCTTACAGGACATGGCAAAAGCCATATTAAAACAATAAAACAAGATTATACAGTTCAGTAAAATTAACAATTAAGTATTTAAATCTAAAAACAGTCTAAAAATATAATCTAATAGTGCTACTATCTCAGTTATATTAATGATGGTGTGATGTTTATTCCAAGCTCCATCTTAGAAGGCTAGCCGGAAGAGGCCGGTTTTGCACGCCCTACGGAATTGGCCAAGATCTACACAAAGTTGCTTTACTGTTTAATTATCTTTCTGTGTAACTAGTACTGAGAGCTGCTCTCTAGCTAGCATGTAACGCTGCATGTCTCTTGGGAAAGAAGGTTGTCTGTCTAAGTGGACTCTGCATTGACTCAGTGAGCTCCAGCTGGCAAAACGACCAACAGCCATGGACAGTACTTATTTATGCCATGCTCCAGGGGGAATAAATGTGGTGGCTCTATTCTCTACCAAAGCTGCATGGCATTACCCACACTGGATGTGGATGTACCATTCTTACATGACATTATGGTGCTGGCTGCTGAACTGCTGGAGTTTCTTCTTTTGGCCACTCTGAAACTGTGGGAAATCTCCTTTTCCCCAAACATAACTTATGAGGATGGTATGTCAAGATTTAATAACTAAGCCCTTGGGTCAGTATGTGAACAGTACTCTGATATGAACGGATGAACATATGAAACTGCCTTATACTGAATCAGACCCTCGGACCATCAAAGTCAGTATTGTCTACTCAGACTGGCAGCGGCTCTCCAGGGTCTCAAGCGGAGGTTTTCCACACCTATTTACCTGAACCCTTTTTAGTTGGGGATTGAACCTGGGACCTTCTGCTTCCCAAGCAGATGCTCTACCACTGAGCCACCGTCCCTCCCCTTGTAGGCCTGATATGTAGGCCCTAGTGCTGAATTCCAACTGGAATAAAAACTGGATAATAAATCTCCTTCTCCCCTCCAGTAGAATTTCTGTGGGCAGGATTGTTCAGCTACCAAGCTGGGTTGCAGTGATGTAATATTTTTAAATGGAAGGTAAATGAAACGCATAGTTTTATTCTGGTGCCCTAGAATATTTTATAGGAAATTGTTATGTGTACTTTACCCAGTATCTTTTTGAAACAAACTCTCTTCTCCTATGCTGCTCTTTATGGCTGTGTGGTTGGCAGAGTCACTAAAAATGGCTAGTGAGTAAGTACCCTGGCTTGCTGTGTGAAGTGGTAACTAGGGGTAGTTACTTGCCAGGCAAGCATTTGGCCTGTGGCTTAAAATGATAGATGTCCTAGCTAGTAGATCCTGCTCCCAACGAAGCAGGCAGTGATCCTAAAGGGTCTGTTCAGACATTGCAAGGAAGTGAAACTCTTTTTAAGGATGGGCTTGCTTTTCTGTAGACTCTTGGAAGAGTCTTGCCTGTCCTGTGCAGTGTTGTCAGTGGTTTGCTCCAAAGGAGCTTTGTTTGAGAGGAAGTTTGAGTGGCTGCCTGACCACAGTTCCTGTGGTGAAGGCTAGAAAAATGTCCTGTTGGCCTAGATTGTCCAGGAAACCCTCTTATCGTGGCTTGCAGCTTCAGTCTGTGGCTGTAATGGTGATGTAAGTGTAATTGACTTGGCTCCTTGGAGTCTTATCCTGTTGAGGCACTGTGGTCAGGGTGAAACAAGAATTGGGAAGGGTATCCGTTGGGGAAAAGGGTTACCATTCTTGTGTTAAACTGACAATTTTAGGAGTTTGTCTACCCCTTGTACCATGCATCAGCAGACTGACCAAGTGTAATTGACAAGAACACTGATACTCAGCCTTCATTTGCTGCATTCAGTAGCTACTTGAAGAAATCCCTTAGCACCTGTCACATCAACCATCACCAGTGGTCTGACCTAGCCTCAGATCGCAAAGCATGGAGGCACACCATCCACCAGGCTGTCTCTTCCTTTGAGAACGCACGCATAGCTGGTCTTGAGGACAAAAGGAGATTGAGGAAGAATCGCACTGCTACAGGACCAACCCTAAATCAGACTTTTCCCTGCAGCCGCTGTGGCCGGACCTGCCTGTCCCACATTGGTCTTGTCAGCCACCAGCGAGCCTGCAGCAAACGTGGACTATTGCACCCTTCTTAAATCTTCGTTCGCGAAGCCAAGCCGAGAGAGAGAGAGAGAGAGAGGATATTTGGCATTCAAAAGTCCTCTCCCTTAGGGCACTAAGGCACCACCTCAACCCCCTTCCCTCCCCATTTTGCCCAGGCCTGGCTAGGAGAGAAGATAATGAAAATATGCACTCGTAAGTCTTACCACCTTCCAAACTATCTTGCCTGCATGTGTGTTTCTTCATCCTTTCTCATCCTGCAAAGTGTTTTTTTCTGACCTGCCCATATGAGCTTCGGCTGCAGGAAACCTTTTTGCATGCTGTGGTTGTCCTTTTCTTCACCACCTGTTAACAATGATGGATTCTTACGTTTAATTTCTGATCTCCTAAGCTCACTGTGAGGTGACTTACTGCCCTTTGTTGCTTGATGGATGTTCCTTCTTGGCTATATAGCAGAACCTAAAATTTACAGTGTCCTAAAGGCGACTACAAAACTTAAAGTAACGCAGGTCATAATAAATCTTCCATCTTGTTATACGGTAGCTCCAGGAAGCAGCATTCATCATAAAAAGAAGATGAATGTTACCTTATGGTAGGATTAGCGTGTCCTAAAAGAATGTGAGAAACTGGATAAAGCTTTTTAATGTCATGGGAAGCTCTTGCAAGTAGTAAGTGATTCTCAAGGCCTGAATCCATGCTGCATGGCTGCCACCCAGAGGCTGGCTTAAATATCTCCTCATTGCAGCTGAACAGCAGTTCTCCACAAAGACTGGGTGATATTTCTCTTCCATGGCACACCTTTATATTTTGCAGTTTCCGGTTGCATGGTAAAAACCTCCCGTTCTCTATCTTAGTACACAAACAGTTTTGCCACGTGGCAAGAGCCATCATGTTGGAGTGCTGTTAGAGTGCCCACTTCATGGCAGCTACTGCTTGTCTGGTGGCTCTAGAGTTCACATCGGTTGGGAGTTGATGTCTTGCTCTCTACTGCAAGCTGCTGTGGCCGGCATCGTAGGTTGTAGCCCTACATCAACAGACAAACCAAGTGTCATTGGCAAGGACATTGATTCTTACCCTGCAGTGTCTAGTTAGTTGAATTACATATTCACAGCTATGTCAGGGAGTGGAATCCAATCCTTGCTTTTTTGGTAGAACAAAGAAAGGGACGTCCTTGTTTATGCAGGAAGGGAATGCTAAAGAAAAATACATTGGATATGAAGAAAAAGCATTTGGGGGTGGGGTGGGCCTGCATTTAAACTTTCCTTGGAAATGAATGGTTTAGTGTAGGGGATGGTCAGGAAAGAGCCAGATGGATTATAGACCTGCTGCCCCAATTTGATTATTTTAGAAAGTTACAGGCAGTGGTGGTATGACCTGGCCTCACCTTTATCCTTGGAAACTGCAAGAGGTTGGAACCTAAACCTGGTGAGGTCAGAGGGCTAAGATGAATATGAATAGTTCTGATGCCACCCCAGGGTTGGATACTGATCTGAACCTATTGCATCTTGAGCCAGTTTACTTAGGGCATGTGGGAGGAGGTGCCAGTGAGTCAAGAAATGCCTAATTTATGTAAGAGTGAGTTGAGAGTGGTTCAGCATTCCCTAGTGGTTTGTGTTAATGGCTTGAAGGAAGCCTGGTAGGCACTAATCCAAGCCAGAAGGAGGATGAGAGGGGAAGAGGTGCATCCAAAGAGGCTTATCCATAAGGATAAAGGAAGCTGCACTCCTTTGGTTAAATAAGTAACTCTAAGCAGTGGAGGTGATATAGCCTGAAACAGGGAGGAAATGGGGGGAAAAGAGCAAATGTTACTAATTGCTGGTGGATTATAGAATTCTGGATTATAATGGGACTTTCTTAGGATGGGAATCTACCTTCATTGCAAGCAGGAGGCATAAGCAAGGGACTCTCACTTAGCTTTCTAGCCATTTAAAATGCATAAGACTACTCAGCCTCACAAGATGCACTCATATATCAAAATATGAGTCATTTTTTTTTTGAACCAGAATGTGATGCTTTTAGTATTATGTAGATGACTGGAGAAGGCAATAGCTAACAACCCCCTAAAAGTCTGCCAAGAAAACCCCATGGGTTGGTAACGACCCAGTGCTTGCACAGGAGATTACCTTTACCTTTAATTTTATTATTATACCACCCTGCTTACCCTTACAATGATCTTGTTAGATAGGTTAGGCCAAGAGGAAGTGACTGGTTTAGGATCATCCGTAGAGCTTCATGGCAGAGGTGGGTTTTGAATCGCGGTCTTTCCAGTTCTGATGTTATACAATAATCACTAAACCACACAGGCCATTCTTGATAGCTGATTCCTGCTCACATCAGGAAAGGTTGTTTTGCTTAGTAAGTAGGTAGGACGCTAGAAAAGAAGCACCAAATCAGCAAGCTTTGTGTGGAAACCTGACTAATGTGATTGTTAAAAACCTGAAATATAAGATGACTGGCTTTTGATGAAGTTATAAGAGCTACTATAGAAGTTGTATCTGATCAGCATCACCTCTTTAAATTAAATGGGCAGAATGAAGGATAAAAGATAACTTTCCAGAAAGCTCCCTAGAAACTTCCAAGTGGGCCAGCCGTGTTGGTCTGAAGCAGTTGAACAAAGCAGGAGTCAAGTTGTACCTTTAAGACCAACCAAGTTTTATTCAGAACGTAAGCACACTTCATCAGACGAGGGGATCCGGTATAGAGCACATGAAAGCTTAACATTCTGAATAAAACTTGGTTGGTCTTAAAGGCGTGACTTGACTCCTGCTTTGTTCTTCCAAGAAACTGCCATGGCTGTACTGAAGGAGCAAGAAAATCCATTATAGTTTATGCGAATGTACACACTTTGCAGAGCATAAAGTTGGAATAAAGAAGATCTGTATTCATGGTGGGGGTTAATGCTGGGGCATCCTCTCTGAAAATAGTTTATTCATTTATGCAACTTGATACAAGCTTGAATTTGTTGGCAAGAATCTTTAAGCAGAAGGTTCTGGTGCACTGTTTGGGATTCACAGGATAAAAGCTGAATTGTGCAATGCTTGGGGCTGCTGTTTTCTGTGCCTGAATTATGGGCTTTTGTATTTCTGAGCTCATGTTCACTTGAATTAAAATGTTAGACTTGCGTGAAATATATAAAAATGTGTGTATATAGGGAGATGTGTATGTTTGGCATGATGAACACAATGCCCAGTTACTGAGTTGTGTACCTGTGTGGTTACAATTTTTGCAGTTTATTAGAGCTCTGGGTAAGGTCTGACATGGAGACTGTAGGGGAAAGGAATTTGTTAAAAGACTGGAAGGAATTTCCTAATTAGGTTGCATTATTCCCCTAGAAGCCCTGTCGTCATACTCAAATAGAGGCAGCCCCGGTTCAGAAAGAACTAGCTTGCCTGATATTCAGCAGTCTTAGTAGATTTTTCTCTTGGCTCTGTCACTGCCTGTATGCATGCATGTCCCCTGCCTTCTTGCTGTGCTGCATAGCGGGCAGGCAGTGGTTAATTCTTGAGCTCCGTTCAGTGGCAAGTGGGCGGTTCCAAAGCTGTCATCCTCCATGGAAGCCAGCACAGGCAGGGAAGCTCAGCAAAGTAGAATGAGCGGAGGCCAAGACACGGCCCATTTCCCTTGACAGGGCTGGGCTCCCCAGCACATGGGCTACTAGCGCACTGATGGTGTGTCACAGGGCTCGCTTTGACAGCGGGCAGGAGGAGTGGGGCGGCAGCCTGTGGTAAGCCCGTGTGTGTGTGTGTATACAGAATGAAAATTGTGATGCTGCTTTACCCAGAAAAATGCTGCTGTTTGGTGTGATGGATTTGTCCATCATGACTGCATTTAGTGCCATGTGTCTCTGTGCCTCGTTCATGTTCAGCACCATGTGTCTTTCCTTGCCGTCAAAGCCATGCTTGGTGCAGTGTGGCTTTCGATTCTCTCCTGGACATGGTGTGCTTTCTGTGCCTGCCTGCTTGTCTGCATTTCCCCAGTGGCACACTTTGGGGATGGAGGGCACCATGTGAGAGCTGCTTTCCTTCGGGCCCATGCTCTTGAAGTGGGAGAGGCTGCTATGAAGGAAGATGGAGTGTTAATGTGGTTTGAAAAACCTCCTGGTTTATTCATTGGAATCACTATTTCTACCAGCTCTCAGCATTTTCCCCATCTTTCAGTTCAGTGTGTCAGAACCAGATTTTACTGGAGTGAATGGAATGCTTGGGGGGGGGGCGGAGTTTTCACTTGAGGGGGATTATAACTTTTTAGTATGTGGGTGTTTAAAGTTCCATAATGAAGGGTCAGATGGTTTGTGCCCAGGATGAATTGGTGCAGGGTGATGATGGTAGAGAAGATCTCCCATCACTATCATCAGCGTGCCCTCCCAGTGTCCTGCCCAAAGAGTTGACACACATCTGGGAGAATCCAGTTTATGGCAGCTCTTGCACCAGAACAGGGGTGGACAAATTTGCTTAATGTAAGAGCCACAAAGAATAAACATCAGATGTTTGAGAGCTGCAGGGCAGGCAGGCAGGAAAGAAGGGAGATTTGGGGGGGAGAGGTGGAAAGAAAGCAACTTTAACGTTAAATGCATTCTCCAAAACACCAGCTGGCTTGGCTTGGAGAAGTTATTTAAAGAGACAGATATATTCTCCAAGCCAGCTGATGGGGCAATGGGGGCTTCAAGAGCCGCACAGTATATGTGAAAGAGCCGCATATGGCTTCCGAGCCACAGTTTGGCCATCCCTGCCCCAGAGTCTCATTCAAAGGAATCTTCTGTGCAGCATGCCAGTGACATGTGTTGAGAACAGAAAGACGTTAAAGCTCAAGGGGCTGAGGAAATTGAGTTCAGAAACAGCAGGTGAATCCTAGGGAAAAGAAGAAATTGAAGGCATTGGCAAAATGGCTTGGAGGGGGGGTCGCTTGCCTGAGAAGGGAGGAAAAATAGAAATACTTGGGAACAGCCAGCTAGTGTCCTGGCAAGAGTATGAGTCTGTTATCAGTATGCCCTTAGAGTGCCTGGACTTGTCCCTTATCCTCAGCTCTGTTGAGATCCTACCCAGAATGCTTCTGGACATTTGGAGAAGCATTAAAGAGACAGGGGAAACACGGTTGCTCCGTGTGTCTGTGAGCAGCCCTTCCTGTCTCTAGGAGTTGAGCAGGACTCTCATGAAAGTTAGCTTGGACTGTCTTTGACAGGGAACTGAGGTGTTGCAAACTTTTCTTCTTTTTGGGCCTAGACCCCAACTCAGAGATAGCTCACTTAGGCTGACTGTTTGCCCCTCAGATGAAGGGAGAAACTTCTGTATAGCAAATATGGTGCTTGGGGGAGCACAGTGGGAGGACTTCCCGGTGGCATTTGGTTTTTTTGGCCACTGTGTGACTGGATGGGCCATTGGCCTGATCCAACATGGCTTCTCTTATGTTCTTATGAAGCTCCCTGGCATCAGCAGGTTGCCTGTTTGGTAATAAAATGTGTGCAGTTCTACAAATGTGTCTTATCTAATGCCTGAAATCAGGTATAGAATCATCTGGGAAGAGAGAGCTGTGTGTATATATTGATACAATGATGAATAAGTCTGGATGAGTCGTCACCCCTTGGGAATTGCTGCTTGTATGCCTAAAGAACTGATTAGCGGGTTTCCTTGGACTGCCAGTGTCCAGAGTGCCTTGGGTCACTACACTTGGTCTCTTTGCAGAAGCCCTTGCAGATGCATTTCCTACATCGCAGGGTTGACCTCTTGTCACCTGGGCAAATATTGTCAATTGCTTCATATATTTTGATTCAGCTGCAGGTACCGTGAAATCTAGAATGACCTTGTGTGAATGGCACCCTACCTTTTTATTGCACTGTGGAGGTCATCTCTTGCCCTTCCCTTTCTAATTAAGCCTCAAGGCCTGGCTTCTTCTACTTGGAATCTCTGATGGAGAACACCAGGTTCAAGAAGCAGCACGAAGTCAGCTTGCATGAGACATTGGTAGGGAGAATGTGGGGATTTAGTCACTTTGAGAGACTTCTGGAATGGCTCTGCTCTCCGCTGTTGGACCCTTTAAAAAGAAGCAGCTAGAGGCAGAAGAGTGGGGGACTGAGTGTGTTCCACATTACATGAGTGGTAGAAGTCTAGCATCCCCAGCTAGCCAGAATTTTGCTTGGGAGGGATGATGTGCTTATAGCCCATATAAGCCTGCTTTGAAGTGTTTGTGATATGAATGCAAACTCACACAAGTTGTGTTGTTTTCCTAAGCTCTGCCCTTAAGAAGGAGACTATGCAAATGGCTGGCATTGTTTTTGCAGAGCACTGCATGCTTGTTGACTCCCAGATGTCACGCATTTGAGCTACCTAACCCTTTCCCAAAGTCTGAGCTTTCCTTTCCTCATGCAACCGATTTACTAGCATCTTGCCCTAAGATACTTTTCAGGCAGTACAGCAGTTTTGGGGCTGTTTCCTAGGTGAGCAAGCTGCAAGGCATGGGACATAAGATGCTACAGTCCCTGGACTGGCAAGGAATTACTCCTTTCACAAGGGAAAGATGCTTTGCACATGCCTGGAGGTATTTAAAGGATCAAAGTACACGTTTTTGTATTTTTAAAGAGTTGGGTCTGGATTTCCTGCAGCCATGCAGCCACTATAGGGAATGGCTTATAAAAAAGAAAGGAGAGCCTGTTTGTGCTTGGAAAGCCACCATGTCAAGAGGAAGGGCTTCTGCTTTCTCTCCTAAGTCACTTTCCCCTGGAGGAAATAGCACCGGAAGAAGTTATTTACCCATTTTTGTTGCTTTGCATATAGCATTATGGGCCCATAGAGCAGCAAAAACGGAACCATCACCCCCCCCCCCCCCGCCCGTGGTGTTTTGACATGGAAAAATGGCTTGAGGGGAAGGCAGGAGCGGGCCACACCCCTCCCCTCCCCAGTGACAGCATTCAGAACCCATTTTTAAAACCCATTCTGTGCAGCTGCTGTGTAGCTGTGAGGAACCATGTTGGATCCATGGAATCCAGACCCAACTCCTAAAAATGTGACTGTGTAGTTTGGCCCTTGATTCCTTCTTTTGAATGAATCTTTCCATTGGAAAGGAATTCTGCTTATGCTTGGCTTGGCCAGGTCTTAGATGCCAGCAGTTTTTATTAATAAAAAGCAGCAATCCTATATGGCTTACAGGAGTCGAGGGTCATGGCATTTGCAGGGAGGAAGGGAAGTCTCCAGAAGATCTGGCATTGTGCTCTGTGACGCTTACAGGAGAAATTAGAAGTTCTCGAAATTAACATAATTCTCTGTGGTGGTGGTTTTTGGATGTTTCAAATCCTCGACGGTGTTTCATCTATATCTGATTCGCCAGTTGACCAAGTACCTTCTAAAAAAAAATACAAATGGCTGTCTCTAGGCTTAAACTTTCAGCCATATCGCACACCCGGTTTGCTGAAGCAGAGAGCTGCCGGCTCTTTAAGAGCAGCCTCCTTTGTATGCTGCTACTGCTGCAGTAAGTTTGGCTCTGGGCTCCTGCCCTCGTGTCCAACTGCAAAGCAACAAAAAGGCACTTACTTCCCTTGTTTGGCTTCTCTGTTCATACAGATACACAATGGAGCCTTGTTGTGTCAGGAACTTTGATCTCTCTGAAATAGGCTTGAGGCTGAGGCTTGGCTCCCCACTCCAGCTATGAATCTGGGTTGCCCCTAAAGTCAGTTGTGGTGTGGGGGGCATTGCTCTCTTCTCCTCCTCCAGAAAGATTGAGGAGTGCTGAGGTATAGTGAAGTTTCTTGTCCTATTCCCAGTGCCTGAAATAAATGAGATCTTCTCCCATTGGATCATTGTCCCTTCCATTCTGTCTGCAACCATGGTAGGAGTGGTAGAAGCAATCCTGGTTCTCATTGGGGCCTCTAGGCTCTGTCCTGCCTCTCCCAATTGAAGCCAGCTGAGTTTGCAGAAATCCTGGCAGGGTCAAGCCGAGACATTCCCCCTCCCTGCAGCTGCTAGAATGTGAGGGACATAAGCATTGCTCAGATTCTTCCAGTGGTATTTGGGGAATGTCCATCTCGTGGTGTGGTGGGTTTTTTTGTTTTGTTTGCTTGTTTTTTTGGAGACATGAGAGCCCTCTGGGGCTGTGCTACCATGCAGAGGTAGCTAGTAGAGCCAATATCTGGAGTAGTTCAGCTTTCTCGTAGTCCGTCCTTCTGGGACATGTATGGCAGATAGGGTGCTTAAATTGAATTGTGCCTTTTGTCCTGCTAGAAAGCCCTGGCCAATTATGGTCTTCAAGACAATTCTGTTTTGTATTCATAAAGCAGAAGGTGGGTTGTGATCTGCCTTGTGTGTTCCTTTCCTCTGTGACCTCGTCATCTGGTATGGCAAAGTAGGAAATGGAGAGCACTAGTTACAAAAGGAAATTGATTGGAGCACAATTTTCAATGTAAAAGAATTACAACAAACCATTGTACTGCTGTTTTTAAATCCAGGTTAAAAAGTCACACCTTATTGCTCAGTGACTGTTTCGGAGCCAGTGTCTTCACTTTTAAACCATGGTAACTTCTCCAGTATTTAATGGTTGTAATCTAATTATGTGTTGCCAAACAAAATCTGTAATCTCAGTAGTTTTTCCTACCTATCCCATCCAGAAGGTACACTTTTAGTGTATTTTAAAAAAACCTTTCACTTTTCAGCATTTTCAATTCATCCATCCAGACTCTTTTTCCTTTCAATCTCTCTACCACGCTGTTTCTTCCATGCTGTTCTGATTTTAAGCAAACTTTTCTCACTTTTCTATCTGTGCACTGGAAGAGCTTCATCAGAGCCAGCCAGAGAAATAGTGATCTTGGACTTGGTTCTGAGCAGGTGAGAGATACAGAAGTTGTTACACTAATTGGAGTAGTGACCACAGTTCTGTTAAATTCAGCATTCAAGCCAGTGGAAAGTTATTCCTAAGTCCAAAACGGTCACATTTGATTTCGAAAAAGGTAACTTTACAAAAATGAGGGTAATAGTAGAAAGGAAGCTGAAGGGGAAACACAGGATCTCTACAGGATGCTTGGAAGCTATTTGAAACTATACTACTTGAAGCCCAAATAGAATGCATTCCACTGGTTAGGAAAGGCACTGCCAAGTCTAAAAGTATGCCTGCATGGTTAACAATTAAGTCAAGGAAGCTATTAAAAGTAAAGAGGCTTCTTTTAAAAAGTGTAACGTCTGCCCCAATGAATTGAACAGGAGTGACCACAGGCTCTGGGAAAAGAAATGTAAGAAGATTTTGAGGAGGAAGTTGCTTAAAAGCATCAAGACAAACAAACATTTTTTTCAATATCCAGAACAGGAAACCAGCCAGATAAGCAGTTGGGGTCTTTGGATGACAAAGGAATAAAGGGATTGCTAAAAGAAGATGGGGAGTTGGCAGAGATGCTCAACTAGTTTTTTGCTTCTGTGCTCGCTGTGGAAAGTGTGGGACATGTACCTATACTACCACACCTATTTTCAGGAAGGGAATCTGAAGAACTGGGCCAGATTGAGGTGACCAGAGATGAAGTTCTAGACCTATTGGGGAAATTAAAAACCAGTAAGTCTCCAGGTCCTGATGGCATACACTCAAGAGTTCTTGAGGAAATCAGATGCGCGATAGGTTTGTATGTGTGTGTTAGTAATGAACTAAATTCAGCCCTGAACCAGAAGACTGGAGAGTTGCAAATGTTTTACCAGTTTTTAAAAAGAGAGCCAGGAAATTACGGACCAGTTAGCCTAATGTCTATCCTAGACAAATGAATAGAAATTGAATCAATTATAGAATTGTTACGCACATAGAGGGACAAAGCCTGTTGAGGGAAAATCAACATGGCTTCTGCAAAGGGAAGTCCTGCCTCAGCAGCCTTTTGGAGTTCTTTGAAAAAATGAACAAACATGTGGACATTGGTGACCCAATAGACATTTATATACTTGGACTTTCAAAAGGCTTTTGACGCAAAACATCACCAAAGACTCCTGAGTAAATTTAGCAGTCCTACCTGGTGGAACTCTCTGCCAAGTGACATCCATGCCCTGTGGGACCTGCAGAACACACAAGGCAGAGATGTTCCATCAGGCTTTTGGCTGAGAACAGCAATGGGTACCATCTTATTCGGCACTCCCTTCCCCTCCACCCTCTCTGCTTTTCTCACTTTTTGTGGCGATAGTAATACGTATTGTATGTCTAATTGGCACCATTGTGATATTTTTTAACAATTTTACTTTGGTTTTAAATTATATATTTTGCTGTTAATTACCTTGAGCTCTGTGAATTCAGAGAAGGGCGGTATACAAAATAAATTATAAATAAATAGAGGACAGGTACTCTTCTGAATTAAAAATTGATTACATGATGAAAAGCAAAGAGTAGGAATAAATGGACAGTTCTCACAATGGAGGAAATTAAGCAGTATGCTGCCACAAGGAATCAGTATTGGGACCAGTACTATTTAATTTATTCATAAATGATCTGGAGTTAGGGGTGAGTAGTATAGTGGCCAAGTTTGCATATGACACAGTGATTCAGGATGGTGAAAAAACAAGGCTGACTTGGTGAGTGGGTGACAATGTGGCAAATGAAGTTCAGTGTTAAGTGTAAGGTGACGTGTGGGACAAAAAATCCCAAGTATAGGTTAATGGAGGCTGATTTTGCTGAGAGACTGAGAAGAGAAAAGATCTTGGGGTCATAGTGGATAGCTTTATTATTATTATTATTATTATTATTATTATTATTATTATTATTATTATTATTATTATTATTATTATTATTATTATATTTTATTTGTATCCCGCCCTCCCCGCCTAGGCAGGCTCAGGGCGGCTAACAACATTCAAATAAAACATTATACAATATACATTATACAATATACAATAATTAAAAACGGCATTAAAAATTATACAGTAGTTAAAAACCATTCCAGTTTATATAATTTATAATGAAAGTGTCAATCCAGTGTGCTGCAGCAGTAAAAAAGGCAAACTCTATGTTGAGGGTTATTGGGAAAGGGATCGACAGAGATGGCTGCAGTTAGAGCCGCTTAGTGAAGGTTAACTGTGTAAGAGTGATGTCTGCCATTGCCATTCTCCTGTAATCTTAAGGCAATACACCTTTGGGCTCAGCTCATTGGGGAGGGGGCGGGGAGTGGCAGGATCCGAAGTTGTCCAGAGGGGGGCTTCACATGCAGAGAACAGGATCACATGTTGTTGTGTACAATGCTGAACAGGAGCAGGCTTCCTGTAGTTCACACCCACGTTCAATGATCTTGAATGAATTAAACCATTGCTAGCTCCACTTCTCTTGCAGTCTGCTTTTCAGAAAGAAAAAAAATGCAAAGTATAACCTGGAAACTGTAAACCCTGGTGCAGCAGCATGTAGTAGGTTAGCTGGATTCATTAGGTTTCAGGCCGCCCCTGTACCTTTGTAACAGCTGTGTAGAAAGAAAATTTCTCAGTGGGTGTAAATTCTTCTGCTACTCCAAAATTACAGGGGGGAAGCGTGTGCCCTTTTGCAGTATTTTCCTTGTATGCAACTAATTATAACAGCTGAATTTGAATTTCTGCACGTTTAGGAGTGTTAGAGAAGAAAATACCTTTTGGCTTCTTTTCCTTGCTACCTTAACTTCTGTCACATTGCCCTTCCCCGTGGATTTTGTGGCTTTCCGGTTTTGTAAAATAATGCCTCCTTTTCCATTACTGTGTTAAGCAGAATGTAGTGTGTATAACTGCTATTGTTTTTCAAAGCATCTTTCATTGCCAATGACCTAATGACAGGCATCTGCAACCTCACATGCAAAACTTGTCACGCTCATTCTGTTCTCAGAGGAGGACAAAATGATTTGAGTGGGCTTGATGCCACTGGCTGTTAAAGCTAAAGGGGGGGGGGGGGTCTTGGTTTGCCTGGGAACCCAGTGTAAGCTGGTTTCAGCTTTCTGAAGGGCCTGCTACATGGTAGAATCAGACAAATACCCCCTTCTTGCCCAGCATTCTGTGCCCAACAGCGGCAAGCCAAATGCTTCTGGAAAGCTTGCAAGCTGGGCTTGATGACACGGTCACACCTTATTTTCCTGAAGCAGCCTGAAGTACACTGCTTCTAATTACCCAGGATCATTTTGTTGGCTTGTCATGGCTAACACTACAGATAGGTCTGACTTCCGTTGATTTATCTAATCCCCCTTTTAAAAATACAAACAAACCAAGGACGCTTAGGTGATGTAATGAATTCCATTTAGAAACGTAAGAATTTGAGAGAGTGGAGCATAAGCACTGCAGAGACTGGAGCATAAACAAAATGGGTGTGCCCCAATGACCATAGCCTAAAAAACATTTTTATACATTCTGGTTACAGAAAGTAGCAAGGCCTCTAATTGCCGCTGTTGGATCAGAGTCTCCAGGAGCAGGCCATGGCATTGCAAAACTGTCATTGGCCTCCTCCCTGGTTTTTGGTACATCTGTTTATATGTTTTTATTGAATTAACATATACATGTTTATAATGTTTTATGCTTGCTGCCTTAGGGGATCCTATTTGGGCAGCAGGGCAGCATAGAAATGATTTAAATAAATAAATTATATGTTACATAGGTCCACTCATTGTAAATTACCTTCCTCCTTTATCCTTACAGTGCCCAGCGACCTATCCCCCGAGGAGTGCCAGGAGCTTGAAAACATCCGTCGACGCAAGCAGGAGCTGCTGGCGGACATACAGGTAGGGTCTGGGGGGGGTTGGGGGGGGGAATGAGAAGAGATGTAGCTGGGGTTGAATGAAAGGGGGGGGGTGTTTCTGATATAAGTCAGCACTTCCTGCTAGCCCAGGTTTTCTCTTGAAGGCTGTTTGGCTACTTTAGGATACTTCTAGTCCTGATGTTGTGTACTGGCTGCTGTCTCCCTCTTTGAGACAGAACTTATATCTGGTGCTAAAACTCAGTCCTGGAAACAAGACAGTTGAAATAAGAGTGTCTCTGAGCATGCGCAGTGTTTCTTTCCTAACTAAAGCCAGCCCCTATACATCTTGTGCCGGTATCAGATGCTTCTTTGCAGTAACCCCCCCCAAAAAAACAAAAACCCCCCAAAACTAAAGAGCCAGGTTGAGAGCCAGTTTGGTGTAGTGGTTAAGTGTGCGGACTCTTATCTGGGAGAACCGGGTTTGATTCCCCACTCCTCCACTTGCACCTGCTAGCATGGCCTTGGGTCAGCCATAGCTCTGGCAGAGGTTGTCCTTGAAAGGGCAGCTGCTGTGAGAGCCCTCTCCAGCCCCACCCACCTCACAGAGTGTCTGTTGTGGGGGAGGAAGGTAAAGGAGATTGTGAGCCGCTCTGAGACTCTTCGGAGTGGAGGGCGGGGTATAAATCCAATATCTTCATCTACCTCACAGGGTGTCTGTTGTGGGGGAGGAAGGTAAAGGAGATTGTGAGCCGCTCTGAGACTCTTCGGAGTGGAGGGCGGGATATAAATCCAATATCTTCATCTACCTCACAGGGTGTCTGTTGTGGGGGAGGAAGGTAAAGGAGATTGTGAGCCGCTCTGAGACTCTTCGGAGTGGAGGGCGGGATATAAATCCAATATCTTCATCTACCTCACAGGGTGTCTGTTGTGGGGGAGGAAGGGAAAGGAGATTGTGAGCCGCTCTGAGACTCTTCGGAGTGGAGGGCGGGATATAAATCCAATATCTTCATCTACCTCACAGGGTGTCTATTGTGGGGGAGGAAGGGAAAGGAGATTGTGAGCCGCTCTGAGACTCTTCGGAGTGGAGGGCAGGATATAAATCCAATATCTTCATCTACCTCACAGGGTGTCTGTTGTGGGGGAGGAAGGTAAAGGAGATTGTGAGCTGCTCTGAGACTCTTCGGAGTGGAGGGCGGGATATAAATCCAATATCTTCATCTACCTCACAGGGTGTCTGTTGTGGGGGAGGAAGGGAAAGGAGATTGTGAGCCGCTCTGAGACTCTTCGGAGTGGAGGGCGGGATATAAATCCAATATCTTCTTCTTCTTCTAAATCCAAAGTGGATTCTGTGCTTGGCAGCCAGGAGGGAGGGTTTACATGGTGAGCGCATGTCTTTGCAGATAGGTCAGCTGCCATGCTACTGCCTGCCTCAGCCAGCAGGAGATGGGAGGTGCATCTTGGTGCCTAAGCATCTTGTGGTTTGGGAGGGGGGAAATCTTCCACCCCACCTGCCTCTGGCTCTGTCTTGTTGCTTCTTGTGGTAAGTACAAGATGGAGAGAAGAGTCGGGCTGTCTGCCTTGAGTCCCTTTTTTGTTTTCAAGGCTGTCTGAAATAGGTGCCCTTCTCTGAGATGGAGGGGGGGGGGAGTCATCCTCTTCTAAAGGAATGTGTAATAACATTTGCCTGTGTCCTAGCTGCTCATTGAATTTGCCACTAGCCTATTTGTGGCTGAGGCATGGGGCTTTTCATTCCCTCTGGCAATTTGCTTCAGGGTGCTGTGTTTGGCAGAGATACTCATCAGTCCCATCAACAATAATTAAGGCGGCACGGAGGCTAATCACTGCCATATGCTGGACACTTCCTAATGAGATTAGCTAGTAATTGATTTAGCCCCAGGGGTTCACTCATCTTGATTCCTTCCTAGAGGATCCCCGGCACATGGGTGCCACCTACAGACTCTCATCCCCAGTCTGCCTGGCCTCTGAGCCAAGACTGAGCCATGTGCTTATCTTAGGTCCCTGTATTGTGGGAGGGGGGGGGGAGGTGGCACACTGGGGGCGTCTGTAGCAGGCTTTGGCTAAAACTGGTGAGCACTGAAGGACCTAAAGTGCAGTGGTTAGTTGTCCTTTAAGCAGGAGAGAGCTATTATATTTATGATCAGAACTCTGACCTCTCCTTCCCGTAAGCAGGCTCTGTGGACATAAAGCCTTTCCAGCCTTTTGTGTGCGTCTCTTCTCCACTAATTTCCCTCAGACCCGAATTAATGAGATTGGAGAAAAGACATGGCAATCAGATAAGGCTGGAGTGATAGAAACCTTTCTCCTAATCTTGAAGTTCTTTTTTTTTTAATGCTGAACAAGAGCTTTCCCCCTTTTATGGCTTCCGTAGTCATGTTCTTTTCCCCTTCCCCCTATTTGCAGCGCCTGAAAGATGAGATAGCAGAGGTGACTAATGAAATCGAGAACCTGGGGTCCACAGAAGAGAGGTGAGTGCTGCTTCTCTTGGAAAGGAGGGGAGGGAGAAAGCGGATGTTCACGTTTTATTTTGGACTTTTGGAGAAAAGGAAAATTGGGAAGAGTAAAGTGAATGGACTGCCAAAACCCCTGTAGTGAAGCTGAAATGAATTCTGCTATTACCTTGATACTTGGGTTCAAATTTACCCATTGAAATAGAACTGTCAGTTTCTGGGGCAGCTTCTGTACTTCAGTGCAAATAACATTTGGGCCATGCTGTGTATAAAACAATACCCATACAGAGACAAGCTTCCATAGACATGCAGATGAGGGTTGAGTAGATATGTTCCAGTTACCTAGTAAAATCTGCTCCTTGATCTGAGATTCCCTCACAGTTGTGTGCAGCACCTCATTTTTCTTCTCAGCACTGGTTCACAGGGCAGGATCTTTGTGTTCAGGCCCAATAACCTGAGGTATAGGCCCGTTAAACGTCTGAGGAAGGCTGCATCAATTTATACTGGGTGACCAAAATGCCCTGCCCTGTGAGCAACTGGTACAAATTAGAGGAATCTCTCAGACTTCCTGTTTCCCTGTGGTGTTATCAAAGAATCTCTGGCTTGATTGTGTCTCCTTTCCCTTCTTCTCCCCCCAGCCCAAACTCCACTAAGATTAGTTTTGCTTCCTCCATCTGGTACTAGATTCCCTGTCTTAGGCAGCTGAACTGAACTGGAGCAAGCGGAGTTACCAGTGGATTAGGTAGCCCTAATTGTGAATGGAAACTTGGCATGTGGTGCCCCTCTCAGCCACTCAGTGTGTTTTCCTCTGTTTTCCCCGCAGCAGCCAGGCTTTTGCTATTTAAGGCAACCCAGAAAGCATTGGGCTCCCCTGCAGCTGCATCTCAGGGCAGATTGAGGGATTTATGCCATTTCCTTGCAGTACCCTAAAGCTGGGACATGTTCACATTCCACAATACTCAGTTGGGGGCCTGAGAGGTGTGATCCCTTTGGGTGGTTGGGAGGGAATGTAGTTGCTTGTGTCACAAGACCTTGACTTCTGGGTGGGAGTGGAGAGGGAGGCTATACACCCTGTCTGAGATGGGAACAGAGAAGAGCTCTGTTCGTAGCCTTTTGTGTGCCTTTGAGAAACCATGAGGCAGAGAGGCTCCATGAAGCTGTGTCCGCTCGCTGTGCCTCACCAAATTGGTCTTTTTTTATGCCATCTAGGAAAACAATGCAGAGAAACAAGCAGGTGGCAATGGGCAGGAAGAAGTTCAACATGGACCCTAAGAAGGTAACCGTTGCTGCCTGACTGAGAGGCAAGAATTGTGGCAAGGTCCTCCATGACGGGCTGGACTGAAAGGGTCTGAACACAAAATAGCTAGTTTCATTCTGAACGCCTTGGCTGAATTTGTCCTCTGACTCTGAATTATTCATTTATCCCATTCTAATCTGCTTCCTCCTCATTGGAGGCTCATGTTTCTCTTGTAGCACCTTCTTAATGGGGGGAACTAGGCTGGAGATGTTTCTTATCTGCAGAGCTCATTGGATCATGACCCCTGCACTTTGCAATAGCCTTATGAGGTGGATGAGGCCGAGAGTGTATGACTCTCACTTAGTGAATGTCATGGTAGAATGAGGACTTGAACCTGCATCTCCCCAGTCCTAAATTGTATTCAGACATTGTGGCATTGAGCCAGTTTGGTGTAGTGGTTAAGTGTGCGGACTCTTATCTGGGAGAACCGGGTTTGATTCCCCACTCCTCCACTTGCACCTGCTGGAATGGCCTTGGGTCAGCCATAGCTCTGGCAGAGGTTGTCCTTGAAAGGGCAGCTGCTGTGAGAGCCCTCTCCAGCCCCACCCACCTCACAGGGTGTCTGTTGTGGGGGGAGAAGACATAGAAGATTGTAAGCCGCTCTGAGTCTCTGCTTCAGAGAGAAGGCGGGGTATAAATCTGCAGTTCTTCTTCTTCTAAGATTTGTCTGTGACGGGCATGAATGCAGGAGTTAGGGGAGTGATGAAGTATAGCAACAAGCTGTGCTTCTGTCCATCATGGCTGAATCTCTCCCCTGACACCCCCCCCCCATCTGCAATGTGGCCTACCTTCAGGGCTGATACAGAAATTGCTAAGATAGTTTATGTGATGCATTTGTAACCACTGGAATGTGCTGTATGCATGCCAAGTACAGAATTAGAGTTGTTCCTTGTTGAGACTCCCCTCCTTGTGTTTTCAGGGGATCCAGTTCTTGATTGAAAACGACTTGTTGAAGAACACATGTGATGACATTGCCCAGTTTCTCTACAAGGGGGAAGGGCTCAACAAGACAGCCATTGGTGATTACTTGGGTGAAAGGTAATCAGATGGGTGCACTGGGGCTCTCCATTCATGATGCTCAGCCTGCTCTCTTAGGAGCCATATTGTAACTTGCTTCCTATTTCTTGGCTACATTCAGGAAGGGATTTGGACATGGTGGTGTATGTGTGGTGGTCTCTAGATCCAACTATGCATGGCTCCTTCTCATGGCTTTTAACTTACCACATGGACTGGCAGAGGAACACTTTGTTGGTCCAGATCTTTTAGTGCCTCTGGCCATTTGGAGTGTTTCTGTGGTCTGACCCAGTGCATAACTGCTCATCCTGGTAGAGAGATTAACTAGAAATGCCAGATGAGATCGTGCCTGTATAACTGTTGTTTCTGCAGCTGTGCTTCCCAAGGGGGGTCCTGCATAAAATCTAGAACCCTGAAGCAGTCTGTGGTCTTAACCACTTGGAACACTTGCAGTCGCTTCTTCTGAATATACTGTAGACTACATTCAAGGTCTGCTTGCATGCAACTCTTTTTTCCTACTGTGATAATTCTAGCAGGCAAGAGGGGTGGATGGTGTAGCCTATGGCAACTGTGTGTTGTAGAGTAGCGGGGGTCATGAAGCCCTTTGAGAATCTGGTGAAAACTACAGAACCCCTCAGCAGGAGGATATGCATAATAAAGAAAAAATAGATGTCCATAATCATAATGGTAGGATAGATTATTTTTAGTTCCTGGTAATGGGGGACTTTCTTCTAAATGACAGAACATGGTGACAATAGTAGACACATCTGACTGTGTACAGTAGCATCCCATGCCACCCTACGTTTGAAGTGAAACAATGCTTTAATGCCACAATTTGATGTAAAAATAATTGTTTTTCACCATTTCCCCCCACAAATGAATAGGAAGGAAATCAAAGTGGGAAAAATCATTTTTGCCCAGTTCATAGACCCCATACGGGACCACAGGTTAAGAGCCCCAGCTGTAGAGTCATTTGCTTGCTTCCACCTTCACTCTGTTCTTTTCCCCCCCTCTAGAGATGACTTCAATATCCAGGTGCTGCATGCGTTTGTGGAGCTGCATGAGTTTACTGACCTCAACCTGGTGCAGGCACTGCGGTGAGTAACAGTGGGAGGAGGAGGAACTCTCGGGGTCTGTGACTAGCAGAGCTGCAACTGAACGTCTCCTTTTCTTGCTTGCATCCAAGAAACCGCATATAACCATATATACACATTTGCGTAGGTTGGTGATGCCTAAGAAATTACCAAATGAAACTACTCTGCTTTGTGGGAAGGTCTTTTTTGCAATAAGTAGCCAGTTCTCTAAAACAGTTTATAGTGCTGACAGAGCATAATGCAAATTCATGCTTACCGCTTGTACATTCCTGTTGCATCTGCAGGCAGTTCCTCTGGAGCTTCCGGCTGCCAGGGGAAGCTCAGAAAATTGACAGAATGATGGAGGCTTTTGCACAACGATACTGCCAATGCAACCCTGGTGTCTTCCAGTCCACAGGTATTGTCCTGAAGTATGTAGGCGGCACTTGGCTAAAAGTGCTAGCAGAATATCGTCTAGCCGGGTTTTCATTGCTTAATCTTCTGGCATGCTTCTGGGAGTTATGGGGAGGGATTAGACATCTTCACAGAGCATAGGCTTATAAGCAGCTAATGAGCCTTTATGGCTAAAGGCCACTTGCATGTTCAGAAGCAGTGTGCCTCTGCATACCAGGTGCTACGTGGGGGTGGGGGTGGGAGAAACAACAGGTAGTGGAGGGCTAATGCTGTTTGTTTGGACGGGAAGAACTTTTTATCAGATCCAGCAAGACTGCTCTTATGGAAGGGGGGAAAGGCTGGCTGCTTGTTTGTCTCTCTGGTGGCACTTGAGTCAACAAATTGCCTTCTTGATGGCTATCTGTCTGGCATCTAAACCATTTGAATTTTACCCAGTATACCCAAAGGTTCACCTAGGCTTTTAGTTTTGCTTGTCTTGGGCAAGAAGGAAGATTTGGCACTTTTAACATAGTTTAAATCCTGGTTCCCTCTGGGAGTGTGTGTGTGTGTGTGTGTGATTTATGATACCTTAACCTAGTTTATTTGGTTTATGATGATTAAAAGGATTCAATGTGGTCATTGTAGTTGTTAAATCACAAAGTTTGATGTTTTAACTAATGTTGTTGGTGAGTTGTATTTTTGAATTGTAAGCTGCCTGAAAACCCTTCTTAACCCGAAAGGCAGGCTATAACTTTTTAAAAATAATCATTGTACTATGAGAGCCAGTTTGGTGTAGTGGTTAAGTGTGCGGACTCTTATCTGGGAGAACCGGGTTTGATTCCCCACTCCTCCACTTGCACCTGCTGGCATGGCCTTGGGTCAGCCATAGCTCTGGCAGAGGTTGTCCTTGAAAGGGCAGCTGCTGTGAGAGCCCTCTCCAGCCCCACCCACCTCACAGGGTGTCTGCTGTCAGGGAGGAAGGTACAGGAGATTGTGAGCCGCTCTGAGACTCTTCGGAGTGGAGGGCGGGATATAAATCCAATATCTTCATCTACCTCACAGGGTGTCTGTTGTGGGGGAGGAAGGCAAAGGAGATTGTGAGCCGCTCTGAGACTCTTCGGAGTGGAGGGCGGGATATAAATCCAATATCTTCATCTTCTTCATCTACTATATGAGATTTGAAGTGGGGAGTTTTGTTCTTACGTTTGTATTCTGATTTTCACCCGCAAATGGGAACAATACCTCCCCCACTCACAACACACACTGGAGGCAGTTAATAACCCAAGGAGTTTGACTTGCAATATGGGGCTTGATGTTGTGTTTGTGTCTTGATAAAGGAGGCCATAAGGATAGCCCACTCAGTGCTTGATTCCCTCTCTCATGCCTCTTGCCCGCTTCTCCGCAGATACTTGTTATGTGCTCTCCTTTGCTATCATCATGCTCAACACCAGCCTGCACAACCCCAATGTCAAGGACAAGCCATCAGTGGAGCGTTTCATTGCCATGAACCGTGGCATCAATGATGGTGGAGACCTGCCCGAGGAGCTGCTCAGAGTGAGCTTGGTGGGGAATTGGAGTGGCGTTTTGTTAACAAGGGTGTAGCTAGATACTTGGAAGAGCCCCGTGGTGTGGAGTGTTAAAGCTGCAGTACTGCAGTCCTAAGCTTTGCTCATGACCTGAGTTTAATCCCTGGTGGAAGCTGGGTTTTCAGGTAGCCAGCTCGAGGTTGACTCAGTCTTCCATCCTTCTGAGGTTGGTAAAATGAGCTTGTTGGGGGGAAAGTGTAGATGACTGGAGAAGGCAATGGCAAACCACCCTGCAAAAAAGCCTGCCATGAAAACGTTGTGAAAGTAACGTCACCCCAGAGTCGGAAATGGCTGGTGCTTGCACAGAGGACCTTTCCCTTTCCAGATAGATACTGACGGGATCGTGGTGGTGAAATTGCATGCTGGGTTCACGTAGATAGACAAGACTGACCGCCATGCATGTCTCACTCCCTACCAGAACCTCTATGAGAGTATAAAAAATGAACCTTTCAAAATTCCCGAGGATGATGGCAACGATTTGACGCACACCTTCTTCAACCCCGACCGTGAGGGCTGGCTTCTGAAACTTGGTAAGTGTGTTCGCACAAGGCAAAGCTGGAGCCACGGGGAGCAGGGTTGCTGTGCCATAGCATGGGTTGCAGGGAGCATGGAGCTCTGCAGAAGTCTGGTGACCTTCTTTGCATGAGGCTTTGGAGGGGTCCACAGTATAGTGCAGAAGAACATTGCAGATCTCGGAGACGTATCATCCTGTATGGGCAGCATATCCAACAAGAAGGGAGGGTCTTGACTGCAATGCTTGGCTAACTTCCTGTGGGCCTCTAGAATTGGGTGCGGCCAGCCAGTTCTTGCTTTGATTGTGTGCAAAGAACATATTTATGGTGATGGGGAACAGCTCATTGGCTTTGTGAGTCCCAGGAGCAGCAGGTAATAAAGGGGTTTTTCCCTGATTCTGAGCACCAGACTGCGTTCGAGCACTGTGCTTCTCACCTCCACATTGCAGGCTCACATGTGGCATCACCGCACACCTCACAGCTTGTGCACACACAGGCAGTGCACATATGGCATCTAAGACAATCACTAGTCCTCCTTGCATAGCACTTGCCGCTCTTTACCAGCTCATTCCAAGTTTTCAGTTGTTTTGCTGCTGTTTGACCTGGTCAGGGTCAGGTTTTTTTACCCGCTCTCCTTCAGGGCTGCTAAATCTCTTGGAATCTGCAAATCAAATTTGAAAACTCCCAGTTCTCTGAATATTCAGATTTGCCATTGTTGAATCTTCCATGAAATATGACTAATGGAATTATTCATCTGTGTTTTAATGCGACCTTTTCTGATTTTGCTTTATGTCTTCATGAATTTAAGTAAAACAGATGCTTTTGATTCCAAGGGCAGTAGGGAATTAGCTTTGATTTAATGGTATCTGAACTGAGACTAGGTTAGAGGTTTCCCTTCTGCCCTCTGAAGTCCACTCCTCCTTTTCCTTTCAAGTAAGGTTTTGCAGAAGGCTGTAAAGAACAGCTGTATGTTCACTAAGGAAAACAACCGGGGTCATACAACCCTCCAGCAAAGCCTGGAACCAGGTCCTGGGCTGTAGGAGTGCACAGTTAAGGCCAATGTAACTTCTACGTAAACAAGACCTGAAACTTACCAGTATTAGATATACATGTAAGCAGCAAGTATGTGGTTATTTGAAAACACAGTTACATGTTACTCCAGCCCTCTAGCAAAACACCACTTAGTTTGTGGGAAACTGTGCATCTTTTCTGTTCCTCAGGAGGAGATGTACTGAGAAAAATGTACTTAATTCTGCACCTCAGCTAGCATGGGAGGGAGCAGAGGTTCAATACTGAGTCTGATTTGGCTGAATATTTTCTGGCTCCTTGTTGGAGCCTTACTTTTCAAAGCTTGGCCCTGCCTTAGATTCGTACTGTGCAATGGAGTCAGGGTGTCAGTCCCGTTCAAGACACCAGAGAATTCTTCCACAGTGCTGGGCTTGGATTTATTATTTTTCTCCCTCCCCTTCAAATGACTTGCTCTGTAGCTGTGAAGTTCATGCTACAGGAGCAATTAACTGACTCTTTGATGGCAACATAAAGGAACTTTACACACTGCCCTAACAAAAGGACTTTGTGCGTGGGGGCAAGCTATAGAATATCTGCAATATCTATGGAGAATAATTAAGCTGTACATATAGTGGGATCTGTGGTTTTAGCTACAGTGTGTGGTGAAGGGTGCAAATACAGAGGAAGCTGATGTAACTGAGCCAGCATACATTCAGACCCAGCCTTAGGATGATTTAAGTGTCTTGAACTGATACTTAAGAATAGCTGCCACAGCTGTACTACTTATGGAAATACACAGATGGAGATAAATGTACACAAACAACAAAAAAATAGTCAAGTCTGTGAGCATGGTAAGTTTGCACTCTATTGTGAATTTGGTACAAGTAATTTGACTTCACTATAGTCAAGACAGATATAAAACTGATACACAAAATAACACACATTATAACTGGCAATGAAGAACATATGAACACCTGATGCTGCCTTATACTGAGCCAGGCTACTGGCTTTTCTAGGTCTGTCTACTCTGGCTGGCAGTGGCTTTCTAGAATCTTAGGTGGAGGGGTCCTGGCTGCATCACCTTGTACCTGATCCTTTTAATTGAACCTGGACTTTTGCATGCAAAGCAGTTGCTTTATCACTGATGCATGATCCCTTTCATAGTCAAAGCTGCCTTATACCAAGTCAGAACATTGTTCCATCAAACTGAGTATCTGGCGGCAACTCTCTGGGATTTAAGAAAGGTCTTTCCTGGCATCTGCTAACTGAGAGCCTTTAACTGGAGGTTCCAGAGTCTGAACCTGGGACCTTCTGCATGCAATGTGTGTGCTCTACTGCTAGACCATGGCCTGTCTTTTTTTTAAAAAAACCTCTTTTTATAGTATCGGTAATGACCTACACAGTTCATTTCCATCAAATAAAACAAGCCTTGATTGAAAGAAAAAGGAATGAGGATTTGAAAATGGGGTTCAAATTCTAACTCTTGTGTTCCATCTCAGTAGAATTTTAAAGTAGAATTTTTACTCAAATTCTAACTCTTGTGTCCCATCTCAAGAAACATTCCCCAGACCTGTGCTGGTATGCATGTCTGTTCGGGTACAAAGCTATTATTTTACACTTCAGATTTTGATTGTCATTAAAAGAATGTGAATTCTGATGTAACAAGTGCAAAGATGGCTCTGAGAACTCAGTTCTGCTTGAACTTTGGGTATTATTCCTTTTGTGGCTGTCCCCCTCAGGAGCATTAGAAGGGTATGGAACTAACAGCCATGAATAATTTTTCCTAAAAGAAATATGCCTTCTGTCTGGAGGGAGTGGTGAGCTGATAATCAATCCACACTGCAGCCATAACCGAAACTGGACTTTGATTCTCAGGACTGGCTTAGAGCTACAGCTCTCTAGGGGTAACACCCCAGGGGAGAATTCTGTGGCTTTATAGTTTCACTACATGTCCAGGGATGCTTAGAATTGCTTTCTGGAATGCAGTCCTACTGAGGCAGACAGATCAAGAAAATGGGGCTAACGGGACCTGGAAGAAGACATTGTATCTATGATGCTCTCAGCTGAGGTGTTAGCCACCAGAGGTAATACGGTACTTGGTGATCCAGGATTTCAGAGACATGAGTCCTGGCTCTGTCCTGGTTGTATGCCATTGGCAAAGGTCCAGCTTGGTGCCCTTGTTGATGCATGCCATTCCCACAGAGGGGTCCTGGCTGCAAACCGTTTTTACCACTTACCTTAGCACTAAAATCACTAACTAACCCTGATTGCCTGTTCCTGTGATAAACGTGTTGGTGATGCTGCCAGAATGTCCTTATTAGGACCTGGGTAAACTTTTCCTGCCAGAAAAAAAAAAAATCAAATGGCTGCTGGTATTCTTGGACTTGGCATGCTGCTGACCCAGAATCTGTGGACTGACCAGTGCTCCCTTCTGAGTATTCTAGTGGAGAGGGTAACCTGCATAAGCAACATCCAAGACACTGGCCTAGCTTTAAGATTTAAGCCCTTCCTCCTACCCTTCCCTGCTGCTCAAAACCTTTTAGCTCTGGAAGCACCCCTTGTTGACTGCAACGGGGTGTTCACCAAGGGCAAGTTAAAGTCCTTTGTTTTTTAATTTTCTTTTCTCCCTCATTTTGTATGTTTCCATGATTTTGGCTCTACCTTTCCTTGCCCCCCAAACTCCAGGAGGTACGTACCCCAATATCCCCTTGCTAGCTTTGCTGGGGCCAGGGGTGTGCTGCAGTGCTTGTTTTTTTTTAATTTTTCTGTTCTCATTTTATTTTGAATTGCTGGTGATTTAGTCTTATCGCTGCTGTTGCTAACTGGCTGCACAGTCCCTGGGGAACTGGGATAGAGGGGAACAGGGGGACGGGTGGTCCAGAAGCACCTATCCTGCAAGGCACAGAAATAGAGAGCGAGAAACCCCAGGTGGAATAATGCCTGAAACTGTTCGTTTTCTTTTCCCCAACACCTGGGATTTTGATAGTTTTAGGCTCTTTGGCATTTCTTTTAGGGAGCTGTAATGGGGCAAAGCCATCTTGAATGTCCTAGTCTTAAACTGACAGTTTTATTTGGGCTGATGAAGCAGAGAGTTTCTGCCAGCATTTAAGAACAAGCAAACTGCCCTTTCAGCAGTTTGCATGGCATTCTTACTTGAAGCAGATGTGTGGCCTCTTCCCTGTGGTGTGATTTGTGTAGACAAAGCGCACACACTTTAATTTGTTAGGTGAACTCTGAGTTTCACTTGCTTCAGCAGGCGTGATGCTTCGGACTAGCTTCTTGGCGCTCTTCAAAAACCCTCTCCAGATCTCTGCACAACCATAATTAATCCATCCAGATGATATTCTGGCATATATCGAGAGAGACCCTAACTATTTCTAGCTGGCAGAAAAAGGTGTTGCTTGTATAATAAAGACTAATCAAGTATTAATCCCATTAAACTGATGCATGCTGGTAGCCACTTTATGCTCAGAGCCTATTGGTGAAGGAAAGAGCCCTGTTTATGTGTCTAGTGGAATCCCAGTCAGTTGAGGAAGTATTGCCAAGTCAAAATGTTCAACCTCTGTATGCTGATCAGATCTTCATTGGGTCATGCCATGGTTCTTATCAGTTCACCATAAATCCTTTACCATCTATAGCCCTTTGATTTCTGCAACAACCCTGCTAAGTAAGTGATGATTTTTTTTTCTAATTTTAATTGCACATGAGGCAGAGATGGATATTTGCCTGATGCCACTTAATGAATCCATGGCCATGAAGGTGTTAGTCCTTTGCTTCATACGTGGGAGACCCCCAGCTTCCACGTGCCTTAAAAAAAGCAGCATTAAACACATCCATGGTATTGGGAGCTGTATTGGCCAGCATTGCACACATCCATCAACGGTGCAACTTGGTATGAGGTGGATTCAAATGAAATTCAGGATAATTTCAGCTGATTAAATAGTGTGATTTTGAACCTCTTATGAGTGTCAAGAAACTCTTGAAAATATAGCTGCCCAGTATGCTGATACAATAATAATAATATAATAACAATAACTTTTTATTTCTATTATTATTATATTATTATTATTGTATCAGCATACTGGGCAGCTATATTTTCAAGAGTTTCTTGACACTCATAAGAGGTTCAAAATCACACTATTTAATCAGCTGAAATTATCATGAATTTCATTTGAATCCACCTCATACCAAGTTGCACCGTTGATTTCTCAAATTCAGTATTCTCTTGGACTGGGAGTTATTCTCCAGGTTCTGAGATGAAGATGGCTGTTTCCTGCTTGAAAACTTGTGAGCCAGGGGTTGAACCTGAGACCTTTTGCATCCAAAGCAGCTGCTTTTCCACTAAGCCCCACTAAAAAGACACCATAACGATAGTCCTGGCTTCTAATTTTAATGTCCTTTGGTCTCGTGGCCAACAGGGGAAAGCTGACCTGTTCTCTCAGCCTTTAAACCTACGCACTAGAGACCCTTTATATCCCACACATCTAATTAAAAGTTCATGAACTGGCTACTCAACTACAAATTAGGCTACTCCAGAATAACTACCTGGAACTGGGAGTTTTATGTGGACTTGGCTGTACAATGAGTGGAAGGGCCTGAAAATAACTGTTAGAAAAAACTTGTGCTCCACTTCTCTCTTGTGACATATTCCGGCCTCTTGAGCTTGTAAGTACATTATGGGAGAACCAGTTTTGAAAACAACTTCAGATAACTCAGCCTTGTTATACTAACAATCCTGCCTTGGGCTTCCCACAAGTATCTAGGCATCGCCTGCATTCTTGCTCCCGTGCTTTTCCTCTTCTTGTGAAATCAGGAGCAAGTAAGAGCTGCTGCCTGGTGATTTTGGGATTCTTTTCCTCAGTTGTTGATTTACCCATTTAGTATTGAATTACTTCAATGTGTAGTGTTCCAGCTGGCATTGGAGTGTCACCTCTCCTTGATACAGCCTGTTTGAACCCTTGCATGACAAGGCAGCCAGCCTAGAAGTCACTTCACTGTATATTTGTTTGCTCCCTTTTGCTTTATTGGGGAGGATCTTACCTGCTGCTGAGGTGAAGTGGGCCATCCTATGATCTCAGGGACTTGCGACAAGTGGTGGGGCCTTCTGTGTTCCCTGGGGACTGTGACAGGCACTATCTGGAGCAACTGGCTTGTTTTGTCTTGTGTGTATGTTGCTGAATGGGGCGTCATTGTTTTCTATGTGTGTATGTGGCTGTAAGAGTTTCTGCGGGAGGGCTTCTGCTTATAACTTCTGTATCCTTAGTCTGTGGTTCGATAACCACCGTTTCCTTGGGCTTCAGCAAGCAGTGAAAGCTAGCAGAAGCTTTTCAAAGCTATTATCGCCACTTCCAGATTTCTGCACCTTGCTTGCCCTTGGTCACCTGACTCTCTGATCCCATATGGATCTGTATGATGGACATGTGGTGTAACCTTTGACAGGGGTAGACCAGCTCTAATCTGGAGAAACCTATGGACTTATATCCTCTTCTGTATAATTTCCCCATCAGTGAGGGCAAGCAGCTTGCTTTAGGGCCCTCTCTGTGTGCTTTCTGCTTAGAAAAGCTCAAGCTGTATTGATTTGGCAGTGTCAGGATATCTTAACAGATCAGGGATTATTTATTATTATTCCCAGTTTTTATAAACGTTGGTGCATTTCACTTCCTCTGTACCCAGACTTCATCCTGCCTTGTTGATGGCCTCTTTGATTTCCTTGATTAAAAATCTTGGCTGGGCCTGAGCACTGAAAGATTAGCATCGGCTTGGAGACTTGTGTAGAGAGTCTATGGTGGTCTCAGGTGGGAACAGTGGGGTATCCCTCCCTAACAAGTGCCAGTTCTAAGCTGTCAACTCCCCTCCCCCAAGTGATAGGAATGGATCAGGGAAACTTTCCTTCCAATAAATTATTGTTTTAGTGGGTTCCTGGTGATTGTGGCTATAAGTCAGGCCTCATAGCTTCCTCTTTTTTCCTGTGAGGAACTCAGCCTGTATTTCCTATTTCATTCAGCCCCCAACTCGAGTGCCATGTTGTTATCTCTGTCTTGGCTTTTGTGGCCTAGTGCTCAAAAGGCATGCTGAAATTGGGTGGAGAAACTATTCCTGTCATAGACATTCCAGGTAGTCCAAGGGAAAAATGAACAAATAGTACCCTTATTCAGGTTTGTCGTCGTTCATTCCCATTGTTTCACCCAGAATAGCATGTTGGCAGGACAGGACAGGTGACCAAGGCTTGAGGCCTGAAATGGTTCATACAACTATAATTAAAAGGAAGAAACCTTTCTCTCTTGATAGCTGGCCTTCACATTCTCCCTGATAGGTAATTCTTTATGGGGAGGATTATTCTTCCTTCTCTCTATTTTAAAACACATGGGGCTGACTGTGAATTAAGATGTTCTGTTAGAAGGTCTAGGCCCCAAGCATAATCTTGTGGAGAACAGCTGTGACTAAGATGTGATAATAGGAGATGTGTATGTGGATCTTCCACACTTGGAAAGAGCAATAGGAGTCCTTAGTTTACATGGATGACATTGGGGGGTAATTTCTTCTTCCTACCAGTTACACCCTGGAGATACTAACATGCATGCATTTTGGATATATACCCCCATTGGGGTAAATATTCCCTGTGAGGATTGAGGTAGTGAAAATGGGTTAACTTCTCCTGTCCTGATTTGAATTGCCCCCTCTTCTACCCTCCCCCCCCCCACATACGCACACACCTGGAGAAGCACTGGAGATTTCCCACAGATCACTCCCCTTTGTCGTAGCCATTTTGTGCCTAAGATTGATTTGTGAAGCATATTCCAGCTCTGGCTTCTCCTCCTCTCAGGTGTGATGATATCTGCCATTGCCACTTTTCAACTGCTACGTACAGAGTCGGGTCTTCCCCCAACCACCTCCCCCCATATTATGGTCACCATGTAGCCACCTGCTGCTGTGGGGTGGCTCTGCTTCTGCTCTTTGACACTGCTCGCTCCAACACATGTCTGTCCATGCTGATAAGCTCTAGCTCTGCCTTTGCTGCTTACGTGCCCAGAGCTCTGTCTTCGGCCAGGCCATGCATTGTCAAGCTTGCTTCTTCACTGTGCAGGTGGACGGGTGAAGACGTGGAAACGGCGATGGTTCATCTTGACAGATAACTGCCTTTACTACTTTGAGTATACCACGGTGAGTGCCAAAGGGACGTACTAATTATCTATGCACGTACGTACGTAATACAGGAGTATGTATGCAAGAGGGATGCTAATGCATGACCCTGTAAGAGGGACTTTTGATTGCAAGCAGGCCTTTTAGATATCTGGTCTCTTTTTTTATTTTAGAAATAGGGTGTGTGGCTGAACTCCCTACATTTTAAGTGAGGATTATGTCTAGGATGGGGGTCCTGAACCTTTTTCAGCCTTTGGCAACCTTTTGAATTCTGCAACAGGTTGGCGGACACAACCACAAAATGGCCGCCACGTGAGGCAGAGCTGCACACACAACCACAAAATGGCTGCCACGTGAGGCAGAGCTGCACACACAACCGGATGAAATATAAGTATGCGGGGGAGGGGGGAGAAGACTGATAATTTTAAAAAATACACTAGGAAATAATAATAATAATAATAATAATAAATTTTATTTATATCTCGCCCTCCCCACCTCGGCAGGCTCAGGGCGGCTAACAGCATTTTATAAAAACATACAATAGTAGATAAAAGCCTTTAGATTTAACAATATAAAACATTAAAACATTAAACTTAATAACATTAAAACCAATCCAATAAGTACAGTTATTCAGCGGTATAGATCTTCAACCCGCATTGGCGGATCCTTAATTACCGATCTTCTTAGCAGTCCAAGTGTGCAAGTTTAAAAAGGGCGGTCTTGCAGGCCCTGCGGAACTGATCAAGGTTCCGCAGGGCCCGCACCTCCTCGGGGAGTCGATTCCATAGGGTAGGGGCCGCGATTGAAAATGCCCGTGCTCTAGTATTCTGATATTTAATCAGGGATAGGAAGGAAAGAGGAAGGAAACAGAATAAAACCAATACTGTGGGGACAGTCAGCATTCTTTAATCTGCACAGCCAATCAGACGTGGCCCCACTCACTGTCTTCAAACATTTGGTGAGCATCAGTTCCCACCAGCACCATGTTGGAGATCCCTGGTCTAGGAGAAAGGGATATCTTCCCATTTGTTCAGTTTTGGGATGGAAAAGCATGCAGTGTTATCCTTGTTGAATTCACAAGTGATCATTTCACAGGACAAAGAACCACGAGGCATCATCCCATTGGAGAATCTGAGTATCCGTGAGGTAGAGGATTCAAAAAAGCCAGTAAGTACTACGCCTGGGAGAGTTCACTAACTGGGAGGGTGGGAGCCAAGGTTGTGTATATTTGGTGTTTCAGAAACAGCTACTAGCAGAGCTACATCCTGCACAATTAAATCCCTCACTGGGAAGCCTGCTATAAAGAGGCTTCTGAGGCATCACCAGGTGTCACATTTCTAGACAGCTCTTAAAAGGATAGAAGCTTGATTTGACTGTTGAATTTTGCACTCTGAGACATTTTCTATGCTTGCACAGCAAAAATGCAGAATATACAGAGACCTGATGGAAATATCTATGTAGTGAGAGGATGAGAGATGCCACCTTTAGCATTCCTGTTAGCTCCCTACCCTAAAACAGCTTGTCAGGAATGGGGACCAGCTTACCTCAGGCAAGCCAACAGTCTGATCTCAGCTGGTTTACAGCCCTGGTCTTGAGGGTAGCTGCTTTGGGCCAGAAACCATGTTAGTTTATGGAAAGACCCTAAGAATTGCTTTCCTAGCAGGAGTTCATGCCCAGGAAAGCTGTAGGGAATCCTGACATTCATTGCAGAAATCCTGTGACTTCTGGCCAAACCCAGCAGGCAAGGGAATGCTCCATGCTGTGATATCCCAGGAAATGTCAGAGTCCGGAAGCCATGGTAATCACCAATCCTCCCCACCTTTCCCCTTACAGAATTGCTTTGAACTGTATATTCCTGACAACAAGGACCAGGTGATTAAGGCATGCAAGACCGAGGCAGATGGGCGTGTGGTGGAAGGGAACCACACTGTGTACCGCATCTCTGCACCCACCCCAGAGGAGAAGGAAGAGTGGATCAAATGCATCAAGTGAGCTTGGATGGGAGGGGAGGAACCTTGAGGTTTCGCTGGGACTTGAATAACAGGCTTGGAAGGGGTCCCCTGTCGCAAGGGACACGTCCCTTGCTGATCTTTTGTCCAGCGGTTTTGTGGGTTGGGGAAGCATCCCTGATCAGTTTTGGATTTTCCTAACTTCCTCCTACACTTTCCACATTTGTTTCACTTCAGAGCTGCCATCAGCCGGGACCCATTCTATGAGATGCTCGCAGCACGCAAGAAGAAGGTGTCCTCTACCAAGCGACATTAGTTTCCCCTGGTCTACTTGAACGGTGGCAGCAGCATTGGCAGCTGATGCCGCTCAGTCCCCTGGCAGAGGGCGAAGAGGCTGTGCAAAACCACCTGCCACCCTGACTGGGGAGACTAGCTTCAACTTCCGCTATTCTTTTCTGGCTTGGGGGGCAGGAGGGAGGGGCTAAACTAACAGCAGCCCTCGCTGACTCTTTACTACAAGGAGGCCGTCTTCCTTGCTAGTCCCTCCACTGGTCTGCTTGAAGCCAACTGCAGCATCAGTAGTCCAAAGGTCAGGAAGGGAGGCTGTCGTCGTCTTCCATTCCCCACCACTTGTCATTGCTTGAGCTGGTGGGGGGGCAGAGTGTGTAATGTAGAGAGAAGGGGCAAAAATCCATTCAAGCTGCCATTGGGAAGACTCACTGTGCTTGGTGCTGGTTTAATACTCTGAGACCCAGAACTAGGCATGGACTGTGTACTGTGAGGGCACTGCTCCCTCTGCAATAACAAGGGGTCAAGACTCTAGCTTTGCAGCATAGAGATTCCTGTGCCACTCTCTGGCTTGACATTACTACCTTTTTCTTTAGTTGAGCAAGCCTTTTGGCTTCTTTCCTCCCCAAAGCAATGGAGCTTCTTGATTTCCAGGGGGTTCTCCTTAATAAGAAGTTTTATGAACTGTGTTGGGTAAAGAGCAACAGAGAATGTCACCCCCAGCAACTAACATGCAGAGTAGCCGGTCAGCCACCTCCAAAAGCTGTATCGCCCTTGTTCTAGAGGGCACTGACTTAGGCTGTCTCTGAGGCCAGCATGGGGCTCACTGCTCCACTGTGCCATCAGGAGCAGGTGAGGCTGTTGTGAGCCAGGGGAGGGGCATGTGTGGCTGTGGGTGGGCCCAGTGGGGTAACCCTTGCTGATGCTTTACAGGGTATTCTGCCAACGGCTACTCGTAGTTGGGCGTGATCCTGTCTTATGCAGGCAGCCCAGAGCACTTGTCATCTTTTGTTACCTTTGCAGCTGATAGCTCGAGATCTTGAAAAGGAGAGAGCTGGCAGCATTCCTCTACAGAAGGAAAAGAGGTGTCTGTCTTGCTGCGGTTGTATTTTTCAGCAGGGATGGGGGTTCGGTGGGTTAGGGCAGAGGCTGCCCGGAAGCACAAGCAGGTGGGTGGTGAGGGGGAGACGGGTGGGACTGCTGATGTTTGAAATATGCTGCTGGGGAGTTTCTGGCTGCCTTGAGGTTTGTATGTGTGTGGGAGGTGGGGCTGATCTGTTAGAAGATTGCCTTCCCCTTGTTAAAGGATCATGGTGCTCTTCATCTATTGGACACCTTGACAAACTCCACTTTCTTGACGCAGTATTGGAGTATTTATCTGAGATGTACATACTCTGTATAGATTTTTTCCCCCCTCCTTTTAGATTTATTTGTATTTGTTTTAAATAAAAAAACCCTGTTTTTGTGAAACAGAACAGGATTCTGAAGCACTGCTGTGGCACAAGGGGAAAGCAAGGGGGTTGTGGGAAGAGGGTGGAAGGTTCAGACCACTTGGGTACAGTTTTATTCTGAATCCTTTTCCTTTTTTTTAGTCTTTGCAACAACCTTGTGATCTAGTGCAGAGCAACTGCAGCAAATAAATGTTGATCTCACACTTGACTCAAATCTCCACCTGTGTCTTCCTGTTCTTGAGTTATGTGGATTTCCTGTTTTGTTTGACTGAGTAACATCCTCAGTCAGAGTCTGGTGTGTTGGGCTGCTGGAGGTGTATGATGAGTACCAGGGCAAAAATTGAAGGGGGAGTGATGGGTGGGCAGGTAACTCTTTGGCTAAAGAGAGATTTATGCATGGATCTAGAGCTGGAGACCAGAGTGTCTTCCTCCCCTGCCACATAGCATATGGTAGCAGGAGCTCCTTCTAGGAGGTGCCCAATTGTGGCCCTTTGGGCCTTCTGAAATAATAGTGAAGGGTCCTCTCAGAAGAAGTGGGTGGCAGGCACTGTTTTCTAGCCGCTTTTAATTTGAACACTGGGTGTAGTATACCTGGAACAGAGGTATTAGTGTGCATGTTCTCTGCCAAATATCCATCTGTGTGAGACTCTCCAAGCTTCATTTTGCAGGGAATTGGTGCCTTCTTTCTGTAAGACCAAACAACCCTGGTCTCATGTATGAAAGAGGTGCAAAAACTAACCATTCCTCCATTTTGCTCAGAGTTAGCCTGTCTGAGCTATTTCTTGAGATGCGTATAGTTGAGATTTATATGCACAGTGCAGTCCTAAATCAGTAGTGTGTGTGTGAATGTACAACAGGTATAGGGGTTTATATACTAGAAAAATAAAGAAATAACATAAATGCCAGGCATGGGGGGAGAATCCTTAGCAGTTAAGTGAATGATCTACTGCATTTGCAGATAATCAGTACTTCATTTGAACTGTAGAAGAAGATATTGGATTTATATCCTGCCCTCCACTCCGAAGAGTCTCAGAGCGGCTCACAATCTCCTTTACCTTCCTCCCCCACAACAGACACCCTGTGAGGTAGATGAAGATATTGGATTTATATCCCGCCCTCCTATCCAAAGAGTCTCAGAGCGGCTCACAATCTCCTTTACCTTCCTCCCCCACAACAGACACCCTGTGAGGTGGGTGGGGCTGGAGAGGGCTCTCACGGCAGCTGCCCTTTCAAGGACAACTTCTGCCAGAGCTATGGCTGACCCAAGGCCATGCTAGCAGGTGCAAGTGGAGGAGTGGGGAATCAAACCCGGTTCTCCCGGATAAGAGTCCGCACACTTAACCACTACACCAAACTGGCTCTCCAGTAGAATTTCCAGCCTCCAGTAGACTGTAGAATTTCCAGCCTTGCAGTTTGTAGAATGTGAAGTCAGATTAAGGAATTATGTTGCCTTTGAGCATGGTTAGATGACACTCCCAAAATGCAGACTTGCAAATGTGAAATATGAAAATATTAATTTGGTGATTTGTGGGGCTAATGGCAGGAAAGAAAAGGGAAATATCAGTAGGGACAGTCAAAAAGTGTCACCCTCCATCAAAATCCAGTAAATCAAAATCCTTAATTTTGTTTCTGAATGTTTAGCACAGAGATGTCAAACTCATTTGCTAGGAGGGCCGGATCTGACTTAAATGGGACTTTGTGGGGCTGAGCTGTGTGTGTCCCAAAATGTAAATGCCAGATAGCAGAGATATAGACTTTATAGAGGTTACAGGTCAACACAAAGATATCATTTTTAAAATTTAAAATACGAACATGCTTAATACTCTTGCAGTATTTTGTTTGAAACAGAAAGGGGGATTTTGCAATGCAGTTTTAAAAATAAAACATCAAGAAAAAGCACAAGGATCACAGCAGAAACTTAAAAAAAAATAAAATGCTCTCAGACTGGGAAAACATGAAATGGCAAGGCACTGCAAGCTTCTCTCCCCCCCTCCCCTACTCAGATTAGCAATGGCTCTCCAGTGTAATATCCCCCTTTTGCTGTGGGTTTCTAAGGTAGAGTACTCACTAGGCATTAGTTCTCACTCCACTGAGAAGAGACAAAGCTGGCTCAAAGCATCAACGCTTGGTTTGCAACGACACAACTCCAGGAAGCTTCAGCTGGCCTTAGGAACGCTGGGAAATTCCTCTCCATTGAAATACATAGACTAAAGTTGCAAGGAAAACATGGAGTGGATTTTCTGTTCACATCTGCTCTTCCCAGAAGCCTGAAAAGAAAATCCATTCTGTATTTTCTTTGCAGCTTTGGTATCAGCTTTTAGCCTCCACAAAGAAAAGGCAGAAGGAGCTGGGTACCTCATTGCAGGCAGCCTTGGAGCTTCACAAGGTGAGGGCATGAGGGGTGGAGAAGAGAGCCCCACGGGCCTGATTGAAGCCCTGGGTGGACCGGTTTGGCCCGCGAGCTGCACTTTTGACACCCCAGGTTTAGCACATACTGTTTCTTGGCATATGCACAGAACACAAGGATTACATCATTTGTGTGTGTGTGTGTGTGTGTGCAAAATTCCTTTCCAAGATACCCACCCTCTTAAATTGCTCTTAGAAATGTTGGCTTCAGTAAGCTTTTCTTTAAAAGTAGACTGTCAACTTCATATTCATCACCACTTGCCCCCACTGCCCCTTTCAGCATCTACAAAAATGCTCAGTAATGGAAGTGCATTTGTTTAGTCATGCATGAGAACAAGATTGCAGAGGTGTTACCAGATGGCAGTTTCTTTACTGCAGTTGCTGTTCCTCCTCACTCAAAGCCAAATGGGTGAGGCTACACTTAATGGGATCGTTCGTTACTACAGCACCAAAAATTTTAATGGGCTCTTGTGCTGGAATTATGAAGATATGTCCTGGGCCTTCCTCTGGTTAAATGTAAGGCTGCTCTTTTTTTGCCTTCATGTTGCTCTCTTTTGCCTTAAAGTTTTTGAAAATCAAATGCTGTGCTATTTAATGGGAAGCCATCAGATGGCAGCAGAGAACCAGATTTGTTTCACTAAGCAGAAAGACATTTCATAGATTCAATAGCTTGACTTTTAATAGTCCATATTTTGCTGAAGGCATATGCTTCAGTATTTTTTTTTAAGGATTCAGTACCTCCTACAAAATGTCATTTAGTGTTCACAATTACCCACTATTGCTGTGGACTGGTGCCTGTAACTGAAGTCTTGGGCTCAACGCTCCATTCTGTCCCACCCAAACTAATTTCCCAGCAGTCTCTTAACCAAGGCCTTCCCCATATCAATAGACACACATGTCTTGTCTCCAGAGAAATAGTAATCTTTCAGCAGAAAACATGGGAATTCAAATTTGCTTGTATCTTGCTAGTAATGAGTTTGAACAAGAAAACTGAAGGAGAAAAGGGTTCAGAAAGGCCAGACAATGAGCTTGTGGCTGCCAGATGCAATGTCAAAGTGCTCATGTGTAGGGTTGCCAAATGCCTAGAGCAGGGGTCCTCAAACTTTTTAAATAGGGGGCCAGTTCACTGTCCCTCAGACTGTTGGAGGGCCGGACTGCCGTTACTGTACAAGGCCACGGGCCGTCAGTTCTCCGACTTCTGCATCTCTCTCCCTTCCCCACACCACATACCCCGGCCTGGGAACTCACCTCACCTTGGTATCACCTCACACTCTGTCTCCGCCGCCTCAGCCCAGTGCCGGAAGTGCGTTGCTAACGCGAGTTTAGGTCGAACGTCACTTCCGGTCTGATTTTGCCATAACCCGGTGGGCCGCATCTGGCCCGCAGGCCGTAGTTTGAGGACCCCTGGCCTAGAGGTTTGGGGGGGGTGGAGGGTGGAATTTGGGGAGGGGATATAATGCCATAGAATTCACCTTCCACAGCTGTCATTTTCTCCAGGCGATCTGATCTCTGTAATCTGGATTCCAGGAGATCTTCAAGCTCTACCTGCAAATTTGCAAACTTACTTTTGAGCCATTTAATCAGCATGCTCCAGGCTGCATTATGGACTTGTGAGTAGACAAAAGAAGCCTTTGGGGATGCTTGTATTTATGTCAGAATTTGATGAGAAACTGGTTTTATTAGGGAGTGTTTATGGAGAGAATGGGATGCAACAACCTGGAGAGTACAGGTGAAAAGGAATGCTCAGCTCTATGTAAGAGGTAGGCTTCCCATCAACTCTTCATCTTGTGTTCATCATTCCTTACCTTTTGCTTGGAATAAATACCACCCATTCATCTTCTGTCTTCAGTGCAGCCCCACATTGGGACTGTGCCTGTGTGATGGACGGCTCTACTAAGAAGCTTAAACGTGCTGTACAACAGATAATGGACTGTGAAGAGTTAATTCTTCACAGAGCCAGAAAGCCTTGAGTGACATGCCACTCAAAGGAATCTGGTTATTATCTACTGAACAGAGAAAGACTTCTGAATTGAATGCTGAGGAGATTCAGTCTGATTTCAACCCTGGATTAGAAGAGCCAGTGACTGACAGTTTTGGAATTCAGCCCTTATTGAGGCCACTTTAACACCAACTGGAGAACTGAGGGGAAGTTGGCAAGGATGTTTGGGAAGTAGACAAATACTCCCATTCAAGCCAAAGAAAAGGGACAGATCTAGTGAGAGGAGAATTTCCCACCCAGTTAAACAGGGAGTTAGCTCTGAAGAGTGGAAAGATCCCTGGTCTGGTGTGGTTAGAAATACAATGACCTCATTCTGGGCCCTCCGTTCTGAGATACAGAAACTTCTCTAGGAGACTCAAGGTATCAAAAGGTCCATTTACGCTTTATGCCTTTGCTGTTCCCTGACATTGAGCCTAAAGACAAGGGGACAGTGGTGCTCCAAACTCTCTCCAGATGGAAGGGTTGGAGACCCCTCCTCAGTTTCCCTAAGTGAGGATCTTTGCCTGTATGGCAAGCAGATGTTAAGAATGGCCAAGGCATTGGATATAGACATCACCACAACAGATAATAATCCAAAAGGCAAGGTACTTTACCTGAAATATTCTAGCATTATGGCATTTCTAGTTTTAGAGAGCCTTACTGACCTCACAGCGCCAGTTTGGCAAAAGCCAGCATCAATACCAGCCCCCTCCCAGAGGGTAGAAAACTTGTATAAAGACAAACAGGATTCCTGTGTCTTCCTATCCACCTACCCATCACCTACTTCCGTCATCACCAAAAAGATACAGATATGCCAAAGGCAGGGTCAGCATTCAGCCTCATTCAATAAAGAGAGTCAAGTTCTAGACTCTCTGGGACATAAACTATATCCTTCAGCAGTTTGAACTTCAGGATCTCAAATTAGCAGACCATTGGGGGGGGGCGTGGCTAACAGTGCTTCCTGTGGGAAAACCTGTCTCAGTACTTTTGATACCCTCAATCCCTGGCCAGACTAATTCAGGCTGGGGCCATAAAGCCCTCCAATCAGGAAATAAATGTGAGTAGGCACTGCACACACATCTGCAAGATTTATGGCCTCAGCCATTGTTCTGGGAAAGCATTCTTGGCTGTGTGTGATGGCCTGTGGAAATGCACCGTAGAGTAGAAGACTTCCATGTTAGGGTCTGAGTATTTTTTCACAGACCACAGATGAATTCCTTTCTATGCTTAAAAAGAACAGACTGCCAAATCCCTCTGGGTCCTGCCTTCTACAACTCCACGTCAGTGCTTTACCCCACGCTAAGAGGGTTTTGCCGCCGCCTTCTGTTGCCAAAGGCATCAGCAGCACCAGGCTATTCACCACAATTCTCATCATCAGTATCAATCTCCTCCCTTCCAGAAAAGAAAGTGCCATACAACCTAGGCCTGGAGGCCAACAAGTCCCCAAGAGAGATCAGAGTCAGCAGTAGTCAAAGTTATGACTATCCAATCTAGGCTTCCCAAGCTCCTGCTCAGAAACTTCTTTATAGCCCCCAAAGAACTCTGTTATACATGGCGCAATGACATCACCCAGAAGTGATGTCATTGTGCCGGGCACATCATGTGGGGACACTATAGCAATTCGGGGAAAACTGGTTTTGCGCAGGGACACTTTAGCAAGGGGGGGAAACTCTGTGGTGCCATAGAGTTCCCACAAAATTGCTAGAGCATCCCACACAAAACCATAGAGTTTTCCCCAAATTGCTAGAGCGTCCCTACGCAACGTGTCTGGTGCAATGGTGTCACTTGCAGGTGCATCTGTGAAAAAAGTCCCCCACTGGCTGCTGGTGGGGACTTGGCAACCCTAATCCATTAATTTTCAGGCAGAAGGTCTGTTTCAGGGACAGATAGCACACTATTATGAGGAATGGCAAAATCTGTTTTGATAGTTGGATTCTGCATAGTGATTTTTTTTAAAAAAAATAATAATTTACCTCATTGCCCTCATTGCAGTTGACAACCATATCCTGAGTTTCATCTCTAGGAACATTAAGTTTTGAAGGTGCCTAAATGTAGACTGATTTCTCTTTCATCTGTAATTGAGTTCCTTACACCTGAGTCTTGTCTGGAGTGCTAGAATTTAAAGATGGCTATTTTCACATTTCCATTCACCCCTCACATAAGAAGTACCTTCACTTCAGATATGGTTCTGAGGTTTTCCAGTATTCCGTCCTAATGTTTGGCTTGGCTGCAGCACCTAGGGTCTTCTCCAAATGCACAGTGGTGGTGGTTGCCCTTCTAAGAATTCAAGGCTGCACCATTTCCCTCTATATGGATGGCCAATTCATTATCACATCTTCTAGGGAGCTCCTAAGGCAGGAGTGTCAAAGTGTGGCCCTAGGACCAGATCAGGCCCCCAAAGGGCTCTTATGAGGCCCACAAACAACTCACTGTCATCTGCTCCCTTCTCTCTCTTGCTTCCTTCTGCATCACAGCTTGCTTTGCCAGGCTTGCTCAATCTCACAGGAGTTTCAGAGCAAAGCCTCTATTTTCTCCATTGGCTGACCAACACACAAAGCAACTTATGTACAAAAGCTCTCAAGGCCCAGCCATTTCATGTTTTCCTCTTGGTTTTAGGATCAAAGCATTGACCAAGAGGTTTTTGAAATGAATGTCAATAAATCAAAAGTGGGTTTGCAACTTACAGACACACAGCTGAGCAGCACCTGAACAGCATACTCAAGATTGCTACAGCACAGATATTGTCTCCAGAGTTTGATGCAATAATTCAAAGCAAGAGGTGTCAGTTATCAGAAAATGTTAAATAAGCAAAATATTGCAAGAGTGCTAGTCTTTTAAGCATATATTATTTTAAGTTTTTTAAAAAAACTTTTGGTTGTGTTTATGTCCTTTATAAAGTTTATATCTGAGCTACCCAGCATTACATTTTATGACACACAGGGCCTGACCTGACAAGGTCTCGATAATGTCAGATCTGGCCCTTATAACAAATGAGTTTGATACTCCTGTCCTAAGGGCTCATGTGGACTTGGTTCTTTTCACATGTCAAAGGTTAGGGCTGGTGGGTAATAGGACAAATTCTGTTTTGAACCTTCACTCCTGGTTCTATTTATTGGGGCTTCCCTCAACTCTACGTGTGCTAGGGTTTTTTGCCTCAGGGGCAGGGCCATTAAAGCTATGGTTGTTACCTTTATCCAGAAAAGGTGGTAATCAGTTAGGTCCATCCAGCACCTGCTTGGCCTGATGGCTTCCACCACAGCCGTTATTCCCCCTAGCTGGACTACACATTCTTTACAGAATTTCCCCCAAGAAATACAGAAGCAAAAAAAGAAAAGAGTTAGGGGAAGAACAAAAAAGAAAAAGAAAAGCAGTAAATATAGCTGTTACATTTCTACCTTCCAAACCTGATACTAAATTCTTTCTACATGCAAGTCTTAAATTTTAACCCAATACAGCCATTACATTCTACAGTCTTATTATTTTATTATATATATATATTTTTTACTATTCTATTGCTTATGATATAAATCTAAGCTGTTCATCTTTAATACAAACAAATGAGAAAAGCAAAGAAATCAACTACAACATAAAGCCCACTGGTTAATTTTAACCATGTTAGGGATAAGCACTAACTAACAATATTGACAATAGTCAAAAGCAGAGAAGGTGAATATAATTTCTTTATCCTTAATACTACCTTAATTGCTTCCAACAGAGAAAAAAATGAAAAAAAAAATAACAAAAGCCCAAAATAAAACCTAGCAGACAATACTTTATCTATTACAATATCAACAGATTCTATTGCTAAAAGAAAAAAGAAAAAAAAACCCAGGAGCAGATCTTTAAAATTTTCAAATACCTGTGTTGTCTACCTTATAAATTGACCCAAATTAATTGTTTGTTTAGGTTGAATGTTTTAAGTTTCATTAAACTTTTCGGAGACTATATCTCCTATTTTCATATTACTCTACGAAGCACAAGTTTAATAAACAGTGACAGCCTCATTTCCCATACTTATTATTTTTAGCTAGGTAAGAAATCATACAGTCTCTATAAGCCACTCTCTATTAAATTGCTCTATTTAACTTTATATATACATACATACACACACACTGTATATAAAGTAGGATCCCTAGATGAAAACAGCTCCCTCTCTCACACTTATTTATTTTTGCCTATGGAAAAAATCATACACCTCTATAACCCACTCTCTATCAAATTGCTCTATTTAGCTTTGAAAATATATGATCCATAGATAAAAATAACAAACAGAAGAGAAGCATTCAGATTCTAAAAGTTTCATTTGCCATTTCAAAGCTGCACACCTCTAGAAGTCTTGCTTGCCATTTCAAAGCCGTTTCAAGGCCGCACGCCAGTTTCCTTTTATTAATTCCATATTGACCAATTATGAGAAAGAGCAACAGTTTATAATCCCTTCTTTTTGAAAGCTTTCCAATAATAATAATAATAATAATACTTTTTATTTATATCTCGCCCTCCCCGCAAAGCAGGCTCTGGGCGGCTCACAACACGTAAATACAATGTACAATAAAACCATATACAATAATTACAATTTCAATTATAAAATCATCCTTAAAATCATTAAAACTTACATTAAGATTAACATTATGGTGCTATAGTTAAGATCTTCCATAAAATCCATAAAATTCCAAGTCTTGATCTTCTTTAAATAGTTTGCCTTTTCTCCTTTTGGCACATAGATCTGTTTTACTGAAAGTGATGAGATCTCCACGCCGTCATTTCCTCCTGTAAAAACTTTAATCAGGCTTGATTTCCGCCTCCTTTTTGTAACCGCGCACAATGTCTCCATTTTGATTTCTTTCAACTCCTTTCCCGCCGGATCTTTATCTACTTCTCTCTGTAGACATCACTGGGATACCTTCACCACTCCACTCATGTAAATTTTCAGTTTCACTGTATTTTAAAATAAAGGTTTCCACCTTGTCTTGTATCAACTCTGTCAGCAGACAGATTTCCTGCTTTAAGGAGGGTATGCCAACCATAAATCTTTTTTATCAAACGCTTCAGGTCGAATTGCCATCTTCTCCACAGTATAACTCAGTCTGATAATCAAAGTTAAAAAGTAACTCAAAGTCCCAGATAGTCTATCTTTCTAAATCTGCTCCAGCCATGTGCTTTCCTCTTACATTCCGGTTGTAATTGTTTCAGTCCCGATCAGGTATCAAAAGCATTTCTCTTAAAGATATATCGACTTTTATTCAGTCTGTACTGAAATAAAATAATGCTCTCATTATAGCTTGTTTAATTGTAAGCCAAATCCATTCAAATATCCATGTTCAATTTAAATTATTGAGAGTTCTTAAGTTTATTCTTTGTCTTTTTGAAGCCTCCCTTGGGGGAAAAAAGGGGGAGGATATCCTCCTCTTCCCCTTTTTCTTTGAACAGTCCCAATTGGCATTATAACAAAAGATCCATTAATTGGTAGTAGTAAATAGAAAGACTTACTTGCATGATAGCATTTCGATGATTAAGGTAGAAATATGATGTGATAGAAGCTTGTTAAAAGAAGAAAGCAGTCGGGCATTCATCTCTTACTGCCATCATGGCGACCGCAACGGTGGAGCATCGGGGCAGACAGGAGGGACAGGGACCAGCCATCGTTGTTTCTCTAGGCAGTCAACAAACAAAGGAGACCTGGGGTAATTACTTGGCTGTAAAATACAAGAAAAGCCCCAGGGTAACACCAGACTTAAATACTTAACAACACTTAAAAGTATTAAACATGTATAATTGAGAACAATATGTGAAATAGCAAAATCCACTCTAACAAGGGAAATTCTGCTTACAAATAATACAACAAAGTAATACAATATAACACAGTGCAATAATCAATACAAAAGCAGGTTGCTCTTGAGAAGTAAATATCAAGCCAGTTCAAAATGTGGCTTAGCCAACAATGTTCTTCTTTGGCTGCTCGAGACTTGACCACTTAAAGAAGCAAAGCTGTACTGGTGATCGATCCTGATTATAGATATTAAGGTTTATTTCAGAGGTGGTCCCGGGAGGCTGGGGAGATAAGTTTGGAGGATTTATTGTGGAAAACTCAATTGCATCAATCCCTTGATTGGAGGGAAGTATTATTCCCAGCTTTCCTTGGATGTTTTAGAATCTAAATCGTGGCTAACTTTTCCATCCAAATTTGCAAGTGGGTGCCAAAACTTTGACATATCCTTTTGAGTCAAAGCCAAGGCAAGTTCTTGCCATGATTCTTTCTGTGGGAGTTTGTGGCAGTCAAGCAGGAACTAAGGATAAAGGGGGCTCTGGCCTCCAAAGCACATGATGGTTTAGTGGAAAGACACTGTGGTGTCTGCTCCAGAGGAGAGGGGTGCCCCTCTTCAGTTCCTAGGAGCTGGAAAAATATCTGTGGATGGCCTGCACACAGGCACAGTCCCAATCTATGTCCGCACATCAATGGACAGGTAAGTACAATTCTGTTTTCCTTACTGCTGCTTTGAAAAGCAACACAATGAAGTTACTCTGCTGGCTAAATTCCAGTGAGCGGTATGTATGCAAATGTATAATCTACACTCCTGCTCCTTACAGACTGGGATATTTAATGAGCATGAGGGTCCCAGCTCTGCCTGTCCTCAGCAACTAAGGGGAGGACTAGAGATCATTTCATTGTTTTCAATTCCAACTGCAGGCATTGTGCAAACACACATAAATCATACACAGAGCCAATTCCCTTGTTAGAAGCTTGCTTTTGTTTAATTATTGAGCAGTATTATTTCAACAAGCGGAGGGGGGCATATGTTCGCAGAGTACTGCTTTGAAGCAATGGCAGCATGGGAAGTAGTTATAAATACTGGCGCCAGGGCTTTTTTTGTAACAGGAACTCCTTTGTATATTAGGCCACACACCCCTGATGTAACCAAGAGCTTACAGGGTTCTTAGCACAAAGTCTACTGTAAGCTCCAGGAGGACTGGTTACATCAGGGGAGGGGTGTAGCCTAATATGCAAAGGAGTTCCTGCTACAAAAAAAGCCCTGACAGGGGCCATTCCAAAAGCCATCTATATAGAGGATCATTAAACTCAACAATCTGAGCAGGGTTTATCAAACCAAACAAAGCAATTTTTTTGATACCTGGGGGTGCACTCAGGTGGACCTGTTCACCACGAGCTGATCTTAAGCATGGATCCTGCCAGACTGCCTAAGCTTTTGTCCAACGGAACCCAAGACAATAGATGGTGCCAGTGTAGAAGTAAAGAAGAGGAAGAACATCTTCACCAAGAGCCAGACTTCTTTGTATAAATCAGGTGTCACCTTAGGTAACAATTTGGCCTTCTATTGTCTCCTTTAGATAAGTTTAATAGCTTGTTAATCACTTCCACCCCAATACCCTTGCCCATTCTTTGCCCTAATGGTCACCCTGGAGCCCTCCCCCTTTCTGCCCATTGTTACCTGGAAGCCCAATCAGGTAACTAGGGCCAGGTCTGCTCATTGGCCAGGTATGGGTATCCAATCAGGTGCCCCTAATAAACTGGCCATTGGCTACCACACCAGTCCAGCCCTTTTGGTCATTGCGGAGCCTCCCCTTTCTCTGAGGTCACGTACCAGCTGACCACCTGTCATCTGCCCCTGAACTTCCTACCCCCTAAGGGCTCAAGGTAGTCCTTATAACCTCTGATCCAACTCCCCACATGTGTGCATCTGACAGTACCACATACCCCACTGTTAGAGATGCCCCCGATACATGATCAGTTGAGGGTCCATCCCCCATCTCCTTTTTGTCGCCATTGGAGCCTTCCTTGGAGACTACGATAGGTAATTATTACCCTGTTTGTCAATCCTTGTATGCACCCCTGTCTATTTCTATCTTACTTTTATTAGGACTGTATGGGCATTGTGTGACTTTATACTCTTGTATGTTTGTCTTTATTTCATAATAAACCTTTTATTATTATTTTACATTGTCTCGTTATTGGGTAAGTTCCAAAGCAGACACCTTCTGTATAAACAGGTTTTTGATCTCTCTAAACGGCAGATTGCCCTCCCCTCTAAATCCCCCCAAATCCTATTTTTAGGGCAGTTTGCTTAACAATGTAGAATAAATATCAGATGCTTGAGAGCTGCAAGACATGAATGTCAGATGTTAGAGTGCAAGGAGACTAGTTACATGCAAATTGCATTTACTTTTGATGTATGCTGACAAGATTGTAGAGGTGTTACTGAATGGCAGTTTGCTTACTAGAGTTTTCTATCACTTGGAGTAGGGGTGGCAATGGGGTGCATAGTGTTGCAATCACGTACTTATAGTACATGACTCAGACTTATGTTGGCAAGAACTGACCTTGATTGAAAGTAAGCCTGCACTGCAAAAGTATGCGACATCGCTCTCTGCCTTATCAGTTCAGTTCAACTTCATTCTAGTCAGCAACCAGATTCAACTGACAAGAACGTTATCAGGTGCACAGGTATTCTTCCTGCCTTACGCAGGAGTTGTCCTTGAAAGGGCAGCTGCTGTGAGAAACCTCTCAGCCCCACCCACTTCACAGAGTGCCTGTTGTGGGGGAGGAAGATAAAGGAGATTGTGATCACTCTGAGAGTCAGGGTAGAGGGCGGGATATAAATCCAGCGTCGTCTTCTTACGACGTCAAGCTCTGTACCCCAGAGTTTGGATGCTCCCTCCAGCTTTAAAGAAGGAGTTGTGCATTGATGCCTGGAGTCCTTGCAGAACAGTCCCTTCCTCCTCTGATAATGAAGTCTTCTCCTGTATCTGGTCTCCTGTAAACATTCTTCACCACAAAATTTCCTTCCTTGGAAATCCTCTTTTCCTTGAAGCTCAACAGCTGTCACTCCATTTTCTTTCTGTAATTTTCTGAAGTTCTTTCTGATGTTAGGAGGATATCATCATCATCATCATCATGGTGGTTGTTGTTAAATTTATCATTCTCCCAAACCCTGCTACAATGTATAGAAGCATTACAAGCAATTGCCAACTAAAACAAAAGAACAAATGAGAGATGTGTTATAAAGACAGATGGCAGATACTAATACATTGGCCAGATTTGCAGACTGCTAGCCACTCTGTGGGCAAAGGGGAAAGCAAGCCTGAAGAACAGAAGAGGGTGCCAGCCAAGATGGAATCTACCCCATGACCTTCAAAACTGAACCTTTGAGGGTGATTCATGACAAAGAAATAGTTCCTGTTTTCCAGTTTTCTGGTTACTGTGTGTGAGTGACTGTTCTGACTGTTGACTGCTGATTTTCAAAATTGCCTGAGCCATTTTGGGTCCCATTTGGGAGAAAAGTGGCCCAGAAGCAAGCATTCTTTCATTAAATATATTGATAAGCCTCCTTTCATTAAATATGTTGATAAATTGTGCTTACAGACAGCCATGCGATGGCAGCAGAGTACCAGATTTGATGTTTTAGAAAGAGCCCACCTGTCAGACAAGTCCTTTAAAGAAATCTCTTGTTTAAGGATCTAGCCTTGTTTCTGCCTGTTTGCTTTTTTCCCCATCGTTTAGCATCCCCAGGGCTGGTGCTAGCCTTTCTGGCATCCTAGGCGAATCACCCACTAGCGCCCCCCCCCCCCCAATTATTAAAAAATATAGAGAAATTGAAGAGTGCCAAACTTGAAACTTTTCACATTTTTAATTTACTGATTTTTAATTTTTCGAAAAAAAATGTGATGTTATAAAAAAAATTGTGAGAATAAGTGCTTGCCGGCCATGTTAGGAAGGAGGGTGGCAGGACAGGATGAGGTGGGAGGCCAAGTCACACATCGGGGAGAGGGGATGGCTTGGCTTTGTTGAGGGCAGCTTGGTGATGGGAGAGGACAAGGGGACAGTGGTCAGGAGCCAGTCATGCGTCAGGGAGGGTGCCCCCTAGGCCAGGTGGCGCCCTAGGCGACTGCCTACTTTGCCTACTCCCACACGCCGGCCCTGAGCATTCCTGCAGAACGATTCTGTGTCCATAGTTATATAGTAGTGTTTTCAAGTTTGTTTAAAGGTTTAGAATTGTGTTCATTACGAGCTAATTCAGATATCTCTGTGATGGAACAACCTCATTTGTTTGATATGTAGTATGTGAACATCTTCCCCTGTGTTTGTGAGCAGATGCCACTTCTTACCCACCTGTGAACTCAGATTAAATAAACAGTGTAACAGTTTAGGGAGAAATAAGTTTTAGTACACTTACAGGGCTATCCTATGCAGAATTGTCTGGTGGTCTAACCTCACTGAAATCAATGGATAAGATTGCATAGGATTACATGATAAATAAACGTAAAGCAGTTTATCTCAAGAGGCAGCATAGAGATTTTCTAAAGACAATGAAGTAGCATCAATGAAGAGGATGTTTAACAGCTCCCCTGTCAGACAGCTGGGGATTTACTGCTTCTTTCCTAAACAATCAATGCGACATTCAGGAGTCTTGTATCTTCATAATTTAAACCCAAGTACTTTGATATTCAAAAGCTAAGCAATTTGGTGATATACCATACATAGCTAGTCATTAACACTATGCTTAAGTATCATAGGTTTCTGCTTCACAGACTTCAATGCAATTTATATGGTCTACATGGAAGGTTCTAGCACAGGGATATCAAACATACAGCCCATGGGCCATATCCATCCTGCACAGGGCTCAAAGCTGATCCTCAAGCAACTTCATTATCCTGCTTCCTTTTCCAGAGCTGTTGCTGCAGCCATATGGAAGTTTGCTTTCCCCCCAGCTCCCTCAGTGGCTCTTTGCTTCCTGCCTCTTGCCTCACTCCCCCTCCCTTGCTCTCTCTCTCTCTCACACATACACAGCTGCTTCATTTGGGAGTCTCTCTCTCTCTCTCTCTCTCTCTCTCTCTCTCTCTCTCACACACACACACACACACACACACACACAAAGAACTTAGAGGCTGCTTCTTGCTTTGTGCAGGAGAGATACAAAGATAAGCCCCCCCTTACTCTTTCTTTCTCTCTCTTTCTTTGGTATAGAGAGCTTCTGCTTCCTTCTCTGGGGCTGCTCCTCTTTTGGGGAGGAAGGGAGGGAAAGGAAAGAGAGAGGGAAAAAAAACAAAGTTGGGAGCTTCAAGACCAACAATGTTTTTATTACAGATGTAAGTTTTTGTGTTCAAGCACACTTCTTCAGAGGGAGGAAGGGAGAGTAGATGGATCCTTCTGACAAGCACAATGTAACTGAGGAAATTATTTTGCCTTATTCGGAAAAGTTGTTTTAAAAAGAAGATTGGATTTCTCTGTTTCTATCTGGATTTTCTTTTTTAAAGACCCTGATTAGAAATTAGCACACTTGGATTTGGTTCTTATATTATGGAGAGTAGAGTGGTTTCAGATGCCGAATGATAATAGAACACATTGGTAATGAGACAGGAAAATTAACTCTCAATTCAGTCCAGGTGGATACCTTGTCGGAGCTTCATTATCAATTGCAATTCAGCAGTCTCTCTTTCTACTCTCCCTTTGAAATTCCTTTGTAAAAGCACTGCTAGGTCAGCAACTGAATGTTGTGGTTTCTAACCTCAGACTTACATCCATTTATTCTTTGAATCCTCCTGGATGGAATTGAGAGCTTTGTTTCCTGTCTCATTACCAATATTGGTATCTCCACACCTACCCCTCTGCATATCATTCAACATCTGAAATCACCTCATGCGATATTTTATGGCATGCGTGGCCTGGCCCAACAAAGGGACATTTATGTCAGATCTGGCCCTTGTAACAAATGAGTTTGACACCTCTGTTCTAGCATGCTGTGACTGTTGATAAGTGATGTCACTAGAACCTTCTCAAAGAATCTTGTCTCTTGGCAGTTGGAGAAAGCTTCAGTTGAACGCCTTCGAATCTTAGTGGTACTTTGGCCAAATGAAAAGGTTGTTGCATCTCTAATTGTTCTTGCCCTGAGCCGTGAGACAAGCCAAGTAAGTAGTCTTGTTAAATTAAAACAGTAAGCTGCAATCTCACAATCTTCTAAAAATTATACATTAAGGCAAAGTATATGTAACACCGGAGACTAATATCTCCTGATAGTTTTAGTAGGTACTGTAATGAAGCTCTAGATGGGTTCCAAATTGTGCAAGCATGTACATTTAACCATTTTTCTAAAAATCTCCACCCCCAAGCACTTAAATGGAAAAACATGCAGTGTTTATATTTGTCATGCAAGGCATTTTTTCTATTTTCAGTGCACCAGCAGAAAGAGGGGTGTGTGAATTTGACTGTCACAGTAAAAGAGGGGAAGAAATGCTTATTTCTTTCCCCACGTCTTGTTTTTTCCCCTCACATATGGAGGGGGGAGACGCTGGGTTCACATATTTGAAATTGAGGGGTAAGTCCTGCTGAGGGAAACATCCTCACATCCATTTAAAGATCATTTATCTTCTTTCATTCTTTCTCAGATGACTCAGTGGGGTTAGGGTTGCCAAGTGCAATTCAAGAAATATCTGGGGACTTTGGGGGTGGAGCCAAGATCAAGGCTGTGACAAGTATAATTGAACTCCAAACGGAGTTCTGGCCCTCACATTTAAAGGGAAGGCACACCTTTTCAATGCCTTCCTTCCATAGGAAGTAATGAAGGATAGGGGCACCTTCTTTTGGGGCTCACAGAATTAGACTCCCTGGTCCAATCTTTTTGAAACTTGGGGGGAATTTCGGGGAGAGAAACTAGATGCTATACTGAAAATTTGGTGCCTCTACCCCAAAAAACAGCCCTCCCAGAGTCCCAGATATCTGCAGATCAATTCTTAATTATTTTCTATGGAAATAAATCTTCATAGAGAATAATAGAGTCCCCAGCAGACATTTCCCTCCCCCCCCCTCCCGCTTTCTGACGACCCTGAAGCGGGGGGAGGGCCTCCAAACCGGGGGATCCCCTGCCCCTACCTGGGAATTGGCAACCCTAAGTGGGGTGCATAGCCTTTCATATATCTCTGGCCAGTTGGAAGGCAAAAACAATTGTTCTCCAACTGAGTTGTTCTGTTTTCTTTAGTGGCACCCACTGGTCCCTGTATATGCATTGACTCTGTACTGAAGTTTAACTCAAAGTGTGGAGGCTTGAAGCAGTGGTGGCGGCTCATATACTCACTTCCTCCTCCTACCACAGCCACTTGTTGATTATATAGAAATATGTCACTTGCACAAGAATTTCCAGCTTGTCCACTTTGTCTTTGTAGTTAACTGTTGAAGAATCAAGATGGCAACTGATAAACGCCTGGACTTCATTGAGAAGTACTGCGCTATCTCTCTCCGCATGAAACCCGACAAATGGGCCAAGTTTGCAACAAGCGAGGATGTCCTTGCTATGCTTAATGAGTTCTATGAGAAGCCAGACTTGATGGCACTTGTGATCACCCTCAACCCTACTGGACAGCTAGTCCCTTGCATTGGCTTTCCATCAACGCTGAAGAGTAAAGGGGTTTACTTTGTGAAGAAAAAAAATGAAAACATAACTAAAGATAACTTCCAAGAGGCACTCCTGGTAGGAGATCTCAGCCCTTCCCCAGTAGAGCAGATGATGGCTGTAGTGGAAGAGGTAAGCTTCTAGTTTCCATTAAACAACCACTATTCAGTACTTTCCAAAGATTGTTAAGAGAAGCATGGGTTTTGATTTGGCAGATGAGGGTTTGTGGCATACTCCACCTCCGCTTCACACTCAAGTAGCATTCTCAATATTGTATGAAGACTGAGAGCAAACTGCTGTGAAGTTATAATAATATCCTTCTTTTTCCCTGTCTTATGTGATGCCAATGCAACACGCTATTTTAGAGTGTTGGTATGGAAGAAGCAGACCCAAATTCCAATCCCTTCTCCACTGCAAAGTTCACTAGATGGCTTTGGGCAAGTCACTTCCACTCATAATCACTTCCGTAATAATCAAAGTCCCAGGTATTATGAGGATAAAATGCCTAGATATCTCTTGGAGGAAAAAAAAATATGGTTTGTAATATTATTTGTACATAGAGTTTAGGATCCCAAGATTATTAGAGAATCCCCAGACCATAATGCTGTGTTACAGCAGCACTGTGTAGGTAAGGCTGAATTATCCATATATACATCCATTTGTTTAAGAAAGGATACCCCAGTTTTTCATGGTCCTACTTTACATACTGGATGGTATCTTATTTCCTGTAGCAAGTCATAAGCATTTGAGTTCTGTAGCAATTTATGACTGTAGCACATCTTCATAAAACATATTTATAAAACTTTAATTTCACACAAACTGTTAAAGGGAGTGTATGTTAGGTCCATGGTTTGTTGCCTTTCTATTGTATTGTCTATTAGCCTGCATTAAATATTAGGGGCTGAACTTATGAACATATGAAGCTGCCATATACTGAATCAGACCGTTGGTCCATCAATGTCAGTATTGTCTACTCAGACTGGCAGCAGCTCTCCAGGGTCTCAAGCTAAGGTTCTTCACGCCTATTTGCCTGGATCCTTTTTAGTTGGAGATGCCAGGGATTGAACCTGGGACCTTCTGCTTACCAAGCAGATGCTCTGCCACTGAGCCATAGTTGGGTTTTTCCACAGAAGTAATAAAGCCTCAGTTTACTATTTTTCAGATGGAATTAATTATGCCGATGCTTCAAGAGTAAGATGCAGTTATAGCTAGGCTATGGAAGCATTTATAGACTTAAGACTGAATTAACTATGCCTGTTTAGGTACAAATGTCAGGTCTCCTATATTTACAAATTTAAAGGTTCAATAATGTGAAGAAGGTTGCCTGACAAAGAGAATGCAAGGTTTCAATTATATATTAGTAAATGGTTCCTAGTGAAAACACAAGGAGTACTGTGGCACCTTACAGACTAACAGCTCTATTGTGACATAGCCCATTTCATTGGAAGCACGGTCTGGGGTCTCCTCAACTAGCAGATAAATGTACATGAGTATAGATAAGAAATTGTAAACAGTAAAGACAAAAGGCAATAAATTACAAAAGATAAAAGCTTTTCTATGCAAAGCTCAAATGTAGCTATGGGAGCAATTGGCTGCAGCACAATGCCTAATGGTACAATCCTGTCCTCAAGTCATGGCAGCTAGACGGGGATCTACTCACAGGTCAATTCTGATATGCTGAAAAAGTACGCGAGTACATTGATGAAGTGGATTGGCAACAGAGTAGCATTACTTTGGTAGTGGTGATGCACAATACCAGTATAACGCTGGCAGAACGATGATGTAGCAACTACCAGGGAGTACAGGAATATAGGATCAACCTACTCATATAAGGGCATTTTTCAGCCACTTGACTATTTTAGAACAAGTGGATCCTTCAAGAACATTTTAAGGTGCTATTAGTCTTGATGTAATTCAGGTGCTGTGATCTGTAATAACTGAAACCAAGATACCTGTGGCAACATTAAAGCAGCCCTTGTCTTCTAGGTAGTCTACTCCTTATTCATGAAGAGTGAAAACCTAGCTGGGTGGCCTCAAGTGGTAGCTGAAGATGTTATAAGGCAGGCACACAGGCTAAAGAATGACATGTTTGTGATGGGAGGAAAGATCAAGGGGAAAACACTGCTGCCTTTGCCAGAGCGTATTGAAATGTTATACAGTGCAGCAGATGTGTATGACAGGTGAGTGCTTCTAAATAACATCTGCCAGTGCCTATACCTTTTCTATTGTGTACCAGAGTTGACATCATATATAAGACCCATTTATTTTTATTTATTAAAATCCTCAAGGCTCTAGAGAACTTGTTGAGAAGGTAAAGAAGTGCATGTATTTTTGGCATGCCTCCATAGCCATCCTTCCTCTTACATCTCTCCTGGTTGTCCCTGTCTTTCCACCAATCCCCAGTGCTTCCATCAACTAAAAATGTCTGGATTCTGCACACCACTCTGTACATCCATGTATCTATAGATATTCTGATTCACAGAACTGAATCTGATCACAGAATCTGGGCTTACTGATAACAGGATAAGTGGGTTTTAGTGCAGAATCCTTTATTTCCTACGTCAAGGAAATACATTACATTGCTCCCCAAGGACGGAATAAAGAGTCAGACACAGAGTATTGGTATAAAATTGGGCCACTTTATTCTATATTCCAATAAACAGCAAGGGTACCCCACGGCCTGGCCAGGGCTAGGGGTCACCGCGACCGCTCCCCTGCCATTAACGGGCGAGAGACCCAGCCCCCCAGCCGGAGCTGAGTGTTACTCAGCTCCCTCCAGGCAGGCCCAGCAGGGAGGCACGTACCAGAGGGCCCAAACCCAGATGCACGTCTCGCCAGAAAGGCACCCTCTAGCCGAGCCTCCCGGCAGTCTGCATTCTCCAAACCCGGGTGTTCAAACCCCAAGGTTGATCATGCCAGACCCCAAATTCCCCAAAAGGGGGATGCTTCACAGTCCTCCCCATGCCTCATAGTGCCCTAAACCTCAAAAACCTGCCACTACTAAGGCCAAGTCTCTACTTAGGGCTTAGCGCCCACTGGGAGGCCCAAAGCCACCCGCAACCCTTGCTGCAAATCTCTCAGGAAAAGCATATTACCCTTTTCCGAGAGATGGACCCCATCCCCTCTGTAGAGGTCAGGAAATTTCAATGAAATGTCCGGATGGGGCAAATAGTGGCCCAACCCCTTTTCCAGCACCTTCCTGATCTCCTTATTAGCCTTATACCGGGCCCTTTCTATAGCTGCAGGGTCCCAAGCACAACGCCACACCAGGCGGGGCAGCATAGCTGACCAAATTATGGTGATCCCAGGCCATCACTCCCGAATGTGCTGGAAATCATCCCGGGCCTGCCAAACTAAGGCCTTGCCCTTTAAGAGTCCGAGATCATTACCTCCCAGGTGAACAATTAAAACCTGAGGAGGAGGACCCACACTATCATTAAACAACAAAGGCAGCAGGCCCGGCCACTGAAGGCCCCAGCGCTCCTGCCATTCGATGCACACATGTTGACTGAGTCCCAGCTGAGAGCCAACCGCAGTTCTCTGTGCCTAATGAGCGGCCCAAAACACATGGCTATGGCTGCATACGAGAACTCAGCTCCTCTGGCCAGGAACAACAGCATCTAAAGAGAAAAAACAGTTAAACAAGAACAGAACAGAACCAACAATAAACAGCCACCATGTCACTCACGGCCTAATAAAAGGTCACATGTAGGCCTTATAGGCCGATGAATGCCACATGCCCAACCTCTGAATGGAGGTGGAAGGATACCCCATGACAGCTGCTGTCGAGGCTGCCCCAATTCTAAAGGAGTGGGTCCCAAACCACACCCCAGACAACCCCAACTCACCTAAAGCCCTTGACGTTACTGCCCAAAACTGATGCTTTGTCAACGGGCAACCATCCGAATGTATAAACAAAACCCCCTCCATGGGCCCCCTAACTGCCAAATAAGCAGCCAACGCAGTAACTGGACACAGCTCAAGCTCTGAACAACTACCCAACTCGAGCACCGTACCCTTCTGCAACTGATCCGTCTTAGAGCGACGGACAGTGATGACTGCCTTTCCCACAAATAGCTGCAAATCCCTTAACAACAGAGCCTTACCAGAAAGATCGTTTCTAGACTGTGCCACCAGCTCACTTACTCTAAGAGCTCCCCCCAAAAGCTAACAAAGACGCAGCGTGAAACAAACAAGCTTCAAATGACGAAGCACACACCACGTCCCACACCCTCTTCAAACCCCGCAGAATCGAAGGAGACACAGGATTCTGCGTATCAACCCTGGGACCGGCCTCTCTGGCCCACCCTTCCAGCATTTTTCAAATATGTAAGTCAGCTGTTTCCTCCCTATAACCCAGCGCCTTACTGGCAAAAGCCAATGCAGACAGGTGCCCCCTAATTGATCGCACAGCCAACCCCTTACCTCGCAGTGAAACACAGTAATGGAGCAAATGCTCCACCGGGAGGGGCCAAACCCTGCAATACCCTACCTCAGCCCTAAAGTCTTCAAACTGCCGCACAGCCCGTTCGTAAGACTTCCTGGTGCTGGGCGCAATGGCTAGACCTATCGGTCTGCAGGCTTCGGCTCTCCAATCAGCCATAGCTCCTGGGGCATCGGCACCGGCTCTGTGTCGGCATCCGGGGCCAACTGACGAAACCTCTCCATCTGTTCACGAGATAGAGCGTCAGCAACCCCGTTACTCACCCCAGGAACATGCTTGGCTAAAAACAAAATGTTAAGCCGCAAACAGTGAAGGCCCTCATCGATCTCATAACCCAGCCAGATTTGGATGAATTAATGACGTGTACCACCGCCATATTATCACACCAAAAATGAACGGTGTGATTGGCCATATCCTTCCCCCACAGCCAAACCGCGACTAAAATGGGAAAGAACTCAAGAAACGTAAGATCTCTGTTCACTCCTACCTGTGCCCAGGAGTCAGGCCAACTATCCGCACACGAATGACCCCGGAAATAGACTCCAAAACCCAAAGATCTAGAGGCATCAGACATGACCTGGAGCTCAGCTTCGAGCCTCATGTGGTCCCTCCAAAAAGAGACTCCATTAAAGGACTCCAAAAATTCCTGCCAAACCTTCACATCATCCCTCATGCTGCAGGTGACCCTAGCTCTATGCTGAGGCAAGCGTAACCCTGCCATAGCATCACACAGCCTCCTAAGAAAAGCCCTTCCAGGAGCAACCACTTTGCAAGCAAAGTTGAGGCGCCCAACTAGCTGCTGCAACTCCAACAAAGTAACCTTCCTTTTAAGAAGAAAGCTAGAAATCCTAGCCCTCAGCTCCAGTATTTTCTGAAGAGGCACCCTAGACAACTGCGCAATAGTGTCAATCTCAATCCCCAAAAAGGTCAACCTCTAGGTCGGACCTTCAGTTTTCTCAGGCACTAAAGGAACCCCAAGCTCCACCGCCAGCTCAACAAAGCCAGACAGCAGCAGCCCACAATGCCCAGTCCCCTCGGGACCCACAAAAAGGCAGTCATCCAAATAATGAACGCCATCCTGCAAACCCACTTTCTCCCGCACAGCCCATTCTAAAAATGTGCTGAAATGCTTGAAAGCAGAACATGACACTGAGCAGCCCATAGGCAATGCTCTATCCATGTAAAATTGACCCTCAAAAGAAAACCCTAAAAGCTCAAAATCATCGGGATGGACAGGTAAAAGGCGAAACGCCGGGGACATAACCTGCAGCCAAAGCTGCTGATGAATCCGATCCCACTGAAGGGACAGATACAGGGCAGCCCTCATCCTAAAATCCTGGTCATATTGTAACCAGGCTGGTCCACTAAAGGCCGTATAGCCTTTATAAATTATGTCCAAATACTGAAACAGAGATGCTGCCCGCCATGGCTGTGCCCTCGCAGTCACCCCGGCATAAATACAGAACCCAGGAAGCCAATTAGCCCAGGTCCTGTCCACCTTTCGTTTTTTTTTTTTAATTTCTCCTTCTCTTTCTCATCTAATTCTTCCTTGTTTTTTTTCTCAACCTCCTGAAAGAGAAGAGAAAAAAATCCACGTACTCCCCTTTTAATATTTTTTCCCTAGTAGCGGGAAGCAAATGGTCTCCCAGCAGCGAGGCAACCTCCCCAAATGGCAAAGCTGCAAAAGGCACCATCCCATATGCTGAGGGTGCCCCCATAAAGGCACCAGCCATGCCAGGATGCCCTGCGCCTGGGTACATACTAGGAACGCCTTGTCCACATGGCCAAGCCCAATTCTGAAATGCACCCAACGCAGAGGAGCCAGGCGCCCCTGCGCTTGACATGGAAGCGCCCTGCCCGGCCGCCGAAGCAGGCCCCCATGTTCCCCATGGCCAGACCTGCCCAGGCCCCACCTGTAAATTATCACCCAACCTACCTCCAAATCCAGCAGGAACCGATGGCAAAGCGACCCCCGATGCTCCAGCCGCCATCAAACCCACATCCGGACCACAAAGGCCAGCGTCCCTGCTAGGCACAACTCCACCAGACCTGCCCTCAAGAATAGACAGCCTGGTGCGAATACTCGCCTGCTTACCCTTCTTAGATTGCCTCACACCTTCCTCCCCACCTGGAGAAAGAATGCCCGCTGCCTGTTCCAATGCTCTCAATCTACAAGCAATATTGGAATCAACCACCATATCACTCTCCTCGTCAGAAGAGGATAACGGCAGCGGTGGCCTTTTCGCAGGAGCCTTGGGCGCCTTAGGCGCTGGCTGTTTCCCTTTGGGTTTGCCTGACCTTTTTCCACCAGCCTTCTAAATAGCAATCACAAGACCACAAAAAGGCCTCCTGAAGCTCCACTCTAAAATGGCTCCCCCCTGGAACAAGAAAGGGAACTCAAAATGGCCACAAAAGGCCTCTGCTGCACACCAATGTCCCCAGAAGAATCCACCCAACCAACACACACACCCTCACCTAAGGCTCCGGCCTGCACAAACCTCCGATTAAAACGGGGAAAGGCCAACCCCTGGGCTCCACAACCCCTGCCCCAGCAGACCCCAAACCCTAGGCAGACTCAGCCAAAAAGAAGGACAACGCCATGTCCTCCACCGCCTCCGATGCCGCTGCCAGCTCGCGGCACTGCAGCCGATGCTCCAGCCAACGCTTCACCCGCCGCTGCCCCGCCGACTGCCACAACAAACCCCGGCAGCCTCAGCCCGATCGTCTGCCAAGACGAAGGAGCCGACGAGGAGCGCAGTTAGACTGTCAGATCCCGCCTTTTTCTCTGCACGCCGAAACGGGCGCCCCCCCGACTCTTCCCATCCAGGGAAGCAAACTCTGCTCATGCAGCCTAGCAGCTACACTGCAGGCTGCAGGCATAAGAATGCAGTGCAAAGAGGTGGAATGGATCATATTACAGTGCTGCTGGGACTGAGGAATCTAGTGTTGTGATTTGCTAAAAATCCCATTTACTGTTATTTCACAACTGATCGGACATTAAAGCTGTTTGCATTTCATCACATTCTTATCCTTTGTCGTTTTCCAGTGTCTCTGTAGCTGTGGACAGTACTTTATTGCATTCTATTGAAACAATAATCATTGACTGGTCTCATCAGATCCGAGACATCTTGAGCAAAGACTCAGCACAGCCACTCTTAGATGGTTTGAACCCATTACCCAAAGTGGAGTTTGATTTTTGGTACACTCGGCAGGTAAACCTGCAATGCATAAATGAACAGGTATGATAACAGTTATTTTCAGATTTGGCTAAACATCATATAGGAATGAAAGTACATTGCTATGGTAATGCTTTTATGCATACGTGCTTTTTTCCCTCTAGCTGTATGCCCCTCAAGTGCAAAAGATTGCTGATATTTTGGAGAGGGCAAAGAGCTGTTATTGGCCAGCACTCAAGAATGTTTTCAAGGATGTATCTGCAGGTATAACCCTATTTCTTACAATCCTAACCAGCACATTGTATTGGATCACATTGATCAATGGCTGCTGGGATCATTAAGATGAAGTTTCTCCTCGATTCACCCATTTTATATCTTTGCTTCTATTCAGGACTGAAGGAAGCCGATGATATTAACTTGTACTTGCAGCCCCTAAAAGTTCTCTTAGAAGAAATGGAACAAGTTGAATACCCCCAGGTATGTAAAATTTTTAGAAATGCTGTTAGAGACTTATAGACGACCTTGCTCATATATAACCAACTGTATTATTGTTCTCCGGAAAGGCTAGTCATTCATCATTTTTACTGGTACAATCTCACCAATTATAGTGAGAGTACACGACTAATGCTCTAGTTTTCTCCTGTTTTCAGCCTCCTTTCCAATGCCTGTGGATAGAGCCAGTACTGCCCTCTTCACTGACGCACATGCTGGCCCTTTATGAGGGGTGGTGCAGGGGGCTGCAAATATCTAGTTGGCCCATCCAACCTCTCTTGAGAAAATAACATCTTGTTGGGAGGCCAGGAGTGAAGCTGACCAACTGGGAGGTTTCCCCGAAATTCCAGGGGATTGCCAGGTCCCACCTGAAGGCTAGCATCCCTAGTCCCCTGTGTGTCTCAATGGGCCTGATTCAGACCGGGATCACAGCACAGGAGGAAAGGGGGTTAAACCTTCCCCCACACTATTTTCCCAATCTGAAATAGTCCTTCAGACCTCAGTGGGAGCCACACATGTACTGCCATTCAGCTTGTCAAGACCATTTAAGGTCAGAAACTTGGTACTGGGGGAAAGGCGTAAGCTTCTCCCCACACACCCTGGTTCTGATCAGAATTGTATCCACATGCATCAGGGAATTAAGCACAAAATTCGCAGAACAGATTTGATCAACAGGTGCTGGGATAGACACACGAGAGAACACAAAGATTGTGTAATGTTGAACTGGGCCTCTGAGGGAAGAGGGCACCTCCCTAAATTGGTAAAAGGCAATCCTCATCACTAAAGTTCAGCAACAAAAAGGATTCCTAGTTAAACTCAAGAGCACTTGTGACAGCGATCGCCAGTGCTCTCTGTTCCAGTAGTTAAGCTTATGTTAAATATTTTACAGTAGAATAATTAATAGCTTCACCAGTATTGATGCTGCTTCCAGATCTGCTCCTGAGTGTATGGTATGATAACCCCAATCCCATGACCTGACCACAGAGCAAAGCATGCACAGCATTCAGAGTCAGCTGCAGCTGGATGTTCAATTAATGACTGAGAACTGGCTGTAGACGGCTCTTCATCTGGAATTCATGCTGTCTCTGAGCACAGACTGACCTATGGATTGGATGCTTTGGCTTTGAGCCTCTTTTAAGGAAATATTCACCATTTCTCCTTGAGATTCTCTCAGTTGCGCTTACTCACTGGTTGCCATCTTGTTAGTGCTGACAAGCATGAGCGACTAATTTCACTGCCATGTCCTTAATAAAAAAATCCTCAGTGCAAAAGCATTTCCAGAATAACTGCTTTTTACACTGTCACTTTCTTTTGAGCTTACGTCAGGTTCAGCGGGTAAAAAGGGGACCACTTTGAATTTTGTCACCTTTATCCAGTACCTCAGGAGATCCCAAAATTAACCTTGTCAGAAACAATGAAGGCACTGATAGCAAAGTCCAAACAAATAATAGGTTTATTTTGTACAGAAAGGCTAGGAAGGGAGGAAATAATATCAGACGAGTTTTTATGAAATTCAGTTGCCAGGCAGAAAATCCAAGTAATAATAACTCAGAAACACTTCTTATATTGGCAGGTAGATATTGTAATATAAAGAACAAACATTGTTTCCCTCACATTGGATAACACTCGTTCACTATAGAAAGACTGTTAAAATTGGTTTTGGCTATTCAAATATAACTCCACATACTGCCTTACTCACACAGAGACTGACTGAACTTGTGACAGATCTTCCCTTCACAGACCCTTTCCCCTAGCAAACATTAGGTATCCTCTAGGCTGTAGAGCTATACCCTGGACACTAACACCCTTGAGGGCTCTTCACACTAGCACCTCATTCGCTTGTAAGTCCCTTTTCCAGCTAGGATTTTGTCTGACTTCTGGGATTTCCACACAGCCACAAGAACCTTTTGTCCAGTGTATGTGTTGGTGTTCTGTCTTAGAACCAGGAGTCTGCCTTTTGGTCTGACAGAACTCAGCAGAGATTTACAGTCTTACTCTGCCTTGTAACACTTTGTGCCACAGCCTTGAGAGTTTTCCCCTTTTCAGGTTGCTATGGTTAGCCCCTTCTCTCAAATAAATTCTCATACAGACAAGAGCTCTAAAGCACAAGCAGCTCTGTCTCAGGAACTGAACTGAACTTGCTCAGTCTGCTTTCAGTTCCAATTTTCATTTCAGACTGAAAAATGAGGAGATTTTCCCCCGGCTGCTTCCTTCCACTTGATAAATTCGTTACCATGGAAGCGGCTCAGCCAATCAGAGTGATCTTCTCAACTCTCACTCAGGCAGACTGCTTTCAGTCCATCACAGCTTAATATTGAGTTAACTGAACAAATGAAAAATGCTCTGTTTAGGGGTAGAAGCAAATTGGGTATCCCCAGTGGATGGATCATAGGACAGAGACTTGAAATTAACTGCATGTATTCCTGCAAAGCTGGTAATAACTTTATGAATAAAAAGGTGAGCAAGAATGCTTTGAATTAACTCTCCTTTTCTTCAAGCCAGCCAGTAAACACTGCAAACATCCTTCCCAATCATTCTTTGAGGCAGATGGTACTGAGATCATCATGCACACACAAACACATATGGGTGTGCAAAAATTTGGTATTTTTTTGGGTTTAGGTATATTGAATCTGAAAAATATCAGTACTTCCCAGTATTCCCAAATCCCAATATCAGTATGGTATTGGGATTTGGGAAATTATTGGGAAATCTGAATTTATTCAGCTCCGTTATAGCCTATCAGGACTATTCCTCATAGGCTATAATGGAGAATCAATCTGGGGGTATTTGGGCTCTGGGGGACTTGGTGTTTTAGAAAGAGGCATCAAATTTGCAGCATAGCTGCTGGTACCTCTCCTCAGCTCCCCTGCCAAGTTTAAAAAAGACTGGAGTGGAGGGTCCAATTCTGTGGTCCCCGAAATAAGGTCCCTCCACCATCTATTATTTCCAAGGGAGAGAAGGACATGTTCCCTTAAATGCCTTCTCCAAGCCACAGCACAACTCCACGCAACAGCAAGTGAACTCTGAAGGCAAAATGCCAAATGCCTTCAGAGTTCACTCAGAAGACATTTAGGTGGGCAAGTGAACTCTGAAGACATTTAAACTTTAAATGCCTTGGTGAGAGATCACTCCATTACACTCAACTCCATTATAGTCCATGGGGACCATTCCCATAAGCTGTAATAGAGAATCAATCTGGGGTATCTGGGGGTCTTGAGGAGATGTTTTTTGAGGCACCAAATTTGCAGTATAGCTGCTGGTGCCTCTCATCAAACCCCCCCCCCCCAAATATATTCAGTTTTAAAAATATTGGACAAGAAGGTCCAATTCTATGGGCACCCAAAGAAGGTGCCACCCTGAGCCTGCTTCTGCGGGGAGGGCGGGATATAAATTTGAGAAATAAATAAATAAATAGTTTCCAATTGAGAAGAAAGGCATGTCAAGGGATGCAGTTCCTTTAAATGCCTAAGTCCATTCATTGAGTTACGCCACTACCATGGCACAAGCCAGCTTGGAGAAGGCAAATCCCTTCTTCAAGCTGACCCACACCACAGCAGCAGCAGCACAACTCGGCAAGCAAACTCAGGCATTTAAAGAGATTCTTTAAATGCCTGAATTCACTTGCCGAGGTCTCTTTAAATCACTTCTCCAAACTGGCCCATGTTGCCACACCAGCAGCAGTGTGACTCAACTTCACCATTCTGTGTCCAAATAAAAACCAAAATAATTCTGGCTTTTATTCAGGATTCTCTATTTGGTAGTCAAATCTGATTAGAAGATCTGATTCAGTTTTATAAATACCCAACTAATTCTAAGGTGTACTGAACGCACACCCCTACTCACAACCCACCTGCTTTCTAAAGTGTCTGCCTTGAAGCTTTTAAAAGGCAGACTCTGGCTCTGTTAAGAAGATATACAAGGAAAGGGGGGAGATAAGGAAGATGCTGGAAGCAAAACGTGTGCAGCACTCCAATCCTGTGCACCATTACTTGGAAGTAAGTCCTGAGTTCAGTGGTTCTCTTATCCTAAAATAAATATGCCTAGGATTGGTGCAACATTGCACTGGGCATTGGTTCATCGAGATTTAAACTCTTTATTAGTCTTTTATTGCTGATAAATAAAAAAAATGTAAAACCATAGGGAAAATAATTTGAAATGTATATTCAGCTTGGAAGAAGAAAAAATTGCCATAACAGTGCTCTCAGAAAATGTGGGAAAATGTGAACAGAAAGTGAAGCAAACACTAATGGGAGGAAATAATATACAGAAACAAAAAAACAAACAACTGACATGTGTGCTGAAAGCAACAGAAAACATACATGTGTAAGAGTCTGTAGATTCCTTTTAACTTCTGGTAATCTAATAGATGAGGCTAGTGATAATATTTATCAGAGGATTTGTTCTTCAGACTGAGGAAAAGGAAGCACTTTGAAGGCAAAACTACACGTTACCAAGTTATACAAGCTCGCCAAACAGACTAGCAGACATACTGCAACTGTGAGTTCCCGGTGGCAATTCTATTGGGAAGTGGCATGGGAGTCCAGTAAATGGGGGAGGGGCCCAGTAAAGGAGGGGGGAGTAGCTCCTGCCTTCTCTTCCACATACCATTTTGGCTCAGGAAAACAGCAGGAGAAGGAAGGAACAAATCCCTTCCTCCCCCCATGCTGCATTCCTTATCAGAATTAGGCCCCTGCAATACTTCTCAGGGGAATTGCCACTGAAAACTTGCAGCTGCCGTGTAATTTGTCCTGAGTAACTTAATTCTGGAAGTTGCAAACAAGATAAACAGCTTGATGGGCAGCAAGTTCAATGCCATAGCATGTATGCATATTTGACTTTCCTGAAACCCTAACTCAATGAAATGTTTATATATTCACACAGCTGCACCCATTCATCAGCAGTGTTATGTACACCATATGCTTGATCTGGGCGAACTCCGAATACTACAATACTCCATCTCGGATCATTGTCATTTTGCAGGAGATCTGTAACCTCTTCATTGAAATGGTACTGTTTTATGAAAACACAGTCCTCAATTGAGGAGGGTTTTAAAAATATATATATTATGTGTTCTGTTTTTGGTATCCAGGATGCTCAAATATGCTTTCAGCTCTTTTTGTACCACAGACATTGAGAGGGTGACAACAAACATTTAAAAATATAGACTGCATTTCAACATCACATATGGCAGAGAGCAAAAGGGTAGTGTACTGTGGGTTATGTAATTAGCGGGACACCACATTCACCACTTTTGTTGTTCAGTCCTTTGTGACTCCATGGACAAAGTCATGCCAGGCCCTCCTGTCTTCCACCATCCTCCTAAGTCTGCTCAAATTCATGTTTGTTACATCAGTAATGCTGTCCAGCCATCTCATCTTTTGCCGTCCCCTTTTTCATTTGCCTTCTGTCTTTCCCAGCATCAGGATCTTCTCCAGTGAGTGCTCCCTTCTCATTTGATGGCCAAAGTATTTGAGCTTCAGCTTCAGCATCTGACCTTCCAGGGAACAGTCTGGGTTGATTTTCCTTAGGACTGACTGATCTGATCTTCTTGCAGTCCAAGGAATTCTCAAGATTCTTCTCCAGCACCACATCTCAAAAGCATCTATTCTTCTGCACTCAGACTTCCTTATGGTCCAGCTCTCACAGCCATACATTACTATTGGGAATACCATCGCTTTGACTATACGGACTTTAGTTGGCAGGGTGATGTCTCTACTTTTTATTATACTGCCCAGGTTCGCCATAGCTGTCCTCCCAAGGAGCAAACATCTTTTAATTTCATGGCTACAGTCACCATTTGCAGTGATTTTGGATCCCAGAAATGTGAAGTCGGTCACTACTTCCATGTCTTCCCCTTCTATTTGCCAAGGTGTGATGGGGCTGGATGCCATGATCTTAGTTTTTTTGACATTGAGTTTCAAGCCTACTTTTGTGCTCCCCCCTTTCACCCTCAACAAGAGGTTCTTTAGGTCCTCCTCACTTTCTGCTATTAGAGTGGTATCATCTGCATATCTGAGGTTGTTGATGTTTTCCCTGGCAATCTTAACTCTGGTTTGTGTTTCATCCAGGCCAGCATTCTGCATGATGTACTCTTCATATAAATTAAATAAGCAGGGTGACAATATACATCCTTGTTGAACTCCTTTTCCTATCCTAAACCAATCAGTTGTTCCATATCCTGTTCTGACAGTTGCTTCTTGACCTTTATACAGGTTTCTCAGGAGACATGTGAGGTGGTCTGGTACTCCCATCTCTTTAAGGACTTGCCACAGTTTGTTGTGATCCACACAATCAAAGGCTTTAGCGTAGTCAATGAAACAGAAATAGACGTTTCCCTGATACTCCTGTGCTTTCTTCATAATCCAGCGAATGTTGGCGATTTGATCTCTAGTTCCTCGACCTCTTCAAAACCCACCTTGAACTTCTGGTAGTTCCTGATCTACATACTGCTGAAGCCTAGCTTGTAGGATCTTTAACATGACCTTGCTGGCATGTGAAATGAGTGCAATGGTGCAATAGTTTGAACATTCCTTGGCATTACCCTTCTTTGGGATTGGAATGTAAACTGACCTTTTCCAATCCTGTGGCCACTGTTGCATTTTCCAAATTTGTTGACATAATGTGTGCATCACTTTAACAGTATCATCTTTTAGGACTTTGAATAGCTCAACTGGGATACCATCATCTCTGCTCGCTTTGTTGTTAGTAATGCTTTCTAAGGCCCATTTGACTTCACACTCCAGAATGTCTGGCTCAAGATCAGCTATTTCACTGTCATGGTTGTCAAGGACATTGGGATCCTTCTTGTATAATTCTTCTGTATATTCTTGCCACCTCTCCCTGATCTCTTCTGCTTGGTCCCTACTGTTTTGTCCTTTATCATGGCCATCTTTGCATGAAAAGTTCCCTTGACTTCTTCAATTTTTTTGAAGAGATCTCTTGTCCTTCCCATTCTGTTATTTTCCTCTATTGCTTTGCATTGTTCCTTCAGGAAGATCTCCTTATCTCTCTTTGCTGTTCTCTGAAAATCTGCATTCAGTTGGGTGAATCTTTCCTTTTCACCTTTGCCTTTCGCTTTCTTTCTTTCCTCAGCTATTTGTGAAGCCTTATCAGACAGCCACTTTGCTTTCTTGCATTTCTTTTGCTTTGGGATGATGTTGATTGCTGCCTCTGTACAGTGTCATGAACCTCCATCCATAGTTCTTCAGACACTCTATCAACTCTGGTTCCTTAAACCTATTCTTCACCTCCGCTGTATATTCATAAGGGATGTGATCAAGATCAAACCTGAATGGCCTAATGGCTTCCCCAGTTTTCTTCAGTGTAAGCCTGAATTTTGCAATGAGTAGCTCATGATCTGAGCCACAGTCAGCTCCAGGTCTTGTTTTGCTGACTGTAAGGAGCGTCACCACAGAACCCCCATATAGACAGGTACAGTCAGCCACCTTTCTGCTGCTTCCATGAGCATTCTCCATCTAAAAGAAAGATAGATCTGAAGCAGACCCCAGACACACATATCCCCATGGAAGGTATGATGGACCCCTAGCACTTCCCCACTATCAGGCAGGTTTTTCCACCAAAAATTAGTTAACTGTGACTGAGCAGTCCCAAATAATGTGGATTTAGTTATTGTTTAAAAAGTCTGCCTGTCGCACCTTGTCATGAAGATCTAATTTATCTTTTAGTCCAGCCCAGGAATTTGATGGGACAAGTAGAAGCCCTCTTGTTTTTTTTCTTTTAAATGGCACGAGATGGTATAACATTCAAAGAGAAATAACTAATGTCTCCCCCATTTGGAAAGCACAGTCTGTTTCAATATCCTGAGGTGTCTAAATCCGATTCTCTTCACAATAGACCCAGGATCTCCTCAGAGCAAAACCCTAGTGTAACTGGGCAGGAATTCTTCTTCTCAGAAAACATAACCCTTTTCTTTTTGCCTGAATGGGAGTTTCAGAGTACTGCAAAATCATCCTTGCCAAAATCTCAATCCCAGTTCTGGAGTCTGTGTAAAACAGACTTCAGCTGAGGCTGAGGCTGAGGCTGACTCTTAGATGTTCAGTTATGATTCTGAATTGTCCCTCAGAACTGACAGAAAGCAGTTAAGGCAACGAGTCATTTCCCTTCACTCCAAAGATGAACCTGTCTGACTGACTGTCAGATTCACTGACTCCAACCAACTCTTTCAGAAGCCAACTGACTGACTTCCCAAAGATCATCTGGCTAAAAGACTAAAACAAAACAAAACCATGCCCTCATTACTCAATTAATCATATAGTTCTCCTCAGCTGGCACTGACCAATAAGATGGAGGAGGGAGGGAGTAGCCTGTCACTCAAGCACTCCATCCCAGTGAACTCTTCACCTCCCAGCTCTCTGAAATTGCTGCACTAGGAAACCTGTTGTTTAAGGGCAGTCTGTCACACATGTCTCTTACTACAGTAAGTATTTTAAGTGACTGGTCCCACTAAAGTGCAAATTGCACTTTCAGTGAGAGATCTGTGACTGGATCACCAGATGCATTCTTACATTGTTACCGAAGGCACAGGAAGCCTGACAGGTAATACATGCACACAATAGCAGTTCTGGGGGCTGATTTCTGGGAAGTGGTGGGGAGGGTTGTTGTTGTTTTTAGCCTGTCCTTGCATCAGCTCAAAATCCCTACTCCTAAGGGTGGCTTTTAATGTTATATCTAGTTTGACCCTAAGTGCATTTTCCCTTCTCCCTCCTTGCAGTCCTCCTGATCCCATGAAAGTAATAGAAAGCATGTTGATTACTCCCTCAGGCTCATGAACCACCATAGCAGTTACCTGCCAGCACTTCTGTTTTATCAATGGAAGGAGAAGTGAGAGGGTCAGAATGCCCAAAGTTACTCATTAGGATTGGAAGACAATAGTGTAGGTTATGACCTCCATGGCCATTTCCACTGATCCAGCCTGCCAGGTCTGTGGAAATTGAATGGCATTGCCCTTTCACTGCAAAAGTAGAGTTGAAGCTAGAATCACTACCAATAACTTGGAAAGAAGGGATCTAGTGTGATAAAAAAAAATGTTCCAGGTATGAGCAGGTAAAAAGCAACTAATTAACACATCTTGAATCCTTACTATTTTTCTTTACTTTTTAACCCCCTCTTTAAAAAAAAAGCACTACATAGAAGCAGAGTAACAGGCATATTGAAACTTCCATAGCTGCTAACTGATGAAAGTGATATGACTATCAGCAAAGAAACAACCCATCATAAAGTGTCTTTATAGTGCTAAATTTTAAAAGGCTCTGATTCCAAAGTCTGGTTCAACATATTCTGTGTTGTCTTTCATTGCCTCTTTTTCTATTTAGACACGTAACTTTCTGAGTCCTGAAGAGGTGCTAAAAGGCTTGCAAAGTGAGATTGAAGAAGTTCTGGGAGGGATCAAGTTGGCAATCTCTGTGATAGAGAAACTCTACAAGACCTACGATATGTGCTGCACAGATATGATGCCCACATTTTTTCAGGTAAGTCGCTGCTGCTACTATACAGTTTTCTTAAAGAAAACATTACTCAGAGCTTCCTAATGCAAGCATTATATATAATTCATCCTGCTTAAAGTAGGATACTGTTTTGAATACATTTACCTCAACCATACAATTTCCAAGCGAAATAGTCCCCTTTTACATTTTGTATGTGCAGACAAACTCATATTCGACTCTGAGACTTTGCTTCTTGGGTGCAACAAAAGCAGTAGTAGGGCAAATTGAGCAGCATGGAGATGGAAATTCACCAAGCATTTTATAGGGTACCTTGCACAAACTCATAGGAGTACCAGAATTTTTAACATGCTACTGTTGCTCACAGCACTGCAGTTGGTAACTTTTCGTTTCACAAATACTGGCTTTTAAAAAAATACGGGTTGGAGCATATAGCGGAGAGATTCTGCTGTAACCTTTTACCTGCAGCCCATCCTATAATACAGCTCTCTTTTTCTTTGTATTTTCAGGACAAGGAACCCCAATATTGGGAGTTCCCTTCTACCCTTGTCTTTACTAGAATGAATGCATTTTTTCACAGACTAAAAACAGTGGAGGTAAGAATTAAGTTTAGTTTAGCTAAAATACAAAATTGCTACAGTAATAGTTTACATTAAGAAAACTTGATTTTCATGAACAGTGGTTTATTTATTTATTTAATTGCATTCTAACAGCCAAAGCAGGGCTCAGGGCTGTGTACAACATAGTAATTTATAATAACTGGATTAAAAATCTAAAACTAATAAAAACACAATAGATGACATTGGCTGGGTCCAGACCAGCACTTTAAGCTGACACAGGGATGGCTCTCAGACGGATCAAAAACTCCAGTGCACATCTGCCTCTCATCCCGCTCCCGTACTCACCCCGTCCTTAGGGAGAGCCAGTTTGGTGTAGTGGTTAAGTGTGTGGACTCTTATCTGGGAGAACCAGGTTTGATTCCCCACTCCTCCACTTGCACCTGCTAGCATGGCCTTGGGTCAGCCAGAGCTCTAGCAGAGGTTGTCCTTGAAAGGGCAGCTGCTGTGAGAGCCCTCTCCAGCCCCACCCACCTCACAGGGTGTTTGTTGTGGGGGAGGAAGGTAAAGGAGATTGTGAGCCGCTCTGAGACTCTTCGGAGTGGAGGGCGGGATATAAATCCAATATCTTCTTCTTCTTCTTAGGTGTTTCTGCAATGGCTCAAAAAGCTACCACTTCCAAAGTGGTAGCAAATTTTTGCACGCCGTCCACCTTTCTGGTGTTTGAACACCAGAGTGCACAAGCGAGGCGAATTGGTGGTGTGAACCCACCAGGCCACCCCAAGCCGCTTCCAGCTTAAAAAAAAAAATACATTGCTTCCAGGTGCATAGGCACATGACCACTGAAATGAATGGGGAGGGGGAAGAAATCCAAACCGAGCTGAGGGGATAGTGCGCTACAGCCATCTGACCATGCCAAGCATCTCACATGTGGGATACAGTTGCTTTGTGGGGGAGCATGTGAATGGGCTTCCGCTGCTCCATTTTGAGCTGGCCCGATTTGGGACACCTCCTGTGCACCCCAGCTGCCAGTCTGGACCCAGCTATTAAGAATTACAGCAGTGCCACTGCCTCATGAGAAATGCAGGGGGCAGTTCTAAGCATTTGGTTGGATCCTGCCTGTTTGTGCCATTGATGCCATTGTATTCTTCTTAGGCACAAGAATCTCGTGACAGAAGAGCTTTTTGCATCACACGAATAACAGGATCCAACTGAATAATATTTAAAAAAAATAAAAAAAAATCTGGAGAATGTAATTATATTGAAACCCCTAATAAAAGCCACACTGCTTGCTGTTGATCAGATCTCATTATATTCCTGATTGACAAAAAAGTTCTTCCTTCCTTCCTTTTCTTTTTTAAGGAACTGTATGTAACTTCAATTGAATTTCTCAAGCTGGAGAAAATTGAAATGGGCGGTGTAAGAGGCAATATTCTAGGAAGCCAGGTGGTTCAAATTTATGAAGAGGTCTTCGAATTTATCAAGGTGTTTGCTGACTGTAAATATGATCCTTTAGATCCAGCAGATGAGGTTAGTTCATTTCAGTATCAGTTTCTGTTTTCTGTGTTGGTGCAGCTGCGCCAGTGTTGAGTTTATACTGGTGTAGTATCAGTGAGGTCAGAAGTGTGCTAACATAACAAATAAATAATCTCCATGTTATACCACCATGGTCTTAGTTGCCATCCTAAGCAGTTTCCAAATGGGTCTTAGGATTGTGCCTTTAATAGCCTAACATAAAAATTAAATTAAATATATAGTGGCTAACTTAATTCATTTTTGATCATCCTTCAAAGCAATTTGATGAAGATTTTGCAGACTTCCAGATCAAAATTCAGGATTTGGACAGACGGCTGGCCACCATTTTCTATCAAGGATTCGTTGACTGCTCTGGCATGGAGTCTGCCGTTAAGGTACACATACCTGTGTGTGGTTTCCATGTTTTTCATCTACCTTGAGTATCTTTGAGAAGAGTGGGCTGTATATGAAGTAAATAAATCAAATTTCTAGACATTATTTAGTGAAACAAACAATAGGTTGTACTCCTGCGGGTAAAGAAGCTTCATCCCTGAAAGGAAGATCCTTTTTCTTTTTTCTGATCTAAGGCCAGGGAAGGGTTGCTATAACTTCAAAACAGGAAAAAAAGTCCTTTAGATTGTAAAAAAGGAAGGCCAGTGGAGCCTCAACCCTCTCACCTCCGCAGGTACCGGATAAGCACTCTTATGTGGCAAAAATGTGTGAGAAATAGGAAGAGGCTCTTGCTAGCACCACAGCACCAATGCTCACACCCCAGTGAGCAAAAAGAGTAAAAGGAAATCAAAACTGTAGGTTTAGAGAGCATGCGCAAAACAGACTAGGGGATGTAAACACCTCCTCTTAAATCAAAGATTACTGATGTAGTAAATGGGAAGTCTGAGGTCTAAGGAAATGTGAACTGTTTATGGGTTTATGAATACAGGCTTCCTCAGACCTTTCAGTGCTATGAAAACATAATTTTCCCATTTAAAATATCAACACAGTCTTTTATTCCAAAGGGCTATTTATGGCTCTTTGTCCTTTATGCCTTTTAATAAGGAGGAGGAGTTCTTGATCTCTCCCCAGGTATTATCTTATAACCCCCATGGGAGCAGACTGAGATGCAAAAAGGGCATTAGAAAGGGCCCTGGCCTTGCCTCCCCCATCAGATGAGAAAGTGCGTAAGCAGAAAGGTGATTAGCTGCTGAAGCAGCTTCTCCCCTTGTCAACCAGCAGCTCCTGAGTCCACCTGCCGCCTCCGTGGTGCCAGTCCATGCATCAGGGGGGCCTCCGAAGAGTGTGGGAAGAACCTTCATGGGAAGGTGCCGCTCGGCTACTTTCAACTCAAAACCAGCCAGGCGCCACTAAAACACCAAGCTCTTTGGAGGCTTCCTTGGAAGCCTCCGATGAACGTAGTGCAGGGGGAAAGAGCCAGCACGGCAGCACTGTTGTGTGCCACTCATCGCTCTCTCATTCCCCTCACACCACCCTCACTTCCAGTGATGTCATTGTGCCGCACACAAGCAAAACTTATAAAGGGAGCTTGGGGGGGGGGGGAGCATGGCACAGGGGTCTGCCTCGAGCGGCAGAACCTCTAGCACTGGCCCTGCCTGAGCCCATTTATGGGAAAAGGCGGAATATAAGCCTTCTAAAGAAAGAAAGAAAAAGGGGGGGGGGAAGCAGCAGAGGAGGGGGATGATTTTTGAGCAACAGAAACCAAGAAGGGAAAGGGTTAAACAACCCTCACATGCACATACAACCAAACACAGGTGGTTTCCACATGTAGGGAGGCTTCTGTGATTCCTCCATGCTGCTGCCGCCGCCACCGCCACCACCACCAATACAGTACAGCAGTAACAGAGCTTCCAGAGGTAAAGTTTCTTGCAGTTTCCCTGCCCTACTCTCTCAGCAATGGCCATTCCCTCTGCCTGAGGCCACCAGGGCCTTTTTCAGTTTCGTATTGGCAATTGAATATTGTTATAGTGGCATAACATTGGGTCCTCTGAATTTCCGGCTTCTGTTTTTCAAAAAAAGTCTCCAGCTCCCTTAACTGCAGTGGTATGCCTTTGCCTTTATATCTCTGCAACAACAGAGGGTAAAGATTTGCCTTTTAAAAAAAGCGAAAGCTTGGAATTCAGGCAACCTAGCTAGGCATACATACTGTTATAGTTTATAAGCGTATTCAGCTGCTGATTAAAAAAAAAAAAAGTTGGCAGGAGGAGGAAATTGCTGCACCAAGACAGGGTCAGGGAAAGTGACTGCAATGTGTACAGGAATGTCCAAACTACCCTACCCACAGTCTTTTTGACCTGTGGTTGCTGACCTCCAGGTAGGGCCTGGAGATCTCCTGGAATTTCAACAGATTATAGAGGTCAGTTCCCTTGGAGAAAATGGCTGCTTTGGAGGATGGAGTCTACGGCATTATACCCTCAAGAATTCCCTCCCCTCCTCAAATGCTGCTCTACTCAGAGTCCACCCCAGGAATTTGCCAACCTGGAACTGACAAGTTTAAATCTTTCTCCACACTTTTCTGCAAAGCAGGAAAAAGGGAAGGAAGAAGTAGGTACACAGATGCAGCACAAAGCTGTGGGGGAAAGATCTGTTTCCCGAAGCATTGAACCCAGGTCAAATAACCCATGTGGAACATGCCACACACGCACATTCAGCCGCTAGTCTTCATGGCAACCTCTGAGTCATTAAATGCCAGCTGCTTGAGAAAAGAAGTTTGCAGCTGATGAATCATCTGTACTTTGTCCCTCAAAATATCAGGCAATTTGCTCATGAAGGGTTCAGATGATATTCCCTGGTGATTGTGATGCCAAATTTAAACCATATAGTTACTTAATTAGAAAACAAACCTCCTTCTGATTAGGAACTTCTTCCCAGCATCCACAGCCTAGAATTTCCAGTTTCAGAGAATTACAGAGTAGAATTTAATATTTATTGACTCCACAGAAAGGCTTGGAATCCTGCCAGATTAAACAGTCATTTCATTGCACACAGCTCCACAAAATATCACAGATCTTATTAATGATCCAAATCCAGGTCTCTGGGGCAAAGAAGGTGAGAGCTGAAGTCTCACCACTTCCTGATAGCCATACTCAGGACTTAAAAAAAAAAGATTTACCAGAATTTAACACATATGCCTAATGCTTATTTAAAACTGCTTTCCTGCCAATGTGTTCCATTCTGAGTTACCATTAGTAAAAGCGATTGGCTGTTCTGCGTGTTTGAAATCTATTTCATACTAATCAACCATAAAAGATTAAAGGAAAAAAGCATAGATAATAATAAATGAGAAATCCATAATGGAAGGAAAGTGTTTCAAGGCACTATGCATGCTTCATCTGAAAAAATGATGACGTGACAAATATATGATCCATTCAAATATAGTTAGGAAAAGAAGATTACTTTACCTCCATACTTCAACTAGAAATGGCAGAAGGAACAAGCTTGTTGCTGGAAGAAAAATCTATTTAAACAGTTGGACTGGTATTTCAAAATAGTTCATTATTGTATGAGAGACATGATCTTCTTCAGGTGCTCATTGTCCACAAGAGAAATATACTAAGGACCAAGACCACTGAGCTAGGGACAATAACTTTACAAAGTGTTGAAGATGGTTCTATAGAGTAACCAGGCCTTGGATTCAGCGGGAGCTCACAGGGGCACAGCTCCTGAACCTTTCTGAGAGTTCCACCTCCTTCTTCCCACCTTGTCCACTGAATAGTAGGTGCAGCTGCATAAGAATCCCTGGATGAGCTCCACCACCTATTTTTCTACAAAACGCCCTCCGAGAGTAACTATTACTTGTGACATGCACATTCATTCCATGGGGAAAAGGAGTAGTGGTGTGCTTTTGTAGTGTTTCAAAAACTTGCAAAAACCCCTTTGACCAAAGAAGACAGTGGAACAAAAGGAATGAGTGGCTCTTTCATACCGTCTTTAGCTCTCCTAAAAGCTTGCCTGTCTCTGAATTTAATAGTGCAGCTGCAAGAGAGCCAGTTTGGTGTAGTGGTTAAGTGTGTGGACTCTTATCTGGGAGAACCAGGTTTGATTCCCCACTCCTCCACTTGCACCTGCTAGCATGGCCTTGGGTCAGCTATAGCTCTGGCAGTGGTTGTCCTTGAAAGGGCAGCTGCTGAGGGTGTCTGTTGTGGGGAGGAAGGTAAAGGAGATTGTGAGCCGCTCTGAGACTCTTCGGAGTGGAGGGCAGGATATAAATCCAATATCATCATCATCTTCATTTTCATCTTCTTCTTCATCATCTTCTTCTTCTTCGAAATACAGCTATGTAATTATGAGGACATGAATAGGGGAATAATTTTTCTGCCATAAATAAATCTATCCAGAATATTTTTGCACATTATGCCACCCTGCCTTCAAGGACGTTAGGTAGTTCTGTCCTCCATTTCCCCCTTAAACTAACCCTGTGTGATGAGCTAAACTAACTGAGCATGCTAGGACCTAGGCCACACTGGCAGTTCTGTCTTCAATAAGCAAGATTCAGAGAGCTGTGACTCTGAAAAGCTCATACTCTGGCAATCTCATTGATCTTTAAAGTGCTCCTGGACTCAAATCTTGCTCTTCTGCTTCAGACCAACACAGCTACCCACCTGTAACTATCTTAAGTAGATACAGCTTTGTAAGCTCATTGACTTCAGTGGACTTAAAAGGGTGTAACTCTGCTTAGGGTTGCAGTATCAGTTTCATGGCTGAATGGGGAACTGAACCCAAACTTGGTCTGATGCTTTAACCATTACAGTTTGCTGGCTATCATCTGCACCTGATAGTATGGAGACCTACATGTGCATTAACAGCCTATGTGTTAAATCCAGCATAACTCAGCTCACCTACAACTGGTAAAGGTAAAGGTAGTTAGTCCCCTGTGTAAGCACCAGTTGTTTCCAACTCTGGGGTGACGTCACACTTTGACATTTTCATGGCAGACTTTTTACAGGGTGGTTTGCCATTGCCTTCCCCAGTCATCTACACTTTCCCCCCAGCAAGCTGGGTACTCATTTTGCCGACCTTGAAAGGATGGAAGGCTGAGTCAACCTTGAGCCGGCTACCTGAGCCCAGCTTCCACCAGGATCAAACTCAGATTGTGAGCAGCCAGTTCCAAATACAGAATTATATCCCCACTTAAAATTATAATTGGGAAAGCTTATCCTACATATCTCCTGGAAGAATGGTTTTAGCTTCAGCTCTAAGTATAGAGGTTTTTCTGCATATTTAAAATGTGGCATGTGGGTTTTTGGGCATTTGGCATAATTTAGAGCAGTTTTTCTAGTGCGTTTTGAATGCTTGGAATCATCCTATATAAAAGCTATTGACTGTGCATTTTGTCTTCTAGCAAATACACATGTTTGCTTCCTTGTTGGAACGGCCATTGATAAAGGCAGATGTAGCTGCCCACTATTCATCACTGCTGGAGATGTTCAACGTTGAATTGGACAACGCAAAAATTTTGTACGATATTCAGATAGCCACTAAAAACAGAGATGGTGTGCCTCCCATTAGCAAAAACATGCCACCAGTTGCTGGGCAACTGAAGTGGGCTTTGGAACTGCAGGAAAGATTACAGATTCGAATGAAAGACTTGCAAGCAATTGATCATCCGTAAGTATCAGTTCCTCTGTTGTTTGCATTACAGAATATCTAGCTGCTGGGATTACATGACCTGGAACAATATTAAAGGCTAATGTGAGCAAAAGATATAACTTTAAAAGTTTCTTTAAAATGTTAAATTCCATGTTGTGTTCAATAGCATGGCTTTGTTTTCCTCTCTCCAGTGTAGTGGTCAGTTCCGAAGCCAAGTTAATATATGCCAAATATGAGGAGATGATCCGTTTGCTGAAAGGTTATCGTGAACAGATTTATGAAGAATGGATCCGCCGGGTTGATAGAGACTGTCAGTTCAACTTAGAGCAGCCACTAATCCAAAGAGATCCACAAACAAAATACATAAGTGTAAACTTCAACAAAGAGGTATGTAAAACTAACATACATTTAAGCATGCTAAGATGTAATTTGAGTTCCATAAAAAAAAAAGTAGGGTCCCAACATGGGATAGAGAAGTTCCTGAAGATTTGGGGGAGGGAATGGAGCCTGGGGGATGGCAGAGTTTGGGGTGGGGTAGGACCTCCGCAGGGGTGTGATGCCATAGAATCTACTCTCCAAATAGCCATTTTCTCCAGATAACTGAACTCTGTAGTCTGAGATGGGGTGTAATTCTGGAAGATTGCAAGGCCCCACCTGGTGACTGGAGAGTGGAGACCCTGTGACAGAACACACTTGCAATAATTGATCTAGACAGGGAGACCCATAATGTTTGTAGCAAGACTGTCAGTTCAAACCAGCAGTTTTGGTAAACCTCTCTGTTTGAAGTCATTCCTGAAGCTATCAGTAGAGAGGAATATAAAAGCCTCTCTTTCAAAGCATGAACTAACCTTTCTGTTGATAATAAAGCTGCCAGCCTCCAGGTGGGGCTTGGCGATCTCCTGGAATTACAACGGATCTCCAGACTACAGAGATCAGTTTGCCTGGAGGAAATGGCTGCTTTGCAATGTTGGCTTTATGGCAGGGGTCCTCAAACTACGGCCCGCGGGCCAGATGCGGCCCACTGAGGACGTTTATGTGGTCCACCGGGTTATGGCAAAATCAGACCGGAAGTGACGTTCGACCTAAACTCGCGTTAGCAACGCACACTTCCAGCACTGGGCTGAGGTGGCGGAGACAGAGTGTGAGGCGATACCGAGGTGAGGTGAGTTCCCAGGCCGGGGTGTGTGGTGTGGGGAAGGGAGAGAGATGCAGAAGATGGAGAACTGACGGCCCGCGGCCTTGTACAGTAACGGCAGTCCGGCCCTCCAACAGTCTGAGGGACAGTGAACTGGCCCCCTATTTAAAAAGTTTGAGGACCCCTGCTTTATGGCATCACATCTCTGCTGAGCTCCCTCTCCTCTCCAGACTCTGCCTCTAAATAGCCAGGAATTTTCCTATCTAAATTGGTAACCCTCATTGCATACATAAAAAGTGTAATATACTGGGTCCGATGCATTGGTAGATCTCACAGACTACTTTATTAGTGACTACATACTACACAAAGGCAACATGGCGGGGCTGAGACCCTGCTTATATATACATCCCCAATAACGCCCCCCCCCCAGTCCATACCAAATCACGGCGGTCAAGCTTCGTGCCCTGACCGCTCATTGGTTGTTGTACAGAGTTCAAATCATCTGAGTTGTTAGGCAGACCCGCAGTTTCCCGGATGCCCGCGAAACTGCTGCGGAGCTGTAAATTCAGTGCAGTCATTTCATGTTGCCGCCCACCTCAGTACATAACACACACACCCCGCCCCGGTTCCGAAGCACTCATAGTCCTTCAGGAATCCCGGTCGGTGGCACTCCCTTTGTGAGCGCTGGGGCTCTGTGATGGTGGGCGGTGTTGCAGGGGCCGCACTCTGCAGTTTCAGGGAAGCTGGCGTGCTCTGCGATGCGGGGGAGGCTGGAGTGCTCGGCAATGCAGGGGGAGCTGCATTCCTTCCCCGCACATCCCTGCACCCGAGCATGGGGTCATCGACCCCCCAGTCTGTTGCCCCTCTGGCTCTTCCTCATTGCTGTCCCCCTCTGGCTCCACCGGCAGCACTCTGCGCCTCAGCTGGTTGATGTGTTGGCAGAGCAACTGGCCTCCTTCTGTCGACACCTCGTAGGAACAGGGGCTTGTGACTAGGATCACCTGCGCTGGGACCCAGGCGGGGCCACTCGCAAAGTTCTGGGTGTACACCGGATCGCCAAGGAAGAACCCTCTGGGTACTTCTTGGTCCCCTGGGAAGGGTCACTGTTCCGGGGCCCGATCTCTGCAGCTGGTCTAGACAGGTTGTGAGGTGCCACCCCATAAGGAGTTCCGCTGGGCTGTAGCCGGTGGCCGTGCTCAGGGTTACCTGGTGGCCAAATAAGAAAGCAGCAAGCCTGGAAAGGAGCAGATCATATATGACGGATTAGGTAGCGGCCCCAAAAACTCCTGGAACTCCCTGGACGAGAAAGCCATCCCATTGTCTGTTACTGTCGTGTCAGGCAGGCCATGGGTGCTAAAAACTCAACATAGGGCCCGGACAGCAGCTCAAGTGGAGGTTGAGGCAACGGGTATTACCTCCAGCCATATTGTGTAGGAGTCTACTAGTATAAAGAAAATTTGGCCGTGAAAGGGGCTGGCAAAATCTAAGTGTAGCCGCGCCCAGGGTTTGCGTGTGGGCTCCCACCTGTGCACCAGTGTGCTGTGGGGGATCTGGTCATGTTAGCTGGCATGACTGGCACTGCTTTACCCATGTTTTGATCTCCTCGTCCAGGCCACCACACATAGCTTCTTGCGAGGGCCTTCATCCACACGATCCCCGGGTGTGTCTTGTGCAGGCCCTCCAGGACTTGCTTTGGCAGCGGTGGGGAAACCACCACGCAACTCCCCCAAAGCAGGTATCCCTTGTGCATTGACAGTTCATCCTTTCGGGAAACAAAAGCTGTGAATTCCGGGCCCACCTGACTGGTTGGCCATCCCCTCCCTACCCAATCCAGCACACGGGAGAGGAGGTGATTGCAGGCCATGTGTTTGGCCACATCTGCTGCATGTAGTGGCCGCTCTGGCAGAGTCTTGATCAGCATGATGTGGTGTGCTGGGGCTGGATCAGGATCAATGGTGCTGAGCGGGTCATCCGCGTGGCCCATCGACTTCCCAGCGCGGTATACTAGTTTGTACTGGTACGCGCTAAGGAATAGATTCCAGCATATGATCCTCTCAGATAGGATTTGCGGGGTTTGCCTGTCTGGGGCGAGCAGTCCCAACAGGGGCTTGTGGTCGGTTGCAATCATGAAAGGCCGCCCGAAAAGGTAATAGTGTAATTTTCTCACCCCCGCGACAATGGCCAGTGCCTCCTTGCCTATTTGTGTTCCGCTCCGCAGGAGACAAGGTGCGCGAGTAGTAGGCCACCAGTACCTCCCGACCATCTGGCAACCTGTGGCCTAGGACAGCCCCAACCCCATAAGGGGACGCGTCGCACGCGAGGGCCACTGGCAAGGTCTCTTCAAAGCGATGCAGGATCTTATTGGACACCAGAATGTCTTTAATGGCCTGAAATGCGGCTGTCTGTTTTCTTCCCCAAACCCAGGGCACTTTTTTGTCCAGCAACCTGTGCAGCGGCTCGGCTAGGGCAGCTTTGTGTGGGAGGAACGAATGATAAAAGTTCAAAAGTCCCAAGAACCCTTGTAGCTCTGCCTTAGAGGCAGGGGCTGGGGCGTCCACTATGGCGCGGACCTTCTTGGACATGGGGTGTTTGCCAGCCGCATCAACAACATACCCCAGGAACTCGACCTGTGGAACTATCAGTGAACACTTTTCATGTTTAACTTTTAAGCTGGCTTCATTGAAGTGTTGCAGCACTGCTCTCAGGCGGTGGCTGAACTCCTCTTCGGTGGGGGCTGCTATCAAAACATTGTCGAAAAAGGGCTGGACTCCCAGGATCCCTTTAAGCATAGTGTCCATTAGGTTCTGGAAAATCCCTGGAGCCACACTCACCCCAAATTGTAGCCTCTTTACTCTAAAAGCTCCCCGGTGGGTCACTATTGTCTGTGCCTCTGCTGTTTCATCATCTACAGGGAGCTGCTGGTAAGCCTGGGCCAGAGCTAGCTTCCCGAAAATTTTAGAGCTCGCCAGGGAAGCTAGGATGTGGCTGACAACAGGGACGGGGTATGTGTGATCTTGGAGTGCCTTATTGATTGTGCATTTATAGTCTGTGCAGATGTGGAGGTTTCCCAGCATGTGTGTGAGACTGGTTCCAGTACTCCTTGCGCTACTAGGCGATCTAACTCAGCCTCTATTTTGGGCTTGAGGGTGAGCGGCGTGCGCCTAGCCTTCAGCCTTATAGGCTGTTCCTTTGGATCCAGTTGTAGGGAAACTGGAGGACCCTTATAGCAGCCCAAGCCCCCATCAAAGACTTTGGGGAACTCTTCCCAAATGTGTGTGAAAGATACGGGCTGTGTCTGATTAGCGCCTATGATCTCTATCCCTAGGGGTTTGAACCAGGCTAGCCCCAGGAGGCTAGTGAGTTTGCCTCCTACCACTAACAAGTCCAACATGCTGTCAAAATACTTGAACTACACCCAGAAATGACCCCACCCCTTTATCTGCACCGGTTTTTTTTTTTAAATCCCCTAAGACAAACCCGGTGGGCCGTAGCGAAGGACCCCCCAGGGGCAGAGTCCCTTCAATGTGTTCTCCAAAAGTATGGATATGGAAGACCCTGAGTCTATCTCCATTAAGCAAAGGGCCCCATTAATCTGCACCGCATCTTTTATTTTGTCGGGGGTGTCCTCTGGCAAGTTCAGTGCCTGCAGCCTGTTGATGGAATTGTTGTGTAGTTCTGCCTCTCCTTGATGCGCCTTCGGTCCCCCTTGACTCAGCAGACACGAGCAATGTGCCCCATGTTCCCACAATACCTGCACTTGGCATCACGGAAGTTGCAGGTCCGGTGCTCGTGGGGCTCCCCACAGCTTGCGCAGGGGGCTTGGGGATGCAGTGTGAACTGCTGCAGTCCCGGCCGGTAGGAAGCGGCTTTGCCTGACTGGCTGGCTCACCAGGGGGAATCTCTGTGGGTGCACTGTGCTTCCTCCTCATAGTCCTCTGCCAACGCCTCCTCTTGGTGAAGAAGAAGAAGAAGATGATATTGGATTTATATCCCGCCCTCCACTCCGAAGAGTCTCAGAGCGGCTCACAATCTCCTTTACCTTCCTCCCCCACAACAGACACCCTGTGAGGTGGGTGGGGCTGGAGAGGGCTCTCACAGCAGCTGCCCTTTCAAGGACAACCTCTGCCAGAGCTATGGCTGACCCAAGGTGGACAGCCTTGGTGGATGGCCTCTGTTCAGCGGCTGGTCTGAGCCTTGGCGGCTCTCTCGAATGTGGTAGCTTCATTGAAGGTGAGCTGCAGGGTCAGCTCATCCTTTGTGAAAAGCTTTTGCTTCAGCCTTTCATCCCGGAGGCCCCAGACAAATCGCTCCCACAGGGCTTCCTCCAGCTTGTCGAAGCTGCAGTTGCCGGCAATTTGGTGGAGAGTGGCCAGGTAGACGGCAGCCATCTCTTCCGCTCCCTGATCTCTCTTGTGGAACAGGAACCGGCGGGCAGTGATGGGTGGTAGAGACGAGAAATGCCTGGTCAGGAGTTTGACTACCTCCTCATACGTCTTTGCTGTGACTTCTGCGGGGGCAGCAAGACCCTTGGCAATCTCAAACATGGCATCCCCACAGACACTAAGGAGCACGTCTCGCTTCCTGCTGTCATCTGTGATCGCGTTCACCCATAGGTAGCAGTTGATGCGCTCCGTGTAGGTCTCCCACTTCTCAGGGAAAGTGGGGTCGAACTCTGCCATGTGGCCAGCCATCGAGCTTGCGGTTGCTATGGCAGCAGCAGCAGGCGCTCCTGCCCCTCTAGGCTGAGTGTCTTCGTCTCTAGCCAGGTCGGCAGTTCCCAAACGGTGGAGACCCTCTCGTGCGGACCTGACTAGAATCCCACCTTCGTCGCCAGTGTAATATCCTGGGTCTGATGCATTGGTAGATCTCACAGACTACTTTTTTAGTGACTACATACTACTCAAAGGCAACATAGCGGGGCCGAGACCCTGCTTATATATACATCCCCAATAACGCCCCCCCCCAGTCCATACCAAATCACGGCGGTCAAGCTTCGTGCCCTGACCGCTCATTGGTTGTTGTACAGAGTTCAAATCATCTGAGTTGTTAGGCAGACCCGCAGTTTCCCGGATGCCCGCGAAACTGCTGCGGAGCTGTAAATTCAGTGCAGTCACTTCATTTTGCCACCCACCTCAGTACATAACAAAAAGCATAAAGAGCTTTCTTTTACTTTGACTTTAGAAAAATTGAAGCTTAAAATATATATGTTGCCATCTAAACTTCCAGACATCAACAACAGCGTGTCTGCCATAGTTGTTTCCCTAGCCTGTACCACATTGGGGAGGGACGGTGGCTCAGTGGTAGAGCATCTGCTTGGTAAGCAGAAGGTCCCAGGTTCAATCCCTGGCATCTCCAAAAAAGGGTCCAGGCAAATAGGTGTGGAAAACCTCAGCTTGAGACCCTGGAGAGCCGCTGCCAGTCTTAGAAGACAATACTGACTTTGATGGACCAAGGGTCTGATTCAGTACAAGGCAGCTTCATATGTTCATCCTGAGTGATGTCCTTCAGTAGAACTCCTCTTCTGGGTTTGGTAACAAAAAAATCAGTACCTCATTAAATAGGTTATAAATTCCTTGTTATGTTACTCATGGTATCTTATTATCTGATGAGTCAGATAAGATACCATGAGTAACATCACAAGGGAAATTGTCCCTCTTGTGTTATGAGATCAGCACAGCAAGAATAAGAATACTTATGTGCATAACTAAGAACTGTTTCTTTGCAGAACTCCACCTTGTCCTCCAGAGAGCTCAGGAAAGTATACAAGGTTTACATTTTACTTTCACAACAGCTCTGCAGGGTAGGTTAGGGTGAGAGAGAATGACTGACTTGGGTTCACATTGTTATTTTAATGGAAAGTAGTCCATTAAAACTCAAGCCTAGTCCAGCACACTGACTCTGCACAATACAGGTTCTCAGCTGATTTCTGGAACTTTATCCCCATCTTCTTTGTCTATGTTACTGGGAACTCATACCTTTTTTTTGAACTAAGCACTGCTACCATCAGATAGGATACCAGATAGTGCTGCTGAGAGCCACCATGGGCCCCCAGACAAAGATTCCATCTGCCCTTCCATGACCCTGATCCAAACCAAATATCATAACAAAACCAATCAGATATATGCTGTTGCCATGTATCTGTAACAACCAAAGGATCCACATGTCCATCTGCCTGTTGATTTATTCCAGGCATAACTCAGAAAATAAAATTAGGAATCTCTCAAAATTGACCGCCAGCTCTCAAAATTGGCCGCCAGCTTCAGAATGATTGTGAGAGTTCCAGAGCCAAAAATGAAAGGAATTGGAACATTTTGGCCCTGGTTCTCTCCAAATGCTCCCCCGCCCCCCACTATCTGCAATGGAAACTAAGCTTGTGCAGTGGTTAAGCTTGTGCAGTGGTTAAGGTATCAGGCTAGGATCTGGGAAAAGCCAGGTTTGAATCTCCACCCTGCCGTGGAAGCTTTGCTGGGTGACCTTGGGCCCTTCACACACTTAGCCCAACCTACTTCACAGGGTTTGTTGTGAGAATAAAACAGAGCAGAGGAGAACAATGTCAGCTGCTTTGGGTCTCCCTTGGGGAGAAAGGTGAGATATAAATAAAAAAAATCTAACTTCTGTTCCTCATTTGTGACTACTGAGGCAGATTAAGAGCACTTTAAAGATGTCATCAGGGTTTGTAATCTTTTAATGTAACTGATTTTATATATGTGTATTTTAAAAATGTTGTACATTGCCCAGAGCCTGGCACTAGCCGGGATAGGATGATTCATCAAATGCAATAAATAATAATAATAAATTATTATTATTATTAATAATAATAACAACAATAACAACATTTATCCCTTTAGTACTTTGATAGATTACGGGGAAATATTCTGTTCATAATACACTACTATTAAATATATTCTAAGTTGTCAACCAGGATGGGTGAGAAGAAGCTGAGAATGAAAAATAACAAGGGGGGATTAAAAGTGGGGATAAATGAATGGCAGATCATTAAAGGAAGATGGTGAAATGAAGAAAAGCATTGAAAAGCGTTAGAGAAATGTAAAAAAAGACAACAGGTTTTTGTTTTTTTAAATTGCTACCACACACTAACAGGGCTGCCGCCTTGGAAGCTATGACTGTGCAGGAGCTGGGTGGAACTAAAGGAAAAAGGAAACCATAGACCTTGTTAGAAGGTTACAGCCTGGCATTGATTGTACCTTGTCCTGACGGGTCTTCCCTTGCTCCAGTGCTGGCTTGGCTAATGGGGTTGATCAGCAAATGGTTTCCCTCAGTCTCTCCTAGTAAATATTGCCAGTTCTTTTTTGCTGTGCTCTGCCTTCTCTGTGCCCCAGTGGCTACAGTCAGAACTGCATTAGATTTTAATTCATTCTGTGAATTCAGCATGATTCAGGGGCCCTATAGCTGGTTCCCCCCAATTTTGTTCCCCAAGCTCATCCCCCGATCGGTGGCCCTGATACTAGATCCTGACAATGGCTGCTCTCATGATACGATGTGGGTGCTCCTTCCTCCCAGGAAAGATTGTGTTGCTTTGAAAAGAGCAGAAGGAAAGCGGGGTGTGTGTGTGTGTGTGTGTGAGTCTAATGTGACAGGCAGTTTGCAAACCCTTGTCACCTCTCCAGTGAGAGCAAGATCATGATTCCAGCCCACAAGAGGCCTGGAATTAGGCTAAAGAGTCACTGGGAGGTATCAAAGCAGTGCCCTTCAAGATTTGTGGGACAGAATAAGCTGCTGTATAGAGATTTGAGGAAGGAAGATGGCATTGTATGGTCTCATCAGATCTGAGAAGCTAAGCAGGGTCAGTACTTAGAAGGGGGAGCACCAAGGAAGACAGTAGATGAAGGCAATGGCAAACCTCCTTTGCTTCTCACTTGCCTTTAAAGCCACTTTCTGGGGTCATATGTCAGCTGCGACTTGACAACACTTTACACACACATGCAGAGATTTTCTTCCCTGGAAGCAGCTGGGTAGAAGCACTAAGATGTCAGCTGCTGGTGCTAAAATAAACACAGGCTAAAACTTTTGAGTCTAGCGCACAAGAGGGTGATGAGCTATCATTTTGGAGTAAAAAAAATACTGAGGAGCAGGTGGCACAAAACTTCTGGCCAGGGATAAGAAGAGAGAGTACATATTTTTGGTGTCCCGCACCATTTGCCAGCAGGTGGGAAAGCCACAAGGCTGAGCAAAAGTTTTGCTGTAAAATCTACCCATCGCTGGAGTGCCCTGGGAGCATGTAAGTACAGACATCTGAGGTCCATTCACCAAGCCCTCTGAGCAGGGAAATCAGTGTGTGCTGGTTCTGTTGACCTATTCCAAAGCTCAGCCATTATAAAAAAATTAACATACCTTCTAAAGATCTTTATACAGAAAGAGATGGAATAAGAGATTTGACTGAGTTTGAAAAGATAATTGCACAACATAAAGATCACCTATTAGGACAAATTTACAAACTACTACTTCAAAATGACACTGAGATGGAACAAGTTAAAATGTGCATAATAAAATGGATGCAGAATGTTGGTAAAGAGAGATCCTTCCAACACTGGGTAAATTTATGGATGAATGATAAAATGTACAAGCTGTCAAGCATTAAAAGAAAATGGGTACAAGATGTTTTTCCACTGGTACCGGTACTTTATTCCAGTGGACATTAAAAAAGATAGATAAGAATTATAATGGAACCTGTTGGAAATTCAAAGAAACAGAAGGCACTTTTTATCATATGTGGTGGACTTGTAAAAAACCCGAAGAAATACTGGATTGAAATTCATGCAGAGATCCAGAAAATTCTAAAACTTAAACTTCCAGCAACTCCAGAGACAATGTTATTGCAGGGGGGGGGGGCAGATAAAAGGTAGGTTGTTTGTTGCACAAGAATGAGGTAAGGAAGCAAAGAAAGATTAGGATATAGGGGCTGGTGGGAGGAGGTAAAAGAGAAAAATGTGGGGGGAGGTGAATATAGGGTAAAGTGAGGTGCCCCCCCCCCCACAAATCCTTTTGCATTTCTTGCCATGCAGCTGGGCCTGGCCCAGCAGCCAGCATAATGCAACTGGGCTAAGCAGCTGGAGGCACATAGCATTTTCTCAAAGAGATGCTGCCTGCCAGGGTGAGAAAAGGAAGGAAAGCTGAAGATGGGGCGGGGGGGGGGGCAGATAAAGTTAGGTTGGTTGGAGGGCAGGAAGAAAAGAAGGAAGGAGAAAAAGGAGAGAGGCTATGGGGGCTTTCAGGGAAAGGAAAAAGGTAATACTGGGGGAGGGGAAAATAAGATACCCTCTGGAAGCCCTTGTGGCTCCCTCACTTGTTATATCATAGAACAACATTTCAGCCCAATGGCACCTATAAGTCAATGAAGTTTTATTCAAATTATGAACTTCTGTGAGCACGCACACTTCCTCAGATACAATTAAATGGAATTTACCAGTCTATATATATATATATATATATATATATAATATATGTTTTGTAAAGTTTTAATCATCATTTCTTACTGCTATTTTGATATGCAGCTTGTAGCTGTTCTCCGTGAAGTAAAATACCTACACTTCCAGCAACAGAAAGAAATTCCAGAAAGCGCTGGAGGACTCTTCTCTCAGAATGAAACTTTCCGGAAATTTGTAGACAACTTAGATCTTATAGTTGGGTGGTACAATAAGGTATGTGTCAGGCGATGTTAACACTTAAAGGGAAAAGTAATGGTGACTGTATGTGATACAAAATCCATGTAATAATTCTTCTTGTTGTATAGAAAGAAGCTATGAATCCTCTAACTAAGATATTTGTAGAGGTATGCCACTTATTCTAGAAATATCACTATGTGTTTGATCTATCCAGGTTTTTCACTAAATGTTACCCAGTTCCCCTCTTTACATGGCTTTATGCAAGCCTTCATACTTCATGTCTTGTTCCATGATCCCTAGCATTGCTTTTTCTGGCTTCTTCACCAATAGAAAAACTTGTTGGATCCAACCCAATGTTAACATTTTTAAGCCGTGCCTAAATCATCCTGGGAATCACCTTTCAAGTTTCCGTTGAGGGCTAGCAACTGAACCCTGAATCAGTTGTGCCCTCCCTATAATCTCATTTTAGTACAGATCCACTGAATCCAGAAGAAGAAGAAAGCATCCAGATGCCAGACCTCAGAGAAAGGTCAGGTGGAGATGAGAGGTACCACAGTACCATTTGTCCCTGTTGGAAAAATATGTTGCAGAGTAGAGTAATAACACAGCACACAATACATAAAGGAGCTAAAAAGAAAGTTTACAACAACAACCCTTAGGAAGAATTACGAGGGGATAAAAGAACAGATAAAACAGTTTTAATACCTAGCTACATCTTTCTGGTTATTGCTAACCCCAAGATGGATTCTTTCATTTTGATCTTTGTATTGTCTTGGGGCTTTTTGGTAAGCACCGCGCGGTCAGGCAATGGCGGCGACCGGGGGACGTCCCCGGGTCGCCCTGTGCAGCGCGGGAAAGGATCTGTGGCGGGAAGTTCAACTGGCCTGGATTGGGCTGGCCAGCGGGAGGGTTGTTCCGGGATGCATGTATATAAGCGGGGCCCGGCCACGTGTTCCTCAGTTCCTGTGATGTACCAGCCAATAAAGTACATTGCCTTTAACACATCTCGTCTCCGAGTACATTACAATCTTAGAACAAAGTCAGAAGAAGCTCCCAAAATGTATATGTGCAAATTCACAGGTAATATCACCAAACTATGAATTGGCCAGTGACCAGGCTAAAGATCAGCTTATTATACATAGGATTTCCCCTTCTAGCACAGGAACTTCTATTTGATGCCCCATAGGTTCTAACTAACAAAGCACTTAGCATATACAAACATGTTAACCTTTTTGTGACATCAGGGAGTGAACTTGCAGATACTCCAACAGCACCCAGTGCCACTAAACTAATAATATATCCTAAGATAAGATGTTTATTTTTAGATTAAACGAACAATTTTGAGTGTAGAACTTCCACTGATCAAAGATGAGCTAGAAGAAATTGACGTTGGACTGCAAAAAGCGGAGAGTAACCTGTTCTGGAGTAATGAAGGTACATCACCCTGTTTGTAGTTCACTCGGTGGTCAAATTAAATCTGTCTTCACATTGAATAGCCCACTGTACTACTTAGCGCTAGATATAAATATCATAAATGATGCTGACTACATCTGTCCAGGGTGTTTAGTGTCCAAACGATGCATTGTGGAGATATGTGTCTATATTACCAAGTAATGGTTTAAATCCTAAGCACTGCAAGTTGAACTGCATTCACAGAATATGCAGAATGTCACTTAAATGTTCATGCCAATTTCTGGAGAACCTGTAAGGAGACTGGATGGTGGAGGGCAGGGAGCCTGTGGAGTCTGATACTTATATCTATCCCTGTCATCACCTGACCAGGTGTTATGGAGTACATTCAAGAGATGCGAAATATCCTATATGATTTGGAGACAAGAATTCAGAAAACAAAATTAAATGTGGAGAATATTGAGCAGCTTATGCAGGTAAGTAATGCATATGAAATTGTTTTCAACAGCTATTCAAAGGGGAGGGTGTCCTCAAGAGATATTCAGTTTTGCTCCTCTGTGGGTGAGTTATTTTTCTAAGAGGTAGAAGATCTGTCATAAATCTGGTACTCCTTACAGGAATGGTCAGCCAGTCCTTTGTTTGAAAGAAAAGACAATAAGGATACAGCTCTCCTTGATCTGGATGGAAAAGCTAACACCATACACAAACGCTATGCAGCAATCAAAGATGCTGGGCAGAAGATCCAAGCAATGGTTGAGGTAGGAGAATGATGGAACAGGCTGTAAATTTATATGCCAAAAATTTTATTTAGTTGTACCTTCCATTAATATATCCATGCGTGATGTTAATGCTTATCAAGCAGGCTTTTTCTGTAGCACATGCCCTGGCTCCATACCAGTGATGCCATATTTAGGGAGACAGAGACCGGTTCTCCCACTTCAGCCTCCCTGCCTCTCTCTTCATTGTCTACTATCACCACACAGTGGGGTAGCAGGGAAAAGATTTCTGGAAGGCATATCACCAACACAGTGCTCTAGGATCTAGACAAACTGTATGGGTTTACCTTGAGGAATATCACATTGGCATCAAATCAGTGGACAAAATGGGGGGGGGGGGGAGGATTTTGGCAGTCTCCAGGAGCCTAGCATTAAAATGGCATATCCTTGTTTTAATTTTTTTTTTAATCCTTGGAATGCCACCTGTCCCAAGTGGGGAGGAGAGGAAAGAAAGGGGAGGGTGTAGTGTGTCCCATCCCTTGCTCACACACTTGGCCAAGTCACTGACAATTGTACCCACCCCCCATAGGTCACAAGTGACTTAACCACAATTATGCAAAAAATGCGGGTTTTGGTTATAGATGTAGAATGCGTTAATACAACACACAAAAAATAAACCAAAGAAAAGGGTGGGGAGCAGGCACAAGGTGTAGAATCACAAGTAGTGAATCCAGAATAAAGGAGAACTGGATTGGGTATGGAGCAAACCTGGGAAAATGGCAAGGGAAACTAAACTGACAGCTGAACAACGCAGAATTAAAAAATAAACCAGCAATAATGCAGATTGAAACTCAGAGGCAATGCAGAATTAAAAATATACAGCAAGGCAAAAATAGGAGGCAATGCAGAATGACAAATGTATCACAAAGCGGAGCAGCTGTGAGAGCAGGGGAAAGCCCCATGCAGAAAGGGCCTTGAACTTAACCTTAAGCATCCACAGAGTATAAACCCAACATCTGCAAAGCAACATGTATGATTCTTGCACAGATAACTTGCATGAAGTACCATGTCATCACAAAACTCTTTCCTCATGAAAAGGATAACCAAGGGCCTGAAACATCCCTCGCCCCTCAATCTAGGTTGCCAGCTCCCACTAGAGAAATGTCTGGGGATTTGGAGTGTGTGTGTGGAACCCAGGAAAGGTGAGGTTTGGGGAGAAGAGGGACCTTTATGGGACATAATGCCATAGAGTCCACCTTCCAAAGCAGCCTTTTGCTCCAGGGAAGGTGATCTCAGGGAATCTACAACGCCCCATCTGGAGGTTGGCAACCCTAAATTCTGTTAGCAGTTCCGTTTGTAATGACTGTTATGCTGTATTAGGGCTTAATAGAGGCTCTTTCGCAAAATGGCTGCACAAAGAACATGTGTATCATTTACAGCATTCTCTGGAATAGGGTCCACAGTACAAATAGAATATGATATCTGACTGTCCTTAAGTCTGGCTGACGGCCTTGTCCTTCTAAGCCTGACAGACCTTAAAGCCTTGCAATCTGCTGGGCCTCACTGAGATCTCATTTTTTTCTGGGAGTCCTCCCACATGTTGCCTTCTGAAGAACTAGAAGTCTTCAAAGATTTCAGGTTTTCCCGGCTGGTAACATCATTAGGGTTTGTAGAATCTTTCAGGCTCAAGTGCCGTGTTCTACTGGAGAAAGTTTTTCTTCCAGATGTTTCGTTCTCGGCTGCGGAGAACATCCTCAGTGGCGTTGCAGCAGGAGCAGGCGCTCTGACCTTCTTGGCTGCTGTGCATTGAGTGAGGCCAGGGCTGCTGGAGAGCTGCTATTTCTAGGCTGGAGGGGGTGTGGTGAAAGGGCAATAGGTTTGTGGATGTGCCCATTGTTTGGTGGGGCTTCCTGGAAGGGTAGTGATAAGGAAACTGGCTGTTGAATGTGACCATTGTTCTGTGTTAATTGCTGGGAGGGTTGGAAGGGGTGTGAAGATAAGGAAGATGGTTGTTGACTGTGCTGATGGTTCTGTGGAAGTCTTTTTCACACTTTGGTTTTGGACAGGTGAACACAAAAGATATACTGAGATATAAGAACAAAACCACACCTTTCCTGGGAATTATACAGAGCTGCCAAATGGCAGGAGAGTCACTGGGGGGGCTCGCAGATGATATGACACTGCCAACAATGCACTGAACCCTTCTGGCAAGATTTGAAGCGGCATCAGGGCATCCCAATGACACTCGGCATATGACCAAAACTGATGCCGGTTCACACCAGAAAATCAATTGAATGAGTGGGAAATCTTTTCTTAAGTCATATTCACTTGAATGAAGTAAAACCTCCCCCCCCCCCACCCATGAACATTTTCAATCGTATCTTGCATTGAGTCAAAAAGTATTTCCGTACATAATTATGTATTAGTAGAGCCATAATCATGACCATCGTCCTTTCAGGAAACTATAAGAAACATCTTATTATAGAGGTATCAGACTGTACCTTTTATTTCTTGACAACACTTGATGTATCAACTCTGCAGTAAATTCCAATCAGAAACGTAGTCTGGTTGGTGGTTTTGATGTTAATGCCATATTTGGGAGTTGCCCAAACATTTTCTGAGTTGACATTTCAGCTTTTTAAGACCATTAAAGCATTTAGCATCAATAGAAGGAAACTACCTAACTCTGATGTAATGATTTTTCTGTCCTCAGGAAAATGCAGAGTTGTTCAAGGCTGACAAGACATCAGGAATGTGGAAGAATTATGTTGAATATGTAGATGACAAGATCTTAGATGGATACTTTAAGTTTATCCGCAGATCACTGCAGTTTCTGCTCAGCAACATGTCCGCTGATGTATGTTGAAGAGGCCTCTGAGTTGGTTTGTTTTTTAGACGCATATAAGTAGGCATAGTGCACACACAAAAGCTCCCACTATCTCCTGTTGACTTCATTTCAAACCTTTAGTAAAACCAAATTCTGCAAGAATAAGCCTTAGGTGTTGTAATTAGGAAAAAAATAAGCCAGATCTGTAAAAGTGGATACATTTTCAGGAGTCCAGCTTATTCTAAATTTTTAAGAAGAAAATTTAACACAAAGGATATAGGCAGAAACGGCTGTATGTAATAGAAATGATGCACATCCAGAATTCTCTCCAAACTATTCCGGTTTCTGGGCGCACCCCTGTTGTATTTTTAAACATGTTAAGGTACGGAATACATGACTATGTTGTCACTCAATACAGTTTCTGTTTTGTGGAATAAAAATCAGTAGCTGTGGCTATATTTACACTGTTTTGAAGGCATGGAATTAATGGAGAGGAAATAAAAAATACTTGCAAGATTTGATGGAAGACAGACCTTAATAATAACAAATACACTTGTATATTGCAGGTACATATAGCGCCTTTATTTGAAGTGCACATGGAGTTGTATAATGATGATTTAAGGTACCGTCCATCGCTAGAAATAGGAGCAGATCAAGGTTTTTTGGAAGTAGTGGAAAACTTGATGAATGATATCTATGATACAGCTACACTTATTCCACGCCTGGCAAAAGGGAAATTCAGCTACAAAGTTAGTCCTGTTTTACCAGATTTTTTTAATTATTAAAAATGGGCAAAGCACTGAATGTGACTTCTTGGTTCACTCACTTCATATGCTTTTGTGGAAAGTGAAAATTATGTTGGCGCCTTGGAAGAATGCTTAACACATACTTGATGAAGAATTTTAAGCACTGAAATATAGCCTTGGCTTGATGCAGCCATTGTAAGGGAAATTCTTCTGTTTATAATTTTTCTTCCCAAGAAAGTTACTTCAGTAACATTTGTGTCAACATGTACACAGTCTGCCCTAGCAATACTGAGCAGGCAACGCAAAGCAGTTAACACTTTTGTTAGCTTCTGTGTGGAAATAAGTACCTTGAGCCTGCCATTGCTGTATTGTTTGATGTTGGGTGATATTACTTATGTTATTTAGTAACTTCCCCGATGCTGACAAGATGTAATGTTTGCAGACTGACCTAGAGGACATGGGAGAGTTGATAGAAATGCGAGAGGAAGTGGTGAACATTGTGGTGAATGCCATGAAGCAAGGTGAGGAATATGAAGATTCCTTTGAGAAATATGCATACCTATGGATGGATGATCCGCATGAATTCATGCAACGCTTCCTCACCTTTGGCCATGCACTGACAACTGAAGAGCTAGAATCTCATGCAGAGGAATACTTGCCTCATGTTGCCCCAACACTAGATCAGTTTCAGCTACAGGTGAGAGCTGGAGTATGCATCTGTGTGAATGGGTGTGTGTGTGTTCCAAATGTGAAATTCCTTGGGCGTTTTCGCACTGACCTTCAAGCGGCGCACCCAAAAGAGCCGGCGACTTCCGTCGCGAAACCAGCTCAAACGGAAACCGCCAAGAAGCAGGAAAACGTTTGAGCTGGTTTCGCGACGGAAGTCGCCGGCTCTTTTGGGTGCGCCGGCGCTTCTGGTGCGAAATCCCTGCAGATCCGCCGGCGTGAGGAGGGTGGTCGCACCACTTGAAGGTGAGTGCGAAAACGCCCCTTGCCATTTCTAAAGGCCCCATCTTCAATACGTTGTACCTTGCTCTGCAAGCTTCAGGAATCCACAGCGCAGCTTTACCACCTACCCTGGACCTCTGGCCTCAGAAGGGCCACATCCTCCCCTTTTCCTGGTGCACCTAATTGCAAGCTCCTTCCTGCTTTTACCACCTCTTTTTTCCCCTTTTTCTAAAATCCAATTCCCATCATTCCTTATCAGTGCCTTAAATCCCATCCTTAGATCAACTTCATACATAGGGCCTTAATCGGCTTTTGATTAAATCATTTTCGTTAAACTGACATTGGGAAGAATTTATGTATGATTTCTCCGTGGTCTCGTATCACACATTAACAATGTTTACACCAATATGAGAGGAACTCCGGAGGGTTTTTACTTTTTTGTGTGAAAATATTTTTAGCCTAATTGCATCCACAGACTTCTTTTCCACCTCTGGGGCACTCTTCAGTAGCCAAGAATGAGTTCTCAAGTCAGAGGGATCAAATTGAGTTCTCAAGGCAGAGGAATCAAAACTGAAGTCCTCATATGTGATGTGTGTGTGTGTGTGTGTGCGCTAACTGTTTGAACCTGAATTCAGGCTCATGAGAAACATGTCAGTTATTGCCTTTTAGAATGATCTTAGTGGGCAGCCGTGTTGGTCTGAAGCAATAGAACAAAGCAGTAGACAAGTGGCACCTTTAAGACCAACTCAGTTTTATTCAGAATGTAAGCTTTCGTATGCTGATGAAGTCTGCTTAAAGCATATGAAAGCTTACGTTCTGAATAAAACTTAGTTGGTCTTAAAGGCGCAACTTGTGTACTGCTTTGTTCTGTGTCTTTTAGAATGCCAATAATAACAATGCAGGGAGTTCGTTGTCAGTTATAAAAACCAAGTGGAGATGGAAAGATGAAACTGGCTCTTCCATTCCCACAAGATTTTAGGGTTGCACAGGCTTTCAATTTACATTTGATAGATGAAGCATCCCTTCTCAAGTTAGAATCATAGAATCATAGAGTTGGAAGATTCCTCCAGGGTCATCTAGTCCAACCCCGTGCACAATGCAGGAAACTCACAAATACCTTCCCCTAAATTCACAGGATCTTCATTGCTGTCAGATGGCCATCTAGCCTCCCCCCCACACCCTCTTTCATCAGTGGTCTCTGTATTCCTGGTCATGGGCTGTGACCAATACATCTGATTAGAGACTACCATGATGGGTATCCTGTGCTCTTCAGGCAGGTCCAGTCAGATTTCCTATGGAGTAGTACCCTCAGACTTGGAAGAGCAAAGCTTGGGTGGCAGTGGGAGCTGCAGCAGGGAAACAAGCTTGCACATAGTAGACTGGTTGATCCATCAAGCTTCCTCTCCCAGCTCAAGCCTTAAACAGGCTGACAGGACAGCAGCTCCGCCTGCTTTGGAAGCAGCATCCAGGACTCTCCAGGCTTAACTGTGAAGGATATTAAGTTAGCAGAGTGCTGTAGGCACATAATGCAGCAGAGTCTATCTGGCTGTGTGTGCTGCTGAGAAACAAAGTTACACATGGAGCCTTTTTATCTTTGCAAAACTGATACAAGTCCTTTATTGTAAGGAACTCCATTCTAGATAGGATAGAGTAGAGACAGGATTCTAATCCAGTCTAACTCACTAGGATGGATAGAGATGCAGGAAGCATGTCCTGCTCTCATGGTGCTGAGATGGAGAAGTGTGGTGAGTGAAAATGTTAGCCAAAATGAGGGAAGATTCCCTGAGAAAAGCAATTAATACATGAAAGAGTTATAATCAGAGCAGTAGAAAGGAAGGATGCTCTAGTGGAGGAGCTGCCACTGTATGTTCTTGAGGGGCAAGATCTGGAGCAGATGGGCCAGGAGAGGCTAGGCTCTCACCTAGGCCATTGTTCTGGCTCCTCAGAGGCTTCTGAGTTGGAGTCCAGAGCCAGCTTAGTGGGTGTCATGACAAGGGAAGAGATACTACCCTCTCTTCTCTCCAGGTTGCCTTACTTTAGAAGGATCAAAAAGGCTCCTTACATACTCTAGCTAACTGGCTATAACATTTCACTATCCCATGGCTTTTTGTGTGTTTTTAGATTGATACTTATGAAAAGCTCTATGAAGATGTGTCCAAGTTTGAAAATACCAAAGTGTTCAACGGCTGGCTGCAAAGCGACTGTCGTCCCTTTAAGCAAGCACTGCTGAACATCATCAAGCGCTGGAGCCTAATGTTCAAGCAGCACCTCATCGACCATGTCACTAACAGGTAGAATGGGGATTTATTTTGGAAGCTCCTCATCATTCAAACACTTAGCGGAGTTCTTCATGCATGTGAGAATCAGCCAGAAGCCCCCAGCAGCTAATCTACAAACCTTCACCAGCTGAAGTTAAAGAGCCAGTTTGGTGTAGTTGGTAAATGTGTGGACTCTTATCTGGGAGAACCGGGTTTGATTCCCCACTCCTCCACCTGCACCTGCTGGAATGGCCTTGGGTCAGCCATAGCTCTGGCAGAGGTTGTCCTTGAAAGGGCAGCTGCTGTGAGAGCTCTCTACAGCCCCACCCACCTCACAGGGTGTCTGTTGTGGGGGAGGAAGGGAAAGGAGATTGTGAGCCGCTCTGAGACTCTTCGGAGTGGAGGGTGGGATATAAATCCAATATCATCATCTTCTTCTTCTTCTTCTTCTTCTTCTTCTTCTTCTTCTTCTTCTTCTTCTTCTTCTTCTTCTTCTTCTTCTTCTTCTTCTTCTTCTTCTTCTTCTTCTTCTTCTTCTTCTTCTTCTTTATAGCTTGCATGGTAGTATCAGTGGCAGTACCACATATGAAAAGCTGGACTCCAAGGGAATTCCAGAGTGGGCAGTTAACACGCAAGATTTATCTTTTCAAGCCTATATACAAATTTTGATCAGACGTTCTATTTAATCTGTTTAATATTTTATTGTCCGATTACAGTTTCTTGAGCTGATATTGTAGTGTTAGGCTTGGACATGGACAGCTGAGCTCAAATCATGAAGCTCATTGGGCAGCTCTAGGTAAGTCAGGGCCTAACCTATATGTATGATGTATTATAAACCACTCAGAATCCTTGATTTAACATGGTAAAGAAATAACATCGCGTGTAGGCTCTTTCCAGATGACTGGGGATCTGATCACACAGAAAAAGAGCCTATCTGCTTGTAACTTACTCTGCAGTCCTAAGAAGAGTTACACCCTTCTAAGATCACTGACTTCAATGGACTTCTGCAGGTATGGCTCTGCTTAGGACTGGTGTTCAGCCCCCCAAATACATGCATTGCACTCACAGGCAGGGCCAGCAGTTGTGATTCTGCTCAACTCGAGCACCGTTTTGTTGTGTAGATAGTGCTTTCGTTTTAAAGATCAGTCAGTCATTGGGCAGGAAATCAAATAACAGAATGCTTTCTGTCTCTTGCTGTGGAAGTAGGCCTAATTCCATGTACACCTATGCTTCCCTTTGCAGCCTTCAGGACCTTGCCACTTTCATGAAAGAAGCAAATGCAGGCTTGTCTAAGCCTGTAAAAGAAGGTGACTACGATGGGCTGGTAGATGTAATGGGACACTTGATGAGGGTCAAGGACAGACAAATAGCTACTGACAATATGTTTGAACCTCTAAAGCAAACTATTGAGTTGTTAAAAGTTTATGGAGAAGAAATGCCGGAAGAGATCCATATGCAGTTGCATGTAAGTTATTAATTTTTCTTCAACATTTAGATATTGATAGTTTATAATCTTTTATAGTACATTCACAGAATGGAAAAACCACAGCAAAATAAGAGATCATTCAATGAAGTCCAGCATCTTGGGTATAACGTGTCTGACCACACAATCTGCAGAGTGTTTGCCCTTTTGCCCCACTACTATATACACATACACATGTCCAAGTGTGTGATTGTGTATGGATGGATGGATGGATGGATGGATGGATGGATGGATGGATGGATGGATGGATGGATGGATGGATGGATGGATGGATAGATAGATAGATAGATAGATAGATAGATAGATAGATAGATAGATAGATAGATAGATAGATAGATAGATAGATAGATAGATAGATAGATAGATAGATAATGTCTGTAGGGGGTAGCAGGACTTTTTAAAAGCAGAAATGCACATGGAACCAGGAACACAGTTCCAACTGGCTTGGTGTCAGGGGGTATGACCTTATATACAAGTGAGTTCTTGCTTGGCTTTTTCTACAAAAAAGGTTTCAGAGATGGGTACAATGTTGTCCATTGCAACATGGTACATTTATTATATATGCACATTTCTCCATTATTAACAACATGAGGTGAATGAAGTTCATAAGTACAGCAATCCCTAAATAAATTGGTGCATTCTGTCATTTTGCTACTTGGCTCTTTGATCTCCTTCCTTATTGTTCTGAAGCTGCCCGTAAGCAACATTTTCCTCTGACAATTCTCTGTCGTTTGTTTCAGGAGCTGCCAGAACAGTGGAATAACACCAAGAAGTTATCGTTCCAGGTGAAACAGAATGTGGCTCCTCTACAGGCAAATGAAGTTACAATCATCCGAAGGAAATGCCAACAGTTTGAGGTATCAGCATTAAGAATATACTCAGCTGGCATGCTGTGCTCTGCAAGCTGAAAATGGGGCGTTAACATAGTTTAAACATGCATGATGCATCCTAAACTGGAACCTCATTTCAAATTGGGCTTCTGACCAAAATAGTTACAATTTGGCATTAGTCACTATTGGAAACGGCATCTAAGGGCATGTTCTTCTATGATTTAGGGTTCCTTTGGCTGTTTATCAGCATTCCTCCCTATGTAAGTGTTCCATGCAGACTAGGGTGACCATAATGTCTGAAGGCCAGCCAGGGACACCTGGGGGGGGGGGAGGTAGGGGTGCGCGCGCGCGAAGTGCGCGCGCCGCCGGAAACAGGAAGTGACGTCACTTCCGGTGATGTCATGCCACCGCCGGAAGCAGGAAGTGACACCACTTCCTGTGACATCATTTCCCCCGCGTCACCTGCCGGAAACGGGAAGTGACATCACTTCCTCTGACATCACTTCCCCCAAATGACATCATTTCCCCCAAATGCCACTGCCGGAAACAGGAAGTGACTTCACAGCACTTCCTGTGACGTCCCCAAAAATCCCCCAAATATCACCGCCGGAAACAATTTTGTTCTCAAATCCTGTATATACTTCATCAGTATATGGGATAAGGCACTTTCTCAACTGTGCTGCATAATGCAGCCTATTTATTTTGTCCTGTTTGCTCTGTTGGCTCTATCTGCGCCACCTTCATCACTTTCGGGGTGTGGATCCCCCAGTGAGGTGCTCTCCCGACTCCCTCCGCCGGCTGTTTCTGATAGCCCTGCGCCCCCTCTTTCATTTGATATGTGTCCCGTGCGGGTGCCACCCTCCCGCCGGGAGATGCCGCAAAATGAGCCCCCTTGAGGCTTATGGCGGCAGGGCTCGGGGGAAGCGAGCTAGACTGCTGTTCTTTTGAGGGGTTATAGAGTGTTTCGAGCCCATCCCTGTGGCATCGGTCTCATCGTTGTGGGACCCAGGGGGCCGGCGCAGCGGCCCGCCGAAGCAGCCTGTCACTAATAACACAGGTCGAGATGCAGGACAGGAACCCGGAAGTGACCGACAGGCTGCTTCAGCAGGCCGCTGCGCCGGCCCCCTGGGCCCCACAATGATGGGACCGATGCCACAGGGACGGGCTCGAAACACTCTATAACCCCTCAAAAGAACAGCAGTCTAGCTCGCTTCCCCCGAGCCCTGCCGCCATAAGCCTCAAGGGGGCTCATTTTGCGGCATCTCCCGGCGGGAGGGTGGCACCCGCACGGGACACATATCAAATGAAAGAGGGAGCGCAGGGCTATCAGAAACAGCCGGCGGAGGGAGTCGGGAGACCACTCCACTGGGGGATCCACACCCCGAAAGTGATGAAGGTGGCGCAGATAGAGCCAACAGAGCCAACAGGACAAAATAAATAGGCTGCATTATGCAGCACAGTTGAGAAAGTGCCTTATCCCATATACTGATGAAGTAAATACAGGATCTGAGAACAAAATTGCACTAGAAGACACAAACACAAAGCTCCCTTACACTGAATCAGTGCTTGGGTCCACCAAAGTCAGTATTGTCACATAAGAGAAGCCCTGTTGGATCAGGCCAGTGGCCCATCCAGTCCAACACTCTGCGTCACATAAGAACATAAGAGAAGCCCTGTTGGATCAGGCCAGTGCCCCATCCAGTCCAACACTCTGTGTCACACTTAAGAACATAAGAGAAGCCCTGTTGGATGAGGCCAGTGGCCCATCCAGTCCAACACTCTGCGTCACATAAGAACATAAGATAAGCCCTGTTGGATGAGGCCAGTGGCCCATCCATTCCAACTCTCTGCGTCACATAAGAACATAAGAGAAGCCCTGTTGGATCAGGCCAGTGGCCCATCCAGTCCAACACTCTGTGTCACATAAGAACATAAGAGAAGCCCTGTTGGATGAGGCCAGTGGCCCATCCAGTCCAACACTCTGCGTCACATAAGAACATAAGAGAAGCCCTGTTGGATCAGGCCAGTGGCCCATCCAGTCCAACACTCTGTGTCACACTTAAGAACATAAGAGAAGCCCTGTTGGATCAGGCCAGTGGCCCATCCAGTCCAACACTCTGTGTCACACTTAAGAACATAAGAGAAGCCCTGTTGGATCAGGCCAGTGGCCCATCCAGTCCAACTCTCTGCGTCACATAAGAACATAAGAGAAGCCCTGTTGGATCAGGCCAGTGGCCCATCCAGTCCAACACTCTGCGTCACATAAGAACATAAGAGAAGCCCTGTTGGATCAGGCCAGTGGCCCATCCAGTCCAACTCTCTGCGTCACATAAGAACATAAGAGAAGCCCTGTTGGATCAGGCCAGTGGCCCATCCAGTCCAACACTCTGTGTCACATAAGAACATAAGAGAAGCCCTGTTGGATGAGGCCAGTGGCCCATCCAGTCCAACACTCTGCGTCACATAAGAACATAAGAGAAGCCCTGTTGGATCAGGCCAGTGGCCCATCCAGTCCAACACTCTGTGTCACACTTAAGAACATAAGAGAAGCCCTGTTGGATCAGGCCAGTGGCCCATCCAGTCCAACACTCTGTGTCACACTTAAGAACATAAGAGAAGCCCTGTTGGATCAGGCCAGTGGCCCATCCAGTCCAACACTCTGCGTCACATAAGAACATAAGAGAAGCCCTGTTGGATCAGGCCAGTGGCCCATCCAGTCCAACACTCTGTGTCACACTTAAGAACATAAGAGAAGCCCTGTTGGATCAGGCCAGTGGCCCATCCAGTCCAACACTCTGTGTCACACTTAAGAACATAAGAGAAGCCCTGTTGGATCAGGCCAGTGGCCCATCCAGTCCAACACTCTGCGTCACATAAGAACATAAGAGAAGCCCTGTTGGATCAGGCCAGTGGCCCATCCAGTCCAACACTCTGCGTCACATAAGAACATAAGAGAAGCCCTGTTGGATCAGGCCAGTGGCCCATCCAGTCCAACACTCTGTGTCACATAAGAACATAAGGAAGGAAGGAAGGAAGGAAGGAAGGAAGGAAGGAAGGAAGGAAGGAAGGAAGGAAGGAAGGAAGGAAGGAAGGGAGGGAGGGAGGGAGAAAGGGAGGGAGGGAAGAAGGGAAGAAAGAAAGGAAGGAGGGAAGGAAGGAAGGAAGGAAGGAAGGAAGGAAGGAAGGAAGGAAGGAGGGAAGGAAGAAAGGAAGGAAGGAGGGAGGGAAGAAAGGAAGGCAAACCCCCAACCGCCAGCCCCCCCCCGCTTTCGGCCCCCTTACCTACGGCGGCGGCGAGTCCAGCGGCGGCGGCGGCGGCAAGTCCGGTGGCGGCGGCGGAGAGGCCTCTCCGATGCCCTCCCGGGCCTCCGCCAGCACGGGGGGGGGTGGTGGTAGAGGCCGGGGAAGCGTCGGAAAGGCCCGCGGGGGTCACTGGAGGGCCTCCAGCGACCACCGCGGGCCTTTCCGACGCCCTCCCGGGCGGAGGAGGACGGGGGGTGGGGATTTCGAGCCCCGGGAAGCGTCGGAGAGGCCCGCGGGGGTCGCTGGAGGGCCTCCAGCGACCCCCGCGGGCCTTTCCGACGCCCTCCCGGGCGGAGGACGGGGGGTGGGGGTTGAGAGCCCCGGGAAGCGTCGGAAAGGCCCGCGGGGGTCGCTGGAGGGCCTCCAGCGACCCCCGCGGGCCTTTCCGACGCCCTCCCGGGGGAGGAGGACGGGGGGTGGGGGTTGAGAGCCCCGGGGAAGCGTCGGAAAGGCCCGCGGGGGTCGCTGGAGGGCCTCCAGCGACCCCCGCGGGCCTTTCCGAAGCCCTCCCGGGGGAGGAGGACGGGGGGGGTGGGGGTTGAGAGCCCCGGGGAAGCGTCGGAAAGGCCCGCGGGGGTCGCTGGAGGGCCTCCAGCGACCCCCGCGGGCCTTTCCGAAGCCCTCCCGGGCGGAGGAGGACGGGGGGTGGGGGTTGAGAGCCCCGGGGAAGCGTCGGAAAGGCCCGCGGGGGTCGCTGGAGGGCCTCCAGCGACCCCCGCGGGCCTTTCCGAAGCCCTCCCGGGCGGAGGAGGACGGGGGGTGGGGGTTGAGAGCCCCGGGGAAGCGTCGGAAAGGCCCGCGGGGGTCGCTGGAGGGCCTCCAGCGACCCCCGCGGGCCTTTCCGAAGCCCTCCCGGGCGGAGGAGGACGGGGGGTGGGGGTTGAGAGCCCCGGGGAAGCGTCGGAAAGGCCCGCGGGGGTCGCTGGAGGGCCTCCAGCGACCCCCGCGGGCCTTTCCGAAGCCCTCCCGGGCGGAGGAGGACGGGGGGTGGGGGTTGAGAGCCCCGGGGAAGCGTCGGAAAGGCCCGCGGGGGTCGCTGGAGGGCCTCCAGCGACCCCCGCGGGCCTTTCCGACGCCCTCCCGGGGGAGGAGGACGGGGGTGGGGGTTGAGAGCCCCGGGGAAGCCTCGGAAAGGCCCGCGGGGGTCGCTGGAGGGCCTCCAGCGACCCCCGCGGGCCTTTCCGACGCCCTCCCGGGCGGAGGAGGACGGGGGGTGGGGGTTGAGAGCCCCGGGAAGCGCGGAAAGGCCCGCGGGGGTCGCTGGAGGGCCTCCAGCGACCCCCGCGGGCCTTTCCGACGCCCTCCCGGGGGAGGAGGACGGGGGGTGGGGGTTGAGAGCCCCGGGGAAGCGTCGGAAAGGCCCGCGGGGGTCGCTGGAGGGCCTCCAGCGACCCCCGCGGGCCTTTCCGAAGCCCTCCCGGGGGAGGAGGACGGGGGGTGGGGGTTGAGAGCCCCGGGGAAGCGTCGGAAAGGCCCGCGGGGGTCGCTGGAGGCCCTCCAGCGACCCCCGCGGGCCTTTCCGAAGCCCTCCCGGGGGAGGAGGACGGGGGGTGGGGGTTGAGAGCCCCGGGGAAGCGTCGGAAAGGCCCGCGGGGGTCGCTGGAGGGCCTCCAGCGACCCCCGCGGGCCTTTCCGAAGCCCTCCCGGGCGGAGGAGGACGGGGGGTGGGGGTTGAGAGCCCCGGGGAAGCGTCGGAAAGGCCCGCGGGGGTCGCTGGAGGGCCTCCAGCGACCCCCGCGGGCCTTTCCGACGCCCTCCCGGGGGAGGAGGACGGGGGGTGGGGGTTGAGAGCCCCGGGGAAGCCTCGGAAAGGCCCGCGGGGGTCGCTGGAGGGCCTCCAGCGACCCCCGCGGGCCTTTCCGAAGCCCTCCCGGGGGAGGAGGACGGGGGGTGGGGGTTTTGAGCCCCGGGAAGCGTCGGAAAGGCCCGCGGGGGTCGCTGGAGGCCCTCCAGCGACCACCGCGGGCCTTTCCGACGCCCTCCCGGGCCTCCGCCGCCACCGCCGGGCCCCGTGCGCGGGCGGGAAAGGCGGCGAGTGAGGGAGGGAGCGTCCCTGCGCGTGCGCAGGGCGATCTGCGCACGCGCAGGGTCGCTCCCTCCCTCCCTCGCCGCCTTCCCCGCCCGGGCGCGCGGCCCCCGGCTCTCTGGCTGGCTAAACCGGGACCTCTTAATGGTCCCGGTATACCCAGCCCGGGAGCCGTGAATTGGGGGCCAGAACCGTGAAAGTCCCGGGAGACCGGGACGGTCTGGCCACCCTAATGCAGACAGGCATATAAAGAGGCACGACATAACAAACTTAGTTTAATCAGAAATGTCCATTAAATGTAAACACATTATTTTATTTGTATAAATGTATATCACATTGGGTGATAACAGACAGAAGTTTTAAGCTGTCCCAGGGATGTGAGGCAGGCAGATAAAAAAAAATGTGTCCACATGCGCACATTCGCCTGCCGTTCCTGTCCTGCCCGCAGCCCGCCTGGGGCCAGGTCCAAGCCACCTCAGAAAGCCTGCACCACTTTGTAAGTGGTGCCTAATTTCCGTGGTGGCTTCAAGGTTCTTCCCCAGCCATTTGGAAGGCTAGGGAGCAACCGAGAGGTGCATGAGTGCTCCGGAAGCTCCTCCAGGGTGCACGCAGCCCGTCCTTGTTTCGAGGGCAGGTTGCAGGCTGTCTGGAGGCTTCCAGGCTGGCTGGCTCTCTTTGGAGTGGCTTGATGCTGCCCTCAGCCAGCCGTCTGTAATCACCCATTATGTCACAAAATAATACAAGTTAGATTTCAGTCATATTAACAACTCAGATAAAAATTCGTTAACTTAGTCTTGTCTAAGAAACACACACATCCCATAGTGACTAACTAATCTTTACATTGATGTACATTCAAAAAGTGCAAGAAACATCTTTCCTAGCAGCCCTAATTAATCTTAACAAGTTCTAAATTCCGTTATCTTCTCAACAAAAGTCTTAGTACAGCGATACTCAATAACCACCATGGTGCCTTTCAGTGGATTTCCTGGTGCTCATTTGGTTCTTTCTCAAAGTATATCTTCTCCAAACTGAAAAGCTTATCCCGGCATTCCTCCATTTCACTAAAGCAGGAGATGCTTCAGAAGAACCCAAGATATATTACCTTTGTGTCCACAGGGTGTACCCATTCAGAATCAGCTACCACCATCTTAAAAGGATCTTTGACTTGCAACCTCCCAACACTTTGTGACTAGCAGTATCACTTTAAGGCAGTTATTTTGGGGTGTCGCTGACTCAAATATTCTAAAAGTGCCCACGGCTTCAAAATATTGCAGACTTCTGTCTTAATTGCTTAGCCCACCACCTCTAACAAGGAACACAAAAAGGGTTCTTAGAAACCGCAGGATGATTTCATTTAACAAACTGCAGAGTATAATGTGATTGTAATGTACAAGGATTCTTATACATTTTCAATAGTCAAGGTGAAAAACTTCTAACTTTAAGTCAGAGACTCAAAAGTGGCCAGCTAAACCAAGAGATGACAAGCATTTATCATCTAGTATAATTTGACAACAACAACAACAAAAGCCTTTATTGGCATATATCAGATTATAAATAGATAAACAGATACAGAAATAACAAAAACAATTGTATGCCGCTATACATTGGACAATCAATCCTGGATTACCAAACTCAAGAATAAAGCAACTTTTTCAGATATAATTTGACTATATGGCATACATTCAAGTTCTTGTTACCAGTGTCCTGGCCAGTGTGTTATCTCAACCAGCTTTTTACGGGGGAATATTAATTTTTCTTAGCTCAAAATGGCAGGCTACGAGAGATGAGGAACACGGGATCTCTGTCAGTGTTTATGGAGATAAACCGCTGGAATGCTTGATGAAATTAATGGATTTTATTATTGAAAAACAATTTTAAATAGTTACCCCAATCAAAGAATTTTCAAGCATACAAGAGGAAATACAGAGGTTAGCTGATAGGTAGGAAGGGGGGGGGGAGAGGGAGAGGCTGAGTCAGAGGGAGAGGGGACTCTCTCTCAAGAAGGCGGGGGGGGGGGGGGGAGAAGGCTGCTCTTGACAAGAAAGAATGGCCTGTTTTCTAGGGTAAATTACATCACATCACAAGGGTGTCAGATACACGGCAAACCCCAAAAGAGGAATTTTAATTTACTTTGGGCAGATGGCTTTATGGCTCTTTTAGTACAGAGGTTGGTTCCCTTGAAGCTCACAAGAGGTGATAGATCTCTCTATATATGTCAGGATGGACATCCATCCATCACATGTTTAGAGATGGCTTCACTTTGATAGCCTTCACGTGCTAGACATCTTTTATCTAAATTGGAATCATGGGTCTTTGAGAAGGAACTGTTAGCACCACACCAAGCAGGTTTTAGACAGGGGCACTCTACTCTAGATCACTGCCTATTACTTCATCATCTGGTCAATAAATATACAACGCGCCCTTTCAAAAAACTATTTGTGGTATTTGTTGACCTAAAAGCAGCGTTTGATTCGATCTTGAGACCCCATTTATGGGCAAAGTTAAATAAACTGCACATTGACCCAAGGCTGCTTGCAAGGATAATAGGCCTCTATTCTGATACGAGTATAAAGATTCGTCTTGGCCCATATGGCCAATTGTCTAGCCCAGTTAAAACAACAAAAGGGGTTCGTCAAGGGTGTATTTTGGCTCCACTTCTTTTTAACCTATACCTGAATGATATAGTTGATTTTCTTGCAGGTCCCCACTTTTTCCCTGTCAAAGTTGGTGAGAAATTTATTTCTATCCTGTTATATGCAGATGACACTCTGTTAATTTCTCATACCCAAATTGGCCTGAGAAGACTGTTGAGACGCTTTAGTCAATACTGCAAGGATAATCTTTTGCATGTAAATTATGACAAAACTAAGATTATGGTATTTGCTTGTAGACCTAAATACTATAACTGGAGGTTGGATGGGAAACCAATCGAACAGGTTCCCTTGTTTAAATACTTAGGTGTCACGTTTCATCAGTCATGCTCTTAGGCCGCTCATATAGACCATGCTAAGCATAATATTGAAAAAGCTGCAGTGGAACTATTGCGATTTTATAGAAGAAAAGGTGGCTGCCTTATATGCCCAACTGTCGAAATTTACCAAAGAAAATTATTACTGCAGCTGCTCTATGGAGCACCAGTATGGGCCTCTGGAAATCTCCACTCTCTAGAAGTCTCCCAGAATAAATTTACACGTAGGCTTCTTACGGTTCCTCCTTCAACACCTTCGTTAATGACTAGACTGGAGTTATCCCTCCCTCATGTAAGAACTTTAGTCTATAAATTGGCTATTAATTTCTGGCTGAAGATTATTTTCCATATGACATCGGAACTGTTAATTTTGGCATATGGGGAAATGAAGGATAGATCGTGGCGCAGTTTTATTTTGGAAATAGTGGCTAACCTTGGATTTTCAGTTGATTCCCTGGGCTCCCTTGGGTTTGATATTGCTAAATCCTTGGTTAAGCAAAGGTTGATAGACCAATCTATCCAAGCCGATAGGGGAATTATAGGCGAACTGAAAACTTCTGTGATTTATAGCCAGCTGCCCTTGTCGCTTCCGTTACTTCCCCCATATTTTGTAAATTTGACGAACTTGAAGCACTGGAAAGCCTTCGCAAGGGCTCGCTTTGATTTATTGCCAATACTGGCCAATGAAGGCCAGTTTAGGCAGATTCCTTTTCAGGAAAGAGTTTGCACTTGTGACCTAACATCCATTGAGGACCTCTATCACTCCCTATTTTATTGTCCTGATTTTAAGGTTGAACGGAATAGGTTTCTGGATCGTATTTTATCTTCTCTTTTTGGTAAGTCAAATCAGGAAAAACTAGTCTTCTTGCTGTCTGACAGAGATAGACATATTACCCTCCAAGTTGCAAGATTCATGACTGGCATTATGGAAAAGAAAATGAAGACTGTACCACACTAATTGTTCATTATTATTATTCTGGGTAGCTTACTAGTATGGTACTGGTTAAATTTTTTCTGATGTTTTAAATTTTATATCTGGTTTTTAAAATTGAGTTTTATTGTATCTTATTGTAGTTTCTTTTGTTTTATTGCTGAATCTGGTTGTTTGATGCTATGGCAATATGTGCTAATGCAATAAATTGAATTGGATTGATAGCCTTCACCAGTAATGAAAATAAAATATAGATTCTATGGTTACTATTTCCCTGACAGAAATGTAAGAACAGATTGGAGATATACCACACATTCACCATAACAAGATGGCACTTAGCCTTTAACCTTTGTGTCTTTGCTCTCTTTCCTTGAGGGACAACAAACCATACCATTTGCTTAGGAATTGCAAAGGAGGTGTTTGTGTCCTGTTTATTTATGGTCTAAGAACAGGACACAAAAGGTTACCGAAAGGGTGAAGAAATTTTTACAGCTTTGCCCACTTTAGAAAAATATACACATCTTTCAGATGGTATTCTTTACGTAGGGTTCATGTACTTAGCAGCTCAGTAGTCTTTGATTCTGTACCCCGGATGAGATTGTGGGAGAAGCTGTAAAGTACCTCAATTGATAAAAGGTTACTATGGTTAATGTATTGCTTGTATACTGACATTATTGTTCAGGTTTGTTGTGATGAGGGAGGTGAGCTGTCTGACTCATTTGAACTTGAACTTGGTGTTAGATGAGGTTGCCTGTTGGCTCAATTTCTATTTATTTTATATTTAATCAATTTGTCAAGTCATTTTGATCAATGCCCTCTCCCCCCGCCACCACCAACACACTATAGTATTTCTGTTCTGAAATATGCGGATGACACAGTCTTGTTATCCTGCATTCGTGTTGGTTTTTCAAAGACCATTAAAGCTTTTTTTCTTGCTTCTGTTGCAAAGAAGATTTGACAGTCAAGTGTCAAAAGCCCAAGGTAGTGGGTTTTTTTACTTTTTTTTAAAGGAACCCTAAAACATATTGTTGGGCCGTGGTGGGGGTAAATTAGAACAAGTTAAAGTATGTTCTTATCTTGGAATAAGATAAGAACCCTTTATTTGGGGGTATGTTGAGTTTCTTTCAAACAAGGGGGGGCTATTTAAATTTTTTAATCTAATGGTAACCCCTTTAATCTAATGGTAATTATTATATATGGGCTGACAATAAGGATTAAAGTAATTACCAAATCTATTGATTTTCCACTTTTTTACTTCCTTAGAAAGCTGTTAAATATACCACGCTGTGGTGTTGGTGTGGCTTTGCACTCATTGTGGTCAGCTAGCTTTGGAAACTAGGACACGAAATTGTTGGCTATTGGTTTTACTATGGAATCTATCAAGGAATTGGGACTTGCTGAATCAGTAATTACAATTAAAATCAGATTAGTCAGATTGATTATAATAGTTCTATTATCCATGCTCAACAAGTTTGTTCATCACAATACTTTGGAATACTTCCCTCCAATTCTCTTCTCTCCTGTGCTTATCGTCTGACATTCCCTGATCTTCTTAGGGCTTTTATTCTTGCTGGAATTCCCTGATCTTCTTAGGGCTTTTATTCTTGCCCATTCAACAGTGCGTATAAGAAGCTGCTTTTTGTATTTTCTCTCCTCTGACAGAATTTGCTTTTGCTCCCTTGCTAAAATAGATACAATTTCACATATTTTATTAGAATGTCCTCTGTTTTCTCATTTAAGATGTCATTTCATTCTACTGTGATTGGTGAGTTTCTACAATTCTAATCCAACAGGATGGTCCCCTTCCTACTCTCAGATCAAAATCCTAATATAACTTTGGATGTCCCAAACATTTTTATACCCTTTGTCTTTTGGGAAATAAATAGAGAGTATAAATGACATTTCAGATTGTTATACTGCTCAGGACATTGAACTATGGAGTTTTTATTGGACAAAGGAAAGACTGAAGTGGAAATATCCTAATCTGATTCTTCAAGTTTTTATGAATAGTTATCTTCCATATGACTTATTTATTCATTACATTTTTTTCATCCTTCCTTCAAAGAGCTCACGGTGATATATGTGATATCTATCATTCCTCTGTTGTACCTTTACAACAGTCCTGTGAGGTAGGCCAGACTGAGAAAAAGTGGCTGGCCCAAGCCACCCAGTGACTTTCATGGCTGAGTAGCTCTCTTGAATTACTGTTGGGAGCTAGTTTTGTTTAGAGTGAGCTTTGAATTTGGCTCTCCCTATTTCTAGTTCAAAACTTCTAACTGTTACACCACAATAACTCTCTATGATACATTTTGTTTCCTATGATTTTTGTATTCAATTGTAATTACTTTGCTGCACTGGCCATTGTGTTAGCGGTTGCTAATGGAACGATGCAATACAAATAATACATAAATGTTTACCCTAGTTCTGGTCTTGCTGAAACCACAGCCAGCAAGTTCTTGATCTTCAGATGCTGCCTAACCCTGCCGTTCTCCTATCTTTTTTCACTCAGCTTAAACAGCATGACTTCAGAGAGAAATTCCGAGAAGATGCCCCCTTCACTTTTGTTGATCCGGAGCCGTATAAATCTCTAAATAAGGTAATCTAAGAACAGATGGGAAAGTTTATATGGGCAAATATAATTCGCTGTAGCACAACAGGTATGGGCGGCAGCATAGACAGGAAAAAAACCCAGCATTCTTTAAAAAAAAAGCTGCCAGAAAGTTCTGGATCAGTGGTTTTCATTTGTGAGTCTGCTTGTGCATGTAGTCATAAAGAGAAAGAAGAGCATATGATATCAACCATTCTGTGGAGCAGATGCTAAGCTAATTTAACAGCACATTACAACAGCACCCCAACCCCACTGCATGGGGCTAATTATTGGCCCTTGTACGTTGGCATTTATATAATTTTATCACACTAACGCATGCACAGGGCAACTGCTTATCCACCCTACCCTCCATCAGTCAGCATAAACGTTTGCATTCAGCTGCTGGAAACGTTTAGTAACGCCATTCTGTTTCCTACTTTCAGCAACAAAAATTGGTCACTGGTATGGAAAAGGAGATGGAAGCCTTATCCAAATCTGCAGGCTTGTTTGAGGTATCTGTCCCAGATTACAAACAGCTGAAGGCATGCCATAAGGAAGTGCGTTTGCTCAAGGAGCTCTGGGATATGACTGTTTTGGTAAGACTTTGAACTTGCAGTTTATAGGGAAAGTTGAGTGATGAGGCATCAATAGGGTACAAGAAATTTGCACCCAAATTTTTCAATTCTGTGGCAAGGGAATGGATAGAATGAAGCCAAGTCCCTCACTGCTTTGTGATTCACATGTTAATTGTGATTTCCATGCAGTGTGCTTTGTAGAATTCTGGTTGCAAAAGTTACTAACCCTTTTAAACAAAGTTTGAATCTAGAATAGGGACTTGTGATAATGATGGACATTGGGGAATATAGTTTTGGGGTTAAAATGTGCTTGGTAAAAAGGACAGGAAATTATTCCCAGATACTTTCTACTCTCAGCTACTGTCCCAGTCAGAATTCTTTCATGTTCTAATACAGCAGGGGATGGAGGGATAGGTTTATCAGATCCAGGGTGGGAAACTCCTGGAGATTTGGGGATGGAGCATGTGGAGGACAAGGACCTCACTGGCTTACAATGCCATAGAGTCAGTCCACCCTCCAGAGCATCTGTTTTTTCCAGGGGAACTGATCTCTGTAGTCTAGAGATGAGTACTTGTACTCCCTGGAGATCCTCAAGTCCCACCTGGAGGCTGGCATCCCTATCTATAGGTATTTGTAGCTTCAGGTGTTATCTACAAATATTTGCTATGCTAAAGGCTGAGTGATCCTTGGCTGTAGAACTCATGTGCTGAAGCACCATGTATCCATTAAACAGCAAATAAGTACTATTTGCAGTCCTAGGGACAAGAGGGGGCGAGGGAAAGGGGAAGAATTAACAAACACACCTTTGTATAAAAAGGCCACAGCTTTTTATTGAATGCAGTGCAGGAGCACTGGCACCTCATAAGGCACAGATCCAATCACAGGTGACCCTGCCTGTCAGTTGATGCCACTAACCAACCCCAGCTTGCCTGCTGGGGAAGCAACATGGGATGGCAAGTCCAGGAGTCCCCTGTCCATCACCCTTAGCCCTGAGGTCATAAATGTGGTCCCAGAGTTAATCCAAGGGTCGTCATTTGCAATAGGAACCACCTTCCCCTGCCACAATGACTGGACATTATATGTACCTTTGGCATTTTATTTTTCTTTCTTAAAATGTAATTTTTTTTCAAGACCATGTTATACTATCTGTCCTCTTTTATTAATTTTTTTTCTTAAGTGGAGAATAGCTATAACCTTTGGAGTGAAAGTTATGATACATCACAGCATTTGTACTTGATAGAAGCGTATCTTCTCTATAATAAAAGTGTAGTGGTATTGGCCAAATGGAGCTTTCCCATTGCTCCATAAACCATTGACCTATCACCCATCACTCTGCACCTCTGCATTCCTATTGGCTCACTCCTCTGTCCCCCACCCACTTCAGCCCAGGAATGTTGAACAAACTGCCCAAACAGTCTTACCTCAGAGACAGACACATCTGAGATGCTTCACTTTGTCCTCTCTGTCAACTGGCCTTAGAAAGGACTACTGCTCTCTCATGAAAGGCATCACAGCTGCCTTTGGCAACAGATCTCTGCCACCCCATCAACAACCTCCCAGCACATGCAGCCTTCGAAGGTCGCTGAAATACCCAGGGAGCAGCTGACTAGGCAGCAAGGCCTGGCCCCTGTAGTGTTTCCTCAGAGGCCATGGCTGCCACCTCTTTCCAGGTGCTTGCTGTGGAAGCTGTCTGGGTGTTTTCAGAACAGTCACAAAGTTTCAGCCTAACCTACCTCACAGAGTTGTTCTGTAGATCAAAAAAGGGAGAGGAGAATGATGTAAGCTGCTTTGGTTCCTCGCACTGTAGAGAAATACTGTCCTTTTTCTGGGCAGAGGCTGCAGGGAGGGGGGAGGAGATGGAAGACTGAAGTTAAATTAAGAGTTGGCAGATAAAGCCAACTCCAGCCTGGGAAATTCCTGGAGGTTTGAGGGGTGGAGTCTGGAGAGGGTGGGGTTTGAGGAGGGGTGGAACCTCAGATAGGTACAATGTCATCAACTCCGCCTTCCAGCCATTTCTTCCTGGGGAACCATTGTTGCCAATCTCCAGATGAGGGCTGGAGATCATTGAGTATTACAATTGCTATCCAGATGGCAGAAATCAGTTCCTCTGGAGAAAATGGATGCTTTGGAGGGTGGACTCTGTGTCAGTATACCCTACTGAGGTCACTTTCCTCCTGCTTTGGTCCACACTTTTCCTAAGTAGAGGCTGCAGAGAAGGAGAGATGGAAACTGAAGTCAGAAAAATTCCCTTACAGAGAACAGCCACCTTGAGGTGCATTCTCTATGGTATACCATAACACAACCAAACCAAGCAAAAAACCCCACCCGGATCATGCCACAAGCTCACGCTGATGTTAAACGCTGCATGGGAAGACAGCCGGGGGGGCCTTCACTCAGAACCTCTTTATAGAGCCTGTTGTATTTTCCCCTCAATGGGCCTTATTCCTAGGTACTAATAAAAAGATTAATAGTTCTATTTTTCCCTATTTCCTGAACTTTATTACCACAGTTCTGTTTTACTCTATGGTGTGAAGTTCATTGAACCTTTCAAGATATTCATTGTAGATTGTTTACTCATTTTTGCTCATATAACAGGGTATGAAAATATTTTTATATGTTCCAATTAAGGTTAATGAAAGCATTAATGACTGGAAGACCACCAAGTGGAAGGAGATTAATGTTGAACAGATGGATCTTGATTGCAAAAAGTTTGCTAAGGATGTGAGAGCCTTGGACAAGGAAATGAGACCATGGGATGCTTTCGTGGGACTTGATAACACAGTTAAAAATATGATCACATCTCTCCGAGCTGTAAGTGAACTCCAAAATCCAGCTATCAGAGACAGACATTGGAAAGAACTCATGCAAGCCACCCAGGTAACCTATACATGCTACAATCACAGCATAAGTTTTGTGTCTAAATCTGTGGATATATAAATTTGTAGGTCTGTGGCGCAGAGTGGTAAAGCTGCAGTACTGCAGTCCGAGCTCTCTGCTCATGATCCGAGTTTGATCACTGGATTCAGGTAGCTGGCTCAAGGTTGACTCAGTCTTCCATCCTTCCAAGGTCGGTAAAATGAGTACCCAGCTTGCTGGGAGGAAAGTGTAGATGACTGGGGAAGGCAATGGCAAACCACCCCATTAAAAAAGTCTGCCGTGAAAACATCATGATGTGACGTCACCCCAGAGTCAGAAACAACTGGTGCTTGCACAGGGGACTACCTTTACCTTTAGGTCAGGGCCACACAAATGCTACACAAATTTTGCTGCAAGCTCAGGGCACCCTCTAGGTTTGCAGAAAAATCTTAAGTCTTTAAAACTATATGGGGGGAGTAATCCCCCCACAAGTAAAGTAGCATTCTCTGCATAATAGTAAAGAGTCCAGTAACACCTTTAAGACTAACAAATTTTATTGTTGCATAAGCTTTTGAGACTTTTTATTGTTTTGCAGCAACAGACTAACACAGCTTACTCTTCTGGATCTATTCTCTTAATAGATGCAGGGAATGCACTGACTTCCAGCATTTGTTGGTGTTGGACTTGAGGGCTCAGTGGTGGTAGCAACAGCAGCAACTTTTGCTGTACCAGCATCCTGGAGATGCTCAGCCACATGGGGAGACCCACTGGTGTGCTAGGTGTTGGATCTCTTCCACCAGGTTGCAGTGGCCATTCTGAACCCTGGAGCTGTGTTGGATCATGGATCACTTCTGCAAAGGCACTTTTTTCCCGATCCTCTCCTCCCTTCACCCCTAGAGGGGAGATCTAAACTCTCTGGTCCTCTCCTTCTAAGTTCCCTTGCTGAAACTGCCCCTGAAAGGGTCATTGCTGGGACTCTCAAGCACACAACCCACCAGGCATTTCTGTCCTGGGGACTCTGCTGCGCAGAGCAGCAGCAGCTCGGCTGTTAGCCAGATTGCAATCAACAGAGGTGTAAGGGAATTATTTTGGTGGGCAAAGATGACAAACTATAGGGGTCGATAACCTGTGTATACAGGAGTCAGTCCACCCAGGAGCCCTCTTTAAATAACGAGGAGATTGATGTACTAAAAATAGGATTTTTATTATGTGCGTTTGCAATAAAAAAGGCCAACGCCATGCTGGGAATTATTAGGAAGGGAATTGAAAACAAATCAGCCAGTATCATAATGCCCCTGTATAAATCGATGGTGCGGTCTCATTTGGAGTACTGTGTGCAGTTCTGGTCGCCGCACCTCAAAAAGGATATTATAGCATTAGAGAAGGTGCAGAGAAGGGCAACTAGAATGATTAAAGGGCTGGAGCACTTTCCCTATGAAGAAAGGTTGAAACACTTGGGACTCTTTAGCTTGGAGAAACGTCGACTGCGGGGTGACATGATAGAGGTTTACAAGATAATGCATGGAATGGAGAAAGTAGAGAAAGAAGTACTTTTCTCCCTTTCTCACAATACAAGAACTCGTGGGCATTCGATGAAATTGCTGAGCAGACAGGTTAAAACGGATAAAAGGAAGTACTTCTTCACCCAAAGGGTGATTAACATGTGGAATTCACTGCCACAGGAGGTGGTGGCGGCCACAAGTATAGCCACCTTCAAGAGGGGTTTAGATAAAAATATGGAGCACAGGTCCATCAGTGGCTATTAGCCACAGTGTATGTGTGTATATAACATTTTTTGCCACTGTGTGACACAGAGGGTTGGATTTGATGGGCCGTTGGCCTGATCCAACATGGCTTCTCTTATTAGAAAAATTATAGCACACAAGAAAGCTCAATTATCAACATTCACACAGATCTAGGAAAATTGATAGGAAAATTGATAGGGATCTATGAGGGAAGACATAGAATCATAGAATCATTGAGTTGGAAGGGACCTCTAGGATCATCTAGTCCAACCCCCTGCACAATGCAGGAAACTCACAAACACCTTCCCCTAAATTCATACAGGGTGATACTATTCCTCTTGACGATGAATTAAAATCCTCCAGCAAAGATGATAAGGGAAGAGGGAGCAAGAGACGACCAGTGTTGCTTGCAATAATGGGCCCAATACTGATCAGGAATTGGGGGTGGCTCTGACAGCAAGGTAGGGGTACCATCAGAGACACACCTGGCTGGCCTTCTTATAAGGGAGGAATCGTTCCGTCTGACCACCACTAAAGCCTTTAAGTTGGCAGCTCCTGCCCTGTGGGAACGCCCTCCCCCAAAACATCAGGGCCCTGCAGGGCTTGCCACAATTCCGCAGGGCCTGCAAGACAGAATTGTTTAGTCCACATAAACGAAATGTCCATACTGAGATAGGCACAGGGGTCAAATGATTATAGACCACTGATTGTCCATTGTAAAGTTGGCTTAAGAGCCAAACGATTATAGTCCATAATAGGTGGAAAGGGGGTCCAGGGCTAACACGGTCTTTCTTTGGCTTTGTGAGAAGAGGGCCCACAGCAAGGAACACATGTGCAGACAATGAATGGCCACTCAGTTAAGCAACTGCTGCTGGGGAATAAGGGGGTGCCTGGCTGGCAGGGGGCTCTGCAGGGGAGCCAGTGGGGCTTTGAAGAGAACTGGAGGGGCCTTTGCAGGGCAGGGTTCTGTGCAAAGGCTGAAGGTGACAGGAGGAGGAGGAGGTGGGTTTGGGCAGCAGTTTGGGTAGCTGAGGGCCGGCTGGCTGGGTCGTTGGTGATGTAGTGCTGCATCTTGAGCTGCACTCCTCCAATGGTGCCCCCGACTATTTTCTAGCCCCCCCCCCCCAAGGCCTGGGGGGAAGGGGAAGAAATCTATTCTGTGAGGCTTTTTCATTCATGGTTCTTAGAATCTGTTCCACTAAGTTTCCTTACCATTTTCACCTCTTCAACAGGAATTATGCGAATATTTCATAACATTTTAAGATTCTAAATTTGCGCTGAAGATTCCACAAAAATATATTTAGAAGAGAAACAAATTACAATGTATTATTTCAAAAATTCACAGATGTGTAGCGGCACCATAAAATTAATATAATTTTATTCTAGTATAAATTTCCATGGACTAGTAGTATACTAGAATGAAGTTTATCAGCATTGAGCCTGGACTGTTTTAGGTAGGTAATGTATCCCACGGTATGCTGAAGTTTATATATAATGGGCTTCTAAATCAGTGGTTGGGATGCATATGGGTCTTGGAGCTCACCTGCTGAGTCACGTGTCCTACAGAGCAGCTAATTTTTTTTACTCTTTTTTGAAAGACTGGCTTTTTTTTTTGGTATGTTGTCTGAAACCGCTAGAATGTTCAATGTTCCAGTATGATTCGTATTTGATTTATGTAACAGGTAAACTTCACCATGTCCGATGAAACGACATTAGCAGACCTACTTCAGCTGAATCTTCATAAATTTGAAGATGAGGTTCGCAGTATTGTAGACAAGGCTGTAAAAGAGTCAGGGATGGAGAAGGTAAAACTTCCGTCATGCCATGTTCATCCATTATTTAATTAAAATTTCAAAAATGCCAGAACGTGATACTTTATTTCCTATCTTTGGGTGTGAGTGTTTTGTGTTGGAAGTGACATTTCAGATACATTGTGTTTTTCTCTGGCTGAAATAATTGTGTTCAGTGACATTTCTTACTATGAGTAAACTTCATCAGTGAGATATGTTCTCTCTCTCGAAGGCAGATAAACACATGCATTCCTGGTTTGTTCATCCATAACACTGCCATTTACATTAGTAGTCTGCTACAGAGTTATTGCCTTTGCTTAACTATACTCTGCATATGTTAGCATCATTATCCACGCATTCTGTATTCTTTGTCCATGACCAGGAAAGGAGCCCTGTTCCCTCAGGATGTATGCTGCTTCTCACAAAAATATGGAGACTAGGTCCAAGCCTTGCTTTCGCTTGTGCTGTGTTGTTTTCCCCCCTCATTGCAAGGGTGATCCTCTACTGCACAGCACATCCCTTCAGTATGGCTCCAATGGAAATCATTGAGCAGTAGAAAACTGCCTGTGCCACGGACAAAGAGGGGTGCAAAGAGGATCCAAGACAAAATGTTTATTGCATTTATTTATTTGCCGAATATAGTGTTTTTATATTGAAGTATCCAAGCATCTCGCAAATAACTAAAAACAAAGCCATAAAAACAGTTCCGATATAACAGTTATTATATAAATCAACAAGCAGCTGCCATCAAAGTGGCACAATGAAGTCATCAAATCCATCATCAAAAGCTAGTGAGAAAGTTTTCACCTGCCTCCTAGAAATGAACCAGGTAGACAAGCTTCCAGAATCAGGTACTTTTACCATGTTCAGGTGCCTATAGAGAATCTAGTGAGTTATGATAGAGGCTGTAGATCTCTATCATAACTCATGATAGGATCAGGGCCACATAGGAAGAAAAGCAGGGGTTTATGCCTTCTGCTTGCGCAAACTAACACAAATCAGAACTGTACTATTGTTAGTAGGGATGGACACAAACTGGGAAAATTGACGTTTGTTTTGGTTCATGGGGACACAAACCATGAATCTCCGTTAACCCTCCTGTTTTCTGAATTGGTTTATGATGTGGTAGAATCCCCCCCCCCCAATGGTCTAGAGAAGCCAAACTCACAGTAAGCCTTCAGCTGACTCTCTTCTACCTGCCCTCCACATTTGGCAAGGGTTGAGTTTAGGGGGGAAAAGTTGCAGCCCCCCAAAGTAGGTGCCCCCAGGAAAGTGCTAGTTACAAAGCTTAAATGGGAAGGGGGTCCTCAGCTGAGGAACCAATGAAGCTAAGTCTCTCTGCCAGCTGTGAGTAGAAGGAAAGGTGCCTCAGTGAGTAAGCACCAAACTCCCCCAACCCCATTGTTCACACTGAGGAATGGCTTCTAGTTCTCTTCCCTTTCTGCCTCTAACCGCTGCACAGTACACCTGCTGCGAATGGGAAAAAATGGCTGTGTGAGAGCTGGGGGTATATATACCATTCTCTCGTACTGTGCCCAAGTTCAATTTGATACCTTGGTGTTTTTTTTAATGCCACTTGTTACCTATTTTCTTTCTTTTTGGATGGGTCTCTGACCGTATTAAACTAAACTTGACTTGGCTATCATTCTCTCGTATTGGTGGTCAGCACAGCCTGTTAAGCTTTGGAGGGCCACTATTGGTGTTTCTAGAACTGCAGCCGTCCCTCTGCCCCTGTTGCTTTGATGCTTGTGATTAATCTGTGCCATTGTGGCCAACATGCACTACCACGAACTGCCCGAACCTCAAAAATCACGTGGAGGGCTGTAGGAGGTTAGCTACAGGCAAGATTGCACAGACCTTGGCTCACGAAATACAAACCAGGCAATTTTCATCACAAATTTAGGTTCATGGGCTGGATCATGCTCATCCCTAATTGTTAGCCCTTTAATGAGGAAAAAAAAGTCTGTTTTCTTTAAAAGGTTGCAATAGTGCAGAGGCCCCCATTTCAATTGGCAAAGCCAAATGAACTAAAAGAACTAAGCCCCTTCTCCCCCTTTCTACATGACTCTGGTTGAAATAGGGGTTTTATGCAGCTGTAATTTGACTTTGAAATTCATTAGAAAGAGCCAATCACAAATCACATCTGCTTTGAGCCTGATAGCTATCTTTTTTCATTAACATTTCCTCCCCTCTTGTAGTAAATTGTTAGAGAATAATCTGCATTTGTTGGATGTGTATATTGTACCGTATGGTATCCGTTTAAAACACTTCCTTGTTATTTTGTTTGAAGGTGTTGAAAGCTCTTGATAGTACCTGGTCAACTATGCAATTTGAACATGAGCCCCACCATAGAACTGGAACCATGTTACTCAAGTCTGATGAAGTATTGGTAGAAACCTTGGAAGAAAATCAAGTGCAGCTTCAGAATCTGATGACTTCTAAGTATTTAGCACACTTCCTTCAGGAAGTCACTAGTTGGCAGCAGAAATTATCTACTGCTGACTCTGTGATATCCATCTGGTTTGAGGTTCAGAGAACCTGGAGCCACTTGGAAAGTATCTTCATTGGCTCAGAAGACATTCGGAATCAGCTTCCTGAGGACTCTAAGCGCTTTGATTCTATTGACAAGGATTTTAAGGTAAGCAAGTCTTCTCTTCCCTATTTCTCATGTGAAGAAACAGTGGTAGTCAAATGGCTGACAAATCTTCCGTCTTGCAGGAGTTAATGGCTGATGCAGTAAAAACTCCTAATGTGGTTGAAGCAACAAATAAACGAGGTCTCTATGAGAAGCTAGAAGCCTTGCAGAAAAGGTTAGAAATATGTCATGTTTCAGCCTAATTTTGCCAAAACACAAGTGTGAGATATAACTAGAGAAGTATTTCGTGGGCTGAAGGAGCAAATAATAGAATCTTTAAGAAATGTAGGAAAGCATTTCTGTCTTAGTTCATTAAGGTAGGAGATCTTTCAACTCCAAATTTATCTTGGGAAAAGACTGTTGTAGAAATTTTGCTGCACCGATGCGTCGTGAAGGTATTTCTGTAATGGGATTTATATCATAATGGGGATATCAGTAGGTCTGAAAGCTCCATACTGCAAAATTCCTAGGGATTGGAGCATGGGATTGGAGCATGCGAATGGTGGGTTTTGGGGAGAAGACGGGCCGCAGCAAGGCATAATGCCATGGAGTCCACCCTTCAAGAGAGAAGGGTTCTCCAAAGAGTGATGGTGAGAGCACAGAAGATTTGTGGATGTTCTCTCCCCTCATTGGTGGATCTGTATGATATGGGATGTAAAAGGAAGATACAAATGATCTTAAGGGACCCTTCACATCCGGGCCACTTGCTATTTGAGATCTTACCGTCAGGTAGGCGATATAGAGTGTTGAAGGCTAAGACAAATAGATTCAAGGGCAGCTTCTATCCAAGTGCCGTGGTTAGGCTAAATGCAGGGTCATGAATGGTTATTTGTTTTTAGATGCATTTAAATGGTCCATGTATATGTCCTTTTTGGGGGGGTGTTGATGCGTTGGTATGTTTGTGGAAGAGCACCTCATTTAGTTGCTCTCATTTTCTTTTTTGAGAACAATGACAATAAATTTATCTATCTATCTATCTATCTATCTATCTATCTATCTATCTATCTATCTATCTATCTATCTATCTATCATCTATCATCTATCATCTATCATCTATCATCTATCATCCATCCATCCATCATCTTCCATCCATCCATCCATCCATCCATCCATCCATCCATCCATCCATCCATCCATCCATCCATCCATCTATCCATCTATCCATCCATCTATCCATCCATTTTCTTCAGGGGAACCAATAGGGTTGCCAGCCTCCCCATCGTGGCTGGAGATCTCCATGGATAAAAACTGATCTCCAGGCAACAGCAATCAGTTCCCCAGGAGAAAATGGCTGCTCCAGAGGGTGGACTCTATGGGTGCATTCACACTACACTAATGAGTTTTGCAACTGGATTTTTGCTACAACACTACGATGAATCCCATCCAAAGGTGTTGAACTATCTCTGTAGGGAAAGCGTTCTGTTTGAGCTGACTTCAAGTGATACAAAAGTTCTCCTTGTGGTGGTTGATCAGTGATAGTTCATTCATTCACGCAAGTCATCTCTCTTCGTGTGACAACTAATGTGTTGTGGACATGCTCATGGTCTTTGAAACTTTTCTTATCATGCACCCTATTTTTCCTTAAAGCCCTTGGCTAAATCCAATAGCACAAGAGTTCAACTGAAACAAAGTGCTAAGTGTGCAATTACAAAATCATGCCCTTTTTTGTATTCATCCCTTATCATAATTGTCTCTCCCTTCCTCTCTCTCTGTTGTCGCCATGACTATGAAAAATGATGAGCTCCCTTTTTTGCTTATGTTATGCTGTGAAGCATCATGTATATTTATAGTACTGAATAAATAATATTATACATAAAGAGAAAACACAGCTGTGCTTTCATTTGTTCTTTTCTTGCCTGTTAGCTTAGCAATTTGTGAGAAGGCTTTGGCTGAATACCTGGAAACAAAAAGGCTGGCTTTCCCAAGATTTTACTTTGTATCCTCTGCTGACCTTCTGGATATTTTGTCCAATGGCAATGACCCTGTTGAGGTAAAATATACACAGGAGGAGTGCCTTGGCCTTGTTTTGCTTTTTATCATAATAGAACTGAGGGTTTTAAATCTGTAAATCCCAGTCTAGTTAAAAAAAAATAATTTTCCAAAACAAGTTGTCCAGTTCTTTGTAAAGTTGCTTCATATGTTGAATTCCAAGAATTATAAGACTGAAAGAACTCCTCTTACACTAAATAGAATATCCCCCCCATCAGAGCCCATGTCCTTCACAATCTTCTTTTGTCCTCCACTATCCATTTGTGTACCCCCACAACTGGTGTGTTAATGTTGCCCTCTTCTTATTACAGGTGTCTCGTCATTTGTCCAAGCTATTTGATAGTATGGCCAAACTGAAATTCAAATTAGATGCAAATGAGCAGCCTCTGAAGATTGGTTTGGGAATGTACAGCAAAGAAGATGAGTATGTTGATTTTGACAAAGACTGTGACTGTTCTGGACAGGTTGGTTGATCTAATTAATGGTCAAGATAATCAGGATACCTTGCAGCATTATTTGAAACCACTGCAATGAGAACACCTTTCTGTGTGGCTAAGCACATAGTGCTGGAAATGGATATGCCCATTGTGATCTCTGTCACTTTGTGGGACAAGACTAGCCACCGTCTCACCCTCCCTTTTACTGTTGCTGCCAACACCTTGGGTAAAATCCAGCTCACCTTTCTCTCTTATGGATCACCTGAGGCCAACGTCACAGGGGTGTGTACAGTACCATGCCAAGGAGCTAGGACAGGAGGGTAAGGACTTGTGCAGACTCTCTCTAATTAAAAACCTTTATTCCTACAAGGCACAGACTCAGGGCACTACAAGAACAGATTTAGGTACACTAAGAAAAAAAAGGAGAGTTACTAACTAGGTACTTACAATCAATGGTATATCTGCTCTTTGTTACTTGCAATCCCTCTCCCCACTCCATTGCATCTTTAGCATCATTCCCCTTTGTCATCCTTCATGGCAAAACACACAGGAGAGACAGCTCTCCCAATGAATGGAATGGCAAAAACAACAACCACAAACAAAGGAACAATTTTGCTTTTCTGACCCATGTGCCACATGTACTCCAGGGCCCTTAGATAACCCAGGTATCAGGTCCTGCTCAAGTCTGCAAGTACCTGGACCCTCCAAGCAAGAGGTATTAACATATGTAAAGCTATCATGTTTTCCCCTATTAAGCTGGAAGAGAGGCTCTGTATCTGGAGGAGAGTTCCCTTTCCCACACCCTCCCAGTCATCCTCCCACCCTTTCCCACATCCTCCCAGTCATCCTCCCACCCTTTCCCACATCCTCCCAGTCATGTCCCCTTCCATTATCATAACAGTCACAGCAACTCCTGCCCCCCTTCCATCACGGTGCCTTTTGCTCATACTTTAGGGTAATCTCTGCTGCTTCCTAGAAGTGTCACAAGGAAGCCGCTGCAAGCCCTCTCCCAGATGTCAGCCACTCCAAGGCACTATCTAGCTCCTTTCAGGCATCTGATTTCTATGGTATCCCAGAGCTCAGTGCTTAAGAAGAATTAGAAAAGGGAATATTTGTTTCGTTAATTTCCCACTGTTGTTCAAAAGATGTCATGGCAGTATACATATGATTATTCTCACAATAACCCTGTGCAATAGGTTATGCTAAGGACTTGCTCACCAAGGTGAGAATTGAACACAAGCATCCGCACTCTGTGTTCACCATTTTCTGTTATATCACTTTGGCTCTCCTTCCCCGTCTGCAAACTGAAGCCAGACTGTGGCAGTGAGAAAGCACCACATTTTGACCACTAGACTAGCAGAGACTGCTCTCTCTTCTAGCATCAACTCTACAGAAGGCTAGCTAGTTCTTCTTAGCGACCCACCCAACACATCTTGTGCAACTGTAATAACTAAAAATAAATTGGGTACAATAGGGGAGATATCTATGTTAATAATAATACTTTTTATTTATATCCTGTCCTCCCCGCCAGGGCAGGCTCTGTGTTATACAATAAAGCACAGTTATAGTGTTCCTCTTCTAAACAGGGCGGAAATTAGCTTTCCATGGAACAATTTTTAATGTGACTAGAATTCCTCTTTCATGGTAGGCCGAACATTGCAGTTCCTGTTCCAATTGAAAAGCTCCTGAGTTTCTCAAAACTGTCCAATATTCCCCAACTCCTTAGTCCTTCCTTCCCTCCAGGACTTTCTTTGTCTTTTGCCTAGAAAATTCAGTCCAGGCTTGGTCCCACCTCATGAAATCCATGTGTAGTACATGCTGTATAATTTTGCCTTTCAAAATGGGGGGCGGGGGGAACTGACCGTTGAGATCTGTGGTGATTTCTTTAGCTGTATGTACATAAGGGGAGAGTGCTATGCAGTGAAGAGTGCCACCACACGATCTAAGGAAATGTCCTTTTCCATGCAACAAGGTCCAGTACGTTGGGGAGGGACGGTGGCTCAGTGGTAGAGCATCTGCTTGGGAAGCAGAAGGTCCCAGGTTCAATCCCTGGCATCTCGAAAAAGGGTCCAGGCAAGTAGGCTGCTGTCTGAGAAGACAATACTGACTTTGATGGACCGAGGGTCTGATTCAGTAAAAGGCAGCTTCATATGTTCATATGTTCAGTACATTTGCCACAGCAGGACTAATTTAAGAGATAACTGAATTCCCCACAATCAGTTAGTAACAGTTGAACGTAGATTACATGATAAACATTTGGAAATGCTCTTACAACTAGGCATTAAATAGGTATGTGTGAGAAGTAAGTATCATAATCCATAACATTAACTTGAACAGTTTTGCACATAGGTGGAAGTTTGGTTGAACCGAGTGCTAGAGAGAATGCAGAGCACCTTACGCAAAGAAATTTCGGAAGCTGTTGTGACTTATGAGGAAAAACCAAGAGAGCAGTGGCTCTTTGATTACCCAGCGCAGGTCAGCAATGATCTACAGAGTAAAAATATTAATATTATTTCCTAGAAGAAGAGAATAAGTATCAGATCGGTTGCTTGTTGTATTTAGTTGGTGGGTTTTTAATAACATTACAATGTGATTTTGTTATGTATGCTTTATTTTTAAGCTGCCTTGGTGGCCTTTGTGTGGGCAGAAAGGCAGGATGTAAATTTTGCAAAATAAATAAATAGATCTGATAATGAGCAAAAGTAGCCAGAAGATGCCGAGCCAGGGCCACTCAGCACTTTGGCATGTTTAAGCCTAAAAGAAGTCAAGTCATGCCACTCTGGCTGTAACTGTACATTTGATGCCAAGAGGTAGGCACAGCAATATTTCAGAGCATTTCTGGCATCTCCCAAAGCTTCTTGTTGTCATAGAATAATTTGGCTGTTGTTACAGATTGCTTTAACATGTACCCAAATCTGGTGGACGACCGAGGTTGGTATTGCCTTTTCAAGACTGGAAGAAGGCTATGAAAATGCAATGAAGGATTACAATAAAAAGCAGGTAAGACAAAAATCTCTGTAAAACTGGTCTGTGAGGCAACAAACTCTTTACCACCACAGTATATAAATTCAGTTTCCACAGCACATTGCAGTGCTTGATTTGAGCTAATTCACTGAAGTCTACCTCCTAATAATCTCATTTCATTTTTATTTTAAACCCCCTCCCCAACTCTCTAGTATTCATGGTTGCAGAGATAGAAAACGCTTCTATTCCATGTTTTCATTTGTCTAGATTAACCAGTTAAACACATTGATCTCACTTCTCATTGGGAGCTTAACCCCAGGAGACAGAATGAAGATAATGACAATCTGCACCATTGATGTCCATGCCAGAGATGTCATTGCAAAAATGATTACGGCAAAGGTATACCGTAGTTTCTGTTTTCAAATATGCATACTATACTATATGACTTGTGGGAGCAAAGTCTTTGTAAGATCAGAAGGCCATTTGCTGCATTTTCCGTGTTGATGCATGGAAAATGAAACTTAAGCATTGTTAAAGGCATAGAGGGTAACATTGCCCCATTGTAACAGACACCGTCTATATTTAATAAGCTTTGAGAGCCAGGTTGGTGTAGTGGTTAAGTGTGCAGACTCTTCATTGGGAGAACCAGTTTTGATTCCCCATCCCTCCACATGCAACTGCTGAAGTGACCTTGGGTCAGATGTAACTCCCTCGGAGCTGTTCTACTTAAAAACAGTTTCTGTCAGAGCTCTCTCAGTCCCACCCACTTCACAGGGTGTCTGTTGTGGGGAGGGGGAGGGAAAGGACATTGTGAGCTGTTCTGAGACTCTGAGTGAAGGGTGGGGTATAAATTGAGTCTCTTCTCTACTCTTATGAGGAGGATGGAAAGGGGGGAAGGAGCAGCCAGTGTGAAATAATATTGCTGAGGTTCTATGTTTGGGTGGCAGGTGGAAAGCTCCCAGGCCTTTACATGGCAGTCCCAACTTAGACATCGCTGGGATGATGAAAAGGGGCACTGTTATGCCAACATCTGTGATGCTCAGCTCCAGTATTCCTATGAGTATCTTGGCAACACTCCACGGCTAGTGATCACACCACTCACTGACAGGTATGAGCTGCGTGCCTTTGTTACCTTGCACCTTGGTTCCATATTCATAGGAAACCAAAGAGCAGATTAAGTGCAGTCTTTATTTCAAATCAAGTTTGAGCTATTCTACAAATAATATAATATAGCCCAGCCCTTGGAGATCTTAAAAATTAAAGACTGGAGGAGAACAAAACTCCCCAAGGCTGATTATGCCTTGGGGGAACATACCCAGACACTTACAACAGTCCCACCATTCTCTAATATCAGAGAGTTATGCTTCCATTATAAATTGTACCCAAACCCTCATTTTTTAAAAGGAGTCAACACTCTCCTCAAAATCTCCATGATCTTCAGAAGTGCCTACACAAGTTGCTTTAGCTAGAGTAGGAGGAGAGTGCTCCTTCCTCTTGTTTAGTCTCGATGCAGGAGGAGAGGGATTTAAAGCAGCCAGCAATAATTCACCAGAGGCAAAGTCAAGGTAAAACTAATATAATGAGCTAAGATTAACTAGTGAATTTTATAAATCTTCTTATTTAATCTTTGAGAGAAGAACAAAGGAAGAAGATGAAGAAAACATGAAGGTATAATGTTTAAATGATATTAAGTTTGTATAGTGTAAAAGATTTTGTTGGAGTTGTTAATTTTTAAATTCTTCCGTTAATAAAGTAATGAAAAAAAAAGTGCAATCTTTAGGGCAGATGACAATGTGTCAAATTTCTCTGTTTTACAGATGCTATATCACTCTGACACAGTCTCTGCATTTGATCATGGGAGGAGCCCCCGCAGGCCCTGCTGGCACAGGAAAGACAGAGACCACCAAAGACCTGGGCAGGGCAGTTGGGATTATGGTGTATGTTTTCAATTGCTCGGAGCAAATGGACTACAAGGTACAGATCTAGCCAGTGAAAGTAACAGTGGGTCAGATCTGAGCCCTTGATTCTGCCAGTGATTTTTCCATGCACAATGCCTATGTGAGGAGCATATCAAGCAGGAAGTTAGAATAGTGCAACTTGGGGTTGCCAACCTCCACCAGAGACATGGAGTTTTCCTGGAATTATAACTGATCTCCAGACTACAGAGATCAATTCCCGCGGAGGAAATGGCAGTTTCAGAGGGGCGGACTCCAAGGCATCACATTTCTGCTGAACTTTCTCCCCTCCCCAAACACCACCTAGTGGCAACCAGTTGGAATGTGAGGGGGTAGTGACAAGGGCATCATTAGGCAATGACTGACATCACTGGCAGCTGAGGCTGCAAACATAGGAGAAAACCCCGGCCATCCTGCACCTCTCAGACAGTCCAGGAGGAAAGGGGGTGGGGGGGGGAGAGGTTAGTTGCTCGCGGGATGGATCTGAGCCCTGCAGGGGCTGGATCCATCCCAGGGGCCACCTGTTTGACATCCCACCATAGAGTTTCCAGTGATTCATAGAGCAGACTGCCATCACTTCTGGCTTTCCTTGGAAGTAACATCACACCATCACTTGCCAGCAGTTTTCTAAACATTATTTTTCTCCTACCAGCCACAGAGCAGCCACAGAAGATGTGAGCTGGGGCAGGGGATCCCCTAGCAGGGAACTGGCAGTCCTGGCACCACATCTAAATCTCCATGAATTTACCAAGCTAGAGTGAAACCGTTTATGCTTCTTAAAGTTTTGAAGGCTTATCCAGGACACTAGCCCTTCCACCCCCCCCCCCCAGTGGAAGTGGTCCCTTCTGCTAGGCTGCACATGTCTTTGGCTTTTTATGACTAGAGCTGGGCCAGGCATTGTGGACAGGAGGTCTAAGGTCTTTTAGAGCCAGTTTGGTGTAGTGGTTAAGTGTGCAGACTCTTATCTGGGAGAACCGGGTTTGATTCCCCACTCCTCCACTTGCACCTGCTGGAATGGCCTTGGGTTAGCCATAGCTCTGGCAGAGGTTGTCCTTGAAAGGGCAGCTGCTGTGAGAGCCCTCTCCAGCCCCACCCACCTCACAGGGTGTCTGTTGTGGGGGAGGAAGGTAAAGGAGATTGTGAGCCGCTCTGAGACTCTTCGGAGTGGAGGGCGGGATATAAATCCAATATCTTCTTCTTCTTCTTCTTCTTCTTTATGCACAGCTCCTTTCCCTCGTATTCTTGTTGTAGTTCCCTCAGTTCTCTGTCACTCTGCATGTCAAGCTGCTGTCACCACACCTGTCCTGTGGGGTTATTTTTAGTCCTGCAGTCCTTTTCCAATTTCAGCCTCCAGCTCACTTTCCAACTCCCATTTTCTTTGGGTTCTCAAGACTGCTTTAAAGCGAATTATATAGTTCCTCCGCTTCCAGATCCCATATAGTTCCTCCGCTTCCAGATTACTTCACTCCACTCAGCCTGGAGGAAGTTGACAGAACACTCTCTACTGTACGCCCAACTACTTGTAGTCTGGGCCCATGTCCATCCTGGCTTATAAAGGCTTGCCGGGATGAGCTACTGGTCCCCCTGAGGGAAATTGTCAACCGATCCCTATCTGAAGGGACCTTCCCACAGCCTCTTAAAGAGGCAATAGTCTGCCCCCTTCTAAAGAAACCATCTTTGGACTCGACTGTATTGGCAAACTATCGGCCCGTGTCAAAGTTGCCTTTCTTGGGCAAGATTACTGAGAGGGCGGTTGCGGTGCAGTTACAGAGCTTTCTGGATGACGCTTCCGTGCTAAACCCTTTTCAGTCTGGTTTTCACCCAGGTCATGGGATGGAGACGGTTTTGGTCGCTCTCATAGATGACCTCCAGAGGCATCTGGATAGAGGTGGCTCAGCGGTACTGATGCTTTTAGATCTACCGGCCATGTTTGACATGGTTGATCATCAGTTGCTGACCCGCTGCCTCGCCGATGCTGGGATACAGGGGTTGGCCCTACAGTGGCTTTCCTTCTTCCTTCAAGGTCGGGGACAAAGGGTGGCAATAGGGGAGGAACTGTCTCGTCAGCATCCATTTGTGTGTGGTGTGCCACAAGGGGCAGTCCTCTCCCCGATGTTATTTAACATCTACATGCACCCCCTTGCCCAGATTGCCCAGAGGTTTGGGCTGGAATGTCATCAGTATGCAGACGACACCTAGCTCTATTTGTTGATGAGCGGCCAATCCGACTCCTCCCCAGAAGACAATGGCACTTAAAGCTGTGGCAGGGTGGCTCAGACTGAGTTGATTGAAATTGAATCCAACGAAGATGGAAGTCCTGTACCTAAGTCGTCGCGGTCTAGGGACGGAGGCTTTATTACCAACCTTTGATGGGGCGCTACTTATACCAGCGCCCAAGGTTAAAAGCTTAGCGGTGCTCCTGGACCCCTCCTTAAATATGGAGGCCCAAGTGGCGGCCACCGCCAGATCAACCTATCATCTTCAGCTGATAAGGCAGTTGGTCCCCTACCTTGAATGCGATGACTTGGCAACAGTGATCCATGCTATGGTCACCTCAAGATTGGATTACTGCAATTCCCTCTACATGGGGCTTCTCAAACCCGGAAGCTTCAACTAGTGCAGAATGCAGCAGTCAGGTTGCTATTGGGCCTTCCTTTATGGGAGCACATTCAGCCTGGGTTGAAAGCACTGCACTGGCTGCCTATTGCATACCGGGTTCGTTTCAAGGTGCTGGTTCTTATCTTTAAGGCCCTGTATGGCCAGGGACCTGCATACCTTAGGGACCGCCTTTCCCCATATGTTCCCCAGAGAGCACTTCGGTCTAGATCACAAAATCTGCTGTCATTCCCCGGCCCTAAAGAAGCCAGGCTTGTGACAACTAGAGCCAGGGCCTTCTCTGTAGTGGCCCCCCGCTGGTGGAACAAGTTGCCTGAAGAAGTTAGGGCCCTGCGAGAGCTCATACAGTTCTGCAGGGCCTATAAGACGGCACTCTTCCACCAGGCATTTGCAAACTAGATTGTCGGCCACCACAGTCCTCAGGGAGCATCTGGACCACCTCTTGCAAGCCACCCTGAAGCAGCAACGGAAGGGAACACCTACGATCTGTTAACAGAGAACATAGCTTTGCATTTAAGATCATAGCATCAAAATGTTAACTTTTTATGTCTTAAACAGTTTTATGGCTTTTATGTTTTTATTTGTTTTATACCCGTGCATATGCATGAGCATGTAAGCCGCCCTGAGCCCACGGGGTATCAATCTACACTTTACTTTGTTTTCTAAGTATGACCTGGATCCTGATAATCCAGACATTCTGAGCATGGAACTCACATAGGAGCATGGAAGGTGGAGAGGGGAGAGACTCTCCCTCCAGTGCTATTTCATCAACTTGAAATGGCTCCAGGGACCAGCTATTTGCCCTTTGGAGGAAACTTACATACATGCCATCAAGTTTAACCAAGGCAAACTGAGATCTCTGAAAACTGGGAATAAAAGAGAGTGCAAAATGAGCCAAAGTCTTGCCTTCCAAAATCATTTTAATTATTTGAAATGGCCCTAGGAGGGCGGGATATAAATGGAATCGAATAATTAAACAAATAGATCTTCTTCGTGGTCTCTGTGCAGTCCCACACATGGGTTTTCCCGTCAGGGCGAACCCTACCTCGGAGATTTTAAAAGCTAGCCTAGGCGTTATTTTTGGCGCACGCTCCCTTCCGTCCTGGGGAGCAGGCATCCACTGCGCATGCCTGGAACGGGAGGGAGGCGCCCCACCCACCCAGTTTCTTTCCAACCGTCGCCCGGGATAGTCTTACCTCGCTGTGCTCCTCTTTTACCTCAGAACCTAGCCTTCGTTCTTCCCCGTTTCTTCTTCTATTCCGCATTATTATTCCATCTTCCTTCTTATATCTTTAAAAAAAAAAAGAAAATATATATATATATATATCTCCCTACTTTTTACCTCAGACCTCCCTTCCCCTACCCCCCCCCCCCCGGGCGTATGGAAGGAAGGGACAGTAAAATAACCTTTAAAAGGTGTTTGCGTTGTAGGGCGAAAATCCCTACATCAGACGGACATTCACTTTGTTTATTTTGCCTGGGAGAAACCCATAAAGTGGACGCCTGTGCGCATTGCCTTCAATTTGGCAAACAGGCGCGGAAAAACAGGGCCGCTAGACTAAGAAGTCATCTTATGGAGTCTGTGCTTCACCCTGAGATGTCGCAATCCTCTACCGCAAGTAAGTCGCCTCCCCTTCTGACTCCCCAAGGGGACGGCGCAAGGTCGGCAGCTTCAGTGGCCATTGTTCCCAGCAAGCATAAGCCCGGCGATGCCGCGAAAACCAGCGACGGCGCGAAAACGTCAGAACAAACGGCCGCGCCTATTAAAATGAAAAGTGGGAAGCACACCAAGAAACACAAGCACTCCGATCCGAAGGGCCCGAAGGATTCGAGAAAAACTACCGACCCGAAGGACCCGAGAAAACCTACCGACCCGAAGGACTCGAGAAAACCTACCGACCCGAACAAATCTTCGGAACAGCAGAAAGCCCACGAGCCCGACAGACAATGTCATCCGTCCACACCCGGATCCAATACCCAAGGATCGGCCACGCCGCCTCCGGAATCACCACAACAGCAGACGGAAGAAGTTATCCCGATTCCGTCCCGATCCCCTTCATTGCAAGGATCCATACAAGACCCTTCGCTGGAGAAGATCCGAGACCCGCTGCAGTGGACACAACAACACATCAACCCCAGATCGTTTCGTGATATGTCGAATCCCCTCCAATATAGACAACACGACGCTCATCGGTACTTTGATACTCATCGGTTCCCAGCCAGATCTCCAAGCATCGAGAGACATCGGTACCATCATACGCGTTTCCCAGAAAGATCCCCTAGCAGGGGGAGGGACCGCTACCGCTACCACCCGAGATCTCGGTCTCCATCCATGTCCCCGAGAAGACGCTACTACACTTCGAGGTCTCCATCAATGGATTCCCATCAATGTTGCGGTTACCACCACTCTCGGTACCGTGCCGATTACCACAGGGACCAATCCAAGGAAGCAACTCCCGTTCAACGGAGTAAGCACCCAACGAAACAGCCATCCCCGACTCCTTCCACTTCGACTTCTAAGCCTAAGAAAACGAGTCCAACTAGACCGGACCCACAGGCACCCGTACCTGACAACTCTGATGCCGAATCCGAAGCACAATCATCGGAGTCGATGCAATCGATGTCCTCTCCTGGATCCCCAGCTTCAGATATTGCGAAGCCTGCAGATTTGTCACCATCCGACGGAGCCAAGACATATCTGGACTTGGTTGCAAATATGGCTTCTGCTCTTAATGTTAAGCTTACATCAGACGCGCCCAAGGTCACGGATGTGGTTCACGATTTGGTCCATTCAGACCTACCCGCTGGTTCCTTTCTGCCGATGCTTCCAGTACACCTAGATGCCATTAAAGAAGCCTGGGACAAGCCGGCATCTATCCCCCCCACTTCAAAACGAATCGAATCCCTATACAAAATTCAAGCTACGGAGTCAAAGTTTCTATTCAGTCACCCGGCTCCGAATTCAATGATAGTTCACTCTTCCTCCAAATCGAAGCAGACCCGTCATCCCGTACCCCCAGAGAAGGAGGGCAGGAAATTGGACACTCTGGGAAGGAAGATGTATTCCATCTCTACGGCAAACGCCAAAATCAATAATTATTTGGCATACTTTGCTGCTTACTCCCACAATCTATCCTCCCAGTTAAGCACACTTGTCTCTGCCCTGCCAGAACCTTCTCAAAAGCAGGCATGCACATTACTACAAGAGCTCAATAGAGTCTCCAAACAGCAAATAAATACCATTCGTCACTCAGTGGGATGCACCTCCAAGGCGATGGCTGCCTCAATTGCCTTGAGAAGACACGCCTGGCTTCGCTCCTCCTCCCTACAACCCGATATTAAATTTAAAATCGAGGCTCTCCCTTTTGATGGCCAAGGCCTTTTTAATGCCACGACAGACGACATACTCACCACAGTCAACGACAGCCGCAAACGGGCAAAAAGACTTGGTGTGACTCAACAACAGCAGCAGGGCTACAAATCCAGACCATGGAAGCCAATGCCATTCAAACGCTCCAGGTCTCCTCGACAATCGGAATACTGGAAGCGTAAGGCTCCTCCATCTAAGCAGCCTTTCAACCAAAGGCAGCAAAGACCGCAACCACCTAAGAAGACTGCAACTTCATCCAAGCAGTCTCTTTGACTTTCCACCTCTAATACTTCACCACACTTCCAGACTCCTACCGTTCTACGAAAGCTGGAAGTTAATTACCACAGACAAATGGGTCCTGAATATCATCTTAAGAGGCTATTCAATAGAGTTTCATTCACCCCCTGCAAAACATCACTTTGTTGCAACCCCTCCATCCCCTCCCCTCCAAGAAGAGCTCATCACCTTAATGGCCAAGGCGGCCATAGAACCTGTCCCAGATCAGTACCATCGGACGGGCTTCTATTCCCGGTATTTTCTAGTTCCCAAAAGGGATGGAGGTCAGCGCCCGATTTTGGACCTCAGGGCTCTCAACAAATTCATCCACCACAAAAAATTCAGGATGGTTACCCTTCAATCCATTCTGCCCCTAATCCCTCAGAATGCTTGGATGGCGCTGGTAGATTTACAGGATGCCTATTTCCACCTAACAATTCATCAATGCCACAGAAAGTTCCTGAGATTTGCCGTGGGAAACAGCCATTATCAGTTTCGAGCGCTTCCGTTCGGACTCTCCACAGCACCCAGGACTTTTACAAAGTGTATGGCTGTGGTCGCTGCATCCCTCAGACAGAGCGGAATTGCAACTTACCCATACATAGACGATTGGCTCCTTGTAGGAGCTTCAAAGTCACAACTGGAAAAAGACATTGCTATAACCCTTACACTCTTAGCCGACCTGGGTCTCCAAGTCAACCAGCAAAAATCGAATCTAATCCCCTCTCAAGACATTCAGTTCATAGGGGCTCGCCTCTGCACCACGGACCACAAGGCTTACCTCCCAACAGACAGGGTAGCCTCTATTCATACCCTAGCCACAGAAATAATGCAACAGCCCAGACAAACAGCTTTCATCATTCAACGCATGTTAGGACTCATGGCAGCGACAACGGCGGTCTTACCACATGCAAGACTCCGTATGAGACCCCTACAAATCTGGTTTGTCCGTGCATTTCGTCCCCAACACCAATCCCAACAAACCCTCCTAACCGTCCCAAACAACATCCTTCTCTCTCTGGAATGGTGGACAGTACGAGATCATCTGCTAATGGGCATGCCATTCTTAAGGCCAAGTCCGTCAGCAGTAGTCACAACAGATGCATCAAGGTGGGGCTGGGGAGCCCATCTGAACACCCTCTCAGTCCAGGGGCAATGGACAGCATACGAACAGTCGCTCCACATCAATTGCCTGGAGCTCCTAGCCGTACACAGAGCTCTCAAATCATTCCTGCCATCTCTTCACGGCCGCCACGTTCAAATAGCTTCAGACAGCGTGGCGACGGTATTTTATATAAACAGGCAAGGAGGGACTGCATCTACCCGCCTTTGCAAGAGAGCAATGCATCTCTGGCACTGGAGTATCGCACATCAGATCCATCTCACCGCAGTACATCTCCCCGGTGCCCAGAACACACAAGCGGACACACTAAGCAGGTATCTCGTCAACAACCACGAGTGGTCACTCCACAGGCCGTACCTCCTACCAGTATTCCAGAAATTCGGAACACCGTTAATAGATGTGTTTGCTGCACCAGACAATGCACAATGTGCTCTCTTTTTTATGAGAGGTCCGCCCTCACCACAATCTGCAGGGGATGCCTTCATCCAGAAATGGACAGGTCCGCTGCATTTTCTCTTCCCACCTTTTCCACTGATAACACGATCAATACAGAAAATTCAACTGGACAATACAAATTGCATTCTAGTCACACCGTGGTGGCCGCGCCAACCATGGTTCACAACGCTCCTTTTCCTATCGGACAATACTTACCATCACTTCCCCCGGGCCAAGAACCTCCTCTCACAACAGAACGGCAAGGTTCTTCATCACGACCCGGACAGACTTCGCTTGACGGCTTGGAGGATACTTTCTCAGAATTCCCTGAGGGAGTGAGAAATGTCCTATTAAATGCGCGAAAACCATCAACGAGAAAATCATATTCCATGAAATGGAAAAGATTTTCCATCTACGCAACCAAGCATAACTTCAAACCTCTATCTGCTTCTATGCCTCAAATCTTGGCCTATACATTGTCATTGTCGGAAAAGGGACTAACTTATTCGTCTTTAAAGGTGCACTTGGCAGCGATCTCAGCTTTTCACCCTCACATACAGGGCCGATCTGTGTTTTCACACCCCGCTGCAAAATCCTTCTTGAAAGGAATCTTACACTTGCATCCACCATCACGACAACTGTACCCCAGCTGGAGTTTATCGTTAGTATTAAGTCAGCTAATGAAACCACCCTTCGAACCCATGGCTTCAATACCGCTGCATTTTCTCTCGTGGAAAACGGCGCTGCTAGTCGCACTCACCTCCGCTAAAAGAGCCAGTGATATTTGTGCGTTTAGAGCAGACACACCTTACACCATTTTTCATCATGATAGGGTAGTGCTACGACCAGATCCTACCTTCTTACCTAAGGTAGTCTCCACGTTTCACTTGCACAGGATCACAACTTTACCTGCTTTCTTCCAACGTCCTACAGATAAGGGCCAAGAAGCCCTACACTGCCTAGATGTTAGAAGGGCACTCGCTTATTACATAGATAGGACAGCATCATTCAGAAAGGACTCCAGACTTTTTGTGGCCTATGGACGCCACAATAAGGGACAAAAGATATCTACGCAGAGACTTTCGAAGTGGTTGGTTGCTGCTATAACGCTGTGTTACAAACTCGCAAAGCAGCCGGTTCCAACTGCATTACGAGCTCACTCCACAAGAGCTTTGTCAACATCATCTGCCTTTGCCAGAGGGGTCTCCATGGAAGACGTCTGCGCTGCCGCCGCCTGGTCTTCCACCTCGACCTTTGCTATGCACTACGCTCTGGACGTTCGTGCTAGGCAAGATGCTTCCTTTGGACAGGCAGTACTTCGTTCTATCTTCGACTGAAGATACGACCTGGGTCCGGTAAGTACCAACTTACCTTGGAGTCCAATACTTGTTTGACTGATTTGCATTAACATTGCATTAATTTTTTTCTCCTACTCTAGTGCCAGCACCCACCGCCGTGCACTTCAGCTTATCAGTCACCCATGTGTGGGACTGCACAGAGACCACGAAGAAGATAAACAGGTTACTCACCTGTAATTGATGATCTTCGAGTGGTCATCTGTGCAGTCACACACGCCCGCCCAACCATCCCCGCTGCTGGCTACTGGTCCTCTACAACCGCTCATCTACTATGTCAGCGGCGGGGAAAGAAACTGGGTGGGTGGGGCGCCTCCCTCCCGTTCCAGGCATGCGCAGTGGATGCCTGCTCCCCAGGACGGAAGGGAGCGCGCGCCACTAGGCTAGCTTTTAAAATCTCCGAGGTAGGGTTCGCCCTGACGGGAAAACCCATGTGTGTGACTGCACAGATGACCACTCGAAGATCATCAATTACAGGTGAGTAACCTGTTTTTTCCCCAACAGCAGACACATCCATTCAAATGCTTCCCCCCCCCCCCTTCTTCCAGGCCCCGTTGTGTTTAGCCAGTCTCTGTGAAGTTCCTTCCGGTCGTCTGCTCACCATTCATCCCCCTGCATCTTCTGACCACTGGGAAAAAAAGACCAGTTCAGTGCCAGAGTCAGCATCTCCTCCCCCTTTTTTTCCAAGCACAGTTTATCAATATGAATTTATCGTTAAACTTGGAATGTTTAAAATATCATTTTGCCCTCAGTTCTATTTAAGTCCAACGGCCACTGCCAGGAGAGCTCCACTTCCACAGAGACTGAGCAGGGAGAAGTTGCAGGAATGGAATGGGAGGCAGAGGAGGAAGAGGAGTCCAGATGTGGTGAAAGACAAATAGTTTCTTCGCCCATGCTCTGGGAAGCTGTTTCCTCAGCTCCATGTCTCTTGAGCTTCCACGGTTCTCTTCAGCTCTGTTTTAGTGCTCCCAATGTTAACTCCAGTCCCAACCCCCCCCCCCCCATCTCAGAGTCATTCATTGTAAATGGCAATGAGTCAATGAGGGAACAATGGTGTCCTCTGTATTCTGCTCTTTTACGGAGTGCTGCCGGAGGAGCGGGGAAAGAGGTTGACATGGGTGCTCCGACAGGAAGCCCATCCACAAGCATGGCGACAGTGGGATCTTTAGTGTGGCACGCTGGAGGTTATCTGCAACAGTGGCAAACCAGATGTACACCCACCCTGTCCTCATCACCGATTCCATTATTTCAACCAGGTGTGTAGAACACACACATCACTTTCAATATCAGGAAAAACTTGGAGACTTGTGTGCAGAACGCTAGCACAGAAATCAAGTTTAACCAAAGCAAACCTAGATCTCTGAAAACTGGGAATAAAAGAGAGTGCAAAATGAGCCAAAGTCTTGCCTTCCAAAAATCATTTTAATTATTTGAAATGGCTCTAGGAGACCTGCTGTTTACCCCACTGGGGAAATTTCTATGTGTTGATGGCATGTATGTAAGTTTCCTCCAAAGGGCAAATAGCTGGTCCCTGGAGCCATTTCAAGTTGATGAAATCGCACCTTCCAGGCTCCTATGTGAGTTCCATGCTCAGAATGTCTGGATTATCAGGATCCAGGTCTTACTTAGAAAACAAAGTAAAGTGTAGGTAGGTCCTTAGAACTCCCCCCCACCCTCCATGCCTTGGCTTCCCTAGACATCCCACAGTTGCAGGGTGCTTGGGGAAGAAGACTGCAGATTTATACCCCGCCCTTCTCTCTGAATCAGAGACTCAGAGCAGCTTACAATCTCCTATATCTTCTCTCCCCACAACAGACACCCTGTGAGGTGGGTGGGGCTGAGAGGGCTTTCACAGCAGCTGTTCTTTCAAGGACAACCTCTGCCAGAGCTATGGCTGACCCAAGGCCATGCCAGCAGGTGCAAGTGGAGGAGTGGGGAATCAAACCCGGTTCTCCCAGATAAGAGTCCACACACTTAACCACTACACCAAACTGGCCAAGGGGAGGCAGTTTAAACTGCTCCCCTCCAAGCCTTCACTTTCCCAGGGCACTTGGGGAAGTCAATCCCAGGAGGAAAGTCAGTTCAAGCTGCCTGCCCTCAGAGCCCCAGCTGGGGCTGCAGGGAGACCTCTCCCCACAGGATCAGCTGTTTTGCAGGGTCTGCTGGGCTAGCTGGCTTCAACTGGGCAGCCCAGCAGAGCCTTAGTGGAGCCCATGTGGAAACCTCTCCCTGATCTATCTTCTCTTCCCCAGCTAGCATGCCAGGGCTGGCTGGCTGGCTGGGCAAGGGAAAAGAGAATGGGAGAGAGATCTCCATTGTACCATATGGGCCTATAGGTACAATGGAGAGATCACCATGGCTGAGGCACAAGTTTAAACCCCTTCTCTCTAGCGTCTGGCCATAGCAGCAGCATTGTACCCTATGGCTCCCATAGGGTACAACGGAGAGATTGTAGACCGGAGAAGGGAGGAGATGTTATTTAAATGTTTCCCCCGCCCTTCCCCAGCCATTCAGCTGCTTTTTTAGTGTCCTCAGTCTGCATGTTGGGGCAGGCTGGCTATGGAAAGGAATGGGAGGTAGGGTGGGTCAGTTTCACTTCCCTTGGCTTTGAAGCTAATGGAAGTGAAACTGACCCACTCTCCCTCTCCTGCACTTCCCCCAGACTGCTGCTTCTGGTGGACAGCTGAGGAAAGGAAGGGAAAGGAGAGCTAGTCAGTTTCAGTCCACTGAAACTGACTAGCTCTCCCTTCCCTTCCTTTCCTCAGTTTGTCTGGTCCCCAGTGAGCTCCAAATGCACTTAAATGCCTTTGAAGCTCACTTCTCCTTGAGCATGGTCAGTTTCAGTCCACTGTCCAACTTCGAACAGGTTGTGATCTATTTTTTCCAGACAAAACTGCTGGTGATGTACCACCATGAAAGTTAAGTTTCAAATTCTCCTTCATTGAAAGGTTTGCATTTCTTTGCAATCAGGTTGCTGACCTTGAAGGATGCCATGGTTGCATTGACCGAATGTGACCTTGGCTTTGCCTTCAACTGTTGCTGTGCAGCCAATTTAGATTTAAGTTCTTTGAGCTTCAGTTTATGAATTTCACTTTTGGGTGGAAAATCAGCATCAAACATTGTTATGCAGAGCCTTATAATGACACTCCAAATTACCCTTTTTGGGCAAGGATACAGCGGTGTTACAAAGTAGTCAACAACACTTGTCTTTCACCATAATGAAGAAGTAGTCCATTTCCCATTCGTCATGAAAGTGGTAGGTTTTGCTCTTCTTTGGAACACTCATCTTCGTTATACTGGGGTGGCTGGGGTGCTAAGTTAACTGTCTGGTCCAAAACTGTCACTGTCCCAAATTATTAAAGATCAACAGGAACTGAAGACCTCTGGATGATGCCAAAAACACACATGCAGTTCTAAAAATAAAAATAAGAATTCATTATACTGGCACCAATAATCAAATACCACCACACCAAACAATCATCAAAAAAACCCAGACGCCTGTCCAGCAAACCATGAGACCAAGTGGGGCTGGTGATCTACCTCTGACCCCTCCAGTAGATCGCGATCTACCTGTTGGACATATCTGGTTTGGGCAATCAAATGAACTATGAACCAACATGAATTGCCATTTTCCCGGTTCGTTCCCAGCTTTAATGACCATCTTTGCCATTATTCTAATTGCTGCCAGCAATCTGAAGTGCATATTGTTCTGCATGCTTAACTGCATTTGTTCTTACAGGAGTATCAGTCACTAGGAGCAGCTGTGCAAACCACTGAACAGACAGCTTCAGCAACTGAGTGGCCTCCAGTCATTTCTATTCTCTCACAGCAGTGGAGGAGAAAACTCTTCATGCTCTAGCTCTTAGAAAATAGCTCATTTAAGAGGCAGTTATCTCTAGTGGGCTGAAGTATTCTGTGTTCATGATTGCATCGATCAAATCATGCTGCTCTTTGATATCAGAACAGAGTAGCAGAGTTTTAAAACTTTTATTAAAATACTGCATTCAAAAAATGCCAAAAGTTGTTAATAACTTGCATAAAAGACTATGCACAAAAGAAAGAAAGTTATGGAAAGCTTGTATAAAAGTCCAAGGCCAAAGTGCTTGGAACTTGCCCAAAAGTTGGTGCAAGGTGATAGAGAGCTCTCTGCACATACACAGAAGCAGAGATCAGCTGGTAGGGTTTTAAGTGGGTGGCCTCCCAATGGCACCCCTCCATGCTTTCCACAACTCTGAGCACCTGTGGGAGATACATATATATGTTAGAGTCATGCAGGGTGTGAAGTTACTTCCAGGGGAAAACCTTAAGTGATCTTATATGGCTCTAGGAGTTGCTGGGAACTCTATAGTTTTACTGTACAGTTTCCAGAAATTCCTAGAGTGATGTGGCATCAAATCTGGGTTTTCCTGGAAGTGATGCCATTATATACATGCTGCTATGTGCTCCTTCCCCACATCCACATCCCCCAAACTCCTGCCAGTTGCCAGGAACAGCTTAACAACCCAGTCAGTTTGTGAACTAGTGCTGAGGGAGCATCAGAGCAACAGGTGTTGACTCAGGATTTGCTCACATTCTGCAAAAGTAAAAACAGATGAAACTTGGCAAGAAGTAGAATATAGAGCAATTGATTGAACAACAAGCAAGCAAGGGAAAGCAACAGAAATTTCCTAGCACAAGGAAACTTAATTTTCCTAGCCTACTTATATGCTCCTTGATCTGTCACTTGGATCCACCGACGTGGCTTGCTGTTCTTCTAAACAAGGGAGAATTTAATTGACAGCAGCACATCATATTGATAGCAGCTACCACATCGAACAATTTGAGAAGATGCATACCTGAATTTCCTGGGTGGGGTATTTCATAGACTTTTGCAGAATTCCTAACCTTTCCACAAGTTTGGACACACATTTGAACTGGAATTATCAAGGATCGCTTATGGGACTTCAATTTTAACTGAGATGGTGAACCTAAAGAGAGCCTATATATGATTAGGCTAACCAGTGAACCTTTCCATTCCTCTGTATTCTCTGATTCCTTTGTACAGTATTTATGTGTCAATTCCAAAGATAACCACGTGTTATAATATATTTGTTTTTTCCTGGAGTTTTGCATACTTAAGGATTGTACCTTATCCTAGGGATACGCAAACCCATAGATGATAATACACAGCACACAGTTCCATACTTTCCCACTTGGCAGCTTTAATCATCCCCTTTGCTATATCATTCCTTTTCATTTCTGCCCCATCAATTTCCATTTTATAGTATGTCTTTGTGTGGCTAGTGTTTTAAGCTGTGGGGGAAACCATGGTGTAAATGAAGTATATTGCTCCATTGGTGTACTAAGATGACTCTAAGCATTACCTTTCCCTTTCCCTCCATAGTCCTGTGGAAATATCTACAAAGGATTGTCCCAGACAGGTGCATGGGGATGTTTTGATGAATTCAATCGAATTTCAGTGGAAGTCTTGTCGGTAATTGCTGTACAGGTAAAGAGTCTCCATACTTGCCCAGCTATTGTGCATAAATAAAAGAGGGTTCACAGTGCTTCCAATTCTATCATTTCTTCCGTGTCTAGATTAGTGCAGTCCCCTTAAGATTAATGGTCTCAACTCTGAAGGAAGAGTGCAGCTATCGCCCTTGCAATGATGCCACGATCTCTTCCATTCTGAGCTTATTCTTTGCTCTACTGCAGAGCATAAATGCTGTGGGTAGCCCAGGGAAAGTCATATCTATTCTCTAATAAACTTCGTAGTCCTGTGACCTGCCTGTCTAAGCTGTTGTGTACCAACAAAATCTTAATGATTCTAGTAAGGACAAGTGTGGCCCTATTTTCTGTAAGTAAGCATTATAGACAAGAAAATGGTGTTTCCAGGATGCCCCCAAGCCTACTTTTTGTTGCTTTTGAATGGTATTCATTGCTTAATCATTGAGTAAGCCACTTATTAAAGCTTATTTGTGTTGACTTCGAGGATCCCAGCCAACCAGGGATTGCAGTATCAGTATGATAATATCTCAACAGCACTGTAATGCCACATAAACTCCGCTATATGATGATGTTATTAAGGCAGATCAGAGGAAGGGCAGAAAACATTGGCCTTACTCTTCACTGGCTTGTGAGAGCACTCTGTATTTTATACTTAAATATTATGGATTTTACTATCTTTTTGCAAACCTCACACAGTACTTTCTGTTCATTATTCAGGTTAAATGTGTTCAAGATGCAATTCGAGCCAAGAAGAAGACATTCAACTTCCTTGGGGAGATGATCTCTCTTATACGAACTGTTGGGATGTTTATTACTATGAATCCTGGATATGCAGGTCGCACTGAGCTGCCTGAAAATCTTAAAGCATTATTCAGGTATACAGGAATTATTCTGGTGAACTAAAACTATAAAAGATGATCAAAAGAATGCATGAACTTCTGATGTTGTTCAAAAAGAAGGCGAGTAATAGGAGATAACAAGTAAAGGAAATCGTGAATGGTTTTATGAAAGGGTGATGAAGACAAGAACCTTAAGAATCCTTGAGGAAAATAGTTCCAGATAGTAGCTGTGTTGGTCTGCAGTAGAACAGTTAGACTGATTTCGCACTCACATTACGCCGCTCTCACATTCATCTTCTCAGCACAGCTTTCTTCCAATTTCCCACTATCTGCCCCAGGGCTGCAGCAAGGATCAGTGTTTTCGTGCAGCAAGCAGAAACTGGTTTTTAGCGGTTTCTGTTTGCTGCACAAAAACGACGATCCTTGCTGCAGCCCAGGGGCAGATAGTGGGAAATTGGAAGAAAGCCACGCTGAGAAGACAAACGTGAGAGCGGGGTAAGGGGAGTGCGAAATTGGTCTTCGATTCAAGTCCAAGAGCACCATAGAGACCAACAAGATTTTTGAGATACGAACTTCCAAGAATCAAAGTGAAGGGAGTTTTGACTGTCAACATCTCATGCCCTGAAAATCTTGTTGGTCTCTGAGGTACTACTGGACTTGAATCTAGCTGGAGGAAAATTTGTCCCCCGAGGTCATTTTGCAAAGTGCTTATGTGGAGATGAACCCTCCATGCTTAAAAAGGAGAGCTGGGGTGCTTGGTTAAATGATAGCATAGATTTTAGAAAGCTAATAACAATATCAGTGGGATGTTATTATCCCTGGATATCAATAATGTAGGAAGACTATTGTGGTGGTGGTGGGGGGGGTTCCCTTTATCAGAGGAGGCACAGAACCCAATAAATTAGAATCAATATTTCTTCATTCGAAAGATTCTACCAAAAGAATTGCTATGGGTGGAATGTTGGGCCCAAAAGGTAATTTAATATTGAGAACATATTATCACCTACCTGAGCAGACGTTAGAGGGTGATCTTGAAAAGAGCACTGTTGATAAGCATGCTAGGGGCGTCTTGATTGGCCACTGTATGAAAGAGGATGCTGCAATCTTCTGTTCTTAATTAACACTTTTCACATAGTATGAAGAACAAAAAATTGGGCTACTTTCACAGACTGAGAAATTGGGTTTGGACTGCCATCTCAAGAGCTATCCAAGCAGATTATGTAGCGTGTAAAAACAAGACACGACCAAGCGGTAATGGGAACTGAAGTTCTGAGGCTTTCAATCAGAGCAGTTAAATTTCATTACAACTGGCATTTGGAGTGAGCATTCATTGCAACATCAACGAAAGACTGACTGCAGTTCCTCTGGCTTCATCGTAACACAAGCTATGTAACTTTTCTTTTGTTTAGGCCTTGTGCAATGGTAGTTCCTGATTTTGAACTTATCTGTGAAATCATGCTTGTGGCGGAAGGTTTCATCGATGCCAGGCTTCTAGCCAGGAAGTTTATTACTCTCTATACACTGTGCAGAGAGCTGCTTTCAAAACAGGTAATTTAACATTGTTCCAAGGCTAAGAACATTTTAAAGCAATAAAGAGTTTCATGAATGTGGAGATTTGATAGCCATTTCAGCAAAGTAGCCACACTGTGTTCTTTCTCCTAGGAATGGAAAGGTCCCCTGTGCAAGGACCAGTCATTTCCGACTCTGGGGTGACGTTGCTTTCACAACGTTTTAAAGGCAGACTTTTTATGGGGTGGTTTGCCATCGCCTTCCCCAGTCATCTACGCTTTCCTCCCAGCAAGCTGGGTACTCATTTTACCAACCTTGGAAGGATGGAAGGCTGAGTCAACCTTGGGCCGGCTACCTGAATCCAGCTTCCGCCGGAATCTAACTCAGCTCGTGAGCAGAGAGTTCAGATCACAGTACTGCAGTACTGCTGCTTTACCACTCTGCACCACTTGCTCCTAGCCTCCCTGCTAATACCGAAATGCAGAAGGACTGTACAACTGTAGAGTGTTAGGATAAAAAAACTCATAATGACTGCAACTGTCTCCTACCTTTCACCTCACTGTGCATTTTTTGCTTTACATAATGTCCTTTTAACCACATGCAATGCTAAGACGATTCCACCTGTTTGACAGGATCATTATGACTGGGGATTGAGAGCTATCAAGTCTGTGCTGGTGGTGGCTGGTTCGCTGAAGAGAGGAGACCCAGGACGAGCTGAAGACCAGGTCCTCATGAGAGCTTTACGAGACTTCAACATTCCCAAGATTGTGACAGATGATTTGCCTGTGTTCATGGGACTCATTGGAGACCTTTTCCCAGCACTGGACGTGCCTAGGAAGCGTGACCTAAACTTTGAAAAGGTGAAACTGATCCCTTTGGTTCTAACAAAGGGCTTGGCAACAAAACGCTGACTTAGCTGTGTAACTGGAGTTAGGCCTCTGTTTTCTGCGCAACCTGAGTGAGGGGAAATTTGATGTCAGGTAACCCTTTGGACAAAGAGACAATGGGCGTTTTCGCACTCACGTTCAGCCGGCGCGACCCCCCTCTTCACCGCGCAGGATCTGCGTGGATTTCGCACTAAATGCCGCAGAGCAGCCTTTTGCGCCGGAAACTCCCGTCGCAAAAGCCGTGCAAACGGAAACTGCTTTTTGGCGGTTTACGTTTGAGCGGCTTTTGCGACGGGAGTTTCCGGCGCAAAAGGCTGCTCCGCGGCATTTAGTGCGAAATCCGCGCAGATCCTGCACGGTGAAGAGGGGGGTCGCGCCGGCTGAACGTGAGTGCGAAAACGCCCAATGAGAAAGCTTTTCAGGCTTTTGCAGGAGGAAACAATGGACCACTGTTCAAGTAGTAATGAAGCTTATAGGCAGAGCATAGCTCCAGTGGTGTCTTGCCAGCCATGAGATTGAGGCACAAGCCTCCTAATCAGAATACTGCACCTGTGTAGCATATTTAGCGGTGGAATTTAACACCTTTTTTTTTTGTCTTGTCAGATTATCAAGCAGTCCATTGTTGAGCTTAAGCTACAGCCTGAGGAGAGTTTTGTTCTGAAGGTGGTACAGCTTGAGGAGCTGCTCCAAGTCCGACACTCAGTATTTGTGATTGGAAATGCGGGCTGTGGCAAATCCCAGGTGGGAGCTTCATACCTACAGTAATTTGGACGTTCCTTTGTTAAGAATAGGTGAAATCGATCCCTTTTGGTTGAAATAGAGGTCTTGGAAACAAATGTTGATTCTTAGCTATGGGACTGGAGCTCTGACTTCTGACATTTTTTTTTCCTTAGATGTGTTTTCACACAAAACCTCCAGAAGTATTTGTGATTAGAAAATATTGATGTGTATCCAGCCATCCATAGGCTTCACCTAGCAAGAGTTTGTTTTCTTTTTTCCACTGCAGCACATTGAGCCTCTGAAATGGCATTCCTAAGGGGTTAGGGATCTCAATAAAAGAGCAAAATGGGATCTTCAGTGGAAGTGGAAAGCATCTTTCAGAGACTCAATTGCCATGAAGTTTTCAGAAGTGTTCAGCTGGATAGAGTGCATGCCATTGTGTACTAGACCTCTGAATGTACCACCAGTTGGAGAAGCCTCAGTTAAGGTTACACCAGAAATTTGTCTCCCATCAGCCAAGCTGCAGATTCAAGCAATCTCTTGAATCGAGAGAGCAGGAAGCAGCACTTTCTCTGCCCCAGTCCAGGCATTACTCTCCTTAATCCTTCATTGCTTCTGTCCCCACATTCCATTAACTATGGAATTACAGCATTGGAGAAAGTCCAGAAAAGGGCAACTAGAATGATTAAAGGGCTGGAGCACTTTCCCTATGAAGAAAGGTTGAAACGCTTGGGGCTCTTTAGCTTGGAGAAACGTCGACTGTGGGGTGACATGATAGAGGTTTACAAGATAATGCATGGGATGGAAAAAGTAGAGAAAGAAGTACTTTTCTCCCTTTCTCACAATACAAGAACTCGTGGGCATTCGATGAAATTGCTGAGCAGAAAGGTTAAAACGGATAAAAGGAAGTACTTCTTCACCCAAAGGGTGATTAACATGTGGAATTCACTGCCACAGGAGGTGGTGGCGGCCACAAGCATAGCCACCTTCAAGAGGGGTTTAGATAAAAATATGGAGCAGAGGTCCATCAGTGGCTATTAGCCACAGTGTGTGTGTATATATAAAAATTTTTGCCACTATGTGACACAGAGTGTTGGACTGGATGGGCCGTTGGCCTGATCCAACATGGCTTCTCTTATGTTCTTATCCATCATAACCACAAACCAACACATATCCTATTCCTAATGATCACAGTTATCAGTTTGTAGCTTTTTATGATTTAGCTGAATAGTTCTTCTGGAAATCATATAAGAGGAGTGGGACCTCTGACCTGTTCTATGATGGGTCCAGCAGCTCTTTGTTGAACGTGCTAAGAGGAATATCGATTTTGGCCTTGTCTGTACGCTGATAATCTTGGAACAAACGTTTCTGCTGTAAGTGGAGGAAGATGTTTTGGAAAAGATGTTCTCCCTATCAGCTAGTGACTAGTAGCCAAGCTAATCCGAGGATTCAGCACCATGTCATGTTAAAAGTTAAGGTAAATGCTAAGGAATGGGGCATGTCAGATCTATCCTTCATGTTATACACGTTCCTTACAGAGGTATGAGACATTGGGCTAGAAGAACTGTGTACAGATTGAGAACGTCTGTTATCTGATGCATTTAAAGAAAACAATTTCACCCCAGCCACTGTTTTTGTCCTGGCAGGTGTTGAAATCCCTAAATAAAACATACAAAATTACGAAAAGAAAGCCTGTGGCCATTGACCTTGATCCAAAAGCTGTAACCTGCGACGAGCTCTTTGGCATCATTAACCCAGCTACCAGAGAATGGAAAGATGGTAGGGAAAAAAAAAATCAGTGGTTTTTCCCAATGAACATACTGGCTTGGATCCAGCCATGCACAAGTGGAAACATACTTAGCACCAGGCCTTGAATTCAGCAGGAGCTCACAAGAACACAGCTCCTGAACCTTTCTGAGGGTTCCCTCTCCTCCTCCCCACCTACCTTGTCCATTGAATAGTAAGTGCAGCTGCATAACAACCCCTGGATTAGGAGAGTGGGCAGCCAGCCAGCCACCACCACCTCACCCTCAGCAGCCCTCATTAACCCCTGGAGAAGCCCACACCACCCTTTCTCCACTTCTTATGTGATTTTGGGCAACGGGTGGTTTTAGGCTTCCCAATCCCCAGGTCCCAGCGGGGGATCCCCGGGATCTTCTTCGTGGTCTCTGTGCAGTCCCACACATGGGTCTTGCCGCAGGCAACGGATCCATACCTCGGAGCTCCAATAGCTCGTTTATAACGTCTTTTGGCGCGCTTTCCTCCCGCCCTGGGGAGCAGGCAGCGACTGCGCATGCCTGGAGCGGGGGGAGAGCGCCCATTCCACTCAGTTTCTTTCCTACCGCCGCCCGGACAACACCCTCCTCGCTGCGTTCCTCCTTAGCTCGTTCGTTACCTCATCTCTTCATCTTCCTTTCGCTACCTAGTATTTTCTCTTTCTCACCGTTTTCATATTCTCTTTCGTCCTGAAAAATTTTTTAAAAAAAAAAAACCCGCCTTCTGCGCTATCTTTCCCCTTTTCTCCCTTCCCTCCCCTCCCTTGTCCGGAGCGCATGGAAGGGAAAGTTACCTTCAAAAAGTGCACGCGCTGTGGGACCAAAATCCCTTCGTCAGACGGCCACAGCCACTGCCTGTTTTGTTTGGGTGAAGCTCATCGAGTCGACTCCTGCCCTCACTGTGCGAACTTTGGCAAGCAGGCCCGTAAAAACCGTGCAGCCAGGCTCCGGAGTTTCCTTATTGAATTGTCCCTGAGGGCTATGCCCGCGTCGGACTCGCCGCCTCCCCAACAACAAAAGGGAGCTTCGGCCTCTACGGACGTGTCTCTCTCTAAGCAGAAGCACAGGTCCGAGAAAAAATCTTCGAAGCACGCCGATCCTGGCCATAAGGCTTCGAAAAAATCGCGCCATCTCGAATCCTCGGATTCGGCGCCCAAAAAATCTCGCCTTTCCGAATCAGCTGATTCGGCTCCGAGGAAACTCCACCACTCGCACTCGGCTCCTAAGAAGCCTCGGGCCCCAGTCTCAACGCCTATGGATCCCTCGGCCTCGACGCAGCCCGCACTTCCGCTTGAACTGTCGACTCCGTCAGACGTCATTACCGACATGCCACAGCTGACTCCTCACTCATCTACAGCAGTAGAGGTTATACCAGTCCACTCTCGTTCACCTTCAGTGCACAGCGTGGTTCCTACCGACTTCATGCAACCTGACCTGACTACTGATTCGACTCAGGCCTACTTTAAGCCTCCGCTTCGGATCGGATCCTTCCGGGACATCGGGATTTCTCCCCTGTATAAGGATTCGGCCACTCAGGCGTCAAATGAAGGTTGCCCTCGCTCACCTACTCATCGAGTCCACTCCGGGTCGTCGCCTCTTAGAGGCCGTTCCAGATCGCCACGTCGGCGCCGAGACTCCGACTCTCCGGGGTATTATCAACACTACTATGCCCCTTCAAGGTACGACCGCCATTTCTCTCGGTCTCCTTCTCCTAGACGCCGACCGTACCGCCATCCTTCTCGGTCCCCATCCGTGGAGGGTTCAGGTTACTCAATGTACTCTGCTATTCAGTACGGAGATTCTCCTAGACCCCGTGATCGACTCCGTGATTCCCACCGACGACTTCGGGATTCCCCACGACACCGGGATTCCCCGCGACCCCGCGATCTCGAGCGTTTTCCGGATTCACCTAGACCCCGTGATCGGTACTACCCACGGGCCCGTGGTCAAGATCGGACCCGAGAACCTGATCGGACCCGAGAACCTGATTATTCTCGCTATTCCCCCCGACTCCGTGAGCGACTACGGGAATGTGTACAGCAATCTCGGGACCACTACCAGCTAGAAGGTGCTAGGCCGCGCACTCCGTCAGCTTCTGCCTCGATTGCTCCCCCGGTCTCTACCCACACGGACCAACGCGATCAGGTTGTGAAGCCTAAGATCACCCCGTCGGACCCGATTCCGCCTCCACATTCTCCTTCCGGTGAGGACTCCCGTTCCGACGTCGACTCCGTAGCTTCATCTGACTCCGACGACCATCCAGATTCGGTAGTCTCGGATTCGACGCCACAGCCCAGGCTCTCTCCATCTGATGCCTCCAAGGCCTACCTCCATCTCATTACTACTATGGCTGAAGCCTTGAACATTACCCTTCCGTCGGACTCGCCTAAGGTCTCTGACATTGTGCACGACCTTGTACAAACGGACTTTCCACCTGATTCATTACTTCCTATGTTGCCGGTGCACCTCGAAGGCCTCCGTGAAACCTGGGAAAAACCTGCTTCAATTCCACCTACCTCTAAGCGCTTGGACTCGCTTTATAGAGTCCATGCTCCCGAAGCAAAATTTCTGGCTTCCCATCCAGCACCCAACTCTATTATTGTGCACTCAGCCACCAAAGCTAAGCCCTCTAGACATCCGACACCTCCAGACCGAGAGGGCAGGAAACTGGACACTCTGGCCAGGAAAATGTTCAACCTTGCGTCAACAAATTCTAAGCTGAACAATTATCTAGCCTACTTTTCGGCTTACACCTTCAACTTGGCCAACCAATTTACACCTCTTATTCCTTCCCTTCCGGAACCCTCTCAACGGGTGGCCTCTGGACTGGTATCAGAGCTGTCTAGGGTGTCGAAGCAACAAATAAATACCATTCGCCACGCTGTCTCCTGCTCTTCAAGGGTTTTTGCGTCCTCTGTTGCTTTACGCCGTCATGCCTGGCTAAGGTCCACCAACTTACAACCGGACATTAAGCAAAAGATCGAGGACCTTCCCTTTGATGGCCTGGGTCTCTTCCACGCTTCCACCGATGAGGTTCTCACCTCAGTGGATGACGGGCGCAAACGTGCAAAACGTTTGGGAGTCTCTCAACCGTTCTCCCAACAACCCAATCGTACAAAACTCTGGAGACCATCATTCCAGAGGCGCCAACGGTCACCTGGGCGCAATGACTTCTGGAAAAGGAAGAGTGGACAGCAGAAGCCTCAGTTCCAACAAAGGCCTCGGTCACAGCAGCCCAAAAAGTCCTCCCTCCCTTCTAAGCAGTCTCTTTGACTTTCCTCACACCTTACCAGAGCTCCGCACCCGTCTCTCACCATTCCTTCCCACTTGGAACTCGATAACAACCGACTCCTGGGTGCTGACCATCGTGCGCCTAGGTTACGCAATCGAGTTCATTTCTCCACCTCACCACCACTACTTCATAGCTACTCCCCCGTCTTCTCTCCTACATCAGGAGATCCTGGACTTACTTCACAAGAACGCCATAGAGCCCGTCCCCCCCCTACACCGAGGGACAGGTTTCTATTCAAGATATTTCCTAGTTCCCAAAAGGGATGGAGGCAGGCGTCCCATTCTGGATCTGAGAAAGCTCAACAAGCACATCCAATACAGGAAGTTCAGAATGATCTCCCTGCAGTCCATCTTGCCCCTCATCCCCAGGGGGTCCTGGATGGCTTCTCTAGATCTTCAGGACGCTTACTTCCATGTGACTATCCGACCTCAACATCGGAAGTATCTGCGGTTTGCCATGGGCCCGGACCACTACCAATATGTGTCCCTACCATTCGGCCTATCCACGGCGCCTCGCGTCTTTACCAAGTGCATGGCAGTGGTGGCAGCTGCGCTTCGCATCCGGAACATCCCAGTCTTCCCATACATCGACGACTGGCTTCTGGTGGCCCCAACACAACAACAGTTGGAGCACAACCTCAACGCAGCTCTCACTCTCCTGACTTCCCTGGGCCTTCGTGTGAATGCATCAAAATCACACCTCACACCTACCCAAGACCTCAAGTTTATAGGCGCCCTTCTATGCACCTCCATACATCGTGTCTTTCTCCCCGAGGATCGGGCACAGACTATTATCGACCTAGCCGGGTCAGTGCAACAACAACCCTGTCAGTCTGCGTTCACAATCCAGCGCCTGCTGGGCCTTATGGCCGCAACAACATCTGTCCTCCGCTTTGCCAGGCTACGGATGCGACAACTACAAATCTGGTTTGTGCGAGCCTACCACCCTCAGACACAACCACAAAGCGTTTTGCTGACTGTTCCACGGAGAGCGCTTCTATCCCTCACGTGGTGGACTGTTCCCAACAATCTCCTCGAGGGCAAGCCGTTTCTACCGACTTCACCCACGGCCACAGTCACTACAGATGCCTCCAAGTGGGGTTGGGGAGCCCACCTAGAGGACAAGACTGTCAGAGGACTTTGGACACCCTCCGAGAGAGCCATGCATATAAACTGCTTAGAACTGATTGCGGTACACAGAGCCCTCCAATCCTTTCTCCCTCTGATAGGAGGTCGGCACGTTCAGATCTCCACGGACAATATGGCAACAGTTTATTACATAAACAAGCAAGGGGGCACCAGATCCCTCCGTCTCTGCCGTATAGCCGTGATGCTCTGGGAATGGTGTGTCAAGCACAACATATACATGACTGCCATTCATCTCCCAGGTGTGGAGAATACTCTGGCCGACTCCCTCAGCAGGTTCCGCATAGACGACCACGAATGGTCCATCAATCCGACCTACCTTCGGCGTATCTTCCGTTGCTTCGGAACACCCAAGGTGGACGTCTTTGCATCCAGGGACAATGCCAAATGTCCTCAATTTTACTCCAGGAGGGGCAACGACGCCTTCCTACACAACTGGACGGGTCCCCTTCACTATTTCTTCCCACCAACCCCCCTTCTGACACGGGTGCTGGTCAAAATAGCTCGGGATGGCACAGACTGCATCCTCATTGCGCCATGGTGGCCTCGGCAACCGTGGTTCACGAGGCTTCTTCAACTGTCCCGCCACACTTACCGCCGACTTCCTCCTGTGGGAGACCTTCTCTCTCAGGCCAGCGGTCAGATTCTGCACCACAACCCTCGAGTCCTGGCCCTGGTTGCCTGGAGAATACATCCTCCTATCTCTCCGCAGAGGTAGCCAATATTATCCTCAACGCGAGGAAGCCTTCCACGAGACTTTCCTATCAGCGAAAATGGAAGCGCTTCTGTTCCTTTGCGACATCTAATCATTTACAGCCGGAAACGGCACCCCTGAACCTGATCCTGGACCATCTGCTTTCTCTACGAAAATCAGGACTTTGTTATTCCTCCTTGAAAGTTCACCTTTCTGCAATTTCTGCTTTCCACAACCCGGTTGATGGCAAGACTGTGTTCTCCCATCCTTTATCTAAGTCCTTTCTTAAGGGCATGTTGCACCTCAACCCACCTGTTAAGCCCTTTGTTCCGACGTGGAGTTTATCGTTAGTCCTCTCCTGCCTGATGAGGGCCCCCTTTGAACCTATGGCCACCATAGACCTCAACCTTCTCTCCTGGAAGACAGCATTACTTGTAGCCCTTACCTCAGGTAAACGGGCAAGTGACTTATGCGCCTTCCGTTACGATCCTCCCTACACCATTTTCCACAGGGACAAAGTGGTTCTGCGACCGGACCCTGCGTTCCTGCCTAAAGTTGTCTCCCAGTTCCACTTATCAACTTCAACTTCTCTACCAACGTTTTTCTCCAACCCATCCGACCAGGGACAACGAGCCCTGCATTCCTTGGACGTCAGAAGGGCTTTATCCTTCTACCTTGATCGTACACAACCTTTCCGTAAGGACCCTAACCTATTTGTGGCCTACGGGAACCCACACAAGGGTCTTAAAATTTCTACCCAAAGACTGTCTAAATGGGTAGTCAGTGCCATCAGGTTGTGCTACGAACTGGCTAAACAGCCTTTGCCCGAAGGCCTTAAGGCCCACTCTACTAGAGCGGTCTCGACTTCTTCGGCTTTTCTGCAAGGCGTTTCGCTGGAGGACATTTGTGCGGCTGCATCCTGGTCCTCCCCATCCACGTTCGTCTCTCATTATGTGCTAGACGTTCGTGCGAGACGTGACGCCTCCTTCGGCCAAGCGGTCCTCAGATCCATCTTCCACTGAAGTCAGGGTGAGTGCATCCGCTTCCATCTTTACATTGCATTCCATGTTGTTTAATATGCTGTCATTGCATTTGGTTGCTTTATGTGACTAACCTTCTTCTTTACCAGCACCCTCCTCCAGGTCATCTAGCTGGCTAGTCACCCATGTGTGGGACTGCACAGAGACCACGAAGAAGATAAACAGGTTGCTTACCTGTAACTGATGATCTTCGAGTGGTCATCTGTGCAGTCACACACGCCCACCCAGCCTTCCCCGCTGCTGGCCTCCTGTAATTGTTGCTTAACCTTGTATAGTGTCAGTGCCAACGGCGGCTGGAAGAAACTGAGTGGAATGGGCGCTCTCCCCCCGCTCCAGGCATGCGCAGTCGCTGCCTGCTCCCCAGGGCGGGAGGAAAGCGCGCCAAAAGACGTTATAAACGAGCTATTGGAGCTCCGAGGTATGGATCCGTTGCCTGCGGCAAGACCCATGTGTGTGACTGCACAGATGACCACTCGAAGATCATCAGTTACAGGTAAGCAACCTGTTTTTTTACAGGCTTCCCCCCTCCCCCAGCCAGCTGGCCGGCGGGGGAAGCCCCACCCCCACAGCCATTATGCACCTCCATGAATGATTCCCATAGGGAATGATGGGGAATTGATCTGCGGGTATCGGGGGGGCTGTTTTTTTGAGGTAGAGGCGCCAAATTTTCAGTATAGCATCTAGTGCCTATCCCCAAAAAACTCCCCAAGTTTCAAAAGGATTGGACCAGGGGGTCCAATTCTAGGAGCCCCAAAAGAAGGTGCCCCTATCTTTCATTATTTTCTATGGAAGGATGGCATTTTAAAAGGTGTGCTGTCCCTTTAAATGTGATGGCCAGAACTCCTTTGGAGTTCAATTCTGCTTATCACACCCTTGCTCCTGGCTCCACCCCCAATGTCTCCTGGCTCCACCCCCAAAGTCTCCTGGCTCCACCCCCAAAGTTTCCAGATATTTCTTGAATTGGACTTGGCAACCCTAGGTGGTTTGCTGGCCTTTTGACTGTGGGGGAGGGGCGGCCAAGGGGAGCCCCAGGTGAATGAGGCCTGCTTGGACTGGCTGGATCTCTATCCAGCCCAAGCAGGCCTTGCTTGCCCAGGGTTCTCCTTTTTTGAGTTGAGTTGCTTTTGGCGGGTGGGGGGGGGGGCAGCATATGCCAATGAGTTATACTAATGAAATCCACCACCTATTTTTCTACAAAACGACCCCCGCCTAGCACAATTTCATTTGTACAAGATCTAGTGCAACACTAGTACTTTCATCTCTGTATATTATAGATCCTAGAAACTGGTTGCACAGCATCTTGGACAAGCAAAAACATAAGTTGGGAATGGGATACAATGTGAGTGGCTGCTGAGGTCTTATTCTTGCATTTCACTCACATAAGAGCTCAAGCACAAGTGGAAATTTGATGTTGGATCCAACCTATGGTACAGAAACTGTGATGATGGTGCTCTGGTAAAAAAAACCCAAGACATCAAAATGATTTTTAGACATCAAAAAATGGAATTATTATTTCTTCACCTATTTTCTTGAATTGGTTAAATTGAAAGTTTTTCTCCCAGAAAACATTACCATGATGACATTTCCTCCTCCTTTTCCCAAGCAACTGCTGCAGAGAACTACCTAAAGAAAGGATACGTAATTTTTTCCTTAACATATGCCTATTTTCAAATCCTTTTAAAACTGGTTTAACTGGTTTAAGCAAAAGAAGCAATTCCTCTGTAGTCTTTGCCTCCGATTCTATGAGGAGTTGATATTTCCAAGGGTAAAAGTCCTCCGTTCTGGTTCAAACAAGTGAATTATAAGACTCCCGTCCATTTGGATTGATCTCAGCTGGGGATGTCTCTCCACTCAGCATTAAACTCTGAGTGAGCCAGTCCCAGGAATGATTATCTTAAGCAGAGTGTCCCCCTACTCTGTTGCAATTCTGAATCTTTAAAACACACACACACACACACACACACCAGGGTTGTATCAACACATCTTTGGATACTCAGTTATCAAAGCACTAAAGCAATCAGTTGCCGCTGAATTGCCTCGCTTTCACAGGGACTTCCAGTTGCAAATTATTGCTATAGTTCCACAATAGTACAATATCCAATGGTATGTCGATAACGACTTCTAGCCTCACTCCCTTCTACCCAAAATGTAGCGAAACTGAAAAGTTAATATGCTAACAATGAAAATCTAGAGTAACTCTCTGTTGGACAGGTTTGTTTTCAACAATCATGCGCGATCTGGCTAATATAACTCATCGTGGACCCAAATGGATTGTTCTTGATGGAGATATAGACCCAATGTGGATTGAGTCTTTAAATACTGTGATGGATGACAACAAGGTCAGTCTAGAAAAACGCAGTCTGTCTGTCTTACTGTTGGCTGCTTCTGGAAGATGAAGAAATTGCATTGCTTTTGTGTGTGTCCTTGCTAGGTCCTCACTTTGGCGAGCAATGAGCGAATCCCATTAAATCCCACCATGAGGCTGGTGTTTGAGATCAGTCATCTAAGAACAGCAACACCTGCCACGGTGTCCAGAGCAGGAATCCTGTACATTAACCCTGCTGACCTTGGTTGGAATCCGTAAGTTATGGTTCCTTTCAACTTCATTGACGAGGAAAAAAGGTTTTCCTTTGTGGCATAAAGTGGGCATGTTCTTCCTTGGTCTCCTGGTGTAGGCAAAAACACACTGAGATTTTGTCTATCCTGGAGAGTGTCTGTGTTTTATGAAACTGAGAGAAAGAAACTGTTCTGGCAGCAAATCGCTGTTATCTTTGTTAATGCAAGAACAAACAACGCTGTGAATGATGACTACTAAGTATAATACACATGAAGTTTCACAACTTATTCAGTAACAAAGATATCACCATAATAGATATGAAACTGTAGCAAAACTAAGTCTTGGCCTTGGAATATGGCAAAACAGCTTCTGCAAGGAATTCCAGCTTGATGAGCATCCAGATATAAGCCATTTTGTGGTGAATCTTCCTCGGGAATTGTTTTTAGTTGTCTTGTTTTTAATTTTGCACTCATAAAAGGAGCAAGCCAGTCATTTAAAACTATGTTGATATGTTGTGAAACCTACTGATTCTGACAATGCTGCCGGATGCTCTAGAAACTGCAAGTGTTTAGTAGCCATCATTCACAGTGTTGTTTGTTCTCATTCTTTACACTGTGATCCCAGTTTGATTGTATCTTTGTAAGTATAGCATGAGGTGGAACATGGAAATACAAGAATTTGAGTGATTTGATCAAATATTGATCAAATATTATTAATCAGTCGCAAAACAACTTTCCTATGCAAAGAACTTTGCCATCCTTCTCTTATTTCCTAAATAGAGATGACTTGCCCAAGAAGACCCAGTTAGCACATGGCTGAGGACTCAGTTCAAATGTCCCACCCTTGCCACAGGACCCTATCAGCTCTTGTCAATTCACTGCAACTTATTTTTCATTTCAGATGAGTCTTACGACTCCCCTCTTCTAACTAAATAATCTTGCTCTAACAAGACTATTTCCGCCAGAGCAAGGCCCCTCACAGCAGAAAGGAGTCACTGGGTTAAGCCACTTATCAATATATCAAATAGCCACCACACATAGATAGATAAGCAAATCCACACAAGAGAGCCAACCATGGCTATCATTTAGGGATCTATAAGTCCCAGGGCACACGCAGGTTTGGAGGAAAATCGTACTATTAATTTTTTTTTTAACATTAAACCTTTACAACCCAGAATGATATATAAAAGCTGGCAGCGTCTATCAGGAGGTACCAGTAGAAATGACCATTTGATGAAGAAGGTGACAAAGGAAGAAGGCAAGGAGGATCTAGTGGGGAGGGTGGCAGTAGTCAGACCCAGCAGTGGCAAACCAGCTAGACTGGGAAAGGAAACTGGGGCCAAAATTTACAAGAGGGAGGTGTCACAGATACACTCCTTTGAGGGGGGGAGGTTTGACAGCTCATGACTAAGGACAGGTGTGTCCAGTTACTGGTGCTAGTCACGTCTTTGTCCTTCTGGAAAAAGGGAAAATTCTTGGCAGAAATAATTCACCAAACCAAAAAATAAAGAGGGCTCAAAGCAATGAATCCGTTTTAAGATTTTATTTTAAAAGAGCAAAATAAAGATCAAGATGGATGAAGCATAAAAACAGTCTCTTTCACTGTACAGTGGTAGGCGTCTCTGTTGGCATAGTCCAATCCATTCCTTTTTGTAATCACAGTTGTATTCAGTGTTCCAAAACTGCCCCCCATATTTAAGTACTGGAGGGAAGTCAGTAGTGTGTTGGCACCACCTTCAAGTAGGCAGAGATAGCTGGTTCCAAAGGACAAGCAAAAGATGAGCAAAGTTCATGGGTTAGTTGATTCCCATGAGACCTAAATAATGGGGTCAGAATGCACAGATTTCTTAAGCCACAAGGCTTGCTCATTACCTGAAAAATATAGCTGTGAGGAGGCAAGCTGGAGCTGAAATAGGCAAAATTCAGCAGCCCATTTCATGGCAGACTTTTTTGACGGGGTGGTTTTTCATTACCTTCCCCAATCATCTACACTTTACCCTCAGCAAGCTGGGTACTCATTTTACCAATCTCGGAAGGATGGAAGGCTGAGTCAACCTTGAGCCAGCTACCTGAACCCAGGTTTTGCTGGGATCAAACTCAGGTAGTGAGCAGAGCTTGGACTGTAGTACTGCAGCTTACCACTTTGTGCCACGGGGCTATTCTACTGCTTTATTATACCATAAATAAGCTGCCACCAATGTGACATACAGTACAGTCCTAAGCAGAGTCGTGCTCTTGTCCAATGAAGACAGTGGGTTTAGAAGGGTGTGACTTTGTTTTGGGTTGCACTGATTCGCAGTAAGAACTAGATGTTAAGATTCTAGCATGAGTGGTGCAGGGCTCCGTTATCTGGTTACATTGACCAGGTGCTGTGTAATTTGTTGGATGCATGAATTGTTCTTCCCTAATAGCTAAATTAGAAAACAGCTTTCCTCTATGTTTTATGGTAGCGTTCTAAAAACAACATGGGATAAATGGGAGAAAAGAGAGGAGATAAGAGGACGCTTACCTGAAGTGGAACACATATGATTCAGACATGAAAATGCACTGCATATTAAATGAATAATTTTATATCATTACAATGCAGAATAGTAAGCAGCTGGATTGAACGTCGGGAAGTGCAATCAGAAAAAGCCAATTTGATGATCCTGTTTGACAAATACTTGCCGACGTGTTTGGAAAAGCTGAAGTTTGGGTTCAAAAAGATAACTCCTGTTCCTGAAGTTACTGTAGTGCAAACAATCTTGTATCTACTGGAGTGCCTCCTGACCCCAACCAATACACCACCGGATTCTTCCAAAGAGCTGTATGAGCTCTATTTTGTGTTTGCTTGCTTTTGGGCATTTGGAGGTGCAATGTTTCAAGATCAGGTACCTTTAATATGTCAAATGTTCATTTTCTGTTCCATGCAGCTAGATTTGAGGCATGTTCGTGCGTGATGTCAAACATTTATCCTGCACATTACTTACGCAAAATGCATTTTCTATCGGTGTTCTGTTCAAATGTCATCTTGGTGATATGGCTGCTACCAAAAATTACTTCCATGTCCAAAAAAGCTGGACAACACTTCAGTCTGATTCCCATATAGCTTGTTGGATTGCATGCTAAGGACTTGTGCCATCATCATCCTTCCCGGGGGGCCAATGGCGCTACAGTGTGATTTGGTGACATATGAAAGATGATCACTACAAAAAAAAAATTTCTTGTTGGCAAACATGCTAATGTTTGTTTTACTTGCTATCACTCGGAGGAAAAGTATCTCTCAGTTGTTTTTGTCTCAGTTTTCTAATTGCTTGACTTCGATAGGATTTGTATTAATGTTGTTGCTGTTTTTAATGTTCCCTGTGATCAGCTAATATTTTAATGGTCTCTCCAAATCAGTATAAAAACATTCAAATGTGCATCTTCTGCTCCCTAGCTTGTGGATTACCGTGTGGAGTTCAGTAAGTGGTGGGTGAATGAATTTAAAACCATCAAGTTTCCTTCTCAGGGAACTATCTTTGACTATTACATTGACCCAGAGACCAAAAAATTCATGCCTTGGACAGATAAAGTGCCACCATTTGAGCTGGACCCAGATGTTCCCTTGCAGGTAACTGTCAGGAGCCATTTTCTTGTGCTCTTTTTATGTTTGATTTCATTGTTTTATCCTAAAAAAGGTAAAGGTAGTCCCCTGTGCGAGTACCAGTCATTTCCGACTCTGCGGTGATGTCGCATCATGACGTTTTCAAGGCAGACTTTTGACGGGGTGGTTTGCCATTGTCTTACCCAGTCATCTACACTTTTCCCCCAGCAAGCTGGGTACTCATTATCCTAGAGAACTGCAAAAAGGAAATCTAAAAAACAACTTGGTTTATCCCCCCCCCCCCAATAATAGAAGTAGCACCTGTAACACAAAAAAAGGTTGATGGGGTCCCACCACCCCACATACTAGGAGTGACTCCAAGGCAGGTCCACCCAGGAGCAAGCTCCGTGTGAAGCAAAGGGGACAATCCCCAGGAAAGCAGCACAGGAAGTGCAAAAGGAGCACAGGGCTGGCCATGGGTGCCCAGTGGTACCACAACCAGGCACCCAGAGCAACCCCTGCCACCGGTGCAGCAGGAGAGGGGGCATAGTGGGAGACTACTGAAAGGCCACAGATCACAGCTGCAAGGTCCCCAAGCAGCCTCTTGGTGTACCTGCCAGCCCATCAACATCCTCAGTGATAGCAAATAGTCACTTCAGTTGAAGAAGATATTGGATTTATATCCCGCCCTCCACTCCGAAGAGTCTCAGAGCGGCTCACAATCTTCTTTACCTTCCTCCCCCACAACAGGCACCCTGTGAGGTGGGTGGGGCTGGAGAGGGCTCTCACAGCAGCTGCCCTTTCAAGGACAACCTCTGCCAGAGCTATGGCTGACCCAGGGCCATGCTAGCAGGTGCAAGTGAAGGAGCGGAGAATCAAACCCAGTTCTCCCAGATAAGAGTCCGCGCACTTAACTACTACACCAAACTGGCTCTCCAGTTGCCCGTTAGTTTCACCCTGAACTGCCACAAGACCATGGTGCACCCCTTGCCACAAGTGTGACTGAGCCACCAACATGGTACGACATGCTAAGTCCCATGACCACAGGGCAGGCTGACATAGCCCCATGTAGCATCTGATCTGGCTGCATAGATCAGCCAGGGATCAATGGGTGATGGGTGCAGCACTCATCTGCTCCTCTACAGTCTGTGGTTCTCAGGGCACTGGGGGCATGAAAGCTGGTGGGGGGGTTGCCTTCTTGGGTACCCATGGGCTACATCATGGTTTGCTGGCATAACCTTCCACTGGCTGGAGGGGAGCAGCTTTGGGAGTTGACCAACTCCCACCAGACTCCCATGCCCATCCCCTCCCCTGCTGTGCTGGCACAAAGGGGTATGCCAGCGTATCTCAGGGATATGCCAGCATAGTAGCCACTTGGATTCCTGATCTCTCTCCCCCCCCTCCCCGATTTCAGGATTGCTCTGTTAACCTTTATTTGTTGTTCCTGATCTCATCCCCCCCCCCCCACTCCTTTCAGGATTGTTCTGTTAGCCTATAAATGGTAGAGAATTGTTTTGTTTACTTCATTTTATGACCTCTCCAGAAACCTGTCTAAATAATTTGTCTTCCCTGTGGGAACGTGTTTTTTGTATGTCTAATACAAACAAAACAGAGTACACTTTGAACATGTAGATGTTGTATCATTGACTAGCCAAATTATGAAGAACAGATTTAGAAATCTTGATAGCGTTTAGATGTCTTTCTTTACAAGTCTTTCTATGAGCCATATAACAAATACTTTCCATGTACTGGAGTTGTAGTTTATCTAGATTTTTATATATTTGAGAACTAACATAGCAATAGTGGTTAGAGTGGTGGACTAGAAACTGGGACAACTGGGATGGAATCTCATCTCTGCTATAGAAGCTTTCTGAGTGACTGTGGGTCCATCATAATCTCTCAGCCTTATCTACGGGATAGGTTTGTCTTTGGGAGGAAAAAGTCATGGCGAGAATGATATGATGAGCCACCCTGGGCCCCCAAAAGGGAGGAAATCAGAATATAAATTTCAAAAATACATAAAAGATCTGTGAACTGGTTTATTTTAAGTGAGGGATTGTTTTACAGGCCTCAATGGTCCACACCACAGAAACCATCCGGATTCGCTATTTTATGGATCTGCTAATGGAGAAGAAATGGCCTGTGATGCTAGTTGGGAATGCTGGTACTGGGAAATCTGTGCTGATGGTGGATAAGCTTGATACTCTAAATATGGATGATTTCATAGTGCAAGCTGTCCCCTTTAACTTCTACACAACATCAGCAATGCTTCAGGGTAAGGAGGTGGGATGTTGGTAGACATTGATTTCTGTGTGTTGGACCCAGAGCTTTTCTAGGCGAACAGTTATTTAGGGCAACATAGTAGGTTCATGTAGCCTGCATAAGAAATGCACAAGTGCTGAGAAACTACAATATCTCCAATTCATTTGATACATGGGATCCGGTTGTGGTTCCTCAAGGAAATACTTCTGCACTGAGGATATTATGATCTCTTATCCCTCTGTATGTAACTTTCCCATTTATTTGAAAACATTTATACCCTGCCTTTCCTTATGGTTCAAGGCAGAAATGCAGGTATTTCCTCAGCTAGCTGGATTGCCATGCTGCCTAGAATATGATTATACAATTGCCGCAAGCACCTATCATGGGTGATGATGATCGTCACCAACTTGTCCTCCTCATTCCCGTAAGATGATGTGATCCTAACAGTGGCATTTCCCCTCCAACCAACTTTGCAAGTTTAATTTTTCTGCAGAGATGACACTGACATTGGGGTTCTCCAGCTTGCCTTGAAGCTAATCCGTTTCAGCTGTCAGGCAAAGCCTGTTTATCAAAGATTTCAGGTTTTCATGGCTGGTAACATCATTAGGGTTTGTAGAATCTTTCGGGATCAAGTGCCGTGTTCTACTGGAGAAAGTTTTCCTTCCAGACGTTTCGTTCTCAGCTGCGGAGAACATCCTCAGTGGCATTGCAGCCGGAGCAGGCGCTCAGACCTTCTTGGCTGCTGTGCATTGAGTGGGGCCAGGGCTGCTAGAGAGCTGCTAGAGAGTCTCAGAACAACCAGCAAATTCCACAGAACAATCAGCACAGTCAACAACCATCTTCCTTATCTTCAAACTCCTTCCAACCTTCCCAGCAATTAACACAGAACAATGGTCACATTCAACAGCCAGTTTCCTTATCACTACCCTTCCAGGAAGCCCAACCAAACAATGGGCACATCCACAAACCAATTGCCCTTTCATCACACCCCCTCCAGCCTACAAATAGCAGCTCTCTAGCAGCCCTGGCCCCACTCAATGCACAGCAGCCAAGAAGGTCTGAGTGCCTGCTCCGGCTGCAATGCCACTGAGGATGTTCTCCGCAGCTGAGAACGAAACGTCTGGAAGGAAAACTTTCTCCAGTAGAACACGGCACTTGATCCCGAAAGATTCTACAAACCCTAATAAATCCTATTTACATGCTGGGATGCTTATCCAGTTTTTAAAAAACAATGCAGGGGTCCGCAGCATGGTTTACCTGCTCCCCTGTCTCTATAACAAGGGTGGCCAAACTTGCTTAATGTATGAACCACATTAAACATCAGTAAATGTCAGATGTTTGAGAGCCGTAATATGTGAACAAATATTACACACACGTCTTTATTAAACCTCTTAATACTTTTCTTGCAGAAAGCTAAAATACATATGCATGCTCTTTACAACACAACCATGCTAGAAGGAGACTTTAAAAAAACCAAAAGCTCCAGGCAACCTCTGTGGTGGAGGAAAAGAGCTTTGCAAGCCTGCCTGTTTCCCCCTCCTTTCCTGCTTCATAGACAGTGGAAATAGTCGCCTACCTATGGGTCAGTGTTCAGAGGCTGACTGAGGTCCCAATGCTAAGCATAGTTACTTAAGACACAGTGGTCATTTTTTAGAAAAAGAAGTGCTGGAGCTCATTAGTGCAGCTTACTTACTTAACTCTTGTATATACACCCCTGACATCACCAGAACGTGTACTAAATTAGCTCAGCATCTACCTTAAAATGCTTCTAGAATTATAATAGTCTTAATAAAACTTTACTCCATCATACTTTTTAAATTACTTTCTCCTATGTGGCCACAGTGACATGATGATGATCTGTCTGCTTTATACGTTTTGGTTATTTTCCCATTTTTTGTGGGAGAAGATATTAGGTTTGTCAAATCTTAAGAGTTCAGCAACATTCTCACAGGGGGTTTGAACAATGGAGCCCAGTATTGGGGGGAGGGGTAAGAAAGAAAGAACACAATAACATTGAGAGATTCCGGAGCTCCGCTCCGGTGAGCTCCTGCCCAAAATGAGGCCTGCTTGAGAGGAAGCCTGCATGAAGTTCCTCCTCAGCTTCCAGGAGTCACACGATATGTGTGAAAGAGCCACATGTGGTTCCTGAGCTGTAGTTTGGTCACCCCTGCTCTAAAAGTATATTTCCCACTGAAGTAAGAGTGTCCTTATAAGCTGTCCTATGTTAACTAGAAATTATGCTATTGAGCTGGCATTTGCAAGGCTCCCTAACAAAAGAATGGGGATAATAAACATTTTGAACAAATCATCCATTTAAACTATTTAAGTTATGTAAGTGGCATTCCATTTATTCAGCTATTCTTGAGAAGCCCCTGGAGAAGAAATCAGGACGGAACTTTGGTCCCCCTGGCACTAAGAAGCTCATTTACTTCATAGACGACATGAACATGCCAGAAGTAGACAAATATGGCACTGTAGCTCCACATACATTGATCCGGCAGCACATGGATCACGGACACTGGTATGTATTCAGATTAACTGTGATCATAGCAAACAGGGCTTTTCTTTTAGAAAAAGCCCAGCAGTAGCTCGTTTGCATATTAGGCCACACCCCCTGGCGTCACCATTGTTTCACACAGGGCTTTTTGTGTAGGAAAAGCCCAGCAAGAACTCATTAGCAGATGAGGCCACACACCCCTGATGCCAAGCCAGCCGGAACTGTGTTCCTGTACGTTTTTGCTCAAAAAAGCACTGATAGTAAATGAGATAATTGGATATTGAGTGCATCAGGTGAGCCCGTAGAGAGCTGAATGTACTATTTTCATGGACTCTCTTACATTTCCTATATATGTATGGAGTCTAAAACTTTTAGAGCAATAAAAGAGGCAGTGGTATATGAAACAGGACTGCGCTTCCACAAAGCCATTGTGAAAGGCATATATTATATAAAGTCCAGTATTCATAACCTTAATAACAGGAGATGAATGGAAATCTTAATTCTTAATTTATCTTCTTTTTTAAATAAATGGCTGTGTCAAAATCATCTTGCTTCTTTTTATCAGGTATGACAGAACCAAGCTAACATTAAAGGATATTCACAACTGCCAGTATGTTGCCTGTATGAACCCAACTGCTGGGTCTTTCACCATTGACTCCAGACTCCAGGTATCCATCAGAGATCTGTTCCAGAAGTTCTGCCATTTGTTGTTTCAGTAGCAGATATCACTCTCACTAGTCAATATTTTCCACTTCGAATTTTGACTTCTCTTCCCAAGTGGATGAAGGCTTTTTAAAAAAGATTTTTAATAACAATTCAACATTGTACAGAGGGAAACTTGACCACATCTGGGTTTATTGGGTTTCATTTTGAGATATAAATTGTGTATTTATATAAATAATATGACTCAATCATGACCAAATGATCCTTGCGGATGTCTTTCGTTGCAGCGACACTTTTGTGTCTTTGCTGTGAGTTTTCCAGGACAAGAAGCCCTTTCAACTATTTACAACACTATCCTAGCTCAGCACTTGGCACTCCGGAATATCCCAATGTTGATCCAGAAGATGCATTCTCAGCTTGTTTCAGCAGCTCTGGGTAAGTAGTACGGGACCTAGCAAAACAAGTCTTTGTATCTTGCCAGTGCATTGGCTCCAGCAAACTGCTAGCAGAAAGCACTGACTGTTCAGGATCACTCCTGGAGCCATTTCCAACCCCAGGGAAGTTGTAATCATGGGATTTCCCCCGCCTCCCCCCGCCCCCCGAGATACATTTCTGATCCCAGGAAAGTAGGGACGGGCACAAACCAGTCCATAAGCCAAAATTGGACAAGAACTTGGCCTGGTTCAGGGGCCCCAAATCAATGTTCAAGGTAGGCATCTTCCCCAAACATTTACTGGACTTTTATCCAGTTTAGTTCAGCTGTTTAGACCTAACAGCTGAGCAGAGCTGGTCCACCCGTCAGCTGTTAGGTTTAAATGGCTGTGAGCCATTAAACCCATTCATTTCACTCCCCACCCCCCTTTCAAAGCAAGGGGAAGCAAAACTGATAGGGGAAATGGCTGCCAGCCGTTTAAACCTATGAGAAACAGCAAGAATGCCATGAAACAAACTAACTTACAATATAATACATATTTTATTATAAAACAATTTGATCCAACGTGTGTTGTATGATAATTATAGGAATCAATAGAATGCATAAAAATTCTGAAACGTATTAGGAAATATGAAGACATATTATTGCAAGGCATGAACAGTCAAAAAACCAATCAGCATCAATAATTTAAAGACCACCTAATACAACACAATGCACAAGCTGAAGTCTTTTTAAGAAATGCAGAATCTCCACTTAAATCTCTTGTAGTATTTAGGGCAAGGACTTCAAGCAGAAATTTGTTATCAGCTGAGTAAATCCCAATGGACATTTGATAAAGACCATTTTGGGAAGACCCTTTTTCAAGAGCTGATGAGCTTCAATATATGTGGTCAGATACCCAGGGCCGGCTTGCCCACTAGGCAAATTAGGCATTTGAAAGAATGGCCACCGCTGCCTCTTCCCCCCTTCCTTCCTGGATCGGGGGAAGGAAGGGGGGAGGAGGCAGCGGCGGCTGCTCTTTCAATAATAATAATAATAATAATAATAAATTTATTCTTATATCCCGCCCTCCCCCGCCAAAGGCGGGCTCAGGGCGGCTCACAAGCATGGAAATCCATGGTTCAATAAAACAATACAATACAACAGCAATTTTAAATCAATAACATAATAAATAAGTTAGTTAAAATAGATAAAAGGTGCTACATTACTATGGGTCATAATATCCACAAGATGGCTGGATGGCTACACATCAATTTCATCAGTTTAGCCAGGTTCCGTTTCGAAAGCCAGCTGAAAAAGAAATGTTTTACAAGCCCTGCGGAATTGATTCAAGTCCCGCAGGGCTCGCACCATCTCTGGTAGATGATTCCACCATTGAGGGACCATTGCGATGTTAGTTAGTTTGCGATGTAAGTTAGTTTGTTTCATAGTACTCTTGCTGTTTCTCATATCATTCAATCGTGATTCCCATTTGTATTTTGCTTGAACCATTTAAACCTAACAGCAGAAGTTAACCTAACAGAACAGCAGAAGTTAACCTAACAGAACAAGTTTCAGTGGCTTGCTTGTCCTTCCTGCTGCTCCTGCCCCCTCAACCCTGCACTGATTTTGATTGCGGCGGAGAGCCGGCATAGGAGCTGTGAGCTTCCAGCGCCATTTTACCCACCGATCAACTGATCAGTGTGTGTGGGGTCTTTAAAGAGCCCGGGAAGTGCGGCATTCTACCGCCTCTTCCTGGACATTGAAATGTTGCCTCCGATCACTTTAAAATGGTCTGCTTCATAGTTCAACTGAACATAGCTATCTGACCACATTTATAAAGGTTGTTAGCTCTTGAAAAAGGGTCTTCTTGAAATGGTCTTCTCAAACTGTTACGCATTCTATTGATTTCCTATAATTAACTCACAATATGTTGGATTAAATTGTTTTATTATAACATATGTATTGTATTGTAAGTTAGTTTGTTTCATAGTACTCTTGCTGTTTCTCATATCATTCAATCGTGATTCCCATTTGTATTTTGCTTGAACCATTTAAACCTAACAGCAGAAGTTAAGCCCAGTACAGACAAAGCCCATCAACTGTTAGGTTTAAATGGCTGAAGCCATTAAATCCATCAATTTCATCCCCCCCCCCCCCAAAACACACTTTGAAGCGGGGGGAAGTGAAGCAGACGGTTGAAATATATTGTACAATGTATGTATTGACTTGTGTTGTTAGCCGCCCTGAGCCTGCTTCGGCGGGGAGGGCGGGATATAAATAAAATTATGAATGAATGAATGTTGAATGAATGAAATGACTTGCATTCATTTCAGCATGACAGCTGATAGGCACATTCACTCTGCTATTAGGCTGAAATAGCTGGCAGCTGCTTAACCTGTCCATTTCACTCCCCCCTCCCCACTTCAAAGGAGGGGAGGAAGTAAAACTGATGGTTTAATGGCTTATAAGCGCACCTGCCAGCTGTTTAAACCTAACAGCAGAGTGGGTCTGCCCATCAGCTGTTAGGTTTAAATGGCTGCAAGCCATTGAACCCTTCTGTTTTTCTCCCCCTCACATCAAAATGGGGGGAAGCAATATCATCATCATCATCATCATCACATTTTATTTGTATCCCGCCCTCCCCGCCAAAGCGGCTCAGGGCGGCTAACAACAAGAACTTAATGCATACATTGTACAATAAATAACATTTTAACTACAATTGATTAAAATCTATTAAAATTCTAAAAAAGACATTAGTGTATTTGGTGCTATGATCGCTGGCAAGTTTGCTTAGCAGTTTCAGCCGGTGAAGGCCATTCGGAACAAGGTGGTCTTGCAGACCCTGTTCAAAGTCCCGCAGGGCCCGCATTTCTCCCAAGTTCTGATTTCTCCCAAGTCTCCCGCATCCCTGGAAAACATTTCAGATTCTTCTCCTATCCTGCTGAGCCATCTCCTTTTGTAGATTTAACCCTTCCTGGGTGATTCCCCCCCCCCCCTCTTTCTCCCAGCCACAGCAAGCCACAGCTGGGAGAAAGGGAGATCCAAACTGGCTGGTTCGGTTTCTGCCCATCCCTATGGGAAAGTTTATTCCTGGGACTGAGAGATTCACGTGGTTATTAAACTGCAGATGCAATATGGAGGGGGAAAGACAGCGAGACTGTGGACTGGGAAAGAGAGTGAAATTGTCCTTTCTGCCTCTGCTCATGCCGAGAGGAAAAACAGAATAATGTTGCCCCCTACTCTTCCCCACTGCAGCTGCCCAGTCCACATGGCTATTAGTCGATACATTTCCACTGAATTTAGGTTCCCCAAGTGGCAAACATAAAAATATTTGAGGCGTTTAAAAAGTATTTAAAATACAAATATGATAAACGCAAAAAATATGAGCACATGAAAAGACACAAAAAAGGAGGAGGACTAATAAGAATTAATGAGGGGCCTCCAAATAAAACAATATGTCTTCACTCCCTGGCAGAAGACAATGATAGAGGGAGACAGGCAAATCTCACTAGGGAGGGAATTCCAAAGTTTCGGCACAGTGACCAGGAAGGCTGTTCCTCATGTTGGTACCTGTCTAGCCTTAGATAGTAGGGACACCAAAGCAGGGCTTCTGAAGATGACCAGAGTAATGAAATAGGTTCATATGAGAGAAAGTGGTCATGATCCTCTCTGCACACCACTCCAGTTCTGCTTCATGTACCCAATATTTGTTTTTTTAAAAAACAGCTATATTTATAGAAAATATTTTGATTTTTTTCAACCTCGTGCTTAATAAAGAACAATGCCATCCGATGGAGGAAGACTTACCGGTAAGTCCAGTACAGATAAAGCAAATTTGAAGCATGAATAAAAATGCCCAGTTCTCAATTTCATCAATTTGCAAGAAATAATAAAACCTCCTGATTTTGCTTCTGAAGACTGAATTTAGTTGGAAAATAGATGGACATGTTCTTATTTGCTAATTTAGGCTTAAGCATTCCATTTCCTCCCTAAGAAACCTACCTAATGCCCTTTTTAAAAATGTATAAACACTGTCTTTCTCCACAACAGCCTTGCACCAGAAAGTCGCACTAAACTTTCTTCCTACGGCCATAAAGTTTCACTATGTTTTCAACCTCCGGGACCTCTCTAATATCTTCCAGGTATGTGTGATTTCTTTAAAGCTATTTAAGCATGACTCCTAGTGAGTTTCTCTTTCTCCATCTTCTGAATGAGAGTAAAGCCCAGGCAAAATACTGCTGTTGGCTGAATCAGACTGTTTGGTCCAGAGCAAAGCCAGCCTAGAAAACTAGAGCCAAGAGTAAATAATTTCTTCCCATATCATATCATATGAACATATGAAGCTGCCTCCTACCGAATCAGACCCTCGGTCCATCAAAGTCAGTATTGTCTTCTCAGACTGGCAGCGGCTCTCCAGGGTCTCAAGCTGAGGTTTTTCACACCTATTTGCCTGGACCCTTTTTTGGAGATGCCAGGGATTGAACCTGGGACCTTCTGCTTCCCAAGCAGCTGCTCTACCACTGAGCCACCGTCCCTCCCCATGAACATATGAAGCTGCCTTATACTGAATCAGACCCTCGGTCCATCAAAGTCAGTATTGTCTTCTCAGACTGGCAGCGGCTCTCCAGGGTCTCAAGCTGAGGTTTTTCACACCTATTTGCCTGGACCCTTTTTTTGGAGATGCCAGGGATTGAACCTGGGACCTTCTGCTTCCCAAGCAGATGCTCTACCACTGAGCCACCGTCCCATTCCCACATCATCTGTACAGCTTTCTTTCTGGAGGAGAATCTATTGATGTTTGACCTGAGGGCTGACAGTGTACATGGTACCCAGTGGGACTGCTCACCCATAAGAACGACCGCTGCATGGCTGAGGCCCATAGGTTCCCTCATCAGGACACGGCCCACGTTACTACTGCCCACTCACTTGCTCAGAAAAATTGAATAGAAGCCCAGAAGATATATATTGCAGCGAGTTTTTGTTTCCTAGTTGATGGCCTATTTGGGAGCAACTTTTTATGAAGCTTTGAGGATCTTAACACCTGTCTCTATATTCTGATATGTCTGTAGTCACGTCCACAGAGCTCCTGGCTAGTGATTTTATATGAGTTGGCCCTCCCCTGCTGCTCTTCTTGGCTTCCCGTTAGAACATCCACATCCTCCATCCCATGATTCAGCATGACTGTTCCTGCTGCTGTCATTAATTTATACAGTTTGACGTCTCTTGGGGCAATTTGTTCAGGCAGAAGGAAATGTAGTCTGTTAAGACATGCTTGAAACTGCTATGGGCAGAAGGGCCCAGAAGAGCAACTGGCTTTTTTTAGAAGCAGAAAGACACTTCCTTGTTTTCCCACCTTTGGTTTATTTTTCAGTGTGACAATTGCCCCCCTTTTCTATAGTTGACCATTGCTGCAACCTGGTTTTATGACAAGCAAGTGAAAAATGCTTTCCGTCTAGCAGAACGGTGATGTACTGCATTTGGCCGTGGGACCTTCATGGGTGGATGGGTGTGTGCCGGCAGTCAGCACTGTGGACAGCACTGCACAAAGTTCTGATCAGAGGCTTCATATCTGGTTCAGATAGTAACATAGACAACAAATGAAGAAATATATAAAGGCCAAGACATTAGCTAACTACTGCTCTCTCCTAGGAATTAGGAGATGGCATATCTTTCTTCCTCTTTCGCTAGGGTTCCACTAAGGCTGCCAACTTCTAAGTGGAACGTGGAGATCTCTGAGAATTACATTGATCTCCAGACGATATGGATCAGTTTCCCTGGAAACTATGGCAGCTTCAAAGGGTGTACCCTATGGCTTCACCTCCTTGCTGTTCGCTCTCCCCTCCTGAAATTTCTTCCTCCTCAGGCTCTGCTTCTAGATCTCCAGAATTTCCCAATCCAGATACGACAGCAAAATGGATGTTAGAAACTGGGTTTCTTCCAGGAGAATTATCAGCTGTTGCAGTGACATCAAGCAACAGGCTGCAAGATGCCTTGTCACTTCCCAGGGTAGATTTGCTGTTTCTAGAGTTCTCCTTTACTCTGATGTAGCTCATACAGGGCTAGGTTAACATACAGCTAGTAATGAGGACAAATTGCCGATACCTCTCTAGATTCATTTGGGTCAGCTTTTGCAAAGACCCATAGAGAAGTATTTTATTTAAATCATGACTTCAAAAGAAAGCCTGGACAGGAGTGGACCCTGCAGAGGTGGTGCAAATAAGTAAGATCGTTCCTTGCACCATGTAGCGACATTTGCCTGTGGAATGTTCTGGAGAATTGGGGGTGGCAGATGATTGTGAATAGGTTCTATTTTTCAACACCATCAGAAACCTGATGTTTACAGGACCAGAAAAAAAAAACAGTTCGAAAGCTTCTGTCTTTTGTCAGGGACTGCTGTTCTCTACACACGAGTGCCTCAGAATGCCTGTAGACCTGGTCCGACTATGGCTGCACGAAGCTGAGAGAGTTTATTCTGACAAACTTGTGGAAGAAAAAGATCAAGAGAGCTTTGGCCGGGTCATGATGGCTACTTGCAAGAAAATCTTTGAGGTGAAGTAGGCCTTTTCATTTCCTTCTCCAGAGTATACTGTATATTCAAGAGTGAAGTCTGATCTGGTTGGGAAGTCTGTGGACATATCTGTAATAGTAGAAGAAACATAGTTACTCACTGACAAGAAAGAAGGGAGCCTTTGAATGAGGAGGGGATCCTACTGAGGTACCCTCTTCCCAGGCAGTGGACAGATCTTCACCCCTTCACCCATTTCTCACTCCTGTTAAGTCTCAGAGCAAATCAGGTTCGCAGAGTAAATCAGGTACTTGGTCTGTGGATTTTCCTGTTACTTGGAGAGGACCCAAATTAGTCCCCTCTTCTCTACTAATGCCCTGGGCGCCACCTTATTAGACAAGGGGAATGCTGCCTAAACGTGCAACCAAGCTTGTGACATGAAAACCTTAGCAGGGTTTTTAACAGATTTATTAAATGACTGCATTTAACAGAAAAGCAAAAAAAGTACAAATAGCTGTTAATGCAGTTTTCAAAACAATGAGCAGTTGACCAAAACTTTAGTCATAGAAAAAAAAAATCTTTTTTAATTAACAGATTAACAATAAGATAAACCCGGCAAGAAAAATAACAACTCTTGAACGCACCTTGAGCTGGTCTTTACAGCCAGTTTGGTGGAGTGGTTAAGTGTGCAAACTCTAATCTGGGAGAACTGGGTTTGATTCACCACTCCTCCACTTGCAGCTGCTGAGGGACACTGGGTCAGTCACAGTTCTTGAAAGAGCTGCTCTCTCAAGAGCAGTTCTCAAAAGAATTCTCTCAGCCCCACCTACCTCACAGGGTGTCTGTTGTGGGGAGTGGAAAGGGAAGGAGATTGTAAACTGCTCTGAGATGCCAAGTGAAGGGCAGGGTATAAATCCAATCTCCTCCTTCTCTTCTCTTATATTTCCTTGGCCAGATCCAGTCCATAAACTCACTGTTCCTTGTCCGATGATACACTTTCCTACCCACAACTCCAGAGAATGCACACTGTGCTGCTGGGGAAGAAAGTTTTATAATTTTCCCAAGGCCACCAGCAGGTCCAAAAGCGAAGGTGTCGAAACACTTGAAGCTGAATCTAACCTTGACTCCAGCTCCGTATCAGGACTTTTGACTGCCACGCGTGCTGTTTGAGAAGGGCTGTCAGGGAGCTCAGCATTGGCAGTGACACCATCTCATGTGGCTCCAGACAAGATTCCAATGGAGTAGCATACAACTGTGGTCATTTCTCAATCCCCATCAGTTCAATCTTTCCACCATCTTCTTGGATTGGAGACCTCAATTGTACTCAGTGTGATGCAACTCTCAAAACTGTCAGAATGCTGTCTGAGGCATCGATTGGAGTCCAGGTCCAACTGTTTCCTGCACTGATGGAGATCCTGGTCCAGATCCACCTACCAACATGAGCTTATGGATCAGGGCTGATATTTGTTGAAAATGGTATCTCCAAGATGGTATCATTATGATTCTGGATTCCACTCTTGAAGGCCCTACTATGTTCCATCCTGATTGTTGTCCAGGTTGCCTTCTTGATGTTTCCAGTGGTCCATATCAATTCCAACAGGTTGCAGCCCAACTACATCATCTTCCACCAGACCCTTTAGCGGTGACATCACCCCTGGTACAGGAAATCTGCAGAGTTTCTAAGCAGCAGATTTCCACAGTCTGGAACTTAGTCACCTGCCTAACCAGGACACTAGCATCTTCAGTAATTCTTTGCCAATATGTGTGGCTGCAATTTACTACCGTGCAGCTGGATGTCAAGTCCAGAGTCAAAGACATTTGTCCAGAGTCATTTGGCTCTTCCACATGTTCATGGATAATATATTGAAGTCAGCGGATGACAGTTGGAAAAGGGCAAGGAATTTAGGTGTCACTCACCAAGGGAACTGACGTCCTTTTAAGTCCAAGATTTGGAGTTCCTCTGACAGAAAGGGTCAGCAATCCCCACAGGCTACTGATCACTGGAAGGAACAGCCATTCTCTTCCAAAATAACTATAATTCCAAACAAAAGATGACTCTGCTCCTAAAAAAGTTGCCACATCAATCCAAACGGTCAGTTTGACTGTTGCCAGCGCTGTCTAAGTGTCAGTCCAACAACAATCACTCTGCCCATAGGAATCCAACTCCACCAGACCTGACCACTTGGGAGAACATCACAATGGACAAATGGGTTCTCACCATCATCAGGGTGGGGTACACCATAGAGTTCCAAATGCTACCATGAACACCACACTTTGTGGTGACCGCCCCTTCCCAACTGTATTGGAAGAAGTGGATGCCCTCTTAGCCAAGGAGGCCATCAAACCATTTTCCCAGACATTGTGAGGAAGGGGATACTACTCAAAGTACTTCATAGTGCTGAAGAGAAATGGGGGCCTTCACCCCATCATGCACCTGAGAGCACTCAACAGATATATTTGAAGAATCAAATTTTGCATGGTGATACTTCACTCAATCTTTCTATTTTTGCCTCTGGATGCATGGCTGGCATCAATTGATCTGAAATATGCATACTTCCATGTCACTATATGACCTCAACATCATGGGCATCTTTGATTTGCACTACCAATACCAGGTCTTCCCCTTTGGACTTTCCATGGCACCTTGATTATCCACAAAGTGCATGGTGGTAGTTTCTGCAACCTTGAGGACCTGAGGCATCCACATTTTTCTCAAATAGACGACTTGCTCTTAGTGCCACACTCCCCCAATCATCTTACAGAACACATACTGACTTTGCTTGCACTGTTATGCAACCTGGGCCACTGTGTGAATTGAGAAAAATCCTCCCTCATTCCAACACACATCCTACAGTTTATAGGAATGAAGCTGGATACATTCCAACAGAAAGTGTTTCTTCTGCTGGACAGAGCTGTAATTCTGAGGGACATTGCATGTCACTTCATCACATCCCACACTCAAACATTCCACTCTTTACAATGGCTGCTTGGTTCCATGGCCTCCACAACAGTGGTGGTGCCCTTTGCAAAGCTCAGGATGAGACTGCTTCAATAGTGATTCCTTTGGAGCTACGACCGTCTTTGTCAGCCTCAGTCCACCATACTTCAGCTTCCACAGGAAGTCATTTTGTCTCTGAAGTGGTGGGTTTCCATGGACAATCTCTCAAGGGGTTGCCATTTGCACCCCTGCACCAGATATCACCCTGTACACAGATGCCTCCATGTGGGATTAGGAAGCCCACTGCAAGGATCTCCATGTTCAAGGGCGTTGGTCCCCAGCACAGCAATGTCTGCACATCAGTTCCCTGGAACTTCTGGCATTCTGCAATACCTTCACATCTTTCCAGCTCACTCTGCAAGGCAAAGTGGTACAGATTGCCACAGACAATGTGGCAACCATGTACTATGTAAACAAACAGGATGGAATTGCTTCCTGCAGATTTTGCAGGTCAATCATTCTCTGGGGTGTATTGCAAGGCGCCATGTCGCGGCGGAGGTGGCGAGGCTCGCAGAGCGGCGAGGGCGGCGGTGGCGGTTCAGGCCGCGATATGGTGAAAATGGCAGGCGGAGGTGGCGGCGGAGGTGGCGGTGGAGGAGGAGGGGTGGCGGAGGCGGCTCGGGCCGCTACTACGGCAGAGGGCCTGAGGGCGGCCGCGCCCCGGAGCGCCAGAAGATGGAGAACGCCGACCACGGGCCGGGGGGAGCGTCCGGCGGGGAGAACTATGACGATTCCCACAAGCCGGCTGCTTCCCCCATTGTCCACATCAGGGGTCTGGTTGATGGTGTTATGGAAGCTGATCTTGTGGAGGCCCTGCAGGAATTTGGCCCCATCAGCTATGTGGTGGTGATGCCCAAGAAGAGGCAGGCCCTGGTGGAGTTCGAGGACATTCTGGGAGCCTGCAACGCTGTGAACTACGCAGCTGACAACCAGATATACATTGCTGGGCACCCGGCCTTTGTCAACTACTCTACCAGCCAAAAGATCTCACACCCTGGGGACTCAGATGATTCCAGGGGGGTCAACAACGTTCTGCTCTTCACCATCCTGAATCCCATCTATTCCATTACAACGGATGTGCTGTACACAATCTGCAACCCATGTGGTCCAGTACAGCGGATTGTTATCTTCAGGAAAAATGGAGTCCAGGCTATGGTGGAATTTGACTCGGTGCAGAGTGCACAGAGAGCGAAAGCATCTTTGAATGGGGCTGACATTTATTCTGGTTGCTGTACTTTGAAAATAGAGTATGCGAAGCCTGCCTGCTTGAATGTGTTCAGGAACGACCAGGACACGTGGGACTATACCAACCCCAACCTCAGTGGACAAGGTGAGCCAGGCGGTAATCCAAACAAGAGGCAGAGGCAGCCCCCTCTCCTCGGCGATCATCCTGCTGAGTATGGAGGGCCTCATGGTGGCTATCATGGGCACTATCATGATGAAGGCTACGGCCCTCCACCGCCACACTACGAAGGAAGGTGGATGGGCCCACCCGTGGGCGGCCGCCACCGGGGACCAAGCCGCTACAGCCCTCAGTATGGACACCCCCCTCCTCCACCACCACCCCCAGAATTCGGCCCCCATGCCGACAGCCCTGTGCTGATGGTCTACGGGTTGGACCAGTCCAAGATGAACTGTGACTGGGTCTTCAATGTCTTCTGCCTGTATGGAAATGTGGAGAAGGTGAAGTTCATGAAAAGTAAGCCTGGAGCAGCCATGGTGGAAATGGCCGACGGCTATGCTGTAGACCGAGCCATCACCCACCTGAACAACAACTTCATGTTTGAGCAGAAGCTGAATGTCTGTGTGTCCAAGCAGCAGGCCATCATGCCTGGCCAGTCCTATGGCCTTGAGGATGGTTCGTGCAGCTACAAGGACTTCAGCGGCTCTCGGAACAACAGGTTTTTGACACCGGAGCAAGCAGCCAAGAACAGGATCCAGCACCCCAGCAACGTGCTCCATTTCTTTAATGCTCCTCTGGAGGTGACAGAGGATAACTTCTATGAGATCTGTGATGAGCTGGGGGTGAAAAGACCAGCCTCAGTCAAGGTGTTTTCAGGAAAAAGTGAAAGGAGTTCCTCTGGCTTGCTGGAGTGGGAAACCAAAGGGGATGCCCTGGAAACTCTGGCATTCCTCAACCATTACCAGATGAAAAACCCAAATGGGCCGTATCCTTACACACTGAAACTCTGCTTCTCAACCGCTCAGCATGCCTCGTAAGTTTTGTTTCGAGTCCCTGCCCAGGAAGGTTTCCTCCGTTAGTTTTCCCTCCCCCCCCCCCTTCTGGCAATGCACCCGTTTTCCTTTTTTTAAAAAAAAAGAAGAAAAAAGAAGAAAAGCCTGAATAAGCTGAGAAGGAAAGCTCTGCAGCATTCAGAAGACTCCTGATTTTAAAACGTACTGTACATGTGACTTGTTTTTTTTTCCCCATTCATACTCTGTGCTGCCTGTGCTGTTTAGCACTCCTTAATAAAGCTGTTTGGAAAATAAATTTAAAAAAATCATTCTCTGGAATTGGTGTAGCTGCAATGACATATCATCAACAGCAATCCATGTCCCCAGTGTGGAAAATATCAGCACAGATGACCTCAGTCAGACAAGCTCAATTGAAAACGTGTGGTCCATAAAAATTACCTACTTACAACCTACCTTCCAGCAATTCAGCAGGCTGACAATAGATGCTTTTGCCACAGCAGAAAACACCAAATGCTGAAGGTGCCATCCCACAAGGGGCTCTCTAGGGGATGCCTTCCTTCACCAATGGACCAGGATCCTCTTCTATGTTTCCTACTTACCCTCTTATTACTATGGTGATTTGGAAGCTCCATCAAGTCCACACTTTCAGCATCTTAATAACTCTGTGGTGGTCCGAGCAACCCTGGTTTCCTCTGCTACTACAATTGTCCAAGGGAGTTTACCATCTTCCCCTAGCCAGGGATTTGCTGTTCCAGAAGAATGGAAGGATCCTGCATCTGAGAGGACTCAACAGATATATTCAATATATCCTTCATTTTTTAAAACTGATGTCATGGAGGGTACTGCCATAGAATTTTCCCCAGAAGTGACCAATATTCTGTTGAATGCAAGGAAACCCTCTATGAGGTGGTCCCATACTGGAAAGTGGTGGAAGTTTTCAACATATATAGAGTTTCACAACATTTGCCCAACATCTACACTGCTGCCTGAAGCCCTGTCTTACCTGGTCTCCCTCCAGTATTCAGGTCTCAGTTTTTCATCCCTGAAAGTACACCTACTGGCCACATCCACTTTTCATGATCCAATATGGGGTTGACAAAATGACAAAACCTTTCTCAAAGGACTTTTGAAGCTCCACCCTTCAAGAAAGCATTTTGCTCCAGTTTGGATCTTGCTTCTGATCCTCTTGAAGTTGATGGGCAAACCATTTGAGCTCATGGCTGCATCCACATTGCATCTCATCATGAGGAAAATGGTCTTCTTGGTGGCCATTACATCTGCAAAACAAGCCAGTGAACTGTGTGCATTCTGCGCTGATGCTCCCTACACATTATTCCATAAAGACCATTTTAAGGCCAGACCCTTCATTTCTGCCTGAAGTGGTATTGCCCTTTCATTTATCACAGCCAACTACCTTACCCATGTTCTTCCTGGACCTATCCTATGATGACCAAAGGGCATTGCACACCATTGATGTCCAGAGGGCATGGCATTCTATCTGGATAGGACTTGCTCATTCAGAACTAACCAGCATCTTTTTATATCTTATGCTAATCCTACTAAGGGGTGAAAGATTTCACCACAATGCCTTTCTAAGTGGATAGTGGCTATGATACCTGTATGCTAACAGCTGGAGGGGCAATCCTTACCTGTCAACCCTCAAGCCCACCCAACGAGGGCAGTATCTACATCAACTGCCGTCCTCGCTGGTATCTCCATTGAAGACATCTGTAAGGTGGCAACCTGTTCTGCCCTGTTGACATTTGCATCCCACTATGCCCTAAATATATGAGCACAAGGGGATGCATTTTTTGGCCATGCAGTGCTCCAATTGATCTTCCTCTGAGTTTTTCCAGCCTGTGAGTAGAACATATTGTTATTTTCACTGTCACTACTAATGTGCTTTTCTCCACAGCTACAGGGTCCAAGGTTGTACCTTATCTTGATCTCTGACTACATTTAGGGTGTACCAGACACCAGCACCCACCATCCAATGTTGTCCAGCTCACTAATCACCCTTGTTTGGGACTGCATGGAAAACACAAAGAAGATAAACAGATTGCTTATCTGTAACTGATGATCTTTGAGTGGTCATCTGTGCAGTCACATGCCTGCCCAGCCTACCGCACTGCTGCCATCTCTCTATCACTTACCTTGTGTTGATGAGACTTACTAGTGGTGGCTGGAAGGATCTGGGGAGGGGGGCAGGTTTCTCTTCAGCTCCAGGCATGTGCAGTCAATGCCTGCTCTCCAGAGTTCAAGAGAAAGCCTGCCAAAAAGGTGTTGAGACTAGCTCAGCAAACTCCAAGATTGGTCCATACATGGTACCCAAGTGTGTGACTGCACAGGTGACCACTCCATGATCACCAGTTACATGGAAGCTTTCTGTTTTTTCTGGCGCCTGTGCCCATCTGCCTCACACACCTAAGCATGCCATCATTAAAATGCAATGAATATGAAAGGCTATGTTTGTGTCTTCTACAGGATCTAGCTGACAATGTTGTCTTTGCCAAGCCAAATATTTACTGCCACTTTGCTCAGGGCATTGGGGAACCAAAGTATTTTCCTGTTGCCAGCTGGCAAATTCTGAATAAGCTGCTAGCGGAAGCCTTGGACAGCTACAACGAGGTCAATGCAGTAATGAATTTGGTGAGTGAAACTGGAGTCGAGAGCTAGAAGGAGGCTGATGCTGGTCCCTGAGGAGGTTCTCCTTAATGAAGATAGGCACTGTCTAGATTTTAATCACCTTTCTGTTGAGGATATACCTGCACTGATTCCTTTCTGTTTAAACTGTGGATGTTTTTGCTTCCCACATATTTATCTCTTATCACTTCCCTGCAGGATACATTCTGTTTACTCAGCTATGTTCTTTGAATTTTTCTTTTGCTAAATAGAGTAAAACACAGACAATTGTACATCCCTAGAGACACTCCGTTGGACTATGCAAATATTTAACTGCAGGCTTAGGAAGGCAACCTTGAGGTACAGGATCCCTGAAAGATGACCAGGGTTATACAAATTTGGGGACTGGGGTAAGAATAGAAACAATGTCTGTAGACAGAATTAGGAAAGAGTGGATGTCAAGACTATAGATCTCCCTCCCAAGGGACATGAATCTTAATCCTTCCTTGCTGGTGTTTAGGTTTAAGAGAGTTTATGAGACTCCTGCTTCCTCTATTTGCTACTGCAGTTTTCTACTATTATTGGCCTCTATCCTTATTTGTATAATATATTCTAAGCTATATGATTAATTTGTCTTTTGGTTGTTTGCTGCCTTGGCAGATAGAAATCTGAGACAATGTCATTATTGGAGGTCAGTCATTGACCCACCTCAAGTTATGCCTTGAAATGGAGGAAATCCTTCTGCTACAATGTTGGCCCTAAACCTTGACCCCTTTCTATTATCACATGGTTTCTCCATTAGCATACTATTTAGGGAAAATGTTTGCAGAATGTTGCACCAGTAGCATTTAGGTCCTTTGAGATTAGCACGAGTTTATAGAAATAGTTCTGGTCGTTGTTGGTTTTGTGGTGAAGACAAAGCTGATTTTCTGCACGTGGGGTAGCAATGCATGAGGGCTGATAGTTTTTTGACATTGGTGACAAGATCTTTGTTATGTACTTTTTGCCATTAGCATGCAAGGCTCAGTTGAAATGGATCTATTAAATTATGTTATTATAATCCCAAAAATGTTTTGGAAAATTGTTTTATATCTTATTACTATATGGACAGAGCGATCCTAAGTTATACCTGTCAGAACTGGAAGAACTTCAATCGAGGCCCAGGACTGGTTACAAAGTATAGGCATTTATTGAGAACTGCAGAGCTGAAGGTACAGGATAACACTGATACCGAAAGTTAGCATTTGTTACACTTTATGCGGTTCCTGTGATAACAATAAAACAATCTTTCACACGGGCATAGACAACTGTCTGTTTCTCAGGGCTTGTTATCAGGAAGGGAGGATGGAGTCCTGCTGAGAAAGCCTGGCTTCAAAGGCCATCTGCAGATGTTGACCAGAGGCTATCTGCCACCCTTCAGTGATCACAGTTTGTTTGAAATGTACAAGAATGTTGGTTAGTTGCTAAAGCAAGGTTGCATGGGTTAGTGTCTGAATACAATATGGAGACACATAGGCTAACAGCACATAAGAAAGTTACAAGTTCTGACAATACCTATGTTGTAGCAGCCAGCCTCCATGGAACTCAGGCGTCACTAGTTGGCTCCCTAGGAGCCAAGTTACGCTGGAGGGGAGAGCATAGCTGGCTTGCTTGCAAGGCCGTCATCATGGTGATTCCACTGCAACATGGCCTCCCGGCGTACCATTGAGGTGGGGGTGGCAGGATGGGAGGGGCACTTTGGACCAACAGGAGTGGCCCATCCTGGGGCAGGTGCTGTCTCACGGGACAGTTGAGGGTGGAGAAAGGCAGCTCCAGAGAGCCCAATTACCTCTCCCACCCCCTGACGGAGACCCGGGCCAATGACAGGCACATGGTCGAAGTCATCTGCTTTCCCTGCATGCTAGCACGTTCCATGGGCAAGCTCCCAGCTAATACTTTGACGCTGCCCCAAGTAATGGCTTCCCCAATACTGACTCAGGGAACCCCTGTTACTTGGTGCCCCTCATGTTATGTGCACAGATGCCCTCCCCCACAGCTGCCAGAGGAATCCTGTTCTGGAGCAGACACAGAGTTTGGAGCCTCAGCCATGCACTCATTCCATTGGCGACCCCCCCCCCCCTCCTGGTTGCATCATTCTCCTCTTCTCCATCCCACAATCACAACTACCCCAGGAGGTTGGTTAGGCTGAGGATACGCATCTGCCCCAAGGCAATCCCCCCAGCTCCCATGGTACATGTGAAGAACAGACCCTCAGACTCCCTGATCCAGCCTCATGCACCAGCCAGTGTGATGAGATGGCTCATGCATCCAGATCACCCTCTGGGCCCTCTCCCCCTCACACAGAAACATGTGAGGCAAATGAGCCCTCCCTCCAATGGCCTACACTGGATAGTGCCCCAGGTGGAACTTGAGTAGGCTAGCTGGGCATGAGGCTCCACTCCAAGAAGAGAGCTGGAACAGCTGACTGAGTAGGGTGCGGGGGGGGGGGGGGCAGGACTCACCACACCCAAAAGCCTCTCTGTTGAGTCTCCACCTGCAAGATTGTGAAACATATTCACAGCAGCTGGGCAGGAGTGCCATGTCAGCCTCAACCTCAGATGCCCCGTCCTGACAGCAGGGCTGGATCTAGGGGAGGCAGAGGGGGGTGCTTGCCCTGGGTGCCGATGGAGGGGGGGGGGCGCAAATTGGGTATAGAGTCCATTGTATTCTATGGGACCATAAGATAGAATGGCTCATAAGGGGATATCATTTTTTAATTTTGCCCTTCCCTCAAAAAACATGTAGATCCAGTCCTGCCTGACAGGGTCGGCAAATGCAGCCCCATGGGGTTGGGTTGCCACAACTCCCCCCCCCCCCCGCCCACCGAGGCACATGATGGAACCAGCCAGCTCACTTTCACGTGTCTTGTGTTGAAATGCTTGTGGACTGCAATCCATCAGCCACAGCACCAGCAGCTCAAGGATATGTTTCAGCAAGGGAATGATTTAAAGCTTGGGAAATCGAAGAGATGGTCATCTAATGGAATCTAATTCTTAATAGAATAGAAACGGCCACTTTTATATTAAATTCATTATCAAACAGAATGATTTTGGTTTCTTTTTGTTTGCTCCTGAGGTCCTGAGACAGTTGTTTTGTAGATCATTCTATGTATCATTGCGTTTAAAAAATTAAACCTTAAAAAAAGAAACTTTTGTTCAACCAAGCAACTACAAGGGTGTTGTGCTATTTATGAGTACTGCTTTGCTTTATTGTAAGCACATTGTAGCATTAATCAAGACAGGACACAGGACTGGATGGGGACTGCACTAACTTATAGTATTTTTTTTAGTAAAGCTCACACTTAAATTGGTCCATATAGTAATATCTTTGGGCTGAGGATTTTTTGTGAGATTTGTGGTGAGTTGTGATATTAACAAGCCTTCCTTGCTGATTGCAGGTGCTTTTTGAGGATGCTGTATCGCATGTCTGCAGAATCAATCGCATCTTAGAGTCTCCTAGAGGGAACGCCTTGTTAGTGGGGGTAGGAGGCAGTGGCAAGCAGAGCCTGTCCCGGCTAGCAGCCTACATTAGTTCCTTGGATGTGTTTCAGATGACACTGAAAAAAGGCTATGGAATTCCAGATCTCAAGGTAAGAAGTAAAGTTACGAGGTAAGAAGCAAAGGTACCTTCTTACCTGAAGATAAGAAGCAAAGCAAAGAACATTAACTGATGCTCAATATCTAATACAAAGTCATCTTGCCTATTATACAAACATGCCTTTTTCAAGATCACTGCTATCTGGGCATAACCTGGGTGTACCAATAGCTAACAGACAGAAACAAGTAGAGAAAAAAAATTACTAATGATGTTGGGTAATATAGTAGAAAAGGACTGTTCCATCATATTTAATTTAAAGCTGTTTAAAAACCCACATAAACTACTGTGTGACATTCTGACAGAAATCTTGATGAGACTGGAAACCAATAATTGAAGGGGGCCTAGTCCAACAAAAACACAGTAACCTAAGAGGTACACTGCAAGATCAGACCAGTGATCATCTAGACCAGCATCCTGTTTCACACAATGGCCAGCCAGTTGCCTTGCTAAAATACTCCCCCAGATTCTACCAGTATTCAGAAGTGTAGTATCTCTTTAGTCATTGTGGCCAATAGCCTTTTTGATGGACCTCTCCTCCATGAATGTAATCTGCTTTTAAGAGCCATCTACACCCACTAGCAGTGAATTCCAGAATTTTGTTGCTTTTGTGGCCAGCCCCACCCTGCCTCAAAGCTCTGTCCAGCAATGCTGCCATGCCTTACTGTTCCTTCTCTGAACATCACATTTTTGTACCAAGAGGAACTCTGTCCCATCACTCACCCACAATGCTTCAGCATTAAGGTTTAATTAACGGAGCTCAGCACTGAGAGAGTCCCCTCCATAACCCCACTGGACTTAGTCTGCCACAAGAGCACATGAAGCTGCTTTACGAGTCAGACCATTAGTCTGCCAATATTCTCTTCTCTGGAGTCTCAGACAGAAGTCTTTCACATCACCAGCTGTCTGATCCTTTTTACTAGAGATGTCACCGATTGAATCCGGAACCTTCTGCATTCAAAGCAGAGGTTGTACCACTGAGCCACAGTAGCTTGAGAAACTCTGACTTCAACAGGTGTTTTAGGGGTTCAACAGTTTTCCTTACATGTTGAGTGTACAGCCTCTACTATTGCTGCTGCTTGTCCTAGTAAGGGCCTTAATGGATCAATAGCATTAAAATTTCCTAAGTATGCCAAATGATATACTTTAATATGCGAACTAGCTTATAAATAATGTTTTATGTTGTTAAATCAGTACCATATTTAGGGGCTTTTGATTTTTAAAAAAGTGGATATTGCATATAAGAACATAAGAGAAGCCATGTTGGATCAGGCCAACGGCCCATCCAGTCCAACACTCTGTATCACACAGTGGCCAATAATTTATATACATACATATATATACAAACTGTGGCTAATAGCCACTGATGGACCTCTGCTCCATATTTTTATCTAACCCCCTCTTGAAGTTTCCCGTCATTTTCGGGTCCCCCCCTTCTTTAGTTTTCCATGGCTTCAAAACCTGGCCTGTCTCCTACTCCCACAGACTACTATTGCCTATTTGGGATGGGAGGCTATCCTGTACCATGTAAGGGTGAGGATCGAGCTTCTCCCGTTTAGAGTTTAGACTCTATACCTCAGTTTAGACTTTATACCGCAGTTTAGAGGTATGACTTTACTTTGAAAATAGAACTCAGTCCCGACTGTATGCTGTCCCTCTTTGGTTCTTCTTTCAAACTACAAGATTGCTTCTTTCCTGTACCAGACTCGTGAGCTGTTTCAGAAATGATCGAAATTAAACTTTTAATGTAAGGAACTGTGTTTGTTTTGTGGTTCAGGCTGACCTGGCTTCTCAGTACATCAAAGCAGCTGTGAAGAACACCCCCACTGTATTTCTCATGACAGACTCGCAGGTTGCTGAAGAGCAATTCTTGGTATTGATCAATGACCTTTTGGCATCTGGTGAAATCCCAGGGCTATTCCAGGATGATGAACTGGAGAATATAATTGGCTCCATGAGGCCTCAGGTGAAATCACTTGGCATACAAGATACCAGGGAAAACTGCTGGAAGTTCTTCATTGACAAAGTCCGAAAGCAACTTAAGGTAAAGGGCATCTCTTTGTTTGTTTTTTCATTTCAACTTCATATTTAACTTTTTGGATAGTTTTATTCCAAGTATCTTTGTGCATAAAATATATTGCATTCTGACTGAAAGTGCCATGATTGCATTTATAAGAGAATCTGTTACCATTTTAATAAAAGGTTCAATAAGAAACTAATTGTCCAACTAATCAAATCAGAGTCTAAACTTGAACCAGGTTTCAGTATACGGTTCTGAACTTTAGAATGCCGCAAGAATATTTGAGGAGAAAAAAACATCATTGCAGGCAATAGATGCATGTGATAACAAAGGGTCCCTAAAATCATTTCCTCAGCTGTCAGAAAAAGAAACATTTGCTGTGGTACCACCACAATACAGGTTTACTTCTAGAGCTAAACGATCATGTGATGGACAGATGTGAGTCATGAGATTATGGGATTTAGAAAACATTAGAACCACAATTAGAGGATATGCCTCACAGGCATGGAAATATATTTCAAGTATTGTTCCCAATGAAAGGGTTAAAAAAAACTGTAAGAACGTACTAGCCTCAGGGGGAAAATCTTCCCAGAACCCACGCACCTCTGCTTTGGTCAGTTTGTTATTGAAAAGAATGACTCATGAACTAGCCTAAAGGAGCCCTACTGTGCGTAATGCTGTAGTAAACGTCTGCACAGCCAAGAATGCAGTCAGATGCTCAGCTTCAGTTCCAGGCCTTGGGCTTTTGCTTGTTCTGAAAGTCTTCCAATATAGATGGATACATTGCAAGTAGGGCTGCCAGCTCCAGGTTGGGACACTCCTGGAGAATTGGGGGTAGAGCCTTTCACCTAAGGATTCACTGCCTTAGAGCTTTCTTTCTTTCACCAACTTAAGGCAATGCTGCAGGGTTTCCAAGGCAAGAGATGTTCAGAGGTGGTTTGCCATTGCCTGCCTCTGTGTCGCAACCCTGGTATTCCTTGCTGGTCTCCCATCCAAATACTAACCGGGGCTGATTCTGCGTATCAGCCAAGATCTGGTGAGATCAAGCTAGTCTGGGCTATCCAGGTCAGGAATTCTTAGCTGGACCCATAGAACAGGATGGGCTACTATATCTGGTAGAATGACAGAGCAATTAGCATGTGGGAGCGACTTTAACTAGAAGTCGGTTTTTACTTAAACATAGTGCTTGTTTAGGAGTAAAATAGCACGATGGTTTCTGTATGGTTAATATGGTCAGGGCTGACTTGCCCACTAAGCAAACTAGGCGGTTGCCTAGGGCTCCGGCAGGGCGGGGGTACCAAATTCGGCCTCCCCCCCCCCCAGGCAAAATCCTAGTTTGCCTGCTCCCCAGCCTCCTCCTCCCTTCCTTCCGCACTCCATGCCTATTTCAATGCTGGAACGGGGCTCTAGTGCTGCGTTCCTGGCTATCTAAAGGCACACCCCCCGGCCAATCAGCTGATCAGTGGGTAAAACTGTGCAACGGAACCAGAGCCATCCAGGAAGTAGAGAGGAGTCAGTGGCAGTGCAAGGACGCTGGTCTTGACAGACAGTGAGTGCAGCCCAGTTGCGTGGTTTTACCCGCCAATCAGCTGATCGGTGAGGGGGGGGCAGGGTGCACCTTTAGATAGCCGGGAACGCAGTGCTAGAGCCTTGTTCTGGCATTGAAATAGACATGGGGTGGGAAAGGGAGGGGGGAGGAGGAGGTGTGCGGGGAGGGGGTAGTTGCGGGGGGGTTGCAGCGACATGGGGGGGTGCTGTGGAGGGGGGCAGCAGGCAGCCAGTCTGCCTAGGGCACCATGCGGGGTCGGGCTGGTACTGAATATGGTTTCAGATTGGTACATCTTGTTTCTCTAAGTTCCTTAAACAGACCTAATCACAAAGGCTTGTTTGCTCGCTTGCTACTTGCACTAATAACTTCCACAAAGCTTAATTTCCTAACTTGCCGCTTCGGCTGATAACTTTCTCTCACAGCTGGGGTTGCCAGGTCCCCTCACCATCCTGACAGAAGGATCTGGAGGGCGTTCTGAGGTGGCAGAATGGGGGATTCCATGATGATGCCGCTGGGAAGTGATGTCATTGGGCCAGTGGCATTGTACCCCATGCTCTGGGTTTGGGGCAAAACTCTATGGGGGGTTTGTCTTCAAAATCAGAGTTTGCCCAAAAGCCAGAGCATTGCCATGCAACATCCCTGTTGTGATGACATTATCCGGAAGTGACTTCATCACATTGGGGATGTCACACAGTGATGGCCCTGTTGGGGATGGGGCTTACCCACCAGCCAGCTGGCTGGTGACAGATTGAAGCCACCCCCAGTGGGACCTGGGAACCCTACTCACAGCACTTTACTCTTCACTACCCACCAAACAAGTCAACTCTGCCCCCTAAGGTACAGCTATCATCCCATCACACCACGCTTCAAGCACTATCTTTCTCAATCTACAGGCCTACTTTTAACCCATAGTAACATATGTATAAAACTCCACATTAAAGCAAATACAAAACTTCACATAGATGGCTTAGCTGTTTTGGACAGTTTTCACAAGGGGCTCTGAATTGCCTCCCTTCCTTTTTTGCTCTCTTTTTTAATGCACTTTTGGCTGTTTAATAGCACCTCTTTAAATGTCACCAGCAATCCTGCACACTGAGTGACTTGTTCCCCCCCCCCCCCCCTGTCTCTAGGTGATCCTGTGTTTTTCTCCTGTGGGTTCTACCCTACGTGTGCGGGCAAGAAAATTCCCTGCTGTAGTGAACTGCACAGCTATTGACTGGTTTCATGAATGGCCTGAAGATGCATTGGTGTCTGTCAGTGCAAGATTCTTAGAAGAGACTGAAGGAATAGAGGTAGGCAGTGATCTTACAGCAGTGCTATTGTTAGCAATGCCAACACAATAGGTGGATCAAGTCATCTGACCCAGCATCCCTATGCATTTGGCATTACGCTTATAATGGGACCTTCCCCACCTACCTCAAGGACATTCTCTTTATCTCTCTCCCTAGACTCAGGGCTGACTCACACATTACAAAATCAGTGTGGCGATGCATGTACTGTCAACAGATGTGGTCATGGAGTTCCATGCTGGAAGCTCAGTTCCCAGGCCAGCTGTGGCCTGATTCAGATTGGGACCATGGTACTGTTGGAGTGAGTGATTCAACATGCCTGGGCATTGGTGTGTGGGGGGTGCTACATCACTCTAAGTGTGTATAGGTGTTATCTCCTTGAATGGGATGCCTCTCTTGGTCTTAACCTGGGACCTGCCCTCTGACCTCTCCTCTCTGTCTTTACACACTTCATGTGTTTCTGCAATAAAACTTTTTTTTTATTGTTCCAACAATAAAACTTTCTTCAAATATATTAGAAGTGGGGGCGTGGCGTCGCACGCATAGGGAATGGACGCCTGAAAACAGAGCTCCTTACTTACCCCTGCCAAATCCACTTAAGCAAGCGCCCAGCGTTGTTGTTTGTTTTCTTTTTTTTCTTTAATTAGTATGGGAACAGTAGATGGTCAAAAATCCAGATCAAAAAGAAACTCAAGGAACTCTGTTAAAGACTATTTTCCCAAAAAGCCTAAGGCTAAGGCCTCAGGAAAAGCAAGCAGCCCTGCAAGCAAGATGGCGTCGGGAGAAGGGGAAAACACAGCAGCAGACCTAGCTTCATTTCGTTCTGAGGTAATGGAGGCTTTTCAAAAACTGGAAAAAAATATGACTGACAAAATATCTGCCATGATCCAGCCCCTTTCTGCTCAGTTGGAGGGTTTCAAAACGTCCTTAGAGAAGGTGGCAGAGACTGCAGATTCTGCTTTTAACATGGCATGTGCTGTGCAGGAGGACACTCAGTATTTTTATAAAAGAGATGAATGGGCCACTGATAAAATTATTGCACTTGAGAACCAACTGAAAATGGGGAATGTTAAAATTCGCGGGCTCCCCGAGAACTCTGCCTCTCCCTCTGACCTAAAATCTCTTATAGCCTCCTGGCTATCAAAGGCATTGGGTTTTTCTGAATCTGATCTTTGTGCCCTGGAGGCTGCATATAGAATTGGCCCTTTGCGCACACAGAAAACTTCGTTGCCTAGGGACATTTTAGTCCGTTTCTCTTCTGCCTCAGTTAAATCCAAGCTGCTGCAAAAAGCCCGGGCTATAAATCCACTTCTGCTAGGAGATTACAACATCCAAATTCTACAGGATTTGTCTTCTGAAACCTTGCAAAGGCGGAAAATTTTGAAGCCAATTATTGAAATCCTGAACAGGGAAAACATCAGATATCGATGGGTTGCTTCGTACAAGCTGCAAGTTACTGTACAGGATCGGTCGTTTGTCGCTGGAGGCCTTGACTCAGGCCTAAGCATGCTGAGAGATTTGAATCTTCCTGTTCCCACCGGCCTTATAGAAGCAGTTTCACATGTTCACTCAATAACTTCAGACACTAGATGGCGTCGTGTGCCTATGAACCGTCCTGATCGGCCTGTTTCTCCTAGAAGCTAAACGCTGGAACTGTTGCTATGCAGAAATCTTCCCTTTTTTGTGTGGATTCTTGACGTCCACTTTTTTTTTCCTGACATATAAGCTTTGCCTACTGAACTGCTGACTTATAAGCTTTGCCTACGTGTAACTCTGTCACGGCTTAGAAATATGCTGATGATTGTTTCGTGCCTATGAAGCAATGTTTATATACGAAATTGGGGGGTCCCCCCCCTTTTTTTTTTGGTTATTTATATCTTTTGAACACAATGTTATGAATGTGAGGGAGTTATTAATTCAAATCAACTCATTAAAGGAAATCTTCTTGGTTGATTGGGTATGCATGATTGGAAGAATGGGGTGACTTGGAATATATGGTTTGAGTAGGAGCTGGAATGGGGAGGCTGGGTGTTGAGTGAGGGAGTGGGAGAGAGGGAGGGAGAGAGAGTGAGTGAGGGGGGGTAGATCAGAGTGAGAAACTTGAATAGTATGATTAGGGTTTTATATCAATATATTTCTTTCTACTATGAGTTAATGAATTGTCAGGACCTTTTCCCTTCCTGTGTGAATTGTTGAATGGAAATGAATCTGTGAGACAGAGGGTGGGTAGGGAATGTATGTGTGTTTCAGTTTGTGCCTTATGCTACTATGAAGGTTTGGAAACTTGTTTCCCTCACCATCATATCTCCCTACATAGGCTTATAAGTGGCTGAAGGATAGTTGGTGGGGAGTGTTTGGGGAGACCAGTATTTAATAGCGTTCATAGTTCTGTTTAAAGTTTCATTGTATTTTTATCATAGTGTCTTAAGTCTTACAATAACTTTGTGATCGAGATCTGATGCTGTTACACATGGTATATTAGTTTGCCTGTAATTATCTTTAATTCACTAACCTGAGTTGGTAAAAGGCACAGGTTTTATTATATGTGGCTTTCTAGGCATTTTAGCCTTGACTCGATCAGCTTTGTTTGGCCTTTCATTATAAACTTTCTATACATTCGGCTCTGTTATTCTGTTTATAAATTTTATTTTTGCTGGGTTGATAGTGTTAAATATAAGCATTTTTGGCAGAGAGGGAGAATGGAGAACTTCAGTTTTTTTTAATTAGCTCCATTTGGTAGTTGTTGCTAGTTGTGTGGTGTCTTCAGTAACGAAGACTTCCGCTTCAAATTTATCCTTTTAAGTAAATAGTTGTTGTTTTCCCAAGTTTGGGTTAACAGAGTTGGAGGGTGAGTTAGTGGCTAGTGTCTGTTAATGCTAGACCACTGGTGTTGGTTATGGTTTTTTGTTTGTGTTACGGGCAGCATAACTGTATTGAATTATTATGGATTTAGTTGGAAGTTTTTTAAAGCCTTTAATCTGAAATCTGTCCTCATACCTTTGAAATTTGATCTACAGGATTCGCCTCTAGCTATCCTGGTGACACCTGGGTTCAAAGCTATGAATTGCAATAATTTTGATAACCTTGGTTATTTCCTCTTTCAATTATGGCAGAGTGCCACTTGAAATTTCTATCTCTAAACTGTAATGGGCTAAATAATTTAATTAAGAAAAAACGGGTTGCCTCTGCCATCTCTCATCAGAAACCAGATATAGTTTTTTTGCAAGAAACTCACCTTAAGGGTAACCAGCCCAAGGTCTTCCAGTCAAAATTTCTGCTCATCAATTTCAAGCTTACGGGTCCTCCAAAGCAAGAGGTGTGGCCATCTTAATAGGTAAATCAGTCCAATTCACTTTTGAAAATTCCTCAATTGACCCTAGGGGCCGGTATATTTTTGTCAATGGGGTCTTTAATGGTAGCCCTTATACTCTGGCATCGGTGTATGCTCCAAATGATGGACAAATTGCATTTATTAAAGATACGTTGCCACAACTTCAAACTTTTCATAAAGGGCCCATTATTTTGGGAGGAGATCTCAACTATGTTGTCAATCCTTCTTTAGATAGATCTCAAAAAAGCCTGCTACCTCTATCTGCCAATAAATGGTCTCAATCAAAAGATTCGAATGGCCAAAATGATTTAGCTCAAATCTTTCAATCCTATAATCTGTCAGACATTTGGAGAAGCAGGCATCCAAAAGAAAGAGACTATACCTTCTTTTCTTCTCGTCATCAAACTTATTCCAGAATAGATTTTCTTTTAGTTTCGGATTCTATTTCTAACCTTTTTTTTAAAGTAGACATTGGCCCAATGATTTGGTCTGATCATGCATGGTTGGAAGGTTATATGTCAGGAATCACTGAAAGATCTTTTTCTTTTAATTGGAGATTGGATAGTAAACTTCTGTCTATGAAATCGGTTACAGATTCCATTGAAAAAGACATTAAAGAATTTTTTCAATTCAATACTGAGTGTGGAGTACCTCAGCATATAGTTTGGGACTCGTTTAAAGCTGTAATTCGTGGCAGATTTTTGGCTATTGCCTCTTCGTATAAAAAAGAAAAAGACAAAATTAGATCAGATTTGGTTGCCAACATTACCAAATTGGAAGAGAAATTTAAAAAATTTGGTAGCAAAAAAACTTATTCAAAACTTCTTATAGAAAGGAAAAAATTAGAATCTTTTGACGTCTCCAAGATTCAAAAACAAATGGCTTATATAAAACAAAAATATTGGTTTCGAACTCCTCAATTCCTTAGACTCCTATCATGGAAGGTTAAAAAGAGAATATCCTCAATGGCTATTTCTTCCATTCGTTCTAAATCCGGTACCTTGAAACATTCCACTAAGGATATTGTAGGAGTTTTTAAAAAATACTATTCATCTTTATATTCCTCCCAGCATCCAGCATCAGACCTTATTTCATCTTTTTTAGACACTCACTCAGTTATTAAGCCTGTTTCTCCTGAGGTTAAATCCCTTTTGGACAAACCTTTTACTGCACTTGAAATACAGGAGACTATCAAGTCTATGAAATCCAATAAATCTCCAGGCCGAGATGGCTTTATACCAGAATTTTATAAATTTTTTAATACTTTGTTGGCTCCCATCTTGGCGGACGCCTGTAATCAGTTTGTACAGTCTGGTTCTTTTCCAGCTACTTGGTCACAGGCAAAAATCATTCTTCTTCCAAAGAAAGACAAAGACTTGCTAGACCCTAGTTCATACAGGCCGATATCGCTCCTTAATTGCGATTACAAGATTTTTACAGCAGCCCTGGTGGCTAGGCTTAATACTTTTATAGGGAACTACATTCATCCTGACCAATTGGGCTTTATCCCACACCGTGAGTTAATGGACAATACTAGAATGGTCCTTGATGTTATTCAATACTGCCGGAAATTTAATATTGAGTCTTCCTTTATCTTGTCTATTGATTTTGAAAAAGCCTTTGATTCCGTTGAAGTTCCTTATCTTACAACCTTACTGCAGAAAATGAATTTTGGCCCGAATTTTCTGAAGATAATCCATTCTTTATATAAGTCGCCTTCTGCTATTCTTTCTATTAATAATTTGGATTCTGAAGAATTTAATCTTTTCAGAGGGACGAGGCAAGGTTGCCCCTTGTCTCCTCTGCTTTTTGCAATCGCAATTGAACCTCTTGCTAATGCTATCCGTAATACCAATATTATTGCTGGTATCCCTATTAGAAAGAAACAAATTAAGGTGTCTTTGTTTGCAGATGACCTAGTGCTTTTTGTTACAAAACCTAAGATTTCTTTACCAGCTGTCTTTGATTTATTATCTGTATTTTCTTCTATATCGGGTCTTCGAGTAAACCCATCTAAAACCATTCTTTATCCCATCACAATTTCAGATGCTCTCCAAGATTCCATCTACTCAAATTATCACTTCAAAAAAATGGATAGATATTGGACATATTTGGGGATCAATATACCTTTAAAATTGGGAGATATTTTTAAAGTCAATCATCATTTATTGATTAAGGACATTCTTACTATGCAAAAGAATAAAAATTCTTCACTCATTCCCTGGAATGAAAAAATTCAGATTATTAAATCTTTTATTTTTCCCAAATTTCTGTTTTTATTTCGAGCCATTCCTATTCTTATTCCTGAGGACTTATTTGTGGGTTGGCGTCGTTCGTTCTTAAGATACATTTGGAACAAGGGCTTATCTAGAATAGGGTATGCAACTCTTATTCGTTCTAAATCCTCAGGTGGTCTGGCTCTTCCGGATCTGCATAAATTTTATGAAGCTGCCATTTTAGGAGGCCTTGTCAGATACCATGATGCTGATTTAAATTCAGGCTGGAAGGTCCTAGAAGATACCTATCTAAATAACAAATCGTTTCAATCTACATTATGGGAATTTCCAAAGAAGAGACCTCCTAATATCTCCTCCAACCTTTTCCTTAAAGCCATTTTTCAGATTTGGGACAAACGCCGCCTCTTTTTAGCCCCTCCTATGTCTCCACTATCTCATTTTATGGATGTTTCTTGGTTTCAACCGGGGTTTTTTTACAAGTCTTTTCCAATTTGGAAAAAATATAATCTTTATAGGTTTGTGGATATTTTGTCCAATGGAAAAGTGCTCGACAAAAAATCTTTAGAAGAGAAAACTGGTGGGACAAAAATCCCATGGTTTGAATACTTGCAAATTAACAACTTGGTGACATCACTCTCAAAGAAATACAATTTCAATCGACCTCTTACTTTCTTTGAATCCTTGCTACAATCTCCTTTTTTAAAGCGGAAGGGACTGATTTCATTTATCTATAAGGGTTTGCTAGACATTGATGCTGTTGATTTGTTATCCTATCAAGAAATTTGGCAAAGGAATAGTTCAATTAATTTTCAGGAGGATGTTTGGCAACAAATCTGGTCATCTCCTTCGTTTGTTTCAAAATCATTGAATATACAATTACAAACTCAAAAATTTTTGTTCCGGTGGTATTTAACACCTCAGAGATTAAGCCATATGGCGATAAATCAATCCTCCAAATGTTGGAAAAATTGTGGAGAGGTGGGCACATTTATACACTGCTGGTGGTCTTGCCCGAGGGTGCAGTCGTTTTGGGCAGTAATTGTGGCAAAAATCAAGGATATCACGGGCTATAGTTTACCCTTAAGACTGGAACTCATTTTGCTTGACTGTTGGAAAGGTATTTCTATTACTTCTCTCAATAAATCCCTGATATCCCTTTTACTAGCTGCTGCTAAAATGGTGTTAGCCCAATTTTGGAAATCTCCCAATATTCTTCCAGTTAAAGCCTGGTATGCTAAAATCTGGGAGGTCTATTAACATATGGACAGAGTACTTATTTTTTAATTCAGCTGCCAAGTATGTATGTATGTGTGAATGTATGTATGTGTTGTTTTGTTTGTATTTTGTGTATATATATATATTCTGTTTTCTGCTGGTATGCTATGCTTATACACAAAGAATGATTGCAGATACAGTCATTGATTGCTTTATTTGTATGTTTACTAAATTCAATAAAAAAAGTTTTTGGACATTAAAAAAAAAAAATATATATATATATATTAGAAGTAGGAAACCAGCCAGGGAGGCAGTGGGGCCCTTGGATGACCATGGGGTAAAAGGATTACTGAAGGAGGATAGGGAAATGGCTGAGAAGCTAAATGAATTTTTTGCCTCCATCTTCACTGTGGAAGACGAGAACTTTTTGCCCGCCCCAGAACCACTAATTTTGGAAGGGGTGTTGAAAGACCTGAGTCAGATTGAGGTGACAAAAGAGGAGGTCCTACAACTGATAGACAAATTAAAAACTAATAAGTCACCGGGTCCGGATGGCATACATCCGAGAGTTCTGAAAGAACTCAAAGTTGAACTTGTGGATCTTCTAACAAAAATCTGTAATCTTTCATTGAACTCTGCCTCCGTTCCTGAGGACTGGAAGGTAGCAAATGTCACCCCCATCTTTAAAAAGGGTTCCAGAGGAGATCCGGGAAATTACAGGCCAGTCAGTCTGACTTCAATACCGGGAAAGTTGGTAGAAACCATTATCAAGGACAGAATGAGTAGGCACATTGATGAACACGGGTTATTGAGGAAGACTCAGCATGGGTTCTGCAAGGGAAGATCTTGCCTCACTAACCTGTTACGTTTCTTTGAGGGGGTGAACAAACATGTGGACAAAGGCGACCCGATAGATGTTGTTTACCTTGACTTCCAGAAAGCTTTTGATAAAGTTCCTCATCAAAGGCTCCTTAGAAAACTTGAGAGTCATGGAGTAAAAGGACAGGTCCTCTTGTGGATCAAAAACTGGCTTAGTAATAGGAAGCAGAGAGTCAGTATAAATGGGCAGTCTTCGCAGTGGAGGACGGTAAGCAGTGGGGTGCCGCAGGGCTTGGTACTGGGTCCCATGCTCTTTAACTTGTTCATAAATGATTTAGAGTTGGGAGTGAGCAGTGAAGTGGCCAAGTTTGCAGATGACACTAAATTGTTCAGGGTGGTGAGAACCAGAGAGGATTGTGAGGAACTCCAAAAGGATCTGTTGAGGCTGGGTGAGTGGGCGTCAACGTGGCAGATGCGGTTCAATGTGGCCAAGTGCAAAGTAATGCACATTGGGGCCAAGAATCCCAGCTACAAATACAAGTTGATGGGGTGTGAACTGGCAGAGACTGACCAAGAGAGAGATCTTGGGGTCGTGGTAGATAACTCACTGAAAATGTCAAGATAGTGTGCGTCTGCAATAAAAAAGGCCAACGCCATGCTGGGAATTTTTAGGAAGGGAATTGAAAACAAATCAGCCAGTATCATAATGCCCCTGTATAAATCGATGGTGCGGTCTCATTTGGAGTACTGTGTGCAGTTCTGGTCGCCGCACCTCAAAAAGGATATTATAGCATTGGAGAAAGTCCAGAGAAGGGCAACTAGAATGATTAAAGGGCTGGAGCACTTTCCGTATGAAGAAAGGTTGAAACGCTTGGGACTCTTTAGCTTGGAGAAACGTCGACTGCGGGGTGACATGATAGAGGTTTACAAGATAATGCATGGGATGGAGAAAGTAGAGAAAGAAGTACTTTTCTCCCTTTCTCACAATACAAGAACTCGTGGGCATTCGATGAAATTGCTGAGCAGAAAGGTTAAAACGGATAAAAGGAAGTACTTCTTCACCCAAAGGGTGATTAACATGTGGAATTCACTGCCACAGGAGGTGGTGGCGGCCACAAGTATAGCCACCTTCAAGAGGGGTTTAGATAAAAATATGGAGCACAGGTCCATCAGTGGCTATTAGCCACAGTGTATGTGTGTATATAAAATTTTTTGCCACTGTGTGACACAGAGTGTTGGACTTGATGGGCCGTTGGCCTGATCCAACATGGCTTCTCTTATGTTCTTATGTTCTTACGCAGGTCTCTCCTGTAGAGACAATTCCCTCATACTCCCACTCACATGAAGCTGGACAAGCTGGCCATTTGTGATAGGGAAAGTACTCTTTAGATTAAGCTTGTCTCACTTCTTTTGACTGCAACTTGAATGTGAACTGGGTCTATTTGAATAAATGTAAGTTTATCTTTTTTGCAATATACTTCTTGGGAGATTTATTTACTGCACTCAGTATCACAGTTCTGTGACTGGGCAAACTCTGCTATATTGACCAGATATCCCAATAAGTACAAGAGGCTTCAGCCTTCCTCCTCCATAGGATTTCCCCAACCTGAAACAAACCTGAGAACCACTCCAAAATTGCTGTATATATCTATGTAGGACCAGCAGTATTTTGCAGCTAAAAGGCTCAGGAAATATTAGGCAAACCAAGGCAATGTATTCTGGAATATTGTATATGTAATCATATATTTACTATGAAAATGAACATACAGGCACAGAATTAGAGTTGAAAAACCAACGTGAATAACTAATTCTAAAATGTTGGCTTACTCCCAGTAAGAAATAATTTGTTTCTTCCCTACTGTTTCAAGCACATAGCATGGCTCCATTTTGTAAGTTTGCTGGTTCATCCAGATTTCAGAAGATCTTCTTAGTAAGCCATGGATAGTGAGTGCCAGGCTCACAAATGGTACAGTAATATCTGATGGATCTTCTTCGTGGTCTCTGTGCAGTCCCACACATGGGTCTTGCCGCAGGCAATGAATCCATTCCTCGGAGTTCCAATAGCTCACCTATAGCGCTTTTGGCGCGCTCCCCTCCCGCCCTGGGGAGCAGGCAGCGACCGCGCATGCCTGGAGCGGGGGGGGAGCGCCCATTCCACTCAGTTTCTTCCTTTCCGCCGCCCGGACAACACCTTCCTCGCTGCGCTCTTCCTTAGCTCGTCTCCTCAGCTCGTCTTCTCCTTGGCCTTACTTTCTGCTTCATCTGGTATCGTTTTCTCTTTCCCCTTTTTCGTCCTTAAAAAAAAAAAAAAATTACAAAAAAATACACCGTTTCTGCGCTTTTCTCTTCCTTTCCAACCCGTCCCCCCCCTCCCTTCCCCCCCCCACCGTCCGGGGCGTATGGAAGGGAAGGTTACTTTCAAAAAGTGTAGGCACTGTGGGGCTAAAATCCCCACCACAGACGGCCACAGTCACTGTCTTTTCTGCCTCGGGGAAGGACATCGAGTCGACGCTTGCCCGCATTGTGCGAACTTCGGCAAGCAGGCACGCAAGAACCGCGCCGCACGACTACAGGCTTTCCTCTTAGAACGGTCCTTGCGGGCTATGCCCACTTCCGACTCGCCGCCTCCCCCACTCCGAGCGGGAGATTCGGCTTCCCAGGCCGCGCCTCAGTCTCAAAAGACGCACAAGTCCGGGAAACGACCTTCGAAGCACGCCGAAACCGGCCACAAGTCTTCGAAAAAACTGCGTCATTCCGAGTCGGAGTCGGCGCCTAAGAAGCCTCGACACTCGGATTCGGCGCCTAAGAAACCTCACCATTCCGAATCGGCCCTGCATTCCGAATCGGCGGACTCGGCGCCCATAAAGCCCCGTAACACCATGGCCTCGACTGCTCAATCGAGTTCAGCTCAACCACTCCTGCCGCCCGAATTGTCGACCCCGGTTGACGTCATCACCGACATGCCTCGGCTTACACCTCACACCTCCACGGCCGTGGAGGTGATTCCGATTCGATCTCGATCGCCCTCAGTCCACAGCGTGGTACCGTCTGAGATCCTTGAACCCGACCGTACCACCGACCCGACACAGGCCTACCTACGTTCATCTCTACGACCTGACTCCTTCCACGATGTTGCAGTCTCTCCGCTGTATCGTGAATCGGCAACTCAAGTCTCCTCCCATCGGATTCGAATCCGATCGCGCTCGCCGCGTAGCCGCCACGACTCCGGTTCCTCCGTCTATTTTGAACAGCAAGATTATTACACCAGACGGCGATATGAATACTCTCCTCTCTCCAGATCGCCCTCACCTAGACAGGGCCGGGCTCGTCACCATTCCGGTTCCCACTCTGATTGGGACGTCCATCATAGATACCAGGAGTCAGACTCTTACTTCCATCGTGATGCCGCTACTCCACGAATCCGTTATGGAGGTTCGCCTCGGCCTCGTTACGCGCGCTCAACCCGACGCGAAGACTCACCTCACCTCCATTTCGACCGCCCTTCTCGACTCCGTGACCCTCGAAGCCATTTCGAGTACTCACCCAGACTCCTTAACCGCCTCCTATCATCGGAGCAAGAGGCTGGCCCCTCGCATCAACGCCGGGAGCACCCTCGGTACCGAGACGCGGCAAAACCTCGCACTACTTCTGCCACTGTATCCGTGGCCCCGGATTCTCGACTTCGGTCTCCTCCCAAGACTTCGGAGCCTACAGCTCCCATCTCGGAACCGATCATTCATCCACCCTCTCCCTCCACGGCGGCCTCTTCTTCGGGCAGGGAGTCCCCAGACTCTTCGGATTCGGAAGACCATTCTCCATCTCTTCCTTCCGACCCTGCGCAACAGCTCCGGCTCTCTCCTTCGGATGCATCCAAGGCGTACCTCAACCTAATTACTTCTATGGCGGAGGCACTAAAAATACCGCTCCAGGCGGACTCCCCCAAGGTTTCGGACATGGTACATGACTTGGTGCAGTCAGACTTTCCGCCCGGGTCCTTGCTTCCTATGCTACCTGTGCACTTGGAGGGTCTTCAGGAGGCTTGGGACAAACCTGCCTCAGTACCCCCCACTTCAAAGAGGCTGGACTCCCTCTATCGAGTCCATGCCCCCGATGCTAAGTTCCTAGCCTCACATCCGGCTCCGAACTCTATTATTGTTCATTCGGCCATGAAGACCAAACCCTCCAGACATCCCACGCCTCCGGATCGTGAGGGAAGAAAATTAGACACATTGGCACGGAAAATCTTCACACTAGCCTCCACCAACTCGAAGCTGAACAATTACCTAGCTTACTTCGCTGCTTATACTTTTAATCTGGCGAACCAATTCACACCACTGATACCTTCGCTTCCTGATTCCTCTCAGAGAACAGCCTCAACCCTGGTTTCTGAACTCTCAAGGGTCTCCAAACAACAAATCAATTCAATTCGCCATGCGGTCTCCTGTTCCTCCCGCGTCTTCGCCTCCTCAGTTGCCTTGCGTCGTCATGCTTGGCTAAGATCCACCAATCTTCAACCCGACATCAAGCAGAAGATAGAGGATCTTCCCTTCGACGGCCTGGGCCTCTTTCATGCCTCTACTGATGAGGTCTTGTCTTCCGTTGACGACGGTCGTAAAAGGGCCAAGCGCCTAGGAGTATCCCAACCAGCTTCGCAACCGTTCATTCGCAAACAACCTTGGAAACCATCTTTCCAAAGACGCCAACGTTCTCCTAAGCAGACCGAATATTGGAAGAGAAGACCTGCACAACAAAAGCCTTCTTTCCATCAAAGGCAGCGCTCTCAACAGCCCAAAAAAGCATCCCCCCCTAACAAGCAGTCTCTTTGACTTCCCCATACAGTCACCCTACCCCACGCGTCTCTCCCCATTCTACAGGACTTGGAGTTCAATTACAACCGACTCCTGGGTACTCACCATCGTACGCCTGGGGTACGCACTCGAGTTCGCTTCACTACCTCGCCACCACTACTTTGTCACTACCCCTCCATCCCACCACCTCCATCAGGAGATTCTGGACTTGCTCCAGAAAAAGGCCATAGAACCTGTTCCCCCCCAACATCGGGGAACGGGTTTCTACTCAAGGTACTTCCTGGTCCCCAAGAGGGATGGAGGCAAGCGTCCTATTCTAGATCTTCGGAAGCTAAACAAATTTATCCAGTACAGGAAATTCAGAATGATCTCGCTGCAGTCCATCTTGCCCTTGATTCCAAAGAATTCCTGGATGGCTTCCCTAGATCTTCAGGACGCTTACTTCCATGTGACTATCCGACCTCAACATCGCAGATATCTCCGGTTTGCGATGGGCCAACATCATTACCAGTATATTTCTCTACCATTCGGCCTCTCCACTGCACCCAGGGTTTTCACCAAGTGCATGGCGGTGGTGGCAGCTGCTCTACGGATCCGAAACATCACAGTCTTCCCTTACATAGACGACTGGCTCCTCATTGCACCAACACCAAATCAGCTCGAGTCCAATCTCCACACAGCACTTCTCCTCCTGTCTTCTCTCGGCTTGAGGGTGAATGTCACCAAATCGCACTTCACCCCCACTCAGCATCTCAGCTTCATAGGGGCCCATCTCCACACCTCTATACACCGTGCCTTCCTCCCAGAGGACCGCGCTCTGACAATCATCAGCCTTGCCAGGCTGGTCCAGCTACAACCCATCCAACCGGCCCTAACTATTCAGTGCCTTCTAGGTCTCATGGCCGCTACTACAGCAGTCCTCCGCTTCGCAAGGTTACGAATGAGACCACTTCAGCTCTGGTTCGTACGTGCCTACCGTCCTCATGTGCAACCTCAGAGCACCCTGCTCACCGTCCCCAGGAGAGTCCTTCTCTCTCTCACTTGGTGGACCGTCCTCGACAACCTCCTCGAGGGCATGCCGTTCCTACCAACTACTCCAACGGCTACCGTGACAACAGATGCCTCCATGTGGGGATGGGGAGCCCACTTAGAAGGCAAGACTGTCAGAGGTCTCTGGACTCCTCAGGAGAGGACCTTGCACATAAACTGTTTAGAACTGATTGCTGTACACAGAGCTCTCCAATCCTTCCTCCCTCTCATCGGGGGTCGCCACATCCAGATCTCCACAGACAATATGGCAACAGTCTTCTATGTGAACAAGCAGGGAGGCACCAGATCTCTTCGACTGTGCCGCATAGCTATACTGCTCTGGGAATGGTGTATCAAACACAACATCCACATGACTGCCATCCACCTCCCAGGTGTCGAGAATGTGCTGGCCGACTCACTAAGCAGACTACGCATAGACGACCATGAATGGTCCATCAATCTGACCTACCTTCGTCGGATCTTCAGGTGCTTCGGCACTCCCAAAGTGGACGTCTTTGCCTCCAGGGACAATGCCAAATGTCATCGCTTCTACTGCAGGAAGGGCAACGATGCCTTCCTACATCTCTGGAGGGGTCCCCTCCACTACATTTTTCCACCAACCCCCCTACTGACACGGGTGTTGACAAAGGTTGCACGGGATGGCACGGACTGCATCCTTATCGCACCGTGGTGGCCGCGGCAACCGTGGTTCACCAGACTTCTGCAAATGTCACAACACACTTACCGCCGCCTCCCGATCGTGGGAGACCTCCTATCGCAGGCGAACGGCCTGATACTTCATCACAACCCTCGGGTTCTGGCCCTCACTGCCTGGAGGATACTCTCGCCTGCTTTTCCACCGAAGTAACCAATATCCTTCTCAATGCAAGAAAGCCTTCCACCAGACTTTCGTACCAACGCAAATGGAAGCGCTTCTGCTCCTTCGTCGCATCCTATCATCTAACACCTGAAGTAACACCTCTAAACCTGATTCTAGATTATCTCCTATCCCTGCAGAAATCAGGCCTGTGCTACTCTTCACTTAAAGTGCACCTCTCTGCCATCTCGGCATTCCATGACACCATTGATGGCAAGACGGTTTTTTCTCACCCCTTATCCAAATCCTTCCTCAAGGGAATGCTGCACCTACATCCACCTGTTAAACCGTTCGTCCCAACGTGGAGTTTATCCCTTGTTCTTTCCTGTCTAATGAAGGCCCCCTTTGAACCCATGGCGACAATACAGCTCAACCTTCTTTCCTGGAAGACAGCATTGCTAATAGCCCTTACCTCTGGTAAGCGGGCAAGTGACTTATGTGCCTTCCGACATGACCCTCCCTACACCATCTTTCACAGGGACAAGGTTGTCTTGCGACCGGATCCTACATTCCTCCCTAAAGTTGTCTCCAAGTTTCATTTGTCTACTTCAACTTCGCTACCAACGTTTTTCCCTAACCCATCGGACCAGGGGCAGCGAGCGCTGCATTCTCTGGATGTCAGAAGGGCGTTAGCCTTCTATCTCAATCGCACACAACCTTTCCGTAAGGACCCTAACCTGTTTGTGGCCTACGGCAAACCTCGCAAGGGACACAAAATTTCTACCCAGAGACTATCCAAATGGGTAGTTAGTGCCATCAGGTTGTGTTACGAACTGGCTAAACAGCCTCCTCCCGAAGGCCTTAAGGCTCACTCTACTAGAGCGGTCTCGACGTCTTCGGCCTTTCTACAAGGCGTCTCTCTAGAGGACATCTGTGCGGCTGCATCGTGGTCCTCTCCTTCCACGTTCGTCTCCCATTATGCTTTGGACGTTCGTGCGAGACGGGACGCCTCCTTCGGCCAAGCAGTCCTCCGGTCCATCTTCCACTGAAGTATGGTGAGTGTTTTTGGCTCCTGCCTCTAGGTCTTGGATTATGATGTCTTTTCTTATGTGACTAACTATCTTCTTTTACCAGCACCCTCCTCCAGGTTACTCAGCTGGCTAGTCACCCATGTGTGGGACTGCACAGAGACCACGAAGAAGATAAACAGGTTGCTTACCTGTAACTGATGATCTTCGAGTGGTCATCTGTGCAGTCACACACGCCCACCCAGCCTTCCCCGCTGCTGGCCTCTTGTAATTGTTGCTTAACCTTGTATAGTGTCAGTGCCAACGGCGGCTGGAAGAAACTGAGTGGAATGGGCGCTTCCCCCCCGCTCCAGGCATGCGTGGTCGCTGCCTGCTCCCCAGGGCGGGAGGGGAGCGCGCCAAAAGCGCTATAGGCGAGCTATTGGAACTCCGAGGAATGGATTCATTGCCTGCGGCAAGACCCATGTGTGTGACTGCACAGATGACCACTCGAAGATCATCAGTTACAGGTAAGCAACCTGTTTTTATGAGAGGTCCCCTTGCATACTTAATTTCACATTATTTTACATAATTATCAGCAAAAGAATGACCCTAAGGTAGGATAAAAAAGGAAAAGGTAGTCCCCTATGCAAACACTGAGTTGTTACTGACTCATGGGGTGACGTCACATCATGATGTTTTCATGACATACTTTTTATGGGGTGGTTTGTCATTGCCTTTTCCAGTCATCTACACCTTACCCCCAGCAAGCTGGGTAGTCATTTGACTGACCTCGGAAGGATGGAAGGCTGAGTCAGCCTTGAGCTGGCTACCTGAACCCAGCTTCCGCTGGGATTGAACTCAGGTTGTGAGCAGAGCTTGGACTGCGGTACTGTAGCTTACCACTCTGTGCCACAAGGCTCCTATACCAACTATTTATTTGTAAAGCAAAGATCTGTTTATGAAAATACACCATAGGAATAGGATCAAGGCTAATGACTCTGTTGTCAAGAGGTAAAGAAGTATTTGAAGAACATTTGGTCAATGAGGAAAGCTTTCAGGATGAATATCTCGAGTTGACAGCCCAAATAAGCAAAAATGATGTTGTTTGTTCAGACCTTCAAGTCTTTGAAAAGTATATATCAGATGTATGACCGACGTTCTGCTAGCTAAGCAATTTTACTTCTTTTGAAGACTATTATCTCTCACTGCTCTGCTAAAAGACCAGCTTTATTGATCTTTACCTGGAACTTTCCCTTCATCAAAAGAAATCACTGCCACATTTTTCTGATATGTGCAGCAGCCAAAGAGAGCCAGTGCAGTGTAGTGGCTAGTATGTCTGGCTGGGACCAGGAGGACCTGGGTTTAATCTCTACTCAGCCATGCTAAGTGTGCAGAAGGTTCCAGTTTCCAAGTTCAGTCCCAGCATTGCTGGGTTATTTATTTATGTAAACGATTTCTATCCAGCCTTATCTCCTTAGACTCATGGAGTCAGAGTAGACCTTGATAGACCAAGGATCTGAATCAGTATAAGGGTCAAACTAAATGTCATGGTGTCCATCAGTCCAACCTGTGGATGCCTCTGCCATTTGACAGCTATTTAAAAATGTCACAAGGACCTGATCCTCTGTGCCGAACCCAGAAGCTGCAAATGGTGCAGAACGCGGCGGCTAGGCTGCTATTGGGGCTCCCAAAATGGGAGCACATACAGCCAGGGCTGCGCGGACTGCACTGGCTACCAGTTACATACCGGATTCGTTACAAAGTGCTGATCATTACCTTTAAAGCTCTATATGGCCGAGGACCTGCCTACCTGAGGGACCGTCTTTCCCCCTATGAACCCCAGAGAGCACTGAGGTCAGCAGGGAAGGACCTGCTGACTATTCCCGGGCCGAAGGAAGCAAAGCTGCAGAGTACCCGTACTCGGGCTTTCTCCGTTGTAGCTCCACACTTATGGAGGAAGTGCGGAGGAAGTGCACTCCCGGAGGAAGTGCGGGCCCTGCGGGACTTTGACCGATTCCGCAGGGCCTGCAAGACCATCCTCTTTGGTGAAGCCTTCACCGACTAAAAACTGAGAGACTGCTTAAATGATTTGTCATCTGTCGGAATGGCACCAAGATGTTAATTTTATTGTAATAATAATAATAATAATAACTTTTAATTTCTATCCCGCCCTCCCCGCCGAAGCAGGCTCAGGGCGGCTCACAACATAAAATACATTATACATCAAATAACATAAATTGCAAATAAAATCCAAGTTAAGACAAATTACAAGTTAAAATTTACAATGTACAATATAGTGCTAAAACATTCGATCTTCAATAATTCCATAAAATTCAGTAACCAAGAGCAATTTTTTTTTTTATTGTTTTTAGAATTTTAATTAATTGTTACCTACTGTTTAAATTATTGTATAATCTGTTATATTGATTGATGCTGTTAGCCGCCCTGAGCCTGCCTCGGCGGGGAGGGTGGGATATAAATTAAATGTATTATTATTATTATTATCATCAAGCTGCCAGGCTGAGGCATTCTTGTCCCCACTCCCGGTGCTCCTTTTCAGGTACCGTACCACCACCCTGCCGCTGTTTCAGCACCTGAACAGAAATGGAGGGAATGAGAGCCCCCCAGCCCCCCCACTGGAGGCCCAGTCAGGCTCTCGCAGTATTTAAAAAGACTTTAAAATGGCAGCAGCACCCACAGGTTGGACCCACAGACGTCATCATGTCTAGTTTGCCTCTAAGTTAGCTTAATGTGTCCATGAAGCTCACTGGGTGACTATGGGCCTGTTACTCTCTCAGTCAAATGTACCCCACAGGGGTTAAACGCAGGTGTGGGAGAACCTTACGTATGCTACCCTGAGCAACATGTAAGAAGAGCACGGTAAAAATTAGATTTAAAAACAGTTGTACAAGTCTGGTACCACCGAAACGTATTTTGCTTGTTGAACTCTATTAGTATCAGTATCGCCTTGAGACAGAACCTTTACCTCTGGACCCCAGAGATCCAAGCACTTACCCATCCTAAGTAAATTAAACATTAATAGCTGTTATACAGCAATTTTCATGTTGTTTATTTAAGCACAAGGAAATTGGGGTATTTAAAACCTCACATTTTTAATAGCAGCATTCAGTTTGCCACCACAAACCAGTAATTCCATAACTGAATCCATTGTCAAATATGCATTCCGATGGAACAGTAACTTGTGTTCCCTGATTTTCACATTGTATGTCCTAGCAACAACTGCAAAGTTAGGGCCAAAACTGATGTGATACAGGAGATCAGGAGGCATTCTCATTTTTGTTTAACAGCAGCCTTAGGCAGGCTACAAATTAGATTAGCATAACAGTACCTGAGGAGGCAATTTTTTTTTTCCTCCCCCCCGCCCCGTGAGGCAAATAGCACCTTTTGAGAACAGCAAAATTCTCCCTCAGAAATAGCATGGGGAAAAGAAGAATGTACTCTACCCAAATTATACTGTTCTCATCTAATTTACAGCCTCTTTTGGCTGCTTTTATTAAGCATGAAAACTTCAGGAGATCTAACCCCAGCCATAAGGGATCATATCATTTTTGTTGGGGATCCAGTTGTTCTGCATTGATAGATTAGAACTGACACAAGTGTGGCTGTAAAGTCAATATAATTCATTTTATCCTCAGTGCTGAAATGACAAGAAATAAATTCTATAGCCAACTGAAACGAAGATGTACATTTCAAAATACATGAAAAAAAACCAAATCGGCAAAGTAAGCTAGGGCAGACAAGACACTTTTCACTGCTGTTTGTGCAGAATCCACTTACATCAGTGCAGTTCTATCAAGTAGGAAATACCTGCTGCTGTCTTGGAGATTGGTGAAGATTCCTATAGTTGTCATTTGTACATGACATGGGTGCTATAGGAAAGAACTGGTCCTGTGTGTTTGGGATCACAGCCAGCAAAAAAAAATAAAAATGAATCATAGGATCCTAAAGTTGGAAGGGACCTCCAGGGTCATCTAATCCAATGCAGGAATTTCACAAATACATCTCCAATGACCCCTGCTCCATGCCCAGAAGATGGCAAGACCCTCCAGGATCCCTTGCCTTGCTGGCTGACCCCAAAGTGGCAATCAGCATTTCCCTGGGCGTGTAAGAAAGAGCCACAAGCTCTAAGAACTGTTGCAACCCTTTCTGCCCTCCTTCTCATGATCTGCCTAATTCACAGAATCAGCATGGCTGCCAGATGGCCATCTTGCCTCTTCTTAAAAACCTCCAAGAAGGATAGCCCACCAACTCTCAAGGAAGCCTGTTCTACTGAGGAACCACTCTGCCAGGAAGTTCTTTCTAATGTTTAGCTGGAAACTCTTTTGTTTTAATTTCAACCCGTTGGTTCTGGTTCGACCTTCTGGGGCAACAGAAAACAATTCTGTACCATCTTCTATATGACAGCCCTTCAAGTACTTGAAGATGGTGATCATAGCATCTCTTAGTCGTCTCCTTTCCAGGCTAAACATACCAAGCTCCTTAAGCCTTTCCACATAGCACTTGGTCTCCAGACATCTCACCATCTTCGTTGCCCTCCTCTGGACATGTTCCAGTTTGTCTATATCCTTCTTAAATTGTAGTGCCTAAAACTGAACACAATATTCTAGGTGAGGTCTAACCAGAGCAGAATAAAGCGATACCATCACTTCACTTGATCTGGACACTATACTTCTGTTCGAGGCTCTTTTTTTGTAGAAAAACCCAGCAGGAATTCATTTGTATATTAGACCACACCCTGACATCACCATTTTTTCAAACAGGGTTTTTAAAAATAAAAAGTCCAGCAGGAACTCATTTGCATATTAGACCACACACCCTGATGCCAAGCCAGCCAGAACTGTGTTCCTGTGCATTCCTGCTCAAAAATAGCCCTGCTTCTGTTGATACAACCCAAAATTGAATTTGCCTTTTTAACTACTGCATCACACTGCTGAATCATGTTCAATATATGGTCCACTAAAACCCCTAGATCCTTTTCGCACATACACGAAGGGAGGCAATACAGAGAAAATGGAACAAATTCTAAATTGCAAAAAGGAACTTAAAACTGAAATGTAAAAATTGAGTACAAACATGGCTGTAAAATTCTCAAACTGCTTTTTCAGGCTAATGAAATTCCTGCAGAACTTTGTTTCCTGCAGAAATCCCTGCATCTCCGGTGATTACCCATTGTTTTTAAAAGGATATTTTGTGATTCCTTTACAGCCTGAAGTCAAGGTCTCCATCAGCTTATTTATGTCATATGTCCACAAAACTGTTAATGAAATGTCCAAAGTTTACCTTGCTACTGAGAGGCGCTACAATTATACCACCCCAAAGACTTTCCTTGAACAGATCAAACTCTACCAGAACTTGCTTGCTAAGAAAAGAGCAGAGCTCATTGCCAAGATTGAGAGGCTGGAGAATGGTTTAATGAAACTTCAGAGTACGGCCTCACAGGTATGTGTGTGAATGAACCTTCGCTGTGTCATACTGGTGTGATAATTCCAAGGTCACTGCTCGGGTTAGTTGCTGGCTACCATGCAAAACTGCTGCCTGTTGTTGCTTCAACCCCCCCCCCCCCCCCGAATAATAAGAATTGATGGTCATGTGTTTTGGATGTTACAGAATATTGTAAACACAGTTCAGTATTTTACAACGTAGGAGTTTCAGTCTGGATTAAAGGAACAACATATGAACAACATATGAAGCTGCCTTATACTGAATCAGACCCTTGGTCCATCAAAGTCAGTATTGTCTTCTCAGACTGGCAGCGGCTCTCCAGGGTCTCAAGCTGAGGTTTTTCACACCTATTTGCCTGGACCCTTTTTAGTTGGAGATGCCGGGGATTGAACCTGGGACCTTCTGCTTCCTAAGCAGATGCTCTACCACTGAGCCACCATCCCTCCCTCTAGGATAATATTTTCCAAGCATGTGCTAAAGACTATCCCACCACCACTTCTTCCTCCTTCCCAAAACATTTATTGTTCACATATAAGTAATAATTTTTCCAGATGATCATCCAATGCGTATTTCAGTCTAACCGTATTTCAGTCCAGCCATTGATTGACATGTTCTACAAATTGATAGCTGTATAATATCAGGCTCAATTTATGCGTCACGTGGTGCTCCGTATTTTGTCTCCATTTTTAAAGCCAAAAATGAATCCAAGCTGCCAAGTCAAAGCATACAAAAGGCAGACAGAAAACAGCTATCCTTTCCCCAGTCTTTAAAGTCCGTAATCACCTCCCTGAGCTGCTTTTTCACTCAGAGAGGAAAGATACAACAAAGCAATAGGACATTGTATCTTTTCACTCCAAGGTATGGGGGTGACCTGAGAAGGATGCTTTTCACCTAAAAAAAAATTTAGAGGGGAAAGAATTACATCACCTCTCCCAATCCATTCTTTTTTTCTTCCCCCATTTTTAGCCTGTCTAGCCAGATTTTGGAACTCCATGTTACGTGTTTTTGAGTCTTCATCTGTACAGGAGCCGTAGAGAGACTGCCAAGCCACCGTTTAAAAGTAAAAGAGCTTTTAAAAAATATACAAGCATCAAAATACAGTCTAAAAATCACCTAGCTCATAAGAAAAAGCAGAGAGGGAAAGAAGAAAGAACAGAAATATCCCAAACTGCTGCTGAAAGAAAGAGCGCTAGAATTATTTCAGGAAAAAAAAGAAATAAAAGTTCTCCTTTCTTCTTTGGTGGGCAGCCTTAATGAACAGAGTAGATATCTTCCGCAGATCAAAATTCTGATTGCAGTCCTCCATGTTCTATCTAGGATCTAGCTACCGGGCTATATCATAGATAGTTTAGTTTGCTTTCCTGGTAGAAGGAGCTTAAGAGTGATTTCTGTTACAGAGCCTGCCGGGAGGTGAGAGGCAGTGTATAAGAAATCCTGCTTCTTTTTTTTCCCCCTGTAGCCTTGGTTTCCTTTCTGTATCTGTTTGGATCTTCTGTTTGTTTTTCAATGCAAATGGGGAAGGGAGAAACTTCACAAAGCTGCACCTTATTTTTGTAGGTGGCTTTTGCTGTCTGTTCACAATCAGCCTGGTGTCATGGTTAAACTGTCAGACTAGGATCTTGGGAAGCTCGGCTCAGATTCCCACTCCTGCCATGAAATTTTGCTCAGTGACCTTGAGCCAATTACGCATTATCAACTGAACCTATTTCACAGGGTTGTCGTGAGCATAAAACAGGGGAGAGGTGAATGATGTAAGCCAGGTGAAAGATGGGGTATAAATAAAGAAATAAACAAATGAATAAACTTCTTCGCTCTGCAGTCTGCAGCTTTGGTGCTGTGTTTTGGTTTAAAACAACAACAACCCAGGACTTTAGTAAAGTGACCCCAACTGATAGGGGCCATGTCGACAGTATGACATAATGTTTCACAACCAGTCAGATTTGATGACATGATTATGATACAGAGACAAATTCAGTGTGAAGGCAATGCTTCCTGCCCTTGCTCTGAATGCGTGACCATTTCCGTTCCCCCCTTTTCATATCACCAAAAGGGAAGGTAGACATGGTTTTTCAAGAAAATTGTCTCCTTTACTCCACATGCCGGTTTTGCTCATTCTTCCGGATGGATTTTGTAGGTTGATGATCTAAAAGCCAAACTTGCGGTTCAAGAGCTGGAGCTCAAGCATAAGAATGAAGATGCTGACAAACTGATCCAGGTGGTAGGAGTGGAAACAGAAAAAGTGAGTCGGGAGAAAGCAATTGCTGATGAAGAGGAGCTGAAAGTGCAAGTCATTAACACAGTAAGTGATGTTCATTCTCTCTGTCTCCAAAGCTTACTGGTCAAAGAGCAGTGGTCTCTGTAACACACCGTGGCATAGTTTAATTCCTAGAAGCTGTTCCTTAACAACCAGCAAGCGGTTTTATTTCTCAATCACTTATTAGGAAACATGTAATGCAGTAATATGGGTGGGCTTAGCCAAGTTAGCAAATATAATAAACATCTTGTTATCCATCCCTCTGGGGGAGGCAGAAATAAAGAACCTGGGTATGGAAACAAGGCCAGTTGGTCTATTTCCCAGAAAGAAGCTACACAACACAGAGAGTGATTTTTTAGCCAGTTGCTGTGTGGCTCCCTTTCCTCTTGCCAGCACTGCTTATGGTGAGCCATTGCACTACAAGACGGAGACACCCCTTTTATAAGGTTGAGCTAGAAATGAGTTATAGAGTAGAGGTTTTAGGTGAAAAGCACAGAAAGCTGGTGCCATTGACAAAATCCTCATTATTCAGTCATATGACAAAATGTTGCTATCTACCATTTGGCCCTGATTGCACTAAAGGTTAGGGTTCTATAAAGCCACAAAACTGTTGTTCGTCCAAACAGCTTTTGTTAATTGCTTGTTGTTTCTTGCTTCCTGTGTCCTTAGAATGTAGCAGAAAAGCAAAGGGCCTGTGAAACTGACCTGGCCAAAGCTGAGCCAGCTCTGATTGCTGCTCAGGAAGCACTGGACACTCTCAATAAGGTAAAACATTTGGGCCTTCCCAGTAGAAGTATGATATGTTTTGCTTTTTCAAAGCTGGTAGTTCTGAAGTGGGATAACTTAGGTAAATTCACCTCTCTGAATGCTTGATGTTGCTTTCTGCATCTCTCTCTTTTTTGGCCCCACATATTCTGAAATTACCAAAATGTTCACATGTTGTAACTGTCAACAAATTCTCACAGCAAGTGACCTGAGTCCAAAATACTGAGCACTAATGCCTCTAAGTGCCTGACTCTTCTGTGAATATCAGAAACCCTAGGCCACTTCTAGTCTAAGTTTCTGGAGCTCAAGACATTGCCCATGGTGAAGACGTAAGAAGGATCCTTTAATGCTTTGTGCTTCCCATATCATGGCTGCCATAAAGCCTCTCCTAGCTTGATATTTCTGTTGCCCTGATAGTTGCTCAGTCTGTTAAAGATTCAATATCCTAGAGAAGGATATGTAACTTCAAAAGCCAGAATTACCGTATTTTTCGGACCATAAGACGCACTCCCCCCCCCCCAAAAAAAATGGGGGGGAAGTGTGTGCGTCTTATGGAGAGAAGGGGGGGCGATCCGCTGCCTCCGCCTCCGATCCCGGCGCTTCCCCCACGCCTGCCTGCCTGGCTCCAGCTTCTTCCAGCAAGCGCTGGAATCGCTCCACGCTGCCCCCACCGCAAACCCAGCGCTTCGCGAGCGCCGGCTGCGGAGAGGGCAGCGTGCTTCCTCTGTGCCTGTCTGCCTGGCTCCAGCTCTGACGCTTACAGCAACCGCCAGGATCGCTCCCTCCACCCTCCGATCCCAGCGCTTGCTTTAAGCATCAGAGCTGAAGCCACGCAGACAGGCACGGAGCCGCCCCCTCCGCAAACCCAGCGCTTCGCGAGCGCCGGCTGTGGGGGGGGGGGCAGCGTGCTTCCTCCATGCCTGTCTGCCTGGCTCCAGCTCTGATGCTTACAGCAACCGCCAGGATCGCTCCCTCCGCCCTCTGATCCCAGTGCTTGCTTTAAGCATCAGAGCTGGAGCCAGGCAGACAGGCACGGAGGAAGCACCCGCCTCCTCCGCAAATCCAGCGCTTTGCGAGCGCCGGCTGTGGAGGGGGCGGTGTGCTTTCTCCGTGCCTGTCTGCCTGGCTCCAGCTCTGATGCTTAAAGCAAGCGCTGGGATCGGAGGGCGCGATCCTGGAGCTTGCTGTAAGCGTCAGAGCTGGAGCCAGGCAGACAGCCACGGAGGAAGCACGCTGCCCCCTCCGCAGCCGGCGCTCGCGAAGCACTGGGTTTGCAGTGGGGGCAACGTGGAGCGATCCCAGCGCTTGCTGGAAGAAGCTGGAGCCAGGCAGGCAGGCGCGGGGGAAGCGCCAGGATCGGAGGCAGTGGATCGCCTCCCAAGAGGAAGGTGCGTCCTATGGTCCGGAGCGCCTTATGGACCGAAAAATACAGTAAGTACCTTTGCATATTATGTTTGGTTTTAGTCTTTTTGCTCTATGAACTTACCTTCCAGTGTTGTGTGGTACCAAGTTGTTGTAGGGTCCTGAACAACTCTGTCACAATGGCTGTCTTTCCCCCTCTCCTCTTCTTTTCCAGAACAACCTCACAGAACTGAAGTCTTTTGGATCTCCCCCAGAAGCTGTTGTTAATGTGACTGCAGCTGTAATGATCCTTACAGCTCCAGGTGGCAAGATACCAAAGGACAGAAGCTGGAAAGCAGCCAAAGGCATGATGGGCAAGGTGGACACTTTCTTGGATTCCCTGAAAAAATTCGACAAGGAGCACATTCCAGAGCCCTGCTTGAAAGCTTTTAAGTATGAAGAATTAAATGTATACTCTTGGCTGTAGCTTGTTCACTCGACTAGAGGCTAGACGCAGCAGGCTCTTTCACCTACAGTCTACTCTCTTTTAGGGTCTGCACCAGGGATCCACAGCATGATGCCCACTGATGTATTTTCTGATGCCCACTTGCTTCTTCCCCAAAGTATCTATTTCCCAAGCAAAGAGCCAGACCTGGCTTTCCTCCAGCTCATTAGAGGTGCTTCAGAAGGCATCTCAAGAGGCATCACATTTCAGTATTCAGAGACTCCAATTTGGAAACCACTTCCCTCTTCATAGAGTGTTATTTTGATTGGAACCCTCAAATATTTCCTCCACCCCTGCATGGCAGCCATTTTGTGGTGGTACTCACTGCCCTCTTTCAAAATTTCAAAAAATGCCCACAAATTCTACAGGATTTGAGACCCTGGTCCATACCTACCAGCATCACATTTTCTAGATCCCCTCGGCCCTCAACTCTTCATCTTATCTCCACAGCACTGTTCCTGCTCCCTCTTATCAGCATGTTGGAGGGAAACAGCCCTTTAATATCAGGAGACAGAGTACACAATTGTGTTCCTTGCTAGGTTGTTGTGGCTCAGTGAGTGAGGCTGTATACCTCTGCAGTGTCCCTCTCCTCAAGCCATGGTCCCACAAAATGCCTTTCACCCTGTGAATTCAAGTTGGTGACTTCAAAAGAAGAGCAGGACAAGTAAGACTCAGGAGAGTCAGTCTCCCCCCTTCCCCCAGACACTATTTGGGAATGGTATAGTACGACAGCCTCCAACTTTTTCTAGTAAATACAAGCACTAAAGCAGGAGTCCCCGACATGATGCCCACTAATACCTTTTGTGGTGCCACCAAGTGTTTTTAAAAAGTGGGTAGGGCCAGGTAGTGCTTCTGCCCAGCAAGGCTTCGGATTCGCCATTGGAGACTTGATTTGATGTAGTGGTTAAGTGTGTGGACTCTTATCTGGGAGAACCGGGTTTGATTCCCCACTCCTCCACTTGCACCTGCTAGCATGGCCTTGGGTCAGCCATAGCTCTGGCAGAGGTTGTCCTTGAAAGGACAGCTGCTGTGAGAGCCCTCTCCAGCCCCACCCACCTCACAGGGTCTGTTGTGGGGGAGGAAGGTAAAGGAGACTATGAGCCGCTCTGAGACTCTTCGGAATGGAGGGTGGGATATAAATCCAATATCATCATCTTCTTCTTCTATGTGGATTTTTAGACTTTGCTTTGGCAGCACAAGAATATTCACTGTGTGACTGCAGATAAGTTGCAGCAGCCATTTGGTGATACCCATTTTATGGCTACACCCACCATGTTGTTGCAAAATTCCAAAGATGCCTACAGCCTCAAAAAGGTCGGGGACCCCTGAACTAAAGCATTATTTCATTTGCAATTAACTTATTCTTTGGTATCTACACAGTAGTATCTGGAGATGGTAAATTGTATGGTGTCTTGATTCACTCAGTCTAACAGGATTTTATACCTTCTTTCTGCAGACCATTTCAAAATGACCCCACATTTGATCCAGAGTTTATACTTTCTAAATCTACGGCGGCAGCAGGTCTGTGTTCTTGGTGCCTAAACATAGTTCGTTTCTATGAAGTGTACTGTAATGTGGCACCCAAGCGGCAAGCCTTGGAAGAGGCTAATAATGAACTGGCTGAGGCACAAGCAAAACTCACAATGATTAAGAACAAGATTGCCGTAAGTACGCCCATGACCACAACTGTGGTAAAAAGCCAGAGCCTTCCATATCCCAGCCAAGTAAATATCCATCCCAGTTAACTGACATTCACCACTGGCACTGAGTGAGAAAATTAGTACTTAGATATTAATGACTGAATTAAAGGATGAGCAAACAAGATTCTTGTGTTCTTTGTGTAAATTAATGTAGGAGTTCAGTTTCTGAGCTGTGAAGCAAGAAGTTCCCAATTAAACCCCCGTCTTTGCTATGTATTCATTAGGTGGCCTTAGAAAAGCCCAGATAATCTCAGCCTCCGAACCAATTTGTAATGACAATATTCTCTTCCTGGCCTACTTAGAGCCACTGGGTTGTACTGATTGGAAAGCTGGCCTAAGACTGGGAGGAGACAAGTTCAAATTCCCACACACCATGAAATTCACTGGATGACACTGGCCCATCATTGTCTCTTGGCCCTCTTTACTTCACAAGGTTATTGCAAGGGTAAAATAGAAGGGAATAATGTATGCCACGTGTGTTCCTTGAAGAAATGTTAAAAATGTGCTAAATAAATAATTGATATAAGGATCAATGAGACAATATGTATGAATTACTTAGATGTAACGCAAATTTTATTAAGTCCAGCAACAGGCTGAAATGGAGGTAACTTTTACATATATCTGCAGATATTGGGGAAACCTCATGTACATAAGCTCCCACATGGCTGGTGGGGCATATTCTAAATCAGGGGTGTCAAACATGCAGCCCAGGAGCCAAATCAGGCCCCAGAGGTTCCTGTCAGGCCCCCGAGCAACTGGCTGTCGTCTGCTTCCTTTTCCCTCTCTCTTGCTTCCTTCTGCATCACAGATTGCTTTGTCAGGCTTGCTCAACCGAACAGGAGCTGCAGAACAAAGCCTCTATTTTCTCCATTGGCTGAGGCTCCTCCCTTGTAGAGGAAGGAAGAGCTTACTTTGCCAGGCTGTCTCAATCACACAGCAGAGCTACTGAGCCAAGCCTCTCTTCCTTCTGTTGGCTGAGGCTCCTCCCCATCCCGGTCCCCTGGGGAAGGAAGGAAAGAGCCAGAGCTAAATGCTTTTTAAAAATCTTTGTGTCTGCTTCCTTTTCCCTCTCTCTTGCTTCTTTCTGCATCACAAATTGCTTTGTCAGGCTTGCTCAATTGAACAGGAGCTGCAGAGCAAAGCCTCTATTTTTTCCATTGGCTGAGGCTCCTCCCTTGTAGAGGAAGGGGGAAGGGAGAGCTTACTTTGCCAGGCTCTCTCAATCACACAGCAGAGCTACTGAGCCAATCCTCTCTTCCTTCTGTTGGCTGAGGCTCCTCCCCATCCTGGTCCCCTGGGGAAGGAAGGAAAGAGCCAGAGCTAAATGCTTTAAAAAAATCTTTGTGTTTGTCTGCATCCTTTATAAAGTTTATATCACCGCTACCTGACATTACATTTTATGACACACATGTCTTCACACAAGGCTTCATTTATGTCAGATCTGGCCCTTATAACAAATGAGTTTGACACCCGTCTTCTAAATGATACTGCCACCTGGGCAAAGCCAGAGGCACAGGTCTTTCCCTCCTGTTCCATGGGAAAGACCCACCCAACTAGCTAACATGGTTGTGTCATTAGCTTATCATAGAAAAGTAGTTCTCACAAGAGGATGCAGGTATGTCTAGAGTGCAAGGAATCATAGATTCTTGTGTCAGCATAGGCACAATTTTAGGGCACAACCTGTTAAATACTGTCACATTATGAAATAAATGGGGAGGTACATCATTTGTCCATCTGTAGTGAACCATTATCAGAAAATTTTCAGTAATGCCATCCCTTTGTCTTGAAGGATCTAAATGCCAACTTGGCCAATCTGACAGCTGAATTTGAAAAGGCAACAGCAGAGAAAATCAAGTGTCAGCAAGAAGCTGATGCAACTAATAGAGTCATTTCATTGGCTAACAGGTATCGTGACACTAAATACTACAGAATTTCCTTTCCTTGGATTTGCTGCTTGCCACCATAATACAAGTTGCCCTTGTTTTGGGGGGGGGGGGGGGGGGTTAAGAGACAGAATAGGATACTGCCTAGCTGCAACACTGGCCAAAGTTGGCCCCAAAACAAAGCAAAACAAAATACCTTGGACACTATTTCCCAAATAAAATTTTTACAGTTGAGAAGATGATATTGGCATTGGCTAAGTTCTCCACTAATTACTTTTGAAGTCAAACTGACATTTTCTGAGCCTAAGCCAAGGGTGGAGAATATGAGTCCTAAGAATCTAAGCATTCTAAAAGATGAAACTTTATTTTTAGAAACAGTATCGGAAAGAACCTGATGGGAATAGATTTTAAAGTTTTATTAAACAATATGCAATTAAAAGAGCTTCAAGCATACTGTGTTTCATTTTTTTTTTTTTAAATGTTATTCTAAGGGGATCACTGGGTACTTTTAAATATCTGGAGTCTGCAGTGTTGGAGCTTTTGGTCCTCCAAGCTAGTTGAAAGATCCAATTACAGTAGTAAAAGGAAACTTGTTATGAACTATGAAAATGAATGCTACCCAAGATAGAGTAAAAAATGCAGTTCTTAAGAGAAACTGCAAGTAGATTTTAAATGAAGCATGTTAGCTCAAAAGGAAGCAGTGTGTTCTGTTTTATGAATCTTCCGAAGAATGAGATTTCAATGAATTATCATCTTCAGACCATCTGAAACAGTGCCACTTTCTAGATGTGATACTCGGAGGTCTATGAAGGATCCTTTCCAGCATTTAAAAAAAAAGGAAATAGCAACTAAATAGGACTGTTCTTTGGACTGTGGTCACCATACAGGGAGAGAAGGGATTAACCTTCCTCACAGTGTAGTGTTTGCTGATCAAAATCAATAGCCCTCTTCCTCTTTCCTGGTGGTGGTAATAGCCCTAAATCCATAAAGGGCTCTTTACAACGAAAGAACTGCTGCTTAAAATGTCAGTTCCAGCAGAAATTGATAATTGTGAAAATGGTTGTAATTCTTCAATAATGTTTGGACAGAAATGAATCCCATTTATTTGAATCTTATCACAGTTGAAAGGAATGCTTTCTTGCTATAAGTTTTACTATAGTTATAAGTGCCACAACCTGTCAGCAGTAGGCAAGTATCTGTGCAAAAGGTATGCCAAGAATGCAAAGCACATGTTTAAGTTGCCTATCACACAATTCAAAACCGATCTTCAGCATGCAGAAACTGTTCCCCTTATCTTAAACTACAGAACGTTCGTTTGGTTCTGGGAAAGGACAAGACTAGCCCCAAGACCGAGCTGGCCAGAATCTCAGGCTGTGCTAATCAAACTCTTATCTCCTTGTGGAATATTTCTTAAGGCTGGTTGGCGGATTAGCATCTGAAAACGTGCGCTGGGCTGAATCTGTGGAAAATTTCCGTGAACAAGAAAAGACCCTGTGCGGAGATGTGCTGCTGATCACTGCGTTTGTTTCCTATGTTGGCTACTTTACCAAGAAATACAGGACAGAGCTTCTTGACAAGTTCTGGGCGCCTTACTTACTTCAGCTAAAGGTAAATCTAATTCAGCAGCAACATGCACTCATACACACCTAGATGAAGCTCTGTGGCAGAAATGCAGAGGCAGATATTTGGACATGCAGGTTGTATACCGCCAGGCCTCCATGAGCCCTTTCTAGGGCTTAAGATTTTGATCCAAGAGACCCCATACTAAAGTGGGCTGTCACCAGCCCTGCATCAAACATTCCTTGGGCTCTAAACCTTTTGGGAGTGTCCTTATCCATTTATGACTCATTCATTCAGGACAAAGAGAGTCAGCTGGCTCATCCCAGCTCAAAGCCCTTAAATAATCCAGCACTCAGATTGCAGTCGCCATTTGCCATCTCTTCTCCTATGAAAGGGGCCTCGAACTTTTACCATAGCTATGCCTTCATGTAGCAACCTATTGCTCATTCTCCTCACCCCCACTTTGATTAATTTATTTATTAACATTCCAATCCCAGTTCTTCACCTTCCCCTCCTCCTCACTCTCATAGGCTTGTAGCTATGCCATTAACATTTCACCTATTGATTTTGGAACATTAGTTGGAACGGCATGAGAGAGCCAATGCCTAGATGAAAATTAATCTTTGCTTTCTTTCTCTGGGATATTAAAACTGAGCTGTATCTTTGACAATGTAGTTGTCGTTAGCTCACAAAAAGATTACTCCAAAGCTCAGATTCATTGTCATCTCTTCGAGACAGATGTATTTGCCTTTATCCTTAAATTCTAAATACTTAGCTTGACAGAAGAAACCTACCCCAGTATCTTTGTACATTATTGTTGGGAAAATATTAAACACGGTATCACATACTGCCTAAGCTGATCAAAACTGTAATAATTGGTGTATTTTCAATCACACTTTCCTTCTAGCAGCCCAGGAGATAAGAGGATATTCAGGACAAACAGTCATCTCCTCTCATCTTCCCAGCTAGCTGTACCTTGTGTTTTTTAAACCACTGATAAAGAATATGTTCCCATTATTGCCTGCAACATACACCCTCTGCAGGTCCAATAGTAATATTCTGTAGGAGAGAGAAGCAGTCTATCCATTCACTATTCTGAGAGAGACCCATTTTTGACACAGGTACCAATTCCAATCACTCCTGGGCTGGACCCTTTGAGTCTTCTGACAGACGATGCAGATATAGCGACATGGAACAACCAAGGACTCCCCAGCGACCGCATGTCAACAGAAAATGCAACTATACTGTGTAACACAGAACGTTGGCCACTCATTGTGGACGCCCAGCTCCAAGGGATCAAATGGATTAAGAACAAACATGGAGCAGAACTGAGAGCCATCCGGCTAGGGCAGAAAAAGTTGAGTGATTGCTATTCTATGTTCATTCGTTATGTTTTCTAATTATTCCAAGCAGGAATAATTATAATGGTGATAATTATGTTCTTATGTGTTGGACTGGATGGGCCATTGGCCTGATCCAACATGGCTCCTCTTATGTTCTTATGTCTGGGGCAGAGATGCTCTGTATTCCTGGTGCTTGGGGGGGGGCAACAGTGGGAGGGCTTCTGGTGTCCTGGCCCCACTGGTGGACCTCCTGGTGGCACCTGGCTTTTTGGCGACTGTGTGACACAGAGTGTTGGACTGGATGGGCCATTGGCCTGATCCAACATGGCTTCTCTTATGTTCTTATGAAGCTGATTACAGGTCCATGGACAAGAGTCATAATGTGTGCAAGGTGCCACTTGCCCTCCAGTTCCATAAATATAATGGGGCTCTCTCGGGTCCCTTATTTATATATTGGGAGCAGCAGAATATGCCTCCTCTGCCACAGACTCCACTCTAGATCTGTCCTGCATTAAAGGACACTGAGAAATTGGGCCCTGGACTGGGGGTCCCTTCCTCTAAGTCTGAGCATTCTGATTGTGCACCATGTAGTCGGAGTCCCTCAGTATACTGCAGTGAATTTTTTTGTGTTCTGAATGACTGTGACATTCTTAAGGGTCTCTTTCTGACGCTGCAGTTATCTAGACATCATTGAACAAGCCATTTCTGATGGAGACACTTTGCTCATTGAGAACATTGGGGAGACTGTGGAGCCTGTGCTGGATCCTTTGTTAGGTCGAAACACCATCAAGAAAGGGAAGTAAGTGTGCTGTTGTTGCCGTTGCACAGGCATTGAGGTCTCGTAGCCCCTGCTTTTTAAAAGGGAAAGTGCTGGAGAGGTTTTGGACTTTTGGTCCAGTCAGGAGAGAGTCCCTTGTTGGCTTTTTCCTTCCTGTTATTAAAGACATCTATAGGTGAGAGTAGACTTTGCCATAAGTGTGTGATTTTACTGGCACAAAGAGAGAGGGGTACGCTGCACTAAGTTGTCTTTAAGCCTCTGCCTACACTGGCAAGATTGCCTCTGTTACTAAGTAGCCAGAACAGGAGTCATACAGCTGCTGTTTGGTGACATTCCCAGACAGCAGCAAGTAACTCCAGATCTGTCTTGTCCTACTACAATGAAACTGAGCTTAACCAAGACTGGTGTTTCACTTTCCTGGATATATGAGTTTCTCTACAGCTCAGTTATACGGAACACGGTGGCAGGCTTCCAATTTATAGTGTATTTTAGGGGAGAGAAGTGGAGGGCCTGCAAGACAGTCATGGGGAAAATCCCATGTCCCACCTCACCACCTACCATGGAGCTCAGCTGCCAGCATCCTCCTCTGCCATACCCACGTCCACAGTGATTGCCAGCTTTCACTGCTGCCAGGCCTGGGGCACCTGCCTGTGTCCACTGCTGGTACAAAGTGGCTGCCTGCGTCCACCACTGCCAAGCTGAAGTGGTTCCCTAAGTGCATTCTCTGTACTTGCACAGAGAACACAGTTGTACTCAGGTGGGTGGGTTTAACACCCTTCTATATTCTATTTTTTTTTTATTTAAGATTTTTCTGCAAATTTGGGGAGTACCCCAGGTTTGCAAGAAAATCTCTTAAGCATCTGTGTGTCCCTGATCCATGGTTTTAGGTATCCACAGATGGAGGCCATGGGTCACTATTAGTATATAGATTTAGACCCAATAGCTGAGCTGAAGCAACTGGATCCCCATCCAATCCACTAGGTCTAGTAACCTCTGGGGTACCAGGGTACAGAAAGGGGTAAAGATTTTCCAATAGATTTCTAGGACATTCTTGAGATTAAATTTAAATACAAAACAGCCTGGTACATGGTTTTCTGTAAATCCGTAAGTGGCTAGGCATCACATTACACCTTTCTTTCTCAGCAGCAGCATCCTTTCTTCTCTGCCAGAACCCATTCAGTGTACCTTAATACCCCAGTTGCTTTTCTGCTTAGGATAAGCAAGCTAATCATTTCTCTTTTAAATGGTTAACTACTTCTCTTTGCCAAAAGGAAAGAGCTTCAGCTTTACATTAGGCTCACGCTGTGCATAACACCATCTTCATATCTTGCTTCCCCATGCCTATTTAGTTTTGCAAAGAAAGGAATGTAGAATTACTTCCTATAGCCATTGATGACTTTAACAGAAATTACTGGTTAAGAGTTCCCAGAGTAACACATTACCATCCTTTTTTTTTTTTTTTTTTTTTTTAGGAAAAATTTTTACTTTTATTAGAGTACAAAAAAAGAACAATACATAGACAAAAGAAAGAAAACGAATATACACCAAAAAGCAACACATACAAATAATACATAGCCTAGTAAGCAGCTAGGCCATAAACAAAATACAAGCATCCATTCCCCCTTACCCAACCAAGCACACTGGGAGGAGGAGAGGTTTCGATAAAATAAGAACAAATTTACTAATTATAATTTCACAATTATTTCAACTGTACCTTACATAAAATAGCTTGAAACTAAGCGTTAACCTTTCCTTTGGACGATAATTGTGTCATGTTTCAATATAATTACTCCGTGTCAAATCCTTTACTTTTGGCCCATTTGTACACTGGGTCCCATTCCTCCTGACACTTCTGCACATTTCCATTTCTTAATCTTGTAGACATTAGGTCGGCCTCAGCGGTTTCTAATAGTTTATTTACAAACTCTTCTCTGTTCGGGGTTTTCTCACCCTTCCAATACTTGGCATATAATATTCTGGCAATTGTAATTATATACATTAGCAGTTTCAACTTTGTTACCGGCACTTTTTGCCTGCAGATGTTCAACAGATATAGTTCCGGCACGTGGGTAATTTGTATTTCCAAAATTTTTTGAGTCCAGATGTTAATTTGCACCCAATACTTTCTAGCTAATTTGCATTGCCACCATATATGAAATAAAGAACCTTTAACTTCTCGACATTTCCAGCACTTATTTGAATATGTGGGGTAGATTTTTGCCAATCTATTAGGTGTAAGATACCACCTGTATACCATTTTATATAAATTTTCTTTAAGATCTACTGGTCTTATCAGCTTTAAATTCTGTTTCCATAGTTTCTCCCATTCCTCTAAGTCTATATTATAGCCAAAGTCTTTGAGCCAAGGAATCCATGCCTCCTTCACCACTTCATCACTCATCTTAATTTGTAGCAGCCAATCATACACCTTGGAGATCATCTTCTGCTTAGATTCTATAATCAAATCTAGCTCAATTTGTGTATTCACAAAGCCTTTTCCTTTATCAGCCCGAAATCTTGATCTTAGTTGACATTGAAGCCACCAACTTAACTTGCCAATCTCTTCTTCAATCAGTTCATTTTTGTCATTCAGTAAATATGCATAGTCCTGTGGACTGTCCCAGTTATACAAATTGGGGTGAGTCAAAGCTTCAATCGGTGATATCCACTTGGGGGTATAGGAATATTGTAACTTAATATCACTCCAAATCTTATACAAAGATCTTCTTATTTCATGTCTAAGAAATTGACCCGTTTTTGCAGGAACATGATACCACATATAGTTGTGCCAACCTTCGCCCAGGCCAGCACCTTCAATGATCAACAGTCTCTTATTGTCCAGTTTACACCAATCTCTCAACCATGCCATGCCACATGCTTTATAGTATAGATTCCAATCTGGGAGAGCTAGGCCGCCTCTTACTTTACTGTCTTGTAAAACTTTCAGTTTTATTCTAGCCTTCTTGCCCTGCCAGATAAAAGTCTTGGTCATGGTATTAAGTTGTTGAAAAAAGGTTTTGGGTATCGTGACTGGTATTGTCTGAAACAGAAACAGGACTCTCGGGAGGATATTCATCTTAATTGTCGCAATTCTGCCCAGAAGTGAAATCTGAAGATCTTTCCAAGTGGTTAAGTCGTGACGAATCAATTTCAGTATTTTTTCATAGTTGTCTCTATATATAGTCTTTAGATCATTTGTAAGATGAATTCCCAAATACTTAATTTTTTTCTCATGTTTGAATCCTGACAATTCCTCAAGTAATTGGATCTGGTCCTCCGGCATATTCTTAGATAAAATTTTGGTCTTTACAACGTTCAACTTAAAGCCAGAGACTTCGCCAAATTCTCTTATTTGTTGTTTCAAAAGAAGTATCGAAGAAACAGGTTGTTCCAAAATGAATACCAGATCGTCAGCAAATGCCAAAGTCTTCAACTCTATACTGTGTATTCTTGTACCTTGAATTCGGATATCCTCTCTAATCTTCTTAATCAACGGTTCCAACGTCAAAATAAAGAGTAAAGGAGAAAGAGGACAACCTTGTCTTGTACCTTGTTCAATTTCTATTGAGTCTGTCATTACTCCATTGAAACTCACTTTTGCTGTTTGTTTTGAATACACCGCTTCCACCATTCTAATGTACTTTTCGCCACATCCAGTTGCAGTCAATATAGCTTTGATGAAATTCCAATTAACATTGTCAAAGGCTTTTTCTGCATCAACAAAGATTGCCGCAAATTCTTTATCCGGATGTTCCTTGTAATATTCAATTACATTCAACAAAAGTCTCACATTCTGATTCATTAGTCTTCCTGGGACAAAACCAGTTTGATCTTCATGAATCAAGCTTGGAATTACTTTCTTCAATCTATTTGCAAGTATCGCTGCAAAAATCTTATAGTCGCTGTTCAAAAGTGAAATTGGCCTATAATTTTTAACTTCTGCTGGATCAGTACCATCTTTGTGAATAAGTGTAATTAAAGCTTCTTTCCAGGAATCCGGGATCACCCCTGTATTATAAGCCTCCTCAATAACTCTCTTAAAGGGTAACAATAGTAAGTCTTCAAATGTTCTGAAAAATTCGATCGGTAGACCATCCGGACCTGGAGTCTTATTGCTTTTTTGAGTTTTAATTACCTCAACAATTTCTTGTATTGAGATAGGACTGTCCAAACTTACTTGTTGTTCTTTAGTTAATTTTTGAACTTCCACTCTCTTTATGTAGTCGTCTTGATTTGATTGATCAATTTTTTGTTTCTTATAGAGATTCTTGTAAAAGTTTCGAATGACGATTCCCATTTGAGAGTTTTGAAATAACTCCTCATTGGTTTCACTTTTCAGCATTTTAATGATCTTTTTCTCCTTTTCTTTCCTTAATTTGTATGCCAGCCATCTACTCACTTTATTTGCATTTTCGAAGTGGTTTTGTCTTGTCCATTTTAATTTTTTCTCGATTTCTTCTGCTAATAGAATATTAATCTTGTGTTGAATGAAACTAATTTTGGCCTTCACCTCCTTGGGATTTTTCGCTTTCTGTTGCTTCTCAAAATGTTGCAGTTTCATTATAAGATCATTGTACACTTTCTTACGTTCTCTCTTCCTCCTCGCTGTATATCTAATAGCAACACCTCTAAAGAAAGCCTTGAATGCATCCCAGATAACTGGAACCTTGGTATCTTTTTCCACGTTAATCTTAAAGAATTCTTGAATTTCTTCTTTAGCTGTTTCTACAAATTGTGTTTCTCTTAAGATTTGCAAATTTAGAGTCCATCGAGGATTTCTTGATTGCTGCTCCAGAGTCAACATAATTGGATTATGGTCTGCATATGATTGTGGAAGAATATCAGCTTGACTGACCGAAAGAATCATACTCAAAGATATCCAAAACATATCAATTCTTGACCAAGTTTTATGCGCGTGAGAGTAAAAAGTGAAATCTGTGGTAATCGGATTTTTTGTTCTCCACGCATCCACCAAATTAAGTTCTTCAACCATTTGCAAGAAGGAACTTGGCACTGTATTACGGTTTTTCTTTCTCTTCTGAGAATCATCGTATTTCTTATCCATTTTTATATCAAATACAGCATTGTAATCTCCCACAATACAGTACCTATCAGAATTAAATTCACTCAATTTGAGATACAGGGCTTGGTAAAATTTTTCTTGATTATCATTGGGAGCGTAGATGTTTCCTAATATTGTTTTAAGTCCGTTCAATTCAATTTCTACTATAATGATTCTTCCCTGGTCATCCGAATATAAACAATTTGACTTAATATGTTGAGAGACATAAATCGCAACTCCCTTCTTCTTTTTAGATGGATCACATGAAGAATATAAAACTCCTAACTTCTTATTTTCTAAATACTTCCGGTTATCATATCTAATATGAGTTTCTTGCAGACAGATAATTTGAGCATCTGATTTTCTCAACTGTTGAAATGTCTTCCTCCTTTTGCCAGGTTCATTTAAACCGTTTATGTTCAAAGAAAGTATTTTGGTACCCAGATTGGAATTCATTTTGGAAGATCCTTACTATCCGGTATATTGGCTAAGTCTTTCCTGCTCTGAAGTCTAGTCTTAATCTTTTCGTGCTTCTTTTTGGGAATCGCCCCCTCAAGAGATTTTTGGGAATTTTCTTGCTCCTGTTCTTCTCCTGAGTCAGATCCGTTAGATTTCACATGTTCATTCCAGAATTCTTCCATCTTTGCCTCTGTGGTGATGTTAAATCTCTTGGCTTGGAATGTGAAAAACAAACCTTGTGGAATCAGCCATCTGAATTGAATTTCATGTTGAATTAGCCAGGTGGACAACTTTTTGAATTTAAATCTCCGCTGTCTCACACTCCAAGGTATTTCTTTCAAAATTTTGACCTTAGTTTCTTTCCAGTTAAATTCACATTCTCTAGCTTTCCGAAGAATCCTTTCCGTCATTTCTGGGCGTGCAAACTTGACTTGCACCTCCCTAGGAAGTTTGTGTTTCCTTGTATAAGTTGAAGACACTCTTTTGGCCCAGAGGATGTCTTTTGGACCATCCTCCAGTAATTCTTCGTCATCAACCCTTAGAATATCCATAATTTTACAAATTAAGTCCTCCTCCTTCTCTTCAGGCAAGTTTTGAAAACGCAGGATCGTTGCCGCCTTTTCCATTTCTAATCGCATCACACGGTCTTCTAGCTCCAAAATTTCTGTTTGGTGTTCCCTGACTAACATGCCGGTCTGTCTATCACGTTCCTCCATTCTGTCGACCTTGGCTGTTAGTCCATGAACTTGCTGAGTGTTTGCCAATAATTGTTTTTGAAATTCTGCAAGTTGTTCATTTGTTTTTTTAACCTGATACATCAAGTCAGTTTTCAATCCCTCTAGAGCTTCTTGATTCTGCTTAAAGCCCGCAGTAACCATATTTTGTAGTTTTTCCAAGGCATCTTGTTGAACCGGTACTGAGCCTGCTGACCCTGCTGGGCCTGCTCTTGCTCCCCCAGCCGGGGGGGTACCTTGCAGAAATTTTTTAATCTTTGTTTCTGTCATGGTGGTTGGGCCTCCCAAAAAACAACTCAGAATAATAAATCTTCTACAAAATTAATACTAACAGTGCTAGGTCCAGTCAATATTCAATAACCGTCAATTCACCAATAATTCTTAAATTCTTAAATTCAATTGACAGCTTAAAAGTTTCAGATGCCTTGGGAAAGACAGTGAGAAAGACCAATAGAAATCATAAAGCAAGAAGGAATACCCAACCTGGGGAAAAAGCTAGATCAATCAAACAATTTAAAAAATATTAGGTTCAGTTAAATTGTTCTACTACTCTTATAAACATTTAAACCATTCACTTAGATCAGAAAATTAAACACAGAGCTCCCCAAGTTGCCCCCCAAAATCCCAGTCTTATCTTAACAGTTCTTTCTTCCTTCTTCTGCCTTCTCTCTTCCCTTCTTTCTTCTCTCTTCACTGCTCTATTATGCCCTTGTTTACACTATTCTCAGTCTTATTAAGTTGGCACTGTTCTCAGTCTTAATAAATTGATACTTCAAAGTTCTGAAAGAAGATAATTCAATAAGAGCAGTCTTAATAAGTTGGTATTTCAAGGCTCTGAAAAAAGGCAGTTCAATAAAAACAGAAGTACAGTTCAGAAGAGGCAAGAAAAGTTCCCAAAGTAACTTGGAGAGAGTAAATTATAATCCAAAAGGCACCCAAGATCTTCAATAGAGCGTAGCCACAGCTATAGCTGCTAAAAACTACAGCCCTACCCTTTTAAACCGCCTGCAGTTAACTCTGAGACCCAAAGACACAGTTCAGACAGAAGAAGGAGAGATCCAAGGTGGCTAAGAAAAAAGTATGTTGTAATCCAAAAGGCACCCAAAATCTTCAATAGAGCGTAGCCACAGCCGTAGCTGCTAAAAACTACAGCTCTACCCTTTTAAACAGCCTGCAATTGACTCTAAAACACGGAAGCACAGGGGACAAGGCTAATCCTTGCCACAAACAAAAATAGAACCTATCCTGGAAAAAAAGCCGTTCTTCAAAAACGATTGCTTAAAGAGGGGAAGGGAAACCAAGAACGGAGGAGGCCAGGAAAAGTCAAAGTCAAGGTGGGGGAGATTTCACAAAGATACCGTCCAGATTCAGGCCGATTTCAGCACTTTCTAAACTTCCGCTTCAGTCCCTCTTCGGCTCGAATCGGCCATTGCAGCTCGCCCTCAGTCTCTCCCCCAATCGCCCCCACCAAATCCAGCAGGAAAAAAAAAAAGAAAGAAAGAAAAAAAAGAAAAAGAGAGCCCGACCAACTCGTCTCGGCTCGTCTCGCCCCCAAATTACTTCTCCCCCCTCAGAAATAGAACGTTTTAATTCCGCTCACTCACCACGCCGCTCAGCCGATCTACTAAAAAGTTAAAAAAGGAACTGCGTGTCTCGCTCTCGCTCTCGCTTTCGCCCGAGCGCTCGCACTCCGCCATTTGCCGCCGCACGCTCACCAACTCCACCTCACTCCCACTGCTCCAAAACGAAACCGCTCACTGGCGGGCTTGTTTTAAGTTCTTCTTCAACAGCTTGCAAGAGAGCCAAACGACACGAAGAATGAAGACACCAACATAGGAAAACACCTTTCTTGGTAAGCTGGAAGGAGTTTGCGTTTCCTCTCCGCTCCCCTTTCCGGCGGCACAGCTGGGCACATCAGTGTTGGTTGGGAAACGGCCAAGGGGGAAGCCGGTCCTGGGGGAGAAACCTTCGTCCCTCCCTCACATCCAGCAGCCCCCCAGACTTCGGAGCGTCTCAGACTGCTCCGTAAGGGGTGTCCACAATAGTGGGCCCCCTCAATCTCCCACCAAACAGAACACCCTCCCCGAGCACCGAGAAGGAGTCCGCTTCACTCCGCCATCTTGCCGGAAGTCAACACATTACCATCCTATGCATATCTACTTGGAAGGAAGCCATATTGATGTCAATGGGACTAACTTTCAAGAAAAGATGTTTTATTTATATTGATCAAAAACTGAGGGCTGCTCCTCATACCACTTATTTTTAAATTGGTCCCAAAATTACCGTCTTATGCCTGCACTTTCCTTTTTGGCATTTGTACTTATATTCCCACAAACGCTACTTCTGCTGCAAAAGTTTAACTGTTTTGCTATTAGGAGGCAAAAATTTGGCCAGTGTGTGGAAGTTCAGCATGCTTATGGTAGCTGCAGGTCTACAAAGCAAACTTTTTTCTCAAGAATAACCAGAATAGCTTTTTGTACACATACTTTCCCCATAGAATTATAAGAAGCCAGTTTGGTGTAGTGGTTAAGTGTGCGGACTCTTATCTGGGAGAACCAGGTTTGATTCCCCACTCCTCCACTTGCACCTGCTGGAATGGCCTTGGGTCAGCCATAGCTCTGGCAGATGTTGTCTTTGAAAGGGCAGGTGCTGTGAGAGCCCTCTCAGCCCCACCTGCCCCACAGGGTGTCTGTTGTGGGGGAGAAAGGTAAAGGAGATCGTGAGCCGCTCTGAGACTCTTCGGAGTGGAGGGCGGGATATAAATCCAATTTCTTCTTCTTCTTCTTCTTCTTCTTCTTCTTCTTCTTCTTCTTCTTCTTCTTCTTCTTCTTCTTCTTCTTCTTCTTCCCTTCCTTCTTCCTCCTTCTTTCTTTCTTCTTCTTCTTTCTTCTTCTTGTGTGCCTTCTGTAGGGTTAAGTCTTTGATGTCCAGCCCTGTTTTAGTCTTTGTTCCAATTGTCCCTTTCAGTTTATCTTCTATCACTTGTATTTGACCTCATTTGTATCAGGCCTCATTTACCATTTTTTTAAACAAGTGGGTAGTATCGTAAAACTTAATTTACCTGTAATGTTTGCCAGGTCATCTCTTCTAGAGCAAAGTATTAGGGTTTCCTGAATCCATGCTAAAATAAAATGCAGTGGAAACCCTCTTAGCTACTAATAGCTGTGACCTATGAGTTAGACGGGTGCATTTTTAGTCTTCTACATACTCTAATCTCCAGGTACATTAAGATGGGAGACAAAGAAGTAGAGTACCATCCCAATTTCCGCCTCATTCTGCACACCAAATACTTCAACCCTCACTACAAACCAGAGATGCAGGCTCAATGCACATTGATCAACTTCCTCGTCACCAGGGATGGACTGGAAGACCAGCTTTTGGCTGCTGTGGTGGCAAAGGAAAGACCTGACTTAGAGGAACTGAAGGTATTGTTATCAGAAAAATGATGTGTGGCAAGAATTTTGGGGTGGCTATACTTTCACTAATTCCAAAAGAAACCAGATGGTTTAAGGCAGGGGTGGCCAAACTTGCTTAACATAAGAGCCACATAGAATAAACGTCAGATGTTTGAGAGCCACAAGGCAAGAAGGCAGGCAAATAGATGGAGGAGGGAGAGAGAGTTGGAAAGAAAGCAAATTTAACTTTGAATGCAGTCTCCAAGCCACCGGCTGGCTTGGCTTGGAGAAGTGATTTAAAGAGAGAAATGCCTTCTCCAAGCTGGCCAACAGGGTGGTGAGGGCTTCAAGAGCCACATAATATGTGCGAAAGAGCTATATGCGGCTCCCGAGCCACAGTTTGGCCACCCCTGGTTTAAGGTGAAGCTTTGAATCTACTGCCCCGAATAACTTGCTACATACAAACAGGGTACAGATTGGGAAATCACAGCAATTTCCTCATCATGTAGCTCTCATATCTAACACAAGCAGTCAGATGAACAGCAGATGTTATTTTAGAACATGTGAGATGCTGATAGACAAAGAAAACTATTTCCATATAAAAATATGTTCCAATAGCATGCTGCTGAGTAATTAAAGGGTGGAATGGGCAAGTCTGAGATAAAGCAAATGCGGATCTTCAAGACCTGTAGTCAATGCTGGGATGGGACGGGGGAGCTGCACCTCCACCCCACCTAGGGAGAATACCTTCCTGGTTGAGTTGAAAGGAGATTTTCTTTCCTTTTCTGGGATGGTTATGGACATACTGAAAACATCGTTGAGAAAAACCCATTTGTGGTTAATGCAGTCTCTCAAGTAGGCATGAGTTTTAAATGGAACATCATCATTTATTTTATTTATAAACTGCTTCTACATCCTAACTCTGCCCTTAAGTTGTTGCCATTATCACATTACAGCATTGCACAATGAGTGAAAATACATAGGATGATATAACACCTTGCTTTCCCACCCAGTGATAACCCTGATGCTGGGCTCGAACACACTTACAGGGAGAGCACAAACTGAGCCGGCTTCATGTTCTTTGTTGCATTTTCACCCTTCCTCGGTTCCCATAGGGCCATTAGACATTGTTAGACTTTATAGAAGGTTTGTAGTCATTCACATGGCTGCCAGCATAAGGCAGCAGCATGCTGATTTGTACATGCTGTTTGGTGTAGTGGTGAAGTGTGCGGACTCTTATCTGGGAGAACCGGGTTTGATTCCCCACTCCTCCACTTGCACCTGCTAGCATGGCCTTGGGTCAGCCATAGCCCTGGCAGAGGTTGGCCTTGAAAGGGCAGCTGCTGTGAGAGCCCTCTCCAGCCCCACCCACCTCACAGGGTGACTGTTGTGGGGGAGGAAGGTAAAGGAGATTGTGAGCCGCTCTGAGACTCTTCGGAGTGGAGGGCGGGATATGAATCCAATATCTTCATCTACCTCACAGGGTGACTGTTGTGGGGGAGGAAGGTAAAGGAGATTGTGAGCCGCTCTGAGACTCTTCGGAGTGGAGGGCAGGATATAAATCCAATATCTTCATCTACCTCACAGGGTGACTGTTGTGGGGGAGGAAGGTAAAGGAGATTGTGAGCCGCTCTGAGACTCTTTGGAGTGGAGGGCGGTATATAAATCCAATATCTTCTTCATCTTCTTCTTCTACATTATTCCGCCATGTTCAACTGAGATTCTTCATCCAAATTACTGGGTTTAATAATCCTTGTGCTGAGAGGATCACCTGTTAGATCAGCTTAAATCATTCAAAGATTATGTTTTATATTGTAGAAATGCATTTTATTTTCCTGCCTTACCTTGAGGGTGGGGACTTGTAGCTCTTCTTGGAAAAAAATCCATCTTTGAAAGAATGAGAAGAGAAATGAATATCTAAATCCCAACCCCTTCCTCTTGTCGCTGGATTAGGCCACTCTCACGAAACAACAGAATGAATTTAAGATCAGCCTGAAGGAACTTGAAGATTCCTTACTGGCCAGACTCTCTGCTGCATCAGGGAACTTTCTGGGGGACACGGCCTTGGTAGAGAATCTTGAGACAACCAAGCGAACAGCTATGGAGATAGAGGAAAAGGTAAGCAAGGTGCCACCGCTGTAACTCTGAGAGCACTGTAACTGGTAAGAGGTGTTTGTGGAGTACCAGCCCTGGCAACAAAGGGAAGACCTGGAGGGTGGTTTTCTGGATACTGACATTGTGGAGTGTTGAAGACTGTGCTCGCTCTCTCTCTTTCTTAGGTGAAAGAAGCTAAGATTACTGAAGTGCGAATTAATGAAGCTAGAGAGAACTACAGGCCAGCTGCAGAAAGGGCATCCTTGTTATATTTTATACTGAACGACCTCAACAAAATTAATCCCATCTATCAGTTCTCTCTAAAGGTAATGGAACAGGCCAATTTGCTGCATCATTAACTACATTTGTGTAAGAGAGTCATTTCAGCCTTTGTTAGCACATCTACAGAGTCCCTCAGGCCATCTTGCATTGATACTTGGTAGCCTTCTATGCTAATAACGGTTGATTGGATTGGATTCTTGTAGCTTGCCTGTATGGCAGGGGCTATTGGATGACTGCTATATTGAAGAATAAACAGATTAAAAGCCTGGTGTTGACGTTAAGGCTTATCTCATGTTGTGGATAAAGACAACTGCCCTGTCTGTGTGGCTTTTAATAAAATGCTGAAAAGCACAGTCACCGTCTAAGTCTGAACTTCTTTTTTGCCAGGCATTCAATGTAGTCTTTGAGAAAGCCATCCAACGTACTCTTCCAGCAGATGATGTAAAACAACGGGTGATCAACCTAACAGATGAGATCACATACTCTGTCTTTATGTACACAGCTCGAGGACTGTTTGAGAGAGACAAACTCATATTTTTAGCCCAGGTTGCTTTTCAGGTAAGGAGATTTAAATGCTGGTACTGACTTAAAGTAATGGAAATTTCTGTTTTCATGTCTTGGGAGTTAGGCAGCATCCCTTCTGCTTCACGATAATAATAATCATTAATAATTATCATATGGCATTGTGTGTAGTATAGCCAGGAGATCTGAAGATTATCTGGCAGCCTTAAATTATAACGGTTTTCACGTTATGCAACACTAGTTGGTGAGCTAGATTTATTTTTTAGGCTGAGAGAGCTTTGAAAGAGCTATGATTGACCCAAAGTCACCCAGCAGGCTTCAAGTGGAGGAATGCAGAACTGGACCCAGTTCTTCAGATTAGAGTCTGTCACTCTGAACCGCTATACCATGCTGGCTCTCTTGCATGGTAATCAGTGCGGCAGAGGCAACACTTTATTAGCTGCTCCTTTATTCTTACTTCACTACCTTGGAAAAAGTGCTAACAGTCAATGAGAGATTAAATATCAACTAGAGCAGAAGCAGAAAAGTATTATAAGACAAAGTATAGCAAAGAAGGAAGGGAAGATTTGTGGGAGAAAGCTCCTGGTCAATGAAGATGCAACAGGAAAGATAATATCCAACCAAGTCAGGTCAAAGCAGAAAGCTGAGTCCACCCAACAATAAAATCAATAGGCAAGAAAATAGCTTAGGCAGCGCAATCCAACTGTGTTCAAAATAGGGACAGGTAGTCCCTTAAAGACCAAGCTCTCTGTAGTAGATGTACATTGACTGTTGAGGTTAGTGCTCAGGAGTCATCAGATTTTAGGGTCCCACTACACAGAATGCCACATTTGGCCTCATAAGACTCCAGAGTCGGACTTCCTGCTGATAGTATCCATGTACTAGCCTTTGGGATCTTCTTGATGGCTTCTGTACAGTCATACACACGTGTACTGCGTGTGTGCTGAACCCAACATTGGAATCTTCTAGAGCTATCCCTAGAGCTATCCCAATCGGTACTTAACAAGCTAAGGATTTTTGCGCTCACCCCAGTAGGCATGCGCAGGAACCCCACCACACATCCGTCAGGAACCCCACCACACATCCCCACACATCTTCTGACTGCCGCTCTGATCGGTCGATCTCCTCGCTCCAGCCAGTACTTTTCGTTGAATGTCCCCCTTTTTTCAAATAGTCTTTTCCTATTTGTCATCTATACTCTCTCTCTCAAAAAAAGCAAAACAAAAAAACCAGAGAGAGAGAGGAAAGTGGAAGACTTTACTTTCCTCAGCTCTTGGACCACCCCCCCCCCCTTCTCGTCGCCTTTCCTCAGACCTCAACAGCGGGCACCTATCAGTGGCAATGAAGGCAGCTCTCCCTTCGTCCGCTGCCCCCCACCCCGTCTCTGTTTTTCACTTGGGTTAAGCAGCAGGGGTGGTGTCTACATGGGGTGCACCCTGTCCAAGCAGCCTTTTCATGGCCCCTGCTCCGAGGACCTTTTGATTGAGTCCTGCAATTTGGAGCCTCCCATAGGTATTGGGTGCCTTACTGCCCACCGTACTGGCTGTGGGCAACTGCAACCAGACTTGTTCTGATTGACACTGAGAGGAGGGACTTCACAAATCTCCCCAGCCAACTGGGGAGGCTCTGCCATTGACTCCAAATGCTGGCGCCTCTCCCCATCCTTTGGACACTCAGTTGCAGAGCCAACTTCAACTGCCTCCCCACTGACTAACTTACACTGAACATCAGACAGTCTCTGCTTTTGCCATCGGAAGACCTTTAAGTCTATGGCGACAACATAAAACTACTAGACTATCTATACCCTGACATTTTCTTTGGCCTCTGCCCATGCCGTATCGTTTCCACTCAACACATGGCTGCATTAACGCTTCCTGTCTCCAACTGCAGTGCTACAACCCACAAAGAATTTTGATCTATGCCTATCCGTACTCCAAATGCTTCCCCTTGGTTGGATCATGCTTGTCCGATGCATGAACTCGACCTGAGCTCACACTCACTCACCTGAACCAAATTCAGGGATTCCGACATTTTCCCCTCTCTCCAGAGGTGTCCTTTCGCTTGAAAGTAGTGTCTGAGTTCCTTCTTAACTCTGACACTTCTTTCTGGCCCTCTTTTCCTATATAGGCAACTGATGAGGGGCTCTGTTCTCCAGATGTCAAAATGGTCCTCCCCCTTTTTTTGTTTCCTCTTTCAGGAGATCAAAACCCACAGAAGCGACACTTCTGTGTCATTACAGTAAAAACTGTTACATTACAGTAAAACTGTTCAGTTCAATCAAACATTAATTAAACATTGACCTTCATCTCCCATAACTCCTCACCCTTTGGCCAGACAGTCCTCTATTCAATTTTCAGGTAGGTACTCCAGCATCTCAGGTGAGATCCTCAGTAAAATACTAGTATAGTCTGACATACTTCACTGGTAGCTGATGTATTTTTTCTATAATAACCAACTTTACCTTAGAGCTGCCAGCACTCTCCAGCCGTTTTCCCTCCAGCTTGTCAGTCACATGTGTGTGGGACTGTACAGAAGCCACAAAGATAAATAGGCTGCTTACCTGTAATTGATGATCTTTGAGTGGTTTTCTGTGCAGTCACGCGCACACACCCCCAGCCCTCCCCGCTGCTGGCACCTTTCAGTATTCTCATTCTTGGAACCTGCCAGCAACAGTCAAAGGAACTGAGTGGGACATGCTCTTCCCTCAGTTTTGAGCATGTACAGAGCATGCTCACTCCCCAGGCCTGAGGAGAAAGCATTCCAAAATGGCTAGGGATATCTTTATAAGATTCTGATGTCAGGTTTGGAGCAGGCACAGTACTCATATGTATGTGCACAGAAAGCCACTTGAAGATCATCAGTTACAGGTAAGCAATCTGTTTTTCTCCTGTCAACAGTAAACCAGGAAGAGAACTTACTGGGATACAGCTGCTATTCCACCAATGGTTTCCAAAGGAAGTGTGGAAATACAGCCTTAATTTCATACCTTCTGGTTTCACTCCAGGTCCTGTTAATGAAGAAAGAAGTGAATCCAGTGGAGCTGGACTTTCTCCTGCGCTTTCCTTTTAAAGCTGGATTAGCCTCTCCAGTGGATTTCTTATTAAGTCAAGGATGGGGTGGAATTAAGGTTTGTTTGAGAAGTCATTTTATCCTGCTTTTTTAAATCTTTTGACACTTCTGTGCAGCAGTAAATATCCAAAACTGATGAAAAAAATATCAGACTGTGATTAGATACAGCAAGCTTAATGTGCATGCACTATGCATCCATTCAGTGAAAAGTCACTATGTTCTCATTTTATCTCATGTTTGTGTAAACCATTCATTTAACGGAGCAGTTCCTTAATATTGTCGCAAGAGAGCAAGCTTCCTACAACAGAGGTTTGGCTCCTCTGTGGATATGCTTACAAAATGCAGATTTCACTCCTTTCCCTTCCTCCAGCAAAGTCCAAAATGCTCATGCGTGGGGGGGGAGTGTCAGAGAACACATAGGCAAAAAGCCACACAACCTAGGGAGAAGCAGAGAGAACAGTATGAATTATCCCCACTTTTCCACCAGTGGAGATTTTTCTGAAGCAAGAGGCTGTAGGAGAGAAGGAAAGAAAGGCTGTTTTTCTCTCCATTCCCTTGTTCCTAGAACACACATTTTTTAAAAAAAATCTATGAGAGGCCCTGGCCACTGGCATCAGTTTTGCAGGGGGTGCAGGTGAAAGGGAAGGTGGCAAAAATCCATGTTCACAATCAGTCATAACATTAATATGTGAAGCATTCACCAATGTGGAACACTCCATGTCTTTAATAAAAACTAATGTTTAGAGTTATACTTTTACAATAGTACAAATCACGGTTATCCACCAATGATTAGAATCAGCATTAAAAATGACCATGTTTCATGCTATTTTAGCAGAAATCAAATCAGAGGTTTTGGACCCTATTTCCCCAGCCATCCCCACAATGCAAGGTTTTTGCCCTAAGGAGACATATAGTGCAAGTGCTTTCTGCATTGCATCTTCACAATTTCACTCCACCCTCCTCTCGCCATCTATAGATCCTGTTATTTCACTTTAACCGGTAGAAGACACCACCCTAGCAATTCAAGCAGGTATTGGCAGAATACTGGAGGAGAAGGCTCACTGGTATGAATGGAAAATATGTGTTGTTAGAGAGTGAATGACCTTTTACTTATTAAGCAGATTTACAGGCTGCCTTTCCAGAGGGCCACTGGAAGCCGCTTACAACATAAAAAGCAAACAATAAAAGCATAACATCACCTTTAAAAACCATTCTAAAAACCCAGCCGTAAAATGGTTGATAATCCCCCAAGAAACTCAGCATAGGGAATCTCCTATCAGGTGTAATAGAAAAAGGTAGCATTAGGTAGACACACTGATGTAACTGGGGATATGAGATACCAGCACTAGAGCCTCGGTTCTTGTACTCTCAGGTTCTCTCTGAAATGGATGAATTCAAGAACTTGGACAGTGATATCGAAGGTTCTGCTAAGCGGTGGAAAAAGTTTGTAGAGTCTGAGACTCCTGAGAAGGAAGTATTCCCCAAGGAATGGAAGAACAAGACAGCTCTGCAGAAGCTGTGCATGATGCGATGCATGAGACCAGACCGCATGACTTATGCCGTCAAGTATGTATTATGCTCTTTCGAGAACTTGGAGAAAAGGAGAGGCTAGGATTCTCACACTCAGGAATTAAGACATAGGAAATAGGAATGCATTGAGATACTCCAGTGACACGCTATAATACGGGCAGTGCATTCTCAAGTCTAATTTAAAATGCCGATGAAGAAACCTGTATCTTCTACAGTACACACAGGCATAGATCTCATATGGATTCATTCTTAATAAAGGGATACATCTCAGTTATGGAGTTGATGGGCAGTAGATTCAGGATGTGCAATTTACTACCAGTGGACATAGTGACGGCCCTGAGCCTGGATGACTTTAAAAGGTTAGAGAGATGAATGAAGGATAAGTCCATCAATAGCTCGTAGCCTTGGTGCTAGTAGCTACTGATGGACAATAAACCTCTGAATACCAGTGCCAGGAGGCAACATCAGGGGGAAGACCTTAGGCTCTTTGCCCTGCTCATTGGCCTTTAAGGACTGCTGGTTGGGCACTGGGTGGACTAGGCTGCTGGACTAGATGGACTCCTGGTGTGATCCAGCCACAGGTCTTATGTTTTTATGCATCTTGAAGATCCTAGAAAGCTGGAACAGACTTTTAAGTACACATATTCTCAAGTATTAGCTGTGACCTGGATAGCCCAGGCTAGCTTGATCTTATCAGATCTTGGAAGCTAAGCAGGGTTGACCCTGGCTAGTATTTGGGTTGGAGACCTCCATGGAATACCCAGGCATACATGGAGGCAACTTGAGTCCTATTGACAGCCTACGAATTATTCACTCAATGATAATTCTTTATCCAGTGAGGAGGAATGCTTGATTCAATGATCAAGTCAAAACAAACTCAGGTTTCTGTTCTGAGAGGGGAGATTTCAAAAGGCATTACCTCAGCTCATTCTCTTCCTCTCTCATTCCTTCAGCTCTGTTTTGAGTTGTAAATTGGTTATTCACAAAAGAGCAAGCCTGACTAATAGAATAGTTTTCATATCATTAAAGAAATCTTCCTCGAGTAATCAAGGTTGCCGCCCTAGCTACGATGCTCACCCGAACCATTTCAATCCCTATATATTTTTCTCAGGAACTTTGTGGAGGAGAAGATGGGAAGTAAATTTGTGGAAGGACGAAGTGTTGAATTCTCCAAGTCCTATGAAGAAAGCAGTCAATCTACACCAATATTCTTTATCCTCTCTCCAGGAGTTGATCCACTAAAGGATGTGGAAGCACTCGGTAAGCCCATAACCAATCTTCAATAAGTGACCAGCAACACATGAGAATGAAAGTACCACTTTCTAATTCTAATAATTCTCCTAGGTCAAAAGCTGGGCTTCACCATAGACAATGGAAAAATCCACAATGTGTCCCTAGGACAAGGACAAGAGGTTGTGGCAGAAAATGCTCTCGATGTGGCTGCAGTCGAAGGGCATTGGGTTATTCTTCAGGTATTAAAATGACAACTAGTCTCCTCTTGACTTCACCTTACAGCTTTGTCTGGTGTACTACACTGGCTTCAGGCTTCCCTTGCATTCTGCATTCATGACTTGTATTTTCTTAGGTAACTAATATACTTTTCTATAGTAATTACTTCTAACCTGATCTAGAAATGATCTGCAGTAAACTGATGCATTTCCCTGCCATATGTTGGACCTCCAAAATATAAAACAAAACTAGGCCCAAAAACAAGCCGATGATGATGCTAGCGGTGTATGGCAGAGTCTGGAGACCAAGAACACTGCTGCAGTCTTCACACAGCTGCATTAAGGCCCTTCCCTCATCCTCCACCCTTCCAGTGTACTATTCATAGTGTGAAGGCACTGGTGCACAGCAGTGACATCATTGACCTCAGACGGCATTAAAAAAAATCGGAGTCTGAAGCAGGAGCTTAGTGCAGTGAGGGCTGGAAGTTGTTTGAAGCACAAAGGATTTTTCAGCCAGTCCACCAAGCCCCTCACTCCACTCCTACCCCTATTTAGACTATTGCTACATGCTGCCTTCAGAACACTACTGGAAAAATGTTTGAATAGCATATGACATCAGCAAGGCCCACAACATCCAGGTAAGTCTGAGCTAATAGCTGGAACAACCCAGAATGTACAGCTGTATCATAGCAGGGCAAGTGATGGATAATGACTGAAATTGGGTCATATTTCCTATTCAAGTAGATCAAGGCAATGTTAATGTAGCTCTGCAGTCACATTATGGAACCTTGATTCTGAAGGAGTTAAATTTCATTAGCAGCAAACAACATTGTGGCTTTGCATACCCTTCATAGAACATACATCTGGTAGCCAAGTGGCTGAGCACACTGGATAAGAAAGTTGAACGCTACAGCACCGGCAGCCACAATGATTACCGAGTCTTCATGAGTGCCGAGCCAGCTCCCAGCCCGGATGCTCATATTATCCCTCAGGGACTCCTGGAAAATGCCATTAAAATCACCAATGAACCTCCAACAGGCATGTATGCCAATTTACACAAAGCCCTGGATCTCTTCACACAGGTAAGCAAGCCCTGTTTGGCTTCAAGTCCATTCCCATTCCCAATCACAGGAACTGCAATTGGTTTTCTCTTGTCTCCTTAAAAAAGTCAGCTCCAAAAAATGATCGCTATTATTTCCCTGTATTCTGGGATACTTGACTCACATTTGCTGATAGTGGTTTGACGTCAGATTAGGTTATCTGATTCTGGGAAAATGTTAGGCTCCTCTAAACTTTTCAAAGCTGGTGAAGCACAAATGCAACAAAATTATTTCTAGGCTGAGAGGCACGATGTGGCTGTAGGACAGAAACATATATGGTTTGGGCTAAAACTATAAGCCTACACTAGCCTGTTCTGTCATCGGATTATGTATGAGCAGCATCTTGTAAATCCTGTGGGCTGGATCACATAAAAAAAAAAAATGGTGCATAGAAGCATGACTTTTCCACCTGCCCCTTCTCTTACGGCAGCCCAAGTGTCCCCAAAATGCTACTCCTGGGAGAGGGACCCTTAGCAGCAAAAGGAGGACTGGCAAAAATCACCTCCCTTTTTGCATGTGCAAATATCAATCAGTTTCTTCAAGCAAACTATAGTAAGCAGACTAATGTATACAAATATGAATTCTCATACCGCCAACCTGCTGGTCTTGCATGGAAATTTTTCCCAGACTGCCCACCATTACCACTACTATCAAGGAAGGAACAGGGGGCAAAAGGCCTAAGGAGCAAAGAATCTGGAAGCAAAGGGGCAGTCACACAAGATACTGCTAGTCATATTCACAGAGACTGTGCCCAAGCCACAAACGCTACAGCTAGCTTTAATGGCAGCCTTCTTACCTACCTCTTCCTTCTAGATTGTGTGTGTTTCTGATGTACTAATTCCAGATTAAAGTAATTTGCTGGTAGGCTTCCAGCCTGCTTCTGGATCCCTGTCCAGAGTCACTGGATTGGATCCAACAAATTTTCCCAAAGGTGAAAAGGGAAGAGGGGATCCTATTTGGCCACCAAATAAGAAGATATTGGATTTATACCCTGCCCTACACTCTGAATCTCAGAGCCTCAGAGTGTTAACAGTCTCCTTTACCTTCCCCTTCCCCACAACAGACACCCTGTGAGATAGGTTGGGCTGAGAGAGCTCTCCCAGAAGCTGCCCTTTCAAGGGCAGCTCTGCGAGAGCTATGGCTGACCCAAGGCCATTCCAGCAGCTGCAAGTGGAGGAGTGGGAAATCAAACCTGGTTCTCCCAGATAAGAGTCCGCACACTTAACCACTACACCAAAGAGGCCATGCTGGTATCATAGCACCTGTATTAATAAAAGCTATGTGGAATGGTGTGGAGGCTGAACTGAGGACAGTTAGGTGAGCATGGGTGGGAAAAGTTGGTTGGAGCCAAGTCTTCAAATGTGACAAATCCCCTCCCCCCAATGTATGGTGACGTTCCTTCTTGTATAAAAACACAGATTTTATATTTTTGCACCCTCATTTAGGATACACTGGAAATGTGCACCAAAGAAATTGAATTCAAGTGCATCCTCTTTGCCCTCTGCTACTTTCATGCAGTGGTGGCAGAACGGCGAAAATTTGGAGCTCAAGGATGGAACAGGTCTTACCCCTTTAACAATGGAGATCTCACCATTTCTGTCAATGTATTGTTTAATTACCTCGAAGCCAATGCAAAGGTAAGAATGCACTGACTAGATCGTTTGCGTGGCAAAACAATGTCAACCAGTAACCCCAGGGGTCTGATCAATGAACTGCCTTCGTTTAGCCAAGATCTTTGAGGAAACTGAGAACCGTTATTCGGTCACCTGCTAGTGTCATCCCAAGGTGGTGGTGGGGAGGGTTCATTCCTCCATGATGAGTTGGGTGTCTCTTCCTAGGTTCCCTGGGATGACTTGCGGTATCTTTTTGGTGAAATCATGTATGGGGGGCACATCACTGATGACTGGGATCGCAGACTATGCAGAACTTACCTGGGTGAATACATCCGTCTGGACATGTTAGAGGGAGAGATGTTCCTGGCGCCAGGATTCCTCATACCACCCAACTCTGACTACAAGGTGAGAAGAGTGGGAATTATTCTGACAACCTGCTGAGCTGAAAGTCATCTTGGGGCAAGGGCAGTGATGTGGTCTATGCAAGAGATATGCCTCGTGAGAAATTAAGGTCTGGAGAAAGAAGTAGCCTCTCAGTTAGTTGTAGGGTTCAGTATGGAGAACAAGGAAAAGCAGATGATGGCAAAAGGCAGCACTGCAGATAGGCATGGGATAAAGATGTTATACTGGAGGGTAAGCTTTGACAGAACTCCCTGGGGAAACAGCCAAGAGAGAGGCAGAAATTGTTAGAAGTACACAGTGAACTGGAAGACAGCATAGTTAAGGAAGTGTTGACTGAACTACACAGATGAAATACCTGCTGAGAAGTAACTAATAACATGTAATATCTCCATTTAATAAATATTTTATAGGGATATCATGAATATATCGATGAGAATCTTCCGCCAGAGAGCCCTTACCTGTATGGGCTTCACCCTAATGCTGAAATTGGCTTCCTCACAGTCACCTCAGAGAAACTTTTCCGCACTGTGTTAGAAATGCAGCCCAAAGAGTCAGATGCTGGAGGAGGGACTGGGGTGTCCAGAGAGGAAAAGGTAGGGAAAGTGCCACCCTTTTCTTCTGAAGTGGCTCTCTAGTACCTTGTTGCTGTTTGGGTTCTTGTAACATTGCATTTTGACTGTGTGCAATAAGCTTGCCCTGACGGAAGAGTTACAAGTCCATTCCACCATGAAAGCCACGCTTGGCTTTCTTTGAGCCAAAAGGAAATTTGGGATATTCTGCTCTGAAGGTCATTCTCCTGCATATCTGTTGTTCTAGTGATTTTTGAAAAAATTATTTTGCAGAACATGTTTGGAACATTATCCATTACAAAATATATGTTTGGTCTTTTGTAATCACAGGTCAAATCTGTCCTAGATGAAATCATGGATCGGCTTCCAGAACCCTTCAATATGGTAGAAATCATGGCAAAGGCACAAGAAAAGACCCCATATGTGGTGGTTGCCTTCCAGGAATGTGAACGCATGAACATCCTTACTAGTGAAATTAGACGTTCTCTGAAGGAATTAAACCTGGGATTGAAGGTAGGTACCTATTATGCAATTGCTAGTACTGTACTGGAACAACAAATTTAATGGTCAACTGACTTAGAAACGGCTTGGGGCATCTCTCAAGTAGCTCTACAGACTAACTCATCCGATCTCTGATTTTCGTCTCCCCTGGTACTCTAGCTAAAGGACACTTTTACCTAGTAGACTATGATACATTTATTTTCTAAAATATTATTTTCCCAGCCAAAATATTGCATATGCCAGTGTTTGTGTACACCTGAAAACTGAGAGGTGCTTGCTACTTGCTCAGATTTAATTCATACTTACAAGCAGGTAGTTTACAAATTTTCTTATAACATTTACATCCTACCTTACCTTGTGGCTCAAGTCAACTATGCAATTCAGAGCAAAAGAAATTCACTGCCTGGAGGCATGAACATTCTAGCACATTCTCTACATCAGGTTGGACATATGCTGGATTTGATTTTGGGGGTAGGGACACATGTGGACCTGGTAGCCGTGAATGCAGTTCCATTGTCAGACCACTTTGCTCTGAAGATCCAACTGGGGATGCAAAACCCTGCCTGTTTAGGTGGTGAGCACATTTTTGCTTAATGGACCCAGAGCAGCTTCAGGAAGCTCTGGTGGATCCAATGCCCCGACAGGTTGTTAGATGAGCAGGTGAAGGATTGGCATTTGCGACTCTCCACAGCCATCGATGACATCACTCCTGGGGTCCTCTCCATTGCCGCACCAAAGCAGCTCCATGGCGCACTTTGGAGCTGCGAAGGATGAAGTAGCAGCTGAGATGACTAGAGCGAATGGGGCAGCATACTCATGACAAAGAGGCTACAGCTTCTTATAGAATGCTTATGAAGGTCTATGCAATGGCAGTGAAGTCTGCTAAGGAGGAGTTCTATGCAGCCTCCATTGCAGCTGCAAAGTTGCACCTGGCTCAGATATTTAGAACAATTTTGTCTCTAAGTCCATTGCCATCAGGCAAACAAAACAGGGGACTAGACATTGGCTGTAAGGCTTTTGTGACCTATTCTATGGCTAAAGTCTTGTCTCTCTGCCATGATCTTCTGGCCAGAATTGATACAGTAAGGGAACTGGAAGCCCCTTGTCCATCTTCAGGTCCAATTTTGGACCACTTCAGCTGACTCTCTTGGGAAGATGTTGACAGGATCCTGTCAGCTCTGAAGCCAACTTCCTGTCTCCTTGACCCATGTCCATCCTGACTGATTAAAGCACGTGGGGTAGGCATTTGGGACTCTCTGGGCGAAATTGTCAACTTGTCCCTTTCTTCTGGGACTTTCCCAGAGGGTTTGAAGGAGGCAGCGATTCGCCCACTTTTGAAAAAGCCAACACTGGACCCTATGATGCAAGTGGATTTTTATTGATTGATTTAATTGCCTTTATTATAATTGTTTAATGATGTTGTAATCCGCCCTGAGTCCGCTTGTGGGATAGGGCAGAACATAACTCTCCTAAATAAATAAACACATTATTGGGGGCAGGGTTTACAAGAAGCAGACTGGTTTCAAGGTGATAACTTAGCTGTGCTTCACTCCCGCTCCTTCTTATAGGCAGGGCTTTGTGTTCTGGCCCCCTGGAGAATCTGAAGGCAATACTGCTGCTGACCAGCTGGGGAAACCCCACTGGCTCTAAGGGCCAAGGCAGCTGAGCCCACATACAGCAGCTCACAGAAACTGGATAAGTACTTTGCCATTGGAACTGTAAGGCCAAAAGTTCCTCATCCAGCAAAAATGGATTACTAGAAGTCAAACTGGCAATCTTTAATTTTCTGAACAAAAACTGTTCTCATACGAGAACAATTTTTTAAAACCCCAACATGCTGGTGTTTAACTCCCCATAAGATTCATTTCTCTTAAAAGCAAGCATCGCCTTTCTGCTGGCATGGTTGCAAAGAAATAAGGACTTACTGGCACTGCTGATGGGACTGTAAATTTATCAAAGAATTCTGGCTACTAGTGGTAAACCAGATTTTTAACGTAACTCACTACAAAGTTCCATTTGACATCGAGCATCTGGTATTGAAGCAATGGCAATTCTGTTCTCCTTGTCCGTCTAATCTTTTGGTAGAAAAGCTCTGTGTTGCCATTGATTCTGCCAGTGCTGTCGTTGCTAAATTTTGGAAGTGTGATAAAAGGCTCACAGTGTCAGATGGGTTATGAAATTGAAGGAGTTTTGTGTGATGGATAAACTTGCAGATTCTATATTGCAAAATGAATTCGACCCATAGTCATTGTCCTTTGCAACTGTTTGGTTATCTGTTTTGGAATTTCTATCATCTAAACAAGAATTCAAATCCACAGCAGATGCCATCAGTATAATTATTAGGTTCTTGTGGCTTCTGTTCCTATGTACCAATGTATCTTTGTTACACTGCCAATTTTTCCATATATCACTTTTAAGGTGTATTCTTACTATATTGTTATTGTATATTTGTTTTCTTTTGAGTTTATTCTCTAATAAAATGATGTGTGTGTGTGTGGGGGGGAATGTTTGTATAGAGCCTCATCCAGAGATGGCCCCCAATGCATTAAAATAATCAGAACCTTAGATGAAGAGAGACACCCTTTTCTTAAGATTACATTGATAATGCTCCAAATGGGCTATATAGCCCGAGAGACTGATGATGATACAGGAATCCAACTAAGAGCTTTCACCACCATCATCCCCCTTCAGGGAGAGCTGACAATCACGACAGACATGGAGGACCTGTCAAATGCCTTGTTTTACGACAATGTGCCTGAGTCCTGGACCAACCGAGCCTACCCATCTTTGCTTGGCTTAGCAGCATGGTATACGGACCTACTGCTTCGAATCAGGGTAAGGATATTTGCCTCAGTTAAAGCCTTCCGATTTCTTTTAAGTGCGAGTTTGCCATTTCCCAAACAGCTGGCGACGATTCTACAAAAAATTCCATACTCATTCTTTAGTCGAATCGCGATAGTCTTTAGTTCGCTCTCGTGGCTCGTGACTTCGTACTGATTTCAATCAAAACGTAAGATTGGAGAAGCTACCAAAAGCAGTTAGTTGATCGTTGTAGCTGCATATAAGTCAGTCATGTAGCAACTAGAGATACTGCTAATTAAAAGGCCTAGAAATGTGGGTAATGCTGATTTAGCGCCACCCCCCCCCCCAAAAAAAATTCAAACATACCAGCAGTTTTACTTAAGTGAACAAAACTAGCCAAAAGTGGTAAGAGGAGGTAAATCCTGCTGTGGCTAGGGAGCGAACCTTGCTCAGTGTACACACTGATTCCCATCTCCTCACAACTCTCTGCATTATTTTATCCTTCTTTACCACTAATGGTGCTTCAAAGGAGAAAGCAAATGCACACAAAACAGCACAAGCTGTTCTAATAGGGTATGTTGCAGAATGCTAGGCCCAACATATATCAGTGGTTACACAGTAACAGGCATTTCCCATGTGGTAAACCTAGAAATGCAGGATTGGTCCAAAGCTCCCAGTGTATGAAGGCATTTCTATTCACACAGGGAAAGCGGCAGTACCCCATAAACTGACTTACAGTCAGCAGACCCCACCAAGCAGCTTTCTGAGAAGGGAGCACAAAAAGGAGAAAACAGACAACTAGAAGCGCCTTCTATTCACACAGTGGGATGTTTGGATCACAGAATGCGAAGGGCTGCCCACACTTGGGGCTTCATGTATGTTTAAAAAATAATTTTGCCTCGCCTTTGTGGAGTTTTAAGCAAGGTGAATATGGTTACACTGGCATGCTTTCAGCCCCGAAGCACCTCTTATTCCACCCAGTATTGCAAGGTTAGCATGAGAAACTAAAGGGTGGGTAGAGTTTTGATAGCACAAGCCTTGGGTCTCTGGGAACGTACAGATAGCTCAAACTGCAAAAGATCAGCTAGCATACTTGGCTGTAACCTGCGATTGCTGTTTCCTTTTTCAGGAGCTGGAAGCCTGGACAACAGATTTTGCTCTACCCACAACAGTGTGGCTCGCGGGTTTCTTTAATCCTCAGTCTTTCCTTACAGCCATTATGCAGTCCATGGCTAGGAAAAATGAGTGGCCTCTTGACAGAATGTGCCTTTCAGTGGAAGTTACCAAAAAGAATAAAGATGATATGACAGCTCCACCTCGAGAGGGCTCCTATGTGCATGGGCTCTTTATGGAAGGTAAAAAGCTCATTCCCATGTTCAGAAGTGGAATGCAGCTTCTGCTTTGGAATGATGGAGAGGTAGATAAAGCTTACTCTCCTGCTTGTCCTTTTTAAGGGCTTCTGTTTGGTCCTGGGTTTTGCTTCATACCTCCAGTCCTATACAAACTACATATTCCGTGATTTTTTTCATTTGTATTCCATGCACTAACATAAACACAGCTGCTTCTCTATTAACAAGGACGCCTACCTGTTTCTGAGTGTCGAACGTATTAGAAAAGGAGAAAGGTGTAAGAAACATTAAGTGCTGATGGATATACTTAGTTGTGAAAATACTGGGCTTCCTCCACCCAGAAATTGGAGGACATTTCCTCTCCCAAAGTACTTCCAGGCTCAGCTAATGGTAGAGCTATATTCTGTTATGCAACAATTGACTAAAACGCAATGAAACAGACATTGAGTAGCTGCCTTTTTAATTTTGCTAATTGTTAACATGTCAGCAGGGGGCAGCACATGCCCATTTTATAGTCCTTAGCCAGACTGACATTTTAGGAGCAAAGGGAATGGCTTGATGGAGTTGGTTCAAATCTTCCCTTTTCAAAGTGTAGATAAGGCTTGGGATGTAATACATAAGATAAATGTCTTTTTTTTGTGCCTAGTAACAATTATTTTAAAGGAGGCTGAAAAAGCCTGACCATTCATTGCTCTCAATCAAATATAGACAATGAACTTATGTTTCTATTGCCTAGTGGTCTAAAAAGAAGGGAGTTGCAGAGGGAAGAGGAACACAGTTTTCTATAGTAAAGAAACACTGATCAGAACCTTGCTGCAGGCTAAAAGCGAGGGCACAGCTCGAATCCAGCTTTTATGGCTGTAACACTGCCGAATGCTTAAGTAAATTACTAGCACCCAAGGTACACCCCAAGCCAAAGCATCTAGCCTTTAGCCATGCAGCTAAAGACAGAAGGTGGGCAGTGCTGGGCTCCCTCCCTCCCTTAGCACTTGTTGCAAACGAAGCATCCTCTGGGATGGATCAGCAGGCCACAGTCTCAAGAATTCTTTTCCACGGCAGGTGCTCGCTGGGATACTCAGACGGGTGTTATCACTGATGCACGGCTGAAAGAGCTGACACCGCCGACACCCGTCATCTTCATCAGAGCCATCCCCGTAGATCGCATGGATATCAAGAACATGTACGAGTGTCCTGTGTACAAGACACGCATGCGAGGCCCCACCTATGTCTGGACCTTCAACCTGAAGACAAAAGAGAAGCCAGCTAAGTGGATTCTTGCCGGGGTTGCTCTGCTGTTACAAGTTTAGCGCTCTGTTTAACGGCAAAACTCTGCTTGTAACCAGAAGTCCAGGCCGAGACAGTCATTTGCAAATTGCCAATAAACAGTACATTCCTTGAAAGTGCGTCTGATGTGATATTTGTGGGTGTATAGGAGCTCATTTACCATAATTTATGACAACCTTCTCCCAAGGACAGGACACTAATTCAGCCAGAACTGGCTCTGCACTAGGCCAACAGGAAAGAACCAAGAAGTCTGTGTGCAAGGTCCATCTGGATTCCTTTGCCTTATCCAGCTGACAGCTTCATTCTCAGCTGGCTTGTTACTACTACAGAAGCATTCAGCACTGGTCTTAGGGGTGATGCACCCAAGTTCAGTATTCCTGCTGACTTCTCCATAATATTAGAAATTATTTTATAGGGCACTATGCATGTGCAACGCAGAGAACACTTCCATTCGGCTGCATCCTAAGCACATGCTCCGCTGGGAAGTCATGGTAACGACAGCACTTCTCCAAAGTTATCCCCAGCTCCTTCCAGTTTAACAACCAGCACTATGCAGTGAGTGACAGGAAGTGTCCTAATCTTAATTCTTCTGGCGCTAAGCATGAAATCAAAGTATAACATACAAAAGTCCATAAGGGATCCAAAGGTTATAAATGCACTGCATAACTTCCTGTTTCTTTCCAGGTCTACTTTAAACCCCCACTTTTACTTCAACCCATCTGTCTCACACTGCCCCTCATGCTTTTATTTGTGTCAGATTTTGTAGAAATCTGTACTCTGCACTAAAACAAATCCTGCAAAAGAACTTTTTTTTTAAAATTCAGATTTTTGTGGTGATTAATTTGGCTTGGCCAAGCACATAATTTTATCTTTTTAAGTACAAAGAGCACACAACCAGACTTATGTATCAGCTGATTCTTGAGGAGAGAAGCCAATGTTAGGTATTCTTATGACTGACCAGTTTGTAGCCATTTGAAACTGGTAAGGCTAACAAGGAATTTTCATTCATGGCAAAATGCACAATCCTCTCCAAAATTAATGAATGACAAGCTTATCTCATCACCAAGTTGGCAACTTTTGCAGGAAATTCAGGTTTGGTAAGGTACCAGACCTACTGGGTTTGGCAAACTAGAGATCTCCCCAGGGGTGGCATTCATAGGGCATACAGCTTTTTCTTTCCTTTGTTTCTGATAGATTTCATTCTTCTTTTGAATCCTCTGGGTGATCAGCCACACTTCCAAAGGAGTTCTGGATGAAATGGTTGTCAATGTATCAAAAAGAATCAAAAGACCTAGTTTAGTCTGCTTTTTGCAACAGTAGGAATACAGTGGATTCATGGCCCCTTATAACAGCACTCTGAAACACCTGCTTGCTAGAAATCATGAACTGTGAGAACTTTGTACTAATCAAATGTCTCCTTTAATAGGCTTCTGGCCTGGGTACAGAAACCAGAGTACAAAAACCCTGCACCTCCTTGCATTAGTTATTAATGTTTCTTTCTCAGCAAAGTGCCTAAAAGAGGGTGGTAGATGTTTCAAATTGGCACTTTTGTGTATTTTACAAAGATCAAAATCAACATCCATGCACATCCACAATTAGCATGAAGCAACTAATATTTTATACAGCAGCATCTGTAACTGTACAGAGAGTGGTCAAACATTCATAATAGAGCTTAAGCCAGTGTCACTTGCGTGCAGAGAGGCCCAGGTACTTTATAAATAATTTTACCCTTTCCCCAGAAAACCTAACAGGATTTTTTAAAACATCAGATTTTGCAACAATTAACAAGGACAATCTATCACGCGTCTCTGAGCACCAGGCTTCAGGGTCTGCAGGAAAAGCACTGCTTCAGAAAAAAAATGAATTTATTTTTTGTAGGTTGATTTAAATCCTTGCAAGTACAATATAAAAAGCAATATAGACATCTCCTCAAAAGAGTAATCCCACCTTTTTCAGAAGAAGTTCTTAATCAAAGGTGTTACCATCTTCACCCACAGCTTGACATAACGATTAGGCTGCTCAAATGTCAAGGCAGATACAGTACCAGAACGCAGGTAAAGCTCCTCCTGTTCCTAGAGAGGAAAAGAACCACCTCAGCATGAATTCAGAAGAAGAAGATGATATTGGATTTATATCCCGCCCTCCACTCCGAAGAATCTCAGAGCGGCTCACAATCTCCTTTACCTTCCTCCCCCACAACAGACAGCCTGTGAGGTAGATGAAGATATTGGATTTATATCCCGCCCTCCACTCCAAAGAATCTCAGAGCGGCTCACAATCTCCTTTACCTTCCTCCCCCACAACAGACACCCTGTGAGGTAGATGAAGATATTGGATTTATATCCCGCCCTCCACTCCGAAGAGTCTCAGAGCGGCTCACAATCTCCTTTACCTTCCTCCCCCACAACAGACACCCTGTGAGGTGAATGGGGCTGAGAGGGCTCTCACAGCAGCTGTCCTTTCAAGGACAACCTCTGCCAGAGCTATGGCTGACCCAAGGCCATGCTAGCAGGTGCAAGTGGAGGAGTGGGGAATCAAACCCGGTTCTCCCAGAGAAGAGTCCGCACACTTAACCACTACACCAAACTGGAATCCAACATTTGCTCTCACCCTGGTTGGCAAGCAGTGACCCTTGTGCAGCATCTGTTCAAGATCCTCAGAGCTCTTGGCAAAGGAGCTCACATGCCCGTCAGTCTCAACCGGCTTAAATCAAGTGCTGGTCATGAGCCACAGGAAAGTGAGCTTCCCACTGCAGTACACACAGATCTGAACCTCAGACTGGGTTGCCAAAGCCATGCTTGCAATCTCAGCTGCCAGAGGAGCCAACCCAAGTAATTACACACACAGAGCCCATCCCAAAGATGTATACAAATGCACCGAGGAGGAAAGCACTGCAAGATTTGGCCCTGCAGTTATTTCTTTTTCCCGTAACACGGTCAAACCCTGAGCTATAATTGTCCAAAAAGGAAGCCCAACTTTAATCTCTAGAGGTTGGACCGCTCAGTTCTCTTTAGAAAAAAGCTCCTAGGCTGTGTTTTAAAATGAATGCAGAGTCAATGCAGTTCCCAGAAATACTAAGCCTCTTCAAAGTACAAACAACACAGCTGGAGGGAAAAGAAAGTCTCTCTATTACCATACTCACAGCACTTGAAAGTAGCACATCAAAAGGATCCTTTTTCATTTGAACTAGCAAAATGGGCTGCTGAATGGGTGGAGCCCCCAAACAATTAGGGAGCCCCGGCCTGTCTCTAAGTTCGGTGCACCAAGTCTGGCAGGATTCATGCCCACCCATGTAAACTTCCCAAAGCCAAGCCCAATGGATCTGGAGGTACCAAAACAGGCGGGAGCATTCTAAATAATCCATCTTCTTCCTCTAATTCCTGCCATCTAACCAAAGCTCTTTTTTATCGTAAACCTTAGTGTCAAATGTTCTTGTGTTTGAGGGGCTTGGGCGCCCTCCCTGTTATTTCTCTGCTTTGGTTGTTTTAAGTTTGGAGACAGATTAATGTGCCTGACCTGAAGCAAGTCTCCAGACTACAGTTTGCATTCTACATCATGTTATAATTGCTGCTCAGGAAGGGTGTAGCTTGGGAAATAAACAGGTAATTTCAGATAGGTGAGGCTATCTGAAGTTCTACCACTAGATAATGGGAGTGTCATTAAGGACTACAGTAACGTACTAGGCATTGTACAGGACTGACATAACAGGGTCCCTGACCACAGAGGTTAACATCTGCACAGGACAGCACACAGAAAAAAGCGAAGGCACTGACAATGAGAAAGAGATGGAAAGAGGACCTTTCCTTTTTAAGAGTGCTTATCAACCAACTTCAAGGTGTACAGCAGAGGGAAAAGACATTTGCGAGCATGTCCATTTAGATCTATCTATGCGAAAGAATGGGATGACAGGGACTTTGACTTGTGCTGTGTTCTGCATTTTCTAAAGCCTAGCATGATATGTCAAAGTTTTGGTGTAGGGTAGGGTTGCCAATCCCCAGGTGGGGGCAGAGGATCCCCCGATCTGGCGGCCCTTCCCCCGCTTCAGGGTCATCAGAAAGCGGGGGGGGGGGAAGGGGAGGGAAATGTTTGCTGGGAACTCTGTTTTTCCCTATGGAGATTTATTCCCATAGAAAATCATGGAGAATTGATCTGCGGGTATCTGGGGCTCTGGGGGGGGGTTGTTTTTTAGGATAGAGGCACCAAATTTTCAGTATAGCATCTAGTGCCTCTCCCCAAAATACCCCCCAAGTTTCAAAAAGATTGGACCAGGGGGTCCAATTCTATGAGCCCCAAAAGAAGGTGCCCCTATCCATTATTTCCTATGGAAGGAAGGAATTGAAAAGGTGTGCTGTCCCTTTAAATGTGATGGCTAGAACTCCCTTTGGAGTTCAATTATGCTTGTCACAGCCTTGATCTTGGCTCCACCCCAAAGTCTCCTGGCTCCACCCCCAAAGTCCCCAGATATTTCTTGAATTGGACTTGGCAACCCTAGTGTAGGGGCTGTCCTTATATTGGCGCATTTTGCACAACACTCTCAGTAGGGAATTACAGAAGTCTAATATGAGAAGTATTACAAATACTATTAAGAAAATATAGCAAATAAATACAATAAAACTATCTCTCCACATTCACAAACACTTCTTAACTTCCAAAGAACACGCTGTTTCTCACTTCTGTCATTGATGAATATTGCTGGGAGGGGGGGGGGGCCTGCATAATTTTGGCATGCTTCATGTTCCACTAACATAATTCAATTTAATTTCCTAGAGCTTTTGTGTGAAATTGGAATATTTTATTGTCAGTCTCCTAATGCTTCTGGAAGCAGCAAGAGAGGCTTGTCCCATTTCCTGCATCTCTGAAAGACTGGCATTAAATGGAAAAGTCCCTGCTCCTCCTCCAAGCCCTACTGTCTTGCTGCCACACAGATTTAGATTTGAGAAGGGCCGTTCAAAAACGAGACTGCAAAGTGAGCCAAAACAACAGCCTAAGCCACGCAACGCAGAAAGAGAGGATCACGTGAGAAGTATTTAGAGTCTACATGAACGTAAGCACACAAGTAAATGCTAGAAGCCTAGAACAACTATTTTCTAAAACCTTAAAAATCAGAAGCAGAAAACTTAAAAGCCCACAAGAGGAACATATGAAAAGGATAATTTGATATTTCCTCGTTAAAATGTCGACAGACTATAACCCTTCCCAAAGAATAGTAGCTAAGAACTAGAGATGGCTAGAAATTTTAAATCTTGCTACAAAACATACACCAGGCATGAGAGTTATCTAAGCACAAGGAGCTACTGGTAATATTTAGCAAGACTGCCCTTAACTAGTAATGGGTTTCCATTCCCTGTGTCTCATTCCTCAGACAGGAACAGCTAAGCCAGAGAGTGCATGAAAATATATCACAGCCAGAAAAGCTTTATTTTCCCTAAGTTTTGTATTATCTTCCAGCCTGTTAACTTCACACCCATACTTGGTCCACCATTGGGATGGGAACTGCAACAGCCACCCACCCCTGGGTCAATGTTCTCAAAACCATCATACAGTACAGAACCTGCTAAACTTTAACTCACAAGCCACGCACCTGATGGAACTGTTGCTGCAGAGATTTGTTTTTTGTCACTATTGCGATCTGTGCTTCCAGGTCCCGATGAACTGACCTGTATCCAAAATTAGGGGAACCAATCAGAGTTAAGCAGGGTAGATTGCTTCCTGCCAGGTACAACCAAAGGCCTGCATGGAAACACGGAGAAAAGGAAAATGTGGCAGGTAAAGGATGTGACCGTGGTAGCTTCAGTGAGCCTCAAACAATAAGTTTGTTCTTGAAAAAGACAACACACACACACAAAGCCTTTTGCTATATTTACTGGCAGTGTAACACTTTCAGGTCAAAAAGCAAACGACGAGGAAAAACGGATCCTTCCTTACAGTCAGTATCATATAATAAATCACAGGGAGTGACAAGTCAACAAAGTACCAAATGACACTGTGACACAGTTGGGGGGGCACTGATTTCTCTCAGTCTGTGTAATGTAATTCCTGTCCATCACAGGGACTAATCAAGCTATGCTTTGGGTCCATCACATCAACAGTCCTATACTTCAAATACCACAGGCCCCAAATGTCACAGAGATATATTTACCAACCAATCAAAGAAGAAGTCAAGTTTGCGCGAGATCCCAGACGGCAGGCTAGAAGTACAATCCTTCAAAAGCCATGAAGCCTACGTTCTGTGGGCAAGTGTCGAGTCATTCCCCTCGACTTCATTTCTGCAGTGGTGTGGGCTTCAAAGGAAATTTGTTACAATACTTGGCACCAATGATCATATCGGTGTAATTGCTTCTATGAGAACACAGTTTCCCCCTCAGTGGCCGTACCTGTATCTCAACAAACAAGCCCACCTGCCACTTGTACAGGAGGAGCAGCAGCGGCTGCTCCCTTATACAAACCTCCCTTATACAAACCTAAATCTGTTAGGGCAGGGGTCATTTTGTAGAAAAAGAGGTACTGGAACTCATTAGCACAACTTATTAGCACATGCCACACACCCCTGACATCACCGGAAGACGTACTAAACTGTATCAGCTCAGCATCTACCTTAAAATGCTTCATGAACTATAACGGCCATAATAAAACGTTATCCTATCATACTTTTAAAATTACTTTCTCTTATGTGGCCACAGTGGCATGATGAAGATTTCCATCTATCTGCTTTATATGTTTTATATATTTTCTCATTTTTTGTGGGGGGAAATATTAGAAAGTTTGTTCAGCAAAATTTTCACAGGGGATTTGAACAATGGAACCCAGAAGCAAGGTTTGGTGCATTTTTTTTTTGGGGGGGGGGAGGTTTGAGAAAGAGCACAATGAAATTTAGAGGTTCCGGAGCTCTGCTCCTATGAGCTCCTGCCCAAAATGAGGCCTGCTGTTAGAATACGTGTTAATTCAGAGCAAGGCCAAATAGTGCTAGCGTATCTCTGGCAGTAATAGCTGCCTGCCAACTCTGTTCCACCCTCACATTTGGAGCAGGACACCGTAACAGAAGTGAAAGAACACACAGTTCTACAGCCCTGCCTACTGGAACAACAGCCTAGCTCAAGACAAACTCTCCTCTATCACTATGGAAAGGCATGTTGATTGCCACTGCAGCGAGTAGTCACTCAAGGACTTGAAACCACATTGCTCCGGTTTTTAACTGTACGTGAAGCCAGCTTGCCTACTAGGCAAACTAGGCATTTGCCTAGGGCGCTGGGAGGGGGATGCCCAATTGGGCTCTCCCCTCCTCCCCGCACCCGAGACAAACTCCTAATTTACCTCCTCCCCCACGCCACTGTTGTGTTGCAGCCTACTCCCTCTCCTCTTCTCTTCTGCAGCACTGTGTACCACCCCGCCCCCCAGTGCGCTCAGAGGAGCGCCAAAATTGTATTGCCTGTCATTATTTTCCTCTGTAGGAATATGTTTGCTTTTAGGGAGAAAGGATACATTTATTCCACATTTTAATTTCTTCATTCACTCCACTGCTGTAACTTGACATTTACATGTTCAGTATTTTCTCATTTGTATTGTAATCAGAAACTTTTATGCAGTGATTTAAAAGCTAAATTTTCAGTCCGTATGGTTTCATGCTCTGTCTATACCACAGTGATCAGTGGACTTATTCCAAGCTAATCTGGAAATCAAGCAGAGGGAAGAAATGTCTTTTTGGGTGGGTGGGTGGGTACACAATTGCAAACTGCAAAAAGAAAGTTCACTTCCAGGTATCTGCCCTGCACTCAGGATAAACTGAGGTAAGATGCAAGGGGAGAGTCAGAGAGGCCATACTGGGAAAAGGATGTTGGAAATGTCAATTAAGCTCTGGAGGATTTAATCAGCAACTCTCTTTCAAACTTCTAGTGGAGAACAACAGAGAAGGCTGTGGTTTCTAAGAGGTGTATTGGGGGGGGGGGTTTAGGAGAAATGTCTATTGAGTGTTAGAACTTGGGACATTGACTTTCTGAGGTCCTTGCAGATCCTGTTTTACCATACTTTCTGTTATGCTCAATCCATCTGTGTTAAACCTATCACTATGAAGACTGAAAATATATATATGAGAGAGAGAGAGAGAGAGCAAAAGCAAGCCCCTGAAACATAAACAACGCAAGGACTGAGATGGATTACATCAAGACTAAAGAGTTCGTCTACTTTCCAGGATCTCATCAGGGGGAAAAAAATGACTGAACATGTGCAAGATATAACATTAGATTGACTGACACCACTTACACAGTTTCAGGCAAAACACTCAGTGTAGCAATTCTTTTCCTAGCTTGGGACTAATATTCTCATCAATGAAATCTAAACTGACAAAGCACTTGCTCATGCTTACATGCCATCTAAAAAAATATGGGCATTGTGTCACTACACATTTTAACATTACAGTCAAAGCTTTATTACGCATCATTCACATGGAATGATCTTTCCTGATTATTACCCAGAATAACTGGTGAGAAGTCAAATGGTGCATCTCATAAAGGAAACAGGCCTCCCTAAATTAGCGGGTTTTGCCGACTCAGAAATAATTTATGGAACAAAGCACCTTAATGTCGTGAGGGTGGGTTGTGTTTGTTAGTGGAGCTGACAGCAATACCGTAAGGATCTAAACCCCAAGCGGAGTCACTCAAGGTGGAATGGCCACAACAGCTGAGACACTAGACTAAGATGCATACACTTAAGATGCTCTATACACTTAAGATGCTCTAATAGTTAGATGAAATGTAACACAGGCACACGCATACAGAGGGATCAACAGGCACATCAGCAGAAGAGAATGGAGAGTTCCGATGGTGATGGGGGTGGAGGAATCCTTGAAAGGTAGCTACTGGGCAGCAGCAATAGTGAAAGGTTTCATTGGTGGAGGATCTTTCATAGACACAACAGCTAACCCTGGTTAGTATTACACAGAAGAAGGTAATGGTAAACCACTTCTGACCAACTCTTACCTTGAAAACCCTATGATGAGAGACTCCAAAATGAAAACAGATATAGTGCTGGAAGATGGAACCTCCATTTCAAATAGCACTCGATTAGCTAGAGGGGGAAAGCTGAGGACAATTATGACTAGTGGTATTCTTAATGAAGCAACTGGATTAAAGCCAAAAGGACATTCAGTTGTTAATGTGAATGGATACAAAGTAAAATCCAAAGCTGTTCAACACATATAATGGGCTGCCATTGCCTTCCCCACTCCTCTACACTTTACCCCCAGCAAGCTGGGTAGTAATTTTACTGACCTTAGAAGGATGGAAGGCTGAGTCAACCTTGAGCCAGCTACCTGAACCCAGCTTCCACTGGGATCGAACTCAGGTCATGTACTGAATACTGCAGCTTCTCTGTGCCACAGGGCTCTTCCTCGACACCACTTACACTGTTAAAATATCTATAGTGACTTGCTGCTTCTAGCATGTATTTAACTAACGCTTTCTCCTTACACCTGAAAAAAGAATTCCCATTGTTCTTTAGTTATTTGTGCATCTGAATAATAGCCTTGAGTACTAACCTCTATTTCCCAGTTTACTGTGTCCCTGTTTGAACTTGTACTGTAATGCCTATTCTGCATTCCAGCCTCGGTGGGGAGGGCGGGATATAAGTCAAATAAAGAAAGAAATAACTTCAGAGATACTATTGCTTTTTCTTCTCTCTTAAGGAGAATGATTTAGATAGCGTGACACATTCAGGACAAGTGACTTGGGATTCCAACCCACAAGTGATTATTGCAGCTCTACACCTTCCCCACAATTACCTTTCATCACATTTTCTCCCGTGCACCAAGACTCTTTAAGAGGAAATGGCTAGCGTCCTGCTGGCTCGAGCAGATGCCCACATGGACAGCAAATGATAAAGTCGTGCAAAGTCATGAAAGAAATGCCTGCGGGCATGCTATGATTTGACGGGCAGCCTGTTCACATTTCCTTTTCTTTACCAGGCCACAGAGGGAGGGGGAGAGGGTGGCAGGCTGCCAGCTTTGGCTCTGTGACAATGGCAGGTTAAGGTTGCTCACGCTATGACTCACCCTTCTAGAAGGGGAAATCTGAAGAATTTCTCAATCCTGTTCATTTCCAACAGAGAAACATTATTTCAGCCCCAAGTAATACCTGCCTTGCACACAACGGCATTAACTAACAGCAGCGCTACAGCTCCCAGCTATAGCAATGGGCACAAACCTACTTACGACCCTAAATTCATAACAAAAACTGCTGGATTGTGGTTTGCAAACTGAGGCTTGCGCCCATCGCTATCCACAGCCCTCCGCCTAACAGCAGGGCTGGTGCTCCTCCCCTCTGCTTCCAAGGGACTGCCAAAATGACTTGTAGGCTCTGATTCGAAACAGGCTGAGCCCCAGCCAAGGCTGTGATGGCATGCATTACCAAAGCCATTTAAAGGAACATTTCCATTTGGGGGAGTATTCTTCCCCAGTGCCTTTTTATTCTTTATTGCATCATATTTCTATCCTATTAAAATGCATTTTGTTTATTTTAAATAAGAAAATATTGTATAAGGCAGAGTTTTAAAATATTTTAGCTGCCTCCCCGCCAAATGCTATTTAGCAACGACGTAACTCTACAGGACTAGGACATTACAATTTATACATGCTACAGACGTGTACAACTCTCAAATCCTCTGGTAAATTTTTCATTCCTCTATCCTCTGCAGCTCCCCTCCCCCCCCAAAAAAAGTGTCTAGTTGGAAACTCACTTAAAATCAAGTAACCAGCTAATGAGTTATGTCTAAAGCTCAGTGGAAGGTTCTGGTGGATGTAAATGTTCCCCACTTTCCTCGTTCCCCCAGCTGCCCTTTCAACACCCAGGAAAACTATTTCTGGAGCAATAGGACCTGCACAGACAAAAAAGCATGCAGATCAAGAAAACTGCAGTGACCGGGGAGGGGAGGTGTGTCACTTTAACAGCAATGTAAGTAGCTCTGATAAAAAAAAAATAAGTTTTGTATGTATTTCAGTTGTTCCCCACATTTTCATTTTTGTCCTTCATAGCTTCAAAAGTCGCATAAATATCACATTTCTAATTTCAATAGCACTTCTGACCTTACAAAGTGTTTTATAATATTTATTTCCACTTTGCTTGGCTCAGAAACTCATACGCGCAAGGGTTATTGTATCTCTCCAATACTGAAAAGACTGGCTGCTCTCTTCTCGGATGCTGCTGTTGCTCCATAGCACCCTTCTTGAATGGCAAAAGTTAGATTAGGCTGGACAGAAATGACAGCATTGAGAAGTACCATATTTTGGTCCTCCCCCCGCCACCCCTTGCAGCTAGACAGCCGAATCTGCAGCTGCTGGAGGACAAAAGATGCCAATCTGACATGCAATACTTATCCTCAATTCAATGAACTCCTGACAGCAGACTTCTCAGAATGTGTGCAGCCACAAGCAGCACTCATCTGTGTGGCCCCATCCCTGATTGTTTCTCATGGCTGTGGTTCAGCACCAGTGCGTAAGACATGAATGTTTCCTTAAGAAAAGTGGCTTTGTCAGCAGCTCTCCCCATACCCCACCTCTTCAAGTCTCTTCCCAGCAGCTCTGCAGGAAGAAGGCAGGGAAGATAGCAGCATTCCCATAATCATAAACGGCCAGCAGGCTCAGACAAACAAAAGCACAGATCCCAGGAGAAGTGCAGCCTATTAGGATGTGACCTTTGGGACATGCTCAAGGGAACAGCAGCCTCCTCAGTTTGCTCTAATCCAATTTGTACTGCTCACAACAGAAAACTAACTATGGGAGCAAATATGCACTCCAGGGAAGAATTTGTTTACTGTTATCCTGGAAGTTCCAGCAAGGGGTAGAGATTAATCACTCTACCTTGCAAGGCTTCACTCTCTGCATAAAAAATTAGAGCCACAGAGGGCTAAGAGACAGGAACAGCAGCAGCACATAGGGAGTTTAAGGTACCTACTATTCCAGTCTTATTACAGCTTAGTCTCAGTGGTAATCCATGTCAGGAAAGTAGAAATTTGGTTCAATTTCATACCACGCTGATCAGTTATTTGAGTCCACATTAGATCAAAGAAGGGCTGGAAAAAACCGTTGCCATATCTTAGTTGCCAGAGAATCTGGAAACTTGATGCTGGTGTCTCCAGATCGGAAGGATGTGTCAGCCTTTTAGTAAGGGCTACAAAACCAACTACAGTGAATACTCATCCAACTATCTACACAACAATCCCACAATTTCTACATCAAATGAGGTAATGCCAGACACTTATGACTCACTTCTCTCCAAACCCACCCACATCCCCAACATCCCTATCCCTTCTATGAAATGCCTCCTTCCGTCCCCCATTAAAAGGCCAGAGAAGGAAGTCAACAGACAGAAGCATTCCGTCAGGATGCACCAATGAAAGGAGAGACCTCAGCATCTCTTTCCCCCCCACATTCCCTATAACAAAACTCAGCTTTAAAGGGAGGTGTTGTTCTGTGTGCTCAGTTCTCCACCTTTACCTCCAATCAGCTTCAGAAAAGGTAAAAAAGGGGGTTGGGTAATAGGAACTGGGGCTGGCAACCCCTAAATGATATTCTAGTTGCCAACAGTTACCCTTCCATATATATGAGGTGAGGTGGGAAATTTCTAGTTTTCCTGCCTGCCTACACAACTGCAACAGTCAATGAAAATGGGCAACAGACCAAATGACAATGCCAACAATGAAATGTTACCACAACATGTATATAGCATACGACGACACTGCATGAAAATTTACAGATTCCTAGAACTCACCTGAGTAGATACGGAATACTGAAAGATAATTAGATGCATCAACCTTTAGATTCCACCCCCTCAGTTGTTAAGTTATCAAAGGCTCTTTGGATAACCTGCTTGCGTGTTGTCCTTTGCCCTGACAACATCTCACCTTTTGCATGGAATGTCCACCCACTTCTGGAATATTCCTGCAGTCGAATTCTCTCTTGCTGACCCAGACAGCATACTTCACTGAAGAACTGTCGTTCAATGTGAACGTAAGCTGCAGGGATGGCACCCGCCACCCCCTTGGCCCCAAAGAACCCATTCACCTCTGGCGAGGCTAGGAGAATCTGATACTTTGCCCTTGTGCCTAGAATTAGGTCCATATAGGCCTGCGTGAGGTTGAAGTACCCTGTGGTGAGATGCACACGGGCACCTTGTTCCGCTTCCATCAGGAGGGTTTCTGTGACAATCTCATCTATCTGAATTCCAAAAGGTTTCATCTGTATTAGTGGATAAATCCATGTGTCTGGTTCAGACCACCTGTCTCCAACTGCCTCTGGATCTTTGGACAGTGCGACATCTTCTGTCTGGTTGCAGTGGAAAGTCTGAGCGTGAAGCAACTCTTGTCGTGTCTTTGCGGAATTGATCACTTCCATCACTCTTTTGTTTGCTGCTTCACAATAGGCCATCTTGTCTCCTGGAGGCATAAATGAAGCACAACATTATAGATCATTATCTTTATATAATTGCAGGGAAACTATAAAGGGATCAAAGGAAGAAATACCAGTGTTAACTCCGGTAAACCAGGAGTTCTGAGCTGATCATTCTCATGATAGAGGAAGGAAAATGTGCATCCCGAGTGAAGTCTGTACCCAGTACTACTGGCAGCTGTGACAGTACCTGCCATTTTGCCCAAACAAAGGGTAAATTCATAGGAAGAACTAGGTAAAAAAACAGCTTATTTTTTTAAACTGGGTTTTTTCTAAAATTCTAATGGCAATAAGCATCTCTTGTATTTTTTAAAAAAATCTGAATTTAACACAAAACATATTACAGCCACGTATCTCTTAAAATGAATCACTATCTATCAAACATTGTTGAAGGATAACATCAGACTTCTGAAGTTAAGCGTCATAAATAACACAAAATTATACATTTTATTTATCATGGATTTCCTCTTGGACTGGGGGGGCTATCAATTAACCATCAGAGCTGCTGAGCCCTTCACAAATTGTTGTGTTTTAACAATTTATTAATAACATATGGTTACAAAGCTTAATTGAATCTTATCTATACTAACCCATATGATATTTCAACCCCCCCCTCCCTCCAATATTTGACTTCCCCGAAGTTATAAATTTAAATTCAATACTAAAGGTACCGCTAACTAATCAAAGCAATATTTTTCTTTTCTCACTACTATTAAAAAATTGTCCAATGTCTTTTTACGTTCCACTCTTTCTCCATATATCCTTTGACTTTCTTCCACTCCTTTTTGAATATATCTAAATCATAGTCTCTTAAAGTTCTAGTTAATTTGTCCATCTCACTCCACGATAGAACTTTCACAATCCAATCCCATTTTTCTGGTATTTTTCCTTCTTTCCACAGCCGCGCATACAATGTCCCAGCAGCTGAGAGCAAGTACCAAATTAAAGTCCTGTCTTCCTTTGGAAATTTTTCTAATTGTAATCCAAGCAAAAAAGTCTCTGCATTTTTCTTAAAGTCATAACCCAAAATTTTGGAGATTTCTTGTTGTATCATCTTCCAAAATTCTTTTGCTTTTTCACAAGTCCACCACATGTGAAAGAAAGAACCTTCATGTTTTTTACATTTCCAACATCTATCCGACATTTTCTTACTCATCCTAGCCAGCTTTTTCGGAGTCATATACCACCTGTACATCATCTTAAAACAGTTCTCTTTAATACTCTGAAAAGTTGAGATCTTCATCGAGTTCTTCCAAAGGTGCTCCCACGTATCCATTTGTATTTCTCTATTTACATTGATTGCCCATTCGACCATTTGAGACATTACTACTACTTCTTCTGGAGACCATTTCAATAATAATTTGTACACTTTCAATATTAATTTTTCATTATCTCCAAGCAGGACCCTTTCCAGTTCTGTTTGCTCACGTCTAATTCCCTCCCATTTAATATCATTTTCCATCAAGCTTTTAATTTGTTGCATTTGAAACCAATCGTACTTATTATTTAACTCTTCTGAGGATTTTAATTCAATTTTATCTCCTTGAATCTTGAGCAGTTGATTATATGACATCGCTCTTTCTTCATCAGATAGCCCTTCACAAATTGTGATCGGCATTCAAACTCCTATCAAGTGCATCTCTTTTGAATGACCTGTGCCGTAACAGAATTCAGCATGGCAGATAAATAACTGCTTAATCACACATGTTTGATCGCTATGACTTCAAGTTATCATAGGCTACCTTTTAAAAGCAGCTCAATTAAGTTGTGCACGCAGCATTGCCACTTGTGCTGCTGGCAGCGGCATACCTAGCCTATTTGGCACCTGGGGCTGATAAAAAAATTTCTTACACACACTCCTCTTTTTTTTGCCATCAAGTCACAGCAGACCTATTGCAACCATGCAGTGTTCCAAAAGAGAAGAGAAAAACCCTAACCTTAAGAAACACTCTTTGGGTACCCAACCACATAGGGTTTTCAAGGCAAGAGCCATTTGGAGGTGCTTTGCCACTGCCTGCCTCCATGCTGGCCCTGCCTAGCTTCTGAAATCTGACAATATCAGGCTAGGCTGGGGCTGTCCAGGTCAAGGCCCCTCCTCCACACAACGTTATTTTCATTAACGATAATTTATTTAATTCAGTTTAATATCCTCCCCTATCCTGCAAAGCAGCTCACGACACGTAATAAAACAATAAATAGTAATTTATAAAAAAAAATCAAACAATTTCACCTCGATAAATCATTTCAAAAACCCATGATGGCAGCTTAGCGGTTTCTGACTACAGCGGCTGTTGCAATGATGTCAGGGGAGGCAGAAACGGCTGATGCTGGAGGCAATGCCCTAAGGCTGATGAGGCAGATGGAGCAGAGTGACCAAACTGAGCAAGGAAGGCTGGTGTCATCTGGACACCTGCTGCCTCAGCCAAAAGCCTGGTGAAACAGCTCTGCTTTGCCAGCTCTGCAGAATTGTAATAAATCCCGCTGGGGCCCTGATCTCAACAGGGAGCATGTTCCACCAGGCAGGGGCCAAGGTTGAAAAGGCTCTGGCCAAGACTAGGCAGACATCCTTTGGGCCAGGGAACTGCTAAGCAGCGCTGCTCAAACGAGTGCAAGGCTCTTTGGGACACAGACAAGGAGAGAGACAGTCCCGCAGGTATGCTGGTCCCTGGCTGCATAGGACCTTAAAGGTTAGTACCATAACCTTGAATCTGATCTGGTACTCTACTAGCAGCCAATGCAGCTGGTCCAGCACTGGCTGAATGTGCATCCGTTTAGACGTCCCACTCAGCAGGCACGCCGCTGCATTTTGTACCAACTGAAGCTTCCATGTCAGACTCAAGGGTAGGCCAACATACGGTAACCTGCAGTAGTCTAACTGCAGTAGTCTAATGGAAGTGACCATTGCATGGAAAACTGTCGCTAGGTCAAAGGGAGGACAGATAAGGAACCAGCAACCTGACCAGCCAAAGATAGTAAAAGGGTGATCTGGCATCACTGTTGACCTGGGCCTCCATAGAAAGGGAGGCATCCAGAATCACCCTCTCACCATCAGAGACAGTGTTGATGATGCTCCCCCTACAAGGGCTGGGAGTCAGATTTCCCATCCTATCCCCCCATGACTCAGGTACAGGGCCTCTGTCTTTGCTAAATTCAATCTCAGACGACTCTGTTGCAGCCAACCAGTCACAGCCTCCAAAGCCCTGGCCAATTTTTCTGGGGCAAAATCAGGCCAGCGGTTCATCTCATTGCCATCTCATAAGCTTTCATAAGAGTCCTATGATACGTTCTTGAAGTGTCATCTCAGGTGTGCCACCACCCTCATTCTAACCACCTTAGCTCTGAATAATATAAAATGAATAATACTAATGGCCACAAAACAAATTCAGGTGGGTAGCCTTCGGTCATTCTGTTGTTGGTCTGAAGCAGCAGAACAAGGTTTGGCCTTAAAGGCGCCACTGGATCCAATCTTTGTGGCCAGTAAAGAAACGTGGACAGTGAAAATTCCTTGTATTTAACTTTGTATATATAATTATGACAGTAAATAAAACTCAAATGCCAACATGCTATGCCATCACAAGGCAAAGTGTTGGACTAGGATCTGGCAAATTCAGGTTTGAATCCCCATTCATGCCATGGAAGCTTGCTGAGTGATCTTGGACCAGTCACATTACTCTCAACCTATCCCTGACCTGCATAACCCCCAAACAGTCTGATCTCATCAGATCTCAGAAGCCAAGCAGGGCTGACAAGGAGGCAGGTAGCGGTGAAGGTAAACCGTCTCTGAACATCTCTTGCCTTGAAAACCCTAGAGGGTTGCCATAAGTCAGCTGTGACTTGACGGGGGGAGGGGGGTGAGTCCATCACACCATTCGTGTTCTGAGAAGGAACTTAGGAGGGCTTCTGTTCTCCATTTTGAAGTCCAAGAGCTGACCATCCCAAACGTCTACAAGGCATTCTTGAGAGCTATGAGTCTGCCTTTGTACTAACGTTTACTAACTAACATTAGCCAAAGTATCACAAAATAGTGATCACAAACTTCACCAGACCAGATGTTAAGAAATACACTAACCCCCAAAGAAGGTGCTCCTATCCTCCATTGTTTCCAAAGGACTAAAGTCAAACTAGAGAATCTCCACAGTAGAAACTGAAGGGGGAGCATTTTTGCACCCCAGCAGAACTAGTACAATGTACAGAGTGCCCTGCATAATATTAACAAAGGTTTGATACTATACTGCTCTTAAATATATTCTGTCACCGAGGAGGATAGAGATAAGAAGGTCTTCAAGACCAAGAAATGAAAATAAGGGAGTGGGGGCACAAAAATTAGGCAAAGAGAAAGAGAAGTGAATGGGAAACGTGGAAAAGAGGTAGATAAATTAAGAGAGGGAAATGTGGTTCTATCTTGCCGCAACACCCTAACTACTACTTTGCAAGATCTGGCTGAGCTGAGTGCAAGGAAAGGGAGAAAATTACATACAGGCTGGCAACTACTGCAGCAGCTATCAGAACTGTTAAGTTAGCTTGAGTCTTAGAAAAAAGGAAGCTTAACCAATTCTTGGGCTTTTTACTATGCTCAGATTTCCCTGCACCCTTCGTGGCTGCAGCCAGAACCGTATTTTAAAAACAAAGGGAAGATGTTCGGCTGGAGGCAGGACAATGCTGGCATTGAGGGCCCCCTTCAAAAGCCTTCCTTAAGCTACACCCAGGACAGACTGCTCCCCTTCCCCTTGGTACACCACTTGCTGTTGGTAGCGTTCTCGCTCCTCTTCCCCATCCCTTGCACTTCACAACTAGGATGTTTTGCTCTTCATTGTTTTGTTCTACACGTTGCAAAAGCATATACCCCCATATGTAAGAAAGCCATGGCTAATTTCATTTCAGGGAGGCACCTGAACAATGGCAAATCCCATCAATTCCCACTCACTGAACTGCAGCAAAGGCATGTTTGCTTTCTTTTTGGCATTCAAGGCCTCTACATAGACAGACTTTCTCAAATAACCTAAACTTCCGTACTACACAACATACCTATAGTACATCAACATCACACTCCAAAAGCAAGACTACAAGTTTAGAACTTACCCACAAATTCTAATTGACCTAGTTTGTGCCCAGTGCAAAAGACCTCCGGCTGCGTAAAAGCATACTGAGACAAAACAACAATGACCGCGCTCACTTTGAAAGTACAAAATTGGCAGTTATTTCTGACTCTAGCAATAACTGGGAGAAATGGATCTCTTTTAGGATCCAGTTCATACATACACAGAAAACTGGTAACGCAACTCTGAAATGGCAGAGTGGTCTGCAGCACTTCAGACTACATGGTTCAGTTCTAGTTTTGAATGCAATTCTGCATTTAACAAAAACGATACAAACAGAAAAGTACGACAAGAAGAAAGGTTCTATCCCCTCTTTTGCTTCTTGTACTGGCTTTCCTTCTACATTAAATTTTTAACCTAGAGAATTATTCCAAATGTGCTACTCCATGATCATCCTCCTCCTGTATACAATACAGTCCATTCTATCACCTCAGAATTTTACCATCTCATTCTTCTGCATGTCTAAATTAGACTTGTTACAGGCCAGACTGAAAAAAAATCAGTCCCTATGTTTAATGCAGCTTACACCCAAGTCTTTGCATATAGGATTGCAGACGTAGTCTACAAAAAACTTTTGCATTACCTACCACTAGAATATTTTATATGAGGATGGGCTTCTACCAGACTTTAAAAAAAATATCCCCCCCCCCACTCTATACACACTTTTTAAAAATCAAGCCTTAGAGAAAAAAAATTGTGAAACCACAAAAACCAGCTACGTTTGTGACTTCTGATGTCATTTGGATTTTAGGAAGTAACGAAGTTCCCTGAATTTTTAGCTCACCAAATTCTAGACAGATTTTAGTACTGCAGAACTAAGCTGTACAGAATGCTAAGTGACTTTCAGTTTGTTTTAACAGTGCTGCTGCACCGTGCATTTTTAGACTAATAACACTACTGTTTTACTCTAAGGCTGGACTAGCTATCTAATGTTAGCAAGAAGAATAAAATGGTAAGAAGATTATCCCCTCTTCCAATAATGGCCAGTTATTCTCAACCTCCTCTGAAGTGCTTGTCACCTTCCAACCCTTCCAGCAATTGAGAGAAGCTGAAAGAATCCTTCATTTCTATCTTCAGTAAACTACAAGTAACATTTAACACTATTCTAAGCACTAAATATCTTCTGAAGAATGAACGCCCCTCTTCCTTGCGTACAAGGGTTAAGGCAAAATGCCTAACAGGAGGCATTATATGAAAGAAAGTAACAAGGCCAGAAAGAACAAGAAAAATACATGCCTACTTTCAGGTCGAAAAATTTGGGTCAAACTTACACTGCAAGACAGACTCAACATATACCAGAGTTGTGCCTGTCATTTCACCATCTGAATTTACAATCTGTAAACAACAGAAAGGAATAGTACAGTAAAAGCTCAGTAATAAGATTAAATGGAAGGCAGAAAAACCAGCCTAAGGGATGCTACTAGCAAAAACCTGAAATAAGTTCCGCTTTTTGTCTGGCAAGGTTGCTTTCCAAATTAGTGCAGGAAAACAAAGGAGGGCAGACCCACTTCACCAGTCTGTCTACTCCTACTGCACTTGCTTTTGTGAACCTCTCACCAGATCAGCACAGAAATCTCAGTAAGCCTGTTGCAAGGAAGATACCTCCCTGGGGAAGGTGACAGCTCAGCATCTCACACTTTATATGAAATGAGATTAGCTTTATTCATGCTCTAACAGAGGGAGAATATTCTCATAGCAAATGTGCCACACAAAATACACTCTCACCAATACCAACGGGCATGATCGCAACCAACATAGGTGCACCAATGCACAAACTCTTCAGCAAATACTGAATAAACACTGAGATTTTGTTCTCAATCAAGCCTAACAATTTTTAGGGCTACTTTAAGAATGCCAGAATTTAGGCACTGACAAAAGGGATATTTCAACTGGAGGAAAAAGAATGTGAGAAACTTCACTAGGTTATACCTGCCATAACTTGGTGTATATTAACTCTTTACTTAGTGCACCGATACTGTCAATATAAGGGCTGCTTTTTCCTTCATTCTCAACCTTTTAAGGAATTTGTGCATTCAACCTGACGTCTGAGAGGCATCTGATCAACTACTGGTTGTTATACTTTCAATTAGGTGGCTTCATTTTCACTTCCTTCCAGTATGCCAGGGATACAATTTGATACCACCCAGCCACGCCCTGTGCTCACTACAGTCAGTTAAGCATCCAATAAAGGAATAAGACAAAAAAGTATTAACACCATGGCCTGAAAGACGTGTTGTTTTCTCTCACGCTCTCCACTTTTTTGTTTAACATCTAGCCTGATGAAGAGGTATGGAAAATTCAAAAGCTTGCACCATGTGCTTGTTTGTGGATACTGAGAGGAGGTTGTTGTTTTTTTTAAAAAAAAAAACCTTTCCCTCCCACACCTGTTTCCTTGTTTTCCAGGAAGAATCTAAATACAAAGCTGCACAACTATTCATTATGATAAGAGTTCATCCAGTAATCAGGATGTTTACTTTTGCAATCTATAGGATTCATAAAAAAAAAAAAATGGATTTCAAATATTTCCCAGACTACAATGCCAGCTGTTGGTATATTCCTTTACATTATATCTAAACCCATTTCCAAGTGTCACAGTCCTCAGGACATGTTGGTCTCCAGAAGGTGTTACTCCAACAGCCAGCTGCCAGTGAGGTGATCCCAATTTTCAAGCGCTGGATTAAATTAGTTCTTTCCTCATGCAATAAATAAGTTTCACCTGACAACACTAGCAAACACGAATGCTCAGAGGCCCATCAGGAAAGGGCTATAGTTCATTAGAAAACAACATGTTTTACCAGCATAGGCTAATCCACCGCACCTCCAGCTAAAAATGATCTCAATATTCAATACTCTGACTGGCATACCTCTCCATGATCTCAGACAAATCTTCTACAAACAAGGCATATACCTTTCCTCAGCTCTTGAACACCTCTGTCTACGGAGATGGTATTCCTTTTCCCTTTGGAAATGCCTGAGCAGTTGGTTTGCGCCTTGCAGCAGCTGGGGCGATAAGGCGCACAAATGGAACACCTGCTTCAGCTGGCGAACATTAGAGTATACTGGAGTGCTGAAGGGATAAGCAACAACAACCAAATATTGTTAGCCTGGTGGTCCTCCTACCTTGATAAGGATGGACCATCCCATCCATAACTTTAACTGTATTATCTGGTTGTAACTGTAGGGAAACATCTCCGACAGCATCTACTAGCTCAGTGAAGAAGTCAGCGATCTCAGGTGAATCTTGCAGGAACACATAGCGGTCCTGACGATTGGTGAAGTAGGAATCACTCAAGTTGGCCCTACAGGGGAAAGGGGGCAAGAATGACAATAGAAAAAGCATACAAAAAATCACACCAGGAATACACACATATACACAAAGAGACACCCATAACAATATATAGCCAAAGGCTGCCCCTTTCCCACGCCCACCCTCTCCAACACCACAAAGATGTAACAGTGGCGGTGGCAATGTGATATAACAGTGGCAATGTGATATAACAACTCTGTCTCTAAAGCAAGCAGCAAGGTTTGTAGTATGCTCCATCTTAGATGTTTTCCCTTTGCGTTTTACCAAGGATCACGAATTTTTTCTATACCCAAATGAGCCATCAATTCCTTGCATCTGGGACTCACCCACTCAAGATCACATTATCATCAAAGAGATAAACCTTGATGTGCTGAAGCCCAATGGTCTCATTGAATCGCTCGGGGATTAAGAGTCGAAGCAGACCACGCAGGTTTGGAGTGTGGAAGAGAGAGACACGGACCCACTCTGGAAACCTCCTCAGGAGTGGAAGGAGCATGGTCCGAGAATTCTTTCGTCCTGAAAGACAGAATAAAATGGATTTGCCAGGAATTCCAACAGTACATTTCCTTTCTTGATTTGAATTTAACAAGGGGTTGCTTAGTTAAACCATGTTTTATAGTCTTTAATTTTTCACGGCCCAAATTCAACAATGGATGACTACTGCCCATAAGGAGTGAAAATGCACATGTCCTCTGACAGCTGCAGTAACACTTGTTCACAGCAGCAAGAGAATTCCACTTCCAGTACTGCCATGTACCACAACAAGAGGAAATCCAAGGAGGGAAGAGAAACTGGGCCCTGAAACTCAGCGTAGGCTATCATTTCCTGCAGGTATACAAGGAATATTTTTCTAGAAAATAAAAACTGAAATAATCTGGATGACACCCAGCTCTACCTATTGATGGGTGGCCAGTCTGACTGTACCCTGGAAAATCTAGACCTGGCATTACAAGCCGTGGCCTCTTGGCTCAGACTGAGTCGGCTGAAATTGAATCCGACGAAGACGGAGGTTCTCTACCTGGGTCGGGGCGGTCCGGGGAGAGAGATCCAGCTGCCGGCCCTTGACGGGGTGCCACTGATACCGGTCCCTAAGGTCAAGAGCTTAGGCGTGCTCCTTGAGTCCTCCCTTACAATGGAGGCTCAGGTGGCAGCCACCGTTAGATCTGCCTTTTTCCATCTTCGGCAAGCGCGGCAGCTGGCCCCTTACCTGGAGCGCAACGACTTAGCGGCGGTAATCCATGCTACGGTCACCTCAAGAATAGATGACTGTAATGCTCTCTATATGGGGCTACCCCTGACGCTAACCCGGAGACTACAACTAGTGCAGAACGTTGCGGCACGGCTGTTAATGGGGCTACCATGAGAGAGCTGCACTGGTTGCCTGTTGTGTTCCGAGTTCGCTTCAAGGTGTTGGTATTAACCTTTAAAGCCCTTTATGGTCAGGGACCTGCCTATCTACGGGACCGCCTTTCCCCATATATCCCCCAGAGAGCACTGCGATCAGGGACAAAAAATCTGCTGTCTGCCCCTGGCCCAAAAGAAGCCAAGTTATGCATAACGAGATCCAGGGCTTTTTCGGTGGCAGCACCAGAACTTTGGAACACCCTCCCAGAAGCTATAAGGGCCCTGCGGGATTTGTTGGCGTTCCACAGGGCCTGTAAGACTGAACTGTTTAAGCAGGCTTTTGTGGTTGATTGAAAATGGGCTGCCACCGGACATCCTACAGAATGCTGGCGATCATAGTCAGAAGTCAATACCGCCTAGATTGGACTAAGACAGCGCTAATAGTTTTAAAATTGATAAGTAAATTATGGTTTTATATGTTTTATTGAATTGATTGTTTTTATGATGTTGTAAGCCGCCCTGAGTCCGCTTGCGGAGAGGGCGGGATATAAATGTAAGTAAGTAAGTAAGTAAATAAGTAAGTAAGTAAGTAAATAAGTAAATAAGTAAGTAAGTAAGTAAGTAAGTAAATAAGTAAATAAGTAAGTAAATAAGTAAATAAGGAAGTAAATAAGGAAGTAAGTAAATAAGTAAGTAAATAAGTAAGTAAATACATACATACATACATACATACATACATACTGTTCAAGGCTCTTCAGATGCATATAGGCTAGATGTGGAAGTTTGCCAAATGCAAGGTTTCTCCATTTTTGCCTTTTATTTGCCAAATGCAAGGCGTCTCCATTTTTGCCTTTTATTACTGACCCCCAACCCGCTTAAGGTTGAACTAGAACGACTCTTTTAAGCAGACGTGTCCTATTTGCTTAACTGGCCCAGGACAACAAAATAAGCAAAAATTATGACCAAGCACACATGCTTACCTCGGGATCCCCTTGTGAAGTCTAACAGAATGGACACTCTGAGGCTGGAAGAACCGCATGCCTGCAATGATCTTTCTAAAGCTGTTTCAATGCAATCCACCTGGAGGAATAACACAGGCATGAAAGCACAAAGGAAGTTCCCAGGTGTGTCACATTCTTCATATAAGACGTATAAAAACAAAGCCGTGAATTTACAGAGAACACTTATTTGCTGAGCACTACTCTTATGCTCTAATGCTGCATTAGTAATGTGGTCGTTCTCTGCCCCCCAAAAAGGCGGAAGGAAGAAAAATGGAAGAAGCTGCAGGAGCAGCGGAACGCAATCAAAGCCGGGATTTGCTTGAAGGCTAGAATTTGTCCTTCAGAAGTCAACAAGCAACGGAGGGACTCCTGTGGAACTTTATTATTGAGTCTTAGTACTCAGTTTGGAAAACTCAGTGACTGTGTGGGGTCCTCCTTGGAATATTGTTTTGAGACTGTTGTTTGTTTTCTATTTATACTGTATGAATGTATGCCCACTGTTGTAGGCTGTTCATTTCATGATAATAGAACTTTGTATACACCAGTCAAGAGTGTTTGTTTGTGCACAATATTTTGTATTTTTGTATTTTATATATTGTGCTGCCACTGTTCTTTTGCAGACTAGCATTAAAGGCTAACCAGCTAGAAAGAAAACAGCTTGGAAATCATAGATAAGGTTGAGTGTATCCTTCCAACTCCATCCTGATTAGGATTTTGTTCCATGTTTAAATCAGGCTTTCAATCCAATGATGATCCATCAGATCTCACAGAACTTCAAGAAGCAGAACCCAAGGATGAAAAGAAGAATACTCCTTGCCATTTTCCCAGTGTCCTTGTGATACAGAAGAATAAAACTGTGCACTCCTGCATCTCAAACAAAACCAGAGAAATTCCATCAAAACTAGCCCTTTGTGTACTAAAGTCTTTTAAAAAGATTTTTTTTCTGCACAAAGAAGCTATTTCTGAGGAGGTTTCCATGATACAAGACAGTGCAATGACACACTTTAAAACTCGGCTGCCTAAACTTCAAGAGACTAAAAAAATGTTTTACAGCAAACGAAGGGGTAGTTTTGAAGGGATTTCTTTCTATTATCTCTTTTGTTTGCTGCTGTTTCTACTTTGTAATACAGTGGTACATGTTTCTAGGACTTTATACACTATAACACCCTTAGCACACAAACCAAACTAGCTTCTCCACAAGGCATGCTTGCTATTCCTCAGAGCAATGCCAAAAGCTACACTCAGCCTTGATGAACAAACAGGTTTGTGATGGGCATGAACCAGGCTTGTTGTGCTCACTTGCTGCATCCACAAAAGCCAGGATTAAACCATGATTTAGAGGCTCCAAACTGTCCAGACATCCACATTCAGATGTCACAGCAAACTGGGTCTCAAAATCACTAAGTCTTTGACAAAGAAGGGGAAGGAAGGTGGGAGGGCACAAGCACAATAAACCAGGTTTGTGCCCATCTTTGTTTGCAAATATCTGAACAGAGCCAAAATGTGGCAAAACTGGTCCATGAGAAACCCCTACAATCTGATTTAACTCTTACCAGCAATTTAACATTGCAGTTCTGCACTGAGCGTCTTGCCTTCATTATTCTAGCGATGCTGTGAATTAAGAAGGCAAAATAAAAAATTCAACAGCATCTTCAGGAGGAAATATTGCCTTGGGCACTCCTAAAAAGCTTCTTGCAAGCTTATGCAGCAAGCTTCAGAGACCAACACTTACTAGTTCCTGCTCCAGAGGTCCTGTTCCGAGGTAGAGTGAAGCTAAGACCACTCGCTTCTTGGCCACCTTTATCTGTCCCTGAATAAAAGAAAGAAACGTTTAAGTTCACTGATCTTTCACCCAATGGGACACTCAATCCAATCAAACCTATCTGGAATCAAGCCCACATAAAAGAGAAGGAAGCCTACAAGCGACTGAACAGAAGATGGAGATGGTTACCGAGTTGTGAGGGACCACTTTTTCTGTGCATGCTCAGAAATATATATATTTTATTTATTTATTTATTTTTGTTAATTTGTATTCCGCCCTTTCCTGCAAGCAGGCTCAAGGCGGATCACAACAAGAATGAAAACAATTAAAAACTACAAGCTAAGGCCATAAAATACAATAAAACAAATAACACACACACGTATGCCTTGAACCTCACTAATTTTCAAGCAGGCAATAATCTTCCACTAGAAAACTCAGGCATGCTTTTCTGGTCAGAGACTCTTGTAAAAAAACAAAAACAAAAGTTAAGTACACTAAGGAGGAGCAGTGCAAGTCAAAGCTGCCTGCCAGGAAGTCACAACCCAAAGCTTGGAAGACATTAAGGAACTGAAGTACCCAGATCCAAGCAGGAAATTAAAGGAAGGTATATTTACTATATGCCAATACCCAAGCACATCTGTTCTGTGCCAGAGCAAAGTACTGGGATTCCCCCTGTATCATATTTTCTTCAGTTGTTATTCAGATACTGCCAACTCGTTTTTGTAATATGCTAACAGAGAAATTCTTATTCTACCCATAATACGAGGTGTGTTATTTTTCTAGGTGCAAGTGGACAAAGCACCATTCTCATCTACTTCATTTTAAGGGTCTGACTTTTAATATATGAAGCTGTTTTAACCTAAGCCAGACCAATAGTCCTCCTAACCAGTTCTATACATTATGACAGGCAGAATCTCCCCAGAGTTTCAAGAAAGGATCTTTCCCAGACTTCCTATAACAGATTCAGAGTTTTTTTTTAAAAAAAACTGGAGACGCCAGAAATTAGGCAAAGAGATACATGCAAAGCATGTGAATTATAATTGAACTATGACCTGTTTTACCATTAAGAAAAGGAAGAAGAAGAAGATGTTGGATTTATATCCCGCCCTCCACTCCGAAGAGTCTCAGAGCGGTTCACAATCTCCTTTCCCTTCCTCCCCCACAACAGACACCCTGTGAGGTAGATGAAGATATTGAATTTATATCCCGCCCTCCACTCCGAAGAGTCTCAGAGCAGCTCACAGTCTCCTTTCCCTTCCTCCCCCACAACAGACACCCTGTGAGGTGGGTGGGGCTGGAGAGGGCTCTCACAGCAGCTGCCCTTTCAAGGACAACCTCTGCCAGGGCTATGGCTGACCCAAGGCCATTCCAGCAGGTACAAGTGGAGGAGTGGGGAATCAAACCCGGTTCTCCCAGATAAGAGTCCGTGCACTTAACCACTACACCAAACTGGCTCTAGACACAAGATCTATCAAAAGGGGTTTCTCTACTTACCTTCTAATTCTGACTTTAGAACCTAGGAATCTCTGTTCAGAAGAGGCAGGACCTACTAAAATGTACATTAAAGAAGGGCAAGGCAAGACTGTCTTGTTCCATAAGTTATCGTCACAGTTACCCTTCAAATGCAGTTTTAGAAGGCCATAGCAGTACTACCATGTCCTTCTGAAACAGAAGGCTGTCGCTTTTAAATGCAATGAAAGAAAGACAATGCCAAACACCCACACACACAAAAGCACAACACTTGACCTCTATACTTCCCCCCTCCCAATGGCACACATGTTGGAGGTACACCAATCACCTTCATAAGTTCAAAGAATTCAGTTGGGGACGAAAGCACTTTGACACGGGAACTGGCAATCCCAAACTCTGGAACAAAGTTTCTGATCCACTGAAACTTATGGGATCCCTCGGGGCAGAGGCAACAAGGTGGAGCCGTTAACTGAGGAACAGTAGGAGACAATAGTGGAGCCAACAACAGCCATGATGACCTAATAGCAGAAAGAAATGAGTAAGCTGTATGTGTTGAAATGGCATATGAGCAAGGGGGTACAGTTTAAACGACTACATTTAACATAAGACTGCATTTCACATCTGCCTTTTACCTCCATTAGTCACAACCATTGTCATTTTTGCCAGGAAGGGAAATGCCATTCTGTAAGCAGAAGGCAGTATGTCAATCCCTTTACGATTAAGGAGGAAAGGCTGTATGAAAAGTAATAAAGGTGACCGGCATTGTGGAAGAGCAACAAAAAAACAGCAGGTAGAGCAGAAACAGGTATCTCCTGGCACAGTGGCTAACAGCTGCATGGCAAGGCACAAAAGGCCAGTTCTCTACTAGAGATGAGTTACTGTAACTCTGCTTGCTCACGGTGTGTCTGGCCAACATTTGGTACACATTACATGGGATTCTGGCACTTGGGTTAGAAAGGCTACTAACCCCACTTACAGAAGCACTACTACAGTAATACACAAGGTAACCATTTTCAGTATCATTACATGCTTCCTTTTTTGAAAAGCTGGGGTTTTGATGGGCCGTCCAACTGTTAAAGTTTACTGTTGCTCCTACATAAATATTGTTTTACTTTGACCACGTGGGACTATTTCCCTTTCCCTAACAACCACACCAAACAGGTGTATTACGTACACAAAATATGCCCTGATTGAATTAGGCCCATTACTATAAAACTGCCACACATTCTACCACTGTAGCAAAGCAAGAAAAATGTTTCTCTTCCAGAACCCAATGAACTGAAACCACACATGCAAGGATCTTCCCCCGTTTTTCTCTCCCCCAGCAGCCATTTTTCAACCCCAGAAAACTGATTCCTGAGGCTGTGGGGCCCATGTGGAATAAGAGTCACACAAGCTGGTAAGCAGCAGTGAGGAAGGAGAAGGGTACAATTCCTCCTTCTTAACCACTGCCAGAAGAGTTAGAATAGACAATTTTTCTCCCTTTGTCCTTACTGCAGCCCTCCAGATGCACATGGCTGTTACTCCATGTGGGTCCTAGAATCCTTTGAATCAACTTTCCCATAGTTGGATATGGCTGCTGGGGGCAGGGCGGCAGGGAGAGACCCAAAACCATCAGCATAGCTATTGAGAGATCACTACGTCCTGCTCAGTTCCTAGAACCTGGAATTTTGCCAACCTTGACAGACATTTTAGGAAGTATACAAAAACAATAAGAGAAAGAAGTAACTTTAGTCAATCTTGGTGGGTAGAAAGCAATGCATTTTCCCCAAAAGCTTATGAATTCTACAGTGGTAGCCCTTGTTAGCTTTGCAGCACACACACACAAAAAAGACACTGTGGTACAGTAAAGACATTTCAATTCCAGGATAAGTTTCCATGGATTAAATAAAATAAAAACTTGCTGGTCTTTTAATATCTCACAAGAGAATTGCTCAATTTAGATTGTTCACCAGCACCTTTTGCCACGCTGCTCCACGCTTTTGATCTGCCGTGACACACACCATCATCACCTTGCTACAAAACTCTCAGGCATGACCTTTACCAGAATTTTATGAGGAACTCTTGGTTATGAGGAACTCTTGGTCCAAAGCTAGAATGACCACAGATTCCAGGAAGATGATTTCACTTATTTGCTTCGTGATAAAATGTTGAATCTTCACAATGTTTGCATGCATCCTTGCACAAAAAAGCCAGACTGCGTTTCCCAGAAAGCCCACCAGTTGGTCACCGCCTATTCATCACAATGCCAATCTGACTCAGAATGTGCAAGAATTCCTAGCAAATTTGTTTCTTCAATGGTTCATGGGGACTCGGCACCACTTTGGCAATACTGAATTACAGTAACTCAGAGGGAAATTTTCCATTTTCCTTACACCAAAAAGAGAACTTGAAGCACTTATCTGATGTGGTCTTTGAAGCTCAACTAAAAAGCAGCACAGTGGCAGGATTCCATTGAATTTGGATCAATATTGCTCTATCAATCTATATAAAGAGAATTCTGATACTTTTTAAAAAGCCCAATAAGCGTGCACTTAAGGATAACACTATTTACTATCCACATTTCCTAACACATTCTTGATGCAATGAATAGATCTTCCTTCCCACACTTCATCAGCCTGTGACTACATTTATAGGCCTATCTGCAGACACACAATTTGCACTAATTCCTTAATGTAATATATGATTTCAGTGCTTTGTAACAGGGTCTTTCTAATGCACCATTGTCCTAGAGAGCTTTGCGAGTGGAGAGTGACAGTGAGGCTACTCTGATGCCCAAACCTGCTAAAAACAAAAATGTGCCACTAGGCAAGACACTGATATCCCTCCTCTTCAATATTCTCTACTAGCAGTTTCAGGGAGCCTGGTTTTAGATCAAAACTATTGTATAATGAGGAGTTAGACTTTTCTCTCTCTGCAAATTAGACCATGGAAATGCTACGAGAGAAAATGCAAGTTTCCCAAGGGGACAAACAGGATTAACCAGGGGCACAAGTTATATGGGGGAAAGGAATGAGGAGTTTTAAAAAATCTCACTCTGTACCACAAGTCTTGATACAAATCAGGCCCCCATCATTATTCAGAGCTTTTTATAGAGATGGGAAACTGGTTTAGCTCTTAGACATGATCAATCTTCTTAGAAATACAGCATCCCTTACTCAAACTCCTTTGAATCATTGTAGATATGTTGTATGCTTATATCTTTATGTTCAGCATTTTTGAAAGAACTGTGACATTTTAAACACAACCACTACACTGGCATGGACTAGCAGATAGCACTGAACTAGGATCATGGGAGACACAGGCTCAAATTCTCACTCGTGCCCCAGGAACTCAATGGGTGGCATAGGCCAGTCACATTCTCTCAGCCCAACCTACCTCAGAGTCTTCTTGTTGTGAGAAGACAGAGGGGAGAAGAACAATGTTCTAAGCAACTTTTGAGTCCAGATTGCAAAGCAGGATATAAATGAATATATAAATAAATGCAAATATTAATACAAATGCAACATGCTGTAAATCCTTTTCTAGTTCATGAACTCATAGTGATAACCAATAGAACAAAAAGTATTTCTGCCATAACAGATAACTAAAAATAACTGGAGGGTAAAGCCACCTTAAAAAATCCCATGTAAATACCAACTTTTTACCTAACAAGGCTGCTATAACAAACCTAACAGTGCAGCATTCAGAAACCAGTTAGCAGACACCACAGCACCAAGTCAGAAAAGGACCCTTCAAACTCACACAGAAGAAATGTCACAATTACCTAGAAGAGAAAATGAACTAAAAAGGGGGTCTTGCTTTTCTG